>NW_027526484.1:1618339-2829179 GCF_052857255.1 Amblyomma americanum
TCTTCTTAATGCCCTGGTGCCCTGCCAACGGGCTATCGTGGGCAAGCCTCAACACTTGTGATCGGCAAGACTTGGGAGAAGCACTACCTGTCGAACCTCTCTGCCAGAGGCGGTACAGCAAACCTTTTCAACAGCACATGAGTGCGAAGTGCCGTGCTTGCCATGGAACAAGTTCCCTACTTTCAACGAACACGCCTTCAATGACTCATCGTCTCTTTGCTATGCTTCTAACATTTCCTTGGTGAACCTCCTAGGACCAACGCTTAAAGCAGTATTTTCTCTCCTTCGTCCAGAAACTTCCTTTCCAGCCAACACCACTTTTCGGCCCTCGCCCTCACCATTTTTACTGGCGTCCCCGTCATTGACTATTTCAGGACATAATTTAGCAACACACCCCAATTTCTTCCAATTAATACCTGGATTTGGCGGCTCACGGGCCTGTGGTATATTTCCAATTATAACATCGTATAATGGTGTCTCCATGCACTTTACCACGGCCGTGCCAGTGAAATAAGGGAAAGCGATATAGACTTCTGCCTCGGGAACTTCCAGACTACTGCCATCAACAAGGAATACCGTAGATGTCGAGCCAGTGAGAGCTGAGTCAGAAACTAGGGCTCTCCGCACCACTACTGTATTGCTCCCCGTGTCCCGTAAAACATGTACGGGTAGGCCTCGGAGCTCACCCTCTAGTACAGGCATGTGTTTGGCGTCTGCAGGCTTTTTCCGGACAAGTCCGACCACCACCTTATCCTCAGCTTGTTCAAGCCTATCTGCAGCTGTGGACACCGTTTCGGATGCAACACACTCTGACTGAACACAACAGGACGATTTCTTCTGGTTTTTATGCTTTTTTTGAGCAGGAATTACATCATGCCCTGTTTTTCGGCAATAAACTCAATAAAGCTGCCTTGGCTTAGACAGACAGTCGGCAGCCTTGTGTCCCTGTCGGTTACAAATGAGGCACCTCCCTGACTGTCTCTTTGATGGAACATCCTTTTCCCTCGGGACGCCCACCTTGAACAATTCATTGAACGAAGACAAATTTCTTTGCCGCTCGCCCTCTGGAAAGTTGTCTGCTGCCTCAGCCATTTTGTCCAGTGTCTTGCACTCTCTTTCTCGAAAGAAAACTGACAGACGACTATGACAGTTCCTCATGAACTGTTCGGCCACCATCAAGTCACGTAAATCATCGTACGTTATGGCCGTTCCCGACATCTCGACCCATCGATCGAAAAGACTGAGCAAACGTGCTGCGTATTGCTTGCCTGTTTCTTTATCAAGTGGCTTACTTTCAAGAAACCTTTTGCGATAGCCTTCTGCTGTAAACTGAAAATGTTGTAGCAAGGCTAGTTTTGGCTTATCATAATTCATTGAATCTGCTGGGGACAGTCGACCGAGCACACGGAGAGCTTCCCCAGTCAAAGACATACTGAGTGCTGTAGCCCATTTTTCCTTGGGCCAGCTGTGCCCTTCTGCGATTCGCTCAAAACGTTAGAGGTATGCATCCAAATCATCCCTGCGATCGTCGAAAGGCGGGATCAATGTGTGTGGACTAACCGCTGCTGAGGGCCCCTGTGCGGATTCTTGATTACCCCCTCCTGCTTCTGTGAGCCTTAATTGGAGCTGCAATCTACGCTCTTCAGCTTCTGCTAGCAACTCTGCATGCTCACGTTCGGCTTGTGCTTTGCGCTCCTCAGCCTCTGCTTGCACCTTGGCATGCTCGCCTTCGGCTGCTCGTGTAGCGTGTTCCTTTTCCTGCTCAGCGGCAACCCACGAGCACAGCTCGGCGTCTTTCAACCCCAACTCTTTGCCTAATTCAATTAATTCCTTTAGCGTGCTCATCGTTTCCTTATTAAAAAAAATTCATCAATATAAGTTAAACGGCTTCGTCCTGTCGCAGACGCCAATTGTCGAGAATTGGTAGCGCGTCCCCGACTTTCCGAAGGGGAGCTCTATCACATGCAAGTTCGAACAAGAGAACAAAGAGATCAAACAAAACAAAAACGAAGCCGAAGGAAAAGAGCCAATAAGAAACGGAAACGAAAACAAGAAAACGAACACTCAACATGCGTACAACACTACAGAATAAAAGGAAAGAGTTCATCAGGTACTGAGCGTCCCAGGTGAAGCGGGGATGCCTTGCCGACAGGGCGAACACTGGTCGATGTAGTGCGACGCGTCACTGGCGATGCCTCAAAGGAAGCGGCAGAAGGGAGCCAAGGGGTAGTAGGAGCGGAGAGGAACACAGGGAGATGCCGCTGGTCTCCCGTCAACAGCCCAAAAAGCTTGGCAGCCGCAGGAAAAACGTAGCCAGGTCCTATCGACAGTGTCACGAAATGCCAGAGGCTTAAAGCAGGCTATCCAAGTGTGCCTTTCGGCAACACAGACCCTCAGTCCATCGGCTGCCACCTCCGCACTTGCAAAGAACACAGGAGGCTTGTGTCGCTGATCCAAGGGAGGTCACCGGCAGCACGGACCCAACGTCTGACAGCCGCCACTTCCACACTTGAATGACCCGATCTCCACTGCGCTGCCTTCCTTTACAGTAAACCTCAGTTCTCTGACACGTCAGCTCTCCACTCCTCATGCTCGCCACGCTCTTTGTCGCCTCGCGCACACCCTTCGCACACGCACACGCGCAACGCTGGGCTGGCACGCGCAACGCTCCGCTGTCCGACGCACTACTGTCAACACACCGGATTTGAAAATCCACGATGATTTGGTGTGCACCTCACAATGGCACAGTCAGGGACATGATGAAGGTATTGACCACTGAGAACCTTCCTCAAGCCGTGCCCAATCACATGAATATATTACGGACGGCATGAAAGGCTTGTGGCTGGAAATAAGGCTTGAGCCTCATTGGCAGCCCTGCTGTGGTACTGTACAAGAGTGTTTCAAAATTTTAGGAGCAGTTACATTGCTAAAACACTGGTAGACATCGAGGCACGAACACGCCTGCTGCCTTCCAATGCTCATGCTGCATGCATTTCCAAAGTATCGAAAACAGCTAACGTTGTCCGGCATACGGCGGTCCCCTTTATTTCACAAAGCGTTCTGGTGAGTTTCTTGCCTGGATGGGTCAAAATGAATATAAAACCCACATCACCTATTGCATTTTCAGCCAAAAAAGACAGTTTTTGCAAAGGCTCTGCTAGCAGAGCAGACATCTGAAACAAAAGGCGGTCTCTGCTTGCGTGTGTCCGTACGCAGTGCTGGAAATTCTTGCGATCAGCATTTGCATCGCTAATTGTACATGCTTGGAATGCATGTCCCCTCCCTGCGCTTTGTATGGGAAGCAGTTAGCTTCCGAAATGCCCCCGAACTGCTGGCCCTAGCAGCCCCTCTTTAGACCGAGTGGTACGTTTTTATGTTATTTTCAGCACTTGATAATGGTGGCCTTTTCTGTTCTCAAATTTTGGTTTGAAAAATGATTATTTTTGCGAAATATTTCTAATGTATTTGCCAAAAGTAACCGGGCAACGACGGTTTGTTTCTTAGCTGCATAGTGAAGCACTCATGGCAGCCCTCAAGCTCTGAATGTGTGTAATGTAAAATGAATGCTTGTACTCACTTTGTGACACTTTTTAGTTTTTAAGGCTGCTGTAAAGGCTCCCTTATACAGTTTAGAAGCAAAAACCTGTTACAATTGTTTTCATTTACGAAGACTCCATAAAGTATGTCACAATTTCCATGCACGTGGGATTATTGAAGTACACACGTCTTCCTTTCGGTGTGTCATCGGCACCAGCGTTGTTCCAAAGGGAGATGGAGAACCTTTTCCGGGGGCTGCCACATGTTGTAGTATATTTCGATGACATCCATTTCACTGGCTCGAATGATGTAGAGCACCTTCGCAACCTCAGGGATGTCCTTTCTCAACTCCGTGGTGTTGGCCTTAAGTTGAAGCTCGACAAGTGCCATTTTTTCGTCGAACAAGTTGAATACCTTGGGCACATCATAAGCAAACAAGGGCTGTCTCCAAGTTTGAGCAAAAGTATCTGCCATCCTTCTTGCACCTGCACCCTGTGACGTCAAGGAACTCCAAAGTTTTTTAGGACTTGTGAACTTCTACAGTCGTTTTCTACCAAACCTTTCCGGACGCCTCCATCCTCTGCATTTGCTTTTCATGAACGAGAAGAAATGGGTGTGGGAAAAGGAGCAAGAAAACACATTCAGTGGAGTGAAGCAGTTAAAAGCATCAGCTCCAGTCCTAGTGCATTTTGACCCAAAAAAACCATTGTGTCTCAGTTCTGATGCCTCTACGTATGGGAATGGCGCAGTTTTGGCACACCGAGAATCTGATGGTCGAGAACTGCTCATTGCTTTTGCTTCCAGATGTTTGTCTCGTGAAGAGCTGTGCAGCCTGCCAATCTTACCTGCGTACACCGCAACGCATTCAGCATACACCATGGCCATTTCCTCAGAGGACCTGGTCAAGGCTTCACATAGACTTTGGGGGCCCATTCATTGGTCATACTTTCCTGGTCATTGTTGACGCCTACTCAGAATGGGTTGAAGTTTTCCCAGTGAGTTCAATGTCAGCGGATGTTGTTATCAATTCATTCTGAACAGCATTTGCACAGCATGGACTGCCGGACCTCATCGTGTCCGATAATGGACCTGCCTTTGCAAGTGAGCAATATTTGGAATTCTTGACACGTAATAGAATACGTCTTGCATGCTTGTACCTCCCTACCATTCAGCTTCGAATGGCATGGCAGAGCATGTCGTACAGACTGTCAAGAACAAGATCAAGAAGAGTGGATCATTTCAAACCCATATTTCACGGTTCTTATTACAGAACCATACCACATGAAATCACAGGCAGTGCACCGTGTTAAATGCTCATGGGAAGGATGTTCAAGACACCTTTAGATGTTCTTCGCCCAAGTCTGCATAATTGAGTGCTGCTGAGACAGCTTAGACAGAAGCTGCAGGCCGATAAAGGATGCCATTCTTCTCCATTGCCAAATGTGGGTGACCACGTATTCACATAGAATTTTCAGCAGGGGCCACCGTGGATAGCTGCACGTGGTACAAGCACCACAGGCCAGTCAGCAGCTGCAGCCTCTCTCAGTGACGGTACTGTCTAACACAAGCTCGGTGACCACCTTCACCCTCAATCCCAAGAAGCCTCCCAGCCAACCGCTGGGCTCCTGTGACACAAGACGCTTTGCAGGCATCCAGAAACTGTGTGTGACACCAACCTTGCTTGAGCCAGCCTTGAGTGACACTAATGGCACAGAAGAGACGGCTATATACTTTCCTAAATCAGTGTGCAGCACGCGCATGCCCCGGTTGCGAAGAAGCTCTAGGAGCCGCAAGCTAGTGCAGCGCTACTCACCATAATGCTCTCCTTGAACAATCTAATGGGGGAGGACTGTTACAATGTTGTTCTCATTTCTAGTTTCGTTTTCATTCAGTCGTTCACGTGGCGCCACCAAGAGGCAGCGCCACGATCATGTGAGAATAAAAAGGGCACGGCACGGGCAGTGCATGTGTGTGGTTTGCACAGTGGAACACAGTGTGTATTCAGAGTGTAGCCATTGATGGCGACCGCCGAGCTTGTACGCCTCTCGGCAAGGGCCATCATGCTCGTAACAAAGCCTGTTGCTCAGTTACTTTTTGGAAACGGGGTATTGACTTCTATTACGGATGTCAACTCTCATTTTCACTGCTCTCTGTTGGCGTACTACTAGAAAAACGCCTTTTTACGGAGTGAAAATTTTTATTGTAGTTGGCCTTTAAGTGTCACCCAAATCTTTTTGGCTCATCCTCTTTAATTCAGAATTATCAACAGCTGACAATATTTTTGTTTCTGCAGAATCCAGTGGCATATGGTTATATAACAGTTTCTGTATGGGCGTGGGTTGGCATGCTGTGGCTGGGTTACTCTTGCTTTGCCCACTCGCTTCTCTGGTTGGTGGACAGCGCCTGTAGTCGTGGCCACACATCATATCTATGAAATGGAACGTGGCATGTCTGTTGTGGCACTGAGCCCAGCTATGACCACAGCAAAGCAAGCATTAAAAGCAGCCCAACACCGCATTGAAGCTTTGTGCTAAAGTTTGCGTTGAAAGTGCCTCAAACTTCATAGCGAGGTTAGCTGTGGGCTACATACATGAAGCTTCCTCAAAACCTGGGCCCGTTTGTGCTCGGTTGCTGACCCAAAAGACGTGGGTTCAATCCCGGCCACGGCTGTTGCATTTCTATGGAGGAGAGGTTTTAGAGACCCGTGTACTGTGCAATGTTAATGCACATTACAGAACCTCAAGTGATCGAAGTTTCTGGAGCTCTTCACTACGGTGTCCCCCCTCATAGCATGAGTCGCCTTGGGATGTTAAACCCCAATAAACCAATCCTAAACCATCTTCCGTTCAGTTCTTCTGTATAAAGATAGGTTGAGGTTATCTGTGCAGCTTCTTTTTACTTTCGAGCAATTAAGGCACCAATGGTAACCGTGCCAATGGCTTGGAGCAGGTGGCCAAGATTTCCTCAGCCAATTTTCACAAATTTACAAAGCACATGCCATATGACATATACCACATCAGCTCTCTCCTATCTAGAAGCACCTGAAAGCCAAAGATTGTATTGGCTAATAACATTGGCAGTGAAAGCTATGCAATGCACAGGTTCATGTGCAGTGGGCAGACTTAAAGCAGCACTGGCATTTGTGGCTGTTGCTTTGATTTTGTCAAAATCTGCTGTTGACCTCTGCATCGCTGCAGAGGAGGATGATACCACATTTCGGCACTAATTTTCACATGCCATAATGAAACATAACAGCAGTGGTGGTTTTTCTTTTCTGAAAGACATTAGAACCAACTGCGCTTAACAGTCAGTGCGTAATGTGTAAAAATGTATCGGAAAGTTTTTGGTGGAAATTAATGTGCCTTTGATTTGCAAAGTGCCACCCTGATCAACGCGAAGAACGCATACAGAGACAACTTGCGCTGTGCTCGAGAGAAAAGCTCCAAGAGGAAATTTTTTTTTCTTGCTACAAGCAGAATGAGACAAATATATGTGTGTGAGCTGGGAATGGATATGTCCCTCTTTAAAAGGAATTTACACTGTTTTGAAGATGCATGAAATAACACAAGCACACAGTGGCCATGTAAGTAAATATTCCCAAACTTGCATTGAAGGACGTTCTTTATTTCTTTTTTTTATTTATCTTTCAAACTGAATACAAAAAGCAATCACAAAAATTTGTTGAGCTAATAGCCGAAGCTAGTAGAGGCCGTTTACACTGTTATTTAAGCAACAGGATGCACGCAAAGAAGAGAGAGTTCCGAGCCATTTTAATTTCTAGTGGCACGGTATTCCATACTTTAGCCCCATTATACTCGATTAGGTGCTGTCAGTGGGTGTTTCAGGTTATAGGGTAGTTAAAATTTATATTGCTTGCATGCCTGGTATTCCTGTTAGGCAGCACAGAAATGTTTGAAGGAAGGCAATTGTTTCGTATAATAATATTTACAACCATCGCGGTTTTCATTTCATACAGCAAAGGAAACTGCAAAATCTGCAACCTATTGAACTAGGAAGTACTGGACTGATACCTGTTGGAGTATGTTATTATACACAGTGCTCTTTTCTGCAAAGAGAAAATTTGATCAATATAGGACCTGTATCTGGTAGTCCTCGATTCGCAGCAGTATATGTTAAATGGCAAGTTAGAGAAATTGTTTACTTAGAGAAAATTATATAATTTTTAGCACAGTTATGTCCAGAAACCCCCATGTGTTAAGTAGAATGTAACAAGCTGAAGCAAGCTTACAGCACAAAGTATCAGTGTGTTTCCACACAGCATGTCTAAAGAAATGCTGTGGGGAAATCCTTTTTACTGTGCATAATTAAGATTTTTTTTTTTGCGCAGGTGCTGTTTGCTCTTTTGAACATTTTTTTTTCACCCAGTCTAGTTCAGTGCTGTGAAGTGTCACTGTGTGGCACTTAGGCGTTGTCATGTTTGTTTTTTGTTGTGTATAAGATGCTGTATGTAAAGTTCATATTTTTTTTGTCCAACTTATGCCGTTTGCAGCTTGTGCTACTGGAAGTAAAGTGTCCTAGAAACTTCTTATGTTATTTCTTTGTGTTTTGCATATAGTATATGGAAACCATTTCATAGGCACATTTTTGTTTTGCATATACTCTGTGAAAAATTATACTCCATGTCGTTTTTTGTTTGTGTATCGCTATGTGAAAACTATGCAACTGTAGTAGGTGTAGACATTCTTTCCTGTATTTCCTGGTGGCAGAAAGAATAGGGCAATTCTGCGGCACCCTTCTTTTGATATCCTTAAGTGTGCAAACATTGATTTACTGCCCTAACGAGCAAGTAAAATAAAATGATCAGTACAGTGGGAGATTCAGTGGTTGCTGCGGCAAAATGGCTGTCATTACTGTAACACCGTGAAGGAAGCGTGTTCTGTTTGTTTGCCAATCCTCTCTTCATTGTGCAGGTCTTACGAGGAGGAGCAGCAGCTGCCCGACGATGGTGGGTGGACACCTTGTGGGGGGTTGCTGACTGGCAGCAACTTTCTCTCTCTTTTCTCTGTACTTGTGATTGGATATTGAGCAGAAAAAAAAAAAAAGTGGCACTTGTCGTGCATGGGTGGTTGTATGCAAAGCATGTATACTTGTGGGATGCTACCAGGGATAACTGTAGCCTCAGCTTTTGTTGAGTCGTAGCCTGTTCAGTCAATGTTTTACTGAGCACCTGTGAGACAGCGCAAGGGATGCTGATGCCAGTGGCTGCACCCTCATCTTAAAGCATGTGGCACAAGAGTAGTGTAGCTTGCGCTTCATGAAAGTCTGTGTTGAGCATCATTTTGTTTATTTGTTTATTTGATTCCTCAAGGGTCCCATGTCAAGATAATTGCACGAGGGAGTGGGCGTATTGCAAGGCAAAAAAAATGGCTGTGGTTTAGCTCTGGTTAAACCTGGAGTGACGAGATAGCTACATCTGGCCGAGTGGAACTCGCTCAGTCGAATTGCAAAGTCAGCCTTTCGCCGCTCCGTTTCGCTGGGCGTTCCTTCTTCATCTTCGTCCCTGGACGTGATTCACTCTTTCCCCCCTCTCCACTCCCCCTCCACTCAGTTTCGCCAGAGCGCCGCGCCACCGGCAGCTGCTCCGCACCACGTGACTAACAACGTGGCGGCACCGCCACACTGAAGGCTCGAAATGCTAGCGTAATGTAGCTATTGCTACAAAGAAATTCAATGAAAATCACGATGAATTGTTATCGATGAGCTGCTTGAATGTTACTGGGTCGACGATGGTGGCAACTTCAGTGGCCATTCCATTCCAGTCTTATGCTGTGCGCAGGAAGAATGACTGCTGAAAAGTTGTAGTATATAGGCTTGCACAGCTCATTTCTAGTAACACAATGCATTCATCATGGCTGTGTGAAACAGCATGTTCAATTTAATTTCTGCTTTTGTTCGTTACGTCTGGACGGTACACAGCACAGCATGGCTCAGAGAGTGATGACTAACTCCAGTAATAAGGTGGTTGAAATGGCCTAATATAAGCTTTGAAATTTTTGTTCAGCGAGCAGGAAGCAGGTTGTAGGTAATGTTTGCGACATCACAGATGCACTTTTAAGTATAAGAATTGCCTAAACTGGAATGATAAAAATGGTAAACTTTAAAATTGAATAGTGCCAAGCTTGTCCAAAATGATCTAGGGCAGAGAGAAAAATCTACATGAAAGTTTAATTCTAATAAGTGATCATTGAAATGAGCCTGAAGAACACACCATGAGCTAGTTGGTTGTTCATCACTACGAAAACAGCACAAACTTCACGAAGGACTCAGAAAGGGAAGACGAGACAGACATTGAACTAACAACTTCGAGGTGTCAGAGTAATAAGCCTTCAGTTGTTAGTTCAGCGTCTGCATTCCGTCTTCCCTTTCTGCGTCCTTCATGAAGTTTGCGCTGTTTTCACTCTGATAATTGAAAAATCACTAGAGTTGCCCTTCTAATGTGCCTGCCTAAAGCATCCCTGCCTCACCGTTTTCTCTCTTAGTTTTGTCATTGAGTATAAATTCGGTGATCGGAAACATAATTGGCTTCTTCTATCGAAATGCTGTTGTCTGTGCAGGTATATAATCGTAATAAGGGCGAGCAGACGGTGCTGGTTTGGCCACGGCTGCCGAAATACTGATGTGCCACTTTTACTTGTCAGGGGTTGAGGCAATGGAACCAAACAGTGCATTGTTTGTGCAGTGTTGGAGGTGGAGCGAAAGGCACAGGCATCGTATAACAGCCGGAAGCGGTTTTGGCTCAAACAAGACAAAGCAGAGGTACGTTGTCAATGCTTTATTGATTGCATTATTTTTTTTTTGCGTCAGTTGTTAGGGAATTAAAGAAAATTTTTGTTTTATATTGGTGGTAGCATTGCTTTGTTTGTTGTCTTTGATGAGGTGCCATTTTATCGAGCTTTTTATTTAAATGTTTATTGACTTAACTTACTCTCTCACTCACTCACTGTCTCAATAATTTATTTATTAGTTATACCTACAACACTATACTGTAGTAAGGCATTATTGTAGTGGGGAGGGGCTTAGTTGTAAGAAATTGTACAAAGGGAGACCTTTCATTAACAAACTGTGACACTGTAAAAAACTGGCGTCCCACCGTGCAGCACAGCAGCTGAGATCCTTCTGACCCTGTTTTTGGTGCATGGTAGCCCGCAGCTGTTTTATGTGCCATAAAACCCAACACACCAACCACTAAGCATTACTCTAGGTGTTCCAGGGAAGGCAGTCACTAATCTTGAAGTATAGGTTTTTTTTTTAAGTAAAGAGAATTAAGCTTTTTGCAACATGGTAATACCAGTGTTGGCAGACGTCAAAAAACGGGAATCATGTTAATTAGTAAAGGGATATTTAGCCAAATTCTAAAACAGTAGAACCCCACTATAGTGAACCCGGATATAGTAAAGTGAAACTGCGGTCCCATTTCGCCTCCCATAGACAAACTGTACATTTTTTTTTTCGGTTATAGTAAGGATTTTTTTTTTTCAAATAAAACGGCTATAGAAAAGAGAGCCTGGCCTTGGCGACGTACCTCCCGCGGAATGATGACAACGTGGTACGCGCGAGGCCGATATTCGGAGGTAAATGCATACCAAAGACAATAAAACGGCGCTCTTTGAGATAGCTTCACCACCAAAATTGACAGCTGTGAGGAGAAGCCAACTTAATCTTGGGGCCGTGAGGCGAAGCGTGCGGCGCGCACGAAAAAAAAAAAGTAAGGCGGGCTATGAACGCAGAAAGAAGGAGGCGCGGGTCGCTCAAGACAAACTTCCTCAGAACATAAACAAAATCGAAAACGTGATAACATGAAATGAGATAACTGAAGATAAGTAATTAACACATAAAAAGACAGTAAGAGTAGTATATGGAACGTATTTGTGA
Organism: Amblyomma americanum; assembly: GCF_052857255.1. Taxonomy (NCBI): domain Eukaryota; kingdom Metazoa; phylum Arthropoda; class Arachnida; order Ixodida; family Ixodidae; genus Amblyomma; species Amblyomma americanum. Next base: position 1,629,770 of record NW_027526484.1, read on the forward strand.
GTTCCTTTCATAAACTAACACTGTGTTTAGTAAGTAGCCAGTGAATTTCCAGAGAGCATCCTCAGAGCCATACCATCACCAACAACTGATATAGTAAAGACCCTGATATAGTAAAGATTTTTTCTGGTCTGAGTCACTTTACTATAGAGGGGTTCTACTGTAGTTAACTTTTGAACTACTATAGTGATAGGCACCAGATTGCAATTAGAGATTTGCAGCCAGCCATTAGTAATAGCCATGTGAATTTTTAGAATTTCAAAAGCCTGATAACTCTCGCTGCTCCAGCACAACTAATATTGGCTACATCGTACCCAAATATGCGCGCTTTTGAAAAGCATGCAGGCAAAGCAACCCCTCCAGTGCTCGTAACTAGTCGAAATAGCCAAATCTTGTCGAGCCACAGCGCTGAGGGTAACCGCGTTCTCTAAATCATACTGATATGGCCGTTACTAATGGCCAGCTACAAATCTCTGATTGCAACCAGATGCCTGTCAGTAATATTTACAGTTAACTATTAGAATTTAGTTAATCACTTTACTAGTTCACGTGATTTACTTGTTTTTTGACGTTCACCAACACTGGTATTACCATGCTGCAAAAAGCTTCTCTTTACCTCAAACACCCTATTTTTAAAAAATTGCAATCGGCTTCCCAGGGACGCCTCATATATCAACAAATAATCGGGGAACATCGACAGCGGAGAGTAAGGGAAGAAATTAAAGGTATTGTTGCATGCCTCAATGAGCAGCAGAACACATCAGCGAATCTGATCATCACTAAGGAGCATCTGTGAACAATGCTCTCAGTTGTGCTTTTGATTTGAAGTGCAGCCATCACTTTGTTAGGGAGCTACTCCCAGTTGCTAACTGTGTTAGGAAAAAGAATTATTTAAAGCTATTATTATATGTGGTACTGGTACGGTCTAATTTTCTTGGTATGTATTGTCTCTCCTAGACGAAATTTGTTGCTGCTTCTTAACGAACAGTGTTCTACCTGTGCCAGTTTTATTTGTGTGTGCCCTAATCAGAACCCACGTACATATGATGCGCATTTGTTTTAAACGGAATTCTTGAAAAAATGCACCGCCTCCGCACCCCAAGTACCACTGTGCTCGCACATAGTGGGTGTTTTAAGAAGTGCGAAACAATGGGGGTGCTCTGAGCAGGCTTCCAAGTTGGTTGATTTGTCTAAACAAAATTTCTGCTTCCTGCGGCCAAACAGCTCCCAAGTGTCTCGTGCTTTTCCATGAGATTATTTGTAATTTTGATTTAAAGGTGCATTCTGTCATGCAAGTATTTAACTAAATATGATCTATAAAACACTGTCGCATGTTTATGTATGCCTGGAGGCCCATAGCAGAAAGCGTGGAGAACTCGTTAGGGAAGAACTGTCTGCCAGATTTTGTGTGTACATTCAAGGCACCGCCAAGGCTTGAGATATGCATGTGGATTAACCCTGCCAGGCTGAACTTTTGCTCGAGTATGATGAGAACGTACGTGTTGTGAAATTTTGATCAGGTTTTTTTTCTGTGCATAGCGAACATTTTCTAACCTAGACCTCCTTATATTCAGGGCCCTTCGTTTTGGGTTCTTTTTCTTTTCGATGTGGGGGGTGTAGAAAACCGACCATATTTTTCTAGCTCAAATTTGGGTGAAAATTGGGTTACTCAGAAAAAAAATTTTACGTAGTTTGGGCTTTTTTGGTACACAAGACAGTATAATGGCAATGATTTGTTTTTCTGCTAGACACGAAATTTTCTTGTTTTGCTCAATATTTCATAAACAAAATGGAAATTGCAGATTCCAGTAAAAAGTTATTTACTAGTTAAGATTTTTTTATACCCTGTTACAAATATTCCATCGCATACTCTATCAGTCTCCCATGAGAGACTCCCGCGTCTGAGCAATACCACATCCTGCCATTATTTGTATTATGTGAAAACATTAAACATCATAGCGACGATTTTAAATGCGGAAGGTGTTGGGTCAGGGTGTTGTCAGCGTGGATGGTGCTTCCTAAGCGAAATTGATATACAACGTCTTGTCGGCACCCATGTTCTGGCCTCTCGTTTCTACATCGTCCTTTTCGAACTTGTCCTCAGATTCGTCCACCTCATAAGAACAAGAATTAAAAGAGGTTCAGGGTCCTTGATTGACCAAAGACACCCCTCTGCAATAAGCTTTAGATATCCACAAATTTTCTTGTGGTGTCTTGAGCTTTGTGAGCTGAAGACCAATATGGTCTAGAAGGCCGGCCCACTTTCAGGGAAAAATCGGGTTTGACCTGATTCTTAAGAAAGAAGTTCGGTGTGCAAAAACCAGGTAAAAGTGTGTTTTACATGAAAAACGAAGGGCTTTACTTACATTGCATAGCCTCTGCCAGCAAAATTATAATTTCCTGTGACAAAGCGTACTGCTTCCTTTTTTGCGCTTGTTCCATTTTATCTGTGAGGTTTCTTTTGTGTTGATCCCAAGTTATACATTCATATTCTAAGGCAGACATAATGTTAGTCAGGTATGTTTACTTTCAAGGATGACTGAGTGTGCTTAAAAATCACTTTGGTAAAAAACAATAAGCTTTTTGCTGTAATTTAGTATGATTAGGCCAGTGAAGCACTTCAGTAAATGTAACTTCAATATATTTAACAGTTTCTGTAGTTCAAACCACATTATTTGTTTTACACGAGCTAAGGGAGGGCTTTTTTCATCCTTTCTTTTTGTAAACTGCACATAACATTTTTCAGTACTGAAAGTCATCTGCCATAGATTGCACCAGAGAGAGACTTTTTTGACTTTAGACTGCAAAATAGACACATCGTCAAGGAATTTGATTGGACAGTATACAGCACAGTCATTAGCGTATGGCCTGATGATGGTGGATGGAAGGTCTGCTGCTCAGTCATTTATTGACACTATTAGGCCTCAAAGTTTATTTACTAGACCAAGGTCATATACCGTCGCGCACTCCCCCATGCCGGTGTCCTTCGCATGCCGCAGTTCACGCACGTGTATGTCTCCACCGCGGCAGTCCTCCCCGCTCATACCAAGCACCACGCATGTCCAGTTCCTGCGCCCTTCCCCCAGGCCACCGCGTTGCCGTCCCCATCAGCTTGTTCCACAGTGCTCCACTTTGACACCTGCTCGCGGCACTGACACTGGCCCTCACAACACAAGGAATAAAAGTGCACTTTATAGATCTGATGTTACACTGTTCAGAACAACGTACTGTTTATGCAAGGGTAAACAATTGCTTATCCTCTCGAGATTATTATGAAAATGAAAGCTAACTAGGTGTGGCAATTTTTTTGCAAAAGAAGATTGTGCATATACTTGTTGATCAGTTTTTAAACTGGTTGCAAATATGTCTGGTGCAAATTAGTTTGCTATCTTGGGAGGTATGCTTCTAATAAAACATATCTAGGCACTATATGCTACGTATTGCTCAACCGAAGCAACGAGTCCGAGTTATCACAGCATTTGTTCTCTGAGCTCCTGAAATCTTTGTGCAGAAAACCGCACCGGGGTGATGAATAATACACAAGGGTGCACAAATGTGGCTTCTCATTTTAGTGATCAGTCTGGTGTGATTTTGTGTACGATGAACTACCAACTAGTCCCTGTTATTGCTCACCTGATCTTGATGCATCTATGCCCAGGGCTATAGCTTTTAGCGTAGTGCGGGTTCCCATCCGAGTTCATTTAGTTGTGTTGTGCATGATAAACCGGAGGGAAAACCGTGCTGACCAGGAGAAAAATGATATTTTCCTAGAAGTGCTTTACCTAGGTTAGAGTACAGGAAGTGTTCGAGCATACCTTACAGCAAGTGAAGGTTAAAAATACTGTACAATCACTTTCTTTAAATACTTGCATCACTTTGGATGCCAGTGATGGATGCCCAGGCGAAGACAAGACCTCTTGTCGAAACATTGGCAAGCAATCTGAGACTTTCCTTTCCCTTGTTCACTTTGTGATTATTCCAGTCTTAGGGCAGTTTTTGCATTTTGTTGTGTATTAGATAACTAAAAGAGGAGCAGCCTGTCTTGAACAATGCCTCGAAATGTAATCAGAAATTTTTTTCAGCTCCATGACCGAATGAGGATTAGCGCAGCTAGCTGACTGCAGCCATGAGTAAAGCATTTTGTATAATTTTCTTGGAAGCAATATGAGGCAGTCTGTAACTGTTGGCAGACGATGTGCTTAGGAGGTGACACCAGGGCCCTCTTGTGTGTGTTCGTCGCCGTCTTGCATGAAGGAGGCCAGTTCAACAATTTGAAGAGCTTTGGTTATGGTCGGGGAGAACCTGGCACAGAGTGTTCTTGGCCTTCTTTCTGCCTCTGCGGAGGAATCCGAAAGCTTGCAGCAGATTTGCTTGCATGCATTGGTTCTAAAAGAGGTGTATTGAATGTGTTCTTCATGTGTTCATCGTGTGGTTTCTGCATGTGTGCAGAACTGCTCCAGAGCGTTGATATATGGGCGGACATGGAACCAGGCAGCCTCGGAGGCTCCAAGAGACCAAGGTGCGTTCGCATTTGTACGTCAACACCATAGCAAGCAAGAACGAGGCAGCTGTATTTCAGGGGTGGGGGACAAAACAGGAAGTTATCAGCTTAAGCTCCTTTATTGTGTACATGTATAGCTGAGAATAGGTAAGATTAAGGTTGTATTAGAACGCATACAAAAAACTAAAGATCCTAACAGTCTTTGAAACCAAGGAAAGCATAGGGAAACATTACTGTTGTGATTTATTCTTTATTGTCGCTGGAACAGTGGAAAAGTAATTGGGTGATCATTTCAGACAGAAGAAGATGTAACGAAGTATAAGAAAAGAGCTGAACCTGCTAATGAAGTTGTAGGGTCGCACAAACAACATATAGGTCGTTGGTTTGGCTCTCACTGGTGGCATGTCTTCTAGATTGGTAAATTATCTCTTGTCTCAAATGAATGCTTAGTAACTACTCTACTTGACAAGAGACAATAAAAGATAAATAATAGTAAGGTATTTTTCTGCTTTCGTTTGTTCTGGAGGCTGCGCCTTCCAGTAAATGAAGTTAGTTAGCTGTTGTCTCGCAGCCATCAATGCACCATATGTAACGGTTAAAACCCTTGTGTATCATGGGTAAACAAAAACACTGAAAGGTGCTACAGAACTGATGTGGCAAGTAACCTAGAGCATGACACTTAGCTCCTACCAGACCAGTGTCATGCTAATGATAGCGATTTTCTTATATGCAGCTCAACACTATAGTGCAGGGATAATTGCAGCAGTTGTGGCAAAACATCGTTACACCAAGCTTAGCTCAGCATATTGCAATGACTGGATGGTGGGCAATGCAGCTGCCCATACTGGGTACTGCTTCAGATGTCGTGTCAATGCCTTATACAGGTGGACAAAGGCTGAAGAGACGGTGTGCACGTCTCCCCTCCAAGCACAGTCCAGCAAAGATTTTGCGGCTGGATCAGGCTACTGGAACTGAGACGTCAGAAGGCAGTATGACTGCACCACAAGGGCACAAGCACCCAACAGCCCATGGTGAGATGCTTGCTTGGCCTGTTATATTGTCTCACCACTGAAATCATGTTCTTCCTCATGCTGCTACCAAAAATGTGCTGCTCATGCGTGCTGCTAACCCTGAGTGCACTTATATTCACGCCAAAATGGGGGCAAAGCTGCGTATGCATACCATATGCTCCTCTTTGCATGGGTCGCAATGTGGTTTGATGTTGTTTATAGGTTCTACATACCTGGCGCCTCCAACTTTGCTCAGACTGTGGGACATAGGTAACAGACGTGTTGTCACTCAGTATGGGTTTTCCTGTTTGTTCCGCTAACACGCTGCAGGAGAGAGGACGTGCAGATTGTACGCTGGATTCGTGTGAATGCTCGACGTCCAGACCGACTGACAGATGCTTGGTCACGTGTCACAATAACCGCGCTGACGCGCGCGGGCCATACGCGATTCGGTCCGCTTGTCTGAACCCACCTTAAGGGCCATCGGGGTATCTTGTCTTCACATTACATGCCTTGCCCAAGCCCATTTCTTCCTCTTGATTTTGACTAGGATGTCATTAACCTGCGTTTGTTCCCTCACCCAATCTGCCCACTTCCAGCTTAACGTTACACCTATCGTTCTTCTTCAGTTTGGTGTGCTGTCCTCAACTTAAACTAAACCGTTCTCGCTAGCCTCCACGCTTCTCCCCATAGGTTTTTGCCTCGATTTTCACGAGAACCAAAAAAGGGAAAAAATTCCAGCAAAATCCAACCACACTATTCAAGCCAAGAAAGGCTGTACCATGGGAAATTTATTTTGATATCATCGAACAAGAACAAAGCTTCTTCCCAGGCCAAGTAGTATGAGAGGATTTTTTTTATTTTTTGTTCTACGATTATCTGTGTCTGAAATGAACGAAGTAGAATGGTGAATTTTTTTCATACATATGTTGGTTGGTCACTAATTTTCGTCTGTGTTCACTTTCACTCACGTTTTCCCCCTACATTTCGTTGTGTTTAGTATGGGAGAATGCACTTTGCTTTGTTAATTTACTTGCAGGTGACGGTGCCTCTGATGAGAGAAGCATGCTGATCAACATGAGAGCAGAAATGGGGGATCGCCGGTCGCTCACTCCCTTGCCTCCATCTCCTCCACATGGTGGGGAGGAAAGCAAAGTTGACCAATTTGAGGTCACCTTACCAGACCTGCCCTCCATATCCCTATGGCTGCCCTGGTCACTGCAGTCAGTGGCCTCTCCACCAGAGCCAGAGACCTCTTCACCAGAGCCAGTGCCGGAGTCTACTCCTCCTCCAGGACCATCCCAACCCACACGTCTGTTGGAGGCTTGTGTGCAGGTATCTCGGGAGGAGCAGCTGGAGCCTGCTACTCTGGAGGAACCTGTGGTGCCTTTGGCTTCCTTCGAACTGCCACAGGATGCGGCTGAGGGGCAGGAGCATGGCAAAGAGCAAATGGCATTTGCATCCATCTCTGTACCAGAGCCAGGGCTAGTGCTGGAAGTAACTTCAGAACCACCCCAACCCAAAAGACTGTCAGAGGCTCACATGCAGGAATCTCTGGATGAGCAGCAGGATCTTGCAATGAGAGATGTTAAGGAACTTGTGGCACTTTCAGTTTCTTCCAAACTGCCACACGAGACTGCAGGGATGCTGGAGCACGTCAACGACACAATGGCGCTTGCATCTGTCTCTGCACCAGACCTAAGGCCTGTGCCAGAGCTGACTCCTACTTCAGAACCACCCCAACCCACACAGCCGTCGGGGGCTAGTGTGCAGGAATATCTGGAGGAGCAGCTGGAGCCTTTTACTTCCTCCAAACTGGAGCAGCAGAATCTTGCAATGGAAGCTGCGAGAGAACTAATGGTGACTTCAGGATCCTTTGAGCTGCCCCAGGAAACAGCAATGCAGCTGGAGCATGCTGAAGAGGCAATGGCGCCTGTAGCTATATCTGCACTGAACCCAGGCCTTTTGCCGGAGGTGTCACCTCTTTCAGAAGCATCTGAATCCAGACATGTATTGGTAGCTAGCACGCAGGCATCTCTGTCAGAAGAGCTGAAGTCTGCTGCTGTCTCCAAGATGGAGTTGCAGGCCCCTGTAATGGAAGCTGTGGAGGAACTTACGATGACTTCAGCTTCCTCCAAACTACCACAGGATATTGCAGGGATGTTGGAGCACGTTGCAGGACCGATGGCGCTTGGGGCTATCTCTGTGCAGGAGACAGGACTGGACGTGCCTGCTCGGTCAGAACCACCACAGACAGCTTGGCCACCAGACCTTTTTATGCTAAGTCAGGTGGCAGAATCTGCCGCTCGCTGTGAACTGAAGCAGCAAAATCTTGGTCAGGAGGGGCCAGTGACGGCTCTGCCGGCTTCCCCCGAGCTTGCTCCGGCCTCTGTCCTCGAGTCCGTGGCACTTGCAGCTTCATCTGAGCCAGTGCAGCCAACCACAACGGCGCTGCTGCCTCAACTGGCCGAGTCTGGCCTGTCACCGCATCCAGAGGCTGTATTTGAATCAGAGCGTAAGTATTTCTGATTTCTTGTGCAGGTTGCAGAACCATGCGTACATTGTGAATGACCTGATGCATGGCTTCACTTTGCAGCTCGTACTGTAAAATTTGGGTGAGAACACTGGATGGCAGGGACACAGTGCAGGCTTTCAATGTGTGTTGGAACAATATGGCTGCATTATATCAAGCTGTCAAAGGACTGTTATCATGCCATCACAAGTAACTAGGTGACAGCATGAACTTTTATTCATGGGCAGTAACTGCGAAGCATCGCAATCTGATGCTTGTTGCTTGGATGAAGGTGACATGTTTCGTAATTGGGCTAAACGGCAGTGACAGCCTGCTACCATCATGATTAAAAATAATTTGATTTGGTCTCTTTAATTTTTAAGTGTGTGTGCGCGCGTGCGTGCGAGAGAAAGAGAGAGCATGACACTTAGCTCCTACTAGACCAATGTCATGCTAATCATAGCAATATGCAGCTCAACACCATAGTGCAGGGATAATTGCGGCAGTTGTGGAAAAACATCGTTACGCCGACCTTAGCTCAGCATATTGCAATGACTAGATGGTGGACAGCTACCCATACTGGGTTAAAACAGATCCTTGGGCGAGTTGGTAACTCATTATAACCAGAACAGCGCTCACTAAGACACGGACACGAAGGGAGACACGACACACACGAGCGCTGACTTTCAACTGGTGTTTATTGTTTGGAACGAGGCATGTATACAGTTCCAACAACACAAGGAAACCAAACCATCCATTCATAGATTCATAGTTAATTCATGCTGCTGCTTCAGATGGTACTGCTTCAGAGGTACTGCTTCAGATGTCGTGTCAATGCCTTATACAGGCAGACCATGGGTGAAGAGACGGATTAGACGTCCCCTCTCCGAGCACAGTCCAGCAACGATTTCGTGGCCGGATCAGACTACTGGAACTGAGACGCCAGAAGGCAGCATGACTGCAACACAAGGGCACAAGCACCCAACAGCCCATGGTGAGTTGCTTGCTTGACCTGTTATATTGTCTCACCACTGAAATCACGTTCTTCCTCGTGCTACTACCAACAATGTGCTGCTCATGCTTGCTGCTAACCCTGAGTGCACTTATATTCACGCCAAAATTGGGGCAAAGCTGCGTATGCCTATCATATGCTGCTCCTGTTTGCGTAGGTCGCAATATGGTTTGATGTTGTTTATAGGTTCTACATACCTGGCGCCTCCAACTTTGCCCAGACTTTAGGACATAGGTGACAGACGTTTTGTCACCCAGTATGGGTTTTCCTGTTTGTTCTGCTAGGATGCTGAAAAGCCTCTCGAAGTGTTGCCGAGGTGGCCGTTTCATCATAAAACCTTTTTAACAATGGCAAATCCGAGGGAGCACCTTTTTTTTTTGTCGTACTACAAGTGGTGACTGCAGTCAGCAATTATTACCAGTCCGAACTGAAGGGGATCAGTGCCGCCAGATTCTGCAGTAACTAAGAGCAGCTGGTGAAGGCGAGACACCAGTGGCGGTAAATAACCACAGCTGCTACCTGCAGAGCGGGAATGGTCTACTCTTGCAATACGTTCTTGCAGTTGACCGCAGACAGGGGCAGTCCTTCCTTGCATACATTTACGACATGTGTCATGACACAATGTATATGAGAAGCTTAGACATGTATCTATGTGGCTGCTGGTTGGAATGCTTTTGCCATAGCGTATATCCCATAACCGGTCTGGAGTGCCATACAGTTAGGGCCTTGGTATTGAGGTGGTCACTTGAAGCAAGGCATCTTGCAGCTTGTTTCAAAGACTTGCATTCTTTCATATGTGTGTATATGTAGCACAGCCCATTGGCAACTACAAGAGGTCTAAGGAAATGGAAGATGGAAGTTTAGAGCTGTCCGAAAAAACGTAAATCACAGTCACAGCATATGCCTTCAGGCAGCACTTTTTTCTGTCCTTTTTTTTTTCCAGGCAAAACTAGCCAGTACCTCACTTGAACATTACATGTTTATGATAAAGCAAGTCATTTTGCTTAATCCTAACAAAGTCACGTCCCTTTGTCATTTACGTAGGTGGCCCCAGTCTCCGTGTCTGTATGTTTCCATTTATAGCCCTGTTGATATAAGCATTTTTTTTCACAAAGTTCGAAGAATAACTCATATGCGAGGGAGAAACATAGTAGCTGATCGACATTGGAACATAGTGCTAAAATTTAAGATAATCAAAAACAGCCTACATAAGCATTAAACTGAATTCTGTAGAGCCTTGATCCCTTGACTGTCACGACAGCTAGATGGCATACGGTGACCAGGGACCATACTCTGTAACAATCCACTTCTCAACTTTATTATTTTTTTCTTCTACAGTTAGTATACCGCTGCAACTTAATTGTGACAGCATCATTGACAGGTTAACAAACCATGTGATTCACGGGCTCCAGCATGGATGGCAGAGCTGGCCAATCCATGGAGACAAAGGAATGAATAGAGAAAAGAGTTCTTGCAAAACGCGAGAAACATGGATTAAGGTGATATGTTTCGTAATTCGGCTAAACGGCAGTAAGTCTGCTGCCATCATGATTAAGAAATAATTTGATTTGGCCTCTTTTTAATGTGTGTGTGCATGTGTGTGCATGCGTGAGAGAGGGAGAGCATGACACTTAGCTCTTACTAGACCAATGTCATGCTAATGATAGCGATTTTTTGATATGCAGCTCAATACCATAGTGCAGGGATAATTGCGTGTGTTTGTGCATGCGTGTGTGTGTGGAAGAGCATGACACTTAGCTCCTACTATTCAAATGTCATGCGAATGATAGCGATTTTCTTATATGCAGCGCAACACCATAGTGCAGGGATAATTACGGCAGTTGTGGCAAAACATCGTTACACCGAGCTTAGCTGAGCATATTGCAATGACTTGATGGTGAGCAATGCAGCTGTCCATACTGGGTACTGCTTCAAATGTCGTGTCAATGCCTTATACAGGGAGACCATGGCGGAAGAGACGGATTAGACATCTCCCCTCCGAGCACAGTCCGGCAACGATTTCGCGGCTGGACCAGGCTACTGGAACTGAGACGCCAGAAGGCAGCATGACTGTAACACAAGGGCACAAGCACCCAACAGCCCATGGTGAGATGCTTGCTTGGCCTCTTATGTTTTCTCACCACTGGAATCACGTTCTTCCTCGTGCTACTACCAAAAATGTGCTGCTCATGAGTGCTGCTAACCCTGAGTGCACTTATATTCACGCCAAAATTGGGGCAGAGCTGCTTATGCCTACTGTATGCTCCTGTTTGCGTAGGTCGCAATATGGTTTCATGCGAATGGAGGGAAGTTTAGAGCTGTCCGAAAAAGCGTAAATAACAGTCACGGCATATGCCTTCAGGCAGAACTTTTTTCTGTCCTTTTTTTTTCCAGGCAAAACTACCCAGTGCCTCACTTGAACATTACATGTTTATGATAAAGCAAGTCATTTTACTTAATCCTAATAAAGTCACGTCCCTTTGTCATTTGCGTAGATGGCCCCAGTCTCCGTGTCTGTATGTTTCCACTTATAGCCCTGTTGATATAAGCATTTATTTTCACAAAGTTCGAAGAATAACTCATATGCCAGAGAGAAACATAGGAGCTTATTGACATTGGAACATAGTGTTAAAATTTAAAAATTTAAGATAATCAAGAACAGCCTACATAAGCATTCAACTGAATTCTGTAGACCCTTGATTCCTTGACTGTCACGACAGCTAGATGGCATACAGTGACCAGGGACCATACTTTGTAACAATCCACTTCTCAACTTTATTATTTTTTTCTTCTACAGTTGGTATACCGCTGCAACTTAATTGTGACAGCATCATTGACAGGTTAACAAACCATGTGATTCACGGGCTCCAGTATGGATGGCAGAGCTGGCCAATCCATGGAGACAAAGGAATGAATAGGGAAAAAAGTTGTTGCCAAACATGAGAAACATCTAGGTTAGTCTTAGCGTACAAGATGTAGCCATAGTGCTTCCTCTGCAGCCTTCTGTCTGGGGGTTCTGGTGACATCCACCCATGAGAATTCCTTAGACAAAGCACCACGATTCCTTGTCTTCTTGTCTTTTGCTTATGAGTAGCTCCTTGCCTAGGCAGCAGGGAACTGAATGTTAGATCGAGATAAACAGCAATTAGGTACTTCAGATGGGTTAATTAGCTACTAGTCCTTGACTGTCTGCAGGTTGTGAGTTAGTGCTAAATCTTTTGGTGCTGTACATTAATGGTCTCCATACTTAAAAAGAAATGCCGTGTCGAAGCATTATCTCAACCTAGTGTTATTCTAGGTGTCGATAGGATTTGATCAAAGAATACCCCTGTCTAGTGTTGTTCTTTGTTTAGCTCAATGGTCGCTGAAGACACTGTTGTAAAGCAGCCTTGCTTGCTTTTTTTTTTCTCTTTGAAGGAAAGGTCTCTCTTTCTGCTTGAAGCAAGGTGCAAAAAACGAGAAAGGAAAGACCTGAGGTGTTTAGTGAATGATGCAACCATTGCTCGTGTAGGAATGGAAGGGCTACTTCCCAGTAGAAAAGAAAACAGTTGGAACCAATTGGATTATCAGCTGGTTCCAATTGGACCAATTGAGTTTACAGATGTTTCCAATTTGAATGGTGTGCAAAGTGGATAGTCCAAATGGAGTATCCGATTATACCAATTCAGTTTCCAAATGGTTAGATTTGGATCAATTGAGTTTCCAACTGGTGAACCCAATTGGTCTATACAACTGCACCCAATGTATCCATGTGAACATTTGCATATTTGCAAACAAGGCAGAAGTAACATGGCTTTTATATTAAGAGCTATCAACAGCTTATCCTGCTAAATTGTATTCATTATCTGCACTACCACTGCCTAAGTTGTATCCACCACTTGCACCACCACTGTGGTCGAAATTAAATAACCGTGCTCAGTGGGCAAGCATCACTGGCCCCAGCATGAGAGCCTCATTAATGGGGTATATAAGTTGGAACGCAAATGTGTTCTTTGCATGTACATATCGAGCTAATTTATATGCTATTAGTGTCTGAATGTGTAGTGTTTCTTGTGTGTGATTTACGCTTGTCTTTTGGCCTTGATATCCATAAATTCTTATGGTTTTTAATTCCGTGGTAAAAATTTGTTGATTGGCACCAGTCCAAGCAACTCAGTTTTCCTTTTGGACATTAATATGTTGACTTGTAGAAATATTTCTCACATCGTATATTTTTCACAACTTAATTGTGATGTATATGTTATGAATATTTTCTGGATGCAAAAGCTGCCCAAGGCCTAATGGGTCCAATTCATTGGTCCAGTTGATCCAGTGGAGTCCAATTGGCCAAGTGGCTAAAAACACAACTGAAACCAATTGGTTACAATCGTAAAATCCACTTGGAACCAATTGGAAAGTCGAATTGGTTCCATTTGAAATTTCCAATGATTTTTTTTTTTACTTGGCCATCAAGCAAGAATGTAAGTTGGTCGTATTGGTGATGCATGGTGCCTTGTTTCTGCAAAGGCACTGATGTTTTGTGGAGTTTGACTTCACAAAGCATGGCCGTCTATACGGTCTTGCTAGTGTTAGGCACAGCATTCCTCACAGTAATCATTTTTTTGACAAATTAAGAGACTATTGCAGGCTTTATAGCCCTGGTGCCGTTTTTTAATTCCCTTCCGCAATAGACATAAGGTTTCATTCTATATTCTTGTGTTGGTATTTTATTTCCATCATCGTCATCACCTCGACTACGCCCACTCCAGGACGAAGGCCTCCCTCATATCTCTCCAATTAAATCTGTCCTGTGCCAGATGCCACCACCCTATCCCCGCAAACTTCTTAATCACATCCGCCCACCTAACTTTCTGCCGCCTTCTGCTACACTTCCCTTCCCGTGGAATCCATTCTGTTACCCTTAAGGGCTATCGATTGTCTTGTCTTCACATTACATGCCCTGTCCAAGCCCATTTCTTCCTCTTGATTTTGACTAGGATGTCATTAACCTGCGTTTGTTCCCTCACCCACTCTGCCCACTTCCAGCTTAACGTTACACCTATTGTTCTTCTTTAGTTTGGTGTGCTGTCCTCAACTTAAGCTAAACCCTTTTCACTAGCCTCCATGCTTCTGCCCCATAGGTTTTTGCCTCGATTTTCACAAGAACCAAAAAAGGGAAAAAATTCCAGCAAATTCCCACCACACTATTCAGCCAAGAAAGGCTGTATCACTGGAAATTGATTTTGATGTCGTCGAACAAGAACAAAGCTTCTTCCCAGGCCAAGTAGTATGATAGGATTTTTGTTTTTATTTTGTTTTGTTCTACGATTATCTGCGTCTGAAATGAACGAGGTAGAATGGTGAATGTTTTTCATACATATGTTGGTTGGTCACTAATTTACGTCTGTGTTCATTTTCACTCACGTTTTCTCCCTACATTTGGTTGTGTTTAGTATGGGAGAACGCACTTTGCTTTGTTATTTACTTGCAGGTGATGGTGCCTCTGATGAGAGAAGCATGCTGCTCAACATGATAGCAGAAATGGGGGATCCCCGGTCGCTCACTCCCTTGCCTCCATCGCCTCCACATGGTGGAGAGGAAAGCAAGGTTGACCAATTTGAGGTCACCTTGCCAGAGCTGCCCTCCAAATCCCCATGGCTGGCCTGGTCACCGCTGTCAGTGGCCTCTCCATCAGAGCCAGAGACCTCTCCACCAGAGCCAGTGCCGGAGTCTACTCCTCCTCCAGAATCATCCCAACCCACACGACTGTTGGAGGCTTGTGTGCAGGTATCTCGGGAGGAGCAGCTGGAGCCTGCTACTCTGGAGGAACCTGTGGTGCCTTTGGCTTCCTTTGAACTGCCACAGGATGCAGCTGAGGGGCAGGAGCATGGCAAAGAGCAAACGGCATTTGCACCCATCTCTATACCAGAGCCAGGGCTAGTGCTGGAAGTGACTTCAGAACCACCCCAACCCATGCGACTGTCAGAGGCTCACATGCAGGAATCTCTGGATGAGCAGCAGGATTTTGAAATGAGAGATGTTAAAGAACTTGTGGCACTTTCAGTTTCTTCCAAACTGCCACACGAAACTGCAGGGATGCTGGAGCCCGTCAACGACACAATGGCGCTTGCATCTGTCTCTGCACCAGACCTAAGGCCTGTGCCAGAGCTGACTCCTACTTCAGAACCACCCCAACCCACACAGCCGTCGTGGGATAGTGTGCAGGAATATCTGGAGGAGCAGCTGGAGCCTTTTACTTCCTCCAAACGGGAGCAGCAGAATCTTGCAATGGAAGCTGCGAGAGAACTGATGGTGACTTCAGGATCCTTTGAGCTGCCCCAGGAAACAGCAATGCAGCTGGAGCATGCTGAAGAGGCAATGGCGCCTGTATCTATATCTGCACTGAAGCCAGGCCTATTGCCGGAGGTGTCACCTCTTTCAGAAGCATCTGAACCCAGACATGTATTGGTAGCAAGCACGCAGGCATCTCTGTCAGAAGAGCTGAAGTCTGCTGCTGTCTCCAAGATGGAGTTGCAGGCCCCTGTAATGGAAGCTGTGGAGGAACTTACGATGACTTCAGCTTCCTCCAAACTACCACAGGATATTGCAGGGATGTTGGAGCACGTTGCAGAACCGATGGCGCTTGGGGCTATCTCTGTGCAGGAGACAGGACTGGACGTGCTTGTTCGGTCAGAACCACCACAGACAGCTTGGCCACCAGACCTTTTTATGCTAAGTCAGGTGGCAGAATCTGCCGCTCGCTGTGAACTGAAGCAGGAAAATCTTGGTCAGGAGGCGCCAGTGACGGCTCTGCCGGCTTCCCCCGAGCTTGCTCCGGCCCCTGTGCTTGAGTCCGTGGCACTTGCAGCTTCATCTGAGCCAGTGCAGCCAACCACAACGGCGCTGCTGCCTCAACTGGCCGAGTCTGGCCTGTCACCCCATCCAGAGGCTGCATTTGAATCAGAGCGTAAGTATTTCTGATTTCTTGTGCAGGTTGCAGAGCCATGCGTACGTTGTGAATGACCTGATGCATGGCTTCACTTTGCAGCTTGTACTCTAAAATTTGGGTGAGAACACTGGATGGCAGGGACACAGTGCAGGCTTTCAATGTGTGTTGGAACAATATGGCTGCATTATATCAAGCTGTCAAAGGATTGTTATGATGCCATCACAAGTAACTAGGTGACAGCATGGACTTTTATTCATGGGCAGTAACTGCGAAGCATCGCAATCTGAGGCTTGTTGCTTGGATGAAGGTGATATGTTTCGTAATTGGGCTAAACGGCAGTAACAGCCTGCTGCCATCATGATTAAGAAATAATTTGATTTGGTCTCTTTTTAATTTGTGTGTGTGCGTGTGCATGCGTGTGTGTGTGTGTGTGTGAGAGAGAGGATGAATTTGAGAATGCATCCGAGTGCAGCATAATGTAATCTTAAAAAGTTCAGAGCATAATTAATGCCCCATTTTCAGTGTCTAGTGCAGTCCACCAGTGTCACACCACTAATGTTCATATCACTGCAGTACTACGTAAAGAAGCCACTGCTTTGCTTGAGGTTGGACGTGATTTACAAAAAATTGCAAATTGGAAGGTTTTACTTCCTGAAGCCCATGATGTGCATCGTAGCGGAAGGCTCCAAAGTAACTGAAACCACTATCGCACAGCACATGGGCGCCTTTTGTGTTTTGCCTCCATCAAAACGCGGCCGCCGTTCCTGATACTAAGCCCAGATCCTTCAGCTCAGTATCCAAGTGCCCTAACCACTGAGCCACCACGGCAGATGGACGCTTTGTAGTCACTTCGAAAGACTGTATTTGCAGATAACCTCCATGTTGACTTCCAGCTTGGTCAGTTCCACCATGGTCCCCACTTTGTTGCAGTCACTGGCTTATGCTTAAGGATTCTCTTGCAGTTATTTTCTTTTGCAGCAATATCTGTGTTTGGGAGGTTAAGTGGCTTTTAGACGCAACAATGTTAGTGCTTCAGAATGGCTATCTTCATACTGATCTGTGAGAATACAGCTAAGTTGGCTAAGGAACATGTACTTTCTGCAGTCATATGATCCATGCCTGTGTGCCTAGGATTTGTCGCTACATTCTTGCTGGAAAAAAGTCACTGGTGTGCCTGAGGTCTATAGTATTTGCTAGCCCAGACTCGGTGGTCTCCTCAGGAGACAATATTGTTTGCGGGCGACCTCCACATTGACCTTCGCCTTTGCCGTTTCCACCATGATCCCCACTCTGTTGATTGTCATCACCAGCTTAGCTTAGGGGCTTTTTTGATGCTGACAGAGAAAGTTGCCTGGCAAAAGAATCCAGGTATTGTCTGCTGCTTCATGTTTTCTTTGCAAAACAGTTTACTAACAGTTATGCCCACATCTAGCTGAATCATAAAATATAAGCATCTGTGGACTGTGCATAAGCCTGGAAAGGTGCAGTGGCAGCTGTAGGGTCTAGAGCATGGGCATAATTCTCCAGTTCTTTGACACTGCCCATATTGTGGATTCGTATTGTCTCTACTTGAATTGCAACAACTGCCTGCTGCAAAAGTTGGCTGCGCCTGTCAGTGTCTGTTTGAACTGTGGTCTTGCTGCTGTGGTCTGCTTCTGTGTTAGAACCTCAGCCATTCACACACTGCTGGCGCAGGAGCAACTTCAAAGTATCCAGGCTTTTTGATCTCCAGAGTGAAATCGGGGTGTAATGGTCATTTCCCTTTTAACTCTAGTTATTTTTCTCTTTAAGAAAAGGTGGCTATGGAAAAGCCTACCCGTGGAGGGCCAGACTCCTCGAAGCAGGCATTAAAAATCAGCTGGAAAGTACCCTTCATGAAGAGGAAGGATTCGTGATAAAAATTCAGATTTCATGCTCGTACTGTTCCACTCAATTGAACGCCACGTAGTAGTAGTGCACAGGTCTGCAAGTAGTTTTATGTTGTGTCGCAATATACATTGTTTTCTGTCCTGAGCATATGCAGTTATTACGTGCAAATTTTCAACCATGTTCAAACCTTTATTCTTTGTGGACTCATGCTTACTCAACCACTGCCACTCAAGAATTATTCTGTTTGACGTAAGTGGCAGTGCAGATGAGAAGGGAAAATTGGAGGGGAAACTTAAGCTCCACCTGAAGAGTTTGACGTGATAGCGTTAATGGTTTAGTGCCACCATATATGTGGAATTGATCATTGTCGACCATAAGGGCTCCTCCTACCGCTCCTTGCCCTGCAATGGCAGGTGCTGCCAGCAGTGGGGCGTGTGAGACCCAGGTTGATCTTCTGGCCGTGGCAGTCACATTTCAGTGAAGATGAAATGCTGGAGGCCCCGTGTGCTGTGCGATGTCAATGCACGTGAAAGGACCCCATGTGGTGTAAATTACCAGAAGTACTTTGATTTGGGCTAGTTGGTTCATATCTTGAAAGAAGTTAGGACGGCGCTAAAACGACAAAGACAAAGAGGCACGAACACAACAGGACGGGCGCCAACTTGCAACTGAAGTTTATTGCACCAAACCCCTACATTTTATGCATCAACTGAGCCGTATCACAACAAGCTTATCACACAACAAAACGCAATTTCTTCAATAGTCAGAACATCGGAAGTAGGCGCTGCTTTTACAGACCAGAGACGCCTTCTGCACTATCCACTTGATAACAGCAATATTCTTACTTTATAAGTCCCCAGATTAAATGATTGCGCAACCCACATGAAAGCAATTGATCATCCAAATGATACACACACGCTTGGGCAAGGAAACCAGCACGCAAACTCAACAATCGTGATTTAACACAAAGAGTGAAAATGAAAGAATGACCAACAACAAACGCGGAAAATTTGGTGGACATGAAAACTTAAACCTTCGGGGGAACCTCCCAGCGTCAATGTACTATAATTATCGTCAAAAATTAAAAGCCTTTGAGAAAACCCTCAGCGTCAAAGTGCTACAATATTGGTTTCTACACAAACGTCTTTTCGGTCGATAAAACACATCGATAAAAAACTATGTATGCAGAAAACTTGCAAACGTTGAAACCTAAAGACAGCCTTCGAGAAACGCCACCTCAGCGTCACTAATTGAAATGGACGGCCTACTAACACATGCGCTTCCCGCTTTCTTAATAAAAAATGCCTCCACAACTTCTCGCTCAAATCTGTCTTTACCGCTCTTCAAAAAAGTTGTTTTGCTCAGATCCGGACTACACCCCTTGCACGTCTTGCAGTGATCTGCAAGGAAACTTCCATGATGTTGGCGCACATTCCGCAAGTGTTCACTGGCACGTTCATTAAAACAGCGACCGGTTTGCCCTATGTACACTAAACCGCAGCTTAGAGGAATCTGATATACAACTTGTGATCTGCATTTCGTGAACAGTTTTTGATGTTTAATAGGGCAAACCGGTCGTTTCTTATCCGGTTTTGACATTGTGCAAATCTTTGACAACTTTGATGGGGCCGAGAACACAACCTGCACCTGATGTTTGCTTGCGACTTTTTTTATACCATGGGACACCTTATGCATGTACGGAATCACAGGGACCAATTTTTTTGCTTCCGGAAGTTTCTCATCACAAGGCCGCTTGAATTTCTGGATTAACATTTCAGAAACAGCCAAAATCAAATGGGGCGGGTAACCCGCTTCGTGCAACCTCTGAATTTGGGCGCCGAAGCTCATAGACATCGTGTGATGGCACGACTTTCTTAAGGCATTCTGAAGGGAATTAGGGAAAGAGCAATAATCGCTAATTCCCTTCAGAATGCCTTAAGAAAGTCGTGCCATCACACGATGTCTATGAGCTTCGGCGCCCAAATTCAGAGGTTGCACGAAGCGGGTTACCCGCCCCATTTGATTTTGGCTGTTTCTGAAATGTTAATCCAGAAATTCAAGCGGCCTTGTGATGAGAAACTTCCGGAAGCAAAAAAATTGGTCCCTGTGATTCCGTACATGCATAAGGTGTCCCATGGTATAAAAAAAGTCGCAAGCAAACATCAGGTGCAGGTTGTGTTCTCGGCCCCATCAAAGTTGTCAAAGATTTGCACAATGTCAAAACCGGATAAGAAACGACCGGTTTGCCCTATTAAACATCAAAAACTGTTCACGAAATGCAGATCACAAGTTGTATATCAGATTCCTCTAAGCTGCGGTTTAGTGTACATAGGGCAAACCGGTCGCTGTTTTAATGAACGTGCCAGTGAACACTTGCGGAATGTGCGCCAACATCATGGAAGTTTCCTTGCAGATCACTGCAAGACGTGCAAGGGGTGTAGTCCGGATCTGAGCAAAACAACTTTTTTGAAGAGCGGTAAAGACAGATTTGAGCGAGAAGTTGTGGAGGCATTTTTTATTAAGAAAGCGGGAAGCGCATGTGTTAGTAGGCTGTCCATTTCAATTAGTGACGCTGAGGTGGCGTTTCTCGAAGGCTGTCTTTAGGTTTCAACGTTTGCAAGTTTTCTGCATACATAGTTTTTTATCGATGTGTTTTATCGACCGAAAAGACGTTTGTGTAGAAACCAATATTGTAGCACTTTGACGCTGAGGGTTTTCTCAAAGGTTTTTAATTTTTGACGATAATTATAGTACATTGACGCTGGGAGGTTCCCCCGAAGGTTTAAGTTTTCATGTCCACCAAATTTTCCGCGTTTGTTGTTGGTCATTCTTTCATTTTCACTCTTTGTGTTAAATCACGATTGTTGAGTTTGCGCGCTGGTTTCCTTGCCCAAGCGTGTGTGTATCATTTGGATGATCAATTGCTTTCATGTGGGTTGCGCAATCATTTAATCTGGGGACTTATAAAGTAAGAATATTGCTGTTATCAAGTGGATAGTGCAGAAGGCGTCTCTGGTCTGTAAAAGCAGCGCCTACTTCCGATGTTCTGACTATTGAAGAAATTGCGTTTTGTTGTGTGATAAGCTTGTTGTGATACGGCTCAGTTGATGCATAAAATGTAGGGGTTTGGTGCAATAAACTTCAGTTGCAAGTTGGCGCCCGTCCTGTTGTGTTCGTGCCTCTTTGTCTTTGTCGTTTTAGCGCCGTCCTAACTTCTTTCAAAATTACCAGAGTCCTCCACTGCGGCATCACTCATAGCCTGAGTCGCTTTGGGATGTTAAACCCCATCAAACGAAATCAAATTTAAATTCCACCTGCCATGGTGGGCAGTTTGCTCACAATCCGGCAGACAGGTTTTGATGACATCACAAAAGCCATGTGACCGAGGTGCCCCACCTGCCTCCTAGGTTGCTTCTCTGGGGATTTTTCGTGTATTTTTCGCTCACGGATAATGACGCCAATGCCGATGACGATGCCAGCTTTTCTGCATGTGTGTCCTGTGCCTCACCACGACCAGGCTTTTGCATTTTCAGATCAGAGGTAGGATGTCACAGAGCATGAGGTGCGCATGAGGCGAGAATTGTTCAGTAAGAAGTCTCCTTTTAGGACCAGCAGAGTGTCAATTTTTTCCGCAGTTATTTATTGCCTTTAAACAGTATAACGTTACGCTAAGCACAGACAATTTTTTTTTTATCCTGCTTGTCAAGAGGTTTTTCTCTTTTGCCGGGGTAGGACAGGAACATACTTCAGCTAAGAGTAGTGTTCTTGGAAAGTGTGAGCCATTAGCACAGACAGTGTAAACAAAACTGGAGGTGAATGCAGGGTGTCTCTCTTTTTTTTTGGATATAGCGAATAGGCGAAGCAAAGTCAGTGTTAATTATGAAAATGCCTCATTTCTTGGCCACTTCTATCTCTCAATGGTGAAATCTTTTACAGGATAGGTTTGCAAGTAGTATTGATTTGTTAATTGTCCTTCTAGCTTCTCTATGGTTTTTTGTGTACTTGCACCACTGACTGATTTGTTCCTCTGTGTGTGCATGTGCATTTGGAAATCGGTAGGGAGATATTTCTGCCGACAGTGCTGCTGGCGGCATTCAAGGTGTGGGTGGGTAGCTTCACCTTGCATCACTGAGGAACGTATGAGGCAAGGTGTCTGCAGGCTGCTTCTGTAGCTTATACCTAACCTCTTACCTAAGAGTGGAGAGGCCATTTGATTGAGTGCGTTTTTAGAAAAGAAATTGCTGTCGATCTGCTCCTGCTGGGTCCGTCTGCGGCGAAATGCATTTAAAGACTGCCAACCAACGTGACACTCATCGATGCACTTGATACTTTGGTTGGTTTCAGTGTCAGAATCGTCGCCATTGCACTTATGCATTGTCCAGGTGAAACAATTAACAAGCTCACAAGTAAAGCGTGGTGCTAAAGCCTGCAAATGAAGGGGAAATGTTGAAGAATGCTATGCCTTTGCCAAATTTGTTTTTACCTCCTTTTCTTGAGCTAACCCTTACCTAGTTTTCTCCGCCACCGCTACCTTTTGCCATTGGAGGAAATGAAATAGGATAGCTGCACCTCAATGGGGGCGTGAAATTGCAAGAAAAAAAGGAAGTCTCTGCTCAATACATGGAGCCTGATATGGAGTTGGACCCTCTTTGTCTCGTGCTCATGTTTACCAGCATGTATAATTAGCCCATCAATGTCATCCAAATATCCGTAGTAGTTTGCAAATTGCGTTATTAGTTAGTGATTGATTAAATTTAACTTTGCAGAGATATCAGTTGTGTCTTCCTAGGTGTATGCTTTCCATTCTTTATGAGGGCGCGTTTGAAGTGGGGCACTCTTTGAATACTTTTTGTTTGAAACCTTGGGGAGGATCTATTGAATGCCTATTTGCAAAAAAAAAAGTCAATTTAAGGTTTTCTGCTCTCGGTGGGGATTTTGGAAATAACCCAGGTGACACATTTCCTGTTCCTGATTGCAGCGCACCCAGCAGCAGCTGCGTCACCAGCCGAGCAGCGCGACCTTGGAGCCGAGCTCCCTGTGGTTTGCCCCATGACAGTGCGGACTTCCGCGGCTGCAACGTTGACGGCCTCCGGCACAGGGCAGCTGCGAGAGGGGACACAGCCAGCTGAGGCAGCACACTTACCTAGCAGGGCAAGGCCATCAAGGGAGGAGAGTTCGTCGGAGGAGGCGGAGCAAAGTGCCACAACTGGACAAGAGTGCCCACTGCAGCCACAGCAAATGGGGTCGGTGCTGGCGGCGCTGATGGCAATAGTAGAAAAATTGGGGCAGATTTCGGACAACATGCAGCTGTTTAGAAACGAGCTCGGGCTGTGGTTTAGGCCAGACTTGCATCACCCTACGGAGCTGAGGGACAGGAGATGTGCCTCATGTGGCCAGGAGCAGTCATCAGGAGTGGCACCACTTCTGGTCAGGGGGCAGGAAGTACCGGGCCAGGAACAGGTGGGTGAAGTCAGAAACACACCTTCGTCATTTGCGTTTTGACAGTTCATATTGAATCAAGTCAGGTTGCGATGAAGCTGGCCATTAGGCTCCCATTGGCATGTACTTGCTGACTGTTGGCTGTCCATATTTGCTGCTGTATACTTATTCTGCACTGTCGGTTTTTATTTTCTTTGGCTACAATTGATGTGTGTGGGTGGTTCACGGGAAGTTGCTGTTAGAAAAAAAATTAGTGAATTCACAATTCTGAAATCTTCAGGGAAAGTGTTTTTTTTTTCGTGCTGATTTCTGTGATGTCTTTTCATTTTGTGCAAAACAGGCACTTGAGCACTTACGTAATATTTTATGTAAGCTTTTCGCCGAGAGTTTTTAGGAATTTTTCAGCACAGAACTTGCTAAAAGACATGTCATTGGTTTACCGGAATAAAATAAGGGTAAAATTACTTGCCGCCTATCATAGAAGTTGAGTTATATTGTTCTGAAGTTGCCACTTCATGGCTGGAAGAAAAATTTTTATTTGTGTTTGCAGTGGCGACTTCAAAATCGTGTAACCAGTTTTATGATAGATAGGACAATAATTTTACTTTTATTGCATTCTTCAATGTCAAGAGAAACCAATGGGATGCATTTTGGTAAGTTCCCTGCAGCAGAATTCCTTCAAAGCTCTCGGCAAAAAACTTACATAACGTATTACATAAGTGCACAACTACTTGCTCTACACAAAATTAAATGACATATATTTGGAATAGGGAGGCTAAACCACATGTTCCCTGAAAGTTTCATAGTTGTGACTGAGGTATTAAAATTTTTTTTATGACCAGCTTCACCCCTTAAGGTGAGACGCGGGTCTTGAAATGATCAAAAAGTGCAAAAATTTCGATTTTGCAAAAATGGCATATTTGGGATCAATACACACTAAAGTTCCTGTCTAAAAAGCTTGAAGGTCTAAGTTCAAGATCCAACTACTAAGATATTGCTACGCTACTAACTACTCTAGTGGTGCCATACAGCGGCTAAACTGCATTTCCTGGCAGTTGGCAAGCCTTGAGCCATCTCGGGGCTAGATGCTTCGTCTTCTTCATCTCTCATGCTGCCTGCTGCCTTGCGCGTTCCAACGTCTTGCGCGTCTAATTAAAGCAAGTAAACCAGCCCTGCTTACGCCAACCGTTTCTCAGTGACATATTTGGTGGAGGTGCTGGGTGATGGCCCATGTACGCTGACCTCGAGGACACCTTTGACGTCAGCTCTCAACGCGTGGCTACAACACCAGTCCACAAGGCGAGCCGCAGCCTGCGAGGCCTACAACCCGAGTTCGGCCAACTGAAAGCGCCGGTAAGGGCCATGACATCCACCGTGGCTAGCCAGACAAGTCAGCACTCCGGGAGTGCCCCGCCATTTGTCCTTCATGCACCTCGATCGCCGCCACCGTTCCACGGGGACAGTTTCTAGGACGTCGAAGACTGGTTGGCCAGCTTTGACCGAGTGGCGGGTTTCAATGAGTGGGACGGCGAGCGCAAGCTGCGCAACGTCTACTTTGCGCTGCAGGACGCGGCCAAAACGTGGTTTGAGAACCACGAAGCTTCCTTTACCACCTGGGAGGCTTTTCGTCGAGAGCTGCTAGCGACGTTTACCAGCAGCGAAGAAAAGAGAAAGCTGAAGTCGCCCTGCGCTCGAGATCACAGCAGCCGAACGAGGGCGTCGCGATGTTCATCGAGGACATGACCCGTCTGTTCAGTCGGGCCGACCCTGCTATGCCCGAAGCCCAGAAGGTACGCCACTTAATGCGTGGCGTAAAAGAGCAGCTGTTTGCCGGACTGGTCCGTGACCCGCCACGAACAGTGTCCGACTTCACCAAGGAGGCAATGAGTATCGAACGCTCTTTACAGGAACGGGGCGCCCACTACGGACGACAGGCTACTGTAGCAGCCGCTTCTCAGTCCCAGTACACGCCTACGTCGCTGCCCGCCGAGGACCTTTGGGAGCTTGTAAGAAGCCTGGTGCATGAGGAACTGGCGAAACTTCGCTTTGAAGCTCCACAGGTCAGCGTCGCTGCCGTTACGGATGTGGTCCGCGAAGAAATCCAACGAGTTGTGCAGCCACCCCCCGCTCCACACCCGGTGCTCTCCGTTATGACGTACAGCGAGGCGCTACGAAGTCCTGGGCCAGCAATGCGAGCCTTTTCCCCCATCGCTCCTGTGGAATACCTGCAGGAGCCAATCGCAACAGCACCCTCCGTGCCGCAGGAGTTTAGGCCCCCCATGAACAAAGCGCACGTTTGGCGTACGCCAAACAATCGGCCACTCTGTTACCACTGCGGAGAGCCTGGCCACATCCTCCGCCACTGCCCCTACCACAGGATGGGTTTAAGGGGGTTTCCACCTGACGCACCTCGACCACGCTACGGTGAAAGACCACGGGATATCGAACAGTACCTGGATGAAAACATGCAATCTTCGACCTCGCAGCGACGCCAGTCCCGATCGCCATCCCCAAGACGGTTCTCTTCGCCCGGCCGCCCATCATCCTCTGGCCAGTTCAGAGGTACGTCCCCACGTCGGGAAAACTGAAGACGGCGTCCTCCGGGGGTAGGGCTGCCTCTACTGGACCAAGTCAAGAGCCTCCACTCGATGATTCGCCGCGACGCTCCGACCGACGACGACCTGACCCGACGACCTCGACGACGTGCTGCGACCGACTGGCCTCCCCCGAAATTCCGGTATCCGCCGACAACCATGACGTTACCACACTCGTGGATACCGGCGCCGATTTTTCGGTAATGAGCAGACGGTTAGCCACGGTCTTGAGGTAGGTTCTGACCCCTTGGTCTGGGCCGCAGATCCGGACAGCTGGTGGCCACATGGTAACTCCGATCGGTGTCTGCACTTGCGAATCCAGATCCGCGGTGTTACTTTCCCTGGCTGCTTTGCTGTGTTACCCGAGTGCTCCAAAGACCTCATACTCGGTTTGGATTTCCTTCAAGAGTACGGTGCCGTTATCAACCTCCTGGAGCTAATCGTGTCGTTTTCCACCCAAGGTCCTGTCGACGACGATACCGAGCCACGCAGGGCTAAGTTATGCGTCTGTGACGACCACGTTTTGATCCCATCAAGATCCAGCATGTTTGTTACTGTAGAGTGCGATAACAGCACCAAAATTCGTGGCATTGCTGAAACCAACATGTCGCTGCTCCTTGGTCGGCAAGTCTGTGTTGCTCGAGGAATTGTTGAACTGGACAAGGGCCGAACCGAACTCTTGGTGACCAATTTTGGTTGTGAACCTCAGTGTTTGCCTGGCAGAACAGCTATTGCGTATTTCGAGGAACTCAGCGAATTCGTGGGACAGCACGCTTTGTCCGGAGCCCCGGCATCAGTGGAGGAACCGACCACTCCCATAAACACTGATGTGAACCCAAACCTCCCAACTAACCAGAAACGCTGCTTGGAAAGCGTTATCCAGTCTTTCTGCGACTGCTTTGCCTCGACATTCAAGGTTAGGCAGACACCGCTCACAAAGCACCGAATTATAGTTGACGCCAACCAACGGCCGTTATGTCAGCTGCCCTACCGCATCTCTTCGAAGGAGCGCGATGTCATTCGCCGCCAAGTTCAAGAAATGCTCAAGGACAACGTGATACAGCCGTCGACGAGCCCGTGGGCATCGCCTGTTGTTGTAGTGGCAAAGAAAGATGGAACCCTACGGTTCTGCGTTGATTACAGACGTTTAAACAAAGTCACTAAAAAGGATGTTTATCCTCTCCCACGTATTGATGACTCCCTGGACCGGCTGCGCCACGCCAAGTACTTCTCATCACTAGATTTACAAAGCGGCTATTGGCAAATCGAGGTGGACGAACGCGACCGGGAAAAGACCGCCTTTATTACACCGGACGGTCTGAACGAATTCCGGGTGCTCCCTTTCGGCCTGTGCTCGGCTCCTGCAACCTTCCAGAGGATGATGGACACCGTTCTTGCCGATCTCAAATGGCAGTCCTGTCTCGTGTACTTGGATGACGTTGTCATCTTTTCTGACACATTCGAAGAGCACCTGAGACGCCTGCGCGCTGTGTTCGAAGCAATTCGGTCGGCCGGTCTTTCCCTGAAGCCCGAAAAGTGTCACTTCGCTTTCGAAGAGTTGAAGTTTCTGGGCCACATCGTGAGCGCTAAAGGGGTTAGCCCAGACCCCAATAAGACTGCTGCCGAGGCTGCTTTTCCTGTGCCCACCGATAAGCGCAGTGTGCGCCGCTTTCTGGGTCTCTGCGCCTATTATCGACGTTTTGTGCAGAACTTCTCTCAGATCGCTGAGCCCCTCACGCGACTCACGAAAGATTCCGAACCATTCTTCTGGGACCTGGAGCAACAGCAAGCTTTTGAAGACCTCCGCACTCGTCTCCAAAGTACGCCCACCCTTGGACACTTCGACAAGTCAGCCGACACTGAACTACACACAGACGCCAGCAACATCGGCCTCGGTGCGGTCCTTGTGCAGAGGCAGGATGGTCTCGAACGCGTAATCGCATACGCGAGCCGCACATTGTCACGATCTGAGGCAAACTATTCCACCACCGAAAAAGAATGCCTGGCCATTGTGTGGGCAGTAACAAAATTTCGCCCGTACCTATACGGCCGCCCTGTCAGGATCGTCAGCGACCACCACTCGCTGTGTTGGCTGGCGAACCTCAAAGATTCCTCGGGACGGCTTGCACGCTGGAGCCTTCGACTTCAGAAATTCGATGTCACCATCGTCTATAAGTCTGGTAGGAAGCACAGTGATGCCGACTGTTTGTCTCGTGCTCCTATCGAGAACAACCGAGCTGACCCCGACGACGATTCTGTTTTTCTTGGTGCTATCTCCACGTCCATCCTCATTCAACGCCAAAGAGACGACAGCAAACTACGGCCCCTCATTGAGTATCTAGAAGGAAGCGCTCAGTCTCCCCCGCGAATCTTTTCGCGCGGGCTGTTGCCGTTCTGTTTATGTGACGGCGTCCTGTATAAGAAAAACTACAGTCCAACAGAAGCTGTCTATCTATTCGTTGTGCCTACGGCCCTTCGCGACGAAGTCCTGCAGGCGAGCCATGATGACCCATCTTCTGGTCACCTGGGTTTTTGTCGAACTTTGGCACAAATACGGCAAAAATACTACTGGCCAAGGGTTGCTGCAGTTGTGAAACGTTACGTAAGAACTTGCCGCGAGTGCCAGCGTCGCAAGACGCCGCCGACTAAGCCAGCCGGCCTACTCCAGCATTTTGATCCGCCTCAGGTTCCCTTCCACCAAGTTGGCATGGACATACTCGGCCCATTTCCGGAGTCCTCGCTGGGCAACCGCTACATTGTGGTTGCCACCGACTACCTCAGCCGATACTGTGAGGCTAAAGCTCTTCCCCGTGGTACTGCTGACGAAATTGCGAACTTTTTCATTCAAAACATTGTGCTTCGTCATGGTGCACCCACCATTGTTTTAACTGACAGGGGAACAGCGTTCACCTCGGCCCTTACGCAGGAGGTTATGCGCCTAAGCGGCACCAGTCACCGCAAAACAACCGCTTACCACCCCCAAACGAACGGCCTCACCGAACGGCTCAACAAGACGACCGCCGACATCTTCAGCTTGTGCCTGCTGTTATAACGGGACACTGAGTATAATGCCGTTAAAAGTTTGTTTATGGAAAATATTGACTTAATGGTTCCTCTTTTTGGCTTTGTTCTCTTTTGTTTGTCAGCCAAAAACGCAGTTATTGGTGAGCAGATTGGGTTTGAAAATGGAATTCCTTTTTTTACCATTTTATTTGGACTTGCGCCGTCAAGAGTAAAACACAAGAAGGGCTACGTAACGTGTAACAAACATCTGCAAAAGTATACGGTAATGTCTAGAAGAAATCTATTTTAAGATGTCCTCTGCACAATGAGGCAAAAAGAGGTGTTATATGCCTGCTAAAACTCCGCCAACAAAGATCTAGAAAACTTCTTCGTAAGAACTCTCTAAGAACATATTTAGATATTTTTATTTTTTGGAAATGGCTGCTTATATGAAGCCTGTAGACACCAGATCAGAATGCTATATATTTAGAACCCTCTAAAATCAACCAGTGGGATTTCATCAGGCTTAGTGCTCATGCTTTTTTTAGAGCTGCAGATTTTATTTGCTCACATATGTGCAGTATTGCTCGAACCGCAAAGGTCAGGTAGCTGCCCTTTGCAGCATAGATACACATGCAAATGAGGCAAGAAAACCCGCTTCATCAGTCTCTGCCATAGGTTATTATATAAGTGTCCAATCAAAAAAAAACTAAATTGCGTGGCATTAAAATTGGAAGTAGCAGGATGCTTGCTTTGCAGAGGCCGCCTTACAAATTTCTCTTACACTGAGAAGTTTCGTACCTGCAGTTTCATACCTGCATACGTTCCGGAGTAATCTTCTCATCAGAGAAATTTTTAAAACATTTGGTGGAAAACGTATATTTAGAAAAGTTTATAAAACATTTGTGAATAAACCTCTTTTGTCAGTATGTTTTTAAAACATTTTTGGACAAGCCTCCATTATTTGATGAGGTGTTTTTTAAATGTTTCAATCTAGAGTTGCACGCTGTTAACATTTGGAGTTGTTTGAAGACGTTTTATAGAAGTTATGTGTTTCATGGGAAGATACTCCAAGATTTATATTTCTGAGGTGTACGGTGGTGGTGTAACTCAACCCTCAGGGATCTGTGCATAAGAAAAGCATATCTTGACACCATGCCGCATTTTGCTTGCGAAAACGGCCTGTGGTGGCGATGCCTGTAAATCATTTCTGGATGGTTTCTGTAGCTTATAAGGGTGCCGTTTTCAGTTAAAAGTAGCCTCCCTGTTGTTTGGTGCTCCAGTTGCGCCATTTGCGCTTTATACATTTACATTTTGCTGCGCAATTCTGCTCCAAAAGCGGAAAATTGATCAATATTGCTCCTTAGCTGCGCTAAAAAGAAGTCGCTGTCACAAATATTCTTGGAACCATACTGGCTTTCAGTTGGCAACCTACTAAAATGTCTCTGCAGTTGGCAACCCAGAGCACTTGTGGGCTGGCTCGTGGTTATAGTGTACTAGAATACTCTCTAGTGGCGCGAGTGGCGAGGCGCAGGCGAGCCGTTTTCTAACAGACGCCATGAGATGGCGCCACCGCAACTTTTCATAGGCACAGGAATTCGCGTAGTTTTGAAAAGGTCGTCTGTCATCTTGCGTTTTTCATCTCATTTACTAATAAGAATCGCTCATTTATTATTTCTTGCTGTTCTCCGCCTGTCAGTTACAGTGACTAGGCTTGTTAATTATTGAAACGCGTCTGAAAACCACGTACCTAAGCAAGGATACAACATTCCTACTGTCGCGTCGTCTGCTAAACTCCGACTTGCAGAGTGATTTTTTGGCGCAAAACACCATCGCAGAATGACAAGCGGTCAGCATGACATACAGAGCAAATTATTTGCGCGACCATTGCTGTGGTTTGAAGATCAAGACCCGAAAGCAATGCCATTTAGTGTGTGTACTCACAGCCATTTATTGTCCACACACTTTCAGAAGTAAACCGTTTAAGCTAAATTTTATGCGGCATTTTGAGCTCATATATGGCTCAGAGAAGTCAATGGTCTTGTAAATATGATTGATTTACTGCTATGATGTGAGTTTTGGTGTTGTTTTTGATGTAGTAATAATTATAAAATTGATGTCACAGCTATGTACACATGAACACCATATGAAGCTTTTATTTACAACTGACTTCAGTGCAGAAATGATCAGAAAAAAATCTTGTTTGCAAAAATCCACAACTTCCCTGCCATTGCCTTGTTCAGCACCTACTCAATTTAAGGTGCTTTGACGCCTGCCGCTTGCTGTCGCTGGCTCGATTAATGCTCTTGGTGAAAAAATGCAAACGAGTAGTTAGGTAAAATGCAGTTATTTCTGCAGCTATGGTATGAGCGTGCTCAGGGCATCCAAGCTCAGTTTGCTGCTTTTGCTTAGCAAGGTCCAAAACATCAAGCACATTTTCAGAGTGCAGCTCTGAAAGGCTAAAGCAGGTTGTGAATGACTCTTCGAGGTCAGCCACAAATTTAAACAACTTGCTTGAAGGGTAAAGTAACCCACCATTGTCCTTTAAACGGACAAGCTCGGCCATGTTTAAATTGTCCGCTGCCTCCTTGGTGAGCAAAAGTAGGTTAAGACACCTTTCACAACCCGTTTTTAGAACGCATTTTCGCGCGACGTAACCAGCAATGTAAAAGGTTAGCCTGCAGTCGCTTGATGCCACAACAATGGAAGAATGGTCAGGCACAGCTTTTGTGAGCAGGGCGTCGGCTGCATCCAAGTTTCCGGCATCGAGAAATCTGTCAATGAGTTTCTCCCTCCCAGTGCAAGTGTCCTGCTCACCAGCATCTGCATTCAAGAGTGAACTTAAAACAGCAGGCTCGCAGTTTCCTCTTGACACAGAGTGTGCAAGATTGCTGAAGCTGAGACAGTTCACTGTAGCAATGAACTGCTGAGGTGTAGGATGAGTATTGCATCCCGATGACTGTCTGACGATGCCAAAAAGATGTTCCACGGGGTCTTGGCTCACCCTGCTTGTCATTACATACTTGAAACCAATGTGTTGAGTCAAATACTTCAACAGCGACAAGGTACTGCATAGAGTTACACGCAGTCCAGTTACTGTGGACTGGCTTAGAAAGCCCCGCTGCCCATTTGTGTGGCGTTCCCACTCTGACAGAAACGACAGAAAAGAATTCAACTTGTCGGCCGATGCAGAGTTCGGACGCAGTGCTTCAGCTGGAAAGCGTGACGTCATGACTTGTATAACACCATGAATGATCCTGCAAGAGCAATGTTAATGTTCAATTTCAATCACACTTAGGTATTTAACTTATTTACGACACATAAATAATAAAGCGTTCAGTTAGTCATGTGGTCGTGCACCAGTTCACTATAGCACACTGTATTAAGTGAGACTTGTTGTCAGGCAGGCTAGTCCCAGTTTGATCTAGGCTGTGGTTGAAGGTTAGGTTGACAAAATAAGGCATTTTCTTTGTACCTGGAGTAGTGGAGTTATCATTCTATGATATGCAATACTTACTCAAAAAAGTGAACTGTCGCTGTTATGCTGCCGCACAGAGGCTCTAACATGGCTTTTTGCAGCTGAAGCCCATGAATTACTTTTTCACTGAAGAGCTGGAACGCAAAGGAGACTCTCATTTTCTCGAAATTGTTAGGGTTCGTATGGCTGGATGTGATGCATGCATAGCCTGCAGGGTAACATTGCTTCCGTCCAGCTCCACAGCTTTTCGAATAGTTCGCATTGTCACCTGCAGGTAAGGCAAATCAGTAATTATTTACTGCCAGTTAGAATGACTGGAACAAAAATTACAGAAAACAGTTAAGCATGCCGCTTTGGCAAATACTTACTTGGCCCTTTGGTGTTTGGAAATCCAAGCTCAACAGCCGGTTTCGAAGGCACTTTATGAGGTGAGGGAAGTCTGACATGAAGAAAAGTTGACGGTGCTCGTCTACAGGATGTGGTGCACTGCATTTAATGTGGTCCAAAGATGCCTTGATGCCCATTAATGTCCACATCCGTCAGTTCCAACTTGCTCCGTTTGATGTTACGAACTCAACCTTCAGCCCTGCTTTTTCTGCCAAAATTATGGCTTCAATCATGATCTTCGTTAAGGTACTGCCGCAAATGTTCCCTCTTGTTGCAAATGCTGCAAGAATTTGGGTCCATTTTCCAACAAACGGTACGAAAACCAGAACCATTCCGTGATCGCATGGTGTGTGTTTGTCCTCAGTCGATGTAAACTTGCCGAGATCCACGAAACCATCTATGTGGCCAGCCGTTGTCACAGAAAGATGCTGAGAGAGCTTCATCTCATCGACAATAATTCCACCGTGGCGTGCATATTCATCCATTGTGGCCGTCTTTTCACTGATGACTTTGAAGATCTTTGGGCAGAAACCAAACCCTGTTCTGTAGGATTTCAAATATTTGCGTAGAGTTGTTTTACTCGGGAGTGACAATATCTTTTCCTTCCTCAGGTGCTCATAAAGCCTGGCACTCTTCATTTTCATTATGAGGCACTCCAGGACCCATTCGTTAGAATACTGCATGCCTTTTGTGCTTTTTCTTGAAGCAGATTTAAACATGTGAAGTGTTGCTTCACGCTGTTTTGGAGGGAGACTTTCTATTCTAGAGGCAAATTCTTTCTCATTGATGTCTTTGTTTTTAGCTGCCATTGCTTTCAGTTGGCCCTTTAATGCAGTGGCACTGGTCTTCAAACGTTTTGTCTTCTGCCTTTGAAGTTTTAGACGCTGAGCAAGAGCTCCTTTCTTGGACACACGGGCTTTTAAGCTCGACTTTCGGGTCAGCAATAACTTTCGATGCGACTTGCACTCTGGGCAGATAAGTCCTGTCGATGAAAAAAAAAAAACGCAACTGTTTAAATGCTGGAATAAAGAATACATACATACGAGACTAGTACATGAAAGTCTCTTAAAATTACTTACCAACGGACGGGAGCACTTTATGCTGAAGACGCAGAGTCCGTTGCTGCATGTTGCTGCCTGAAGTTTCACCGTCAAGTTCGGTAACACCTGCCTATATTCATCATCCGTCATTGCTCCCTTGCAAACACAAGTTGCTTCGGCATCCTGCAGTACAGCTGCAGCGTCGCCAACAGAGGCAACTGTTTTTTCTGTGCACATCACTCCTTGGTAATAAATGTCAGCACAAACTTTGCCTCCGACAGGCTTGAAAACCACAGCTCGCTCATGCGTAATCACAAGCCTTGCTTGCATTTTCAAAGACGTCGCAAAAATTAACCCGAAACGTTCGTCCTCGAAGCGGCACCAGCTCGTCGAAGGAGCGAGTCCACGGAGCGACTGAAACGAGAAAGGCGAGGATTCTGTAGCAGCCAGCTCTCCCGGCTCTTGATGTTCGTTGTCAGCGCTGTTCACGTCCTGACACGGCTTCTTGCTTCGTGGTGGAATTGTTTGACAAGCAGATCTTTTCCTTTCAGTCCTCTGTTTAGGGGTTTTAACAGAGAGGTAGGCTGGACACCCAGGCAGCAGCGTCGGAATGGCACCGGGAGCTAACGACGGCTTGCCTCTGGGTATATGCACTTCAACGCCGTCGATTACGTGAACGTAGTCGCGCAATATGAGGTGGGCTTCAAAATGGTGCTCACACACTGCTGATAGTTCCCTGAGGCTCTTGTCGTCCCTTCGCATGTTCCGCTCCCACTTCCCTCGCAACTCGTCGTCTCTTGGTGCGGCAAACAACGATGCTTTAGGCGCGCCCGGGTAGCCGGTGCGGCAGCCTGGAGCAAAACAGTGAGAATCAGTTCTTCTTGTTGCCATAACTTCGTTAAATTCCCTGACACTGATGCTACATAGTTCCTGCTCACTGCTATCCCTACTTAACAGCAAGATACGAACGCTAAAGTAAAATTAACTGCGTGACAGCGCGCGCGCGAAGCGAGCTAAATCACACACCGCATTGCCATGTGCTGCCAACGTGCGCGCCGGAGGCTAGGAAAAGGCGCAGCAGCGCCCCTGGCGGCCGTCAGTGTCAACTCGCTTCAGCCGATCTGGCCCCAGCAGCCACCGGTCGTGCCACTAGAAAGTATTCTAGTTCACTATACTCGTGGTATAATTTAGCAGCCAGTTTATTCGCGCACATAGAGGAAGGAAAGAACTCTGGAGAGGCAGTTACATCATTTGTGTAGCTGGCTCCTCCTGCTCCCTTCTTGGCCGCTGTATCAGCATGCTTGCGCATGCGCAGCAGGCATTGCAGCAGACAACAACGCTACGCCTAGCATTACTATTGGCTACGCCGTCGGGCAGACTCCCAGTAGTCCTTGCAAAAGCCCGTGATTTCTAGCGCACTTTGGCGTGCAGCTCGGATAACGAGGGCCTCTCCCAAGTTTTCCTTCTTCCATGTTTGCGCATCATGTCGGTTACATCAAAAAATTGCATCATGTCAGTCAGCCCTGAAGAGGGCTGAACAAGTATCTTCTGGGTTGAGAAACAAAAGCTTGAAGCAGGCCCAACAAGGTCAAGCTTTGTTGGAACAAGGAATTTCAGCCTTGCTGATGCACTTCGCGAGCTTGATGAATTAGTAAAAAAATTCCAAGAAGCATTGAGATACAGTTAAACCTAAACGTAATGAACCTCCATATAGTGAATTTCTCGATACTATGAAGTTTCTGAATTCCCCAGCACCTGCATTGAAGCGCATGTATTTCAGACCTCCATGTAACGAAGGTATTGCGGTGGTTGACCTTGGTGCAACGAACTGGCTACGCCATCTCTCTGTTAGCTAGTGCTGCTGAGCCACTCGAAATTTGGCAGAACCACGCAGAAGTTTCATGACGATAAAGCACCGACATAAGACGAACGCCAATTGCAGCCAGCGGCTGCAGTTGACACAACGTGCCATGCTCCAGCGCCATCGGTGCATCTCTGGCACTTTCTCTTTTGGAACGTCATGCTACGTGGCATTACAACAGTTCATGCTCAAAAGCACCGAAAAAATAATAGGTCATAGCAAAAAAAGGAAAAGACACAAGCAGTGCACGACCATCGCTGCCGCGTGGCTGCTCGTGTGATTCCGATGCCGATAGCTCTCAAGCATTGGGAGCGGGGACGGTGGAGAGCACAGGCAACGCAAGGTGAGGAGTTCGTTTCCAGGGGCAACAGCAAGGGGATAACCGAGAGGATAACCGAGAGAGGGAACATGCAGGAAGAAGCATGTGCCTCTGCGGCGAGGCCGCGGTGCCCCTACCCGCCCTCCCCACCCCACGCGGAGCAGCATTGCGTGAGCCGCGGCGGGGGTGCCGGCTGCTGCCGCAGTTAGCGCGATCGCGAAACGTTTCTCCGTGTTTCTTACTTCGAGTAACGCTGTTTTTGTAAACATTTTCAATATGATTTCACCTACATTTATTTCTTATTTTAGTTTCAGTTATGCAGTGTGCTTTCGACTGTTCTCGCAGAAACTGCAAGTAACGAAAAATCCCACTTTTTTTAATTTCTTTATAACCAGGTTTAAATTGAGCCAATGAAAAAAAAGAATGTTTCTAGTGAGCTTACCACTATGCTTCTGCCAATCATATTTTACTCTCCAAGCTTGCTGCAATCTCTAGGTTGCAGAGCGAAAGTTTTGGTGTAGAGTAGAATGTTGTATTTGCTATCTGAAGAGAGCTGATGTGGGTTGTGCTCTTTGCACCTGCTTTGCAGCAATCCACCAAGGTCAAAATGGAGTTGAAGGAAATGAAACAACAGTGGGAGCAAGTCGAGGGTGAAGTGGAGTTCTGCAAGGTGAGCTTTTACTTCTTTTTATGCGGCGAATGCGTGTGAGGCTGCAGAAAGTAGAAGCCATACGTCACAAAGCTTAGAGAGGCGAGCAGCACATATCCGATGGGATAGCGCTGCTTTCCGCTATCGCGTCGCCTCCATGTATATGGTCTATTCATGCACTTTCGCATTGTGTTCGCTGCCAGATCTGTGTGGAAGTGGAAACCAACTACACTGAGGCTAAACATTTTGAAAGAAAAAAAAATAGGAACGCTGGGGCATGTTCAGGGATTTTGTACACTTACCCCCCTTTTTTTGTTCCTGTGCAGAATGCTAGTCCGAGGTTCATAGTGCTGCTTCGTGAGGAACAAGCGCAAACAGCTACGCTGCACCGGTGAGCTTGTGTCATGTTACAAGAGTTGCACTGGATGAAATATGTCTCTAGAAGCTTGCTGGTTGCTGTCCACTCAAGGCAGAGGGTGTTCTTCTCATGCATTGGATGCAATAACGTGGTAGCGTTAGAGCAAATGTCCAGTGAAGACCTTGGGGATACAATGAAATTCCTCATTGGTCTACAGGATTGCGACATCATTCCACCACCGTTGCATGTAGCCTGTGAGGAAAGAAAAACAGTTATGCTGAAAAGAAAAATGGCTGAGCTGGTACTCAAAGCGATGCCCCTTTTGTCTTGAGCCGGGCATGCTACCCTGCCATGGAGGAGCTTTGAGTGTGATAAAAGGAGGTCTTGTGTGAGCACCTTGCACTGCAGAGTAGGCTGCACAGCAGGCAAAAACATCCAGTTAATTAAGGTTACCAATTAGCATCGCCAGTTAATGTTGCCAACTAACAAAGCCTTTTTGCGTATGAACAGCCGACAGCCGCTTAATGTATTGTAGTGGCACCGGCATGCGGCGGAGTACTTCGCAGCTCCAAGAGATGGCACTTAAGGAATGCGTTTTGATTATGAAGGGTGTGAAGCAGAAGAAGACTTGGAATGACAGTGCTGAGATGGGGTGAGTGATAAAGCATTGTGTTGGAGAAAGAAAAGAATATGTAGGGCCCATGTTAGCGAACTGGTGTAGAAAGAGGACCTCAGGCCATTGATGGGATCCATTAGCGCTATCGTGTCATGTCCTTAAGGCAGAGCTCAAGGGCCATTTGCAACTAAATTTTACTTTGCCTAGAATGCCTCTCAATATGTTGGGTGCATCATAAAAATAACTGTAAGAATGTTCTACACTTAGAGAATCAGCACTGGTGTTGAAAAAGCTCTATAACAGGCGATGCGTGCACCTGGTAGCGTATGGCTGAATTGGTAGCGCGTCCCCGACTTTCCGAACGGCAACGCTATCGCGTGTTGGTTTGGACAAGAGAACAAAGAAATCAAACGAAACAAAACGAAGCCGTATTTATTCTTTAAAGGAAAAAGGCCAATAAGAAATGGAAATGAAAACAAGAAAACACACACTCAACACGCGTACAGCACTACAGAATAAAAGGAAAGAGTTCACCAGGTAGTGAGCGTCCCAGGTGAAGCGGGGATACCTTGCAGACAGGGCGAACGCGGTCAATGTAGTGCGACGCTGCTGGCAATGCGACAAAGGAAGCGGCGGAAGGGGGCCAGGTGGTAGTAGGAGCGGAGAGGAACACAGGGAGACGCCGCTGGTCTCCCGTCAACAGCCCGAAGAACTTGGCAGCTGCAGGAAAAGCATAGCCAGGTCCCGTCGACAGTGTCACAAAATGCCAGAGGCTTAAAGCAGGTTATCCAAGACTGCCTTTTGGCAACACGGACTCTCAGACCATCGGCTGCCACCTCCACACTTGCAAAGAATGCAGGAGGCTTGCGTCTGTGATCCAAGAGAGGTCACCGGCAGCATGGACCCAACGTCCGACGGCTGCCACCTCCACGCTTGAATGATCTGATCTCTACTGCGTTGCCTTCCTTTACACCTTGGCTCTCTGACATGTTAGCTCTCCGCTCCTCGTGCTCGCCGCGCTCTTTGTTGCCGTCGCCTCGTGCACACCCTTTGCATGCGCACATGCGCAACGCTGGGCTGGCACACGCAGCACTCCGCTGTCCGACGGACCACTGTCGACGCACTGCATTCGAAAATCCACGATGATTTGGTGTGCACCTGACATATGCCCACCCTTCGAAAAAGTTTTGTCGCAGAAAAAACTGCCATCGGTGCACACAACACGAATGTTTACGTGGGAAGCAGTTGATGCACGAACAGTAATGTTCACGTGATAAACTGTCAAGTTAGACGCCGCCGTAGTCACCGGACTTTACACAGGACACATGGAGGCACATGGAAACGCGCACAGAGGGAACATGTCAAACCTTATACACAGAGGGTCAAACCTTATGCATGTGACAAAAGGGAAAATAAAAATAGTACAAAATATCAGACACAAACTTTACACATGTGTATACCATAAAGGTGAATATGTACACACTGAGCAACACATAACCGGAGAACGAAAGAAGAAAAACAACCCACAAACACTACCAGGCCACATTTGCACAGGTAACAATTGCAAACACCGGATAGTAATAGTATACATTGGGTATCACTCTCCGGCAATTATAAACCACTCATGCAATCAGCGCCTATGTTTTCTGAGCCTGTCAGCCTCTTCAATTAAACAACGAAAGATGACGCTTGCACGGTCTCTTGGGACGCACGCTCTTCGTACCGCTTAAGCATATTGATGTGGAAGAGCTTCTTAGTGTGGCCCAAGTTGATCCAATTATCCACGTCACTGCCAGAAACCACGAATGGACCTCTTCACTGCATTACCAGTTTATTGTGGCTGCTCGGCAAAAGAATGAGGGCACAATCTCCAACCCTTAAATGCCGCTTCTTGCTGTTCCTATCTTAATATCTTTTCTGAGAATGTTGGGCACTCAACAGATTTTGATGTGCTGCTCTCACAGTTTGCTCGAGACGTTTTCTTAGATCGAGAATGTTTCATAGGTTGCCTTCGTGTCTTCTCCCAGCTCTTCCTTTGTCCAGAGCTCTCTGAGAACTGCGAGCGGTCCTCGAACATGTCCTCCAAATATCAACTTAAGCGGAGAAAGCCCCAGACTCGCCTGTGGTACCTCGCTATATGCGAACATCAGCGGAGCAATATAACGATCCCATGTTTTGGGCTGCTCTAGACTTAGCTTCCGCAGCATCTGCTTGAGTGTGCCATTAAATTTCTCCACCATCCCATTGCACATCGGATGGTAAGGTGTCGTGCTGAGATGTTTCACCGCCAAGAGATCATTGAGCTCTCTCATCATTTCGGAAGTGAAATAGGAGCCCTAGTCACAAAGGATCTCTCTCGGAAAACCTATACGTTAGAACATCCTCACCAAACCTTCAGCCACGATTGCTAAAATCTATTTTTGGCAGAGCCACGGCCTCGGGATACCGCATGGCAAAATCGATGAGTGAGAATATATCTGTTCCATTTCACTGATGTGGGCGACAGTGGACCAGCAATATTGTTACGTGGCGACCCGCTGAAGAGTGAGGCGAGATGTATGATAGCAGTGAGATGGTGTTTAATGGCGGCTGCCCTAGCGCGAGTGCTCCGTCCCGCACCACTGCCAGCGTCATTGTCTTCGTGACACTACCCGAGGCTGCCGAGCGATCGTCCCGATCGTGAATCGAAGAAGATATCGACGAAGAGTTGCGCTCGATGGTGATAGGTTCACAGGACGCTACAATAGAAATGGCATGGTGGTGAAGTGCTGGCCACCACGATGAAAGAGATTTGCGAATGAATCCTGGTCCATGAAGCTTACGGGCCGCAGGTCGCCAGGAGCCGACGGCCGAAGCCCTAAGACGCACCGAAAGGCAGGGGCAGGGGGGCTGTGTGTTCATGTGTGGACAGCGTCTCGGGCCGGTCGGGTCATGGGGTCGGGTCGCAGCGGCGGCGTCATGTCGTCGTATCTTGTGATCAAGGCAGGGGACGGGGCTTGGGTGAGCGGCGATGTCAGTTCGGGCTTGGCAGGCTGGAGCACGGCCGGCCGACGCGGATCAGGAATTCATGGCCGACGACCACGGTCGACACAGGACACTGAAGCTCCGAAACCAGGATAGGGGATGATACCCCGCACCTCACACCAAATGTTACGTGGCGACCGGCCGAAGATTGAGGCGAGATGTATGATGGCAGTGAGATGATGTTTAATGGCGGCTTCCCTAGCGCGAGCACTCCGTCCCGCGCCACTGCCAGCGTCATCGTCTTCGTGACAATATCGGCAGCGGCCCGATCAAATGGAGTGTCAATAAGAGGCATGAGTCCCAATAGAGCTTTCCCTACTTTGCCTTTCGGGCTCGTCCTTTGGCAGGAGTCGCACGAGCTGACATACCTCTTAATCTCCTCCTGCACTCCCAGCCAGTAGAATTGTTCCAGAACTCGATCTGTAGTCTTCTTAATGCCCTGGTGCCCTGCCAACGGGCTATCGTGGGCAAGCCTCAACACTTGTGATCGGCAAGACTTGGGAGAAGCACTACCTGTCGAACCTCTCTGCCAGAGGCGGTACAGCAAACCTTTTCAACAGCACATGAGTGCGAAGTGCCGTGCTTGCCATGGAACAAGTTCCCTACTTTCAACGAACACGCCTTCAATGACTCATCGTCTCTTTGCTATGCTTCTAACATTTCCTTGGTGAACCTCCTAGGACCAACGCTTAAAGCAGTATTTTCTCTCCTTCGTCCAGAAACTTCCTTTCCAGCCAACACCACTTTTCGGCCCTCGCCCTCACCATTTTTACTGGCGTCCCCGTCATTGACTATTTCAGGACATAATTTAGCAACACACCCCAATTTCTTCCAATTAATACCTGGATTTGGCGGCTCACGGTCCTGTGGTATATTTCCAATTATAACATCGTATAATGGTGTCTCCATGCACTTTACCACGGCCGTGCCAGTGAAATAAGGGAAAGCGATATAGACTTCTGCCTCGGGAACTTCCAGACTACTGCCATCAACAAGGAATACCGTAGATGTCGAGCCAGTGAGAGCTGAGTCAGAAACTAGGGCTCTCCGCACCACTACTGTATTGCTCCCCGTGTCCCGTAAAACATGTACGGGTAGGCCTCGGAGCTCACCCTCTAGTACAGGCATGTGTTTGGCGTCTGCAGGCTTTTTCCGGACAAGTCCGACCACTACCTTATCCTCAGCTTGTTCAAGCCTATCTGCAGCTGTGGACACCGTTTCGGATGCAACACACTCTGACTGAACACAACAGGACGATTTCTTCTGGTTTTTATGCTTTTTTTGAGCAGGAATTACATCATGCCCTGTTTTTCGGCAATAAACTCAATAAAGCTGCCTTGGCTTAGACAGACAGTCGGCAGCCTTGTGTCCCTGTCGGTTACAAATGAGGCACCTCCCTGACTGTCTCTTTGATGGAACATCCTTTTCCCTCGGGACGCCCACCTTGAACAATTCATTGAACGAAGACAAATTTCTTTGCCGCTCGCCCTCTGGAAAGTTGTCTGCTGCCTCAGCCATTTTGTCCAGTGTCTTGCACTCTCTTTCTCGAAAGAAAACTGACAGACGACTATGACAGTTCCTCATGAACTGTTCGGCCATCATCAAGTCACGTAAATCATCGTACGTTATGGCCGTTCCCGACATCTCGACCCATCGATCGAAAAGACTGAGCAAACGTGCTGCGTATTGCTTGCCTGTTTCTTTATCAAGCGGCTTACTTTCAAGAAACCTTTTGCGATAACCTTCTGCTGTAAACTGAAAATGTTGGAGCAAGGCTAGTTTTGGCTTATCATAATTCATTGAATCTGCTGGGGACAGTCGACCGAGCACACGGAGAGCTTCCCCAGTCAAAGACATACTGAGTGCTGTAGCCCATTTTTCCTTGGGCCAGCTGTGCCCTTCTGCGATTCGCTCAAAACGTTAGAGGTATGCATCCAAATCATCCCTGCGATCGTCGAAAGGCGGGATCAATGTGTGTGGACTAACCGCTGCTGAGGGCCCCTGTGCGGATTCTTGATTACCCCCTCCTGCTTCTGTGAGCCTTAATTGGAGCTGCAATCTACGCTCTTCAGCTTCTGCTAGCAACTCTGCATTCTCACGTTCGGCTTGTGCTTTGCGCTCCTCAGCCTCTGCTTGCACCTTGGCATGCTCGCCTTCGGCTGCTCGTGTAGCGTGTTCCTTTTCCTGCTCAGCGGCAACCCACGAGCACAGCTCGGCGTCTTTCAACCCCAACTCTTTGCCTAATTCAATTAATTCCTTTAGCGGGCTCATCGTTTCCTTATTAAAAAAAATTCATCAATATAAGTTAAACGGCTTCGTCCTGTCGCAGACGCCAATTGTCGAGAATTGGTAGCGCGTCCCCGACTTTCCGAAGGGGAGCTCTATCACATGCAAGTTCGAACAAGAGAACAAAGAGATCAAACAAAACAAAAACGAAGCCGAAGGAAAAGAGCCAATAAGAAACGGAAACGAAAACAAGAAAACGAACACTCAACATGCGTACAACACTACAGAATAAAAGGAAAGAGTTCATCAGGTACTGAGCGTCCCAGGTGAAGCGGGGATGCCTTGCCGACAGGGCGAACACTGGTCGATGTAGTGCGACGCGTCACTGGCGATGCCTCAAAGGAAGCGGCAGAAGGGAGCCAAGGGGTAGTAGGAGCGGAGAGGAACACAGGGAGATGCCGCTGGTCTCCCGTCAACAGCCCAAAAAGCTTGGCAGCCGCAGGAAAAACGTAGCCAGGTCCTATCGACAGTGTCACGAAATGCCAGAGGCTTAAAGCAGGCTATCCAAGTGTGCCTTTCGGCAACACGGACCCTCAGTCCATCGGCTGCCACCTCCGCACTTGCAAAGAACGCAGGAGGCTTGTGTCGCTGATCCAAGGGAGGTCACCGGCAGCACGGACCCA
This sequence comes from Amblyomma americanum, assembly GCF_052857255.1. NCBI lineage: Eukaryota > Metazoa > Arthropoda > Arachnida > Ixodida > Ixodidae > Amblyomma > Amblyomma americanum. Next base: position 1,673,276 of record NW_027526484.1, read on the forward strand.
ACGTCTGACAGCCGCCACTTCCACACTTGAATGACCCGATCTCCACTGCGCTGCCTTCCTTTACAGTAAACCTCAGTTCTCTGACACGTCAGCTCTCCACTCCTCATGCTCGCCACGCTCTTTGTCGCCTCGCGCACACCCTTCGCACACGCACACGCGCAACGCTGGGCTGGCACGCGCAACGCTCCGCTGTCCGACGCACTACTGTCAACACACCGGATTTGAAAATCCACGATGATTTGGTGTGCACCTCACAATGGCACAGTCAGGGACATGATGAAGGTATTGACCACTGAGAACCTTCCTCAAGCCGTGCCCAATCATATGAATATATTACGGACGGCATGAAAGGCTTGTGGCTGGAAATAAGGCTTGAGCCTCATTGGCAGCCCTGCTGTGGTACTGTACAAGAGTGTTTCAAAATTTTAGGAGCAGTTACATTGCTAAAACACTGGTAGACATCGAGGCACGAACACGCCTGCTGCCTTCCAATGCTCATGCTGCATGCATTTCCAAAGTATCGAAAACAGCTAACGTTGTCCGGCATACGGCGGTCCCCTTTATTTCACAAAGCGTTCTGGTGAGTTTCTTGCCTGGATGGGTCAAAATGAATATAAAACCCACATCACCTATTGCATTTTCAGCCAAAAAAGACAGTTTTTGCAAAGGCTCTGCTAGCAGAGCAGACATCTGAAACAAAAGGCGGTCTCTGCTTGCGTGTGTCCGTACGCAGTGCTGGAAATTCTTGCGATCAGCATTTGCATCGCTAATTGTACATGCTTGGAATGCATGTCCCCTCCCTGCGCTTTGTATGGGAAGCAGTTAGCTTCCGAAATGCCCCCGAACTGCTGGCCCTAGCAGCCCCTCTTTAGACCGAGTGGTACGTTTTTATGTTATTTTCAGCACTTGATAATGGTGGGCTTTCCTTTTCTCAAATTTTGGTTTGAAAAATGATTATTTTTGCGAAATATTTCTAATGTATTTGCCAAAAGTAACCGGGCAACGACGGTTTGTTTCTTAGCTGCATAGTGAAGCACTCATGGCAGCCCTCAAGCTCTGAATGTGTGTAATGTAAAATGAATGCTTGTACTCACTTTGTGACACTTTTTAGTTTTTAAGGCTGCTGTAAAGGCTCCCTTATACAGTTTAGAAGCAAAAACCTGTTACAATTGTTTTCATTTACGAAGACTCCATAAAGTATGTCACAATTTCCATGCACGTGGGATTATTGAAGTACACACGTCTTCCTTTCCGTGTGTCATCGGCACCAGCGTTGTTCCAAAGGGAGATGGAGAACCTTTTCCGGGGGCTGCCACATGTTGTAGTATATTTCGATGACATCCATTTCACTGGCTCGAATGATGTAGAGCACCTTCGCAACCTCAGGGATGTCCTTTCTCAACTCCGTGGTGTTGGCCTTAAGTTGAAGCTCGACAAGTGCCATTTTTTCGTCGAACAAGTTGAATACCTTGGGCACATCATAAGCAAACAAGGGCTGTCTCCAAGTTTGAGCAAAAGTATCTGCCATCCTTCTTGCACCTGCACCCTGTGACGTCAAGGAACTCCAAAGTTTTTTAGGACTTGTGAACTTTTACAGTCGTTTTCTACCAAACCTTTCCGGACGCCTCCATCCTCTGCATTTGCTTTTCATGAACGAGAAGAAATGGGTGTGGGAAAAGGAGCAAGAAAACACATTCAGTGGAGTGAAGCAGTTAAAAGCATCAGCTCCAGTCCTAGTGCATTTTGACCCAAAAAAACCATTGTGTCTCAGTTCTGATGCCTCTACGTATGGGAATGGCGCAGTTTTGGCACACCGAGAATCTGATGGTCGAGAACTGCTCATTGCTTTTGCTTCCAGATGTTTGTCTCGTGAAGAGCTGTGCAGCCTGCCAATCTTACCTGCGTACACCGCAACGCATTCAGCATACAATATGGCCATTTCCTTAGAGGACCTGGTCAAGGCTTCACATAGACTTTGGGGGCCCATTCATTGGTCATACTTTCCTGGTCATTGTTGACGCCTACTCAGAATGGGTTGAAGTTTTCCCAGTGAGTTCAATGTCAGCGGATGTTGTTATCAATTCATTCTGAACAGCATTTGCACAGCATGGACTGCCGGACCTCATCGTGTCCGATAATGGACCTGCCTTTGCAAGTGAGCAATATTTGGAATTCTTGACACGTAATAGAATACGTCTTGCATGCTTGTACCTCCCTACCATTCAGCTTCGAATGGCATGGCAGAGCATGTCGTACAGACTGTCAAGAACAAGATCAAGAAGAGTGGATCATTTCAAACCCATATTTCACGGTTCTTATTACAGAACCATACCACATGAAATCACAGGCAGTGCACCGTGTTAAATGCTCATGGGAAGGATGTTCAAGACACCTTTAGATGTTCTTCGCCCAAGTCTGCATAATTGAGTGCTGCTGAGACAGCTTAGACAGAAGCTGCAGGCCGATAAAGGATGCCATTCTTCTCCATTGCCAAATGTGGGTGACCACGTATTCACATAGAATTTTCAGCAGGGGCCACCGTGGATAGCTGCACGTGGTACAAGCACCACAGGCCAGTCAGCAGCTGCAGCCTCTCTCAGTGACGGTACTGTCTAACACAAGCTCGGTGACCACCTTCACCCTCAATCCCAAGAAGCCTCCCAGCCAACCGCTGGGCTCCTGTGACACAAGACGCTTTGCAGGCATCCAGAAACTGTGTGTGACACCAACCTTGCTTGAGCCAGCCTTGAGTGACACTAATGGCACAGAAGAGACGGCTATATACTTTCCTAAATCAGTGTGCAGCACGCGCATGCCCCGGTTGCGAAGAAGCTCTAGGAGCCGCAAGCTAGTGCAGCGCTACTCACCATAATGCTCTCCTTGAACAATCTAATGGGGGAGGACTGTTACAATGTTGTTCTCATTTCTAGTTTCGTTTTCATTCAGTCGTTCACGTGGCGCCACCAAGAGGCAGCGCCACGATCATGTGAGAATAAAAAGGGCACGGCACGGGCAGTGCATGTGTGTGGTTTGCACAGTGGAACACAGTGTGTATTCAGAGTGTAGCCATTGATGGCGACCGCCGAGCTTGTACGCCTCTCGGCAAGGGCCATCATGCTCGTAACAAAGCCTGTTGCTCAGTTACTTTTTGGAAACGGGGTATTGACTTCTATTACGGATGTCAACTCTCATTTTCACTGCTCTCTGTTGGCGTACTACTAGAAAAACGCCTTTTTACGGAGTGAAAATTTTTATTGTAGTTGGCCTTTAAGTGTCACCCGAATCTTTTTGGCTCATCCTCTTTAATTCAGAATTATCAACAGCTGACAATATTTTTGTTTCTGCAGAATCCAGTGGCATATGGTTATATAACAGTTTCTGTATGGGCGTGGGTTGGCATGCTGTGGCTGGGTTACTCTTGCTTTGCCCACTCGCTTCTCTGGTTGGTGGACAGCGCCTGTAGTCGTGGCCACACATCATATCTATGAAATGGAACGTGGCATGTCTGTTGTGGCACTGAGCCCAGCTATGACCACAGCAAAGCAAGCATTAAAAGCAGCCCAACACCGCATTGAAGCTTTGTGCTAAAGTTTGCGTTGAAAGTGCCTCAAACTTCATAGCGAGGTTAGCTGTGGGCTACATACATGAAGCTTCCTCAAAACCTGGGCCCGTTTGTGCTCGGTTGCTGACCCAAAAGACGTGGGTTCAATCCCGGCCACGGCTGTTGCATTTCTATGGAGGAGAGGTTTTAGAGACCCGTGTACTGTGCAATGTTAATGCACATTACAGAACCTCAAGTGATCGAAGTTTCTGGAGCTCTTCACTACGGTGTCCCCCCTCATAGCATGAGTCGCCTTGGGATGTTAAACCCCAATAAACCAATCCTAAACCATCTTCCGTTCAGTTCTTCTGTATAAAGATAGGTTGAGGTTATCTGTGCAGCTTCTTTTTACTTTCGAGCAATTAAGGCACCAATGGTAACCGTGCCAATGGCTTGGAGCAGGTGGCCAAGATTTCCTCAGCCAATTTTCACAAATTTACAAAGCACATGCCATATGACATATAACACATCAGCTCTCTCCTATCTAGAAGCACCTGAAAGCCAAAGATTGTATTGGCTAATAACATTGGCAGTGAAAGCTATGCAATGCACAGGTTCATGTGCAGTGGGCAGACTTAAAGCAGCACTGGCATTTGTGGCTGTTGCTTTGATTTTGTCAAAATCTGCTGTTGACCTCTGCATCGCTGCAGAGGAGGATGATACCACATTTCGGCACTAATTTTCACATGCCATAATGAAACATAACAGCAGTGGTGGTTTTTCTTTTCTGAAAGACATTAGAACCAACTGCGCTTAACAGTCAGTGCGTAATGTGTAAAAATGTATCGGAAAGTTTTTGGTGGAAATTAATGTGCCTTTGATTTGCAAAGTGCCACCCTGATCAACGCGAAGAATGCATACAGAGACAACTTGCGCTGTGCTCGAGAGAAAAGCTCCAAGAGGAAATTTTTTTTTCTTGCTACAAGCAGAATGAGACAAATATATGTGTGTGAGCTGGGAATGGATATGTCCCTCTTTAAAAGGAATTTACACTGTTTTGAAGATGCATTAAATAACACAAGCACACAGTGGCCATGTAAGTAAATATTCCCAAACTTGCATTGAAGGACGTTCTTTATTTCTTTTTTTTATTTATCTTTCAAACTGAATACAAAAAGCAATCACAAAAATTTGTTGAGCTAATAGCCGAAGCTAGTAGAGGCCGTTTACACTGTTATTTAAGCAACAGGATGCACGCAAAGAAGAGAGAGTTCCGAGCCATTTTAATTTCTAGTGGCACGGTATTCCATACTTTAGCCCCATTATACTCGATTAGGTGCTGTCAGTGGGTGTTTCAGGTTATAGGGTAGTTAAAATTTATATTGCTTGCATGCCTGGTATTCCTGTTAGGCAGCACAGAAATGTTTGAAGGAAGGCAATTGTTTCGTATAATAATATTTACAACCATCGCGGTTTTCATTTCATACAGCAAAGGAAACTGCAAAATCTGCAACCTATTGAACTAGGAAGTACTGGACTGATACCTGTTGGAGTATGTTATTATACACAGTGCTCTTTTCTGCAAAGAGAAAATTTGATCAATATAGGACCTGTATCTGGTAGCCCTCGATTCGCAGCAGTATATGTTAAATGGCAAGTTAGAGAAATTGTTTACTTAGAGAAAATTATATAATTTTTAGCACAGTTATGTCCAGAAACCCCCATGTGTTAAGTAGAATGTAACAAGCTGAAGCAAGCTTACAGCACAAAGTATCAGTGTGTTTCCACACAGCATGTCTAAAGAAATGCTGTGGGGAAATCCTTTTTACTGTGCATAATTAAGATTTTTTTTTTTTTTGCGCAGGTGCTGTTTGCTCTTTTGAACATTTTTTTTTCACCCAGTCTAGTTCAGTGCTGTGAAGTGTCACTGTGTGGCACTTAGGCGTTGTCATGTTTGTTTTTTGTTGTGTATAAGATGCTGTATGTAAAGTTCATATTTTTTTTGTCCAACTTATGCCGTTTGCAGCTTGTGCTACTGGAAGTAAAGTGTCCTAGAAACTTCTTATGTTATTTCTTTGTGTTTTGCATATAGTATATGGAAACCATTTCATAGGCACATTTTTGTTTTGCATATACTCTGTGAAAAATTATACTCCATGTCGTTTTTTGTTTGTGTATCGCTATGTGAAAACTATGCAACTGTAGTAGGTGTAGACATTCTTTCCTGTATTTCCTGGTGGCAGAAAGAATAGGGCAATTCTGCGGCACCCTTCTTTTGATATCCTTAAGTGTGCAAACATTGATTTACTGCCCTAACGAGCAAGTAAAATAAAATGATCAGTACAGTGGGAGATTCAGTGGTTGCTGCGGCAAAATGGCTGTCATTACTGTAACACCGTGAAGGAAGCGTGTTCTGTTTGTTTGCCAATCCTCTCTTCATTGTGCAGGTCTTACGAGGAGGAGCAGCAGCTGCCCGACGATGGTGGGTGGACACCTTGTGGGGGGTTGCTGACTGGCAGCAACTTTCTCTCTCTTTTCTCTGTACTTGTGATAGGATATTGAGCAGAAAAAAAAAAAAAAAGTGGCACTTGTCGTGCATGGGTGGTTGTATGCAAAGCATGTATACTTGTGGGATGCTACCAGGGATAACTGTAGCCTCAGCTTTTGTTGAGTCGTAGCCTGTTCAGTCAATGTTTTACTGAGCACCTGTGAGACAGCGCAAGGGATGCTGATGCCAGTGGCTGCACCCTCATCTTAAAGCATGTGGCACAAGAGTAGTGTAGCTTGCGCTTCATGAAAGTCTGTGTTGAGCATCATTTTGTTTATTTGTTTATTTGATTCCTTAAGGGTCCCATGTCAAGATAATTGCACGAGGGAGTGGGCGTATTGCAAGGCAAAAAAAATGGCTGTGGTTTAGCTCTGGTTAAACCTGGAGTGACGAGATAGCTACATCTGGCCGAGTGGAACTCGCTCAGTCGAATTGCAAAGTCAGCCTTTCGCCGCTCCGTTTCGCTGGGCGTTCCTTCTTCATCTTCGTCCCTGGACGTGATTCACTCTTTCCCCCCTCTCCACTCCCCCTCCACTCAGTTTCGCCAGAGCGCCGCGCCACCGGCAGCTGCTCCGCACCACGTGACTAACAACGTGGCGGCACCGCCACACTGAAGGCTCGAAATGCTAGCGTAATGTAGCTATTGCTACAAAGAAATTCAATGAAAATCACGATGAATTGTTATCGATGAGCTGCTTGAATGTTACTGGGTCGACGATGGTGGCAACTTCAGTGGCCATTCCATTCCAGTCTTATGCTGTGCGCAGGAAGAATGACTGCTGAAAAGTTGTAGTATATAGGCTTGCACAGCTCATTTCTAGTAACACAATGCATTCATCATGGCTGTGTGAAACAGCATGTTCAATTTAATTTCTGCTTTTGTTCGTTACGTCTGGACGGTACACAGCACAGCATGGCTCAGAGAGTGATGACTAACTCCAGTAATAAGGTGGTTGAAATGGCCTAATATAAGCTTTGAAATTTTTGTTCAGCGAGCAGGAAGCAGGTTGTAGGTAATGTTTGCGACATCACAGATGCACTTTTAAGTATAAGAATTGCCTAAACTGGAATGATAAAAATGGTAAACTTTAAAATTGAATAGTGCCAAGCTTGTCCAAAATGATCTAGGGCAGAGAGAAAAATCTACATGAAAGTTTAATTCTAATAAGTGATCATTGAAATGAGCCTGAAGAACACACCATGAGCTAGTTGGTTGTTCATCACTACGAAAACAGCACAAACTTCACGAAGGACTCAGAAAGGGAAGACGAGACAGACATTGAACTAACAACTTCGAGGTGTCAGAGTAATAAGCCTTCAGTTGTTAGTTCAGCGTCTGCATTCCGTCTTCCCTTTCTGCGTCCTTCATGAAGTTTGCGCTGTTTTCACTCTGATAATTGAAAAATTACTAGAGTTGCCCTTCTAATGTGCCTGCCTAAAGCATCCCTGCCTCACCGTTTTCTCTCTTAGTTTTGTCATTGAGTATAAATTCGGTGATCGGAAACATAATTGGCTTCTTCTATCGAAATGCTGTTGTCTGTGCAGGTATATAATCGTAATAAGGGCGAGCAGACGGTGCTGGTTTGGCCACGGCTGCCGAAATACTGATGTGCCACTTTTACTTGTCAGGGGTTGAGGCAATGGAACCAAACAGTGCATTGTTTGTGCAGTGTTGGAGGTGGAGCGAAAGGCACAGGCATCGTATAACAGCCGGAAGCGGTTTTGGCTCAAACAAGACAAAGCAGAGGTACGTTGTCAATGCTTTATTGATTGCATTATTTTTTTTTTGCGTCAGTTGTTAGGGAATTAAAGAAAATTTTAGTTTTATATTGGTGGTAGCATTGCTTTGTTTGTTGTCTTTGAGGAGGTGCCATTTTATCGAGCTTTTTATTTAAATGTTTATTGACTTAACTTACTCTCTCATCACTCACTGTCTCATTAATTTATTTATTAGTTATACCTACAACACTATACTGTAGTAAGGCATTATTGTAGTGGGGAGGGGCTTAGTTGTAAGAAATTGTACAAAGGGAGACCTTTCATTAACAAACTGTGACACTGTAAAAAACTGGCGTCCCACCGTGCAGCACAGCAGCTGAGATCCTTCTGACCCTGTTTTTGGTGCATGGTAGCCCGCAGCTGTTTTATGTGCCATAAAACCCAACACACCAACCACTAAGCATTACTCTAGGTGTTCCAGGGAAGGCAGTCAATAATCTTGAAGTATAGGTTTTTTTTTAAGTAAAGAGAATTAAGCTTTTTGCAACATGGTAATACCAGTGTTGGCAGACGTCAAAAAACGGGAATCATGTTAATTAGTAAAGGGATATTTAGCCAAATTCTAAAACAGTAGAACCCCACTATAGTGAACCCGGATATAGTAAAGTGAAACTGCGGTCCCATTTCGCCTCCCATAGACAAACTGTACATTTTTTTTTTCGGTTATAGTAAGGATTTTTTTTTTTAAATAAAACGGCTATAGAAAAGAGAGCCTGGCGTACCTCCCGCGGAATGATGACAACGTGGTACGCGCGAGGCCGATATTCGGAGGTAAATGCATACCAAAGACAATAAAACGGCGCTCTTTGAGATAGCTTCACCACCAAAATCGACAGCTGTGAGGAGAAGCCAACTTAATCTTGGGGCCGTGAGGCGAAGCGTGCGGCGCGCACGAAAAAAAAAAAAAGTAAGGCGGGCTATGAACGCAGAAAGAAGGAGGCGCGGGTCGCTCAAGACAAACTTCCTCAGAACATAAACAAAATCGAAAACGTGATAACATGAAATGAGATAACTGAAGATAAGTAATTAACACATAAAAAGACAGTAAGAGTAGTATATGGAACGTATTTGTGAGTTCCTTTCATAAACTAACACTGTGTTTAGTAAGTAGCCAGTGAATTTCCAGAGAGCATCCTCAGAGCCATACCATCACCAACAACTGATATAGTAAAGACCCTGATATAGTAAAGATTTTTTCTGGTCTGAGTCACTTTACTATAGAGGGGTTCTACTGTAGTTAACTTTTGAACTACTATAGTGATAGGCACCAGATTGCAATTAGAGATTTGCAGCCAGCCATTAGTAATAGCCATGTGAATTTTTAGAATTTCAAAAGCCTGATAACTCTCGCTGCTCCAGCACAACTAATATTGGCTACATCGTACCCAAATATGCGCGCTTTTGAAAAGCATGCAGGCAAAGCAACCCCTCCAGTGCTCGTAACTAGTCGAAATAGCCAAATCTTGTCGAGCCACAGCGCTGAGGGTAACCGCGTTCTCTAAATCATACTGATATGGCCGTTACTAATGGCCAGCTACAAATCTCTGATTGCAACCAGATGCCTGTCAGTAATATTTACAGTTAACTATTAGAATTTAGTTAATCACTTTACTAGTTCACGTGATTTACTTGTTTTTTGACGTTCACCAACACTGGTATTACCATGCTGCAAAAAGCTTCTCTTTACCTCAAACACCCTATTTTTAAAAAATTGCAATCGGCTTCCCAGGGACGCCTCATATATCAACAAATAATCGGGGAACATCGACAGCGGAGAGTAAGGGAAGAAATTAAAGGTATTGTTGCATGCCTCAATGAGCAGCAGAACACATCAGCGAATCTGATCATCACTAAGGAGCATCTGTGAACAATGCTCTCAGTTGTGCTTTTGATTTGAAGTGCAGCCATCACTTTGTTAGGGAGCTACTCCCAGTTGCTAACTGTGTTAGGAAAAAGAATTATTTAAAGCTATTATTATATGTGGTACTGGTACGGTCTAATTTTCTTGGTATGTATTGTCTCTCCTAGACGAAATTTGTTGCTGCTTCTTAACGAACAGTGTTCTACCTGTGCCAGTTTTATTTGTGTGTACCCTAATCAGAACCCACGTACATATGATGCGCATTTGTTTTAAACGGAATTCTTGAAAAAATGCACCGCCTCCGCACCCCAAGTACCACTGTGCTCGCACATAGTGGGTGTTTTAAGAAGTGCGAAACAATGGGGGTGCTCTGAGCAGGCTTCCAAGTTGGTTGATTTGTCTAAACCAGATTTCTGCTTCCTGCGGCCAAACAGCTCCCAAGTGTCTCGTGCTTTTCCATGAGATTATTTGTAATTTTGATTTAAAGGTGCATTCTGTCATGCAAGTATTTAACTAAATATGATCTATAAAACACTGTCGCATGTTTATGTATGCCTGGAGGCCCATAGCAGAAAGCGTGGAGAACTCGTTAGGGAAGAACTGTCTGCCAGATTTTGTGTGTACATTCAAGGCACCGCCAAGGCTTGAGATATGCATGTGGATTAACCCTGCCAGGCTGAACTTTTGCTCGAGTATGATGAGAACGTACGTGTTGTGAAATTTTGATCAGGTTTTTTTTCTGTGCATAGCGAACATTTTCTAACCTAGACCTCCTTATATTCAGGGCCCTTCGTTTTGGGTTCTTTTTCTTTTCGATGTGGGGGGTGTAGAAAACCGACCATATTTTTCTAGCTCAAATTTGGGTGAAAATTGGGTTACTCAGAAAAAAAATTTTACGTAGTTTGGGCTTTTTTGGTACACAAGACAGTATAATGGCAATGATTTGTTTTTCTGCTAGACACGAAATTTTCTTGTTTTGCTCAATATTTCATAAACAAAATGGAAATTGCAGATTCCAGTAAAAAGTTATTTACTAGTTAAGATTTTTTTATACCCTGTTACAAATATTCCATCGCATACTCTATCAGTCTCCCATGAGAGACTCCCGCGTCTGAGCAATACCACATCCTGCCATTATTTGTATTATGTGAAAACATTAAACATCATAGCGACGATTTTAAATGCGGAAGGTGTTGGGTCAGGGTGTTGTCAGCGTGGATGGTGCTTCCTAAGCGAAATTGATATACAACGTCTTGTCGGCACCCATGTTCTGGCCTCTCGTTTCTACATCGTCCTTTTCGAACTTGTCCTCAGATTCGTCCACCTCATAAGAACAAGAATTAAAAGAGGTTCAGGGTCCTTGATTGACCAAAGACACCCCTCTGCAATAAGCTTTAGATATCCACAAATTTTCCTGTGGTGTCTTGAGCTTTGTGAGCTGAAGACCAATATGGTCTAGAAGGCCGGCCCACTTTCAGGGAAAAATCGGGTTTGACCTGATTCTTAAGAAAGAAGTTCGGTGTGCAAAAACCAGGTAAAAGTGTGTTTTACATGAAAAACGAAGGGCTTTACTTACATTGCATAGCCTCTGCCAGCAAAATTATAATTTCCTGTGACAAAGCGTACTGCTTCCTTTTTTGCGCTTGTTCCATTTTATCTGTGAGGTTTCTTTTGTGTTGATCCCAAGTTATACATTCATATTCTAAGGCAGACATAATGTTAGTCAGGTATGTTTACTTTCAAGGATGACTGAGTGTGCTTAAAAATCACTTTGGTAAAAAACAATAAGCTTTTTGCTGTAATTTAGTATGATTAGGCCAGTGAAGCACTTCAGTAAATGTAACTTCAATATATTTAACAGTTTCTGTAGTTCAAACCACATTATTTGTTTTACACGAGCTAAGGGAGGGCTTTTTTCATCCTTTCTTTTTGTAAACTGCACATAACATTTTTCAGTACTGAAAGTCATCTGCCATAGATTGCACCAGAGAGAGACTTTTTTGACTTTAGACTGCAAAATAGACACATCGTCAAGGAATTTGATTGGACAGTATACAGCACAGTCATTAGCGTATGGCCTGATGATGGTGGATGGAAGGTCTGCTGCTCAGTCATTTATTGACACTATTAGGCCTCAAAGTTTATTTACTAGACCAAGGTCATATACCGTCGCGCACTCCCCCATGCCGGTGTCCTTCGCATTCCGCAGTTCACGCACGTGTATGTCTCCACCGCGGCAGTCCTCCCCGCTCATACCAAGCACCACGCATGTCCAGTTCCTGCGCCCTTCCCCCAGGCCACCGCGTTGCCGTCCCCATCAGCTTGTTCCACAGTGCTCCACTTTGACACCTGCTCGCGGCACTGACACTGGCCCTCACAACACAAGGAATAAAAGTGCACTTTATAGATCTGATGTTACACTGTTCAGAACAACGTACTGTTTATGCAAGGGTAAACAATTGCTTATCCTCTCGAGATTATTATGAAAATGAAAGCTAACTAGGTGTGGCAATTTTTTTGCAAAAGAAGATTGTGCATATACTTGTTGATCAGTTTTTAAACTGGTTGCAAATATGTCTGGTGCAAATTAGTTTGCTATCTTGGGAGGTATGCTTCTAATAAAACATATCTAGGCACTATATGCTACGTATTGCTCAACCGAAGCAACGAGTCCGAGTTATCACAGCATTTGTTCTCTGAGCTCCTGAAATCTTTGTGCAGAAAACCGCACCGGGGTGATGACTAATACACAAGGGTGCACAAATGTGGCTTCTCATTTTAGTGATCAGTCTGGTGTGATTTTGTGTACGATGAACTACCAACTAGTCCCTGTTATTGCTCACCTGATCTTGATGCATCTATGCCCAGGGCTATAGCTTTTAGCGTAGTGCGGGTTCCCATCCGAGTTCATTTAGTTGTGTTGTGCATGATAAACCGGAGGGAAAACCGTGCTGACCAGGAGAAAAATGATATTTTCCTAGAAGTGCTTTACCTAGGTTAGAGTACAGGAAGTGTTCGAGCATATCTTACAGCAAGTGAAGGTTAAAAATACTGTACAATCACTTTCTTTAAATACTTGCATCACTTTGGATGCCAGTGATGGATGCCCAGGCGAAGACAAGACCTCTTGTCGAAACATTGGCAAGCAATCTGAGACTTTCCTTTCCCTTGTTCACTTTGTGATTATTCCAGTCTTAGGGCAGTTTTTGCATTTTGTTGTGTATTAGATAACTAAAAGAGGAGCAGCCTGTCTTGAACAATGCCTCGAAATGTAATCAGAAATTTTTTTCAGCTCCATGACCGAATGAGGATTAGCGCAGCTAGCTGACTGCAGCCATGAGTAAAGCATTTTGTATAATTTTCTTGGAAGCAATATGAGGCAGTCTGTAACTGTTGGCAGACGATGTGCTTAGGAGGTGACACCAGGGCCCTCTTGTGTGTGTTCGTCGCCGTCTTGCATGAAGGAGGCCAGTTCAACAATTTGAAGAGCTTTGGTTATGGTCGGGGAGAACCTGGCACAGAGTGTTCTTGGCCTTCTTTCTGCCTCTGCGGAGGAATCCGAAAGCTTGCAGCAGATTTGCTTGCATGCATTGGTTCTAAAAGAGGTGTATTGAATGTGTTCTTCATGTGTTCATCGTGTGGTTTCTGCATGTGTGCAGAACTGCTCCAGAGCGTTGATATATGGGCGGACATGGAACCAGGCAGCCTCGGAGGCTCCAAGAGACCAAGGTGCGTTCGCATTTGTACGTCAACACCATAGCAAGCAAGAACGAGGCAGCTGTATTTCAGGGGTGGGGGACAAAACAGGAAGTTATCAGCTTAAGCTCCTTTATTGTGTACATGTATAGCTGAGAATAGGTAAGATTAAGGTTGTATTAGAACGCATACAAAAAACTAAAGATCCTAACAGTCTTTGAAACCAAGGAAAGCATAGGGAAACATTACTGTTGTGATTTATTCTTTATTGTCGCTGGAACAGTGGAAAAGTAATTGGGTGATCATTTCAGACAGAAGAAGATGTAACGAAGTATAAGAAAAGAGCTGAACCTGCTAATGAAGTTGTAGGGTCGCACAAACAACATATAGGTCGTTGGTTTGGCTCTCACTGGTGGCATGTCTTCTAGATTGGTAAATTATCTCTTGTCTCAAATGAATGCTTAGTAACTACTCTACTTGACAAGAGACAATAAAAGATAAATAATAGTAAGGTATTTTTCTGCTTTCGTTTGTTCTGGAGGCTGCGCCTTCCAGTAAATGAAGTTAGTTAGCTGTTGTCTCGCAGCCATCAATGCACCATATGTAACGGTTAAAACCCTTGTGTATCATGGGTAAACAAAAACACTGAAAGGTGCTACAGAACTGATGTGGCAAGTAACCTAGAGCATGACACTTAGCTCCTACTAGACCAGTGTCATGCTAATGATAGCGATTTTCTTATATGCAGCTCAACACTATAGTGCAGGGATAATTGCAGCAGTTGTGGCAAAACATCGTTACACCAAGCTTAGCTCAGCATATTGCAATGACTGGATGGTGGGCAATGCAGCTGCCCATACTGGGTACTGCTTCAGATGTCGTGTCAATGCCTTATACAGGTGGACAAAGGCTGAAGAGACGGTGTGCACGTCTCCCCTCCAAGCACAGTCCAGCAAAGATTTTGCGGCTGGATCAGGCTACTGGAACTGAGACGTCAGAAGGCAGTATGACTGCACCACAAGGGCACAAGCACCCAACAGCCCATGGTGAGATGCTTGCTTGGCCTGTTATATTGTCTCACCACTGAAATCATGTTCTTCCTCATGCTGCTACCAAAAATGTGCTGCTCATGCGTGCTGCTAACCCTGAGTGCACTTATATTCACGCCAAAATGGGGGCAAAGCTGCGTATGCATACCATATGCTCCTCTTTGCATGGGTCGCAATGTAGTTTGATGTTGTTTATAGGTTCTACATACCTGGCGCCTCCAACTTTGCTCAGACTGTGGGACATAGGTAACAGACGTGTTGTCACTCAGTATGGGTTTTCCTGTTTGTTCCGCAAGCACGCTGCAGGAGAGAGGACGTGCAGATTGTACGCTGGATTCGTGTGAATGCTCGACGTCCAGACCGACTGACAGATGCTTGGTCACGTGTCGCAATAACCGCGCTGACGCGCGCGGGCCATACGCGATTCGGTCCGCTTGTCTGAACCCACCTTAAGGGCCATCGGGGTATCTTGTCTTCACATTACATGCCTTGCCCAAGCCCATTTCTTCCTCTTGATTTTGACTAGGATGTCATTAACCTGCGTTTGTTCCCTCACCCAATCTGCCCACTTCCAGCTTAACGTTACACCTATCGTTCTTCTTCAGTTTGGTGTGCTGTCCTCAACTTAAACTAAACCGTTCTCGCTAGCCTCCACGCTTCTCCCCATAGGTTTTTGCCTCGATTTTCACGAGAACCAAAAAAGGGAAAAAATTCCAGCAAAATCCAACCACACTATTCAAGCCAAGAAAGGCTGTACCATGGGAAATTTATTTTGATATCATCGAACAAGAACAAAGCTTCTTCCCAGGCCAAGTAGTATGAGAGGATTTTTTTTATTTTTTGTTCTACGATTATCTGTGTCTGAAATGAACGAGGTAGAATGGTGAATTTTTTTCATACATATGTTGGTTGGTCACTAATTTTCGTCTGTGTTCACTTTCACTCACGTTTTCCCCCTACATTTCGTTGTGTTTAGTATGGGAGAATGCACTTTGCTTTGTTAATTTACTTGCAGGTGACGGTGCCTCTGATGAGAGAAGCATGCTGATCAACATGAGAGCAGAAATGGGGGATCGCCGGTCGCTCACTTCCTTGCCTCCATCTCCTCCACATGGTGGGGAGGAAAGCAAAGTTGACCAATTTGAGGTCACCTTACCAGACCTGCCCTCCATATCCCTATGGCTGCCCTGGTCACTGCAGTCAGTGGCCTCTCCACCAGAGCCAGAGACCTCTTCACCAGAGCCAGTGCCGGAGTCTACTCCTCCTCCAGGACCATCCCAACCCACACGTCTGTTGGAGGCTTGTGTGCAGGTATCTCGGGAGGAGCAGCTGGAGCCTGCTACTCTGGAGGAACCTGTGGTGCCTTTGGCTTCCTTCGAACTGCCACAGGATGCGGCTGAGGGGCAGGAGCATGGCAAAGAGCAAATGGCATTTGCATCCATCTCTGTACCAGAGCCAGGGCTAGTGCTGGAAGTAACTTCAGAACCACCCCAACCCAAAAGACTGTCAGAGGCTCACATGCAGGAATCTCTGGATGAGCAGCAGGATCTTGCAATGAGAGATGTTAAGGAACTTGTGGCACTTTCAGTTTCTTCCAAACTGCCACACGAGACTGCAGGGATGCTGGAGCACGTCAACGACACAATGGCGCTTGCATCTGTCTCTGCACCAGACCTAAGGCCTGTGCCAGAGCTGACTCCTACTTCAGAACCACCCCAACCCACACAGCCGTCGGGGGCTAGTGTGCAGGAATATCTGGAGGAGCAGCTGGAGCCTTTTACTTCCTCCAAACTGGAGCAGCAGAATCTTGCAATGGAAGCTGCGAGAGAACTAATGGTGACTTCAGGATCCTTTGAGCTGCCCCAGGAAACAGCAATGCAGCTGGAGCATGCTGAAGAGGCAATGGCGCCTGTAGCTATATCTGCACTGAACCCAGGCCTTTTGCCGGAGGTGTCACCTCTTTCAGAAGCATCTGAATCCAGACATGTATTGGTAGCTAGCACGCAGGCATCTCTGTCAGAAGAGCTGAAGTCTGCTGCTGTCTCCAAGATGGAGTTGCAGGCCCCTGTAATGGAAGCTGTGGAGGAACTTACGATGACTTCAGCTTCCTCCAAACTACCACAGGATATTGCAGGGATGTTGGAGCACGTTGCAGGACCGATGGCGCTTGGGGCTATCTCTGTGCAGGAGACAGGACTGGACGTGCCTGCTCGGTCAGAACCACCACAGACAGCTTGGCCACCAGACCTTTTTATGCTAAGTCAGGTGGCAGAATCTGCCGCTCGCTGTGAACTGAAGCAGCAAAATCTTGGTCAGGAGGGGCCAGTGACGGCTCTGCCGGCTTCCCCCGAGCTTGCTCCGGCCTCTGTCCTCGAGTCCGTGGCACTTGCAGCTTCATCTGAGCCAGTGCAGCCAACCACAACGGCGCTGCTGCCTCAACTGGCCGAGTCTGGCCTGTCACCGCATCCAGAGGCTGTATTTGAATCAGAGCGTAAGTATTTCTGATTTCTTGTGCAGGTTGCAGAACCATGCGTACATTGTGAATGACCTGATGCATGGCTTCACTTTGCAGCTCGTACTGTAAAATTTGGGTGAGAACACTGGATGGCAGGGACACAGTGCAGGCTTTCAATGTGTGTTGGAACAATATGGCTGCATTATATCAAGCTGTCAAAGGACTGTTATCATGCCATCACAAGTAACTAGGTGACAGCATGAACTTTTATTCATGGGCAGTAACTGCGAAGCATCGCAATCTGATGCTTGTTGCTTGGATGAAGGTGACATGTTTCGTAATTGGGCTAAACGGCAGTCACAGCCTGCTACCATCATGATTAAAAATAATTTGATTTGGTCTCTTTAATTTTTAAGTGTGTGTGCGCGCGTGCGTGCGAGAGAAAGAGAGAGCATGACACTTAGCTCCTACTAGACCAATGTCATGCGAATCATAGCAATATGCAGCTCAACACCATAGTGCAGGGATAATTGCGGCAGTTGTGGAAAAACATCGTTACGCCGACCTTAGCTCAGCATATTGCAATGACTAGATGGTGGACAGCTACCCATACTGGGTTAAAACAGATCCTTGGGCGAGTTGGTAACTCATTATAACCAGAACAGCGCTCACTAAGACACGGACACGAAGGGAGACACGACACACACGAGCGCTGACTTTCAACTGGTGTTTATTGTTTGGAACGAGGCATGTATACAGTTCCAACAACACAAGGAAACCAAACCATCCATTCATAGATTCATAGTTAATTCATGCTGCTGCTTCAGATGGTACTGCTTCAGAGGTACTGCTTCAGATGTCGTGTCAATGCCTTATACAGGCAGACCATGGGTGAAGAGACGGATTAGACGTCCCCTCTCCGAGCACAGTCCAGCAACGATTTCGTGGCCGGATCAGACTACTGGAACTGAGACGCCAGAAGGCAGCATGACTGCAACACAAGGGCACAAGCACCCAACAGCCCATGGTGAGTTGCTTGCTTGACCTGTTATATTGTCTCACCACTGAAATCACGTTCTTCCTCGTGCTACTACCAACAATGTGCTGCTCATGCTTGCTGCTAACCCTGAGTGCACTTATATTCACGCCAAAATTGGGGCAAAGCTGCGTATGCCTATCATATGCTGCTCCTGTTTGCGTAGGTCGCAATATGGTTTGATGTTGTTTATAGGTTCTACATACCTGGCGCCTCCAACTTTGCCCAGACTTTAGGACATAGGTGACAGACGTTTTGTCACCCAGTATGGGTTTTCCTGTTTGTTCTGCTAGGATGCTGAAAAGCCTCTCGAAGTGTTGCCGAGGTGGCCGTTTCATCATAAAACCTTTTTAACAATGGCAAATCCGAGGGAGCACCTTTTTTTTTTGTCGTACTACAAGTGGTGACTGCAGTCAGCAATTATTACCAGTCCGAACTGAAGGGGATCAGTGCCGCCAGATTCTGCAGTAACTAAGAGCAGCTGGTGAAGGCGAGACACCAGTGGCGGTAAATAACCACAGCTGCTACCTTCAGAGCGGGAATGGTCTACTCTTGCAATACGTTCTTGCAGTTGACCGCAGACAGGGGCAGTCCTTCCTTGCATACATTTACGACACGTGTCATGACACAATGTATATGAGAAGCTTAGACATGTATCTATGTGGCTGCTGGTTGGAATGCTTTTGCCATAGCGTATATCCCATAACCGGTCTGGAGTGCCATACAGTTAGGGCCTTGGTATTGAGGTGGTCACTTGAAGCAAGGCATCTTGCAGCTTGTTTCAAAGACTTGCATTCTTTCATATGTGTGTATATGTAGCACAGCCCATTGGCAACTACAAGAGGTCTAAGGAAATGGAAGATGGAAGTTTAGAGCTGTCCGAAAAAACGTAAATCACAGTCACAGCATATGCCTTCAGGCAGCACTTTTTTCTGTCATTTTTTTTTTTCCAGGCAAAACTAGCCAGTACCTCACTTGAACATTACATGTTTATGATAAAGCAAGTCATTTTGCTTAATCCTAACAAAGTCACGTCCCTTTGTCATTTACGTAGGTGGCCCCAGTCTCCGTGTCTGTATGTTTCCATTTATAGCCCTGTTGATATAAGCATTTTTTTTCACAAAGTTCGAAGAATAACTCATATGCGAGGGAGAAACATAGTAGCTGATCGACATTGGAACATAGTGCTAAAATTTAAGATAATCAAAAACAGCCTACATAAGCATTAAACTGAATTCTGTAGAGCCTTGATCCCTTGACTGTCACGACAGCTAGATGGCATACGGTGACCAGGGACCATACTCTGTAACAATCCACTTCTCAACTTTATTATTTTTTTCTTCTACAGTTAGTATACCGCTGCAACTTAATTGTGACAGCATCATTGACAGGTTAACAAACCATGTGATTCACGGGCTCCAGTATGGATGGCAGGGCTGGCCAATCCATGGAGACAAAGGAATGAATAGAGAAAAGAGTTCTTGCAAAACGCGAGAAACATGGATTAAGGTGATATGTTTCGTAATTGGGCTAAACGGCAGTAAGTCTGCTGCCATCATGATTAAGAAATAATTTGATTTGGCCTCTTTTTAATGTGTGTGTGCATGTGTGTGCATGCGTGAGAGAGGGAGAGCATGACACTTAGCTCTTACTAGACCAATGTCATGCTAATGATAGCGATTTTTTGATATGCAGCTCAATACCATAGTGCAGGGATAATTGCGTGTGTTTGTGCATGCGTGTGTGTGTGGAAGAGCATGACACTTAGCTCCTACTATTCAAATGTCATGCGAATGATAGCGATTTTCTTATATGCAGCGCAACACCATAGTGCAGGGATAATTACGGCAGTTGTGGCAAAACATCGTTACACCGAGCTTAGCTGAGCATATTGCAATGACTTGATGGTGAGCAATGCAGCTGTCCATACTGGGTACTGCTTCAAATGTCGTGTCAATGCCTTATACAGGGAGACCATGGCTGAAGAGACGGATTAGACATCTCCCCTCCGAGCACAGTCCGGCAACAATTTCGCGGCTGGACCAGGCTACTGGAACTGAGACGCCAGAAGGCAGCATGACTGCAACACAAGGGCACAAGCACCCAACAGCCCATGGTGAGATGCTTGCTTGGCCTCTTATGTTTTCTCACCACTGGAATCACGTTCTTCCTCGTGCTACTACCAAAAATGTGCTGCTCATGAGTGCTGCTAACCCTGAGTGCACTTATATTCACGCCAAAATTGGGGCAGAGCTGCTTATGCCTACTGTATGCTCCTGTTTGCGTAGGTCGCAATATGGCTTCATGCGAATGGAGGGAAGTTTAGAGCTGTCCGAAAAAGCGTAAATCACAGTCACGGCGTATGCCTTCAGGCAGAACTTTTTTCTGTCCTTTTTTTTTCCAGGCAAAACTACCCAGTGCCTCACTTGAACATTACATGTTTATGATAAAGCAAGTCATTTTACTTAATCCTAATAAAGTCACGTCCCTTTGTCATTTGCGTAGATGGCCCCAGTCTCCGTGTCTGTATGTTTCCACTTATAGCCCTGTTGATATAAGCATTTATTTTCACAAAGTTCGAAGAATAACTCATATGCCAGAGAGAAACATAGGAGCTTATTGACATTGGAACATAGTGTTAAAATTTAAAAATTTAAGATAATCAAGAACAGCCTACATAAGCATTCAACTGAATTCTGTAGAGCCTTGATTCCTTGACTGTCACGACAGCTAGATGGCATACAGTGACCAGGGACCATACTTTGTAACAATCCACTTCTCAACTTTATTATTTTTTTCTTCTACAGTTGGTATACCGCTGCAACTTAATTGTGACAGCATCATTGACAGGTTAACAAACCATGTGATTCACGGGCTCCAGTATGGATGGCAGAGCTGGCCAATCCATGGAGACAAAGGAATGAATAGGGAAAAAAGTTGTTGCCAAACATGAGAAACATCTAGGTTAGTCTTAGCGTACAAGATGTAGCCATAGTGCTTCCTCTGCAGCCTTCTGTCTGGGGGTTCTGGTGACATCCACCCATGAGAATTCCTTAGACAAAGCACCACGATTCCTTGTCTTCTTGTCTTTTGCTTATGAGTAGCTCCTTGCCTAGGCAGCAGGGAACTGAATGTTAGATCGAGATAAACAGCAATTAGGTACTTCAGATGGGTTAATTAGCTACTAGTCCTTGACTGTCTGCAGGTTGTGAGTTAGTGCTAAATCTTTTGGTGCTGTACATTAATGGTCTCCATACTTAAAAAGAAATGCCGTGTCGAAGCATTATCTCAACCTAGTGTTATTCTAGGTGTCGATAGGATTTGATCAAAGAATACCCCTGTCTAGTGTTGTTCTTTGTTTAGCTCAATGGTCGCTGAAGACACTGTTGTAAAGCAGCCTTGCTTGCTTTTTTTTTTCTCTTTGAAGGAAAGGTCTCTCTTTCCGCTTGAAGCAAGGTGCAAAAAACGAGAAAGGAAAGACCTGAGGTGTTTAGTGAATGATGCAACCATTGCTCGTGTAGGAATGGAAGGGCTACTTCCCAGTAGAAAAGAAAACAGTTGGAACCAATTGGATTATCAGCTGGTTCCAATTGGACCAATTGAGTTTACAGATGTTTCCAATTTGAATGGTGTGCAAAGTGGATAGTCCAAATGGAGTATCCGATTATACCAATTCAGTTTCCAAATGGTTAGATTTGGATCAATTGAGTTTCCAACTGGTGAGCCCAATTGGTCTATACAACTGCACCCAATGTATCCATGTGAATATTTGCATATCTGACAAACAAGGCATAACTAACATGGTTTTTATATTAATAGCTATCAACAGCTTATCCTGCTAAATTGTATTCATTATCTGCACTACCTCTGCCTAAGCTGTATGCACCACTTGCACCACCACTGTGGTCGAAATTAAATAACTGTGCTCAGTGGGCAAGCATCACTGGCCCCAGCCTGAGAGCTTCATTAATGGGGTATATAAGTTGGAATGCAAGTGTGTTCTTTGCATGTACATAACGAGCTAATTTATATGCTATTAGTGTCTGAATGTGTAGTGTTTCTTGTGTGTGATTTACGCTTGTCTTTTGGCCTTGATTTCCATAAATTCTTATGGTTTTTAATTCCGTAGTAAAAATTTGTTGATTGGCACCAGTCCAAGCAACTCAGTTTTCCTTTTGGACATTAATATGTTAAGTTGTAGAAATATTTCTCACATCGTATATTTTTCACAACTTAATTGTGATGTTTATGTTGTGAATATTTTCTGGATGCAAAAACTGCCCAAGGCCTAATCGGTCCAATTCATTGGTCCAGTTGATCCAGTGGAGTCCAATTGGCCAGGTGGCTAAAAACACAACTGAAACCAATTGGTTCCAATTGTAATTAGTTACAATTGCAAAATCCACTTGGAACCAATTGGAAAGTCGAATTGGTTCCATTTGAAATTTCTAATCTTTTTTTTTTACTTGGCCATCAAGCAAGAATGTAAGTTGGTCGTATTGGTGATGCATGGTGCCTTGTTTCTGCAAAGGCACTGATGTTTTGTGGAGTTTGACTTCAGAAAGCATGGACGTCTATACGGTCTTGCTAGTGTTAGGTACAGCATTCCTCACAGTAATCATTTTTTTTGACAAATTAAGAGAATATTACAGGCTTTATAGCCCTGGTATCATCATCATCATCATCATTTATTAACCCTTAAGGGTCCCGTCAGGGACATTACATAAGGGGGGGGTGGTACAGGGGTGTTCAGCCGTCATACATGAATATAAATAGAATGAATATAAATATAGAAGGAATATAAAAATACAGAAAAATATAGAAAATATATAGAAAAATATAGAAAGTAGAACAAGACGAAAAAAGACAGAAGTAACAAATTCAAATAATCACGTCATGACAGAGTGTAGCAGAAATATAAACAAAAACAAATTGTAACTTTGGAAGTAGCACAGGATGGTCAGTTAGCAGGGCTTGGAAGCTGGCATAGGGTGCAGGAAAAAATTATTTGTCGTTGAGATGGTCGATTAGGAGCTGTCTGAATCTGGAAGGATTAGTCTCAATGACAATGTGTTCACTTCTTGGGGTGCCGTTTTTTTTATTCCCTTCCGCAATAGACATAAGGTTTCATTCTATATTCTTGTGTTGGTATTTTATTTTCATCATCCTCATCAGCTCGACTACACCCACTGCAGGACAAAGGCCACTCTCATATCTTTCCAATTAAATCTGTCCTGTGCCAGATGCCACCACCCTATCCCCGCAAACTTCTTAATCACATCCGCCCACCTAACTTTCTGCCACCTTCTGCTACATTTCCCTACCCGTGGAATCCATTCTGTTACCCTTAAGGGCTATCGATTGTCTTGTCTTCACATTACATGCCCTGTCCAAGCCCATTTCTTCCTCTTGATTTCGACTAGGATGTCATTAACCCGTGTTTGATCCCTGACCCACTCTGCCCTCTTCTTCTCTCTTAACGTTACACCTCTCATTTCTCTTTAGTTTGGTGTGCTGTCCTCAACTTAAGCTAAACCCTTTTCACTAGCCTCCACGCTTCTGCCCCATAGGTTTTTGCCTCGATTTTCACAAGAACCAAAAAAGGGAAGAAATTCCAGCAAATTCCCACCACACTATTCAGCCAAGAAAGGCTGTACCACAGGAAATTGATTTTGATGTCGTCGAACAAGAACAAAGCTTCTTCCTAGGCCAAGTAGTATGATAGGATTTTTGTTTTTATTTTGTTTTGGTCTACGATTATCTGTGTCTGAAATGAACGAGGTAGAATGGTGAATTTTTTTCATACATATGTTGGTTGGTCACTAATTTTCGTCTGTGTTCATTTTCACTCACGTTTTCCTCCTACATTTGGTTGTGTTTAGTATGGGAGAACGCACTTTGCTTTGTTAATTTACTTGCAGGTGATGGTGCCTCTGATGAGAGAAGCATGCTGGTCAACATGATAGCAGAAATGGGGGATCCCCGGTCGCTCACTCCCTTGCCTCCATCTCCTCCACATGGTGGGGAGGAAAGCAAGGTTGACCAATTTGAGGTCACCTTGCCAAAGCTGCCCTCCAAATCCCCATGGCTGGCCTGGTCGCCGCTGTCAGTGGCCTCTCCACCAGAGCCAGAGACCTCTCCACCAGAGCCAGTGCCAGAGTCTACTCCTCCTCCAGAACCATCCCAACCCACACGACTGTTGGAGGCTTGTGTGCGGGTATCTCGGGAGGAGCAGCTGGAGCCTGCTACTCTGGAGGAACCTGTGGTGCCTTTGGCTTCCTTCGAACTGCCACAGGATGCGGCTGAGGGGCAGGAGCATGGCAAAGAGCAAACGGCATTTGCACCCATCTCTACACCAGAGCCAGGGCTGGTGCTGGAAGTGACTTCAGAACCACCCCAACCCATGCGACTGTCAGAGGCTCACATGCAGGAATCTCTGGATGAGCAGCAGGATCTTGCAATGAGAGATGTTAAGGAACTTGTGGCACTTTCAGTTTCTTCCAAACTGCCACACGAGACTGCAGGGACGCTGGAGCCCGTCAACGACACAATGGCGCTTGCATCTGTCGCTGCACCAGACCTAAGGCCTGTGCCAGAGGCGACTCCTACTTCAGAACCACCCCAACCCGCACAGCCGTCGTGGGATAGTGTGCAGGAATATCTGGAGGAGCAGCTGGAGCCTTTTACTTCCTCCAAACTGGAGCAGCGGAATCTTGCAATGGAAGCTGCGAGAGAACTGATGGTGACTTCAGGATCCTTTGAGCTGCCCCAGGAAACAGCAATGCAGCTGGAGCATGCTGAAGAGGCAATGGCGCCTGTAGCTATATCTGCACTGAAGCCAGGCCTTTTGCCGGAGGTGTCACCTCTTTCAGAAGCATCTGAATCCAGACATGTATTGGTAGCTAGCATGCAGGCATCTCTCTCACAAGAGCTGAAGTCTGCTGCTGTCTCCAAGATGGAGTTGCAGGCCCCTGTAATGGAAGCTGTGGAGGAACTTACGATGACTTCAGCTTCCTCCAAACTACCACAGGATATTGCAGGGATGTTGGAGCACGTTGCAGGACCGATGGCGCTTGGGGCTATCTCTGTGCAGGAGACAGGACTGGACGTGCCTGCTCGGTCAGAACCACCACAGACAGCTTGGCCACCAGACCTTTTTATGCTAAGTCAGGTGGCAGAATCTGCCGCTCGCTGTGAACTGAAGCAGCAAAATCTTGGTCAGGAGGGGCCAGTGACGGCTCTGTTGGCTTCCCCCGAGCTTGCTCCGGCCCCTGTGCATGAGTCCGTGACACTTGCAGCTTCATCTGAGCCAGTGCAGCCAACCACAACGGCGCTGCTGCCTCAACTGGCCGAGTTTGGCCTGTCACCGCATCCAGAGGCTGTATTTGAATCAGAGCGTAAGTATTTTTGATTTCTTGTGCAGGTTGCAGAACCATGCGTACATTGTGAATGACCTGATGCATGGCTTCACTTTGCAGCTCGTACTGTAAAATTTGGGTGAGAACACTGGATGGCAAGGACACAGTGCAGGCTTTCAATGTGTGTTGGAACAATATGGCTGCATTATATCAAGCTGTCAAAGGATTGTTATGATGCCATCACAAGTAACTAGGTGACAGCATGGACTTTTATTCATGGGCAGTAACTGCGAAGCATCGCAATCTGAGGCTTGTTGCTTGGATGAAGGTGATATGTTTCGTAATTGGGCTAAACGGCAGTAACAGCCTGCTGCCATCATGATTAAGAAATAATTTGATTTGGTCTCTTTTTAATTTGTGTGTGTGCGTGTGCATGCGTGTGTGTGTGTGTGTGTGTGAGAGAGAGGATGAATTTGAGAATGCATCCGAGTGCAGCATAATGTAATCTTAAAAAGTTCAGAGCATAATTAATGCCCCATTTTCAGTGTCTAGTGCAGTCCACCAGTGTCACACCACTAATGTTCATATCACTGCAGTACTACGTAAAGAAGCCACTGCTTTGCTTGAGGTTGGACGTGATTTACAAAAAATTGCAAATTGGAAGGTTTTACTTCCTGAAGCCCATGATGTGCATCGTAGCGGAAGGCTCCAAAGTAACTGAAACCACTATCGCACAGCACATGGGCGCCTTTTGTGTTTTGCCTCCATCGAAACGCGGCCGCCGTTCCTGATACTAAGCCCAGATCCTTCAGCTCAGTATCCAAGTGCCCTAACCACTGAGCCACCACGGCAGATGGACGCTTTGTAGTCACTTCGAAAGACTGTATTTGCAGATAACCTCCATGTTGACTTCCAGCTTGGTCAGTTCCACCATGGTCCCCACTTTGTTGCAGTCACTGGCTTATGCTTAAGGATTCTCTTGCAGTTATTTTCTTTTGCAGCAATATCTGTGTTTGGGAGGTTAAGTGGCTTTTAGACGCAACAATGTTAGTGCTTCAGAATGGCTATCTTCATACTGATCTGTGAGAATACAGCTAAGTTGGCTAAGGAACATGTACTTTCTGCAGTCATATGATCCATGCCTGTGTGCCTAGGATTTGTCGCTACATTCTTGCTGGAAAAAAGTCACTGGTGTGCCTGAGGTCTATAGTATTTGCTAGCCCAGACTCGGTGGTCTCCTCAGGAGACAATATTGTTTGCGGGCGACCTCCACATTGACCTTCGCCTTTGCCGTTTCCACCATGATCCCCACTCTGTTGATTGTCATCACCAGCTTAGCTTAGGGGCTTTTTTGATGCTGACAGAGAAAGTTGCCTGGCAAAAGAATCCAGGTATTGTCTGCTGCTTCATGTTTTCTTTGCAAAACAGTTTACTAACAGTTATGCCCACATCTAGCTGAATCATAAAATATAAGCATCTGTGGACTGTGCATAAGCCTGGAAAGGTGCAGTGGCAGCTGTAGGGTCTAGAGCATGGGCATAATTCTCCAGTTCTTTGACACTGCCCATATTGTGGATTCGTATTGTCTCTACTTGAATTGCAACAACTGCCTGCTGCAAAAGTTGGCTGCGCCTGTCAGTGTCTGTTTGAACTGTGGTCTTGCTGCTGTGGTCTGCTTCTGTGTTAGAACCTCAGCCATTCACACACTGCTGGCGCAGGAGCAACTTCAAAGTATCCAGGCTTTTTGATCTCCAGAGTGAAATCGGGGTGTAATGGTCATTTCCCTTTTAACTCTAGTTATTTTTCTCTTTAAGAAAAGGTGGCTATGGAAAAGCCTACCCATGGAGGGCCAGACTCCTCGAAGCAGGCATTAAAAATCAGCTGGAAAGTACCCTTCATGAAGAGGAAGGATTCGTGATAAAAATTCAGATTTCATGCTCGTACTGTTCCACTCAATTGAACGCCACGTAGTAGTAGTGCACAGGTCTGCAAGTAGTTTTATGTTGTGTCGCAATATACATTGTTTTCTGTCCTGAGCATATGCAGTTATTACGTGCAAATTTTCAACCATGTTCAAACCTTTATTCTTTGTGGACTCATGCTTACTCAACCACTGCCACTCAAGAATTATTCTGTTTGACGTAAGTGGCAGTGCAGATGAGAAGGGAAAATTGGAGGGGAAACTTAAGCTCCACCTGAAGAGTTTGACGTGATAGCGTTAATGGTTTAGTGCCACCGTATATGTGGAATTGATCATTGTCGACCATAAGGGCTCCTCCTACCGCTCCTTGCCCTGCAATGGCAGGTGCTGCCAGCAGTGGGGCGTGTGAGACCCAGGTTGATCTTCTGGCCGTGGCAGTCACATTTCAGTGAAGATGAAATGCTGGAGGCCCCGTGTGCTGTGCGATGTCAATGCACGTGAAAGGACCCCATGTGGTGTAAATTACCAGAGTCCTCCACTGCGGCATCACTCATAGCCTGAGTCGCTTTGGGATGTTAAACCCCATCAAACGAAATCAAATTTAAATTCCACCTGCCATGGTGGGCAGTTTGCTCACAATCCGGCAGACAGGTTTTGATGACATCACAAAAGCCATGTGACCGAGGTGCCCCACCTGCCTCCTAGGTTGCTTCTCTGGGGATTTTTCGTGTATTTTTCGCTCACGGATAATGACGCCAATGCCGATGACGATGCCAGCTTTTCTGCATGTGTGTCCTGTGCCTCACCACGACCAGGCTTTTGCATTTTCAGATCAGAGGTAGGATGTCACAGAGCATGAGGTGCGCATGAGGCGAGAATTGTTCAGTAAGAAGTCTCCTTTTAGGACCAGCAGAGTGTCAATTTTTTCCGCAGTTATTTATTGCCTTTAAACAGTATAACGTTACGCTAAGCACAGACAATTTTTTTTTTATCCTGCTTGTCAAGAGGTTTTTCTCTTTTGCCGGGGTAGGACAGGAACATACTTCAGCTAAGAGTAGTGTTCTTGGAAAGTGTGAGCCATTAGCACAGACAGTGTAAACAAAACTGGAGGTGAATGCAGGGTGTCTCTCTTTTTTTTTGGATATAGCGAATAGGCGAAGCAAAGTCAGTGTTAATTATGAAAATGCCTCATTTCTTGGCCACTTCTATCTCTCAATGGTGAAATCTTTTACAGGATAGGTTTGCAAGTAGTATTGATTTGTTAATTGTCCTTCTAGCTTCTCTATGGTTTTTTGTGTACTTGCACCACTGACTGATTTGTTCCTCTGTGTGTGCATGTGCATTTGGAAATCGGTAGGGAGATATTTCTGCCGACAGTGCTGCTGGCGGCATTCAAGGTGTGGGTGGGTAGCTTCACCTTGCATCACTGAGGAACGTATGAGGCAAGGTGTCTGCAGGCTGCTTCTGTAGCTTATACCTAACCTCTTACCTAAGAGTGGAGAGGCCATTTGATTGAGTGCGTTTTTAGAAAAGAAATTGCTGTCGATCTGCTCCTGCTGGGTCCGTCTGCGGCGAAATGCATTTAAAGACTGCCAACCAACGTGACACTCATCGATGCACTTGATACTTTGGTTGGTTTCAGTGTCAGAATCGTCGCCATTGCACTTATGCATTGTCCAGGTGAAACAATTAACAAGCTCACAAGTAAAGCGTGGTGCTAAAGCCTGCAAATGAAGGGGAAATGTTGAAGAATGCTATGCCTTTGCCAAATTTGTTTTTACCTCCTTTTCTTGAGCTAACCCTTACCTAGTTTTCTCCGCCACCGCTACCTTTTGCCATTGGAGGAAATGAAATAGGATAGCTGCACCTCAATGGGGGCGTGAAATTGCAAGAAAAAAAGGAAGTCTCTGCTCAATACATGGAGCCTGATATGGAGTTGGACCCTCTTTGTCTCGTGCTCATGTTTACCAGCATGTATAATTAGCCCATCAATGTCATCCAAATATCCGTAGTAGTTTGCAAATTGCGTTATTAGTTAGTGATTGATTAAATTTAACTTTGCAGAGATATCAGTTGTGTCTTCCTAGGTGTATGCTTTCCATTCTTTATGAGGGCGCGTTTGAAGTGGGGCACTCTTTGAATACTTTTTGTTTGAAACCTTGGGGAGGAGCTATTGAATGCCTATTTGCAAAAAAAAAGTCAATTTAAGGTTTTCTGCTCTCGGTGGGGATTTTGGAAATAACCCAGGTGACACATTTCCTGTTCCTGATTGCAGCGCACCCAGCAGCAGCTGCGTCACCAGCCGAGCAGCGCGACCTTGGAGCCGAGCTCCCTGTGGTTTGCCCCATGACAGTGCGGACTTCCGCGGCTGCAACGTTGACGGCCTCCGGCACAGGGCAGCTGCGAGAGGGGACACAGCCAGCTGAGGCAGCGCACTTACCTAGCAGGGCAAGGCCATCAAGGGAGGAGAGTTCGTCGGAGGAGGCGGAGCAAAGTGCCACAACTGGACAAGAGTGCCCACTGCAGCCACAGCAAATGGGGTCGGTGCTGGCGGCGCTGATGGCAATAGTAGAAAAATTGGGGCAGATTTCGGACAACATGCAGCTGTTTAGAAACGAGCTCGGGCTGTGGTTTAGGCCAGAATTGCATCACCCTACGGAGCTGAGGGACAGGAGATGTGCCTCATGTGGCCAGGAGCAGTCATCAGGAGTGGCACCACTTCTGGTCAGGGGGCAGGAAGTACCGGGCCAGGAACAGGTGGGTGAAGTCAGAAACACACCTTCGTCATTTGCGTTTTGACAGTTCATATTGAATCAAGTCAGGTTGCGATGAAGCTGGCCATTAGGCTCCCATTGGCATGTACTTGCTGACTGTTGGCTGTCCATATTTGCTGCTGTATACTTGTTCTGCACTGTCAGTTTTTATTTTCTTTGGCTACAATTGATGTGTGTGGGCGGTTCACGGGAAGTTGCTGTTAGAAAAAAAATTAGTGAATTCACAATTCTGAAATCTTCAGGGAAAGTGTTTTTTTTTTCGTGCTGATTTCTGTGATGTCTTTTCATTTTGTGCAAAACAGGCACTTGAGCACTTACGTAATATTTTATGTAAGCTTTTCGCCGAGAGTTTTTAGGAATTTTTCAGCACAGAACTTGCTAAAAGACATGTCATTGGTTTACCGGAATAAAATAAGGGTAAAATTACTTGCCGCCTATCATAGAAGTTGAGTTATATTGTTCTGAAGTTGCCACTTCATGGCTGGAAGAAAAATTTTTATTTGTTTTTGCAGTGGCGACTTCAAAATCGTGTAACCAGTTCTATGATAGATAGGACGATAATTTTACTTTTATTGCATTCTTCAATGTCAAGAGAAACCAATGGGATGCATTTTGGTAAGTTCCCTGCAGCAGAATTCCTTCAAAGCTCTCGGCAAAAAACTTACATAACGTATTACATAAGTGCACAACTACTTGCTCTACACAAAATTAAATGACATATATTTGGAATAGGGAGGCTAAACCACATGTTCCCTGAAAGTTTCATAGTTGTGACTGAGGTATTAAAATTTTTTTTATGACCAGCTTCACCCCTAAGGTGAGACGCGGGTCTTGAAATGATCAAAAAGTGCAAAAATTTCGATTTTGCAAAAATGGCATATTTGGGATCAATACACACTAAAGTTCCTGTCTAAAAAGCTTGAAGGTCTAAGTTCAAGATCCAACTACTAAGATATTGCTACGCTACTAACTACTCTAGTGGTGCCATACAGCGGCTAAACTGCATTTCCTGGCAGTTGGCAAGCCTTGAGCCATCTCGGGGCTAGATGCTTCGTCTTCTTCATCTCTCATGCTGCCTGCTGCCTTGCGCATTCCAACGTCTTGCGCGTCTAATTAAAGCAAGTAAACCAGCCCTGCTTACGCCAACCGTTTCTCAGTGACATATTTGGTGGAGGTGCTGGGTGATGGCCCATGTACGCTGACCTCGAGGACACCTTTGACGTCAGCTCTCAACGCGTGGCTACAACACCAGTCCACAAGGCGAGCCGCAGCCTGCGAGGCCTACAACCCGAGTTCGGCCAACTGAAAGCGCCGGTAAGGGCCATGACATCCACCGTGGCTAGCCAGACAAGTCAGCACTCCGGGAGTGCCCCGCCATTTGTCCTTCATGCACCTCGATCGCCGCCACCGTTCCACGGGGACAGTTTCTAGGACGTCGAAGACTGGCCAGCTTTGACCGAGTGGCGGGTTTCAATGAGTGGGACGGCGAGCGCAAGCTGCGCAACGTCTACTTTGCGCTGCAGGACGCGGCCAAAACGTGGTTTGAGAACCACGAAGCTTCCTTTACCACCTGGGAGGCTTTTCGTCGAGAGCTGCTAGCGACGTTTACCAGCAGCGAAGAAAAGAGAAAGCTGAAGTCGCCCTGCGCTCGAGATCACAGCAGCCGAACGAGGGCGTCGCGATGTTCATCGAGGACATGACCCGTCTGTTCAGTCGGGCCGACCCTGCTATGCCCGAAGCCCAGAAGGTACGCCACTTAATGCGTGGCGTAAAAGAGCAGCTGTTTGCCGGACTGGTCCGTGACCCGCCACGAACAGTGTCCGACTTCACCAAGGAGGCAATGAGTATCGAACGCTCTTTACAGGAACGGGGCGCCCACTACGGACGACAGGCTACTGTAGCAGCCGCTTCTCAGTCCCAGTACACGCCTACGTCGCTGCCCGCCGAGGACCTTTGGGAGCTTGTAAGAAGCCTGGTGCATGAGGAACTGGCGAAACTTCGCTTTGAAGCTCCACAGGTCAGCGTCGCTGCCGTTACGGATGTGGTCCGCGAAGAAATCCAACGAGTTGTGCAGCCACCCCCCGCTCCACACCCGGTGCTCTCCGTTATGACGTACAGCGAGGCGCTACGAAGTCCTGGGCCAGCAATGCGAGCCTTTTCCCCCATCGCTCCTGTGGAATACCTGCAGGAGCCAATCGCAACAGCACCCTCCGTGCCGCAGGAGTTTAGGCCCCCCATGAACAAAGCGCACGTTTGGCGTACGCCAAACAATCGGCCACTCTGTTACCACTGCGGAGAGCCTGGCCACATCCTCCGCCACTGCCCCTACCACAGGATGGGTTTAAGGGGGTTTCCACCTGACGCACCTCGACCACGCTACGGTGAAAGACCACGGGATATCGAACAGTACCTGGATGAAAACATGCAATCTTCGACCTCGCAGCGACGCCAGTCCCGATCACCATCCCCAAGACGGTTCTCTTCGCCCGGCCGCCCGTCATCCTCTGGCCAGTTCAGAGGTACGTCCCCACGTCGGGAAAACTGAAGACGGCGTCCTCCGGGGGTAGGGCTGCCTCTACTGGACCAAGTCAAGAGCCTCCACTCGATGATTCGCCGCGACGCTCCGACCGACGACGACCTGACCCGACGACCTCGACGACGTGCTGCGACCGACTGGCCTCCCCCGAAATTCCGGTATCCGCCGACAACCATGACGTTACCACACTCGTGGATACCGGCGCCGATTTTTCGGTAATGAGCAGACGGTTAGCCACGGTCTTGAGGTAGGTTCTGACCCCTTGGTCTGGGCCGCAGATCCGGACAGCTGGTGGCCACATGGTAACTCCGATCGGTGTCTGCACTTGCGAATCCAGATCCGCGGTGTTACTTTCCCTGGCTGCTTTGCTGTGTTACCCGAGTGCTCCAAAGACCTCATACTCGGTTTGGATTTCCTTCAAGAGTACGGTGCCGTTATCAACCTCCTGGAGCTAATCGTGTCGTTTTCCACCCAAGGTCCTGTCGACGACGATACCGAGCCACGCAGGGCTAAGTTATGCGTCTGTGACGACCACGTTTTGATCCCATCAAGATCCAGCATGTTTGTTACTGTAGAGTGCGATAACAGCACCAAAATTCGTGGCATTGCTGAAACCAACATGTCGCTGCTCCTTGGTCGGCAAGTCTGTGTTGCTCGAGGAATTGTTGAACTGGACAAGGGCCGAACCGAACTCTTGGTGACCAATTTTGGTTGTGAACCTCAGTGTTTGCCTGGCAGAACAGCTATTGCGTATTTCGAGGAACTCAGCGAATTCGTGGGACAGCACGCTTTGTCCGGAGCCCCGGCATCAGTGGAGGAACCGACCACTCCCATAAACACTGATGTGAACCCAAACCTCCCAACTAACCAGAAACGCTGCTTGGAAAGCGTTATCCAGTCTTTCTGCGACTGCTTTGCCTCGACATTCAAGGTTAGGCAGACACCGCTCACAAAGCACCGAATTATAGTTGACGCCAACCAACGGCCGTTATGTCAGCTGCCCTACCGCATCTCTTCGAAGGAGCGCGATGTCATTCGCCGCCAAGTTCAAGAAATGCTCAAGGACAACGTGATACAGCCGTCGACGAGCCCGTGGGCATCGCCTGTTGTTGTAGTGGCAAAGAAAGATGGAACCCTACGGTTCTGCGTTGATTACAGACGTTTAAACAAAGTCACTAAAAAGGATGTTTATCCTCTCCCACGTATTGATGACTCCCTGGACCGGCTGCGCCACGCCAAGTACTTCTCATCACTAGATTTACAAAGCGGCTATTGGCAAATCGAGGTGGACGAACGCGACCGGGAAAAGACCGCCTTTATTACACCGGACGGTCTGAACGAATTCCGGGTGCTCCCTTTCGGCCTGTGCTCGGCTCCTGCAACCTTCCAGAGGATGATGGACACCGTTCTTGCCGATCTCAAATGGCAGTCCTGTCTCGTGTACTTGGATGACGTTGTCATCTTTTCTGACACATTCGAAGAGCACCTGAGACGCCTGCGCGCTGTGTTCGAAGCAATTCGGTCGGCCGGTCTTTCCCTGAAGCCCGAAAAGTGTCACTTCGCTTTCGAAGAGTTGAAGTTTCTGGGCCACATCGTGAGCGCTAAAGGGGTTAGCCCAGACCCCAATAAGACTGCTGCCGAGGCTGCTTTTCCTGTGCCCACCGATAAGCGCAGTGTGCGCTGCTTTCTGGGTCTCTGCGCCTATTATCGACGTTTTGTGCAGAACTTCTCTCAGATCGCTGAGCCCCTCACGCGACTCACGAAAGATTCCGAACCATTCTTCTGGGACCTGGAGCAACAGCAAGCTTTTGAAGACCTCCGCACTCGTCTCCAAAGTACGCCCACCCTTGGACACTTCGACAAGTCAGCCGACACTGAACTACACACAGACGCCAGCAACATCGGCCTCGGTGCGGTCCTTGTGCAGAGGCAGGATGGTCTCGAACGCGTAATCGCATACGCGAGCCGCACATTGTCACGATCTGAGGCAAACTATTCCACCACCGAAAAAGAATGCCTGGCCATTGTGTGGGCAGTAACAAAATTTCGCCCGTACCTATACGGCCGCCCTGTCAGGATCGTCAGCGACCACCACTCGCTGTGTTGGCTGGCGAACCTCAAAGATTCCTCGGGACGGCTTGCACGCTGGAGCCTTCGACTTCAGAAATTCGATGTCACCATCGTCTATAAGTCTGGTAGGAAGCACAGTGATGCCGACTGTTTGTCTCGTGCTCCTATCGAGAACAACCGAGCTGACCCCGACGACGATTCTGTTTTTCTTGGTGCTATCTCCACGTCCATCCTCATTCAACGCCAAAGAGACGACAGCAAACTACGGCCCCTCATTGAGTATCTAGAAGGAAGCGCTCAGTCTCCCCCGCGAATCTTTTCGCGCGGGCTGTTGCCGTTCTGTTTATGTGACGGCGTCCTGTATAAGAAAAACTACAGTCCAACAGAAGCTGTCTATCTATTCGTTGTGCCTACGGCCCTTCGCGACGAAGTCCTGCAGGCGAGCCATGATGACCCATCTTCTGGTCACCTGGGTTTTTGTCGAACTTTGGCACAAATACGGCAAAAATACTACTGGCCAAGGGTTGCTGCAGTTGTGAAACGTTACGTAAGAACTTGCCGCGAGTGCCAGCGTCGCAAGACGCCGCCGACTAAGCCAGCCGGCCTACTCCAGCATTTTGATCCGCCTCAGGTTCCCTTCCACCAAGTTGGCATGGACATACTCGGCCCATTTCCGGAGTCCTCGCTGGGCAACCGCTACATTGTGGTTGCCACCGACTACCTCAGCCGATACTGTGAGGCTAAAGCTCTTCCCCGTGGTACTGCTGACGAAATTGCGAACTTTTTCATTCAAAACATTGTGCTTCGTCATGGTGCACCCACCATTGTTTTAACTGACAGGGGAACAGCGTTCACCTCGGCCCTTACGCAGGAGGTTATGCGCCTAAGCGGCACCAGTCACCGCAAAACAACCGCTTACCACCCCCAAACGAACGGCCTCACCGAACGGCTCAACAAGACGACCGCCGACATCTTCAGCTTGTGCCTGCTGTTATAACGGGACACTGAGTATAATGCCGTTAAAAGTTTGTTTATGGAAAATATTGACTTAATGGTTCCTCTTTTTGGCTTTGTTCTCTTTTGTTTGTCAGCCAAAAACGCAGTTATTGGTGAGCAGATTGGGTTTGAAAATGGAATTCCTTTTTTTACCATTTTATTTGGACTTGCGCCGTCAAGAGTAAAACACAAGAAGGGCTACGTAACGTGTAACAAACATCTGCAAAAGTATACGGTAATGTCTAGAAGAAATCTATTTTAAGATGTCCTCTGCACAATGAGGCAAAAAGAGGTGTTATATGCCTGCTAAAACTCCGCCAACAAAGATCTAGAAAACTTCTTCGTAAGAACTCTCTAAGAACATATTTAGATATTTTTATTTTTTGGAAATGGCTGCTTATATGAAGCCTGTAGACACCAGATCAGAATGCTATATATTTAGAACCCTCTAAAATCAACCAGTGGGATTTCATCAGGCTTAGTGCTCATGCTTTTTTTAGAGCTGCAGATTTTATTTGCTCACATATGTGCAGTATTGCTCGAACCGCAAAGGTCAGGTAGCTGCCCTTTGCAGCATAGATACACATGCAAATGAGGCAAGAAAACCCGCTTCATCAGTCTCTGCCATAGGTTATTATATAAGTGTCCAATCAAAAAAAAACTAAATTGCGTGGCATTAAAATTGGAAGTAGCAGGATGCTTGCTTTGCAGAGGCCGCCTTACAAATTTCTCTTACACTGAGAAGTTTCGTACCTGCAGTTTCATACCTGCATACGTTCCGGAGTAATCTTCTCATCAGAGAAATTTTTAAAACATTTGGTGGAAAACGTATATTTAGAAAAGTTTATAAAACATTTGTGAATAAACCTCTTTTGTCAGTATGTTTTTAAAACATTTTTGGACAAGCCTCCATTATTTGATGAGGTGTTTTTTAAATGTTTCAATCTAGAGTTGCACGCTGTTAACGTTTGGAGTTGTTTGAAGACGTTTTATAGAAGTTATGTGTTTCATGGGAAGATACTCCAAGATTTATATTTCTGAGGTGTACGGTGGTGGTGTAACTCAACCCTCAGGGATCTGTGCATAAGAAAAGCATATCTTGACACCATGCCGCATTTTGCTTGCGAAAACGGCCTGTGGTGGCGATGCCTGTAAATCATTTCTGGATGGTTTCTGTAGCTTATAAGGGTGCCGTTTTCAGTTAAAAGTAGCCTCCCTGTTGTTTGGTGCTCCAGTTGCGCCATTTGCGCTTTATACATTTACATTTTGCTGCGCAATTCTGCTCCAAAAGCGGAAAATTGATCAATATTGCTCCTTAGCTGCGCTAAAAAGAAGTCGCTGTCACAAATATTCTTGGAACCATACTGGCTTTCAGTTGGCAACCTACTAAAATGTCTCTGCAGTTGGCAACCCAGAGCACTTGTGGGCTGGCTCGTGGTTATAGTGTACTAGAATACTCTCTAGTGGCGCGAGTGGCGAGGCGCAGGCGAGCCGTTTTCTAACAGACGCCATGAGATGGCGCCACCGCAACTTTTCATAGGCACAGGAATTCGCGTAGTTTTGAAAAGGTCGTCTGTCATCTTGCGTTTTTCATCTCATTTACTAATAAGAATCGCTCATTTATTACTTCTTGCTGTTCTCCGCCTGTCAGTTACAGTGACTAGGCTTGTTAATTATTGAAACGCGTCTGAAAACCACGTACCTAAGCAAGGATACAACATTCCTACTGTCGCGTCGTCTGCTAAACTCCGACTTGCAGAGTGATTTTTTGGCGCAAAACACCATCGCAGAATGACAAGCGGTCAGCATGACATACAGAGCAAATTATTTGCGCGACCATTGCTGTGGTTTGAAGATCAAGACCCGAAAGCAATGCCATTTAGTGTGTGTACTCACAGCCATTTATTGTCCACACACTTTCAGAAGTAAACCGTTTAAGCTAAATTTTATGCGGCATTTTGAGCTCATATATGGCTCAGAGAAGTCAATGGTCTTGTAAATATGATTGATTTACTGCTATGATGTGAGTTTTGGTGTTGTTTTTGATGTAGTAATAATTATAAAATTGATGTCACAGCTATGTACACATGAACACCATATGAAGCTTTTATTTACAACTGACTTCAGTGCAGAAATGATCAGAAAAAAATCTTGTTTGCAAAAATCCACAACTTCCCTGCCATTGCCTTGTTCAGCACCTACTCAATTTAAGGTGCTTTGACGCCTGCCGCTTGCTGTCGCTGGCTCGATTAATGCTCTTGGTGAAAAAATGCAGACGAGTAGTTAGGTAAAATGCAGTTATTTCTGCAGCTATGGTATGAGCGTGCTCAGGGCATCCAAGCTCAGTTTGCTGCTTTTGCTTAGCAAGGTCCAAAACATCAAGCACACTTTCAGAGTGCAGCTCTGAAAGGCTAAAGCAGGTTGTGAATGACTCTTCGAGGTCAGCCACAAATTTAAACAACTTGCTTGAAGGGTAAAGTAACCCACCATTGTCCTTTAAACGGACAAGCTCGGCCATGTTTAAATTGTCCGCTGCCTCCTTGGTGAGCAAAAGAAGGTTAAGACACCTTTCACAACCCGTTTTTAGAACGCATTTTCGCGCGACGTAACCAGCAATGTAAAAGGTTAGCCTGCAGTCGCTTGATGCCACAACAATGGAAGAATGGTCAGGCACAGCTTTTGTGAGCAGGGCGTCGGCTGCATCCAAGTTTCCGGCATCGAGAAATCTGTCAATGAGTTTCTCCCTCCCAGTGCAAGTGTCCTGCTCACCAGCATCTGCATTCAAGAGTGAACTTAAAACAGCAGGCTCGCAGTTTCCTCTTGACACAGAGTGTGCAAGATTGCTGAAGCTGAGACAGTTCACTGTAGCAATGAACTGCTGAGGTGTAGGATGAGTATTGCATCCCGATGACTGTCTGACGATGCCAAAAAGATGTTCCACGGGGTCTTGGCTCACCCTGCTTGTCATTACATACTTGAAACCAATGTGTTGAGTCAAATACTTCAACAGCGACAAGGTACTGCATAGAGTTACACGCAGTCCAGTTACTGTGGACTGGCTTAGAAAGCCCCGCTGCCCATTTGTGTGGCGTTCCCACTCTGACAGAAACGACAGAAAAGAATTCAACTTGTCGGCCGATGCAGAGTTCGGACGCAGTGCTTCAGCTGGAAAGCGTGACGTCATGACTTGTATAACACCATGAATGATCCTGCAAGAGCAATGTTAATGTTCAATTTCAATCACACTTAGGTATTTAACTTATTTACGACACATAAATAATAAAGCGTTCAGTTAGTCATGTGGTCGTGCACCAGTTCACTATAGCACACTGTATTAAGTGAGACTTGTTGTCAGGCAGGCTAGTCCCAGTTTGATCTAGGCTGTGGTTGAAGGTTAGGTTGACAAAATAAGGCATTTTCTTTGTACCTGGAGTAGTGGAGTTATCATTCTATGATATGCAATACTTACTCAAAAAAGTGAACTGTCGCTGTTATGCTGCCGCACAGAGGCTCTAACATGGCTTTTTGCAGCTGAAGCCCATGAATTACTTTTTCACTGAAGAGCTGGAACGCAAAGGAGACTCTCATTTTCTCGAAATTGTTAGGGTTCGTATGGCTGGATGTGATGCATGCATAGCCTGCAGGGTAACATTGCTTCCGTCCAGCTCCACAGCTTTTCGAATAGTTCGCATTGTCACCTGCAGGTAAGGCAAATCAGTAATTATTTACTGCCAGTTAGAATGACTGGAACAAAAATTACAGAAAACAGTTAAGCATGCCGCTTTGGCAAATACTTACTTGGCCCTTTGGTGTTTGGAAATCCAAGCTCAACAGCCGGTTTCGAAGGCACTTTATGAGGTGAGGGAAGTCTGACATGAAGAAAAGTTGACGGTGCTCGTCTACAGGATGTGGTGCACTGCATTTAATGTGGTCCAAAGATGCCTTGATGCCCATTAATGTCCACATCCGTCAGTTCCAACTTGCTCCATTTGATGTTACGAACTCAACCTTCAGCCCTGCTTTTTCTGCCAAAATTATGGCTTCAATCATGATCTTCGTTAAGGTACTGCCGCAAATGTTCCCTCTTGTTGCAAATGCTGCAAGAATTTGGGTCCATTTTCCAACAAACGGTACGAAAACCAGAACCATTCCGTGATCGCATGGTGTGTGTTTGTCCTCAGTCGATGTAAACTTGCCGAGATCCACGAAACCATCTATGTGGCCAGCCGTTGTCACAGAAAGATGCTGAGAGAGCTTCATCTCATCGACAATAATTCCACCGTGGCGTGCATATTCATCCATTGTGGCCGTCTTTTCACTGATGACTTTGAAGATCTTTGGGCAGAAACCAAACCCTGTTCTGTAGGATTTCAAATATTTGCGTAGAGTTGTTTTACTCGGGAGTGACAGTATCTTTTCCTTCCTCAGGTGCTCATAAAGCCTGGCACTCTTCATTTTCATTATGAGGCACTCCAGGACCCATTCGTTAGAATACTGCATGCCTTTTGTGCTTTTTCTTGAAGCAGATTTAAACATGTGAAGTGTTGCTTCACGCTGTTTTGGAGGGAGACTTTCTATTCTAGAGGCAAATTCTTTCTCATTGATGTCTTTGTTTTTAGCTGCCATTGCTTTCAGTTGGCCCTTTAATGCAGTGGCACTGGTCTTCAAACGTTTTGTCTTCTGCCTTTGAAGTTTTAGACGCTGAGCAAGAGCTCCTTTCTTGGACACACGGGCTTTTAAGCTCGACTTTCGGGTCAGCAATAACTTTCGATGCGACTTGCACTCTGGGCAGATAAGTCCTGTCGATGAAAAAAAAACGCAACTGTTTAAATGCTGGAATAAAGAATACATACATACGAGACTAGTACATGAAAGTCTCTTAAAATTACTTACCAACGGACGGGAGCACTTTATGCTGAAGACGCAGAGTCCGTTGCTGCATGTTGCTGCCTGAAGTTTCACCGTCAAGTTCGGTAACACCTGCCTATATTCATCATCCGTCATTGCTCCCTTGCAAACACAAGTTGCTTCGGCATCCTGCAGTACAGCTGCAGCGTCGCCAACAGAGGCAACTGTTTTTTCTGTGCACATCACTCCTTGGTAATAAATGTCAGCACAAACTTTGCCTCCGACAGGCTTGAAAACCACAGCTCGCTCATGCGTAATCACAAGCCTTGCTTGCATTTTCAAAGACGTCGCAAAAATTAACCCGAAACGTTCGTCCTCGAAGCGGCACCAGCTCGTCGAAGGAGCGAGTCCACGGAGCGACTGAAACGAGAAAGGCGAGGATTCTGTAGCAGCCAGCTCTCCCGGCTCTTGATGTTCGTTGTCAGCGCTGTTCACGTCCTGACACGGCTTCTTGCTTCGTGGTGGAATTGTTTGACAAGCAGATCTTTTCCTTTCAGTCCTCTGTTTAGGGGTTTTAACAGAGAGGTAGGCTGGACACCCAGGCAGCAGCGTCGGAATGGCACCGGGAGCTAACGACGGCTTGCCTCTGGGTATATGCACTTCAACGCCGTCGATTACGTGAACGTAGTCGCGCAATATGAGGTGGGCTTCAAAATGGTGCTCACACACTGCTGATAGTTCCCTGAGGCTCTTGTCGTCCCTTCGCATGTTCCGCTCCCACTTCCCTCGCAACTCGTCGTCTCTTGGTGCGGCAAACAACGATGCTTTAGGCGCGCCCGGGTAGCCGGTGCGGCAGCCTGGAGCAAAACAGTGAGAATCAGTTCTTCTTGTTGCCATAACTTCGTTAAATTCCCTGACACTGATGCTACATAGTTCCTGCTCACTGCTATCCCTACTTAACAGCAAGATACGAACGCTAAAGTAAAATTAACTGCGTGACAGCGCGCGCGCGAAGCGAGCTAAATCACACACCGCATTGCCATGTGCTGCCAACGTGCGCGCCGGAGGCTAGGAAAAGGCGCAGCAGCGCCCCTGGCGGCCGTCAGTGTCAACTCGCTTCAGCCGATCTGGCCCCAGCAGCCACCGGTCGTGCCACTAGAAAGTATTCTAGTTCACTATACTCGTGGTATAATTTAGCAGCCAGTTTATTCGCGCACATAGAGGAAGGAAAGAACTCTGGAGAGGCAGTTACATCATTTGTGTAGCTGGCTCCTCCTGCTCCCTTCTTGGCCGCT
The DNA here is from genome assembly GCF_052857255.1 of Amblyomma americanum. Classification (NCBI taxonomy): domain Eukaryota; kingdom Metazoa; phylum Arthropoda; class Arachnida; order Ixodida; family Ixodidae; genus Amblyomma; species Amblyomma americanum. The sequence goes on from NW_027526484.1 coordinate 1,715,039, forward strand.
GTATCAGCATGCTTGCGCATGCGCAGCAGGCATTGCAGCAGACAACAACGCTACGCCTAGCATTACTATTGGCTACGCCGTCGGGCAGACTCCCAGTAGTCCTTGCAAAAGCCCGTGATTTCTAGCGCACTTTGGCGTGCAGCTCGGATAACGAGGGCCTCTCCCAAGTTTTCCTTCTTCCATGTTTGCGCATCATGTCGGTTACATCAAAAAATTGCATCATGTCAGTCAGCCCTGAAGAGGGCTGAACAAGTATCTTCTGGGTTGAGAAACAAAAGCTTGAAGCAGGCCCAACAAGGTCAAGCTTTGTTGGAACAAGGAATTTCAGCCTTGCTGATGCACTTCGCGAGCTTGATGAATTAGTAAAAAAATTCCAAGAAGCATTGAGATACAGTTAAACCTAAACGTAATGAACCTCCATATAGTGAATTTCTCGATACTATGAAGTTTCTGAATTCCCCAGCACCTGCATTGAAGCGCATGTATTTCAGACCTCCATGTAACGAAGGTATTGCGGTGGTTGACCTTGGTGCAACGAACTGGCTACGCCATCTCTCTGTTAGCTAGTGCTGCTGAGCCACTCGAAATTTGGCAGAACCACGCAGAAGTTTCATGACGATAAAGCACCGACATAAGACGAACGCCAATTGCAGCCAGCGGCTGCAGTTGACACAACGTGCCATGCTCCAGCGCCATCGGTGCATCTCTGGCACTTTCTCTTTTGGAACGTCATGCTACGTGGCATTACAACAGTTCATGCTCAAAAGCACCGAAAAAATAATAGGTCATAGCAAAAAAAGGAAAAGACACAAGCAGTGCACGACCATCGCTGCCGCGTGGCTGCTCGTGTGATTCCGATGCCGATAGCTCTCAAGCATTGGGAGCGGGGACGGTGGAGAGCACAGGCAACGCAAGGTGAGGAGTTCGTTTCCAGGGGCAACAGCAAGGGGATAACCGAGAGGATAACCGAGAGAGGGAACATGCAGGAAGAAGCATGTGCCTCTGCGGCGAGGCCGCGGTGCCCCTACCCGCCCTCCCCACCCCACGCGGAGCAGCATTGCGTGAGCCGCGGCGGGGGTGCCGGCTGCTGCCGCAGTTAGCGCGATCGCGAAACGTTTCTCCGTGTTTCTTACTTCGAGTAACGCTGTTTTTGTAAACATTTTCAATATGATTTCACCTACATTTATTTCTTATTTTAGTTTCAGTTATGCAGTGTGCTTTCGACTGTTCTCGCAGAAACTGCAAGTAACGAAAAATCCCACTTTTTTAATTTCTTTATAACCAGGTTTAAATTGAGCCAATGAAAAAAAAGAATGTTTCTAGTGAGCGTGTTCTTCAGACATTTAGTCAAGCATGCTTGGCTGAACTCGCGTGCAAGACAGTGTCAGGATTAATAAAATTTTTTGTCACTTTTTTCAACAGCTGTTTTTTCTTTCTAGCTACACATGGCTGAACTTTATCTCATTAGGAACAAAATCTTTTGGGTGACTCCTTTTATTCCATTTGTGCTGCTCCCGGGTTGCTCCAGGATTACCGTTCTGATACAAAGGTTCTCCAAAATGAATATTTTTCTGCTCCAAAAATTGCTCCAGAACTTGAAATGCAGTTTGCCTTTGATGTCCCTTTAAGCTTGTTTAAGATGTCTGCCGCCCTCCCATACTTGGAGGATTGTGAATGTTGCAGCCTTTATTGGTCTTCTGGTCAAGAACCCAACACCTTTTTCTTTCCTGCACAGAGCGTGGACGTTTGATGGATCTCCAACCTAGTCACTGTTTAATGGCTTTCGTGCATGATGTAATTTGGCACCGTTGCATGCGATTCTGCTTGCAGACCGCAACGGTGACCTAGTGGTCTGAGCATCTGCCTCGCATGCGGGAGGTGTGGGGTTCGATCCCCAGTGCCGCCGGGTAGCCACCGGTGATGCAGTGGGTTCAAGCTTTCCCCTGCCTGGTGCTCGGCTTCTTTAGGGTGCAGTGCTTGGGAAATGGGTGTCTGACCCTACCTTGAGTCGAAGAAAAGTACCCTGTGCCATGGCGCTCTTTGGTCACAGCCGATGAAACACATAACTTCTATAAAACGTCTTCAAACAACTCCAAACATTAGCCGCGTCCAACTCTAGATTGATATGTTTAAAAAACATCTCATAAAATAATGGAGGCTTATCCACAAACGTTTTAAAAACACACTGACAAAAGAGGTTTATTCACAGACATTTTAAAAACATACTGATAATAGAGGTTTATTCACCAATGTTTCGAAAACTTTTCTAAATATACACTTTCCACTCAATGTTTTAAAAATTTCTCTGACGAGAAGTCTACTCGAGAACGTATGCAGGTATGAAACTTCTCAGTGTAAGAGAAATTTGGAAGGTGGCCCCTGCAAAGCAAGCATCCTGCTACTTCCAGTTTTAATGCCAAGCAATTCAGCTTTCTTTATTGGACACTTATATAATAAACTATGGCAGAGACTGACGAAGCGGGTTTTCTTGCCTCATTTGCATGTGTATTTATGCTGCAAAGGGCAGCTGCCTGCCCTTTACAGTTCAAGCTATACTGCAAATATCTGAGTAAACAAAATCTGCAGCTCTAAAAAAAGCATGAGCACTAAACCTAATGAAATAGCCCCGTAAAAGAAAGAAATAATGGGTCCAGTTGGGCATACCATTTGGTTCCAATTGGAACCATTTGGATCCAATTGGTCAGCCAGTTGGACTCATGAATCCAACTGGGTAGTCCATTTGGTTTCCCGAGTTCCAGCTGGGCATTCCAATTGGTTCTGCTTTCCAACTGGATTACCCAACTGGTTTTTGAGTTTCCAATTGATTTTGGCACTTCCAGTTGGGTTGCCCAACTGTAACCATTTTAAATCAATTGGGGCTTCCAGTTGGAACCAAGAAAACCAATTGGAAGTTGATGTCCCAACTGGAAGCTCCAGTTGGTTCCAACTGGACAATCCAATTGGAAAGTCTGTGCGTAAGTGACTGATGTTCTTCATTCTGTGTATATGTTTAGCTGGCTATAAAACAGAATGCTAGGCTAATTGTGTTCTTGTAAAAGAGATATTAATAGCTTAATCTCTTGAATTATTTTCATCACTTCCACCATCACTGTGGGCATTCTTAAATTAGATAACTTCGCTTAATGTTCACTCGCCACTGGCTCCAGCTTGACGGTCTCATCGGTGGTGTATATTAGTGACTGAAAAAGTGTGCTCTGTGGATATATGTCAAGAACTTGTGTTGGTACACAGCGTTTGACTCTCTGTGTGTAATGCATACTTGCTAGTCTCTCTTGGTTTTCCTAACGGCATGTATTTATAATTTCAGGTCCCTTGTAGAAATGTTGGCAGCAGTCTCACAGAAGTCATAGAATAAAGGCCAATTGGTTCCAATATAATTCTATATTTTTTTTTTTTGCTGACCAGTTCAAACCATTTGAGTCAAATAGGTATGGCAATTGCGTTCAATTGGTGGTCCATTCGGCCTGGTTGGGTGAACCAATTATTTCTAACTGGAAGCACCATTTGGACTCAATTGGTGGAGCCCAATGGGTGGCGAAAACACAATTGGTTTTCGATCCATTGGTTTCAACTGGACCCCCCCCCCCTTTTTTTTTTACTGGGATCCCACTGGTTGATTCTAGAGGGCTCTAAATATGTAGCATACTGATATTGAGTCTACAGGCTTCATGAAAGCAGCCATTTTCAAAAAATAAAAATGCCTAAATATGTTAAATTCTGAGCGAGTTCTTACGAAGAAGTTTTCTAGATCTTTTCTGGCGGAGCATCAGCAGGTATATAGCACCCCTTTTTGCCTCATTGTCTAGAGAACATCTGAAAATAAATTTGTACTAGACATTACCGTATACTTTAGTAGACATTTGTTACATGTTGCGTAGCACTTCTTGTGTTTCGTGGGAGATGCCCTTGTGCCAGAAAAATCCATCATCATCATCATCATCATAATAATTCTGCTTGCATCAACAGCAAAATTTTATTTGCCGCTAGTTTATAACATTTTTACTTTATTCATTTACTTCAGCATTTGGTGGTGTCGAAACTAACTTGACCTCTGTTTTCTCCAGCATTCACATGACGAAATGCACAATGGACGGCCATTGGAGGTGGCGCCGCCGACAAAGAGACGGCACTCGGTTCACCAAATGAGTGAGGGTGGCCCCTTTAATGGATTGGAAGAAGAGGAAGAAGTTTGCAGAAAACGCAGCAGGCCAGAAATAGTCTCTCTAACGTCCCCACTCACTCCTCCACACAGCGTGCCAGAGAGGCTTAGCAGGGAAGCATCGCCCATCCCGGCCCCACGGCTGAGCAAGCACAGCCGCTTGCCTAGACCGGTAGAGGTTCAGGAAACATCGCCCATCCCGGCCCCACGGCTTAGCAAGGACAGCCGCTTGCCTAGACCGGTGGAGGTACAGGAAGCATCGCCCACCCCGGCCTCACAGCTGACCGACAACAGCTGCTTGCCTAGACCGGTAGAGGTACAGGAAGCATCGCCCACCCTGGCCCCACAACTAACTGAGAACAGCTGCTTGCCTAGACCGGTAGAGGTACAGGAAGCATCGCCCACCCCGGCCTCACAGCTGAATGACAACAGCTGCTTGCCTAGACCGGTAGAGGTACAGGAAGCATCGCCCACCCTGGTCCCACGGCTCATTGAGAAGAGCTGCTTGCCTAGACCGGTAGAGGTACAGGAAGGGAAGCGTGAAGAAGCATTTGCATACATGCAATTCCTGCAAAGTCCTGCACATGCTCAGCTGGGGGAGTTGGCGTTGTCCGAAATCTCTCTTTCCAAGGAAGTGAGGGCTTTTCTGGACCAGCTCAGGACGTTGGCCTCACTCTCCGAGCAGTCCGACTCTGTGGCGGTGCTCGTGTCGAATACTGAGCACAACACGTTCTTGTGCGCCGTCCTCACCCTGCTGAGCAGGTGCAAGACAAACCTCATCGTGAAGTTCTGCCAGGGGAAGTGCAAGGCCCCCTTGTTCACCAAGATGGAAAATCTGCTGCTCATCGCTATGGCGCATGCCGCACCGGATCGGCAGGCGGCACTCCTGTTCGTGCTGATAGCCCGCTTTTGTAGCATCTGGCAGCCAAAAAGTCTGCTGCCACAGGCCGCATACGTGCGGTTCATGTTTGCGCTGTGCCGCAGCCTGGGTGAGCGTGCAGTGGCCCGTGACATGATCTGGGAGCTCATGCGCTCTGACCGGGCTTCGTTCCTGGTGGCCTCAGCAGTGGGTGCCTGGCCTGGTCTGTTTGATGCCCTGTCACCAGGTAAGGAACTGGATTCGTCATCTGCAGTAGTAAGCTGAACTGGCACTGCTCGAAGCACTATTTCCACTTATGCCTTGAAACTCGGCAGTGGTAGTTGCCTGAAATGGATGGAACTATAGGCAGGCACATTGTGTTTTACTGGAAGAGTGTGCATACTCACAGTTAGGACGCACTTGCAGAAAAATTGTTTTGGCTGCCAAGCCTTTTAGAGTGAGCCAATTGGGAGGAGTCAGGCCCTGAGTGCATGTCCACATATCTTAAATGTTTTGTGGTGTTCTTCCGTGCAGGTAGGAACCAAGGCAGTGGCAGTGAAACACGCTGAAGGAATATTTTTATTCCATTAACAAAGTACAAATGAGTGTCAGCACAGCTTGGCTGCTGTCAGCGATAAGCTAGCATGAACTGAAACAATTGCACTCGGCGCTGCGGTATATAAACTGTTATCATGGAGGCGTGTCAAAGTAGTGCACATGTCAATATTAGTCGGCACACAACCAGTACTACAGTTTTCTTTTACAGTGAATATTTTTATTACTGTAAACAGTACACTGCAGTATAGGTATAAAAATATGTTTGCTGTAATTATGTTCATAAACTCCTAAAAACTTGTATGTTGCTAGAAGTGCTGGCGCAGTGTTACCGTATTTACACGATTGTATTTACACGATTGTGAGTCGACCCTTTTTTTGAAATTTAAAATTCTGAAGTGGGGGCGTCGACTTACAATCGAAACGAAACCTTGCACTGCCAATAAAAAGAAAAACAATCTATCAGGGACGCTACTGCGATGTTAGAAGTTTTTGTTTGCTCTATGGCTCCAAGCGTAGCATTCAGGTATTCCGCGTGCTTTTTGGCCAGGATTTTTTATTTTTTATTTTTACTGCGCACTGCACCGTTACCCACCGCGATGGTTCAGTGCTACTGAACAGGATACCCGGGTTAGAACCTGACCGCGGCGGCAGCGTTTTGATGGAAGCGAAACGCAAAGGCGCCTGTGTGCTGTGCGATGTCAGTACAGCAGGTTAAAGATCCCCAGGTGGTCGAAATTAGCGGCGCTTCTGGGGAATGCCGATGTGTGCTGGAAGAGCCGATGCTTTTGACTCGACTGCAGGCAGCTTGCTTTGCCATGAGCTCTCCAGGTTCGAAAAGCATTCGGCGCTCATTTACTGCAGCGTTCAAGAGGGAGGCCATCATTTACGCCGAAGAAACCAACAACTGTGCGGCGGGCCGCAAGTTCGACGTTTCTGAACGGTTGGTGCGGGAGTGGCGGAAGCAGCGAGACAAAATTTTCTATTGCGACTCCAAGCGAAGAGGTTTCCGTGGGCCGAAGTCGGGACACTTTCTGGAGCTGGAGGTCAAGCTTGCAGCGTATGTCACCGAAATACGTGATCGGTTCCTTCCAGTGACATGCGAAATGTTCACGCAACAAGGCCGGGTCTTTGCTGCGGAAGCTGGAATACTCCGAACAGACTTCAAACCCAGCAGGGCTTGGGCTTCGAAATTTATGAAGAGGGCTGGCTTCTCTCTTCGTCGGCGTACTAGTGTATGCCAGAAGCTGCCTGCTGCTTGCAAGGAGAAAGTTCTCGCCTTCCATAGGCACTACCTCAAGCTCCGCGACTCGCGGCAATACCTGCTCGGCCAAATCGGCAATGCGGACCAAACTCCCGTCTACTTCGACATGACGAGCAACACAACAGTGAGCGTGAGGGGAGCTCGCGAGGTTAAGCTTCTCATGACAGGAAACGAGAAACTTCGGTTCACTGTTATGCTATCATGCTTGGCAGATGGCACAAAGCTCCGACCGTACATCCTCTTCAGAAGAAAAACTATGCCAAAGGAAATGTTCCCGAATGGTGTGATTGTGCGAGTGAACGAAAAAGGCTTTATGACGGACGACTTAGTTATTGATTGGTACCGTCGGGTGTGGCTTTTGAGGCCAGGGGCATCCCTCAAAAATCGCAATCCGAACCTCCTCGTGCTGGACTCATTTCGCGACCACCTTACCGTGAAAGTGAAGGCAGAGCTCCGAAAAGAAGATACAGATATGCTGGTGATTCCTGGCGGTCTGACGGGGCAGCTGCAGCCGCTAGACGTTGGCATTAACAAGCCATTCAAGGACTTGCTCCGGCGTGAGTACGAGTGGCTGGCGGCAGAAGGGCGGGAACATACGCCAACGGGGAGCGTGAAGAGAGCCTCCCTGGCGGCTGTGTGCGGGTGGGTGATTTCCGCTTGGGCGGCCATTCCACGCAATGTCGCGGTGCGGTCGTGGTCTGGATATATCGCCAGAATTTCGCTGGGCCATCTCTGCCAGCTGATTTTATTTCATGGAGGAGCTTTCTGTTAACTGCCAGCATCTTCTGTTGTACCAAAGCGACCATATGCTTTTTCGCTTCAATGTATGCCTCCCACAGCCTATTTATTATTTCAGGTGTGCCCCACAGTGTGGCATGTCGAAGCTCTCTACAAGTGACTTTACGTTGCTTTAGGGCATTGGACACCTCTTTGTCCCACCATGCTTTAGGTCTATGTCTTCTGGATTGGCCGGCTAGCTTTTACTGCAGTTATTGCCTTTTTTACCCAGAGAGACACTTCAGCCAGTGGCTAAAGCTGACACGGTGACCCTGCGAGAACCAACCACAGGGGAGGAGTACGTGGAAGCAGCCTTCCTGGGCTGCATTGAAACACATATGGCCCACCAGTTCCAATCCCTGATAGGCCAGGATAGTGCAGCACTACCACCCGCAAGCCCACCTGTCAAATCGGGATGTGACACAGTCACAGAGGGGGAGCTGAAGCGAGCACTGCGACACGTGGCGCGAAGCTCGGCAGTAGGGCTGGATGGCATACCACCATTACTAATAAAAAAGATGGAGAAAAGAACACGGGAACAGCTCAGGGAAGCCTTGAACTATGTAATGACCACAGACACTGCTCGGTGCTCAAGGATACAGCTGGTACTAAAGAGAGGAGGAGACAAGGCCCTCTTGAAAAGCTATAGACCCATTGCAATAACATCTGCTTTGTATCGCTTGTTTTGCCACATTCTGCGAGCTCGCATACAGAGATGAGCGGAAAATGCTCAAATTCTGGGCGAACTGCAAAATGGCTTTCGACCCAATCGCCGACTGGAAGACAACCTTTTCGTTGTGACATCTTCAATTGAGATCGCCGCCAAAGAGAAGTGAGAGCTGGTACTGGGCTTTCTGGATATAGCCCAGGCATACGACTCAGTGAAGCACGATCGACTGTGGGAGGTCCTGGAGGCACAGGCTATCCCAGAACCGCTACTACACTTGGTGAAGGCTTTATACACTGAAACCCAGGCTGTGATCCACTGGGGGGCCTCAACCACCAGGCCAATCAGCGTGTCTAGGGGATTGCGTCAGGGCTGCCCTATGTCGCCAATCCTGTTCATGTTGTTTATCTCGGGGATGGAGCAGCGCCTTGTGGAGAGCGGAGTTGGGTTCAGCCTCACCTACATGAGGGATGGCGCCACTCGTACTCGCAGGCTACCAGCCCTCCTGTATGCAGACGATATAGTACTGCTTGCGGACAACACGGGAGATCTCCAGAGCCTCCTAGACATATGCTCATCTGAGGGCGATGGCCTCGGGCTCCGTTTCAACGCCACGAAGTCTGCAGCAGTCAGATTCCTGCCAGAGGCGTCCGAGGACAGTGGACAAGAGACCCCACCTCTGCATCTACAGAACGTACTGCTTGCGGACAACACGGGAGATCTCCAGAGCCTCCTAGACATATGCTCATCTGAGGGCGATGGCCTCGGGCTCCGTTTCAACGCCATGAAGTCTGCAGCAGTCAGATTCCTGCCAGAGTCGTCCGAGGACAGTGGACAAGAGACCCCACATCTTCAGAACAACAGTGTCCTTTGGTTGCCGTCTTACAGATACCTGGGAATAGAAATCTCGGCGGGCTGCATCTATGTAGAGGATTTCGAGAAGCAACTCCAGACGAAGGCCATCAGACGACGGGCTTTCCTGAGCTCACGTGCCTTATGGGCTTTCGACCGTTTTGAAGTCACCTGATCGCTATGGAAGGCAGTGGCGGTGCCAGGCCTTACCTTCAGCAACGCAGTCATCTGTTTATCCTCCGTGACTCGCCAAGGTTTGGAGATGCGGCAGAGAGAGGTGGGACGAATGGCCATGGGAGCTCACGGCAGTGGGCCGAACGAGGCGGGTCAGGGTGATCTGGGGTGGTCCTCTTTTGAGGCACGGGAAGCCGTAGCCAAACTGAGCTATGAGCGTCATCTTAGCAAAATGCAGGATGGCTGCTGGGCGCAGGAAGTGTTCAAGTATGTCCACCTGAGGTGTGTCAACACCAAGTGGGCCCGTCGTACGACCAGGAGTCTGGCGGATAAATACGGAGTGGTACCCCCCCCACTTCAAGTTTCCAACCCAACGGACGGCAAAAGATTCGAGAACAAGTGCGATGCGAGGAGCAGCGTCGTTGGCAGCAGACGGCCCGCGAGAAGCCAGCCCTGGCCGTTTACCAACAAGGGAAATCGAAGGTCAAAAAAGAGCCCCTGTATGACAACACTAGGGGCAGTGGACTGTTGTGCGAAGCTAGGAGCGGTGTGCTTCGCACCCGATGTCTTCGAGCAAAGTACACGGAGGGTATGAGCACGATGTGTGAACCTTGCGGAGGCGCTGATAAAACCGTCGAGCACATCGTGTTGGAATGTGCAGGCCTACACCCGTCGGTTTCGAATGCACAGGACAATTCCTCAGTAGGCCCCATGCCGCTTGACGCGATCAGCGGATCCAAGAGCCTCGGGGCACTAGCAATAGCACTCGATTTTCACCGACCCGACGAGCCACCGCAATGGAAGCTGGTTGAGCGAACCAAGCGATGTTTGGAACATTGGTGGCGCACACGACACGGTCACGCTCCTTGAAGGCTCAGGGGACCAAAACGTGCCATGAGCGTATGTTAGGTGTTTTTATTCTTTAATTTTTATTTTTAATTACCTTCTTGGCTTGATCCGGTTTTTAGTACCGTTGATCTCCCGATACAAAGGGATAGCCAGCATCATCATCATCATCATTTAGGAAGTGCGGGCTTTCCATGGAGGACGATGTGCTGTGGGATCGCAGCGGCGACGACGACGACAGCAGTACCACTGAAGATGACTCAAGTGAGGATGAATAGCCCGTCTATGCAATAAATTTTCGTTTTTGAAGCGCTCCACCGGTGTTATTTTTTTTGGACATGCGATTGGGGGGGTCGACTTACATTCGCGTCAACTTTTGTTTTTCGGACATGTGATTTGGGGGGGTCGACTTACATTCGAGTCGACTTACATTCGTGTAAATACGGTACTCTTGTGTTGAAAGGGAGCGGGAGTGATCAGTTCTCTTAGGATAACTGTCACCCTGTGGCAGTGATGTCAGCAACGTATGATCATAGCAGCGCGCTGTTCAATTCCTTGAGGCGAACAGGTAATCTTCGCGTGTGAGCATGGTTCACTAAGCGGATTTTCACAGTAATGTGATTTGTGGAAAATATGCATGGCCATTCAGTGGTATCACATAACTGGCTGCAGGCAAGCATTGTTTGCTTGTTTTGCTAATTAAAGGAACTGAACAAATAAAACTTGTCCTATATATCAGCAGGGTGCCATGTTCTAATCACAAAGAGACCACTGTCACTGTAAAGGAAGCTTATATATGCTGTAGAAAAGTCCAAAGAAACATAATACCAGTGTCACCACCACCAGCTGATTTCACAAGTAAAATGCTTGCACGTTAGCACTGATTTTTGGGTGCGGATACCAGAGGCAACACTACTCCGCCATGCGCTTCAAAACAGGCAACCCGACCTTTTTTGGCAAGGACATCACGAATTTGAATCAACTGGCAGAGAAATTTTTCAAATTCAATTTTTTTGGCGATAAACGTCTTTTGGTGCTATATCAACATCAGGGTAGCTGGAAAGAGTCAAAGAGAATCAGTTTTTATTGAGAGCTATAACTGAAACAAGTTGTCCTCAACCTTAATGTGTAGTGGTCTGGGCGTCCGCTTCAGCTCCGGGAGGTACGTGGTTGGTTCGAAACCCACTGCCGAACACCCACCGGTAAAAATGGGTACAAGCCAACCATGGCCCGGCGCCCGGCTTCTGGGGTGTGTGCTTGGAGGAGGCTCCGCAAACCTCGCTGCGCACTTTCGAGGGCAAACCCAGTTTTGAACACTTAGTCTGCAGTGGTGGTTCATGTTTCACTCCCAAGTGAAGAGGTCGACTCAAAGCTCGTACGCTCTAACCAGCGTCTCAAATTCAACACTAAGTGATCCTTCGTCAGAAGAGATTCAGAGTATCACTGCAGTCCTGGGCAAATCCGGTTTTTCTGTCTGTCCAACTTTAGTGTAGGGCTTAAAGGTCTACACTAAAGTCCCTTGTAGCATTGCTTTTTTTTTTCACACTTTCTCAAACAGGAATAGGCGATTCGTTATGGGTGACCAGAAACAGGTTGTGTGCAGTGATAGTTTTATGTTTGGTTCTTGAGATGTTTGTTCTGGTGTATGCAATGGTCTTTGTTGGGCGCACTGCATGCAGTGTATCCTATGATGTTAACGGTCTTTTGTTTTTTTGTTTCATGTTTTCGTGCATCGCAGCTTTTTGCAGATTGTAGAAAAAAAGAAAACTATTTTCGACACACGGAATACTTGAGGAAGCTGCTTCCCTTCAGTTTGCCATGTTAACCCTTTTATAACTTCTGTTGTCATATTTGAGGCTGATTATTGGTCATGAACTGCATGCTTTTCCAAATTTATCCTTATTAATATTTGAAAGGCTGTGTTGATGCAACTTTTTGGCATAAGTCCTGCAACATGCCCTTTCACTGTTCTCTGCTTAGAGTGGGGGACATAGGAAGGGGACCTTGCCCGCAGAGGCTTTGCTTGGTCCTTCAGCCAACAACCGCCCCACTGTCTGTACATGTCGAATGCAGGCCCAGTGAGGAATGTCATCAGCTACGTGCTGCACCGGTGCCCATCCAATGAGCTCAGCGACACACTCCTGTCATATTGCAAAACGGTGCTGGATAAGCTCGGACCTCTGCCCTGCTTCGACGGGAACTTGTATCCACTGGTGGATGATCTCCTGCATCCCCTGCTGACTACCCACGAGTGCATGGGTGAGGGAGTTGGCTCTTGGAGCACTTCGTGCCGAGGCCTCGACGAAAGGGCGTGGGTTGTGGAATAGATGGTATCCTGGCTGCTGAAATCAGGAAAAGGAAATGGATATGGGCAGGGCATGTGTGAATGCAGGGGACGAGTAACCAATGGTTCCTTAAGGGTAACAGAGTGGATTCCAAAAGACAGTAAGTGTAACCTAGGAGCTACCCTCGTTACGCTTCTTGGAATCCACTCTGTTACGTTTAAGGGACCGTCGGTTAGTTGTCCTCTGCATTCACATGCCCAGCCCATATCCATTTCCTCTTTATTTCGGCCAGGCTCTTTCGTTGCACTTTCAGTAGCCGGGTGGCCAGGTGAGATCAGGATGGCTGCGGCTTGCACTGGACAGAGCTGATTGGAGGCATCCGGTGGAGGCCGTTGACGTGCAGTGGGCGTAAAACGAGGATGATGATGGCGGTGTGATCATGATCTGGGGCAGTGTACCAACTTTGAATCTGTTCAGGGGCACATTCTGGCTGTGAACTCCTCAAGGAATTGTTCCGGGAAGGCATGCGTTTACTGATGCAGTGAAAGTGTGCAGTTCTTGGTTATAGCTCTCATTCAGCAAGAGCCCTGCTTTCTGTGTGTCCAATGCCTCCGCCCTGGAACCCGTGAAATCAAATTCAAAGGCACACTGCAGAGGGGATGATTGTAAAAGCGAAATTGTTACAGCACAATGTGAAGCCAATACTACTAATGCAGATTTGTCACATCACATCGTATAATTAGCTCCCATATTTTTTGACCCTGTGATGGTTACAAAGAAACTGAGTTTAGAGGTGTTTTTTACGCTAGTATCATCTTGATTAAGGCAAAATTTATTAATACAAGACTGCCTGGTGAGATTGATGAACCACCGTTCTCTGCGGTAATGTTCGTGACCTTTGGGAGCTGCATGTGCGTGTCAAGATACACTGTAGTGGAGGGCTCTGCACTTATTTAAGCCATTGGGGCTCTTAAGGTGTGCTGCCATCGCACAATACACGAGCAGTTTCCTTTTCCTTTCCACTGAAATGCATATGCCGCAGCTGGGGTTTGATCCTGCAACCAGTGCTTTCTTTGGGTGATCTGAAGGAGTCTGCATCTTACCCAGCACCCATTATGGGGTTAAGAGACTGTGTAAGACCCAAGCATCTTCAGCTCTCGCATCATTGGAAATGGTGAACGTGCCGTTTTCGATCTGTGGGGGAGTACATACACACGCAACAGTACTTGCATGGCCGTGATTGTTAGTCATGGAATTGTGGTTCCAAGCATGTGACCGTTGTTTTTTGGGGCCAGACACCTGCCTGGAGCTTCGCAAGGCCTTGGAAGAGATCTGCCGGCGGTCGCCCAATTCTATTCTGCCGTGGGTGCTGAGAAAACAGCTTCTTCCACTGCTCCAGTCGCTGCTGTCCAAGCTGCAGCTGCCACTTGCTCAGCAGCATGCTACTTGCCTTATCAGATTGCTGGGTGAGTTTATCTCTTCTAACTCAGAGTACGCTAGCAAATATTTTATTGCTTATACAGCTTACTCGGTGAAAACTTGAGGGGACATTTGAGCTCCGGCTCAAGGTATGATGAAATAGTGTTAATGGGTCCCTTCAGCAGCCTGAGGTCTTCTTTGCTTATAATTTGCTGACATGGACACTGTTCTTTCTTGCACCATCACATAACACTTGAGTACACTACGATAGCATCAGAGATCTCTCCCGCTCAAGTACTCCTTTTCTGTCACCGAGGTTTTGTCTACATGCCTGTTGGTTTATGGGGGCTTAACGTCCCAAAGCGACTCAGTCTATGAGGGATGCGATGCCATAGTGAAGGGCTCTGGAAATTTCGACCACCTCGGGTTCTTTGACATGCACTGACATCGCACAGTACACGCGCCTCTAAAATTTCGCCTCCATCAAAATTCGACCGCCACGGCCGGGATCGAACCCGCGTCTTTCGGGTCAGCAGCCAAGCATCATAATCACTGAGCCGCCGCGCCGGACGCCTGCATGCCTGTATATGCAGAATTAGTCATTCATTCTCTGCTTTACATTCATAGATTGCGGGGAGTTCTCATACCACTCCTGGCACTGTGGTGCAGCAGTTCAAGCGATGCCCCATTGCCTAGCAGGTGGCTGTACCGGTGGTGTGCTTGCGAGACCGACGCTGCTCTTCCTGAGCAACTTCTCGCAACCAGTAATCTGTCGCCTACCACAGTGGACAGGTTGTGGTGACATCGCAAGGTCACGTGACTCTGGGGTCGCTGCTGAACAGGACCATTAACAAGATTGCTTTAAAAGAGGCACAAAAACAGACTGCAAACATGACGGGGGCTCAAGGGTTGAGAATGTGTTCTTTGTTCACTTGGCATCTTGAGTTCAGATAGGAGAATTTTTTCTTGGTCAGAGCAATAGACAGGGCTCTGCTGTTGTATTCCGCCTCTTTCCTTGTCAGCATGATGAAGGCTTCCATTATGTCTCCGGGTTCCCCATTTTTCAATGTTGCAAACGTGCTTTGCATGAGATTGCTCTTAAGAGTTAGTGCAATACCCAACAGATTATGAAGTACCAAATAAAGTGGGATATACAGCTTATAATAAATGGTAGTTCGTAACAGTGGACCATGGTCTGCGGCAGTCCATCCGTATTACTCTGCTGACCAGTCACAATACCAGACGAAATCAGCTTTTTAATGTTTGACTACATATACCAAACAAGCTAGAGTCGTCAAAATTCTTGAGCTTATATTTCGTCTTGTGGCTAGCTTTTTGTTTTGGTTAACAAGAAAGAGCTTTTATGACAAACTATTTTACTTTCTTGTCATGGAAGAACAGTGTTTGGCAATCATCGGACCGAGCTTCACTACAGATTTAAGTTGTATCGGACTTTAATAAGCCAAACAGTATTGGGGCCCTAAAATTGCCGCATTTTTTTTCTTCTACTTAAAAGTTTCAGTTTGATTATATTGTCACAATATATTGAAGACCATGTGATGTCAGAGGCCAGTAGTGTGTCTAATGTTGATTGCGAGGTCAAATTAAACTGAATAAAATCAATTTTATCCTATATTCTAGCACCAAAAATAATACAGAGGGCACTTAATATTGCTTACATGCTGTGAAAGCAAAAGCATGAATGTCTCATTCAAAGCTTATATGTTATTGGTTAGAACCCCTGTCACCAGCTTGCCTCCAACTTGACTAGCAGCTGTATGCTATGTGCAACGAAAAATTGTGTGACACCAGCCGGAATACTGTACGGCAAACAGTTGCATCACAATTGTGAAACGAAAGTCGTTAACCACCACACCATTAAAGTACTAATGTAGTCAGTTAGAATTCGTCTCGCGACCTAGCATGCAGCTTGACTAAGAGATGTATGCTATATGCAATGAGAAATCATATGACACCACCGGCAGCTCAATGATGAACTGCTGAATCGCAACTTTGATAAAAATGTCGAGGAAGGCACACAATTGGAGGTGCATCATGAGATCTTAAGTAGTATTTATTTATTTATTACAACAGCCTCAGGGCCGCAGGGCGTTATAGAGGGGTTGGTGAAAAAAGAAAAAATACATAAAAAAGTACAGGCAAAAGAAAAGCAAAAATCATTATGCCGATGCTTGTTCGATGACACACTTGGTGATAAGTGGCTTGAAGGATGACGCGTCTTCAATGCATGCGATATGGGGTGGAAGGTGATTCCACTCAGTGCTAGTCTTCGGTAAGAAAGAATTAAAAAGCACATTCGTTTTACAGGTTGGGATGGCAACTTTATTTATATGGATGATCAACACGTGATGATACGTTGATGGTATAGAAGAAAAGAATTCCTGTTTTAGTGTCTCATTATGAAAGAAAATACTGTGGAAAAAACTGAGGCGTGAAATATTTCTACGAACTGCGAGATTAGTCAGACCAAGTTTAGATTTCATTAAAGAAACACTAGCCGTGTGAGAATAATTGGAAAGGATGAAGCGAGCTGACCGATTCTGAACAGATTCTATAGCATCGATTAAGGTGAGTTATGCAGGGTCCCATATCGATGATGCGTATTCTAGCTTTGGCCGTATTAGTGTTTGATATAAAAGTAACTTCAAATGGGATGGAGCCTGAGAGAAGTTTCTACGTATGTAACCAAGGGCACGGTTTGCATGTTTGATGTGCATGCGCCAGGATAAGTTGTTAGTGATGTGAACACTGAGTTAATTATAAGATGAAATGTTCTCTAATGAAACTCCACTAATCTTGTAATCGAACGTTTTAGAAGGGTTAGATTGGTGGCAGATGGACATAATTTTGCGCTTTGATGGATTGAGAACCATAGACCATCTCTGACACCAAGCTAAGTATGTTGGAATACCTCTCGCAAGCTAGCCTCAAACTTGACTAGCATATGTGTGCCATGTGCAACGGGAAATCGTATGACATCGCCCAGAATGCTTAAAAACAAACAGTTGCATTACAATTTCTATATGCAAGCCGGGAAACTGGCGCCACAAGGAGGTCCGCCAGTTATGCCATACGAGCAGGTGGTGCTTAGGAAGCGATGAGGAGTCGGGGGGGGGGGGGGGTGGCTGCTCCTGGTATCTGTTGTGCATGCTGTTGTCACATTCGCCGCTTTGGTGGCTAGACGATAGCTGTTGCGACACCATCATTCTGGGACCGTCTCTTGGCCTCAACAACGACAGTCACTGTTGGAATTTTGTCTAATGGTGCTAGTAAGGCTCTTGCATTAAAATAAATTGAAAAACTGTAATTATTTTTACCCTTAGCCTTCTCAGCTAGGCTTGGGCCCATGCTGTACAATAGAAAAGCAGTGAGTCTGCTCAGAATTACAGAATATGTTCACTTGTGTGAGAAATTATGCAGTAGCTGTTTAAACTCATACAAATATGGTCAGAAAACAGAATACATGAAAAAAAAAGCATAGGTTCATAACATGAAAGGGACCCGTTTTTAACTTTAAAGATAGTGCATCACAAATTATGGCAACAGGTCTTGAAGAGCAAGAGCCAAAATTAACAAGTTGACTAGTGCAGGATATGTCACCTATATGTTGGCTCTCTCACTATACATTTCTGCTCCCTCTTCTTGAATGTGTGCTGCTGTTGACTACGCCAAGTTTGCCAGTTTTTGGGTCTGAAACAAGGCATGCTTAAATTATACTGCACCTTAGCGGATTCTCCGCTGTGCTGCTTTGTAATGTTCGATTGCAACATTATGTATATCAATCTATTCTTTTCATGTCCCGACCTTATTTCTCGTACTGAACTTGGGCGCTGAATGACCTGTCACAATTTGTTCCACGAGTAGTGAACTTGCATTGAGATTGCTTGCTCTACCATGGTAACTTACCCTCTTTTCGAAAGCGCCTTAAGTCGGTGCTGATACTATTGCATGTGATGCAACAGCATGATTGTGCGTGCGGCACTGCTGAGATAGGTATAATTTTGAGTGGACATTGCTGTAAGTTTGTTGTGAAAATAGGTGCATGATGAGATGTTTTGCAATGATATACAGTTTTGTGCATTTTTATCGTGAATACTTTCGGAAATTTTCTCACCTCAACCACTAGCTCGTTTGCGGTGAAACTGCACACAGAGCTTGCGCTTTATGGTAACATTTGTATCGTAGTTTTACAATGGTACTTACTTAGTTGAGCCATGCATGATGCGAAAACTTAATCATTTGCGTTGAGATCGGTGAACCTTAACCCGGAAGCGCCGTTCTTCACTGAGGGGCGGCAGTGGCATCGTCTGTTTTCTGTAGTGGAAAGCGTCACGACAAGCCGCCGAGGCGAGCGTTGCAAGAAGCGCGGGTCTTTTGAATATGCCATTCCGGCCATTTCGTCTGCTTCAACTGAAGCGCTTCAAGATTTTCGGCTAACTGAGCGGAAAAAATATCAGAACAACTGATTTAACGAGGCTTTACCTTTCAAAAAATATTGTTAATAATAATAATTGGTTTTTTTTGGGGAAAGGAAATGGCGCAGTATCTGTCTCATATATCGTTGGACACCTGAACCGCGCCGTAAGGGAAGGGATGAAGGAGGGAGTGAAAGAAGAAAGAGAAATAGGTGCCGTAGTGGAGGGCTCCGGCATAATTTCGACCACCTGGGGATCTTTAACCTGCACTGACATCGCACAGCACACGGGCGCCTTAGCGTTTTTCCTCCATAAAAACGCAGCCGCTGCGGTCGGGTTCGAACCCGGGAACTCCGGATCAGTAGTCGAGCGCCCTAACCACTGAGCCACCGCGGCGGGGCCAAAAAATATTGTTTGATCTCCTTTTCTGCCGAGTGACTTTATCCATTTCAGCTCATATCATTTGCTTTCGTGACACTCCAAAAGAATCAAAGGGTGACAGCAGAAACCAGATGGCACCACTGCCGCCCCAGCGAAAAAACACCGTTTGCAGGTTTCGGTTCGCCGATCTCGACGCAAACGATTACGTTTTCACATCATGCACAGCTCAGCTAAGTAAGTACCGTTGTAAAACTTGCTACGATACAAAAGTTACCATAATACGCAAGCTCTATGTGCAGTTTCACCGCAAACGAGCTAGCGGTTGAGGTGAGAAAGGTTTTTAAAATATTCACAATAAAAATGCACAATACTGTATAACGTATAACAGTCCATGAAGGATTTTTAATATCAAACATGTCCCCATCACATTAGCAAACATGTTGCGGCCTGCTTGACTTGTTCGACGGACCTCCCTGCAGTGGCTTCGGCAGATAGTCATGCTGCCGGTTAAGCCTCCTGCAAGTGCACTTTGATTACAGGTTCATTTAGCACGTGCTTGTGCATGTGATGTTAATATTGCAACGGATAGAAGAAGAGATGAATGAAGTCTCTCGGAGGCGCGCGTACTCTGGGATTCTGTGCTCTGTGCCTGGTGCTCTGTGCGGGCCGCCCTGTGCTCTTGACTTGTGTGCTGTGCCCGGGCGTTCTCGCGTCGTTCCCGCCTGGACCACGTAATATCTTTGGTGGAGGTGCGGATTTTACGCTGCGCCCACCACGCAGCTTCGTAGTACTCGTCAGGCCTGGACTACCACCATGGCTCAACCCGGCCGGTCAAGGAGCCCCACTACCCCCATTACCACTCCTTTCGTCATCATGGCTCCTCCTCGCGACCCCGGCACGTTTTCCGGCACAGATGGCTCGGACGTCGAAGACTGGATTAACATCTACGAGCGTGTCAGCAACTACAACAGGTGGGACCCTACGCTAATGCTCGCGAACGTCATCTTTTACCTCAATGGCACGGCGCGCGTATGGTATGAGACCCACGAGGAAGAGCTAACAAGTTGGGACACCTTTAAGGAAAAGTTGAAGACGCTATTCGGTAGACCTGATGACCGCCAGCTCGCCGCCAAGAAACAGCTGGCTACTCGAGCACAATCTTCTGCCGAGAGCTACGTGGCCTACATTCAGGACATCTTGGCGCTTTGTCACAAGGTCGACGCCGCAATGAGTGAGACCGATAAAGTGGGCCACGTGCTCAAAGGCATTGCCGACGATGCGTTCCACTTGCTTGTTAGCAAAGACTGTACCTCAATTGACTCCATCATAAACGAGTGCCGTCGATTTGAGCAAGTCAAAGGCCGCCGCATTTCGCCGTCGTTTTCTCGCCTTCCCAACACGGCCGCGACATCTTCCTGTGAGGATCACCGATCACCATCCCGCACGCCCTCGGACGCCCCTGCCGTCACCGATTCAGTCACCCGGATCTTCCGACGTGAACTGGAGGCCCTCGCACCTGTGATTTCCCCGCCCTCCGTCCCTGATACAACCCTGCCTGCTGTGTCGCTGATTCAGGCCGTCGTACGGCAGGAACTCGCTCATCTGAACCTCGCTCCGGCAGTGTGCGCCATCAGAAGCCCGGACACCCCCCAGCCCCCTCCCTGTGCTTTTCGTCGCACCTATTATTCTCTGCCCCGTTCCCGCAATCCCAATGACTGGCGCACGGCGGACGACCGTCCCATTTGCTTCCGGTGCTCTCGCATTGGCCACATCGCCCGTCATTGCCGCAGTCCATGGTCTTCAACGCCCCGCAACGTCTTCCCCTCCTTCTACAGTCCCGCCTCATCCCACAACTTCTCGACCCGCGCCCCGTCTGAACCGTCTGCACCAGCCGTACCCCCTCCACGCTGATTCTCCCGTTCTCCGTCCCCGCAGGGCCGCCGCTCTCGTTCCCCCCTGTCGCCTTCTCGCAGCCGCTCCCAATTGGAAAACTAAGTGATGCAGCTCCCGGAGGTGACGCTGCATCAACGACCCGGACTACAAATCCTCTCTCGACCACTCGACCTAATCTTCTGAACGTCACTATCGACCGTGTTCCTGTGCGCGCCCTGATTGACACCGGTGCTCATGTATCAGTGATGAGTGCTGCCCTCCGCCGTCGCCTCCGCAAAGTCCTCACGCCTGCAACGTCCCGTGTGTGTGTCGCGGATGGTGGCACGCCTGCTGTGGACGGTATGTGTACCGCGCGCGTTACTATTGCCGGCCAGAGTATACCAGTTCAGTTCACCGTGCTGACCACCTGTGTTCATGACCTTATCCCCGGCTTAGATTTTTTGACTGACCATTCCGCCCTCATTGACTGCTCGGAGGGTGTTCTACACCTCGCCCTTCCAGCGCTGGATTCAGACCCACTTGATGTATCACTGCGACTGTTCAGTACCGCATATGCTCACCTGTCATCCCGAACCGCCTCTTTTGTTCCATTGACCCCATCTCGCCCAGTTCCCGATGGCGACTATCTCGTTACTCCCAATCTTGACCTCCTCCTGACCCGTAACGTTGCCCTACCTCATACCATTGCCACCATCCAAGCCAACGCCCTCTTTCTGCCTTTCCTCAACTTCGGCCTCACTTCTCAAGTGCTACCGTCCGGCATCTGCGTCGCTACGCTATCCCCTCTCGCTCCTTCCCACGTGGCTACGTTGCCCGCTACCCCAGTTCCAGAAACCGCCGCACCGCGCCGGCAGTCTCTTCTGTCGACCGACACCTTCACAACCATGATGGCTACCGACCTCCATCCCGATCAAACTGCCAAGCTTCGTGCCCTTCTTGAATCTTTTTCGGATATTTTTGACGTGAACAACACCACGCTGGGTCAAACTCTCGCCGTCAGGCACCGCATTGAAACAGGCGATGCCCCTCCCATTCGCCGCCGCCCTTACTGGGTCTCTCACGCCGAGCGTCAAGTAATCAATGCGGAAGTTACTAAAATGCTAGAAAAAAACATTATCGAACCCTCACACAGTCCCTGGGCCTCACCCGTCGTCCTTGTCAGGAAAAAGGATGACTCATGGCGTTTTTGCATTGATTATCGCCACCTGAATAAGATCACTAAAAAGGACGTGTACCCCCTGCCGCGTATCGATGACGCGCTTGACTGCCTCCATGGTGCCAAATTTTTCTCGTCCATAGATCTTCGCTCCGGCTACTGGCAAATTGCTGTAGATGAACAGGACCATGAGAAAACCGCTTTTGTGACTCCTGATGGCCTTTATCAATTTAAAGTTATGCCTTTCGGATTATGCAACGCACCAGCCACATTTGAACGCATGATGGATGCTCTTTTGCAAGGCTTTAAGTGGTCCACCTGCCTGTGCTATCTCGATGACGTCATTGTCTTTTCGCCCTCGTTTTCCTTTCTCAGATTCTTTCCCTCTTTTGTCATGCTGGCCTGCAGCTCAACTCGTCTAAGTGCCGTTTCGCGTGCCGTCAACTCGCCATCTTGGGTCATGTCGTCGACGACACGGGGGTGCTGGACATCTGCTGGACATCTGGGTGTCTCGCCTGCGTCGTCGCTTCTTTTGGCCCCGTCTCTACCAGTCCGTCCGCCGCTATGTTCGTGCCTGCGACCAGTGCCAACACCGGAAACGTCCCGCCATGCTCTCCGCAGGTTTGCTTCAGCCTGTTGATGTGCCCCCTGAGCCATTCTATCGTGTTGGCTTGGATCTTTTGGGCCCGTTTCCAAAGTCCACCTCCGGAAACAAATGGATTGCCGTTGCGACAGATTATGCTACTCGCTATGCCATCACGCGGGCCCTCCCCACCAGTACTGCTACCGACGTGGCCGATTTTCTCCTCTACGACCTTATCCTCCGTCATGGTGCACCCCGCCAACTTCTCACCGACCGCGGCCGTTGCTTTCTCTCTAAAGTTGTCGACGACATTCTCCGTTCCTGCTCAACAAAACATAAGCTGACCACCGCCTATCATCCCCAAACCAACGGTCTTACAGAGCGCCTCAACCGAGCTCTCACGGATATGCTCGCAATGTACGTTTCCCCGGACCATCGGGACTGGGACATTGCCCTTCCATACATGACCTTCGCCTACAATTCTTCTCGTCATGACACTGCCGGTTACTCCCCATTCTATCTGTTGTACGGTCGTGAACCCCAATTACCTTTGGACACGCTGCTTCCGACATTTCCTTCCCCGCCATCTGAATATGCCCACGACGCTATTGCCCGCGCCGACCACGCCCGCCAGCTGGCTCGCTCCCGCCTACAAGCCTCGCAGGCCCCACAGCAGGACTACTACGACCGCCGCCACCGCATGGTAACTTTTTCCCCTGGAGCCCTCGTCTTGCTTTGGTCGCCCACACGCCGTGTCGGGCTTTGCGAAAAACTAATGTCCCGCTATGTTGGCCCATACCGTGTGCTCCGCCAGGTCACCGCCGTCACCTACGAGATTACCCCGGCCTTTCCGGAGACCACCTCCGGTGCATCTCAGAGTGACGTTGTCCACGTCTCTCGCCTCAAGCCCTATGTGTCGCAATCCCTTGCTCCGCCCTAATTTCCGCCGAGACGGTGTTTTTTGCTACCGGGGGCCATGCAACGGATAGAAGAAGAGATGAATGAAGTCTCTCGGAGGCGCGCGTGCTCTGGGATTCTGTGCTCTGTGCCTGGTGCTCTGTGTGGGCCGCCCTGTGCTCTTGACCTGTGTGCTGTGCCCGGGCGTTCTCGCGTCGTTCCCTCCTGGACCACGTAACAATATAAACTTTGTAACTCATACCCAGTGCTGTTGGTTTTTGATGTAGCTGAGGAGCAATATTGGGAGTTGACTCGTTGCTCTTTCTTACTTGCCCTATCTCCTGCTCATCAGCACAGTGAATTGTGAAGCTTTTCATTCTGCCAGAGTTCTGGTGCTACAAACAGTGCACTGTGCACAGCGCAGGCGTGGAATTTAGTGCTGGTACTACTGCCAGGTGTGCTGTCAGTTTTAACGCCGTTAAGGGCCCCGTGTCGCAGAAAAGCCGGTGTCGTCGCTGTCGGAGGCGTTGGCTGTGAGCGAAAATTTCCTCCTCTCTCTCCTCCTCCTCCTCACCATGTAGGCCACTGCCCCAACAGTTAGCTCGCGACGGCAGCCCCTCCCACTCGTTTCGTTCAGGCGCAGTGGGGCGGCACGCAGGAATCATGCGGTGAGCGGCGAACAACACAGCGCACATCCAAAGCGTGTTCATCACGAAGCTTGTGGCTTGCTGGCCGTTCATTCGGCGCAGAAGCTATGCTGGCACTTGTGGCATCAGGTTTGTCGAGAACTGTGTGCCGACCAACTACGACTGCAACTTGAGTCCCGTACGTTTTGGCAAGGCACCTGGCAGTGCTTCTATGTGGTTTGCCGCTCCGCGCGTCCATTTCACTGTACGTAGCAGAGTAACCTAACTGGCAAGGCTTCGCGCCGAACGGGCAATGGTGTTCCATGGACTCCCTGGCAGTGCTGCAACATGCTGTCGCATTCCACTCTGAAAGGTGAAGCTTAAGCGTCCTCCAATTTTTTTTCGCTTGTATGGTGGTTTTACCACTCGCCGTAGCTATGCCTGCTAGAAGGTGAGAGTGGGTGGATGTTTTTTTTTTTTTTTCTGCCAGCGCTTGTGATGCCTTCTATTCATTACATTTGACATTGCATGTTGAATCCATCTGCCACTCACACACAGGTTCATGCACTGTTATTCGGAGGCCTGTTGTGTGCAGCATCCTAGAAGGGAGCATGGCATTTGGCAAGGGCCAAATGACACTGTATGCACCATAATTTGCTGTTTCATATGTTGCAGGACCCCTTTGGGAAGAGTCTAAGAAGTTTCCGAAGAGGTTAGATCCCCTGCTGGAGCAAATGGCCGACTGCCTGGCTCATTGTGGTGAGTTTGGCACATGCTTTTGTTAGAGGTCGGTCAGTGGCAATCCGCAAAGTTAGGGTGGACTTCGATCGTTGAGCACCACTTACATTTGGTGGCAGGGCTCACTTGTTTCAGTGCAATGACAGCAGCAGGAGGCAGCACTCTTGTTCCCTTGCCTTGCTAGTCTCAAGAAAGTTTTTTTGCTGTTAATATCTTTTCAGGTGAATATCCTAACTGGTCCCATCTGGTTCATGGAACAATTCCCATTTGGGACGATATGGAACCAATTGGTTCCCACTGATCCCAGCTGGGAATTTTCTATAAACAAGTTGATATCAGTTAGGATCCTCACAAGTGGGTTGTCTCGCACCAGATTTGCTTTCGCAAGAGATGTACCTACAACTGACTGGCTGGAACTCCAGCTGCGACATTAATTTTCATGCCAGGCCAGATTTCACTTAGATTGCCCTACATTGACGTGCCCTTCGCTGCAGCATGTATTGACCCACTGTCACTCATGCAGGTTCACCGCTTCGTGGTGCAATCATCGAGGCATTCAAAAGGCTTCCCGGATTCCAAAAGAGCCGCTGGCCAGCTGAACTTTCCTACTGGTTTTTGCATTGGAACAGGTCATGACGTGCTGCCATCATCTCTACAGGGGACAGGCTTCCTAGTGAAGGTGAACACTGACTCCACCTTTTGCACTGCTGTTTTGATGGTGCTTGCTGGGTTTGAACTGACCATGATTGATCGCCTTAGCTTGAGATGATACAGATGGCCTGGCATATTCCCTGGTCATGGTCCATGTAACGTGTTAAATGGTTGCACGTTTAATGTTAACGGTCATTGCAGAAATGGACCTAGGTGGGACGCGTATAATGTGGCAAACAGGTAACAATGCTATTTTGCAGTAACAAGGAAAGTAAGGCCAGACCAGATGGTGACACCTTGGTGTGTTAAACTTTGCAGTCTGCTGGCTGCTGGGCTGCTTCGCCTAGAGCGGGTATACAGTTTATGATAAGGCTAAGTGGAACACAGCGGACTATTTTTGTTAGAAGAAAGTTGAGGTGCCTTAATATTTTTTTTCTTGCATCTCCTTTGTGTGGTTTAGTACTGTTTTTTCATTCTCTTTTAAAGTGTGCTGAAAAAACAGGCTGCCTCCATTCTTATTCATGCTGACAGCGGCACCTTCATCAGCAATGTGGTGGCTGGCATGATATGGTTGATATATGATATGGTATCAGCACTATAGATATCACCAGTTGCATTTTATTGATAGTTTTAATTTTAAGAGGACTTTAGCGCTTTAAAATATACAGTTTTAAGAAAACCTGTTCCCCTCAGTTAATGTCGTAATGCCCTCGGCAGTGGGCAGTCATCGTCGTGTCTCTAATGCCAAGTTTTGCAGACATACCTACTACTTGCAAAGGGAAAGCAAAGTTCTTTGTAAAAAAATTTCGTTTTAAATTGTTTTATCTTACAGGCGGGTGTGTGTTTATCTCGGTAGCTACCAAAAGAAAATATGGAAATATGGAAAATATAGCGATCAGCTAATGACTTCGCTGAAAGTGCTGTCTTGCTGTTGCTGCTGCTGAGGATCTGTCCTCTGCTGTAGTTGAAGTGCCTGCCTCGGCTCCTCCTGCAGGGGTGCCTGCTGTCTTTCGGCAACAGTCTATTGGCAGCAGTCTCCACAACCCACACATACTGGGTCCACTGGTACCGGGCCACATGAGGCTCCAGGTCGGCCCCATGCTGTCCAGGCAGGAAGAGCCCGGGCTCGTATGATTCAGCCATGTTTAAGCTGTCCTCAGTTCTGTGACAACTGATTGTGCTGTGCGTTTTTGTTTATTTTTATGCATAAAGCTTTGCTATTTTTGTTTGTTCTGTGGTACACTAAGATTTGTACATGTATTTTGAACTGCACTCACAGCTAAGTGGGCAGCATATGAGCTAGTCATTGACATTGTTCTTTGTTGTGCATTTTTGTGTGTTCTTGTTTCTTGCATTGTACACTTTTGTTTCTTGCATTGTATATTAAAGTTTGTGTCCACATCTTAACAAATTTTAACTACATTAAAGGTCACAATGTGCTCAGCACTGATCGTTCTTATAATTTGTATCACAATGTGCTGAGCACTGAGATTGTTCCTATTATCATACACATTCGTTCATTTATATTTATCGCATTGTACACTAAAGTTTGTGGGCACTTTTTAAACTGCATTGAAAATCACGCAATAAATTTTGCTCAGCATATAAGCTAGTCACTGAAAATCGTTCCTGATTAGTTCCTTGTTGCGCATTTTTGTTCATTTATAGTTGTACATGTTTATTTATTTCACTGTACACTAAAGTTTGTGTACACATATTAAAGTTCATGTATTGATAACAGAGGTTCTTAGCACTTGAGAGAGTCAAATTCTTCTTAATTTGTTTCTTGTTGTCTGTTTTTGTTTATTTGTTGTACACATTTTCATGTTTCTTTGTGTACACATTTTAAACAGCAATAAAGATCTCTGAAGTGCTCAACATTTAATGCAGTCACTAAAGTTGTTCTTAATTTGTTCCTTATTCGCAAAATGTGATCAACCCTTTTCTCTGCATTACCCTAGCAAAGTAATCAAGTTTTTAAGTATCAATGCGATAGAGACTGCCACAATTCAAAACTTAGACTAGCGGATGCCTTCGGTAGCTGAGGCTGAGCAAAGAATTAATGCTTCCCGATAAGTCAAGATGCACCGATTTTACATTACATTTACATTTACAACATGTAAAAGTAAATGTATTTATATGTGGCAATATGCTTGTGCAGAAATATTTAAAGCTACCTGGTCACAATTTTTAAGCAGATCAAGCTATAGACTTTTTACTGTGGGTGCTAAAAATTAGCTCCATTCAGTGTCACAGTACTGAGAAGGCGGCCAGGCTTGCTGTAGTCTCGTATTTGCTGTTTTTCAGCAGATTTGGCTGCATTCGTTTGTGTCACTTAATGTGCTGTCCATTGCAGTGCCTCAGGGCCCTGTTCTGGCCTTAAGCTGGGCCACTTGGTTCAGTACGACCTGAAGTGTACCAAGGTGTATTCAGTGCATCATTTAAAAGCAGTACTTGCTTACTGTGAATTAAGCAGAGAGGCCAACTAAAGGCAAGGGTTCCTTTCAATATCCACTTCTGTGTAGTGTTGCCTGTTGTAGTGAATGTTAAGGTCATAAAATACTAGACATGTGCTGGCTGCCGCTGCCATGTTCCTGGTTGTGTTGAGTGCAACTGTGGAGGTCCTAAAATAGAGGCCAGAACAGTCCAAGTAAGATTAGACACAGTATTAAGTATGTGAAGTCAAGCTCGAGGGGCACAACAGATGAAAAACTCACTCAGAACAAGCCTGCAGGCCTAATAAGAGCTGCATGGGATTTAAAACTGGCCCTCCCATTATTTCTATTTTATTGTCCCATCTCTCCCTCCCCTCATTATTTCTGCTAACTTTTTTTTGCTATCAATCATCGAGACATTAATTTTTAAGAGTCCCCTTAGGTCTTACTGTTGGCATTGTGTTGCGTTGAAACCAGTATAACCATCCATGCTAAGTGGATTTCAAGTTGGTGTCAGGGATGGCTTTCTTCCTTGGGTGCCTTATGTGGCACAGTGGTCAATACACGCCAGCCGTATAATGCAGTTAACAAAGTTGGCTGAGCCGGTTTTGTCAAGAACTCGAGGGTATCTGTCTAAAATATTTTAATGTGTCAGCTATCACTTGTCATTTATTTAAACACAAGTGAGGCCAGGCGTCCAAATTGGATATTGCTGCACTGTGGCGGTAATGTGTACAGGTTGTTTCCATGCTGCATTAAGCAGGTAGACCAGTAATTCGATTGTGGTAATCATCGAGCCTTTCGAGCATTTTGTGCCTCAGTGTAGAAGACCAGCAATGGCTTTGTGTGTTGCTCCCAACACAGAATTGAGAGCAGTGTTGTGTGCAGTTCACTCCTGGTCGTTCCTTGTGTGCCCAATTTGCACACATGCCAGTTTGCATCAGGCTACCCAGTGTCACTGGATGGACAACTCTATTCACGACTCTGGACGAGGTCTATGTGCCCATATGCTATGCCTAGATATGCTTCCCTAGCCGAGGCAACATGGCATATTTCACATCATGGCAACCCAGCACTCCTATATGGTGAATCCTTCCAAGGCGCTTGCTGTACGACCAAGCGTGAACACGAGCATGTCCACTGTGCCACAAGTTTGATGTTCCAGTTCCTCACTCTAAGTCTAGAGTAGGTCATTCCGGAATCTAAACAGACTGCACCTTGCCAACCGAAATAAATTCTTAGCCACTTAATAGAATTCCACATGTGCTATTGGAAACTAAAGTCTGTGGAAGTACCAGCATCATCCAAGCTCTCAGCATGTCACCCAACCTGGCAGCTTGGAACTCATCGAATGTGACCATGCAGGGCATATTTGTCACACATGCATAGGGGTGGCTTTTTCTGCGCTCATGAGTTTGGGACGAGAAGAGGCTCTCGAGCTGAAGAGAGACACTGGCATGCCTCCAGGCATGCGCCTCTGTTCTGATAAGGTGCTGCGTAAACACTAGATTCAGATAACACATTTCTTTCTGTGGATTCTATTAGTGACACACCGCTGTGCTGCTTCTTACATAGGCCAAGGGAATGGAAGACCGCTGTGCAGACACCTTCACATAACCACGCCGCCAGCACGAAATGATCCGCAGTCTTGACAGCTGATTAGCAAGCTACCAGTTGATGCCCAACCTGGAGGCTTTAGTCCACTATAATTACATGCAGGCAACAAAATGCGTACGAGGAGAACCACCCAGAAGAGTGTGTATAGAAGTGCAAGGATGCGTTTTTGGTCAGTTGTGCTCAGCAAAGCTACAGAGGTGAAATTTCCATACAAACACTAGACACAGCATTAACAGACAACTCCCAGTTGCTTTTTATAGTTTCGTAAAAGACATTCAGTTGTACAAAGTAAAGCGCTGTATTATAAAAACAAGGCTTGCACGTGAGGCACTTAATTTCATTATGCGACACAGTAACTTATTAGGTGCCGGTTATTTTCGCACACATGTTAGGCTCTTTCTCAATTCAGTTGTCGCACAAGTAAAGGTTTAAGCTTATATGCATGTGATCTGTGGCAAAATAAAAACATTGCACAGCAACACTGACAACACACATATTCTGACTTAACAGAATGGTGGTGCCTCTGGTGTGTGACGATAGCTAATTTTAGAGGAGTTCCTCTGCTACGATAGCTGCTGCTTCAATATTCCTGCAGGTTTTGTCAATTTTATCACACCTCAAACAAATAACAAGCCAGGCCTGACTTAAACAAATGGGTACGAAGGATTGCACACAAATCTCTTACTGCGAGCATTCCGCTGCACTGCAATCTAAGAATTTTACAATTATAAAAGACGCCCTCGCATCGCCACAGACAACTCGACCCCGAGTCAGCTCCAGCAAACATTACACAGTGCCAAAGAAGAGGACCCTTAGGTAAGCCTTTTCACAGTAGAAAAAATTCACAAGTGTTTGAATCATGTGCAGGCTGTCTCCAAGAGTGAGACTAGTGTCTTGCACAATGTTCAGGGCTTCTTGGATCTCTTGCAGCAGGGGCTGGTATGCTTTGGTGGTCTGTAGGACCTGAAGTCGTGAGAGCATCTGGTTGGCCACAGCTGCATTGTCAGTGAGCCGCGCAGCCACAAAAGCAGCCACGACACGGCAGCAGAACCTGAACTGCACAGAAACCGTTGAGCGGCGGCCCATGCCCAGAGCTCCGAGCAAGCCACCTGTGTCACGGTCTTCACCCAGGACACCCAACGTCGCGCAGAAGTTTCCCAGGAGGCGAGCTACCACTTGTGGGCTGCCACCAAAGTCAAGCTGACGGAGGCTCAGGGTCAGCAACTTGGCCCAGAGCAGCAGCAGCTTGGGTTCGGACTCGCCACCAGCTCGGCCCTGGGAAACCCAGTCGGCCAGCTGGTCCAGCAGAGCACGTTCGTCTTCAGGAGAGCGGCACTGCGGCAAACAGTGCATCAGATAGCACATTTGGGTCAGATGCGCACCCTGCATAGCACACTGCTCCCGGAAGTCGGCCACTGTCAGCTCGGGAACCCGGAAAGCGGCTGCCGCCTGCGCCCAGCCACCGTCGGCCGCAGTGTTTTCTTCGAAAAACGCAGCGAGGCAGGCTTCCGTCACGCAAACAAGGTGTTGCACTGACGCGATATTGGTGCAGGCTGCTGCCAGCACAGCCAGCAGGACTGGATGTCCCGGACGTTCGTCGAGCCAGGGTAGCAGGCCTCCGAGCAGTGCCTGCTCTTGCGCGCTGCCCTTGCGGCCACTGTCCAGGAGAGAGAGGGCGCGCCCCAGAACAGGCACAGAACCCTGCACCATTTGACACTGGTCGAGCAGCTGCGGCAGGAGCATGGTCACGTCCTGAACTTCGGCAGCTTCCAGGGCCGGGCCATACAGTCCAACGAGCGTGGTCACAAACGAAAGCTGCTTGTTTGGGTCTCTCTTGGTTCCGGGTGACATGCACGACAGGGTGGCCACAAAGTCCAGCATTGTCTTGTCTGTTCCGGGGCTTGCTTTCAGAAGCTGGCGCACATCACAGTTGCAGGCAAGCTTCTTTTGGACAAGGCTGACCAGTTCCACAGGCAGCATGCCCCACTCGTGCTCGTGCAGTGGGCCAACAGTGGTGGCCACAAATGCAGACATGTTTTGGTGCCATGCAAGGCTGACAACCAGTTCAGCAAAACATGAGTGGTACTCCACTACACATTCAGCTGCCAGCTGCAGGGTTTCGTCCAGTCGTTCCTTCCACTGCACTTGCGTAAACACGTTGACCAGGAAATCCAAGTGGCCAGAATACTTTGCTTCCAAAAGCTTGCAAGCCAGCCTCATGTCATCTGTGGAGGGACAAAACTGTGACCAAGGCAATGTGGCAAATGCAGTTTGCACAGCAGTGGTAATGTATTCTGGCGGGTTGGTCCACACATACTTGATGAAATAGTGCTGCCAAGCAAGAGACAGGACATTCACATTCCAGGCATCTTGGCAGCAGCGATGAAAGAAGGCCAGTACAGTAACAAGTGAGTCTGCCATGCAGCTAGCATCTTTTGTGTCTCCAGGGAGCCACGGCAGGCACATACTCTTGCCGTCGGTTAGTTCCAGCCAGGGTCCATAGAGCCGCAGCACAATGTTTACAGCCTCTTGCAAGTTGGCACTAGGAGCTTTGAGCTTTTCCCAAATGTAGCAGTGTGCGATGACACTGAAGAAACGGGGTAGCACTGGAAGAAACGGCCTCACTCGACCATACAAGCCACTCTTTGCTGTGGAGGCGTCAGATTTTCTTAGGCCGGTGAAGTGGTCTGCTGTAGTGTCTATACTTCCCCCAGCTTCAGCCAATGTCAACAGGCACTGATGTTTTGCATACTCCTCATCGTAAGTCTTCACTACCTTGTCAGGCATGCAGTAACCCAGTGCTTGCAGAAACACGCCCCAGGTGGTCACGGCAATGGAGCAGGATTCTGTGCCTCTGAGCAGCATGGCAAGGACGAACGCGTAGTGCTCAGGAAAGTGGAACTGCAGCAAGCTGTAGAGATGAAGGTGGAATACCTCGACCAGCGGCAACAAGGGTGCTTGCGGACTGATGCCACACTTGCAAAGTGCCTTCTCCACGGCCACTAGCAGCTGCTGTCGCACAGCCTTGCTGGGCTCGTGGCTGATCAGCCAGCCAGGGAGATCAAACTTGGAGAGCATCACAAACACAGCATTGTAGAGGCTTGGAATGATGCAGGAGCTTACGGACTGGTACATGAGGGCATACTGTTCTTCATTTGCTGCTCCTGGACTGAAGAAAGGAGCCACATGGCCTACCATGCTCGGGTCGTTGAGAATCGCTTGCAGCACAGGCAGGCACTGATCAGCCCTGTTGGCCACAAACTCTTCTCCCACCATGTCCAAGCAGAGGGTCACAAACTGTCTTGTAGGAAGGTATTGCACCATCTCCTTGTGCAGAAACCCGACCACATCAAAGAAGACTTCACTGCCCAGCTTCTGCAGTGCCTCCTTCGTGCCTGGGGTGGCCTGACGGTGCCGCTGAACCAGCTGAGTGAGGCAGGCCTCCAGCTGCACTTGTGCGCAGCAACTGGCATGTGGTGGAGCACGCTGCAGCTCTGTCAGAGTGGCGATCCACTCGGTCCTGTTCTTCTCTATCTTGTGCGAAATGTCGGGGGCCTCTCTTGCTTCGTAGTACTGCAGCCTCAGGTGTAGCGGGCCTTTGCACTCCTCACGGTAGTCACAGGGCACGGACAGGTGCACAAACGCAGCAACGTTGTCATAGAGAATGGGTAACAGTTCCTCCCGGCAAATGTGATCCAAGCAGGTCAGTTTGTCCAGCCGGCCAACGACTGTGCTCGCCTCACCTACTAGCACCCTAAGCTGCGCAGACACCAACTCTCGCACCTGTGGTGCAAGGCAAGGCACGGCGGGAATGATTGGTCGAAGCATTGGCATGGAAGGCGCTGGCATCTGGCCTTCATATGTCTTGAGCCGAGAGATGATGCGTTCTTCGGGGGCTTGTTCACAATGCTGCTGCTGATTTCTGCAGGGGCGGCTGGCACTCGGTCGCTGGGGAAGCTGCTGAAGGCTCTGGAGCTTGCGCTGTCCTTCCTCCAGAGACACAAGCTCGTGCCAGAGCTGGCAGTTTCCTTGAATGATGGCACACAGTGCATCGGGGCAGTACTGAGATGGCAGGGCACTGAAGTCAATGCTGGCAGTCTGAAGGCGTGGCTCTTCCAGCCACAGACTGAAAGTGCGGTACATTTTGAACAACCTCTCAAGCAGATCTCTTGATGGTTCCTCTTCATCCGTGTTAGCACACCGCTGGTAGCTATGGTCTGCTAACTCACTCAGCCGCCGTTTCATTTTCTTCAGCAAAGAGAAATAGCTTGTGCTCTCAAAGAAACGAGGGCCTGCACTATTACCATTGGGACACCTTTGCAGATAGAGGGAAAAAAATTGCTGCCATATAAGGGGCAAGGCGGGATGGTCTGCATCAGTCTGTAGAGCCTGGTAAGCCCATCGGTACAGCAGTAGGACATCCAAGGGTGCCTGCATGGTTTTCTTGACGAGGACTTCCATGGACACCTGGGGTGAATCTGCTATGGCAGACAGCAAGGACTTCCAGGCAGTGGCCACTTCTGGTAGCTGAGCTTCTGCAAGCATCCCTGCCAGGGAAAACCATGGGAACGTCGGTGCCGACTGGAAGGGCACCATCGCTGGCCAAGAGCCACTTTGGCTTCCAAGCATGTAGGAGAACACTGACCTCATCATGGATTGTGATGCTGTGGGCGCTGGCAAGGTGGCGAGCAGTTCTGTAAAGTGTGCCAGCACACTGTCAAGACAGTCTGCCTCAAAGTAGGCCAGCTGTACCACAACGTCAAGAAGGTGCATGACATTTTCCCGGCCCTTGGGCTTGTAGGCTGCTCTGTGCATGGGGGTGTCGGGAAGGTGGAATAGCAGTGCTGTCCAAAGCCTGATGGGAAGTGATGGAAGACCCCAGCACTTGGCTTGCTGAACAAGGCAGGTCATCATAGCAGCAAGCTCCTTCAGCACAGTGCCTTGCTGTTCCGACCCCACAAGACTTTTGGCTGCTGCCAGGTACGTGTTGTCTGCCAAAACTAAGCGCTGTAAATCTTCCAGGAACTGCTGGTTGCCTAAAAGCATGTCCTGATGCAAATAGAAGAGTGGCAAGATATGACCTATGCATTTCACGGCTGCTGCATGCTGCTCATTGAGTATCAGTGTTGATACGAGCTTCAGGCCAGTGCCAAGCACCTGTTCTCGGTAGTGACCAATAGTCCCGATAGAAACCGACAGAAAGAGAGCTGGAGGGCGCAGGTCCTTGCTAGCCCGAAGGAGAGGGTGGAGCCACTCGCACTGTTCGAGATCTGGTGCAATGTCTGGCGGAGGAGTTTCATCCATGACAAGGCGCAGCTGCAATTCGTGGTTGCTGTCAAATGCATGCAGCTTGAGTTGGAAGAGGGTTGTCCATACCCAGGCAGCAAAGCCCATGGGCGTTGAAGTCTCGCCAGTGGTGCCCGTTGCCAGATACGACAAGTAACGAACCTGCTTGTAGACATAGCCAGCTGCCTCAAACGGAACGCACAGCTTATTGTAGGCTTCGAGGAGCAGAAGTGCAAGTTGTTGGTGCAGGCAGTGTTGCAGAGAAAGTTGGCCCTGTTCATTGAAGCCGTAGTTGAGGTTCTCGATGAGTAGTCGAGCCAACTGGCTCTGGGGCGAGTCAAGTGGGTAATAGAGAAGGAAATGAGAAATGACGTCCAAGTCTTGCTTGTCGGGAACCCACAGGTGCAGGGGCATGGACTGCATCAGGTAGCAAGCCATCACACCCAGTGCCATCATGTGGTCATCGATAGCGTCCAGTAGCACTGACACAACACACGGCTCCTTCTGCGCTAGGGACGACAGCAGATCACGTCCTTCCTTGGCAAACAGCTGCCTCAGGTTGCGGTTCAGGTAGGTGATTTGGAAGACTTCCAGGGCCACCACATGAGTGAAAGCACGGCCATCCCCTTCTCTGGAGGTAGCCATGTTAGCAAATGAAGTCAGCAAGAAGTACACCTCCGACTGAGGCATGGAGCACAGTTTCTCTTCAAAGCTCTGCTTCTGCCCTTTTTCTTGCAACTGTTCACAGATTTCGCTCGGAGACAGATGGGTCTGCTGCACCTTTTCTTCGTAATTATTGTGCAGGAGCCACAGCAACTGCCATAGCATAACTGTTGACACGCAAGAGTAAGGAAGGACGGCCATGAACTGCCACGCGCCTGTGCTCTGCGAGTAGAATATGCAGTTGACTGCACGCAGGAAGAACTGACCATACTCAATTTGGAGGCGCATCAGAATGGCCGTGTCATTTGCACCTTGCGTGAGCCGAAAGCTCTTCCAATGGTCCGAGACATACTGAACTGTGTGACGAATCAAGCGGCTGATTCTCTTGGTTAGCTGCTTGTAACGCGAGTGGTTAAACGTCTTCAGGCCAGTATGGAAAATTGAGACCAAGTGCGAAGCCACTGCAATCAGCTTGAGAACACCTTGCTCGGAAGTTCTGGCTGCGTCGTAGTCCTCGGACACCACCAACAGGAGATGTTGGAAGATGCCTGCAAAGGGCACCTGGTTCAGCAGAGCCACAACGTCGTTCTCCCTCCAGTAGACCACTGAAGGTGGATCATCTTCCTCACCACCAGAGTCCAGCACAACCCATGGCTCGTGGCAGGAGGCTGCCTCTAAGGCGCTCTGTAGGGGTTGAAGGTACTCTGCGCGGCTTTCAACTGGCAGCAAAATGGTGGCCAATGCCGCCAGCGCATAGTCCAGCTGTTGGCAGCCTACCGTAGCCTGGCGCCAATCGGTGTTTTCAGGCCACGGCATGGGGCTTGGTATCTGGACTAGGCTGATGGCCCACTTGTGGATTCCTGGTGGACACCGCACCACATGGTTCAGCAGGAAGAAGTGATCAGCCAAGGAAGCCACTCGTAAGAGCAGGCTTCCCAGCATGCGCAACCACGATTGCACGTCACTCACAAACACATCATCTTGCACGGCCTTCCTCAAAAACACATACAGCACACTGATGCATGTCCTCAGTTCAGCAACACTGCCCGCAAGTTGCGGCTGCGTTCCACTGCTGACAGGAGTATTCTTTGGCATGTCCCGGAAAGGAGCAGCATCCAAGAGCAGCTGGAAATAGTAATCGATCTGGACCCGCTGTGTATGAGCATTGTGCATGTGCAAGACATGCTTTTCTCCAAGCAACTTGAGCAGCTTCTGCGCAGACGACGCCATTGCTGACGCCGCGTCATTGTTGTACAGCGCGCGCTGAAAATAATGCTCGCCAGTGACTCGCTTGTTGTCGGCGCACCTCCCTTTTCCACTAACAACATCCGGCACAATATCCCACAGGCATGCTTCTTGCTGTGCGACATCTTCTTGTAAGCTGCGCACAACAGACTGTGTTGAGGCAAGTTGCTCCCTGGACTTCAGGTAATTTTCTAGAAGCCTGTAGAGCTCGTGGTGGTTCAAGTGTCGCTCTTCATTGAGGGTCACGAATTCCGCAACTATGCTTTTTCTCGCTTTCAGCCAGGCGCTTTCGTACAGCATGAGTATCTGGTCTTCCGTGAACGGGCGCATAGACTCTCGATTGTCGCGTATTTCCGAAAGCTCCGGATACAACTTGCCAATGCTTCTGTTTCGACTGAGCGCATCGTCACTGCGAACCGCGACTGCGGCGGGCGCTTTGGTATCACCAACCTGGCAACGCTCTGTTGCGGCGGCATGAGAAGAACTTGGGAAAGCGTAGTGACTATCGAGACTTTCTGCTGGAGCAGTTGGTACTTTGGGGGCAGCTAGCGTGACTGTTTCCGTTACCTGATCGGCGTTGAGCTCTTCCGGGCACCTTTCGCCATCGTCCTGTTGTTCCGTAACGGCCTCTGCGGGGTAGCTGGGCAGCACTGCATCGGTGCCATCGATACACGCTGATGAATCCACACCTTCAGGAGCAGCGCCGCTTGCCTCATCGCAGTTATCACCAGTGGCCGACGGCTGGGGAGTCGCGTAAACAACGCTCTTCTCGTCGCACGATTGCGAAGCTACTGCACCTTCGGCGTCCAATTTTGCACTTGTCACTGCTAGATTGCTGGACTCGCATGCGGAGCTCGTGGAAGCCTGAGGCTGGCCAGAATGTTGTTTCTTTTTAGGTTTCTTCTTCACTCTTACTTGCTCCATGATGTCATCTGCAGCAGCTAAGCGCGCGAACGAGGCGCAGATCGGTGGTCCGCCGAGGTAGACGTATCCGCATCGAACCAGTTATCACGACTGACGCCTCTCAACACTTCGTATCAGCGGCGTCATCTCCGAGATCGTACTGAACTGATCTTACTACGCATCTAGATATTACATTAAGTGTGTGCAGTGATAATTACGTCTTTTAAATAAAATTACTTTTGTTCAGAGAACAATCAGCTGTTTCGGCGATGATGGCGCCCTTTAAGCAATGACGTCATCTAAAAAACTGTGCAAGTTGCAAAATTTTGCCTCCAAGTCTGTTTTCCGCTTAGAAAATGTGAAAACAACAATTACACCTACATTAGGTACAACTGAAGTGTACCCTACACTTCGCCATAATTGTTGCCTAAAGTACTCACAGAAAGTTTAAATTATTGTCAAGAGATGACGCCACAACTACAAAACTTATATTTGGTTTTTATTTTTTTAACTTGATTTATACGGCGGGGAAAGGTGTCGAAGGACGGCAGTTGCGGGTGGGCGCCAAGTTTGTTTCCGCGGGGAGTGGTCTTTGGAGGGACACGGGAACAGCTTCACGGTGTGTATTTGCTCGTCAACTTCTGGCAGCCTTTATTTTGCTCTCATATAGTGAGCTAGGACTACGCATGTGCGACCAAGGCAGCTGCAGGCGCCGCAGGTATGTACGAATACGCGTCAGTGTACGCATTGCACTGCTGGCGGTTCGAACAGGGATGACAAAAGCGTAAAGCGCGTGGCACTGATTTTGCATGCTGCAGGCGGCGCAGTGTACGTTCAAAGCGCATAAATGCGTCCCATTTTGTGCTCGCTTTGTTGGGATGGCATTCAGATCTTGCTGCTCTTGCTTCTTGAAGCATGCTTAGTTTTTGGCATAATGCTGTCGAGGGCGGAAAAGCAGACCAAGGTTGTAGAGCTAAAACTAGAGCGAAATTAGAATGTGGCACAATGTGTCGAAAGCAGAGTTAGAATGAACTAGTTCGCTCTACTTGAGTTGCGGTCTGCCGTAAGCATAGAAAGTGTAAAAGTTCGTAACGTTTGGTCTGCAATATCAGTACCTCCGCTGTGTTCTATTTAATGCTTTAAATGAGTTTATAAAAAGGTTTTGAGCATGTATTTTCCTGACGAACGCGTGCAGTGGGGCACAGTTTTGTTTTCAATGAACGTAGCAAGCACTTGCAAAAGTGCGATCGGTACGCCGTTCTTTTTAATCGGATCAGTTTATCAGTGCCGATAGCTATTAGGTGTGCCACACAGAGATGTGGGAATACTTGTGACGCGGCCTCGGTCACAGAGGGCTAAATTGGTATTTCGCGCGTGAGCGTTGTTGAATGAGCCAAAAATAGAGCAGAGCAGATGATAAAATGGATACAAGAAGTGTTTAATTAATATAGGTTGAACAGTCATGGCTGCTTTTCATTTGTAGCACTACTACTAGGTCCTCTCTATCTAAGTATTCCCATTTTTCATTATAATTTGCATTTTGTCTATACTAGTGATAGTGTGCTGTGGTAATAGTGGTACGTGCTTGTGAAGAAACCAGACTATCCGCTGGTGGGAACTGTTATGTGTGTCCCTCTACTGTATGAATGTCCAGAAAATCAGTGATGCTGGGAGCAGTGGGCGGCTGGTGCTAAAGGTGAAAGATTTAGATGCACCGGCTGATATCATCAGCTGTGTAAAATAAGTCTATGCAAATACAGCAGCAAATCCGATGCATGACGAGTCCACATCCTGCGACCTCTTGTGGCTCCTCTCTTGCACCAGCTACGACTGCCTTGTTCCAGCAAACTTCCTGAGCTCATCAGTCCAGCCAGGTTCCTTTGTGTTGTGTGTTTGGGGGTTGTCAGTGTGTATAGCTGGTTGACTGTTGGATCTTTTGCTGCTTGCATGCTATTTTAGTTAGACAAGGTTTAAGTGTGTTATTTCTGTAGTCTTTTCCTTATCCTTTTCATCTGCCAATTCAACACCATGGAAGCTGTATCAATGTGCCTGTCATTTTTATAAGCAGCAATTCTGTCAGTGCCATC
This sequence comes from Amblyomma americanum, assembly GCF_052857255.1. Classification (NCBI taxonomy): domain Eukaryota; kingdom Metazoa; phylum Arthropoda; class Arachnida; order Ixodida; family Ixodidae; genus Amblyomma; species Amblyomma americanum. The sequence goes on from NW_027526484.1 coordinate 1,754,514, forward strand.
AACTTGTCTCAAAATGTGCAGGAATACCCCTGCAATCAGGTATTGCAAGGCCTCACATCTTTGAAACCCGTCAGGGCCCTTCATAGAGCATTGCTCTTAGCCCATACCATAGCTATATGCGACAAGACAGAATGTTTTCTAACCCATGAGACGTGTACAGAATTTACGACATTGTGGTGTGGTTTTGGAAAGTGAGAAAGCATTGGTCTAACTGCCAGCAGATCATCAAAGCTCTATTCTGATCAGTTAAAGCCATCTTTATGCAGCCTTCGACCACTTAGTTTGAGCTTCTAAGGAACTCAGTATGCTCTGATTGTGTTCATGGAATCACTATAGTTGTCGGCATATAGCTTGCGTTTGATACTAGAATGTGCGAAGCACTGCACCGAAATTGGCTGGCAGTTTAACATTGCTAAGCACGAAATACTGTGCAAAAGCACATTTATTTGCAGGTGGGCACCACTTCCACAGGTACCTTAAAACAGGATTGAGGTGTCCACTGACCCAGGGAGCCAGTTATGTACTTTTCCTTTCCTCAAAATCAGTCCAGTCTAAACCTTCCCCTATTTTTGAAAAAAGGAAAGGTGAGTAACTGCCTGAATTTGTTGGTGAATGCCACTGCCTACTCACAGGGCTATTGAGGTGTCCACTGACCCAGTGGGCTAGTTACATTTGCTACTCAGAGGCTTCACACAGACACACTGCTGAATGAAACCGGGGTAGTGCGGCTAGAACTGCTTTTGCACTAAAAACAAACTAAATATTGAAGGTGAGCTGCACTATCTTTTTGTTATGGCAAACGCTGGCGTGTGTAAGCTTCTACCATGGTCGTTTTGGTTTTCCTCTGTACAGATGTTGCTCTGCTTTAAGTAACTTTGCAAATTTTCAGGACAGTTCTGCATAGTACATAAGTGAAATGTGGAAACCATGTACAGAAGTGCACTTCAATGACATGAAGGTTTACCACTACCTTTGCTGTGTGGTATTAACCACTATGGTATGAATGTTATTGACTGGGGGTGGTGTGGTTACGATAAAAGCGGTGGCACAATAATTTTATGGCATATGGTGGACACCCAAAATATGCTATGGTTGTAGGGATCAAGGAGAAGGATGAGTCACCCGTTGTGGTTTAAGTGATGTGGGCTGGGCAATATTATTTATTTTTTTCATTTTACTCGCCCATCCTAATTTCTGTATCTGAGAGCTTGGGCTAATTTCGAGCACCTAGTGTGTTACATCGCACAGCATGACTGTTTTTGCATTTCGTCCCCATCAAAATGTAAATGCTTCCAATCCTGCGACCTTGGACTCAGTAGCTGACCGCCGTAAACACTGAGCCACTGCAGCGGGTAATGGTATAACTCAAACCTGAATTTAGCTATATAAAAATGTTGATGAGCAGTGTTGGAGTACTAAGGTGATTACTAAAGTAGCTTGTGTGAGCTTCATCAAGCAACACTGCTACACTTAAAAGTTTCGGGCCTTGCAAGCATGTTGAAATGAAATTATTTCTGATGAGCTCTTCATGCTGCGTCTTGAGTTCTTTCCTCACCCAGCAATGCTGCTTTTAATTAGCTTTTTTCCTACTAATGCTGGTCAGTGCAGCAAAGTGTACAGACAGAAGCAAACATCCACCACAGTAACAAGACTAAACATTTTTATTGCTTGATTCAACAGTGTGCGTGGAGCTTCACGTGGGTTGCTGTAGGAACCAAGTGAGCTGTGTCATAGCCACGCAATGCTTTTCCCAGTAGTCGGGCACTGAATGAAGTGTTTTAGTATTACAAAGGAAAAGCGGCAACGTTTAAGAGACATTGAGAGATTGTCATGTTCTAGTAACAAAAAATTCATTTTCACTCAGAACTGAACTTTCGCAAGCTAAAAAAAAAGTGAACAAAAGAAATGTAATACAAGTATAGAAAACCATTTTCGTACGCAAACTACAATGATGTCAAGACTGTTTTTGCATGTGGATCTCTGAAGCTAGGTTACAGTGCCAATCACTTCCTAGTGGCGATCACGAAGTCCTTTTCATTGTTTACATCAAGAGTTTGAATTAGAGAGAAAAAAACTGATACTTCGACCAAAGTCTCATGGGAGAACTAACCTTTCGGTGCAACTTATCGGGGGGGGGGGGACCAATTTTCTTGCCAATAAGGGCATTTTTTTTTACTGCCAAACAAACATCAAAGTTCCCAAAAGGAGCCATACAATTAATTTTTACTGGGGACAAAAATTGGATGAAGTTGACCTCAGTGTTCCTTCCAAACTCAACTCTGTGGTTGGATTCTGGCGAGGATTCTCAGTCCTCCGCCAGAGGTAAAAGATGAAGAACCAGCAGGAGGCCAGCTTAAATGACAAAGGAATTTGCAGGATGCACACTCTTTGCGACAGTTTATTGCATAAAAGCAGCCCTTAAGTAAACTGCAAGAAGGTGGTGACTTCACGATGCGCACACCTGCCTGCAGAACGGACAGAAACATGTACAGCAGGCGCACATCACAAGAACTGACCGGGAAGAAGTCATCCTAAGCATCTATGCTCCTGCTTCATAATAAGGGTAGCTACAACTATTCTGGCAGGAAATTTAACCAGCTCTGGTGCGGGTGTATAATTAAACATGCCAATATGTGAACAAAAACTGCCTTGCAAGGGTAGCTCACACACCCGAACTGATAAGTACAATATCAAAATTTCACGAGTGTTTTCCGCCTGTTGGCTTGCAAGGGTTTGTATTCCATGCAAAGGACCTGTTTTTACTGACTGAGGAAAGTGTTTGAGCAACCCAGGTGACAGTAGGGCAGCTTTATTGTTTTCCCACAACTGCTGCAAAAAATGAACTATTTGATGTTGCTTGTTAGGAACTAGTAAAACACTTGGTGATGGCAATAACCACAACAGAGCCTGAGAGCTAGGAAAGGTGGTGCTATAGTAGTGCTGCACTTTGTGTGCGAGTGACTTATTACATATACTACACAATGGGGTTGTTGGTGTGAATGCAGAATTCAAGGCAAAGCGTCAGATATTAAAACTTCTAAATGGGAAAGTTGAATATTCTGTGCATGTAAGCATTGCTTGTGTAATACCCTTTGTTAAGTTTTTATCTTACTTTCATGAGAATGCTGCACTGTCATACTCATCAAATGCTGCTGCGTGATAATTTTGGTAAGATTATTGTGTGACCTTTAATCTTTTGTGTCGCTGCTTCTCCTGCTGGTTCTTACTAAAAGTAATTGTGCACCAACAGATGCTGCTGAAAGCCTTTCTAGAAAAAAAAATATAAGACTGACAAGGGAATGAGGTTGGGCACAAAGATTGCTTCTTCTTCACTCACACTTGATAATTGTATTATAACAAAACACAGTGAAATCTATACAGGGTCGAAAGCAGACACATTGTGGTGCGCTATTCACTTAAACTGAAAAGAAATCAGTAACCAAAAGGCAAAACCTTAAATAATAGCAGACCTTTTGCATTTTACGCATGACAGGTTTTGTTTTTCAATGTAAACATTTGAACTTACGTGAAAAGAAAAGGCCGACACACAATAGCGAAATCTGAAGACGAAGAAAGTGAACTCTGACATTGGATTTAGTATACATTGTTTGATTTCATTAGGAAAAAAACCCGAAAAAAATGCATTCAGCCGATACCTGGTACCTTTTTTGCATTTCTTATTTTTCCCTATATCTCAGCACTGCATCGGTGCTTTAGGCTCGCATGTGTAGCAAAACGTGAAAGATTAGTGCTTATTGGAGCAAGTGATAAGCGTCATCTTGTAAGCGCCCATCGAAGCAGAGTACAAGCACATGAACATTCCTATTGGCGTACAAATTCTGAGGGGGCCACTGTTTTGGTTCAAACCAGCTCCGCTTGGATTGCCTCCATAGCATCCTCCAAGGTTAACAAGGTATGAGATGCGGCAAAAAAAAAAGGAACCTCGATTATGGCAGAACACAGTACGTTCAGTTTAAAACATTGCAGAAGGATGCATACACATGGGATGCATTGCATGACCAGGAAAAATACATGCAGAAAAGACAAACCTTGGCCATCAGGGTATTGCACTCAATCTTGCATTATAAAAAGAGAACAAAAATGGCTAATTCTTTCAGAGGAACAACACACAGGTGATTGATTCCAGAGCAGTGACATGTGAAGTTAGCAGGCGGGAACTGTCAGCCTTGTTTTAATCTTACAGTTTCAAATCTGTTGCCAGCTTTTATTTTGCATTACTGACACTAGCTGATTCACACATGCACAGAAACATGTAGCAAGTGCACATTCATAAGAGGAGTCGCTGGTACTTGCTGAACATGGCATTGCTGGAATTATCAAATGACAAATGAGGGACGTGTGAACCCTGCAAGAAATGCTTAATGTTTATTACGGGTGCTGAAATATTGCAGGTGTTCAAAAAAAATGTTCAGTAAAGTAAAATAGTTCATTGAAGTACATGTTGCTTAGAACAGCATTTTATAACACTTTGACACAAAACTTTTGCTTGCTTCAAGTGCCATGATTAATGTCGTAATGTGCATGAAGAAAGCTTGTGAAGACTGGAATCACACAAATGTTAGCTGGTACTTTCTGTTACATTACGTGTTGTCACTACTGCCTGGAGATCGGCGCATTTAGGCCTTTGCCAATAGCAAAACAATGGTTGAAGAAGATGTGTTTCCAACCACTTATCTTCTGAATCTGAGCACCTTTCTTACTGCCTGGTTTAATACGGAGTGTGTGAAAGCAGTTGTTGGTTTCTTTTCCATGTACAAGTGGTGTACTATTATTTCGAGCAGCACAAAAGGAAAACGGGGGCCACAAATCATTTTAAAATTAGGACGGAATTTGCTACATACTTTTGCAGCAATAGTGCTAGTGGACAGTATAACGTTCTTTTGAAGCTAAAGGTGTTGTAAACTTCTCTGGAAATGAAGTGCTGGTTTTTTCGTTTTTGTAAATAAAGAAGTCTCTTCGTTTTCTTTCTTTTTTTTTCTGCTGAGATGATGAGTGAGGGATGTGGAAACTCTTGCAAACATGGGAAAGTTTCAGTTAGAGAAAGGAGTCAGCAAGAGGAAGTTAATTAGAAAACACAACCTGAAGGGAGCATAACCTTTGAAGTACACATTTAACTATCACCGGCACTTCTCCGAAGCATATTTGCTAGTGGCCTGCCTGGCTGGCTCACTTCACCGGGTACCAAACAATTTGTGATTGCTCAAAAAAAAAGCAGTGTTTCACACAAGCTTATGTTAATGGGCAGGCCACTTTTGGAATCGAGCTGGGCACAAAAGAAAATGCTTAAAGTATTTGTCAAAAGCTGGACAATGCTGACTAGTTTCGGTGAAGTGGACAAAAGTACCTGGTGTAACAAATGGTTAGCTTTGCACTATAAAAGTAAGGAGAGCTTCAATTTCTAAGCAGTGACATTTAAGGGAGTGCATAAATGATTGCACAGACGATCTGGAACAGGTACTTATAAATACCACACTAAGTTAAGGCACGGAAAACACGACCGTAGGAAATCCACATTAAATAGTTTCACTCCTATGTGCATTAAGGGGGAATACTTCGCTTGTCAGCCGTGAAACATGGCTGCAAGGGAATCAAAAAAAGAAAAAAATTCTCAAAACTGCAGAGAGGCCGCTGTGACCCAAAAAAAGATTTCTTACAACCCCTTTCGCCCAGCAACGTCTGCAGTTAACAAGAATAAACAGTCACAACAACAATAACAACAGCAACAACAACTCTTCTCTCAACAATAAAGAGCCCCTTGCCCAATCGTAGTTTCGAGTGTCGGATGTCCCGAGGGGCACGGAATAATCACCCTGCTGAAGTGTAGTGCCTTCGTGAAACCAGGCTCTGTGTACCCACATGCATGCCATACAATAGCCAAACCGTTCCTCGAGGACAATGCTTCGAATCCGCTTCAAGGACAACTGTTTGCACACACTCACACAGGAACACACACACACACAAATAAAAACAAACAAACAAGCAGCCAACAACATGGCTGCTGCTGGCTTGCGATATTTCCAGTCTCTGATCTTTCAGTGCAGTTGTTGCTTGCACCCGACGAAAATCAAGAGAGAAAAACAAGGCCACTCATGTAGTCGATGCTGACTGCTTGCATTTGGAGGTAAGTGCCGTCACCACTTGCGCTGTTGATGACAGCAGCAGTGCATCCCTTCTGCGTTGATGTCGCGGGCCACCGTTGATGTCAGCCTTGCTGCGACACACAGCCGAGGATCAAGCCACGGCCAGAAGGTTGAGGAAACAACCAAAAACATCGAAATCAGACACGCCCTAGCACGGTCGTCAGGGTAACACACGGGACGTTCGGTTCGAAGTCGTTGCGTGCAGCAGCCGCGACTCGCCGTGCTTCAACGTGAAGAACTCGCGGGGCGATATGCCGTGGCGATCGAGACTTTCGCGCAGTTTCACGGGAGGGTCGAGGTAGTACTGGAAAAGCACGAAAGGGAGGAAGGAGAAATAAAAAGAAAAATAATTAGTTTTCTTCCTCTAGAGTCTGCACACCCCAAAAAAAACTCCCAAACCTGTGGCTCTCTCCTGGAATGAAGGAGCAATGTAGATAGCTATAGTGTACCCCCCTACCACCACAAGTGTGTCGCATCAAGGTGCACATAGGTCACGTCCATTTGAACCACATGACCATACAGGATACAGTTCTCTGAGTTACCTATCCTTGCAGCACATCCTGATAGCGCACTCATTGGTTGGCAGGCTGATGTGAATCACTATATTGCATTGATCCAAAATTAAGTACCTGCGGCTCTAAGTGCCCCTTATCTTTTGATTGTATTACATCAGAAAAAGAACACATTCAACCTGAACATACCTTTATGCTAAACACCACTCCCCAATTCAAGTGTCCTCTATTAGGGGGGGAAAAAGTGCTTAAATTTGTTTATTGCCATCGCTTGTGGTACTTCATATTGCCACCTAGTGCTGCCAGGTGGCGCAAGCTGTCCGCGAAGACGATGAGGTTGCGATCGTGCTTTCGCGGATGGGCCGCCATTACCGTCTCCTCTTGCCGACTCCAGCTGTTGAAGCGTCTCTCCGTGAGAACTCCGTGACAATTTGGTGGAGGTGCTGGGTACGAGTATCCCATGCAAGAAACCCCTCCAGGGAGCCGTGCCGCCAGCCCTGCGCCGATTGACACCCCGGTACACCGCTTCAGCCGGAGGCTGCAGGGACTTTCACCGGAGCTTGGACCACTCGCGACAGTCATGATACCAGCCACCGGTATTCTCACGCAAGCTGCCGGTGCTACACCTGCCCACTATACCTTGCAGACCCCGCGGGTTCCCAAGGCCTTCCACGGGGACCTTTTCGAAGACGTGGAGGACTGGTTCCTTCACTTCGAGCGTGTGGCTGCTTATAACCAGTGGGACGACGCCGCGAAACTAAGAAACGTCTACTTTAGCCTAGAGGATGGCGCCCGCACGTGGTTTGAGAACCGTGAGGAAGTTCTAACTTCCTGGCGAGTTTCGCCGTCGCCTGCTGGAGGCCTACACCAGCGCGGATCGCCGCGAAAGAGCGGAGCGGGCAATCCAGTCCCGCGTCCAGCTACCGAACGAAAGCGTACAAATGTACGTCGAGGACATGACGCGGCTCTTCAGGAGAGCTGATCCTGCCATGCCTGAAGAGAAGAAACTTCGGCACTTAATGAGAGGCGTCAAAGAGCAGCTGTTCGCAGGCCTCGTGCGCAGCCCACCATCTACAGTTGCTGCATTTCTTTCGGAAGCCACAACGATGGAGAAGGTCCTGCAACAGCGTTGCGCCAGTTACGACCGGCCCGTGCATGCTGCTGCAGTCACATCATCGTTTGCCACCATCGGACAGCTTGCGCCACCTGGCAACACTAGGTGGGCCGATGTGTACGCGGGCAAGCTGACGGGCTTCTTCAGCGCGTTGGGCAATTTCATGAACATCGGGTGCGAGTTGGTCGTCATCGAGGCATGGTAGCATCGCGTCAAGCATGCTCTGGACTTCACGTCCATATACAAGACGAAAGGGAGTAAAGCGTGTAGTCTCCTGGAGGGCCGTGTTGTACGCAAATGTGACGTACGGTAGCACCTCATCCCAAGTTTTGTGCTGAACGTCTACGTACATTGACAGCATGTCCGCAATGGTCTTGTTTAAGCGTTCGGTTAGCCCATTGCTCTGCGGATGATAAGCTGTGGTCTTGCGATGGCTAGTGCAGCTCAACGTAAATATATGGTCGATTAGCTGCGCTGTAAACGCGGTGCCTCTGTCGGTAATAACGCACGAAGGGGCTCCGTGCCGCAAGACGATGTTTTGCATGAAAAAGTCGGCGACCTCTGAAGCTGTGGCACAGGGTATCGCCTTGGTCTCGGCGTAGCGAGTCAAATAGTCAGTAGCGACTATGATCCACTTGTTTCCTGAGAGTGACAACGGAAAAGGACCGAGAAGGTCCATTCCTATTTGATCGAACGGAGAGCGGGGTGTAGTAACGGGCTTGAGAAAACCCGCCGGCTTAAGCGGTGGCGTCTTCCGGCGCTGGCATTCACGGCAGCTTTTTACGTACCTTTGGACATCGTTCGAGAGTCCGGGCCAGTAGTACATGTTGCGTATCCTGGCGAGCGTCCGGGAAAAACCCAGATGGCCTGAACTGGGCTCGTCGTGGCATGCCAATAAAATGTCGGCGCGAAGATCGGCCGGAAGTACCAGAAGGTAAGCTCTTTCTTGGCCTCTCGAGTTCTTCTTGTATAAGATACCTTCGCGCAAACAGAAAGAGCCGAGACGTCGAGCGAAGTGTCGTGGTAGAGGCATGGCGTGACCTTCAACGTTGTCAATCAGCGGTCGGAGGTCCGTGTCAGCCCGCTGCCGGGCTATTATGTCCGATGCATTAAGTATACCGAGGAAACCGCTGTCGTCGTCGATTTCGGGACCGGAAGAGTCGAGTGGTGCACGCGACAGCGTGTCGGCGTCTTCGTGTTTACGGCCCGACTTATATACGATGGTAATGTCGAATTCTTGGAGCCGTAAACTCCAGCGGGCCAATCGTCCAGACGGGTCTCGCAAATTAGCCAGCCAGCATAGGCAGTGGTGGTCGGTTACGACTTTGAATGCGCGGCCGTAAAGGTAAGGGCGAAATTTCATGGTGGCCCATACGACAGCAAGGCATTCCTTCTCTGACGTAGAGTAATTGCGTTCGGCGCGGGAGAGAGTACGGCTAGCATAGGCTATAACTCTCTCAATGCCCTCTTGGTGTTGGACAAGGACAGCTCCAAGACCGATATTGCTGGCGTCGGTGTGGATCTCGGTGTCGGCCTCTTCGTCGAAGTGTGCAAGAACGGGAGATGTCTGAAGGCGTTGGCGGAGCGAAGAGAAAGCCGTCTCTTGGTCTATTGTCCAAACGAAGGAGGTGTTGCTCCTGGTGAGGCGCGTCAACGGCTCTGCAATCTTTGCGAAGTCCGCAATAAACCGTCGGTAATATGCACAGAGACCCAGAAAACGCTGGACAGCTTTCTTGTCAGTCGGAGTAGGAAAATTGGCGACGGCGGCTGTCTTGTCGGGGTCGGGTCGAACTCCGTCGGCGCTCACAACGTGACCGAGGAACCTGAGCTCTGTGTAACCGAAGTGGCACTTCTGGGGCTTCAGCGTAAGGTCAGCGGAATGGAGGGCTCTGAGGACAGTTCGCAGGCGCACGAGATGCTGTTCAAAAGTTTCTGAAAAAACGACAACGTCGTTCAGGTATACAAGACAACTTTGCCACTTGAGGCCGGTGAGGACAGTGTCCATCATCCGTTGAAACGTCGCTGGCGCAGAGCACAAGCCAAAAGGCAGCACTTTGAATTCATAGAGGCCATCTGGTGTAACGAAGGCAGTTTTTTCGCGGTCCCGTTCGTCCACTTCAATTTGCCAATAACCGCTCTTCAGGTCAATGGATGAAAAGTACTTAGCACGCCGTAATCTGTCCAGGGAGTCATCAATGCGGGGCAACGGGTAGACGTCCTTTTTAGTCACATTGTTTAATTTACGGTAGTCCACGCAGAATCGAAGTGTTCCATCCTTCTTTTTAACAAGGACAACAGGCGAAGACCACGGGCTTTGGGAAGGTTGAACTACACCGTCGTCAATCATCTCCTGAACTTGCTTTTGGATTACTTCCCGTTCTTTGGCGGAAACACGATAAGGCTGCTGGCGGATAGGGCGAGCGTCGTCATACGTAATGATCCGGTGTTGCGTTAGGGGCGTTTGACGAACTTTCGACGAAGAAGCGAAACACTGTTTATACTCCAATAGCAAGTGCTCTAAGGCCAGGCGCTTTCCTTCGGGGAGGTTGCAGTTGATGTCGACATTCGGAACAGATTGGTCGTCAGTGGCGCGCGATGATTGGTCGTCAGGGGCCGCTGCCGCGAACGCAAAGCAGACCGGAACATCCACAACCGCTTCAGCGGTAGCGATCGCAGTTCCAGAGAAAAGGTGCCGGTGCTCTGGAGAAAAATTTGTAACAAGGATCGCAGACCGGCCAGCGCGAATTGTTAGTAAGCTTCGAGCGGCGCAGATGCCTTGAGTCAGGAGGAGCGAATGATTAGCCTCGGCGACTGCTTCAGCGTCGTGCAACTCAGCACAGGCGACTTCAATCAAAACACTGCTACGGGGCGGAAGTGTGACGCTGTCGGCGAAAACGCGAAGTGCGGCACTGCGTTGGCAGGAGTTGTCGAGTTCGGCGGCTTGCTCTGTGGAAAACATGACGATTCGGTTGCGCAGATCGATAATTGCTCCATACTCCCGCAGAAAGTCGATGCCGAGGATTAGGTCCCGAGAACACTCGCCCAGGACGATGCAGCTGACGACGAACGTGGACTTGCTGATCTGAACGCGAGCAGTGCACATACCCTTGGGCGTAACCAGATGACCGCCGGCAGTTCGAAGGTGCGCGCCAGGCCAAGGGGTAATCACTTTTTTCAGAATGGTCGCCAGTTGTCCACTTAAGATCGAATAATCGGCCCCGGTATCAACTAATGCGCTTACTCTGCGACCATCGATAAGAACGGGTATTTCTAAAGAAACGCGGTTTTTTAACTCTAGTGATGGCGTCGGCGGGTTTTTGTCGGATTGTAGCGGCGACGACGGGAGGTCTTCAGCACAGCGCCCCCCAGCGACCTCGCCCCCGAAGGTCGCGGGTTTCAGTTTTCCCGACGAGGACTTGGCGATCGGCCCGGTGCCGCTCGCGAGAAGCCGGGAGGTGTCGGGGAAGAGCGCCTCGGTGAGGGTGAGCGCGACTGCCGCTGCGCTCGGGATGGATTGCGCTGGTCCGCAAGGAATTCTTCAATTTCAGGGGGTCGTTCACCTTGACGGGGTCTCGGTGAGTCGGTGCGGAAGCCTTGGATGCCGATGCGTCGGTAATAACAATTTCGATAAAGATGACCTGGCTCTCCGCAGTGAAAACAGAGCGGTCGTCGGTTAGGTGTACGCCAAACGTCGGCCTTTCGGAGGGGTGCTCGACGATCCTCGAAGTACTGCACCGGTTGCACAGAGGGCCGCGGGGCTTGAGGCGTGGCGTGAATTGGTGGCGGCGAAGCGGGAGCCGGACGCCTTGCAACTTCGGCGTACGTCGGACGGTGGTAGTCCCCAGGCAGAGGTGGTACGTCGACCACAGGAACAGGGCCCCGGAACGCCTGTTGCACCTCCTCTCGTACAAGAGCGGAGATGGAACCGAGCGCAGGCTGCGACGGGCTACAAAATTTGTGAAGCTCCTCACGCACGATTGTGCGAATAAGTTCCTAATATGCCATATGGCAACAGGTTACATAGTCTGAATGCACATTTATTGTGCTGAAAATGGACTGGAGTAGGTGACAGCTATCCACCCTTGCGGTGTCTTGCTACTTGAGGACAGATTTTTGATGAACATCTCAATAAGCTAGTGTAATAACGCTTAAGATTAACAAGAAAGTAAATTTTATTGTGTTCATCTTAAAACATACTGCAGCAGTGCTTTAGTGGCTCGAGCATTTGCCTCGTATGTGGGAGGTGCGGGGTTCGATTCCCAGTGCCGCCGGGTATCCACCAGTGATACAATGGGTACAGGCTTTGCCCTGGCCTGGTGCTCGGATTAACTGGGGTAAAATGCATTTAAAACGGGTCTTTTGATCCCATCTTGAGTAGAAGAAAATACCTTGTGCCATGAAGGTCTTTGGCCAAAGCCACCCCAGCACCAGAAAAATTAATCATCATCATCATCGTCTTCTTGAAACACTTGAGGCATGAAAAAAAACTGCAATATAACTGCTGACATGTCGTTTTTTTGTCACTCCAGCTCTTGAACCAGGCCGGCCTAACCGTTGTAGTGAATTAAAACTATGCATCAGCAATAATTTTGCAGTTCTTTTCGTGTGTCATGTGACCTAAACACTCCCTACACGTCACAGCCATCGTTCGGTTGATGAAACTGAAACCAGAACAGCATCAAAAACAATTTCAATTATGGATTATTTTGTGGTCGTTGATGAATACCATGTGTTGAACCACATATTCTAATGTCCACAGATCATTTGAAAAAAGAAAACATAACTGAAATTAGGTGTCTATGGTCCTCTAACTAATGCTTCAAACACTTGGAAGAATTTGGTTGTAAGGATGTGCTCGTAAACACTACCACACACACAAAAAAAGCTCCACTACAATTTATACAACACCGAACCTCATGTATTTTGTTTAGTTGTGGCATTGCAGCATGTGCTGAAATCAAGTGTGATGAATTAAACCTTATAGTGAGTACACTGCCTGACAATGTGCCATCGGAGTGTCTGTTGTAACGAGCTTTCCAGATATCATGCTCATCGTACGAGGCAGTAATCTGAAAAACTGTCTTACCTCATTGGCAAGCGTAAAGGTTCCCCAATGCACTGCCAGCGTGGCACGGCTGCGCACATCCTTGTGGATAAGAACTGCTTCCTCGGGGTTCACGTGCTGGTACTTCATGAACCACCTGCAACATGGCACAGGGCATGTGACCTCACAAGCAGCTGCTGCACTGACTGTAGTTTGCTGCTTTCTTTCGAGCACACTGCTGAATTTTGTTTCATCGTTTCTGAAAATTTTTAGCATAATTTTCTCTGCTTTGCAAATGCAGCCACTGCACAACGTTCCAAATGTTTCGAACTTGAGCCAAAGTCATATGTTTGTCGGACACTAGAGGAAATCAGCACTACGCATGTGAAGGTGACATAGGGTGGACCATGCTGAGATATGTGGGTGTTAGGCTGCAAAGACGTGGAGTGGGTATATAGCAGTTTACCACAAACTGTTCTGTTTCACACTGCACATTGGTGATTCTGAACCTTGAGATGATAATGGCTCTTATGATTTATTATGGAGCCCATCATCAGCAGCCTGACTAAGCCCACTGCAGGGCAAAGGCCTCTCCCATGTCTCTCCAATTAACCTGGTCCTGTGCCACCTGCGGCCATCGTGTTCCCGCAAACTGATGAAAGTATGAAATTCTAGAAAACATGGGCGTTCTCTGTGCTTTATTATGTTGTGTTGCATGTTCCTCTTGTTACAGTGAGTTAAGGATCGTGCAGCCATTGCAAGCACTGAAAGACAGTGCGGTCTGAGGGAACACGTGGCATCTTTTTCAGACGCTGCCTCCCCTGGGTGAGCTGAACGGGAGGGTTTGAATATGTAACAGGCTGTAACAGGATTTGAGCCCAGTACCTCCCACATACAATGCAAGCAGTTTTCTATTAAGCCATCAAAGAGCGCCTTCGTAAAAGCATGCATAGAGCTCATTGCTTATCATCCTGTACTTTTTCTTAACGATAGCGAACTGGCATAGCGCTGCTGTTTTTCTGCACAAACATAAATTAGTGGTGCTCGAGCCGGGTTTAGCGTTCTTAATTTTTGAATGTTCGGTACTCCAATTTTAGAATGCACCAGTTCTCTGGAGGAGAATCGCCTTCTGTTGATCTAGTTGGTATTGCATTGTTGGTTCTGGAAAGGACTGGAAAGAAAAAGGACTTTCTTTGGCTTCGTACATTGCCAGAACACACTTTAGAGGAGAGACGTAATCGAAGTTAATAGTTGTTTCATTTTAGCATTGCACTGCTTGCAGCACTTTTGACGTACACCTGAAAGTTGCAAAACCTTGCCAGAATGGGGCCACCAGTTGCATTTTTGCAGTCAGTCAGTGAGATTATGGTATGTTGCCGATGAGAAATTACATGATGATTGCTACTGCAATGTATTAATCTATGTGCTGTAAAGTGTTGAGACACCTGTTTCATAGCCAAAATAAGAAATGGTGCGTTCTGTCATAAGTTTTTGACATGGCGCATTCAGCTGGCATTTTAACCTGGCTTCTAGTGGTTTGTTGTGAACAGCACATATGTACAGGGGTGTCACAAGGACAGGGGCGGGAATGCATTTCGTTGCGCAGGAACAGAGTGCGAGTTTCAGCATGGCTTCTGCTCCATTGCCAGAAAAAGTTGTCGTGGAGTATAATTGTAGCAGTTCACACAAAAGATAATGTCACTGAAAGAGCTTTGCCAAGGGGAGGCAGTAGGTGAAGTAAAAAAAAACAATGGTGATAATTACGCAATTCTTGGCATGTACATCTCACCTGGGCTCATACGCTCCGATGGGAATAGCAGCCACATCGAAAGGCCCGTACGCCTGCCCAATTTGCTTGAAAACGTCACAGTAGCCTGTGTCGCCCGCAAAGTAAAACCGGTACTCGGGGCTGATGACACACCAGCCTCCCCACAGCACCTGCAGCAGAAAGAGAATCACACCAAGATAGTCGGTCAGCATTGTCGTTGGCCTGAAGAATCCTTACATTGGGTGCAGTTGTACACAGCCAGTTATGCATTTGGGGATCACGTTCTAGTCAAGCATAGTGTGAGCAACAATCACTGCAGCACTACATACAACAGATAAGGACACGGAAATGAGGGGCTCATTATGTCACATATGACGGAAGCCAACAGCCGCTCAAAACCAAGGAAAGCACGTGGGAATTATTTTTTTATTTGTTGTGTTGGTGAAGCGGAAATTAGCAGTGTAATCATTGCTTACCTGAATGATAATTTGTTAGTAGAAATAAGAAGAGAAGACAACCACATGCTGCCAGTGGGATCCGAACCCATGACCTCTGCAGTCACGTGTGGTGATCTACTCTATGCTTTTTTTTTGGTTTCAGTGGCTTTTGGCTTCCTTCAACACTGCATACAGGCTGGGAGATCAGACCAGTCTTCCTATTGATGTCAGACCATGCAGTGGACAGTGTTAACAGTTGAACATTGTTCTTTTAGGGTAACAGAATGGATTCGAAAGGAAAGAAAACGTAACCAGGAGTGGCAGAGAGTAGACATGGAGATGAGATAGGGGAAATGTCCTGGAATAGGGTGGCCCTGGGGGGTGAAAGACAGGATTATTTGGAGATTATTGTGAGCAGCTTTGTCCTGCATTGAATGTAATTCGGCTGATAATGATCTTCTAGAAAAAAAAGGAGAGACATTGAAAGCAATTTTGTTTTATGAAACTGGTGAAAGTTGTTCACTTCCTTAGGGAGCTTTTATGTTTTCTGAGCTGCCATGTCACTGTTATTAGAGGAAATCAATGTTGGTAATGCATCAGTCGTTCCTGTATTGACGATATAATGCATTATAGCCTGCCAAGTGAGAACTTTTTTTCTCTACTCAGTGCTAACACAAATCATGACCTCAGTAACGCTGCTACTGGGGCTATTTGGGTTAGCGCTTTTGGTTATGCGCGCTGCTTGTGGCTACGATGAAGACAAAAAAGATGGAACAACGACAGCCCACTAAGTTTGGCACATTGTCTTAGTGGGTTTTTGTTCTTGTTTCATATTTTTGTTCTCTTCGTAACTACAAAGCAGCGCACAGGAACAAAGATCAATCTTTGATGATATTGTAACGGAAAACAGGGAGACACCAAAATATGTAACGGAAAACAGGGAGACACGTCGCTAACCAGCAGAATACAGCAAGCAGCCAGCCAGCCAGCCAGCGCGAGACACTTCAACGTCTTCCAAGACACTTCAGCGCCACCTGAGAACACCAGGTGGCATTACTCCCCCTCCAAAAAAAAAGAAAAACAAAAGCGGGGTTGCAGTATGGGCAGTGGAAAGAGAAAAAAAAACAGCACAAGCACACAAAAATGTACAAGGGAGGTGGGCGAAGGTGTCCCACGCGAAAACTAGCAGAACACTGAGCGTACTATCCATTACCGCGTGAAGTAGGGTTTCATGCGGACAACGTGCACAACCTCAGAGCGGGGTGGACGACGCTGAGGCTGCACAGTCCCGTCAGGAAGAACTTCGTAGGTCACTTCGGTAACGCGGCGCAAAACTCGGTACGGTCCAAAGTAACGGCACATCAGTTTTTCAGACAAGCCTGGGCGGCGTACCGGGGTCCACACCCAAACTTGGTCTCCCGGATGGTATTCGACGTGCCGATGACGGAGGTTGTAGCGGCGTGCATCCGTGCCCTGCTGCCGCTGAATGTGAAGACGGGCACGTAGTTCTCGCTGTTGAGTCACCGAAAGGTCCGGGCTGATGTCAAGGGATGGGCGCACAGGAAACATTCAGAAACCTCCGCTAAGGGGTCGGCGAATGCGATGGCAGTAGCACGAAAAAGGTGCCGGGGCTCGTTAGAGAAGTTAGTCACCAGGAGCTCAGAGCAGCCGTCGCGGAGATGGATGAGACCTCGCGCTGAGCAGATGCCGTGGGTGAGCAAAAGGGACAGGTTGCCCTCTGCGACCGCTGTCCCTTCACGTAGTCCGTCGCAGTGAACACTCACAAAAACGCTGGCGCGTGGCGGAATCCAAACGCTCTCGGCGGATATTCTAAGGGCGGCGCGGCGTGGACAGTCCTCGGAGTAAACATCAGCTTTCTCGGTAGAAAATGTGACAGTGCGCTTTCGGAGGTCAATAATAGCTCCATACTCTCGGAGAAAATCAACGCCAAGGATACAGTCACGGGAGCAGTTCGGTAGAACTAGGCAGCTGACAACAAATGTGGAGCTGCGAATTTGGACTCTTGCTGTGCATAGGCCAAGCGGAGTTACGACATGTCCGCCAGCCGTGCGAATCTGCGTGCCGGACCATGGTGTCATTACTTTTTTAAGAAGCGCCGCTAGCTTTCCGCTTAAAATCGAGAAATCAGCGCCAGTGTCCACCAAAGCACTAACCTTATAGCCATCGAGAAGCACGGGTATATCCAACGAGAATCGATCTCCGAGTTCAGGTACTGCAGTCGTTGCCTTTAAATCGCGGTCGGTCGCTGTTCGCGTTGTCGGGGGGTCTTGTTCGTATCGATTGCCAGCGGCCTCGCCCCCTGAGGTCGCTCTCTTTAGTTTTCCCGGCGGGGACTTGGCGACCGTCTCTGCGCCATCCAGGAGGAGCTTTGGGGCTGTGGCGAAGGTCGGCGTGGTGATGGAGACCGAGACTGCCGCTGGGGAATTGTCGCCATGCGCTGCTGGGCGACGTAGTCCTCGATCTCCCGGGGTCGTTGACCTCTTGGTGGACGGGGCATGTCGATAGGGAACCCCTGCAGCCCAAGCTGTCGATACGGGCACTGGCGATACAGATGACCGGGTTCCCCGCAGTGAAAGCAGAGACGCCGCCGATCCGGAGCACGCCACAGGTCCGTCTTCCGCTGGGGTGATCGTCGATTGTCGATGTAGTACGTGTCGGGGTGTGCGGAAAACAGCGAGCCTTGATTGGACGGAGGAAACTGCGCCGAAGAGGGCGCAGGACGTTGCAAGGCTTCAGCGTACGTTGGACGACGGCACTCCGTTGGTAAAGGCGGCGGGTCAACGGACGGGAACGAAGGTCTCAAGGCTTGAACCTCTTCGCGGACCAGGCTAGCGAGAGAGCCGGCCGTCGGCAGGGGAGCACCGAAAAGCGCCTGGAGCTCTTCGCGCACAACGGAGCGGATCAGGTCGCGGAGAAGACCAGGGTTAGCCCCGAAGGCAGGAAGCGGCTCTGTAAGTGAAGCGGCGAGTACCGGCCGGTCGTAGGTGGTAGACCGCCGCAAGAGCATCTTCTCCATCGTGACCGCCTCCGAGAGAAACTCAGCAACAGTCCCAGGTGGACTGCGCACGAGGCCAGCGAAAAGTTGCTCTTTAACGCCGCGCATGAGATGGCGCACCTTTTTATCTTCGGGCATGGCCGGGTCAGCTCGCCGGAAGAGCCGAGTCATATCCTCCACGTACATGCTTACAGTCTCATTCGGCATCTGAATGCGAGACTGCAAAGCCCGTTCAGCCCGTTCTCGACGATCCGTGCTGGTGTAGGTCTCCAGCAGGCGTCGGCGGAACTCGTGCCATGATGTTAGGGCGTCTTCTCGGTTTTCGTACCAGGTACGTGCACCATCCTCGAGACTAAAGAAGACGTTTCGAAGTTTAGCGGCGTCGTCCCACTGGTTGAATGAGGCCACGCGTTCAAACTCGAGAAGCCAGTCCTCTACGTCTTCGAGCTGACTGCCGTGGAATGGTTTGGGCAGTCGCGGATTCTGCAAGGTGTAGTAGGCAGCAGCTGGCATGACAGGTCGATGGGTGGGTGCTCTGGCAGACTCCAAAAGCCCGTGTTCGGGAGGTAGGCCTTGATTTCTCCGGCTAGCACGGTGCACGGGGGTGTCCACTAGCGAAGGACTGGAGCCCAGGGTATCCGGAGGAGTATGAGACATATACAGGGATCTTTACCCAGCGCCTACACCAAAATATGTAACGGAAAACAGGGAGACAGGTCGCTAACCAGCAGAATACAGCAAGCAGCCAGCCAGCCAGCGAGAGACACTTCAACGTCTTCGAAGACACTTCAGCGCCACCTGAGAACACCAGGTGGCAATATATATATATATATATATATATATATATATATATATATATATATATATATATACATACATATATATATATATATATATATATATATATATATATATATATATATATATATATATATATATATATATACATCGGGAGTATTGCGGGTTCTTCTATATGTTCTGTTTTCTTGTAAAAACACCTATGAATTGAACACACATCCTTTCCCAAGAGCTGTATGTTGTTTTTTCTGTGAGAATAAAAAAGGGCAGAACAGTACTGAAAATACTATTAATAGTTTAGCTTTTAAAACATTTACTCTATCTCTTTTATTCCACGTATGTGAGGCTTGTAAGCAATCTCCGCGCGTAATAATAGTGAAATATGTGTTTTCCCTCCATCTTTGCGCAGGTTTCGCTCTTCTTCACCACAATTGTGTGGAGCTACCTCCTTAGTTACCTCTTGTTCATCTGTTGCGAGGCGCCAACGGGGCGGCTGGACAAGCTAGTCTTCGAACCTCAACGTAAACAGACCGAGAAAAGCGATGGAGACGCGGCGCCAAATGCGAATGGCACGGAGGACGGACTTGCGCATGTAGTTGCAAAGCTCCGAGATACCTAACCGAAAAATACAAAAACAGAGAAGAACGTTTCTAATGACTTTCTTCACGATAAATGCAAACCAATCAGCTGCCATCAGCTCGACTGGTGACGACGTGTTTGGTGCCAACGATCGAGCACCACCTAGAAGTTAAAGCCAACCTAATGAACGACAACAGACGGTAAACGTTCTCGATTTATTACTTAGGAGTAGTTATAGCGAAGACAAGAACATAGGCTTAACACGACTGTTGCGCCAGCGTTTCTTCTTTCAGCCACGTGCGTTTGCCTTTTGAAGGAATTCACATTGAGGGGTATGAAACATGTTGTGACTTTTTTGTGAGTGACACAAGATTAAAGTGCCGCCAATAAACGAGCGCAGATTTTGGGCTATTTCTTTTAAGCGGAAGTAGTGTCTGAAAATGGCGATGAACATTCTTTTTAATTTTTTGTTGCAGTCACCTTGAAAAATGGGCTCTGCTTGAATACAGGCAAAGAAGACTTCTTTCTGTGCGACTGGAAAAATTTTCATACGCTTTCAAATTTATATCCGCGAACTTATGCGCATCCCAGTTGAAGGAATGCAGTGAAAATCTCGTGAAACCATTGCTTTCTTTTGGATGGAGCTGGCTAAATTTCGCTCAGGACTAATTAAACCTAAATGAAATTAGTGCGTCAGTATTTAAACGAATAACTAGGTACATCTTGTAATTTTAACGATACTCGTATGACAGCGACCTTCAGTATTAGACAGTGAATGTTTCTCTCACTTTTACAGCTCTGCAGTTTTATGTAGTTTATGACCCTTATTTATATGTATTCGAAGGCAGGTGGTGCACCTCGTCTACATAACCTCCTCATGCATTTATTCTTTTTTCTCCCGCAAAACAGAGTAGAAAAGAATGTAAAGACATTTGGTCAATGCGGGAAGCTCATCTGTGGTATTGGCTTATTGAGACATTGGCTTTCCCGGCGAAATATAAAGCGTAGCTTACTTGCTTAGGAATTAAAACCGTGTGCGAGGTTAGAAAGGACGGCTGCAAAGAGTCACGGTCATACGCAATCGCGTATAGCTTATTCAGTACTGGAGCTACGGCAGGCTTAAAGGATTTATAAAATGAAGTCCTCAGCCCATTGGGACAAGGAGACTTGCCTGGGTTCAGTTCTTCGCGTCTTTTTGTTACTTTCTCGGATGATATAGGGCTTTAAAACCAAGCGTTGATTTCATCGTATAATCGTGTTATCAGTAACAAAATTTCACGTTTAAAATGTTCGATCCTGACTGAACCAGAAGCGAATAGGGCACTATAAATTTCAGCAAAACGCACGTTTTATACCGCCTTATTGCTTCCTCAGAGACCGCTGTCATTCAATGTCATATATTTGATTCAAATGAGCACGACTTTTCTCTACGCCGATAATGCTTTCGGTAGGCGGCTAATCAGCCATCAAGCGCTCAGCACCTAACCGCAGCGTAGCTCCGCGGGAGCATTCGTCATCAATACTTCCAACTGTTGCTTTAGAGATCGAATCTCATTGATGAAAACACGTCCCTTGATAAATTTTTCAGCTGTCATTTTGCTCGTTCTCACATGGAAAATTTTGGCAGCATTTTCGTTGATCTTGTATAACGCCAGATCTTGCTATCGCTATCATTTTTACTTTTGCTTCAATTTTTCCTACTATACTGCGCTACATGCCTGCTACTCATTACACAACACGTCGATGACGTCCGCTGTCTCTCTAACAAAGAGTTCGTCTGCCAGAACTTGATCATTAAATTTCAATGATTTCCAAACGAATTTGCTACGTGTGCTTTGCTTCCCAACTCCAAATGGCAGCAAGCAATTTTCATTGATACAGGATTCACTTGACAGTAACTACACGGGACACGTATGCTTGATACAACACTGCATGACTTTTGCCTTGAAAGTCGTGCACCTTGCAAGCCGTCTAAACTTCAATCATATTTTAACACGCAACTTTTATGGTCAGCAACTACTGCAGCTTTACGGTATAAAATGTAGAATGACGTCCCTTTTCAGATCCAAATATCTAGAAACTTTGAATACTGGGTTAAAGATGTTTTTAGCGACATGTCGTAGTTCCAACCACCCTCTGTTATTTTGTTTGTCTTTTTCTTCTTTTTCGTGTTATGACTGGCATGCATTTGCACTGTTTGAGTTTCAAGTATCTTATTTTACTGTGCTTCTAAGCGTGAGCCCAAACAAGCTTTGTCTATAGGCCCATCTATTATTGTTGTATCATTTAGAAGTTAAATAAAGCAAATAACCGCTCACTCTCTCTCTCCCTTTCTCAAAAAAGTGTGCAAAGCTCATTTCACTTTGGATGCAAAGACAGGGACCGACGTCTTCTAGCCGACATCACAGCGGTAGTCCGCGCTGGCGTCGCTGGCAAGGCGCGAGCTATAGATCTGTCATGCGCTCAGAAAACACAGTTAGCCTGTGTCAATACAACACGGTCAGTGTTACACACCTGGTAGACGCTTTGAAAGAAAACCGTCCGGTCATCAACAATATTAGATGCATAAACGTAAGTCAAACGCCAGTGTGCACTGTTAAGGAGGAAGGCTCACAACCAAAATGTCCCGAAAAGTTGTCACGCACTAGAGGGGAGCAACGAAATGCTATAACTCGATCTTGAAAGAGCTATTGACAGAGTGCCGCATAGTGTACGTCAGGTTTATATACACAGGAATGCTAAAAATCAAAGACCCGCCATCTCGCTGAATGTAAGAAAGTACGTGATGTAACTTCAAAATAAGGGAGAAAAAGCTGTGGTTTAAATTTTGTTTAAACTTTGTTTAACCCTGGTGAGAAGCGAAACCTTCCTTTGCATGGCTAAGTTCAAAAACGCCACACACACTGCCGAACGAATTGTCTGCAAAGCGTCGATGAAATGCCCGATGGGGCAGCTGCCACCTGCCGCGGTGGGCAGATTGTGATGACGTGAGTTGGTCACTTGACCTGCCATGTTACACCACGTGACACCTGTCTTGTGACTGCACAGACGCTGCCCTCTTGAAAACCTAGCGTAGAGAAGTTTTCGCTTCAAAACAACTCTAGCCCAACGACTGCCAAGTTTTTCGAGAAAACTCCTTTCAACGTCGCATTAAAAACTAGCTCTAAAGAATTTCCTAAGAGGCAGTTAATCCCTTATGTCACAGCAGTGCGGCATTTTTGATACCCTTCTTTTTAAAGGAGTTTTTCTGCGGAATTGCAGACATGGTTCAACCTGCCATTACTTCTATAAAAACGCATAAATTGTCGCGTGTGTGATTTAGTACAAGATGTGCAACTGGAGATTCGTTCAGAGTTGAGATTCTCTTTGGTTGCGTTTCTCCTAATGCCACCCGTTATATCACCTTCCTGCAGTCAAGGGTACGTGTCGAGGGCACCTTGTCATCTCGGCGAGGCGGAGCTACGTCTTGGTAATTTGTGCTCTTCGCCATAAGCATTCGCCACCTCGTTCACTTCCTGCTTGGTCGTCTTCGTTCGTTGCGGCTCGAATACGAGTTTTTACAGCTTTGCCGCCGGTCTCTCGCAGGTGATGAACAGCAGGTAGTCGAACAAGAAGCTCCAGAGAAGCATGATGAAGAAGTAGGACACCTGTCAATAAGGTGGAAGAAGACGTAAATAGGAACCAGTGCAGCCACTAATGAGAACTATGAACAGTCTTCTAAACACCTGAACCTTTCAGTGGTTGACATTCAGGTCTGAGGCATTAAGATATTGAGCATGAAAGCTGTGTTTTAATATGAGTCGAAATGTTTCAGATGCAATACTAGGCAACGGGCGTCATCAATCAGACCACACAAAACAATTCGCCATCGTTAGGCTATTTCCGCTTTGTGCTTCTTTACTGCGAGCAAGGAATCGTTGTTCCCGCATGGTTTCTCTACATGTCGACACCCTTCCGACCTGCTTCCAATTTTGCTTTTGCGTTCGCGTAGCGCCATTCATTTCTTGCGTCGCACTGCTGTGGTCTCTCATTCGCCGACGTCACGTGGCGAACTCTCACTTCGGGGCCTTCCCGGGTTTCGTGATTTCGTACAACGTTCCGAGACCGCGCTTCAGTGTTTCGGCGTCTATTCTCCTCCTTTTGGGCTGCTTCCCGAGCCCGCACCTCAGAATCGTGGCGCGCCGAGCATTTGTATGCTCAGCATTCCGCTAGTGTCGCATTCGCTTGGGACATTGTACCGACGGTTCCTCCTTCCCGTCGGCTTCACGTTTCCACGCCTCTACCTTTCTCTTACATGTTGCGTGCCTAGCGTGATGTTCCATGTGCTGCTGCTCTGCTTCATCCATTGCACTACTCAGCTACCATGTCGTCACTACGGTGCTGTCGGCCACATCAGCATGGCTCCGTCTCTTCTGCTGCGGTGCCATCTGTCTAGGCGCTACTGCATGCTCCTGAGTCTGCTATCTGTTTCGCTTGATAATTCTCCACTGCGGCATCTACCTCCGCTGCATACGTATTTCATGACCCTCCACTTCTGTGCCTCCTTTGATGAGTCTCATGGGCTCGAATTGTGCAAAATAGATTTCGATACCGACTGATGTAAACGCTATCTTGTCGAGAGCTAGCGCAAGTGGGCCGGGTGAACTATAAACTGACCAACTTGGTCAAATCGGGCAGCTGGGTTAAAGCGAAACGCCGTCGAGTCGTTCACTTGTTATGAAAGTGCAATAAGAGCGAGTTTTTTACCGGTGCCCTCAGGCACGGTCTTGAAAACCGCGCTTACTGCTTCAGTCTGTCCGCACATACGCAGGCAGCCGCTTCATTTGCGCCAGGCTCGATTCGCAGGCATCGAGTAAGTGCAATTGCCCAATCCTCCAATGGGCATGGCCTTCCTCCGCCAGACGCCTGACTCGGTCCCTACTGCCCCGCAGAGATACGCGAGACTCATGCACTCTTGTCGCCCCACTTCTTGTCCCGTCCTTAGCGCTAATTTATTCGTGCAAAACCAACTAGCTCAACTTCATTATCTGACGGACTCGTGGGAGGGTTGCGGGGCATGAAAAATAATGCGCAAATCGAATAACTTCCGCTACGGTAGTTTTGGCTGCGCAAGTATAGTCTATCAAAAGCTAGGAGCCCACCGTAACCACGGTGTAAGAATAGAGAGGTGTACCAACCGCGCCGCTTCTCCTGTGCTCCTCACGTTCATCGCAGAGTCTCGCAGTTTCGCTGCCTGCCGACAGATGGCGACGCAGAAATGCGGGCCCTAGTGGGCCCGTCTTTGTCGTCTGCTTGCAGTGAACACGCCGTTGAACGTAAGCTTTTCTCGGCATGGACTTCCAATTCGGTCTGTAGTGTTGTTCTTTGACTGAAACACGACTGCATTTTGATTATGGTGATGTATGGTGCTGTCGCCGGTTCTTCGGTGCTTCGACAATGGGCGAAAGTGCACTGCTCCGCGATGTACGACAGGCTACAAGCCGTGCAAAGAAACGTTTTCACTGTTTTGGGCGCCAAGGACGGAGAACGTTTGAAGGTGTGGAGAAATATTATCTTACGTAATGACCGTTTGCTGCAACCTTCAGGCTAATTATGTGAGAAACATTTCTAGCCTCATCTCGTGTCGAAAACGCGGGAAGCCATGTACAAGGGCCATATACTCGTACGTGCACCGGGGGGATCTTGTCTTGCGAAAGATGCTGTGCCAACTAGGTTCTTTGACTGTTCTGCACACCTGTCGAAAGTTAGTAAGGAACGGAAATCGCTCCACGGTGCTCGAGGATGCGGCGAATCAAGAGCCGTCTACGAAGGAGGGCCGCAGGAACCATATCTTCCTCGGGCACCACATCGCGCGGCTTCAGTTACTTGTTTGAAGTGCTGCCGAACATTTTAACTTCTAGCTCTTGGGGCTGCCATCGACTCGAACTAGATCTGGAGTCAGAAGCGTGTACTTTTCGAAAGCTGAGCGCATCAAAGTTAACCAGTTGAGAGCACCGCCAAACCCGTCTCCTCCGGTCCTGCCGACAATGATCGTAATTGTCAATGAGGACGTGACTATGACGCTAATTGCTATACTGAAAAGGCAAATCTCACTAGAAAAATTTCAGCTGTCAAGTGACACGACACGAAGTGCTGAAAATATTGTCGCAATTTGCTCAAACAAGTGGGTGACGCTGTTGTCTGTCGTGGTGGACTAAATCCAAAGGCTTATCCTCGAGTTTAGCGGGACAGCGGATTTCTTGATATAAGTGTGGCGTGGCACAAGCACTGCAAGTTTATTCAGCAGCCTCAGGTCTAAGCACTTGTCCAAGATGCCTCAGTTTCTCGGACACCTTGAAACTCCGCGAAAAGCGGTTAGCGAAGAGAGGTCAGGCAGCTGGAACAAGTAGATTTTGTTTCAAGTCTCCAGAAAATGCTGAACGAATGGCGACACTGAAAAGGGCGAACTACGCACGCGAGCTACGTCAATGAGGATTCGTCAGTACTCCAAAGCAAAGGAAAAATAAATGGGCAACAGAACGCAATCACTGAGTAAAACTGTCAAAGAAGGACATTCTTGATTGCAGTGTACGTGGAATGGCCGGGATTTTAGTTTCTATAATTAGGCACGAAAAACAAGGTCTGGCTAATTTCAGCGCTTTTCGTCTTGTGGGTCGTACATGTGCTCTTTCGCTCATCAGTGACACCGATTTTAGAGTGTCTTGTTTTCTTTGACAATAAAGCTAGTGATATATGTACCGAATATGAGTGCATTATTTTGCAGTTTCATTAGCATGCCGACTGATTCGATCACACTCAGGCTTATGTGTTTTTTGGCTTGCGTGCGATATTTTCATACTATGCCAGGAATTTACAGTTTCATTTATTTAATGTCTGTAGTAAAGAAAATAGCACCTATCACATTCTGCTCAGATCGCTCACCGCAGTCGGCACCACTGCTCAGACAACCTGCACGCCGTGTTGGCTTAAATCCCTTGAATGTTTTTCGCTTTGACGGTTTGATGAATTGCGCATAATCGCTGAATACAGGAATCCACTTTTTATCAGCCTGGTGGCAAGCGAATGGTTGGAATTACCAATGTTTCGCACACGCTAAATAACCTGAAGGCCACGAGAACTACTGGTAAACAATGGGAATTATCGGAAAACATGCGTCTCATTTTCTGGTTATTTACTCATTTTGGCTAAGCTTTGCGTTTAAACCAGTTGCTCTCGTTCCCTCTCAAGGTGTATTTCCACAATATTCCAACATTTCCTTGCTAACGTCTATTCCTGCCCAATTTGCTTTTTCTAACTTCAAATGCGGCCGCAGTCATGTGGCGCCATCCGGCCGAGCGTCGAGAACTGCGAGGCGTTTTGTGCCACCTGCCGAGGGCTCGTTGAGACACCTTTCTATTACACCGTGCACCGTAACCATAGCCAGAGCGAGAGCGTTGCCGAAGGATGGTGCTATTATCGTCTGCAATTGCCGCTATCTAGGAGGCACCGGGCGAGGTGACGTTGCCTCTCGCTCCCGCGAGACCTCCTCAGCAAGTTCACGAGAGTGAGGGAGACATGCCTCCTAGGACGGCGCTGCCGCAGGTACGGAACCTTGGCGTAACGCAATAACAGCCGCCAGTGATTGGACAGTGCTCTGTTTCGACCACCACAGGATAGGTGATGTTTTTAAAAAATAGCCTATTTAAAATGCGCGCACTACAAGAGACAGTTTTTTTTCAGCATCTCATATCCCGGAGTAATTTCCTGAAGGGGATTTTTTCTGGTATAAGTAACACGAAGATTTAGAGATATTACAGTTTAAATGAAGAACAGCTGACCCATTGCTCCCCACATCCCCCGCTCCACTCGACCCCTAAAAACTTTCCATGAGCAATATAGTTCGAGACTCTGTTAAAGGTAATGTTGTAGAGTTAGAACAAACACAGTTCGCCGCCCCGTGCACCCTTTGTTGTCAGTTTTAAACTGCCAACAAAAGGAGGCGTTCGGATTCACTTTTTTGCTCTCTCTTCAAGCGGACTTAGCAGCAATTTCTCCCCGATCTAAGGTTGTGGGTGAAGAACTGCGCGAAGCTTTATTTTTACATTCAGGAGTCCAGAATGCGTGTGTGTTTGATACATATATTACTTGCTGATACCTCAAGTGTCATTATAGAGACAGTGCTTTCTGTATTTCGTGGAAAGAGAAATCTTGACTATCAGACAGTGGAAATGTGACATAATTTGGATTTTTCTTGTAGCCGGTATTTGATCATTCCATTTTAGCAACATGACATTTATTTATTCACAATTCTATTAAGGAAAACGGCATAGATCGTCCGTACTGATCCGTTACAAACTTTTACCGAGTGGAGTGGGAAATCGTCTGCCGGCTTCGCATGGGCAGTGCTTGAAGCTTTCTTGGAGGTAAGCCCCCAAGCACTTCGTGATTATATTTATGGGTTTATATGTGAAAATAAAAGAACTGCGTGGTCATTCTTAGATATGTAGCATGACGAAGAAATAAAGACAACGCTCGGTACACGGCTAGTGTATGCCTAGATGGATACCCATGAAAAACGGGAATAAATGTACGCACTGTCTGAGGACGCTGAAACGCAAGCATCACTATGCACAAAAATGTTCTGCTGGCAAAATGAGCTGCACTGGCGGTCAAGCATGTCTTCTTTGTCGCCTGCAACATTTAAACACGAAGGTTCGAATAAAAAGCGCAGTGTCGCCGGCGCGGCGACTCCCCTCCATGCAGCGACGTGCTACACACTCTCAAAGCGTAAGTACCAGCTCTATAGGGGCAGCTCTTTTGCCTTTAGCTGACCAGAATACGTGACACGGCAGAAATTGGCTACGACAGAGTTTAATGCCAATCAAGGCGCCGAGTAAGGTGGGTTGTCGTGCAGACGACGCCGCCAAGGACTACAACCACGATGGCACTTGAGTTCATCAGGTAAACGCGCGCATGCGCAGTGGGCTTAGCAAAACCGGTTTATTCTGAGAGAAGTTTGGTTCCTCGGCGTCTCGTTTGGGTAATGGTGAAGAAATACAAAAAGAATTCAAGTCTCATGAAATTAGCGCAAAATTAAGCGTAAAAGTCAGCACAAACTCATAACTAATTACAAAACAAAAATTCACTCCGGGCACTTATCACAGAGAAGTGCGAGAACTTCCTCTCCAGGGATGTGTGCAGCCAGAGCCGTATAGAGGGCAGGTGGGTGATGTTCATACACGACGAAGGATAGCCTGCTTAGGGACGTGAAGAAGCTCCATGACAGGAACGTGTTAAAAAGCCTGCGTTCGCGAAAGGACAGGTGGAAGTACATAGATAATCCTGTTTTATGACCGAGTAAAAAGAACAGAATGAGCAATTATTACTGTGAGCCATGGAAGCAAGAGAGAAGGTATTGAAGACTTTTCGGAGCACTCACTGCCGGAAACATATAATTTTAATTTTGTAGGGCAATACACGGACTACGGCAACTCTTATCGAGCAATGCACAAATTTAGGTTCCAATAACGCTTTAAAAGATAGTGGCAAATATTGGTTCAGGATGACAGGCGTGAGCACTCATGCTGCTGAAAATAATGTCTCCTTTACGCTTAAATCTTACGAAGACGGGCTCAGGGTGGTCGGCTTGATTTAATAGCGTGTTTGAAACACACGCTTGTGTCACTCGGGTTCGATCGAATTTCCAGCCTTACGAACCTAAGAAGGAAGAAGGGAGCTAGGTGACGCATCAGGAGAGTGAAAGCAGTCAGTTTGCGCGAACTGACCGCTAAAGCGCACTTATTTTAAGCACTAAATCCTTTTAGCTCACGTTTTCGGCGTGCCGCGAGCAGAGATGGGCATCCTCAAGAGGACGAGCCCTCATGAGGGCGTCCTCACCTTCACCTCATGAGGATTTCAGTCGGTGAGGTGAGGATAAGGAAAGATGGGCGTATGAAAATTCGTTAGAACGAGGGTGAGGGAAGAACGACATAATGAGGTGAGGGCGAGGGGTGGAATACATGACGAGGTGAGGGCGAGGGAAGACAAGATGCACGGTGTGAGGGTGAGGTTGATGGCTCGAACCGCACTCCGGGCTAATGCTTTTGTCTGTGCCGGCCGTTATGAATTCTTATTTTGAAGCGCTACTTCTTATGGTGAAGATCCCGGGGAAGACGTAGTTTGTGCAGTCTGGAGGTACACGAGGCGAACACGAAACGGGGGTGCAGCACACCTTCTTCGTCGCCATGATGGACTACACCGCCGAAAAAAGAGCTCCTTCAACTCGAAAAGATTTTTTTAATTGTCTAAAGTATTCAGTGAATAACCCTGTATATGTGATAACAAGGGGCCACTGGCCGAGCCGTGCGGGTGGCTGGCTGTCAAACGGGAGCCATAGCACTGCAGTCAACATTTTCATTACCAGCTCCGAGTCGGTCGGATGATCAGAGTGTAGAGTAAAACACGTAGAAATTATACCTAGCAAGGCCGTTGAATTCCGAAGTTGTAGGCCTTCTTTGTCGGAACGAAGTTCGATTTCAGCTGAGTGAGGTTTTAAAGAACTGGCTGCAGCGCAAAAATTCTTCGACGAAATTCCACTCTCAAATGAAAGCCGGTTGGCGGCGTTAGTGTGGAGTTTTTCCATTCATATTGTGAGTAGTTCAGCACAGTCGTATCTTTCTATATTCACTGGAATTGAGGTATAGGAAAGCGGTCCGACAATGAGGTGGGCAAAGTCAATCATTGTAATCTTACCATGGAAATAAAGCAGCAGCTTAACAACTTTGGTCTGAATCATCGCTCGCTCCCCCTTGCATTGTGCGATGTGCTAAAAAAGAAAAAAGTTGTACAACTCTCCAAATAACAGCAACATCTCTTGGTTCTATTTCTGTCGCTGGTGAGACATGAGACCACATAATCGCGCGCCTGATTTTATGAACCACATTTCTCGCAGGCATGGTAGGAAACTGACTCTCAACGTTTGGGTAATGCGTAGCCATGCAAGCAAAGCAATCACGGGCGGTTTAGCTTGGGGCTAATCAAGAATTATTGTGTGCTAGCACCACTAGCCCTGATTTAAATTTACTCTGTATACTTTTGCTTGACGTGAACTGGCTTACTTCGGTTGATATTTCATATGATGTAAGTTTGCGTGATATTGCATCATTTTAAACTTATACTGCGGTATAATTGGTCAATTCTCTGCATTCACAGGCCCATTTGATCCTGATTCCGCTCCTGGCGCTGAGATGTAGCTTGTAGGCTACGCGCCACTGCCTTGTGATGGCAGATGCTGCCATCGGCGGGGCTTATGAGGCCCAAGTTTTTCCTGAGGAATCTCTCCCATATGATTAATTGAACTGCCACTGCGGGCCGTTTGCTCATAATTTGATGGGCAGCTTGTGATGACGTCACAACGTCACGTGACCAAGGTGGCCCACGTGCTAGAAGCAGGATTCCGATAGACAGACCACCGATTTTCGGCGGAGTAGAAACGCTAGGGCACTATAATGGCAACCACAGGAACCGTTCACTCGAGACACCGACAGTTAATGTTTGCCATTATTCAGCCTAAAAGCTGCATTTTAGCCACGCGTTTGAGTTTCAAATGGCCTGAAAAATGTTTTAATTCAAGAGACAGCATAAGAGCCTCACTGCAGTGGCAAGCCGGAATCGCACTGAGGGAAGACACTTAAGAAATAAAAAGCTTCATAGCTGGAGGAGCGGGATCCGAAGCCGCGGTTGCGCTAAAAAATCAGTTCCGCTGGTCGCTGCTTCAGACCTCAACGCCATCGCAACAGCATTTTTAAAGCACTGTATTTTAATTGCATTGAAAATATTTTCATTTACATTAACTTTTTAGGAAACGCCTCGAATCGTATCGCAAAAGGACAGAGCAGCAGAGCACTAGATGCGAGGTAAGGCTGAGCACATCACCAAGAGGGAGGGCCACTCCGATTTAATGTCGTTCGGTTCATGCACTTGCCTCAGATGAACGGTCAGTTGGGAGAAATCTTAACATTCTGCCTGTAAAAATTGCCAAGCTCTCAATCTATGCTTGCATTGTCGTCATCTTGGTCACTACGCACGTTCACGCGTGTTAAATTGCCAGTCTCTCACGCTGCAGTTTGAAAGGGTGGTCTTCATTAGCTTCAATCCGTGCGCGTGGAAGCGTCATCAGACAAGCGTCCAGCAATCCGCACGATATGGCGAGAGGTTAAAGGCAGTGAAATTCAGAAGACCCAGTGCTATCGTAAAGTCATCGGGTAATGGTAATTAAGCGGCCTAGAAATTTTTTCTAAGTTTTTTCTATGCTTAGACTCATTGTAATGTTCGTGGTAAATGCTATTGCATTTTTTTCTGAATATTCTTGGCGTACATTAGTTTTTGTACAGACACAACAACGTGCTGACTTATTTTAGCGGCGCATATAGATAACAATGAAATTTTGTAGGTGCAGTTAACATGTATGCACGCAGTGCGTGCCAGAAGTAAAGGCAGAGTGTTATTTTGGGGCTCAACTCGTAACTGTCTCGGTTTTGTCTCACGTATTAGCTCTAACAATACACACACATGTACACGGACACACTCAATAAAAGGATCTAGCCTCTCGTCCAACAATGCCTTTAGGGCTTGTCGCCTTTAGGGCTTGTCTTAAATGTTTATTACTCACTAATATCGCCGGAAGTTGCCTACTACAAAAATAACTCGAATTTTAAAACGACTGTTAGTTAGGGTGAGGGTGAGGGAGGGTCACCGATGTGAGGGCGAGAGAGGGCCAGCAAGTTTTTTGAATTGAGGATGAGGCTGAGGGAGGGCCGGATAACATCTCAAAATGAGGGCGAGGGTGAGGGAGGGCCTTGGATTCAACAGTGAGGGTGAGGAAGGAAAACCAAAAATGAGGGCATTTGCCCACCTCTGGCCGCGAGTAACCTTGTCGGCAGAAAGGAGCGAAATCACGTCTCCTAAGCGAAGAGAGGGCATCGAACTTCGATGAAACTTTTCGTCTGTCTCCTGGTTCCAGCGTGCGGTGATGCTGCCGGAGTACGACATGGGTCAAAATCGGTGTTTGCCAACTCCCGCGGTAAGCCAAGACAGCACGCGGCGCCAAGGAACCAACTCTCTGTCCAGCAGCCCGAGCGGCGCACGAGCAGTCCTCGTGACGTATGAGAGAAACGAGAGCGCAGAATCCACCGTTTTCACAAGGCCGCTCGGCGCGTGGGCCCCTCTTATCCAGCTCCGGCTCATTTGGCTCTTCATTCGCGCGCCACGATCGTACTGCTGTCAAGCGTGGTTTGAGCGAGCGAAAGAGCGAAATCAGTTGCGGCCATCACTCTGCGGCCCCGTTGCAGCGGTGGGCCGATGTCTTTGCGATGGTTTCTTTGCCCGCAGTCAGCCAGTTGGCGCGCGTGACGGTGCAAGTTGCAGCGAACACCCCGCGCTTTTGAGATGGCGATGTAGCCCCAAAGTGACGAGATGCTGAGGTGGCGAAGTTAGTTTGTCATGCATGAGGTCTGTCCATGGCAGTGCTGTCGCTTCCTAAAGAGGAAGCCGTGGTTGGGAGCAGTGGTCAGGCACAATTTGTGATGTGCTATTGTGATGGCAGTCATAAGTGAAATGGAAGCTTTTTAGCATAGCAGACATGCTATTCAGGAATGAAGAGAAAGCACACTAGATTCTGGCTTTCGGAGCATCTCATGGGAACAGAAGGCGCGCTGCAATCCTTGTGCAGCAATAGTGGCAAGGCAGGCGGCCAAGTCCAATGAAAATTCTGCATACCTATACCTACGACAGAGGGGCAGTTTTAAGCGGACACGGCACAGAGCAATTGTTTTAAGTGAGGGCGTCGATGCCAATATTCTGCCGCTATTATCTTTGGATCTTCAACCAAGCGTACGCGGCGTAAGCCGGGATACTGGAGTGACCGAGTCATTAGAAAGGTAGCGCTGGCGGACAACGGACAAGGACACGAAGTGGAGAAACTGCGCTGAACTAGTAAGTGTTATCCACCACTCTTAAGTCCCTCTATGCTGCCAAGTGAAATGATTCTTTTTCCATCTAGAAACAGGGCATCTCTATGGGTTCAAACATCGCTCCTGTTCTGAGCGTCCTCTACATGGTTATGCATGAGATAGATTATATTAGGACTAAAAAACAGAAAGAAGAAATATAGGTCCCAGCCCGCACCATTAAATATAACGGGCTTACTGCTATGCATGACAAAAAATTTGGCAAGGAACTTGAAAATTTTCCACTGCTTAAAATCTTCGCATACGTTGATGACAGTTTAATCCTCCTATACTGCCGCTACAATGCTCTTATGGCCGAAGTACACAAGGTGCTAGCCGTTTTCACAGTCTTTATCTCCGCCTGTTTTAACACATGAAATACCGGTAAATGACTGCATTCGCTTTCTGGAATTGAAGTTGCGCTTTTCGCACCAGCCCATTCGCTGGATCTTTGAGCATAGAGCCAACAAGCCAGTCTTTCTTTACGATTCAGCGCTTTCGAAATCAGTCAAGAGAAACATAGTGCACAGAAGTACTTGTATTTGGGCGTGTTGGTTCATATCTTTTCAGGAGGACACAGGGGCGCAACAAAAACACACGGACATAGAAGTAGACAGGGATAGTAAGCGCTCGTCCCTGTCTACTTCTACGTCCGTGTGTTTTTGTTGCGCCCCTGTGTCCTCCTGAAAACATAGTGCAATCCTTTACCAACGCGCAGCTCAAATCGTCTGAGAACTGCCCTGAGAGTAGTCATTTAAACCATGAACAGAGACTGCTTAAGCCTCGGTGCTCGGCGTTACTCCTGTCCTCTGTGGCTGAAAAATTGTTAAAGACAAAGCAAAGCAAAAAACACACTTTCAAGAGTGAGAGGGTTCGGAAAAAAAAACTGGCCGTCATTTCATACGTTCAACAGGTGTCGCATAATTTTTAAAAAATTTGCAAAAGGGCTGGAGTAGATGTACTGTTTGCTTCTGATCACCTTCCTAACCTTTTCCGGCTTGTCAATGGACCTAGGGAGGAGTTTCCGGAATGCACAACTAGGCGCCGGGATCTTACCATGATATGCTCCGCGCGTGTTTTTTGCTCCATTCATTTAACCTGTGACAGGAAATACATCGGCCAGACAGGTCGGTGTATAAATAAAAGGCTGCTAGAACATACTAACACAAAAGAAAAGAAGACTGGAAACTTGGCCATTCACTGCCGGGACTGCCGTCCCTGTCTTCGCCGCTCTTCGAACTTTGAAGAAACAAATTTTGACAAACAACAGAAACCAACACACCCGTGAAATAAGAGAAGCAGCTAACACCAAAAAGCTAAACGATTGTTCCGTCAGCAGGCTGCCAGTTGCCGTGTTGGAAAAAGAAATAGATTCCTCTCTGCCTCGATATGATTCTCCGCTCTTCTTGGGCTTTCGCGCGTGTGTTTATTTGTATCACCTCGCCTGTGTTAATTGTGTTTATATACCATCTTCATTCCTTCGAAGATTTAATGTCATCAGCATTGTAAGCCTCTTTCTCTGTTGGTTTTCACGCAAGTTACACTTTTTTGTTTTCTTGTCTTTCATTGCACATACTTTTCGCTGTTTCTCAGTGTGAATCGTTTTTAGCGTTGTTTTTTTTTCGGTCGCTTTTTAGTTGTGTTGTTTGTTGCCTTTTATATCATTTTCTTTCTATATTTTTTCATTGTCACCAGTTCAGCCGTGTTAGTTGTTGGCTTTCATTCGCTTTGTTCGTGCTTTTTGCTATCGTTTTTTCTTTTTTGGACCTGTCTCTTTTTGCGTTGGGAACGATTAGATAGGTGGTGACTCATATGGTTTGCCTCGTTTCATCCTTGCATATCCTTGTGCATGCGTGTCTCTGCCTCCTTGTGCTTGCGAATTTTCTGTCACAGTATAAAAGGTGCGGTTCAGTTGTCTTCGAAAATAAAGTTATTAGTTCAGCACCGTTGTGTCAGCGCTGCCTTTCTCAAAATCATAAATGCCAACCAACTCGCCCAGCAACGAACTTTCCCTAGTCATCAGTGTGACGGATGGTGCGGAAGAACCACCTGCATCCGTTCCATCTGCTGCTGCATCAAAACCTGGCGCCATGGAACTTTCACAGCAGGAGTTACTTCACCTATTGGGCTCTCATAGAGTTGCAAGACGACCGCATTTTCTGACCAAACAGGTGAGGAGTGACGAGCCGACTTATTCGCGAAATGCACCGGTAAACATACACAATGCTCACTACTGGAGATATTCAAACCCCCACTGGGTTTCACAGACGCAGCACCGTTACCAATGGCCGTTCAGTGTTTGGAATTTCTGAAGGTAGCTTGCTCGGGCCTGTGTTTTTCGACCAGACGATGACAGCAGAGCGCTATGTCAGTGACATCCACAAAGGACCCATTGACGACTTCCTTTTGTATCTGTCAGTCGACAAGGCCACTGATGTATGGTTTCAGCAGGATAGCATCCTCACAGGCAGCAGCGACAAGGCTCTCGGACCTGGCTGGACATCGCATTTCCACAGCAGTGGATCGGACGGCTTGGTCAGGGGTAGGAAACTTCATATATACAGGCTGTCCCAGCCAACTCTTGCCAGGGGGTAATAATGTGCCGCGGCACTCCAAGACTACACGACCAAATGCATGCTGGTGGCTATTGTATGGAGCAAGTCACAATATTTTTTGTAGTGTGCGTAAATGCATAATCATTCGAGATTAATGAACCAGCCTCGCAAGCAAAAAAGATGGTGAAAACTTCCAACTAGAAAGTTGTAGAACGGCCCCAAAACGTTCGAATGAACAGTTTGTAACTTTCAATCTATTACGCATTAGGATGCCTGGGCCTGTTGGTAGCTCAAGATCGACGAAACAATAGTCCAGAAAGGAGAAAACAGCGAAGTAGTAAGGGAAGACAAAGCGCTGACTTTCATCAAGGTTTATTGGAAAGAACATCAGGTTTGTACACAAGGGCAGCCTAGAATACAAGCAACAAAGATGAATTCTCGTGGCCTCCAAGCAAGTATGTGATGTGGCTAAAAGTTTGTGACTAAATAAAAAAATCTAGCGCATATATATCATGATTGCCGCTGCCCTGGATTTTCAACAAATATGCTTTGAATGCCTGCATACAAAGCTTTCCCAAGTGTATTTTCCAGACGTATTTACTTCCATATGCCATAATAGTGCAGCATCTGGGATATCAGTCTCCCTAAAACCTTTTGAGCAGCATAACGGACATAGACCACGCCTGCAACACTTTTCTCGAAAAGCATAAATGTTTGCTTACTAAGAACTGTGCAACTTACGATTCTTTCAGAGGTGATATGTTGTCTGGGTGCCATTTTCGTAATGCTACCCGTTATATGACTTCCCGCCTTCACCGTTTTGTAGCGAGGCAACCTTGTCACCTTGAGGAGACGAGGCTACCCATGGTAATTTGGGTTCTTTGCCATCAGCATTCGCCTGCTCGTTTACTGCCTCCTTGGTCGTCTTCGTTCGTCGTGGCTCAAAGATGAGTTTCTCTAGCTTTCCCGTCGGTGCTTCGCAGGTGATGAACAGCAGGTAACTGAGCAAAAAGCTCCAGAGAACCATGGAGAAGAAGAAGGACACCTGTCAATAAAGAGGAGCAAGGCATGGAAGGAATCAGTGCTTGCAAGAAGGAGATTTTTAATTCGACTTGTAAACGCCTGAGCCATGCTGATCAGCGAGCCAGACACTGAGCTTGAAAGCTACATGTGAACATCTGTCACCTGTTGCATTTGCATTTGTTTGGGGCATAGTACTGATGACGTTCCCGAGAAGTTGGCCCTGTCTTGTGCACCGTGGAACGAGCGCGAGCTTCCACGCGTCGTCGCTCTGCTTCATCCATTGGCGCTACTCAGCTGCCACATCGACAATCCGAAACTGTCTGCCTGGTCATTGGCGCTCCATCGCTCTGCTGCAGCGCCCTCCATCTACGTAGCTGCGTCGATGTCTACTCTGGCGATCCGTATCTGTGCCGCTGAGTCACTTTCTAGCAGGCGCCTATCTGCGCTGGGTACGCGGTACTTGCAACTCCCCCTTCTGTGCCTCCTTCTTGCTACGCATGCGCTCTGCCCTTTGCAGACGCGTCAGTGCGATGACGATAGATGCGAATGCACGTCTTTCCTATAAGACCTATACTTCAGTAAAATCGGGTACGCGCTGGCAGCGTCAGACTGGCGCAGCATTAACGCTGGCAGCTGAAAAGGAGCAGGAGGGCTCCATACTAGCGATGATACGCTAAGGTTTTCAAGAATTGTACAAAAATGGGCTGGTCGAATGGTGGATAACGAATTCACGCATGGGGCTTAAGTAAACGCTAGCACATCGAGATGCGGTAGCTCCAGTTGTGGGTCGGCATTACTAAGCAGAACCGCTTGGTCAGATCGGGGAGCTGGGTGATATTGAAACACAGTCGGATTGGGGAGTAAATAGAAAGGGAATTTAAGAGCGCGTTTTAGGCCGGTTCCTTTGCTTCGCGGTCTTGGGAAACAAGTTTACTCATTCAGTGCGCCCACTTTTGCGCAGGGCGCCGGTTCAGTTGCATCAGTTTAGAATCTATGGCATGGAGTCAATACAAATGCCGGATCTTCCAAAGGGCGTGACTTTGCTCAGCTACACGCCTGACTCGTCGGGCTCTTATCGCGCTTACATACGCGATACTGATTGGAAATTTTCGGAGCGTGAAAACGATGCTAAAATCGCATAACTTCCACCGCAGCGGCTTCGCTGAGTTTGTACAGTTTCTGTCACACTGCTGCCGCGGCGGGTCAGTGGTTATGACACTCGGTTTCTGACCCGGAAGACAGGGGTTCGATCCCGTGCAACAGCGGTCGAATTTTGATGGAGGCGAAATTCTAGGGGCCCGTGTACTGTGCGATGTCAGTGCACGTTGAAGAACCCCAGGTAGTCGAAATTTCCGGTGCCCTTCATTACTGTGTCCCTCATAGACTGAGTCGCTTTGGGACGTTAAATCCCCATAAACCAGCTTCTGTCACAACTCGAGTCCGCTACGACCGACACCGCGGTGTAGAAGGAGCGCTGCACGATGGATGGCGCTGTTATGGGCCGTGTTTTCCACTATTGAGGCTGCACCGGGTGAGGAGCCTCGTGTCTATCGCTCTCGCGAGGTCTCTCTCATCAGCAAGCGCACGAGGCCAAGAAGGAAATGCGACCACGCCCGGCGCAGCCTTGGTACCGGCAGGAATGGGACTCAGGTGTAATGCCACAACAGCCGTCAGTGAACTAATGGTGCTTTCGTTCGGCCACCTAAAGTTAGTGTTGTATTTATAAAGAAAACTCCTTTTAAAATGCGAGCGGTCACTGCAGCCGACTCAATTTTGTATCTGTTATTTCCAGTACAGCACGTCCCGGAGTAATCGACTGCTCTAGTGGTACAAACAAAAGATCGAAATTACCATTTGGTCAAAAAACGTTGACACCGGTGCCCGACAAGCTTTTCATAAGCATATCCGAGGCTGTGTTAAAGGTAATCCAGGAAGCAGCAACTTACACGCTGTGTCACCTTGTGCACCGTCACTCAAAGGTTTATGGAACGGAATACGCTTAAAAATTTAAATTTCAGGACCGCATTTGTACTTAAAATAGGATAAACATGCGCACCCTATTGGGCGAGTTACGCAGTGCAGGATTAGGTGGTACGCAATTCGCCCTGGATGGAAATAAATATCTTCCCCAAAATCACGTTTTAATGAACAAATGAAGTTAGGGATACGTCGCTCAGCATAATTCACTAGAAATTTCAGGCATCTACTAACTACCACCTTCTGGTGATCTCTAGGAGCGGGCCCTGCCCATATTCTGCTGTGTCCACATGCAGCGGCGATTAATACCGAATTTGTTAGGCTCGGGATATTTTAAAAATTTGACGCTTGTGTATCTGTCGGGCGTTGCTCCATACAAAGTATAGTCTCAAGTTTGGCAGGTGCTTCCAAGCAACATTCCTAGCGGAGACGCCCGTCTCTTCTTCCTCTCCTGCCTTGCTCTAATCTCTTTTGTAGCGATAGCTACATTACGGTAGCATTCCGAGCCTTCAGCGTGGCGGCGCCGCCCCCTTGTTTCTGCGCCGCCACACTTTCACGTGGTTGGTTACGTGGTGCGAAGCAGCTGCCGGCGGCACGGCGCTTTGGCTGATCACGTGGTTCGTCATGTGGTTGGTCACGTGACCAAGTTCCACTCGGCCATCTGTAGTTATTGCATCACTCCAGGTTTAACCAGAGCTAAACCACCGCCAATTTTTTGCTCCTCCTACTCTGAAGAGAAAGGAGTAAAAAGAGAGTAAGCTGTCCTCTAGCGGCCTTTCTTTTAATTTTAGAGGACAGCTTACCCTCTTTTAGTACCATATAGGCGCATCCGTGCTTACAGTGAAGCTGCACTCGGAAACGGTAGTGGCGGTCATGATACCAGTGGCAAGCCAGTGCGCTTTTCTCTCCTTCTTCTCACGGACACAAACACACACCCTCTCTCACAATACAAGTGAGGAATTCAGTACTTGCAGCGGGCGGCTAGAATATTTCCCCACCGCGGCTTAGCATGCAGCAACGTGGAGCGTATCTCTCTGGGGGCTTCAGTGTCAATGTTTCCCTAATAGTTCAACCAACTTGATATCTATGAACGCCATCTATATTTGGCATTTTTAGATAAATTTGGTCCCCTAAAGTCATGTGCGGCTTTTGATCAACAAAGGAAACAAAAAACGAATTCACGTCTTGACGAAACATGCGAGAAATTCTAGTTATGCATATCTGTTCACAGAACCAAAATTCTTCACTCCGGACACTTACCACGAAGAAGTGCGAGAAGAACATCCTCTAGCGGGAGATGTGCAGCCAAAGATGTATGAAGGGCATGTGGATGATGTACACACCGAAGGATCGCCTGCTCAGGGGCGTGAAGGCACTCAAGGACCAAAGACAGGAATGTGTTCAAGAAGCCTGCGTTCGCGTAAGGATACGTAGGAAAACACTGGTAATCATGTTTTATGCCGACGTGAATATGGCAGAATGTGCACTTCTCTGGAGCATGCAGTAAAAAAAAAAGAGCACACTGTTGCTCCTAGATTTTCGGAGTACTCACTGCGGTTCTAAAGAATGTGGTACAATGAAGCCCTAAATATCTGGTGTTTATATTCATATTGGGTGATGCAGGGACTATGGCAACTCACATGGAGCAATGCACAAATTTAGCCTGCAGACTAGTTTCCAAAGGCCCCGCGACCGCTTTGCTGCTGTTTGACAGCCATGAATACCAGTACTTCTGAACAAATCGGTCCGCTTTACGTTGATATTTAGTAAAGCGGTGCCACTGGGAAGTAGACGTAAACCCGTGTTTGATTGCAATGCACGCTTGTGTCGATCCAGTTGTATCCAATATATAGCCCTCTGCGGTAGTACCAGTTTGAGAAAAGATAAAAAGTTGTCCATCCTGTTGTCTCACCGCGTTCTCGCGTGCATTTTCATTCTGAACCATAGATGGCTCAATCACTCCAATAACTTGGAATTGACGAATAAAGCAAGGAATGCGCCAAAATTCCGTACTAAACCAAGGCCACCACCTGATCCCATCTCTGTAGAGTCCCAGGTTCAGTCGATAGACGTGTCTACATTTCTCTGCCAGAGTGACAGTACACAACCTGTAGGCAAACGACATTTTCGCTTTCCAGGGACTGCTTGAGAAGGATGCAGGGAGGAAGGTTACACATCGGGAATGTGGACGCTGTCTGTTTACCGTAGGTGAACTCCTAAAGCGCCCTTATTTTTTCAATTACGTCCAAATGCCAGGGGTCCGGGTTCAGATCCACTCTTTGGCGACACGCGAGCAACATCGATTAGGCTTGCATGTGCTTTTTTGCGCATTTGAGCGCTTTTAACAAAACACTGTTATTAGAAGGATGGTAATTTTGGCTCGGGGGCGAAATATTTTGAAGGAACTTACTGTAACGTACAACACGCAGTGGAGGAGAAAACAACTTGGCATCATTTCAGGTCTTTACGCTGGGATATTGTACCTCGCCCTGCTCCATGAAGAACAAAGGATTTGCTCGCAAGGACACTGTCTTTGTGTAGTAATGAATCGCGTGCGGAGTTGGAAGTGCATTGTGGTTATTTTCGAGCAGACTACTTGGACACGTTTTGACGCTTGCGCATTCCATGCCTTCAGCTGACATTCATGTAGATCTTAGCACGGAGGGTTTTGGGGAACGAGCTAAGTAAATATACGACTGTTTCATTTCTCGACACGAGAAGCAGAAAGCAATATAAAACGTATCTTACTTCATGAATTCTCGGTTTAAATTCTAATAGCAATTGTGCAGGGTGCCATCCAACCTCTCAGCAAAAATTAAAGAAACTTTTTACACGCGTATGTGGCTACCCGAGCAGCAGGAGAGTAGCGAATTATTCCCCAGATACCGCTACTTTTTTAAATCATTTCCCAGCCTTGTTTAGTTTCGCGTCTTTCTGCACTTGCTGAAAGGCCCCTCCGCCAGTTCTGGTGTGCTCTGAATTTCTATAAGCGTACTGCACTGGATGACGATGCTCGAGACGGCAAATTTAAAAAGCGTAGTCTGTGTCGGTAGCTCCGTGTGATATCAGCAGAAACCTGCGCAAGCTTTTAAAAGTAATCGCGGCCTGTAAACTGGTAATAAAATATATTTTTAGTGCAATTATGTTCGCAGAGCGCTTTCATGGTACCGAAATTCTTCGTTTCAATATTTAAAGTAAATGCGCATTGAACGAATTTGTTTTGTTTTTTGTGAAATTATTGAAAGAATTGGCAATAAAGGGTCTCTTAGGCGCTTTTTATGAGCATACCGTAAATAAACTCGCCCTCGCGTTACCTCGTGTTGTGACAAATATTTAGGCTAATAGTGTGCCTCCATAAGCAGCTCAGAAATCAAAGTTATGCTCGAAAGTGACTTTCGTATTCTTTCGACTTTTGACACTTGAGCCATTTACGTTAGCGTGTCTACATGGATATTTTTCAAAAGAGCAATTCGTACGGCACCTTCAGACGTTTCATGAGCCTCACGCCGCGATCTTGCAATGCAGCAGCCGCGCAATACAAATTACCTAGCAAAATAAACAAACGCCGACATAATCACGCTGACGATGGCTGTTTGCTAGGTGAGGCTGGTGGCGAGGCACCCACAGCCTTGAGCGGGCTAGAAATCACGAGAGTACGGGAAAGGTGCGAAGACGGCGAAGGAGATATTTCGATTTCCCAAGCGCCGCTTCTCTGAAAAGCACCATGAAGCAGTGTCGTTCCAAATCGAATGAACACTTCTTAAAGGACTATACACACCTAATTTTAATGCGTGTTTTCCTCTTCCAAATGATGCTTTTCACCTTAGAATACGTGGATCACCACGTGGATTTCGCCTACGAACGCTAAATATTATGTAATTGAATTTCTTCTTTTATGCTGTTTCACTCTGGGTTTCATCAGCCGAATGATGGCTGTGACGTGCAGTTGATGTTTAGGTCACCTGACGCAGAAATAAACGCCTATATTAATGGTGACACAGAGTTTTAGCTCACTACAAGACCTAAATTAGCCTGCTTCAATAGCTAGAATTACAACAGTCTATGTATCAGCAGTTGCATTGCATTTTTTGTGCTTCACGTGACCTAAACATCCACTACAGGCCACAGCTATCGTTGGGCTTATGAAACCCAAAGCTAAATAGCATTGAAGGAACGGAACGTAACCGGTGGGTAGCGGCAGAAAGAAAGAAAACGTTTATTGCTGGGTGTTACTGGCTTTATAAAGACCGCAAAGGTCGCATGACTGGACATGATACGCGGCTCGTGTGAAACAGGATTTGCTCATGCTATGCATCAGCCTGCGTGCTTGATAACACATCACACGTACTTGATAATAGTACAAGCATCAAGAAGAAATTCAATATAAATTATTTAGCGGTCGTAGGCGAATACCACGAGGCGGCCCGTGTATACCAATGTCTAACGCGTTGTTTGAAAGATGAAAACACGAAAGCAAAAATTTGGAGTCTGTAGTCCTACAAAAATTAGTTCATTGTTAGTGTCGCCGTCATTTAATTTGTCTTCCTTTTTGTAGACTACACTGGTACTAAATCTCACCAACTCTCCCAGGCATCTTTCATTCTAGCGCATATTTTTATTCCAGGCAACCCTCTAGGATATCAAAAAGCAAGGAAATAAAAACCTTTCAAGGAGTGATCGTCTATGTGTTGCGGGGTTGTAAGCTTAAAGCAATAAGAAAAAAGAAGAAAGGGTGGGGTGGATTAGCAAGTAGGTACTTGGCGTATCTCGTCGCGTGCAGCTGATGTGAAACACGTATTTGCGGCCTTCGAAGGTAACCATGGCCACTCAGGTTATCACTGCAGGCAGCAGCGCGGCCACGCACCGGCGGCAGCCTAGCCAATCACTTGCAGCACGAATGAATGCAGCTGCCTGGAGAGGTAAATAAAGTAACGAAAGAAACAAATGACGACATGATTACCCGACTATGACGCCTCAGTAGGGTAGTCTGGTATAGAAGCTCGATAGCCAAACACGAGAGGAGGAGAGAAGGAGCGAAGAGGGCATTTCGATTCCCCATAACACAGCGTTGGATCCGCTTGTTTTGGATTTTGGAGTGCGAATTCCGTCCGTCCGTCCGTCCGTCCGTCCGTCCGTCCGTCCGTCCGTCCGTCCGTCCGTCCGTCCGTCCGTCTGTCTGTCTGTCTGTCTGTCTGTCTGTCTGTCTGTCTGTCTGTCTGTCTGTCTGTCTGTCTGTCTGTCTGTCTGTCTGTCTGTCTGTCTGTCTGTCTGTCTGTCTGTCTGTCTGTCTGTCTGTCTGTCTGTCTGTCTGTCTGTCTGTCTGTCTGTCTGTCTGTCTGTCTGTCTGTCTGTCTGTCTGTCTGTCTGTCTGTCTGTCTGTCTGTCTGTCTGTCTGTCTGTCTGTCTGTCTGTCTGTCTGTCTGTCTGTCTGTCTGTCTGTCTGTCTGTCTGTCTGTCTGTCTGTCTGTCTGTCTGTCTGTCTGTCTGTCTGTCTGTCTGTCTGTCTGTCTGTCTGTCTGTCTGTCTGTCTGTCTGTCTGTCTGTCTGTCTGTCTGTCTGTCTGTCTGTCTGTCTGTCTGTCTGTCTGTCTGTCTGTCTGTCTGTCTGTCTGTCTGTCTGTCTGTCTGTCTGTCTGTCTGTCTGTCTGTCTGTCTGTCTGTCTGTCTGTCTGTCTGTCTGTCTGTCTG
This sequence comes from Amblyomma americanum, assembly GCF_052857255.1. NCBI lineage: Eukaryota > Metazoa > Arthropoda > Arachnida > Ixodida > Ixodidae > Amblyomma > Amblyomma americanum. The sequence goes on from NW_027526484.1 coordinate 1,799,170, forward strand.
TCTGTCTGTCTGTCTGTCTGTCTGTCTGTCTGTCTGTCTGTCTGTCTGTCTGTCTGTCTGTCTGTCTGTCGGTTTGTCCGTCCGTCCGTCCGTCTGTCGTCCTTTCTGCGCACTACAGTGGTAATAAAGGTCACAAACTCTCCCAGCTATCTGTCATTTTGATGCGTACTGTTATCCCAGGCAGCCACTATAGGAGGCCTGTAAGCAGGGAAGTAAGCAAATGTATTGCACTAGTGTTCATCTGTGCGCTGTAAATCTGCAAAATTTGTATCCTTTTTATTGAATAAAGAAAACGAAGGAGGAGCGGGATGGATTACGAAGCAGTTTTTCAGCGTATCTTGTTAAACGCAGCTCATGTTAAGCACGGATTTGCGGCATTCGGAGGTAGAAATTGCCACTCAGGCTATTACTACAGGCCCCGCAAACTGCGTCATATGGGCCACATATACGGCCCACGGAGTCGTTTCTACTGATCCGCTGCTGGTAACAACCCCCAAGCAGGAGTCCGGCCCTTGCTCGCCGCGACCACGCGGCATCGTCTAGCGCATGGGTTGCGCGGCATCTCTTATCGTTGATTCCTCTCCATTTATACTGGGTCATGTAAACTGAGATGTGTCCGTTCTGTGTCCGTTCATTCGCACTGATCGTACCTGCAACCATAGCTCTTGATGTGGTGATGATAATGATAAATTTTTATGGCGCAAAGGCAGCTTTGGCCAAAGAGCGCCATTGCACAAGGTAGTTTTTCATTGCACAAGGTGGGGTCAAAGACCCAGTTCCCAAGCATTTCACCCTAAAGAAGCCGAGCCCCAGGCAGGGGATAGCGTTTACCCATTGTATCACCGGTGACTACCCGGCGGCACTGGGGATCGAGCCCCGCACCTCGCGCATGCGAGGCGGATGCCCAAACCACTAGGCCAACGCTACGGTAACTGACTTGATGTACTTCAAGAATGAAGCACATCAACTTTGAACCGAGATGTTATATATCTGACGGCCACTTCATACCCTGGCTGAGTAGGGGCTGTTCAGGCTTGCAACCACAGTTCATTGAAATATCGAAATCCCGTCATTAGCTGCACTCTGCACATTAGCTGTCTGAACAGAGAGCTAATGTGTATAAAGCGGCTGAAGCACTTCATGTTTCCCTTTATGTTTATGTTCACGCTTCCTAGGAAGTGGGGCGAAGAAGAACACGTATCAATAAGCAGGAACAAGGCATGAAAAGAATCAGTGCTAAAAATAATGAGAGTTATGATTGCGAACAAGAGCTCTGCTTGTCTTGAACAGATGCACAGCTTAAGGACGCCAGAAGTGTTGCACTATGCGGCTACGAAACAAACCTCCGTGGCTTGATTATACTTTCGGCAAAGATGTTTTATATAATTTTAGGAATGCCTACTCCCGATAGAAGGCTTGGACATTTTTGGTATATTCTCTTGAATTCATCTCCTCCCGTGTTTACAACTTGGGCCTCTTAAGTGGAACTCTAAGGCTCTATCCAAGTTCTAAATATATTTAGGTTTCTTTGACGTTTCCCGGAACCCCTCATATGACATTAGATCAGCGCTTCCCTCGTTAGCTTGCTATCAATTCCCTGTCGGCCGTGTTCGATTCTTCTGAAGTACTTTTTTTTATTTATAACGCAATTTTTTCCTCGTTAATCGGGTCGAAGTAGCCGCGCTCAACCTTACGATCGTGCGCTTTCCAGAGACTGTCATAGGAAGTCTTGATCTCAGATTGTATTGCGACAACGTTTGCTGCAAGAGAAAAACAATTGGTGTGAACCAGCCGCTAGCCCAGTGCTAGCCTCCAGCAGCGCTAAATGTATAAAAACTAATTCCAGACAATGTTGGTTCGTCGCCGGAAGTATGTAATGCTTTGCCTGAAATGACCTCATCCTTTGTGGAACATATGATACGGGAGAGGACAAAAGAAGGCAGTAACAATGAAACATACCTCCTCGTCCTGTGTCACAGACGATAGTGACCCTCGACATAAGAATGGACCACAGAATCCGGTCGAAAAATGCCAGGAATAACTTCCCACATTCTGTAGTGGGCTCCTTGGCTTGGTACCAAGGAATCTTAATAAAGGTGCACAATAACCCGCACGCTATTGCTAACAACCAGGCCGCGGTCTCGCACGCCTGGAAGAGACAGTTTTACATGGACATAAGTTGCAAACGTTCATTGCAAAAGGCGGAAATTTCGGTAAACTGTTACAGGGGACACCGGAAGCACATCGTTTCAGGCACAGAAAGAAAAGGTGCCTGTGCAGCAGGTGTGGCGCTTAAATTTACATGATGAGTGCTCGCTTCACACTGCTGGGAGAGGTTTTCGTTATGGCATCATTTTGAGTATGGAACTGATGATGTTTTTAGGTAAGGGTGAAATAACGTTATTTCTTCAAGTGAATACAACCAATGCTGGAGCATCGGCTTTCCCTTAGCTCCGTTACCATCTACATAATTAATTAGTTTTCTTGTATATTTGTTTATAGGCACCGCACTAAACTCCGTGGCACGTTTCGAGACCAGGGCCTTCACGGAGGGCTTTTTACTGGGAAATACTGGGCCGGAGACTTGGAAGGCTCTCGAGCCAAAGCACGCGTCTCATAGCTCCACGTATCTTGGCTGGCAGGGGTAATTAATAGTGCTCCTGACTTGCTTATGTATTATCATCTGTTTTCCGCCTACATCATTGCCGCTTACAATCTTCTTTCTGCTCTTCCTCTTTTGCTCATTGCAAAGTAGAAGGCCAGATAATTATCCCTTAGGCCACCCTCACTGTCTTCCTGTAAATAAGGCTTCTCTCTTGCGCTGAAATGATTGATTAGAGTGGGTGTTAAGTTACATTCAGACATTTGACGGTCAGACTTCCTTCATTTGTCTGATAGCGGTATAGCCACACCAAAAACCAATATTATTATGATGCTGAGCTTCGAGATCACTCAGAAGATCTGATTATTTACTAACGAATAAATTACCGCAATTCCTCATTAACCAACCCGGGACTTCTTGATTATGGACACCATTAAAATGGATTCTGTTGGCATCGAAAAAATAATTGAACAGCTGAAGATGCCATCATCATGCGGAGTGGATGACATCAACTCGAAACTTTTGAAAAGTACCAAAGTGTATAGTGCTATTATTTTTGCTGAACTGTTTCAACAATCTCTTCAGTCTGGCTCTGTCCCTAGCGACTGGAAGGTGGGCAAGGTGCTTCCCCTGCACAAGGCTGGGGACAAACATTCTCCTAATAATTGTCCGCCCATTTCACGTGTTAGCATCCCTTGTAAGATCATGAACATGTCGTCTGCTCTCACCTTGCCTATTTTCTTGAGTCAAATTCTTTTTTCAGCCATCGCCAACACGGGTTTCGTAAACCATTATCATGCGAGACGCAGCTTCTATTCTTTACACAGGATGTTCATTTCATTCTTGACCGGGGTTCTATGGCTGACTGTATATTCCTGATTTCTCCAATGCCTTTGACAAAGTTTCTCACCAATTACTATTTTTCAGATTAAATAATATCAACCTCTACCATAACATCATTTCGTCGCTTCAGTCTTTCCTCGCTAATCGTTCTCAATACGTGACTGCTAATAAATCCAAATCTCCTTCCTCTCCAGTGGGCTCAGGTGTTCCCCAAGGTTCTCTACAAGGGCCCCTATTTTTTAACATTTATAATCATGGCTTGCCTAACAACATTGCTTCTTCCGTATGTCTTTTTGCTGACGATTGTGTTATTTACGGTGATATTAACAGTGACTCTGACACTTCTGTCCTTCGATCTGATATTAACCAAGTTTCGTAATGGTGTAAATTATGGCTCATGGAAATTAATATTAATAAGTGTAAACATATGCGTGTTCCTCGACGTAACACTGGAATAGACACTTACGACCTCAATAATGCTCCTCTTGAAGCTGTGCCTTCATATAAGTACCTTGGTTTGCACATAACTTCTAATCTTTCTTGGACTCTGCATGTGGAATTTATTACTAACAATTCTAACCGCATGTTGGGGCACCTGCGTAGAAACTTCTTCCTTTCTTGTACTTAAATAATATTGCTCCTTCATAAAACACTTGTTCGGCCTAAATAGGAATATGCAACAACTGTCTGGGACCCAGCCCTGTTATCATTAGCATCTGAACACGAATCTGTTCAAAACCGTGCTTCACGTTTCATGCTTTCAAATTATCGCCGTATCTCCAGTGTTATTATTATGAAAACTACCTTATCATTGCCACCGCATTCATTCCGCAGAAAAATTTCTCGCTTATGCCTATTTCTTAAGATATATCACTACAATCCTGTCGTTAAGAGCCGGCTACTAACTACACCTACATGTTTCAGGCCGCATTGATAACCTTCGCAAAGTAAGTGTTCCGTGATGCCATACTAAACACACTTTTTTCTTATTTTGTCCACAACACTTCCGACAGTTGGAACCACCTTCCCAGACACGTTGTCGATACTACTGACCCAAGCTCCTTTAAGACTGCCCTGTGCAATCTCTATTTTAAATTTTGGTAAATTTTATTTTGCGTTCGTTTTTGCTGTCTTATTGCTGTCTGCCGGAAATGTTTTCCTTTTTTGGGGGGGTTTGTAATTTTTTCCCCTTAGCCTTCTTTTGCCTCATTTTTAGTGTTTTGTTTTGTTCATTTTTCGCCGCGTTATCATTTCTTCTATTTATGTTTCTGCTGCACTGTATTTTATTCAATGTATGTCTTTCCCACCCCCCTCTTTAATGCCTTTGGGCCCTGAAGGTATTTGAATATATATATATATATATATATATATTGCTACGCTACTAACTACTCTAGTGGCGCCATACAGCGGCTAAACTGCATTTCCTTGCAGTTGGGAAGCCTTGAGCCATCTCGGGGCTAGAAGCTTCGTCTTCTTCATCTCTCGTGCTGCCTGCTGCCTTGCGCGTTCCAACGTCTTGCGCGTCTAATTAAAGCAAGTAAACCAGCCCTGCTTACGCCAACCGTTTCTCAGTGACATATTTGGTGGGGGTGCTGGGTAACGGCCCATGTACGCTGACCTCGAGGACACCTTTGACGTCAGCTCTCAACGCGTGGCTACAACACCAGTCCACAAGGCGAGCCGCCGCCTGCGAGGCCTACAACCTGAGTTCGGCCAACTGACAGCGCCGGTAAGGGCCATGACATCCACCGCGGCTAGCCAGACAAGTTAGCACTCCGGGAGTGCCCCGCCATTTGTCCTTCACGCACCTCGATCGCCGCCACCGTTCCACGGGGACAGGTTCGAGGACGTCGAAGACTGGTTGGCCAGCTTTGACCGAGTGGCGGGTTTCAATGAGTGGGACGGCGAGCGCAAGCTGCGCAACGTCTACTTTGCGCTGCAGGACTCGGCCAAAACCTGGTTTGAGAACCACAAAGCTTCCTTTACCACCTGGGAGGCTTTTCGTTGAGAGCTGCTAGCGACATTTACCAGCAGCGAAAGAAAAGAGAAAGCTAAAATCGCCCGGCGCTCGAGATCACAGCAGCCGAATGAGGGCGTCGCGATGTTCATCGAGGACATGACCCGGCTGTTCAATCGGGCCGACCCTGCTATGCCCGAAGCCCAGAAGGTACGCCACTTAATGCGTGGCGTAAAAGAGCAACTGTTTGCCGGACTGGTCCATGACCCGCCACGAACAGTGTCCGACTTCACCAAGGAGGCAATGAGTATCGAGCACTCTTTACAGGAACGGGGCGCCCACTACGGACGTCAGGCTACTGTAGCAGCCGCTTCCCAGTCCCAGTACACGCCTACGTCGCTGCCCGCCGAGGACCTTCGGGAGCTTGTAAGAAGCCTGGTGCGCGAGGAACTGGCGAAACTTCGCTTTGAAGCTCCACAGGTCAGCGTCGCTGCCGTTACGGACGTGGTCCGCGAAGAAATCCGACGAGTTGTGCAGCCACCCCCCGCTCCACAACCGGCGCCCTCCGTTATGACGTACAGCGAGGCGCTACGAGGTCCCGGGCCAGTGATGCGAGCCTTTTCCCCCATCGCTCCTGTGCAATACCTGCAGGAGCCAATCGCAACAGCACCCTCCGTGCCGCAGGAGTTCAGGCCCCCTGTGAGCAAACCGCACGTTTGGCGTACGCCAAACAATCGGCCGCTCTGTTACCACTGCGGAGAGCCTGGCCACATCCTCCGCCACTGCCCCTACCGCAGGATGGGTTTAAGGGGGTTTTCACCTGACGCACTTCGACCACGCTACAGTGAAAGACCACGAGATATCGAACAGTACTTGGCTGAAAACGTGCAATCTTCGACCTCGCAGCGACGCCAGTCCCGATCGCTATCCCCAAGGCGGTTCTCTTCGCCCGGCCGCCCGACATACTCTGGCCAGTTCAGAGGTACGTCCCCACGTCGGGAAAACTGAAGACGGCGTCCTCCGGGGGTAGGGCTGCCGCTACTGGACCGAGTCAAGAGCCTCCACCCGGCAGTTCGCCACGACGCTCCGCGCGACGACGACCTGACCCGACGACCTCGACGACGCGCTGCGACCGACTGGCCTCCGCCGAAATTCCGGTATCCGCCGACAACCATGACGTTACCACACTCGTGGATACCGGCGCCGATCGTGGATACCGGCGCCACTGTCTTGAGGAAGGTTCTGACCCCTTGGGCTGGGCCGCAGATCCGGACAGCTGGTAGCCACGTGGTAACTCCGATCGGTGTCTGCACTTCGCGAATCCAGATCCGCGGTGTTACTTCCCCTGGCTGCTTTGCTGTGTTACCAGAGTGCTCCAAAGACCTCATACTCGGTTTGGATTTCCTTCAAGAGTACGGTGCCGTTATCAACCTCCAGGAGCTAATCGTGTCGTTTTCCACCCAAGGTCCTGTCGACGACGATACCGAGCCACGCAGGGATAAGTTATGCGTCGGTGACGACCACGTTTTGATCCCATAAAGATCCAGCATGTTTGTTACTGTAGAGTGCGATTACAGTACCAAAATTCGTGGCATTGCTGAAATCAACATGTCGCTGCTCCTTGGTCGGCAAGTCTGTGTTGCTCGAGGAATTGTTGAACTGGACAAGGGCCGAACCGAACTCTTGGTGACCAATTTTGGTTGTGAACCTCAGTGTTTGCCTGGCAGAACAGCTATTGCGTATTTCGAGGAACTCAGCGAATTCGCGGGACAGCACGCTTTGACCGGAGCCCCGGCATCAGTGGAGGAACGGACCACTCCCATAAACACTGACGTGAACCCAAACCTCCCAACTAACCAGAAACGCTGCTTGGAAAGCGTTATCCAGTCTTTCTGCGACTGCTTTGCCTCGACCTCCAAGGTTAGGCAGACACCGCTCACAAAGCACCGAATTATAGTTGACGCCAACCAACGGCCGTTATGTCAGCCGCCCTACCGCATCTCTTCGAAGGAACGTGATGCCATTCGACGCCAAGTTCAAGAAATGCTGAAGGACGACGTGATAGAGTCGTCGACGAGCCCGTGGGCGTCGCCTGTTGTTCTAGGGGCAAATAAAGATGGAACCCTACGGTTCTGCGTTGATTACAGACGTTTAAACAAAGTCACTAAAAAAGATGTTTATCCTCTTCCGCGTATTGATGACTCCCTGGACCGGCAGCGCCACGCCAAGTACTTCTTATCGCTAGATTTACGAAGCGGCTATTGGCAAATCGAGGTGGACGAACGCGACCGGGAAAAGACCGCCTTTATTACACCGGACGGTCTGTACGAATTCCGGGTGCTCCCTTTCGGCCTGTGCTCGGCTCCTGCAACCTTCCAGAGGATGATGGACACCGTTCTTGCCGATCTCAAATGGCAGTCCTGTCTCGTGTACTTGGATGACGTTGTCATCTTTTCTGACACGTTCGAAGAGCACCTGAGACGCCTGCGCGCTGTGTTCGAAGCAATTCGGTCGGCCGGTCTTTCCCTCAAGCCCGAAAAGTGTCACTTCGCTTTCGAAGAGTTGAAGTTTCTGGGCCACATCGTGAGCGCTAAAGGGGTTAGCCCAGACCCCGATAAGACTGCTGCCGTGGCTGCTTTTCCCGTGCCAACCGATAAGCGCAGTGTGCGCCGCTTTCTGGGTCTCTGCGCCTATTATCGGCGTTTTGTGCAGAACTTCTCCCAGATCGCTGAGCCCCTCACGCGACTCACGAAAGATTCCGAACCATTGTTCTGGGGCCTGGAGCAACAGCAAGCCTTTGAAGACCTCTGCACTCGTCTCCAAAGTACGCCCATCCTTGGACACTTCGACGAGTCAGCTGACACTGAACTACACACAGACGCCAGCAACATCGGCCTCGGTGCGGTCCTTGTGCAGAGGCAGGATGGTCTCGAACGCGTAATCGCATACGCGAGCCGCACATTGTCACGATCTGAGGCGAACTATTCCACCATCGAAAAAGAATGCCTGGCCATTGTGTGGGCAGTAACAAAATTTCGCCCGTACCTATATGGCCGCCCTTTCAGGATCGTCAGCGACCCCCACTCGCTGTGTTGGCTGGCGAACCTCAAAGATCCCTCGGGACGGCTTGCACGCTGGAGCCTTCGACTTCAGGAATTCGATGTCACCATCGTCTATAAGTCTGGTAGGAAGCACAGTGATGCCGACTGTTTGTATCGTGCTCCTATCGAGACCAACCGAGCTGACCCCGACGACGATTTCGTTTTTCTTGGTGCCATCTCCACGTCCATCCTCATTCAACACCAAAGGGACGACAGCGAACTACGGCCCCTCATTGAGTATCTAGAAGGAAGCGCTCAGTCTCCCCCGCGAATATTTTCGCGCAAGCTGTCGTCGTTCTGTTTACGTGACGGCGTCCTGTATAAGAAAAACTACAGTCCAACCGAAGCTGTCTATTTACTCGTCATGCCTACGGCTCTTTGCGACGAAGTCCTGCAGGCGAGCCATGATGACCCATCTTCTGGTAACCTGGGTTTTTGTCGAACTTTGGCACGCATACGGCAAAAATACTACTGGCCGAGGATTGCTGCAGTTGTGAAACGTTACGTAAGAACTTGCCGCGAGTGCCAGCGTCCCAAGACACCGCCGACTAAGCCAGCCGGCCTACTCCAGCCTATTGATCCGCCTCAGGTTCCCTTCCACCAAGTTGGCATGCACATACTCGGCCCATTTCCGGAGTCCTCGCTGGGCAACCGCTACATTGTGGTCGCCACCGACTACCTCAGCCGATACTGTGAGACTAAAGCTCTTCCCCGTGGTACTGCTGACGAAATTGCGAACTTTTTCATTCAAAACATTGTGCTTCGTCACGGTGCACCCACCATCGTTTTAACTAACAGGGGAACAGCGTTCACCTCGGCCCTTACGCACGAGGTTATGCGCCTAAGCGGCACCAGTCACCGCAAAACAACCGCTTACCACCCTCAAACGAACGGCCTCACCGAACGGCTCAACAATACGATCGCCGACATGATTTCTATGTATGTCGACGCGGACCACCGGAACTGGGACGCCATACTCCCTTACGTCACTTTTGCTTATAATACTGCGGTCCAGGAAACGACACGCTTCACTCCATTTCGTTTAGTACATGGTCGCGAAGCCACAACCATGCTGGATGCAGTGCTGCTTCCAGCTAGCGCTACCCCCTCTGTTATGGCTGCTGCCCAATTTGTTCGTTACGCTGAGGCCGCCCGCCAACTTGCTCGACAGAGCATCCGGCACCAGCAAGTTCACGACGCTCAGCGATACAACCTCCGCCACCGCAATGTGCGTTACCTGCCCGGCGAACAAGTCTGGGTGTGGAGTCCAATCCGCATGAGTGGACGCTCTGAGAAGCTTCTACGCAGATACTTTGGCCCCTACGAGGTGCTCCGCCAGCTCAGTCAAGTTACCTACGAAGTTCTTCCCCAAGGAACAGTTCGCTCTTCTAGACGGCCGACCTCCGAAGTTGTCCACGTCGCTCGGATGAAGCCGTACCACGCCCGCTAGCCCCTCGCGCGTGTCTGCACCACACGCCAGACACGTGCGACTACCCTTGTGGTCCTGCCTGCAATTTCTACCACACCGAGTCGGTGTCTTCAAGAGAGGGGGAGCAATGCTACGCTACTAACTACTCTAGTGGCGCCATACAGCGGCTAAACTGCATTTCCTGGCAGTTGGCAAGCCTTGAGCCGTCTCGGGGCTAGATGCTTCGTCTTCATCTCTCGTGCTGCCTGCTGCCTTGCGCGTTCCAACCTCTTGCGCGTCTAATTAAAGCAAGTAAACCAGCCCTGATTACGCCAACCGTTTCTCAGTGACAATATATATATATATATATATATATATATATATATATATATATATATATATATATATATAATCAAATAAATAAATAATTGGGCTGTTTACTAACTTTCATCACGACTTTCTGCGAACTTGGTCTAAAATTCAAAAATTTTAAAGTTTACGCTAACGCTTAAGGATGGTGAAAAACGTACTGACCTTAGGTGCAGGCCACTGGACGTATATTTAAGATTAAAGATAACGGCTAAGTTCCGCCACGATCCTGATTACCTCAGAGCAACTGGATCAGTATCAATGATGTTATTGCTTTCAGCGAAAAGAAATCTTGCCGAATGGCGCAAATGATGCAGAATATAATTCACTCGAGAAATGTCGACATCCAAACAGCAGCTTTTCCGCCGCAATATTCAAAAAAGAAGCATTCACCTTTGAAATCTTCTTCTCCTTAAGTCTTTCCACGAAGAAATATGCAGGCAACCAGTGAAGTAACACACACCGTGCTAGAAAAAATAAAAGTAATAGTAGAAACCTGTCCCGAGGAAAGTTCTGCAGCAAAATATATATATATATATATATATATATATATATATATATATATATATATATATATATATGAGTGAGCGATAGAAATATATGTGTAGTTCTTGTTGTTCTTTCAATGCGCGGATGTTTATCCCCTTCAGTGACGATCTAGTATCCAGTCGGAGGAAAATATCAAACATTTCAAATTTTTGTAAGAAGTATGGCTAGATTGCTGAAAAAAATTCCATCCTGCGTGATAACAATTATGCAATTTCTCTTTGGTCGTGGTATCTCCACGTGATGAATCTTGACTGTTATGAGTGCACTTCTTTTGAGTCGCTGCAGTATAAAGAAGACTGTGTATAAAATACACAGCTTAATTTAGGCTTGTGTAACAAAAGTAAAAACGGCATTAATTTTTACCCAAACCACACAGAAAGACCAGACAGGACGGGCGCTGACTCCAACTATTCCTATAGAAAGCCACATGTTGCATATATATAGCCCGAAGAAGGTAAACGCATGCGCATTTCTTATATGGTAAAAAAGAAAAAAAAGGAGAAAAACCAACAACAATAACAAACTCACACCCACACTCAGACAAAACCTTCTCATTATCACGTATTTTTTAGCAATCTATGCCCACTTTCTCGTAGGGAGATAGAAGAGGTGCTGACGCACATGCCACCTCTCTCTTTGATAAAAAAGGCTTCTGCCCATTTCCGAGATAATCTATCTTTGCTCCTAGCTAGAATTTTAATCTCGCCAAGTCATGGCTCACAGTTTTTGTTTTTGTTTTTATCAATGCAGGAGCGGCAATGAGCGGGCAGGTTTTCGGACGAATCTGATGCGTTCCCTAACGACCTTTTATGTTCGCCTGCACGCTCGTTTACGCAGCGTCCAGTCTGGCCGACGTACACCTTGCCACATGCAAGGGGGATCTCGTAGACCACTCCTGTGGCCCACCTTACATAGGGCTTCGAGTGCCTCTTTCCACACCCAAATGTTTCTTTGGCACCGCTGCTAACCTTGAGCACATCTTGGCCAATTTGCAGAGGGCGGAGAAGACCATGGGGACTCCGTACTTGTTGCCAACTCGTTTTAAATTGTGGGACACCTTGTGAATTGTGGGACACCTTGTGAAGATCCCCCTTGCATGTGGCAAGGTGTATGTCGGTCAGACTGGACGCTGCGTAAACGAGCGTGCAGGGGAACATAAAAGGTCGTTAGGGAATGCATCAGATTCGTCCGAAAACCTGCGCGCCCATTGCCGCTCCTGCATTGATCAAAACGAAAAAAAACTGTGAACCATGACCTGGCAAGATTAAAATTCTAGCAAGAAGCAATGATCGATTATCTCGGGAATTAGCTGAAGCCTTTTTAATCAAAGGGAGAGGTGGCATGTGCGTAAGTACCACTTCTATCTCTCTACGAGAAAGTGAGCATAGGTTGCTAAAAAATGCGCGATAATGAGCAGGTTTTGCCTGAGTGTGAGTGTTTTTTTGTTGTTGCTTTTCTCCTTTTTTTTCTTTTTTGTCATATAAGAAATGCGCATGCATTCACCTTCTTCGGGATATATATATATATATATATATATATATATATATATATATATATATATATATATATATATATATATATATATATATATATATATATATATGCAACTTGTGGCTTTCAAGAAACATAGTTGGAGTCAGCGCCCGTCCTATCTGGTCTTTCTGTGTGGTTTGTGTAAAAATTAGCGCTGTTTTTACTTTTCTTACACAATGTTACACCAAATAGCCCAGCAAGAGGTACTCGTAATTTAGGCCTTTTAAAACACTGATCAAGCCAAAACAAGCGAACAAGTACACATACCGTACGTTCCAAAGCCACTGCCGCTTGTGTGAGACACGGATGAGTCCATCTTAAATGGTTTTATGGGTCTGCATTCAAAGTATTCGAACTATACACTCTTGACATTCATGGCTCTTTATACAGGGAGTCCCAGCTAACTTTAGCCAGAGTTTAAAAATATGCCGCAGCACTTAAGGACGAGGCCACCAATTGCATGTTGATGCGTCTTTTATGGTGCAAGTCATGTTGTTTTTATATTGTGCTTAATTGCGTAAATAGCCCAGATTAATAAACCGACTTCGCAAGCAATATAGACAAAAAATTCCAATTAGAAAGTTGTAGAACGGTCCCCTAAACGTCCAAATGAACAGTTTTTAACTTTTCATCTATTACGTACTACCTTTTTTCCGCTTATTGCAGATTCCCGCGAAATAGAACAAAATACCACGTAATATGTCTGGTTGCCCGCCGCGATTGCAGTGCTGTCAAGCGTGTGCTGTCGCGTAAAAGGTGACAGGGCTGCGACGCAGCAGCTGGCTGTGCGATGCGGTATGCTTCCCTCGCGGTGGTTCATGATAGCAATAAGCAGACGCAGCCCCTATAGCTTGCGCTGGCGTAAATCGCACAGCCAGCGCCTGCGTCGCAGCCCTGTCACCTTTTAAGCGGCAGCCCACCGGGCGAATTAAACTGTTCGTTAGTAGGCGGAACGTTTGAAACCACTGCAATCGCGGCGCACAGGCGAACATGTCACGTGGTATTTTTTGTATTTCGCGGGCATCTGCAGTGAGCAAAAAAACAAACACGTAATAGGCAAAAAATTAGAAACTGTTTAATCGGACGTTTTGAGGACCGTTCTACAACTTTCTAATTGCAATTTTTCGTCTCTCTTCAAGCTTGCTAAGTTGGTTAACAAATTTCGACAAATTATGCAGTTAAGCGCAATACAAAAAATAGTGCGGCTTGCTCCATACAATAGCCAGCAACGTGCTTTTGGTCGCGTAATCCAAGAGTGCCGGGGAATATTTTTAAACTCTGGCTAAAATTAGCTGGAAGACCCTGTATATCTGCAGTAACCGAAGCCGACACGAAAGTAGCGTAAACAGATCTGTTCTTTGTGACTGAATGAGTTACGCCTCTTTGTCCTACCAAGGGCCTTAGCCACAAAAGAGGGTTGTCCATGGGAAACCAAAACGCTACCTGCATAAAGTGGATGATAAAAACGAGGGTTCGCGATGATGACATCTTTTGAAAAGGAGAGAGAAAGATTTCCTGACAAACGTTTCGGCCTGCTTACTTTATGCTAGTACCAAATTTTAAGTGTTTTCCTAGTTCAGAGCTGGCTGCTGCTTGTCAAAAAGCAGACATCGCCTCTAATTTTGGCAAAGTTGTTAATCTAAGCGCCAATGTACACATTCAGCGCGAATGTCAAATCGTAAACACAGAAATGTGCTTATCAAGCATCTGTCACATTTATACAGTAGGGTTGGCACACGACAAAACTTTACTTAAAGAGGAGTCAGCAGTGAGTTTGTGTTAGACTGGGATCTAATTACTCACGTGTTTAGCTCCAACAGCAGCACTGAATGCAACACAAGGATGTTATCTTCGTTCACGCCCACAAAAATAAATTCAATAGGGTATGTGAAAAGCTAAATTGTGAAAGTCTTGATATTGCATCGGTAGCTCAATGGGGACTTTCTGTGGCGTAAGCGGCGTTGGTGTTGCCCATCCGTAGCTTGCGGTGACCAAACACGCTTGCGACTAGGAACGCTATCCTAGTAATCCCATGTTATCCTGATCGTGCGCGAAGTCTGCTGTCTCGAGAATATGTCCTGATTATTCATGGGACATATGTGTGCTTTCGAGTGGGCGCTGTCGTGGCCAAAAAGGGAGGGGGAGAAACGGCGAACCGGGCGCTGTGAGACCTTTCGCCTTGATAAAGGCGGGAAAACAGTTGCTTTTTGGAGAAGGTGCCCAAAATTGCGGGGACAAAATGGTACATCCCTAGGGTGCCTGCTGTTGACAACCCGTTATAGTCGCCATTTTGTATGCTGCCATTCTTAAAGATTTTTTTGTTTATGGGGGTTTAACGTCCCAAAGCGACTCAGGCTATGAGAGACGCCGTAGTGAAGGGCTCCGGAAATTTCGACCACCTGGGGTTCTTTAACGTGCACTGACATCGCACAGTACACGGGCCTCTCGAATTTCGCCTCCATCGAAATTCAACCGCCGCGGCCGGGATCGAACCCGCGTCTTTCCGGCCAGCAGCCGAGCGCCATAACCACTCAGCCACCGCCATTCTTAAAGACGAGTTGCGCACACATAAAAGACAGACACAGGAAGAACACAAGAAGACGGAAAGTGCTCAAACTTTCAAATGATTTTGTTAACAGCACAAAGGCTTATATAGGCAGTGTGCACTCGTGCCTAAAAGGAGGAAAACGAGAGAAGGAAGGCAAATGAAGCCTGTGCACAGGTCAAAAAAAGATGCGTAGGAGCTTCTTTCCCGTATTGTACTGCATTACGGAAGTATCACTGATAAAGTCATCGCTTTTTCATTTCATGTGGTGCGCTTATAAAAGCTCACGCGCTAATTTTTCTCTGCTGCTGCCCAGAATCTTAACGCTCTTGCGCTGTGGCTCACACCCTGTACATGCAATGGAATGAGCGGGCAAGTTCGCTCCTTCTCTAGCCCGAATTGACCGAGCATGCTAAAGTGATGTTTCATTAGGCGTGGAGTTCATGAGGACAGGGAGGCAGACTATCCGTACTGGCGATCGTTAATGTTTATTTACATGTGCTCACAACACACCGATTGCAACTAACGCAAGATTGAGCTTTCTTGTCAGAATGAGAAGAAGAATCGGTGAGAAGAGTAGTTGAAGAGTAGACGTATTTAAGAAAAATGGGAGGATGTTTCAGCTTCGTCTTTAAGAGTGGAACGCTACAGCGTGTTGCAGCGCTGCCAGGGAGTGCACGGAACGCCATCGCCTTGCCCGTTGGACAAATTTCTCGGAGTCTCTAAGAGGCCTCTAAAAAGAACACAGACGCTGCTCCAAATTAGCACACGTAGACGGCTGTAGTTCCATGACACCTGTTCAGAAACGAACGACACTACTCCGACACAGAAAGATAGCCTACGCGCGGGCCATCTGCCGGGCCAGCGCCGTGTCATGGCGAAGGGGTTTTCAGGGGGTGTCATATGATGGCGCTACTACTGCATGCCAAGCACGGAGGAAATTTGCCGGAAACGCATGACATTCGCCTGATTCCGACAACTGTAATTTACATGCTCATAATTACTCATTTATATCTCAGTATAGATCTCGAACGTACTTTTCCAGGAAACCCGTGCATTCACTAGACGCGCCTTCATTCTTGTTCAAACGTAGAGCTGTCATGGCGGAATGGAAGCGTCCCCGTTTCGAACGCCAAAGGCCCCGGCTAGATTCCCGGCCTTGACCAAGTTATTTTATTCATTGAATATAAGTGCATTTTTACGCAGCTCCGAATATTTCCGACGCATGGTGTGCACAACAAATTCTATAACGCCGACAGCTTTTCGATCAAACGAGCTGTATTCGCGCTCGCAAGAAATTGAGATCGGCTTGTGTGCCCACTGTCACCAGGATCAACGCGATCATTCTCCCTCGGCGCCTTAACTGGTCTGTTTTAAGGCGATCGGCCTTTAGAAACACACTCCAACCGGCGTTGCGTTCGGAAGTAGTGATATCATGCATGCTTGGAGGGAGCGCGTTGAGGATGACTGGAGGGCAGCACCGTCAAATGTAGACGAAGGGATCGCGACGGCCTGAAACGGACGGTGCAGTCGGTACGTGCCGAAGATAATAGCATGGGAGGAGTGAGGGCACGCTGCGGTCTCTGATAAGCTCAAACAAACGTCCCGTTAGTTTATGCCATATTGGGTGCGCCGCACTACACGTGTGATGTGGCTATAGCTTACTTTTAAATCGTTGGATTTGGCTTGGTGAAGAATGTGACAGTTTTCGGCTATGGTAGGTATATTGACGGGGAGGTCGCCTTCAGTTGTGCCAGGAAAGCTTCCTTATATCACTATCGCATAAATGCTGGCGGAATCCGGTCAGTACACGTGCTGGGGATATCACCGATTTAACCGCGGATACCGCCCGTGATGCCTGTTGTTGTTGTTCCCCTGATAGTAATTATATGATGCGCTCTGCGCAGTCAACGCTTAATGTCCAGTACGTAAACACAAGTGGCAGCCCCCACCGTCGCAAGGTGCGAGGGCATATTAGTTTTGCAGCAGCAAAAAATCGCTGCAACTATTTTGAATTATTATGTTCTCAGCTTGTCTCTATGACTGTATATTGCTGAAGAAACCGCGCGTGTCTTACTCAAAAGGCATTTTTGAAACTTTTATGGCACCACACCAAACGTGCGTCCATCTAGCCCAACCACACAGGAAAATTACTCACTCATCACCTCGGACAATAATTCAGCGGTCACAAAATTTGCCAGCCTTTCAAGCGGCCTGATTTGTCGAGTACAACACCTGACTACGTGGTGACTACACCAACATTGCATGAATTATATTGCAGGAGTTTCTCCCATACATCGGCATGCGTCACCATTACCAACTTCACGCACTGCAATCTCTGCCATGTTTCGATTCGGTAGCGGCACCCTTCTGCTTCGTGTTATCGCGCCTGTACGAGGTGAAACACGCTGCCAGGATTGACCTTTTTTTGGAATGGCGGATAATCAGGCGATTCCTACTCAATACACTTCGGCGTTGTACATAATACTACTCGCATGTTATGGTGCGACAGCGTTGGAGTATTAAGTAGGTTGTGGGCGGATAATGAACGTGGCTATTACCTAGCACGCGAGAGATCTTCAAAAATTTAATGCACTTCTCGTTAAAATGTGAAGAGAAACGTATTAATCTGAAGTGATAGGAAGTAAAGTAGCTATATGACTTTGTCTAAGTAGAGGTGCCTCTATTTAGTTAGCGCAGCATAAAGACTTTGCCACTTTGCTGATCCTCGAGCGGCATTCTTTGCCTGTTTAACTTGTACTATTATTCAGTAATCGGTGATTATTAGTGTTCGCAGGTGCCTATTTTGTGTGCACTGCAATCACCCCGCGCATTCGGCATTTTTCATGAGAGAATTACGCTTAGCATGATTTCCTCCAAGGAACCCTCAATGATATTAGTAGTCTTCCTCATTGTCCTAGACTCCTTTATTTTCCTTTTCATTTTCCTGAAATGAAGAAACATGCTCATAATATCTCGTGTGCACAAATCCAGGAATTCTAGCATGCAACTCTCAAGTGGAAGTAAACACAAAGGATTATTAGAATGTTTTATATATCTTATTTCCGTCGGCTGGCTATTGGTGTATAATATAGTGCAAAAAATTGACTTCTTTTTTCCAGCGTGTCACCTGGGGAATGAAATCCCCAGCATTTTTTTTTAACTCACGTTATTGACTCTGTCAATGGAAAGATAAATGGCGTCATCTCGTTGCCGGCCACTTGCCATGTTGCCACGGAACAGCCTACGAGGGACAGCACCACGAAGGCAGCCACTGCTAGCCTTAGACTTCATCGTGAAAAAAAAGAAATCTAAATGCTTCTCAGGAGCCGGGCATGCGCCTCGCTCACACTGGACAACAATATTTGGCCCCTTTTATGGCACCAGTATATTGATGACTTTCAAAAAATTCCTAGATCTGCGTGTAACATCTGCACGCATTTACATCTGCATGTAAGCGCCGCTGCAATACTTCTTGATGCACATTCTGGTGTTTCTTGTTTATTTATTCAGGATCCCTGGTGGCCAAAGTCGCGCGTTGTAATAAAATGTCACAGGTACCGCTGTTCTTGTTAACAAGCCATTTCCAAAATTTTGCCCCCCCCCCCTTGAAATCTGAACTCGGCCGATTTGAAATAAAATCAATATCCATCCATAATGGACCGTGCCCAACACGATGGTTACTTCCAAAAATGGCCTGGGTCATTTTCGAAATTAAGTAAAGCCAAAAATCAGTGCTTTCGCACTATAATACGTTTAACCAAGTTAAAACCCTGGCAACTTTGTTTCTTTGGTACCGTGACGAAACTCTAAACCGAACCTGCCTTTCTCCACCGAACCCTCTCTTCTCACTGGAATGATAAAGGGGGCAAGCACTGGGCTTCCTTTCATCCCATGCGCAGCGTTAGTAGGTAGGTTTCTGAGTGTTACCGCACCACAGGCTACGCATATTCCAAAATGAGTGGAATAGGGTATGAGCGGCAATAGGGAATCAAACGTTTCTTACCTCTTCAGCAGCAGCAGAATAGGTAAACTGACAAGGAAGAACTGGAAGTCCATAGACAGGTACCATAAGTGTCCAAAAAGAGGCTGCAATCAAAACAAAACGATTATAGGTTCGCAGCCCATTGAGATCTGGCATATTTTGGTACGCTTAATCTATTCCTGTCTGAAGCGGCCGCTTTAGTTTCACAGTATATGATAATTACTAAATTATTTCGCATTTCTAACGTGGAGTTCCTTAGTTGTAGAAACTGAGGCTCACTTTTGTGAATCTTACCGGCGTTTCCAACATTCTTGGAAAAAAATGCTGAATATTGAAAAATTGCAAGGCAGTGTTATGGAAATATTGAGGATAAATATCGATTCTTCCTATGTCCAGCAAAATTTTTCTTTTACAATTTTTCTATCTCTCGCATGGAGCAGTTAAGACTGCCATAAAAACCAATGGGGAACGCTTTTTACGATCGCAAAATACGCTAATAGGAAAGAAAAACTAGTTTATAGGAGTTTGCGTATATATTGATTAGTATGGCGAAATGGTACAATATATGAAAAAACTGCGTTCATAAACTCTTTCCTGTTTAAAAAAGCTTTTGCCCAGAATGATTGGGTATGCCTTGGAAACGTGTCAGACCATTTAGAGATTTAAGCATGTGATTTCGTGGTAAGCACAAGCACTGCGGGAGTGAGAGGTCAAACTTAGTATCATAGAACATTACTGGCAATGCACTGGTGGTTTTCTGCACTCTACGATAAATTCGTGAATCAGCCGACGCACTCACAGAGGTAATGAGACTGGCTCGAAGAGTTGTGAGGGAAACGATAGGCCGCAGCTCAAACTTTGATCTATATGTCTACTTTCTGCGGCATGCATATATCATTTTCTAATATGTGCAGCGGCCGGTATAAATTATGTTTCATGGTACAGAGAGGAAAATTACAGCATCTGCAGTGACCTTAAAGTCGTAATTTTTCACTTGTAGAAGCAGATACAGCCACTGTCTCTGAAATTCGTCCTTGAACTTGTGGAAGTACCCCTTATCGTCTGGTCCGGAGGTGATAAGAGGCATCAGGAAAATACACATGAGGACGAAGAACAGCGGAGCCATGGTTCTGCAAAAGAATTCGTTTTGTAATAACTTGCTGAAGCACATTCGAGAATGAAGATGCTCAAAGTGAGACGTTGCAATCGGCTAATGCTATGGGTGAGCTGAATCGGAACCGAACTCAGGCCTCTGCCTTTTTTCCCCATAGAACAACGGGGATGACCCGTCTGCGAAGCGACACAGATTGCTTAATATTTTGGTGAATTAAATCTTGGTATCAATAGCCGCGGCTGTTTGGCAGAAATTAAAGCGACGATCTGGGGCCGCGGGCCGTGTCAACGCCTGAGTGAACGGCGGGAACCTGAACCATCCAACAAGCGAAAAAGAGCACAGGAGATAACTAAAGTAGTAGGGCGCAATACAATATTTATAGGATAGAACTTATGAGGATAAAGAGCAGATGTGCAGAGACACAAGTATGCAAACGGCTGAAAAACATCACCAAAGGCTCATTCACACTCGGCCATCCGGAGGCGAGAGTGAGCGAAATCCGTCGGCTACAGCGTCGCCGCTCGCGGCGTACGGAGATATGGTTAGCGAAGATCATAAATCGACGCTGTCGACTTACCATGCGTACGCACGCTCACGTACGCTAAAAGCAGGTATTTTGCCGGGCGTCACGCCGTTTATCGTAGTCCGACATTTAGTTCAGCGTATGCAGAGACGCAACGATAAGATCAGCCTAGTGGCGCCCTCTGGTTCTGGGGATGGGAACAATTTGTCAACAAACGGACGCTCCTCTTAAGTGGCAGAAGCGTCACTCTGAATAAAAAATAAAGCAAATGTATAAATTATACGTTTTCTTATAGGTGAGATGAGACGAAGCGGAAGATCGGTGCCCCATTTATGGCCACCCAACGCACTGAAAACAGCAGTAACAGCGACGAATTAAGTCCGTAGTGAGGGATACTGCTTCGAAGGGCACCGCCATGTTTCTCGCCGCGGGAATGCAACTGCCTACTCACATACCTATTGGCCGATGGGAATCGGCGGAATTTTTCCGGCAACAGAAATCGGTCTTGGGCCGACTGATCTTGCCGTGCTGCTATTCTTTCCTGTTGGCGCCAAAAGCGTCCGAATTAGCTTCGCTCGCCGAGTTTTTGGACAAGTGTGAGCGGGCCTTAAAGAGACACTAAGGAGAAATTGAATTTGGCTTGTATCGATAGAAAACCACCTCCTCAACACAAAAACATCACTCTATCTGAAAACAAAGCTCTCGTAAGTTAGAAAAGAGCAAGAACTAAAATACAAGTATCGCCCCCAAAGGCCAATCTCGCAAGTACAAGCGTGATCATGAAGTAAAACAAAAGCTCCACAGACCTCCGAGGCTGACAAACTTGCATGAAATGTATATGCTTGATAAATGTTGAAGTATAGAAGTCTTGTTTTGAAAACACGAGTGCACTTTGAGCACGCGAGGAAGACGGGAAAAAAAAGACAACCTCAATGTTGGAAATCAAAGAACACCTGCCACTGACGGCCAGCTGAGTTTCCGTACGCTTTGGGGTGCTTCGCGGCTATGCGTGTTGCGTGCCCGCACGGTTTCGTTATGCGCGTCGATACACAATGGCGGAGCAGCAGAGCACCTCCAAGTGCCTGTCTAAGTGCTCCTCGGACGAAGTTCGTGCAATGGCACGCAACTGCGACAAGGAAATAGAGCTGCGCGTAACCAGTGTTGAACGTGTATTTACGTTAGCAAACGCACCGCTTGGAGTGTTCACTTCGTCAACGCACCAAGACGCAGGGCTGCAGAACCAGTCCTACGAGGAATATTATTACAGAATTTAAATATGCCCTCACGTACCAGTCACTACACATCAGTCGAGACGGTGGCTCAGCGGTGACAGCGACGCCGCCGACTCCTCTGCGCGAGGACTTTCTTGCCAGACCCGCCGCCTCAGTGCTCAAAAGCATCGCGTGCAGTGTCGGGTTGAGATCGCTGGAAGCAGGCCGCAGAACATCGTTGTTGGAATCGGGAACTGGATCTATCGTAATGTTGGTGGAAACGTGAACGAAGCGGTGATAGCTGAAAGAGGCCTTCACCGTTCGGCCGGCAGTATATTTAATTTCGGCTGCTGCTAAGCAGGAGCTCAGCGCTCGCCGTCAGCAATCACAGAGTACTCGTTTCCTTTTCCGCCGTTTTACGTCCTTCTTCTCATACATTTCTTCATCAGAGAGTACCGAGTTTGAATCGTAGCGGAAGAAAAAAGTTTTCAACATCCAATTCTAATCTCTTAGCAATAATTGCAGCTTTCGCTGCCGGACAAGCGGCAAAAAAGTCACAATTTGCCGAACTATCAAATTTTAGTAAGAAAAAAAACATCGATAGCGTTACCCTCAGTAACTCCAAGGCGAGGGCGGAGCCATGCGTTGGAAGGAAAGAAGCACGGCGTTCTTAGCGCTGTCTGAAATACTGGTACGAAACGGGACCCCCTGGCAAGCGCTAACGTCACTCATACTCCGACTACCGCTGATGGAGCTACGTAGCCGTTGAGAAAAGCACAGGTGCATCCAGCGACCTCACAGGTAGAGCAGATTGAAGCAAAACGTTCAACAAAATACAGGATGGGAGAGACACGCGGGGAAGCGCTGGGGTGCTCTGCAAGGACCAGTGTCCACTGTCTCAGCACTCGTGGCAACACGCGCCAGCAACGGTACGGCAAGGCACGCGCCGTCGTTTCGAATCTAAGATCATTTTCCTTGAGATAAGGATGCTGTCTTGGCTAAAACCTTGAAGACATTTCATTTAAATATGCTCCCCGCACTCCGCTCGATCTTAATATGCTCTATGCTTTTATAAAATTAATAAGAAGCTAGTAAGAGCCTCTGTTTACTATCTCTGAATTAAGCATTACTATTTCTTCAATTACTTTGACTGCTTGTTGCTATACCTACCTGGAAAATCTTTGCTACCTCCGTGAAGGCAGAGCTTCCGCCTTCCTGCCTTGTTTCTACCTCACTAATAAATCTTTACTACGAGCTCAAAGAAGGGCACTGACGCCGCTGACGGCACTGACTCTTGTTGCTCCTTATTACCTTGCTAGTAATTGGTAGAGAGAGGTTAGTCAGATAGTCCTCACAAAGTGAACAAGGCTGGGCAAATCTCAGTGTTTTGTTTAAACAAATCTTGCACATGGTAAGAGCAGTTACTAGCACTTCATACCGCCGATTAATCGCTTCTTTCACTCTACCCTTCCGCCCCGACCTGTCCTTTACCCCTCCAATGACAATTTTGTTCAATTTAAATTTATCTTTTGCCCTGCTTCTCTTCCCATCACTTCTCAGGATCACGTGTCTTCCGCATTCCTTTCTACTCACCCCCCCCATTTTGCTTTCATGCTTTATCTGCTTGCTCTTTTTCCTTTATTGTAAGTTTTTCCCGGGTATTTCGTTCTGCCAAGCTGACTAATCCTTTATAAGTTTTTCAGATCAAAGCAGCCAGTCAATCAACGCCACATGTGGCAGCTGGACATTGCCTTTCAAGCCCACGCTCGCTATCTCTCCACGCTCTACTCCCAGGGATTCCTTTCTGCTGAGCTGGAATTTTTCTTTTCACAGTCTTGCAGGTCAACCGGGTAATCAAATTTATAAGCCATCATGCCTGGACAAGATTTGTCCTTCCCGTCATAACAACATTAACACTTCATACTCTCCTCCCCCTCACGGGACCTTCCTCCTCGGAGGCATGACCCTATTTAAACCCCGCCAATAATGAACGCTTTGCCCAGATAAAGACAAGTCCTCTTGTCGAAACGTTGGAAAGCACCCCGAGGTTTTCGCTCCCTTGTTCACTTTGTCTAGTAATTGTTCGTTTCACCCTTCTAAAAAAGGTTAAGATAAATGGCAAAGACGGTAGTGTGAATAACATGGTTTTTTAATGGAACGTTCTTGCAGCCTAATGTGGTTGGACACATTTTCCCATTTTTCATTCGCAGGTTGAAAATCAAGCGCAGTAACTTAGCTCAACAGGTATATGTAAAAGCCTTTCGAGGGTCAGTTTGTCGAGGCGTAGAAGTGAAGATGGGATTATTCAGTGCCTGTGCAATGAATCTGTTGCGTTTGTGACTGCCTTTCAGATCTTAGTTTATTTTTGCGCAGCTTTGCCTGTACCTCGTACTGATTTTCACTTGATGTCATTGCCTCTCATTGCCTCTCTCTTTCAATGTTTTAAGCTAAAATGATTTGTACTATAGCCGCACCGCGTCTCTACTTGACACTTTCACCACGGGAGCAATTTTCGAAGCCATAAATGCTGTGCATCATGGACCACCGGTGGGCCACCTTTAATTTTCTTGGATGCGTCTCGACAATTCACAGGCAGCGGCGGTTATGCGAAATTCTTGGAACCGCCAACAGATGGCAATGTAGACCTATTTGAAAAATCAGAGCTGTACCACGGCTGCATCGTGCGTCTCAATATTCGTGGCCGCACAGCATACTCACGACTTGTGTCAACGGCGACTCGAGACGCAGTAAATGTGTTAAGCACGTAAGCTGCTGTCACCATAGAGGCGGTAGCTCTCGTTGATTTTGAGCACTTATCCCAATTATTGCGTGACTCTTATGTTTTTGAGCACTGCGAAATTAGTACGTACCTGCAGCTGACTATACCAGGAACAATATACGCAGAAAGCAGTTACTAGGTTTTAATTCCTGAGGGTCACTACCTTTATTTAAAAGGGTACAATGCGAAATCGCCGGAATAAAATTGCCTTTGGTACACACACCGAGTACTTTTATACATTAACTTCTCCAAGGTCGTAGCAGATAGGTGTTTGTATTAATGCATATTTGGTTGGGGCTGTAATGTGAACAGTGCTTTCGCACACACGTTGGTATCGGTTACTATGATTTTTTCACAGTCATTCAGTAGGAGTTGATATATAGTTTTGCTGATATGGCTATTTCTTGATATTTTCAAGGGTTACTAAATTTTACCACAACGCACCTTACTTTCACTAACTTGCATGGCAGTAGCAAACTGGGCGAAGAGTTACCAGCTTTTTGTTAATAAGCACTACGACATTTTTTTAAGGATCTAGTGTCACGGTTTTGCAGGCAGAAACAACATTTCAAGAACACTAATAATATTGTATAGCGTTACTTTCACAAATTCTCTCTCACTTAGTTACTTACTTTCACTACTTTGTAAGTTATTATCGTTTGGCTTGGAATAGTTTATCGGGTGTTTAACGTCAGAAAGCGACTCAGGCAATGATGGACGCCGTAGTGAAGAGCTCCGGAAATTTCGACCGCCTGGGTGTCGCGAATTCGTAACGCGTCCCCGACTTTCCAAAGCGGAACGCCATTGCGTGCAGATTCGAGCAAGAGAACAAACAGATCAAACAAAACAAAACGAAGCCGTATTTATAATTTAAAGGAAAAGAGCCAATAAGAAAAGCAAACAACAATAAAACACACTATACACGCGTACAAAACTGCAGGTCCAAGGAAAGCATTCACCAGATATTGAGCGTCCCGGGTGAAGTGGGGATGCCTTGCCGACGGGATGGACCGCGGGTTGATGAACTGCGACGCGTCGCTGGCGTTGCGTCGACGGAAGCGGCGAAAAAGAGCCAGGTGGTACTAGCAGCGGAGAGGATCGACTCCAGGAAGACGCCGGTGGTCTCCCGTCAACAGCCCGAGGAACTTGGCATCAGCAGGAAAAGCGTAGCCAGGACCCGTCGACGGTGTCTCGAAACACCGGAGGTTTAATGCAGGCAGGGGTGCCTTTCGGCAACACGGACCCTCAGTTCATCGGCTGCCACCTCGATGGTTGCAAGGAACGCAGTAGGCTTGCGTCGGTGATCGAAGGGAGGGCACGGCAGCACGGATCCAACGTCTGACGGCTGCCACCTCCACGCTTGAATGACACGATCTCCGCTGCTGTCTCTCTTCACACCTCGGTATCTGACACGTCAGCTCTCCGCTGCTCGTGCTCGCCACGCTCTTCGTCGCCGTCACCTCGCACAAACTATTCGCACGCGCACACGCGCAACTGTGGGCTGGCACGTGCAGCGCTTCGCTATTGACGCACCACTGTGGACGCACCGCGTTCGAAAATCCCCCGACGATCTCATGGGCACATTGCAAATGCCCCCCCCCCCTCTCCCTTCGGAAAAGTTTTTCACATAGAAAGAACTGCCGTTGGTGCACACAAGGCTTATGTTCATGTGGTAAACGGACAAGTTAGATGCTGCCGGTCACCGAAGGCACTTTTGACAGTGACACATGGAGGCACATGGAAACGCGCACAGAAGGAAGATGGGGTCAAACCTTATACATCTGGCAAAAGAGAAAATAAAATCAGTAGAAAAATATCAGACACTAACTTTAAACATGTCTGTGCGATGAAGGTGAATATGTACCCACTAAACAATCCATAATTGGAGAACGAAGGAAGAAGAAAGAAAAACAAGCCACAAACACTACCACACTGCATTTGCACAGGTAACCATTGCAAGCACCGGATAGTAGCACTGTACATTGGGCATTACCCGCCGGCAATTTGAAAACGACTCATGCAATCGGCGCCTACGTTTTCGGAGTCCTTGATGTACTTTACACTAACGGTATATACTCTTGTAATGTTAAGCTCCAACGCAGTATACTGCTGTTCAATTGATTTGCCTTTGTTAAGTATTGCAAGAGTTGATGGTCAGTGTGAATGATGAAGAACGTCCTGTGCAAGAATATGTGGAATTTCTCAACCGCCCAGACTATCGCCAAACACTCGCATTCAATTGCTGAGTAGAGAGATTTGCAAGGTAACTGTCAAATCGCATATGATAATGGGTGGAGGATTCCATCATGCTCCTGCAAAAGACCGGCGCCTATGCTGACCTCGGAAGCATCTCTGCGAAGCATGAACTACACACTGAGAATTGGAGCTCTTAATACGGGCCTGGAGGTTAATACGTTCTTGAGCTCGTCAAAAGCGGTTTGCCGTTGTGGTGTCCAAGAGACAAGGTTGCGTACATTTTTGCGTGTCATCTTCACGAGCGGTTGGACTTTGTCGGCATAGCCTGGGATGAACTCGTGGTAGTATCCGGCAGGCCCAAGTAAGGAATGCACTTGCTTCTTCGTCTTTGGAAGCAGTATGTTGACAAGCTTTTCCACCACCGTTTCCAACGGTCGGATGGTTCCTTCTCCAAGCTGGTGTCCAAGAAAAGAGATGCTAGTGGCTCTGATTTCACTCTTCTGCGGCTTTATCGTGAGGCCGGCCTCGCACACCCTGCTAAAGAGTCTGTTTAAAGTCCAAAGAGCTTCTTCCCAGGTAGAGGTCGCTACAATAACATCGTCGATGTAATGAACGACATTGTCTATTCCTTGTAAATGAATGCGCATCAGGCGCGTAAATGTAGCCGATGTTGTCTTAATGCCGAAGGTCATATAGACAAAGTGATAGTGACCAGATTGGGTAGATAACGCTGTTTTTGGTCTCGAAGCTTCCTCCAAGGGTACTTGCCAGTAGCCTTTAGCAAGGTCAAATTTTGAAAAGTACACCTTGGTTCTAACCTCACTAAATATTACATCTCTCCTTGTAGTGGGGTCTGCATCAAACAGAAGAACTTCAATGATGCGTCGAAAGTTGATGCAAGTCCGATAGGTGTTGTCTTTTTAATCAGAACGAGGGGGAATTGTATGGAGATATTGAACGTTCATTGACCCATAATTTGATCATCTC
This sequence comes from Amblyomma americanum, assembly GCF_052857255.1. Taxonomy (NCBI): domain Eukaryota; kingdom Metazoa; phylum Arthropoda; class Arachnida; order Ixodida; family Ixodidae; genus Amblyomma; species Amblyomma americanum. The sequence goes on from NW_027526484.1 coordinate 1,826,872, forward strand.
ATCTAGCTCCTTTTCGACCACATCCTTCATGGTAAAAGGCAACGGGTATTGCGGGGTATTCACGAATTCAGAAATCGAGAGCCTGAGTTGACACTCCACTATATTAGTCTTCCCGGGAATCTCGGAAAAGATGTCTGCATACGTCTTAAGTAAGCTGCGAATCTCCTGATGTTGGTCATCGTCGAGCTTGATGGAGATTTGCACGGCTTCAATTCCTTTACTGTGGTCCGTGCTAAGGGTAGGCAGTTGTTCGTCAGAGTCACCTTCTTCGAATACGACGTAAGATTACGCCTGCACGGTCTCTTCGGACGCACGCTCTTCTTACCATTTGAGAATATTGATGTAAATTGGTTATGAGTGTGGCCCAAGTCGATCCAATAATCCACGTCGTTCTTTTTGCCAGAAACCACGAATGAACCTTTCCACGGCATCAAGAGTTTATTTTGGCTACTCGGCAAAAGAATGAGGACATGATCTCCAACCCTTAACTGCCGCGTCTTGCTGTTCCTCTCATAGTATCTCTTCGGAGAGTGTTTGACACGCAACAAATTTTAATGTGCCGCCCTCACAGTTTGATCGACACGTTCTCTTAGATCGAGAATGTAACCGTATGTCGTCTTCGTGTCTGCTCCAAGCTCTTCCCTTGTCCAGAACTTTCTGAGGACTGTGAGCGGTCCTCGCACATGTCGTCCAAATATCAACTCAAACGAAGAAAGCCCAGACTCGCTAGCGGCACCTCTCTGCATGCGAACAGAAACGGAGCCATATAATGATCCCATGTTTTGGGCTGCTCATGACTGTGCTTCTGCAGCATCTGCTTGAGTGTGCCGTTAAAGTTCTCTACCATTCTAATGCACATTGGATGGTAAGAAGCGTGCTGAGATGTTTCACCGCCAAGAGATCATTCAGCACTCTCATCATTTCAGAAGTGAAGCAGGAGCCCTGGTCGCAAAGGATCTCTCTCGGCAAACCTATTCGTGAAAACATCTCCACCAAACCCTCTGCCACGGTAGTTGAATCTATATTTGGCCGAGCCACGGCGTCGGGATACCGCGTGGCAAAATATACGAGAGTGAGAATATATTTATTCCATTTCACCGATGTGGGCGACAAGTGACCGACAATATCGACAGAGACCCGATCAAAAGGAGTGTAGATAAGAGGCATGCGTTAAAACGGAGCTTTCCCTACTTTGCCTTTCGGGCACGTCCTTTGGCACGAGTCGCACGACATGACATACCTCTTAATCTCCTCCTTCAATCCTGGCCGGTAGAATTCTTTCAGAACTCGATCTGTAGTCTTCTTATTGCTCTAATGCCCCGCCAACGGGTTTTTGTGGGCAAGCCTTAAAACCTGCGATCTGCAATACTTTGGAAGAACTACCTGTCGAGCCTATCTGCCAGAGGCTAGATGATAGAGGCGGTACAACAAACCATTTTCGACAGAATACGAGTGCGAAGTGCCGTGCTTGCCGTGGAACACCTTTTTTACTTTCACCCAACACGCCTTCAATGACCCATCCTCTCTTTGCTTTTTTTCTAACATCCCATTGGTAAACCTCATGGGACGAACGCTTAAAGCAATATTTTCCCTCCTTCGTCCGGAAACTTCCTTTCCAGCCAACAGCACTTTTGGTCCTGGCCTTCACCACTTGCACTGGCAGCCTCGTCATTCACTATGCGAGGACATAATTTACCAACGCCCTCCGATCTCTTCTAATTAATGTCTGGATTTGACGGCTCACGGGCCTTTGGTAAATTTCAAATTATGACATCGATCGTACAATGGTGTCTCCATGCACTTTATCAGGGCCGTGCCAGTGAAATAGGGCGAAACGATATGAACTGCTGCCTCGGGCACTTCCAGATTGCTGCCGTCCACAATGAACACCGTATATCTCGAGCCGGTGAGCTGAGTCAGGAACTAGGGCTCTCCGCACAACCACGGTATTGCTCCCCGTGTGCGGTTAAACACGTACGGGTAGGCCTCGGAGCCCTCCCTCTGCAGGCATGTGTTGTGCGTCTGCAGGCTTTTTCAGGACAAGTCTGACCACCACCTTACCCTCAGCTACTTAAAGTCTACCTGCTCTTGAAGACACCGTTTCACGCGCAACACACACTGGCTGAACACAACAGGACGACTGCTTCGGGTTTTCGTGCTTACTTAAACAGGAACTTACTTCATGCCCTGTTTTTTGGCAATAAATGCAATAAAGCTGTTTTCGTTTAAAGCGATAGTCGACAGCCTTATGTCTATGTCGGTTACAAATGATGCACCTACCTAACTTTGTACTTGATGGGATAGCCTGTTATACGTAGTGGCACAGACAGGGGCTTAATTGTTTACATTCTTTTTAGGCTGCCCCACAATACTTTCTGTCTACTTGATGGAAAATTCTTCCCTCTTGGGATGCCCACTTCGAACGAGTCTTTGAACGAAGACAAGTTTCTTTGCCGCTGGGCCTCTAGAAAGGTTGTCTGCTGCCTCAACCATTTTGTCCTGCGTCTTGCACTCTTTTTCTCGAAGGAAAATCACCAGACGCCTATGACAGTTCCTCATGAACTGTTCAACCACTACCAAGTCACGTAAATCATTGTACGTTGTGGCCGTTCCCGGCATCTCGACCCATCTGTCGAAAAAAGTGAACAAGCGTACCGCGTTTTGCTTGCCTGTTTCTTTCTAGCGGCTTACTTTCACGAAACCTTTTGCGGTACCCCTCTGCTGCGAACCGAAAATGTTGGAGCAGGGCTAGTTTTGCCTTATCATAACCCATTGAATCTGCTGGGGACAGTCGACTGAACACACGAAGAGTCTCCCAGTCAAAGACATACTCAGTGCTGTAGCTCATTTCTCCTAGGGCTAGCTGTGCCCTTCTGCGATACGCTCAAAACATTTAAGGTAAGCATCCAAATCATGCCTACGATCATCGAACGGCGGAATCAGCTTGTGTGGGCCAACCACTACTGACGGCCCCGGTGCGGGTTCTCGATTACCCTCACCGGCTTCTGTGAGCCTAAACTTGGAGCTGCAATATACGCTCTTCAGCCTCTGCTAGCGACTCTGCATGCTCGCATTCGGCTTCTGCTAGCGCCTTTTCATGCTTGTGTTGAGCATCGCGTTCGGCTTCATGTGCTGCACGTTCCTTCTCTTGCTCGGCAGCCAACCACGTGCGCAGCTCGGCGTCTTTCAACCCCAACTCTCTCCCTAACTCAATTAACTCATTTAGCGTGCTCATTGTTTCCATATTCTTAAAAGTATCTCTCAATATAAGTTAAATGGCTTCGCCCTGTCGCGCGGACGCCAATTGCCGCGAATTGTCGCGTCCCCGAATTTCCGAAGGGGAACGCTATCGTGAGCAGGTTGGAACAAGAGAACAAACAGATCAAGCAAAACAAAACGAAGCCGTATTTATAATTTAAAGGAAAAGAGCCAATAAGAAAAACAAACAACAATAAAACACACTCAACACGCGTACAAAACTGCAGGTCAAAGGAAAGCGTTCACCAGATATTGAGCGTCCCAGGTGAAGTGGGGATGTCTTGCAGACAGGATGGAACGCGGGTTGATGAACTGCGACACGTCGCTGGCGTTGCGTCGACGGAAGTGGCGAAAAAGAGTCAGGTGGTACTAGCAGCGGAGAGGATTGACTGCAGGAAGACGCCGATGGTCTCCCGTCAACAGCCCGAAGAACTTGGCAGCAGCAGGAGAAGCGTAGCCTGGACCCGTCGATGTCGTGCCGAAACTACGGAGTTTTAATGCAGGCAAGGGTGCCTTTCGGCAGCACGGACCCTCAGTCGGTCGGCTGCCACCCCCACAGTTGCAAGGAACGCAGGAGGCGTGCGTCGGTGATCCAAGGGAGGTCCACGGCAGCACGACCCAACGTCCAAAGGCTACCACCTCCACGCTTGAATGACACGATATCCGCTGCTCTGTGTCCCTTCACCCCTCGGTTTTCTGACACGTCAGCTCTCCGCTGCTCGTGCTCGCTACGCTCTTCATCGCCTCACAAACACCTTTCTCACGCGCACAGGCGCAACGCTGGGCTGGAACGCGCAGAGCTCCGCTGTTCGATACACCACGGTCGACGCACCGCGTTCGAAAATCACCCGGTGTTTTCATGTGCACATCACACTGGGGTTCTTTAACATGCACTGACATCGCGGAGTACACGGGGCTCTAGAAATTTGCCGCCATCGAAATTCGACCGCCGCGGTCAGAATCGAGACCGCGTCCTTCATCTCAGCAGCCGAGTGCCATAACCATTGAGACACTGCGGCGGGGTTACTATAGTTTCATGCCAGTACAGCTTTACTGTTGGGCTCTTGTCTTTTGCACCGAACTGGTAACACCTACCGTGAGTGTGTAGGCTCATGAAGTGCTTTATTCTGAATGGGAATTTTTTAGCCACCAATATTTTTTTTTGTTCCCGAATCATGTACGTGCACAAGTTTGCCAACGCAGTTTCTTAGGTTGTGGCGTGGCAAGACGACCTACTTTGCCACACAGCACTGCTGACGCCGCTCATTCACACGTCTCTGTCACGGCTAAAGATTTTAGTCAGTTATTAAAAAAATGAAATAATTGTTTCATAACACAGCTCCTATCTAAGAGCAAAGAAAATAAAAAGTTTGGGCCTAAAATAAGTATCGTAAAATGCACAGCCTGCATTCAGGGCCTTATCTTAACTGCGGGTGCATGCAAGATTACGCTTACCTGATTACCCTTCTGACTATGGCAAGCAGGAAGACGATCACCCCATTCCTTTCTTGCTTGTACACAATGAAAGCTAAGAGAAATCCGCTGAAAGAAAGCATTGAGAATATAAGTACAATGGTGACTGGCTATACAAGAGGGAAGTATTTCTTCAGCACAAATTGCTGCAAACCACGTCTTCTGTACTGTGTACACTTTGTTCACTGATAGGTCACTGCGTGGACGGGAAGACTACTTAAAGGAAATGTTACTGTTGTCTTCTACGCACAGAACGTGTAACTGTGTCGCTACTACCACGTTGTCATCTGCTGTTCAGCGATACAGACTTGTTAACTGAAAACTGCATTACGCGCGGCAACTCATAATTCTGGCTCGAGACGTGGGTCTGCCTCTCTGATACCCTGCAGCACGGTTAAAGCTACAGCTGCGTGGTGTCGGCTAACCGGGTGGAGGTAGCCATGCTAGCAAAGTTAACCTTGGGAAAAGCTACTGCTGACGTAAAAATGGTACCTATTAATCTTGACACTCTTTTAAGAGGGAATTGTAAAAATGTAAAGGCTCCGGGCAGGCACGACCGGCTATTACACTTGATAAACGCTTTGCGGCATAAAACCCAAAATTAACCTGGTGATTCGTTAGCTTCTGTGTGCAAGATCGGCGAGTTATTGCTCACCGCAAAACTTTCTTTGGTGGCTGTCGAAATCACAGGACTTCACAATACCCGGCTCAGCAGTGATTCCCCTGGCTACCGTGATTGGACAGCGGATCGCCGCCGGCCAGTCTGAGGGCAAAATTATTTACGAGGATGCGCGAACGCTTTTATAAGGCCCGCCCAAAAGACCTAAATTCATGAGGTTGTTCGTACGTGAGAAAAGCTCATGATTTCTCAGTGCGGGTTCACCCTGGGAATCCCGACAGGAATCACAGATACGGCGGAAGCATCGGGAAATCACCAACTTTTATTTCAAAACAGCTGAGTGAACTTGACCCCTCACTGCATGATAGTTAGCAGCCGCTTCGATATTGCTATACAGCTTTATAACGGCTTCAGTAGAAGGCGTGCGAGGGCCTTCTCGCACAAGCTGGCATAAGTGCGGATGGCATATGTGTTGAATTAGGTGACTGACTGGGCCAGGCTATTGTACAATTTGATATAGATGGCGGGCCGCCTTGAGAAAAAGATGAAAAAGGGGCTGACTGAAATCAGCCCCCCATACGAAGCCCCAGCTCCCACACTATCAAACTGTGATGTTCAAAAATAAAAAAAATCGTCCATGTATTCAAATCGCGGTGTTAAAGAAAACTTCCAAAAATCGTCCATGTATTCGGCCTTCCTGCCGATTTCCAGCTCTCAAGAAAAATAATTTGATGACGGCAGTGATCGGCTGTGTTAAGGACTTGCCAACGACTGCTTTTCATTAATTTTTGCGTATGTGCGTGCACAGTTACTAAACACAACTTTTCTCGCGTTTAGTGGGTTCCATTGCAAGTAATCCGGAGCGGTACTAAGGCGCTGTGCTTCCGCAGTGGCTAGGCTCCTTCTCTAACTGCATTTTGTTGTCACCTATTTCAATTTTCTCCTTGCGCGAGCTCGCACGACCGTTTCGTATACCACTGATGCGGCAACGTTGCTCGCCGAACATGCCTGCGCTCATGACTGTCAAGTTGTTACAAATCCATATACATCTTGCAATGACATACGGTAGAACTCGCGCTTATGCTCTGGTGGCGGATGAATCGCAATTAGTCGCCTCCATGGCTTGGCTGACGGACATGGCTGGACTTGCAGCCTGCCCATTCGACTGCCACAACGAGGCGACGCAGTCATGCGATGTTCCGGCGTCTGATAGAATCTCCCTCGCAGTTTCTGGTGTGATTGAGAAACCGCGGGGCTGTCGAAGGGATAGTGCACTAGCCAAGGAGAAAGTGGGAGGGCCAGGAGCGGAAGCAGTAGATACTGCAGGAAGATAAAATAGAGTGTGCGATGTGTGCATGCGCGGCGCTTGCGGCTGTAGGCTATTCTGATTAAGCCCGTTGTAACACGTACCTCAAGAAGAAGAAGAAGCAGTCGACGCTCTTAAATCCCACCATTGTAAATATGTTCTGCCAGTTGTTGATATACACTACGGCGTTCACCATGTGGGCTGATGAAGAGAAAATGGGTATAAGTAAAGCTGAAGCTTTACGCTGTGCTGCGCTATGAGTAAAAACACAGTTAAATGCATCACCGCGACAAATTTGGACCACGCCATTCTTTAATACACGCTGACAACGCACAGCACGTAGGTCCTTTTCAATGGCGCCTGCATCGAAAGGCGGAAGCCGCAGTCGCCGCGGATAAATAAGAGTAAGAATTTTCTTGTCTTTTTCAACGCACATGACCACGCCAAAAGATACTTGCAGAGCGGAAAACCAATTCGCGCAGTCTGAGCAGTGTATGCTCGCTATTTTTTCCACTGCACATTAGCTTTCCCTCGGGCCTTAGTGTCGTTGCCTTTACTGTCGTTGCCTTACGTGGTATTGTGTCTTAGGCAAGTAATTTTATAGGTGCTTGAAGCTAAAGATATGTACAACGCATATTTCTTTTATCCCTTGTTAGCGGAGCGCAAAAGTTATTGATTTCTGTATTTTACCCTTATAACAACATATAAAAGTATGCAAACTCTTCGCTTTAAAGCTGCATTGTTATTAATGGCACTGACACGCAAGCATTTATGGCTCCGAAGCATTTATGACACTTATCTGGCGTAGAGTGTCATGAGCCGAAATCCTCGTATTATACAGCCGCCAAGGCTCCCGCGGCAACAAGGCTGAAGAGCAGGTTTCGAAGCGTTACGTTTCCCACAGCCCCGGGCTAGAAATAAGTCCTCTGGTCACATGTCGACGAATTCAACGAGAATAAGACGGAAAGCGTGCTGATATTTGACTTCACGTTGACTAGCGCAAGATATTGGGAATTTATTCGGAGCATATAGTGCATCATGCGCACGGCGTTGTTCTGGCACATGAAATATCATTAACCATCGTTTGTATTTTTTGCATTTAATGCTTTTAGTCGCAGTGGTCCACGCGCAGCTGCAGGAACAGAGGAAGAACACAAAAGCGAACCTAAACGAACTTTGGCGAAACTTTCAGTGACCCCATGCTGCCTACGTGCTGCGCTGCCGCCGGAGCAGCGCATGCGTCAACAACACCATCTATATCATGTGCCCCGCCGTTTACTCAGCACGCGCGGGTCACGCAGCTCATCGCAGCGTCGGAATGAATACATATCCGAGTCGCAGCAACCATGTTAGCTCAAGGGATTGCTCTAGCCACAGATACCTCCTCCCCGAACCTCACTCTAACCTGGCATGCAAGTCGTTGAAGCTAATGCCAAGTGAATTTGCTTATAGACTACTTATCTTGCAGTAAGTGTGGCAATAACAATAATACGGTCGCTTACGACAGTATGAAGGTTCCTACGCAGCAAAGCACTAAGATGAAAGAAAATAATTATAAAAATTTATGGCACACTTTCGATGTCAATCAGCTTTCGCTGATTACTTTGGCTTCGCTTTTCTTACTTTTGATTCGTCCCAACTGCACCGCGAAAAATTAGCTTTGAGACAAGGAAAAGTGCAGTATATTTATACTATCTCACTTCTATTTGACTAAAAAAAGCGGCTGATGGCTTCCCAAAACTCGACTGCACCTACCATGATATTTGAGACGTTCTGGAATGTGGTGCGCCCTTTCTGCGGTGCATTTCATGCTTACATCTACTCTCGACGGTGAGATATGGAGTCCATTTTTGTTTCTGTAATGAAGCGCAGCATAAGAGGTGCCTTGCAAACCGGCGTGCTTCCCTTACACTGCGTTTTGGTAAGCGGACGGCTTTTTAGTCTCACTTTAAATTATAGATTCTTACGCCACCTGATCATTGCTAACGACAATGGCCCTCATGAGTAAAGAGCTAAACGCAGAAAAATAAAAAAGCAGCTCCGATGAAAGCTCGAGCAGCATAGCCCCCTTTGACGCTGTCGAGTGCGTCTTCTCATTAGCTGCGGCATTACAAGGGACGTACAGGCCGCTGCTGCGAAGATGACAGGCTATAAACCTATAAAGTCTATATAATCTATATATACATTCTATATAAAGACTATATATCTGAGCAGGATCTTGTAATCGTTTGGTTTAGAGGCCAAAGGCTCACGCACTCCAAATTTCCGTAGGGGCACCGTAGCTGTGTCCAACAAGGATATAGACAATGCTGAGGAACCGGATGCCGTGCAGGAACCTCATGTTGTAGGCGTCAGAGCTCTTGTTTTTCGCAATTTGAAGCATCATGCCCGTATTAGACATCACAGAGAATGATTTCAGAATCGATATAAGAACACCTGCAATAAAGTAAGAAGTGAAGGAGACCTAGTTGAAAAATATTCATATGCGGCTTAAAGCTGTTCAAGAAAATATATGCTTTTTTTCGAATCAAAGTGCCGATAGAGAGTTTATAAACTTGGCTTTCCTTCTTTTTCTCTCTTGAGTTAAAATCAAATGAAGAATGCTTGCCCACGTTTCGGAAAGCATTACTCTTAATGTCCAGCATGGTAATATAACAGTATGAATAAAAGCAAATAATTTTTAAGTGGCCGTAATAATGATTACAGAGTTAATAATAGAGCGCTGATAAATAAGGAAGGTAACAGGCTCTAGAATTAAACGCGCGGCGCAGAAAGTGCGCATAATGTAACAGTGTGCAAAAATCGGAGATTGTTCACGCCCTTGTGCAAGAGCTCACAACTTCACTCCTCGGTAGTTATTTCCTTTGTCAGTCGTAACAATCGCTTCACAATTCGTAATACGGTACCTAAAATTTATCTTTGAAGGTTATATACTTCAAAAATTGATGTCAATAAATATTCAAAGATATTTATCCTTGCTTCTCTTTCTCGTTTCTTCGTGAGCTGTACAAATCGACGGCATTTCCAAGCACGATCACAAGGCCTAGAGTGCCAAGGAATGCTCTGCAGAAAGAAAGGAGCATTAGATAACTTGCTGCTCTTCGCAGATTAAATCGGGCGAATTGCGGAGCTATTCTCAACGTTCCTGTGCAGTTCGTTCAACATACTTACAGGATAGTAACCTGAGCTGTTGTGATGCGTGGAGACAGGCCGGTGATGCAGTTCTTGATGGTAGCGTCTAGAGTTTCAGGAAGCACTGAGAAGACAACGTCAGGCGCATCAAAAATACAGATCTTGATCATACGGGTAGTCACTGTACTATTATTTTTCGTTCACATAATGCTGTCATTCGTTGCAGCAGCCAAATGAGAGATTTTCGCCCGAAGAAATAAAAACTGCTGATCATCACATTGGAGCGGGCAATGAATTTCGGAGAACCTTGCACAGGTTTAATGCTGCGGTGGCGTACCTGATTTTGCCATTTCACTGTAGTTCCTCCTGACTGCAGACATCGAGCACACAAATACCTAATCGCATGATTAGAATCGTCTGCTCATAGATATGCCCTCGAAATCTGGTAACCTGCCGAGAGAAAAATATCTGTCAAAGGCACCCGAGCTTTCGCTTACCTGATCTTTGTGTCTATGTTTCTTGCTACACGGGACATTGACACTAAAACCGGAGGCTGCAGGTGGTTTTACGAAAAACCAGCTGGCTGCCCGGCATGCAGTGGTCGAGAATGAAAATTCTCGACGACAACAAAATCAGGAGCGCCGTTTTTTATCTGCCTAGGCAGCTGCAAACCGGCTTTCTTGAATGATACTGGTCTTTTCGAAGTAATCTTGCAACATTAAACAAGATAGGGCTCTAGTGGTCGTTTCGGGCATTTTCTTTGTTACAGCGAAGGCCATGGGCTCGGCCTGTTGCCTCAGTAGTCTGTACTGTCTGGTAGAATGTTACTAGCAAGCATCCGGCTTCCTGTATTCGTTTGACTCAGAAGAGAAAGTTGGCTCCGATACGCATGACAACAGTTTATTGTTTTCTTGACTAGTCTTATTTGCTATCTTAGAGTGACAGACATTAATCAGTTATGGGAAATAAAGGGCGTGTCGAACGTTCAATTATTCGTTTCATTCACTTTCCGGAAGTTTGTTTCCCTTGACATTTATTACGCACCACAATATTTACTCATGCCAGAAACTAATCATTGGCCTGCAGGCAATACAATGAGAGCATATTTGTAATCAAGGCTCCAAGGTATCTGATCCCACCGCTTTATTACGGCGCAGCACTTCATGAAGCCATGCCTCGTTCCCTGCGGATATCAGCAGGAAATCTTAATTGCGGGCCAGTTTAAGATGTCTATTTATTTCCTTGCTTTTGTATTCACACTCATGCGAGCGCTCGATTTAACTCATGCTCCTTGTCATGCCAAATGGGTTAGCAGGTATATGCAAGCCGGTATTGTGCGCGTCTACGAAGTGAGCGGCACTACTGCCTATTCGGTATGTGTACATCATACAGGAACATTTGGACGCACGTATGTTTGCTTACTCTTGTGCCTACAACGCCCAGATTGAAATTATTACGTCAGAATTAACACTCAGGAAAGAAACATTTGCTAAGAATGTTTTACAGAATCAGTACTAACCATCTCTACAGCTGGTTTTCAGCAAACTCAAACCCATAAAGGGGAGCTTTTACAACCGTCCTGTTTCTCTCGTACCCCGAACAGTGCTTCTGGGTGGGGCGAGTACGCGATACATGAGCTTTTCGGCGAAATAAATGAACGTGATGCAGAGTATGGTGCAAATAATAGTTCGTTTATTACTTAAAATGTATTTAAGATGGCAAAAGTATAGAGAACTATTATGACCATGATTAAGGACAATTACGGCAGAATTTAATTCGTAATCCCTCAGAATTTTCTTACGAAGATGCGTATCGGTAGAAACGTGCAGGCTGTCAATATGAGCCGCTAGAGTTCTAACTGCAACAGTTGCTATTAGGGCCATTCATTCAAAGGATATAAAAATGCAAAATACTTCTAAGAGGTTGTCCTGTTAGATTTCTGCACGAGGAAGTTAAGCGAATGCTTTACTACGCCAACCAGAGAGCCATTTCGGCTCGTCGCGCACTTCAGCCGTATACCGTATGCCGTATGCCATGTGCCGTATGCCGTACGCCGTGTGCCATTTGCCGTGGCCGCCGAACGAGCTTGAGCCGCCGTTGGCTAGCAACACCGCAGGCGCTCTCCAACAGATGGCGCCGCCGTCGACGCCGCTGCCGTCGCCGTTCACTCCACCAGATGTGTATATATATATATATATATATATATATATATATATATATATATATATATATATATATATATATGCGCTTCGCCTCAATCACGGAGGAAGACTATACAGGAGTGAAAACACCGCTGTCTGCCGCCACCAGATAAGGTCAGAAGCCCGCGGCGCCACTATCATGCTGGCGGCGCCTAGCGGCCGTTTCGGTTGCCAAGGCAACCGGTCGAACGCGTTGCTCCCGTTCGGCCGCGAGTGCCCGACTTCTATTGAGAGCACTCACGCGTGCTTTTTTACCGCTGGTAGCCCGAAGATAAACTGGTGCTAGGCTTCAACCATTTGAGCACAGTAAAAAATAAAACGTGTTCTTTTCCATGACCGCTATAAGATGACCTGTAGCTTCTGGTTTTAAGCAGGGCTTTTGTTTGACACCGGCGCGATGACTTTGATTGGATGGGTGTAAGCGCTGTTGGCATTCGTCGAAGGCAAACATGCCTTCATGTTCGTCGAGTATGTGACCACGCTAAGTTTCATCTACCGAAGGAGAACGCGGGCGTCGTACGGCGCAGCGTTTATGACTACACGCCAGTCGAGAAGGAAACAAGCGGCTACAACTTCTCACCTCGCTCACCTTCTCCCTGACACACTTGTAACCGCTTTTGCAATTTCGAACAGAACACCTGCCTCCCATCTTATTCTAGCAAATTCCGAAGGAGGCCGCACTGCGCGTAGCAACGCTGTTAGTATTACGGACCTTAAACAGACACCGACAAGAACTGTTGCTGTATGACTTAAGGGCTCAGAAATACAACGTCATGGCGTGCCCGCTGAAGCAAACACCCGTGTCGTCTGCTTGTCGTCTGCTTTGAGCATGCACTGCCGGAGAGCGCGCCGGAGCTGCCAGCCCGGGCGCTGCATTTTTGTTTCGCTGCGGCTTCAACAAGGTGCCGCATGGCGCCACTGCATGCGGTCCCGTCGGCGCATACAATTGTGACTTTAGAGAGTTTTAGTTTCATGTACGTAGAGGCTTCACGTACGTAGAGCTCTTACGGGTGACCAGTGCGCATGCGCAGAACGCAAAGGGTATGCGCGAGTCTCACGTACGTACGTGAGATTCGGATTTTTACGTTGCGGTCTTTGCGTTCCTTGCGTACGTAGCGTTGACAAACATGGCGGCGCCCTGTCCGCCGCTTCACAGCAATAACAGCTTCGTCGCTAGTCCCTCGAAGCGATATCGTGTTCTAAACTGTTGTATTCGCCTTCGATTTGTCCATTCTTACCCTAGCAAAAGGTTTCAAGCGTCAACTAGCTTTTGTTTTTCAGACAGAAGGGCGATTTTTCAGCTCTTAAGCCTGACGGAGTAGCGTTGGTCGTCGTCATAGCAACGGTCTCGCGAAATCACGAACTGAGGGAGCCCCAAACCAGCCAAACATAGCCAAACTGCCAAACACGAGGACAGACCGAATGGCCTGGCTTAAAGACCTGTCTTGGATGATTTAGGCTACAACCAGTGTCTGTGTTTTCTAGTAGATGGCGATAGGAATAACGCGCGGCGTGTGTCGCGTAAGTGTAACTATAAGGGTTTCAAACGACCTGCGTGCAGGCTACGTAGACTTCTCACATTTGCGTACGTGAACCCTCTACGTACGTGAAACTAAAACTCTCTTTTATCTGGTCGCCTGCGCTCGCTCGCGCTGACGGGAGTTTAACCTCCTATATAGTCTTGCTCCGTGGCCTCAGTGCATTGTAGTCGTTATGGAGAGCGCGAAAGAGAGACAAGAACGAAAGAACGAAGCGAGGAAGAGACAACGTGCTGAGGAGACGGCAGAAGAACGCGCCGCACGACTCGAGAAGCGTCGTAACGAAGATGCGGCCTGAAGAAGTCGTGCCACGTCCCGGAGTGACTCTTCAACTGCGGAAGAGACCGGTTTGAATTCTCGAGAGCGTCGGAATGAGACGCTGTGTGGACGACGTGCCGAGGAAACGAAGCTTTCGCAATTCAACATGGGTTTACCAGAACTAAACCACAGTCAATTTTTTAAACTTTTTTTCCGTACCTGGGTAATGAATGACGATTTAGTGGAGCGACCATATAACCTCCGAATAATTTCGAACTATCTAGCAGGCGTACTTCTCACCCGTGTATGTGTAATAGACATAGCTGCTGCGATGAGGTCGTCTAGGTCGGTTTTGTTTCCGCCGTATGCCACCACGTTGCAGTACTGGCCCCGCGCTGTCTTCTGACCGAATTCATTGTGCCCCACAGTCTCTACGCATTTGTCGAAGGCACCCAAGTTTGCCCGGGCAGACGTCAGAAGTCCGCTAGGGTACTTTCCGGTGGCGTCAATCACTGCGCATAACAGAAGAATTTCTCAGATCAAGTGGAAAATCTTTTCCCCGTAGTCCTACTGCTGTACCCTGCTGAGAGAAATAACGCACAAATTTTGGCTGCGAAGTCTGTTTTACACCTTTACCAGGCACAGGAAAAGTGGTCAAGTCATTTTTTTTTTCGAATTCTTTAGAACCCAAAGAAGGAAGCTATAGAAAAGTTTGAATACAGTTTTTCGAGATGTGCCAAGCGATTGTTTCACAAATGTCTCAATCCTGTGGCACAAAACTTGTGACATTGCTCAGACGCATCAGTGCATTAACTCTGTGTGTCCTCTGAATAACGATTACCGCTACTAAAGATGTTCACCTAGCGTACCACTGTATGTGCCGCGTCGCTCCATATTTCGTTCTTTTGGGAGAGACGCGCGAAATCCGTGAAATCCTCTAGGTTGTGATACATTTCGGTTTCTGCATTACTTAATTAATTACAAATATCTGTAGCATTTGCAGGCAGTCTTCTTTCTATAGTAACAAGTTTTGATCCATCTTGCACAAACTTAAATCGCTCTGACAACCCATTAATACTGCGAGAAGGGGTAAAAATATGACTTTCGTTCTGAACTACGTACCAATGCGGATATTTACGCGGGTTCTCACCTGCCAGTATACTTAATGATGACTTTATAGGTACTGGAGCTCACCATGGCTCCATTTGAGCTCCGGGGCCAGAACAGAAGCTCCATATTTTTTTCCAGCTGCGGATTATATATTTTTGTCGCCTGCTTCAATAGATGAAGTGGTTTCCATAATAAATGCTCTTAAAAACACGCTTTTCTCTGATGATGAAGAAACTGCTGTTCTTCCTACTAAGTGAGCTGTTATTAGTGCATAGAAAACATAAAACAGCAGCAACAACGTATGAAAAGATCGTTGATTTCCGTAGTTACGCCAAATACAAATTAATTGCGCTAGCACTTCGGTTTTCACTTCAGTTCCGTTGTTCAGATCTAGTGTTCACGGAAAGCATTGTAAGGTTAGCGATAAAGGATTAATGCCCATCTATGCGCAATAGGTCATTCTCTCCTTAACATTATAGATCCGTGGGAGTCCTCATACCACAGCTGGTGCAGTGGTGAAGTGGTTAAGCGATGCGCCACTGCCCTTCTTTGGCATGTGCTGGCCTGATGGAACTTTGGTTGTTTATTGGCTTGAGTTGAATCCCAGGTTGCTACTCCTGAGCAACATCTCGCGTTTAACTGAGCTACCACATGCCCCGGCAGGTAGGCAGGTATAAACGAGCCCCTCATTTCCTTTACCTTTTCTGCTAATATATATATATATATATATATATATATATATATATATTAGCAGAAAAGGTAAAGGAAATGAGGGGCTCGTTTGACAAGCATATTAAGGAAGCCAACAGTCACGGAAACCAAGGGGCATGGGGGAATGTTTTTAATCTTTTTTTTTATTTGTAGTGCGAATCAATCGGTTTAAAGAAAATTACTTATAAAGCAGCAGAAAAAACAACCATGCCGCCGGTGGGATCCGAACCCACGACCTCCGAATATCGCGTCCGGTGCTCTTACCAACTGAGCTACGGCCCCCTGAGTGTACTTTCCCGCGAGGCACCGTGCAGCGGCAGTCTCACCTCGAGGCTGAGCGCATGCCCTTGTCAGTTACATTAACTGGCAAAAGAGGGCGCCAGCATCGCTGCGCGCGAGACTGCCAAAGCCCGCGCGCGGGAGAGGGGGCATGGGGCGCTTCGGCTGGAATCGTCGGCGTGATCGGACGTGTCTCTCGCGGCTCCGCTCTTCGCCGGCGGGGCGAGGAAGCGACGTGGAGACAGGCTCCCGTACTTGTCCCGTACGGCCTTCGGAGTATATATCCCTTGCCCTAGCGCGGGCGAACATTCGCTCGGAACCTTGCTGGTGAGTCGGACGACCTTGATTCATTAGCATACCTTGTTGCTAGCTGGCGTTATTGTTTCTGTAGCAATAAATGCCTGTTTGTGTCCACTAATGTGTCGTACTTTTGTTCCCCCAGAGCAAGGCCCGCCGTGGTCGGCGAGCGCGCGGTAGCGTACGCGATTACGGGGTGGGTTCGGGCGCCTTTGAACCGTGTCAGCCGCGATTGAGTGGGGAGAACGTACTTGTCTCCCAAAATCAAACCCCCACATCTGGCAGCACAACGTGGGGCCTGTTCTTAGAACATTGGACGACTGTCGGTTCGGTTCGAGGAACGTTCTTTGTCCGGACTTGACAAGTGCTAGGCCTAGAGTGAATTTTGATCGCTAGGACCTGCGGCATGCTTTCTTTAGTGCGAGGTGTATTGCGCTGCAGCATGTTTGAACTTTTCGACATGCTCAGCACATTTTTAATTAAGATTTCCCTGGAGTTTCTTCATGAGAATCACTTGGTCCGCATCGAGGGAGCGCGAGGCCTAGCGCCCGCGGAGTCGCCGAGCCCGAAGCGAGTGAGTACGGAAGCCGCGTGGGTGGTCCGAGCTTCTGTATATACTTTGTCTTCTGTCTCTTTTTCGGCTATGCGAGTCGCGGCTCCGGGTGCCGGGTGGCCTGAGGCCACGGGTGCCTCTACGAGCTCGCTGGTATTGCAGCTCGGCACCGGGCGCTCCGACCCCGTCCGATGCGGTGGGCGCCGACCGCTCAGAAGCTGCTTTGTGCAGTGAGCGGGGTAGGACCACCCCACAAAGCTGACGTCTCCTCGCGGCTGCGCGCACATAACCCGTTTCGGGTCTTTGTTGTGGTCACGATCGTTGTCGGAGTGGTAGTTAGGCCTGAGGCTTTTCGGAGCTGCCTGCACCACGTTAAAAGAGACACGACCACCGGACCGTGTCGTTGAGAGGGGGCACATTTTGCTGCCCGTCTGTTTTTTTTGTAACCTCGCACGAACTGAGCAGTCTCGTTCAACTCAAGAAAGGGCTTTGTTCACTCGAACTTTGCGCTTGCACAGCCACCGACACGTTTTGCTAGCGAGTTAGGCATTGTGCCACGAGGCCCTTGCGGATGCCACTTCCCCTCCCGTGACCTACGTTAAAGGCACGCCGAGAGCGTTTCGGCAATTTTGCAGATCCGGTGGAGCCACCCAGGCTTGCTGTCCGGTGCACATCGTCTCGCTGCCACCTGCTGCGACGGAGCGGATTGTATACTGTTCGCCGCATCCATCCGGGGCAGCTGTGGCGAGACCAGTCAGCAGTCACCTCCGGCTGCTGCTGCCCTAACGACTACTGCAGGATCCTGGCCTGCAGTTTTCCCACCGGCCTTCGATTCGCGGGCCTGCGGACACGGTAGTCCGCGGGCCATACGAGTCGTCCCAGCGGAGACCTTCACGCCGCCTTCGGAACACCGCGGAAGTCGGCGTGACCTCCGCTGCAAGACGTGCCTCAAGGACATGAAGACCAGGAGACTCCTCCATAGCATGTACTTTCAGGCGCGTGGGTCTATTTAAGTTTGGGGGGAAGTGGGGACCTGCCCTGCTGCCCCCTGAGTTTGCTTTCTCGCGAGGCACCGTGCAGCGGCAGTCTCACCTTGAGGCAAAGCGCATTCCCTTGTCAGTTACATTAACTGGCAAGAGAGGGCGCCAGCATCGCTGCGCGCGAGGCTGCCAAAGCCCGCGCGAGGGAGAGGGGGCATGGGGCGCTTCGGCTGGGATCGTCGGCGCGATCGGACGTGTCGCTCGCGGCTCCGTTCTTCGCCGGCGGGGCGAGGAAGCGACGGGGAGACAGGCTCCCCTACTCGTCCCGTCCGGCCTTCGGAGTATATATCCCTTGCTCTAGCGCGGGCGAACATTCGCTCGGAATCTTGCTGGTGAGTCGGACGACCTTGATTCATTAGCGTACCTTGTTGCTAGCTGGCATTGTTTCTGTAGCAATAAATGTCTGTGTCAGCCAATGTGTCATTCCTTTACTCCCCCAGAGCAAGGCCCGCCGTGTTCGGCGAGCGCTCGGTAGCGTACGCGATCACGGGGTGGGGTCCGGGCGGCTTTGAACAGTGTCAGCCGCGATTGAGTGGGGAGAACGTACTTATCTCCCTAATTCAACCCTACAATATATATATTCTCTCTGAACAAGAATGGTCCCCAATCGATCGAAACGTCAGTTCTTAAGCGTGCGTCAGTATACTTAAACACACATATGTATATATATATATATATATATATATATATATATATATATATATATATATATATATATATTGTCACGCGTGAATGCGGTGATCCCTGAAGACAGGAACGCAGGATCCGACGAACGTCTGCACCACAGCTCAAGATCGCTGACACCTCCGCTTCCTCTTCTTCGAGACGGCGCGTGATTCAGGTCAGCGCTAAGTGAAAATGCGGAATGCACTGTGTCACTGGCCCCCGGAAAAAAAGAGCATCGTCCCGATGCGTAGCCGGCGTGTTGAAAAAAAAAAGTTCACCAAGGGAAGTTCACGTGTTGTGCGGCCGTATGTCCAGCTCTAGCGCTACCGCTCGTGGTAAGGCTTGAGGCGGACAACGTGTACCACCTCAGGGTGCTGGGAGTGCCGAGTCTTCTGAAAGCCGTCAGGAACGACCTCATAGTTCAGGTCTCCAAGTGGCCTGATGATTTTGTAAGGTCTAAAATACCGGCAGAGGAGCTTTTCGCTAAGTACGCGTCGGCGAATGGGAAACCAGACCCACACACGGTCTCCTGATGGGTACCGAGCATCACGGCGTCGGAGGTTATAGTGTTGGGCATCTCGGCATTGTTGGTCGAGAATCCTCACCCTGGCCAGCTGACGAGCCTCTTCAGCGAGGTGCAGGAAGGTGTGAAGATCCGCATTCGGGTCGATGTCGTCCACATGCGGTAACATGGCGTCTAGCATCGTGGTCACGTCGCGGCCGTAAACGAAACGGAACGGTGGCATGGTTGTCGTTTCCTGAACGGCCATATTGTATGCAAAGGTGACGTATGGGAGCACTTCGTCCCAAGTTTTGTGCTTAACGTCGACATACATGGAGAACATGTCACCTAGCGTTTCGTTTAAGCGTTCCGTTAAACCGTTCGTCTGAGGGTGGTAGGATGTCGTCCTTCGGTGGTCTGTATGGCTGTGGAGTAAAATCTGCTGCAGGAGGTCAGCCATGAAAGCTGTACCCCTGTCGGTGATTAGGGTCTCCGGGGCACCGTGTCGCAAAACGATCTGATGGATGAAAAATTTTGCTACGTCAAGGGCTGTGGCACTTGGCAGAGCTGATGTTTCTGCGTATCGGGTCAGATAGTCAGTTGCCACGATGACCCACTTGATTCCCGATTGAGAAAGGGAATGGGCCCAGCATGTCCATCCCGATCTGCTGGAAAGGCCGCGATGGTGGTGCTATAGGCTTTAAGAATCCAGCAGGTTTTGTTGAGGGCGCTTTGCGACGCTGACAGCCTCGGCACGTTCTGACGTAGTGTGTAACGTCCGAATGAAGGCGGGGCCAGTAATACTTCTCTTTGATTCTTTCAAGCGTGCGGGCTACACCCAAATGTCCAGAAGTCGGTTCATCGTGTGAAGCTTGAAGGATTTCGTCCCTTAGGCTCGTCGGTATAACAATAAGGTATTGCTGATTGTTTGCGACGAAATTTTTCTTTACGAGGACACCATGGCGAACGCAGAGAGACCCTACCGAGCGCTTGAAAGCCTTCGGGGCAGTCGGGCGGGTCCCGTTAAGAAACTCAATGAGGTCGCGAAGTTCTGGGTCGGCGTATTGTTTGTCAGCAAGGCTCGTTGCACTGATCGCCTTTAAGGTGATGTCGTCGTCGTAGTTTCCGTCCTCCGTTGGGGATTCGACGGGGGCACGCGAGAGGCAATCGGCATCCGAGTGTTTCCGGCCCGACTTGTACGCCACTGTCATGTCGTATTCTTGGAGGCGCAGACTCCATCTGACAAGGCGGGCTGATGGATCTTTGAGGGTCGCAAGCCAACACAAGGCATGATGGTCCGTAACTACAGTAAAACGTTTTCCATAAAGGTAGGGTCGAAATTTCGACGTCGCCCGCACGATCGCTAAACACTCTTTCTTAGTTGCTGAGTAGTTAGCTTCAGCGCGAGACAAAGAGAGGCTGGCGTAAGCGATGACTCGCTCTCGACTGCTGTGGATTTGAACCAGAACGGCACCCAGGACTACGTTGCTTGCGTCAGTATGAAGCTCCGTATCTGCGTTTTCGTCGAAGTGAGCCAGAACTGGAGGTCATTGCAGGTGGCGTTGAAGAGTTTCAAATGCTTGTGCTTGAGGGGCATCCCACGTGAAAGGCGTGTCTGTCCTTGTCAAACGCGTCAGGGGCTCGGCGATTTGAGCGAAATCTTTCACAAAGCGACAGTAGTAGGCACATAATCCTAGAAAGCGGCGGACTTCCTTTTGGTCCTGCGGTGGAGGGAAATTGGCAATAGCATTGGTTTTGTCCGGGTCCGGCCGAACTCCCTCGCAACTGACGACGTGACCAAAGAACTTTAGCTCAGTGTAAGCAAAGCGGCATTTCTCATTTTTTAACGTTAGCCCAGAAGACTTCATGGCTTGCAGCACAACTTCAAGGCGCCGAAGGTGCTCCTCGAAAGTTGGGGCGAACACACAACGTCATCAAGGTAGACGAGGCATGTCTGCCACTTCAGGTCTGCCAGAACTGTGTCCATCAGCCGTTGGAACGTCGCCGGTGCAGAGAACAAACCAAATGGCATTGCCTTAAACTCATAGAGCCCCTCCGTAGTAAACAATGCGGTTTTTTCTCGGTCCCGTTCATCTACTTCGATTTGCCAATATCCTGATTTGAGGTCCATGGATGAGAAATATTTTGCATAGCAGAGGCGATCGACAGCATCGTCGATTCGAGGAAGGGGATAAACATCTTTTTTAGTTACTTTGTTTAGGCGACGGTAGACCACACAAAACCGCAGTGTACCATCTTTTTTCTTCACGAGGACAAGTGCCGCCCAGGGACTGCGAGAGGGCTGAATGACGTCGTCTCGAAGCATCTTCTTAACTTTACGGCTGATTGCGGCGCGTTCCGTGGAAGACACGCGGTAAGGTGACTGTCTGAGAGGGTGCACGGCGTCATCCGTAATTATCCGATGCTTGGCCAAGTGTGTTCTGCCGACGCGGGAAAAAGTCTAGAAGGTATCGCCGTACCCCTGGAGAAGAGTTTCTACTTGGCCTCCCTGCTGCGGCGAAAGTGCGGGGTTAATGTCGTACTGGAAGTCGGGAACCCCGGTGTGAACTTCTGTTGACGACACCATGGCAAGACTGGGAGCTCGTCGAATGTCGGCGATACCATGAACGTGGGCCACAGTAGTCCGAAGGCTAAGATGTTGGTGCTCACTGCCAAAATTCGTAAGCAGGACTTTGGTTTCTCCGTTTTCGAGGTAAACGACCCCTCTGGCGACCGCAAGGCACCGGTCGAAAAGCATAATTGGTTTGCTTTCGACGACACCTTCAAACTTTCGCAGCGTCTTCACGCCGACAGAGACCACAACGCTCGAACGGGGTGGAATGGTGACGTCATCAAGGATGGAAAGAGCCGCGGGACGTTCGAAAGCACTGTGGGTTACGTTGTCGGTGGAGAACGTCACTGACTTCGATTTAAGGTCAATGACCGCGCCATTTTCTGTCAAAAAATCCATTCCGAGGGTTACGTCCCGGGAACACTGGTCGAGTACGACGAAGGTGGCCAGGTACGTGTCCTCTTCGATGGTTAATCGTGATGTGCACGTGCCAGCTGGGGCGATCAAATGACCCCCGGCAGTACGAAGCTGTGGGCCCGTCCAAGGTGTGGTCACCTTTTTCAGAGTCGCGGCAAAAGGTCCACTGATTACCGAGTAGTCGGCGCCGGTGTCCACAAGTGCGGTAACGTCGGTACCGTCGATTGAAATGTTCAGATCAGCAGTTGTAGTCGTGGGTGTACGGGAACGTCGCGGAGTCCGCTCACGGCTGCGGTGCGGCACCAGGCGGTTTCGTTGCGGCGAAGAATTGATGCGGCGAGGCGTGTTATCGGTCTGGTGATCGTCGGTTCGTCGTATAAGCGGTCGGTCATGTTTGTGCAGCAGTGGAGGATCTTGGACATGTCGCAGGTGAGCAACCTTGCCCCCAAAGGTTGCCGCTTCTAGTTTTCCCGACGGGGACTAGGAGACCTTCCACGCGAAATTTCGGCGGAAAAACGTCGCGGAGACGAGAAACGACGTGGAGACGGCGACCGGGCATAGCAGTGTGGTGCTTCGGGTGTCGCGGCCAGGTAATCGCTTATTTCTGGAGGCCATTGACCACGCTGCGGTCGGGGCGCATCGACACGATATCCCTGCAGACCCATACGTCGGTAACGACAGTTGCGGTAGACGTGACCGGGCCCGCCGCAGTGATAGCACAGAGCGCGATAATCGGCGGTACACCAGACGTCGCTCTACCGAGGGAGAACCTGAGAAGGGTGAGGTGGGTGTGGTTGGCGGTGAATGTGGCCAGGTGCATCCGGGCGACTTGGAGGCGGCGGTGGACGGCGAACGGCTGCGGCGTACATCATCATCTGGGGTGTTGTGTTCGGGTGAAGAGGGGCTGGCGGCGTGAACGCCTGTTGGACCTCTTCCCGAATAATGTCCGAAATGGAAGAAACTTGCGGCGACTCCGGGGCTGGAAAGAGCTTTTGAACCTCTCCGCGTACTACGGTTCGGATGGTTTCCCGAGGGATGTCGTGGCTAGAAGCATCGACACCGCTGGTAGACATCAGCGACGGCGGACGCTCGTTCTGTCTGGATCTCATGTCGAGCATCTTTTCCATCGTAGTGGCTCCGGAAACAAATTCGGCGACCGTTTTGGGCGGGCTTCGAGCTAACCCAGCGAAGATCTGCTCCTTGATGCCCCTCATAAGAAAACGCAGCTTCTTCTCTTCGGACATGTTGGGATCAGCCCGGCGGAAGAGCTTCGCCATGTCCTCGGAGTAAACGAGGACGGTCTCATTTGGTAGTTGGACGCGTGTCTGGAGGAGCAGCTCGGAACGTTCTTTCCTGAGGACGGTGGTAAAAGCCTGCAAAAACTGAAGGAGCCCCATGTTGTTATTGTGGCTTCTCGGTTCTCAAACCAAATACGAGCTGCACCCTCCAGTGAAAAAAACACGTGCTGCAGCTTCGAGTTGTCAGCCCACCTGTTGTATTGGGCTATGCTCTCGAACTTCTCGAGCCAGTTCTCCGGGTCCTCACCTGGGAAACCTTGAAAGGTGGGTGGTTCGCGTGGCTGCTGCAGCACGACAGACGGCAAAGAGATGGCATCCGGCATACTGACGGGGGTGTTTGTGGGCACTGATGGTCTCGCTGAGGTCAGTTTCCTGGCGGTCGGACGAGACTGCAGAGGCCCGAACTCTGGTTGCAGTCCTTGCAACCGCCGGCTACTTTGATGGGTGGGCGTAACTTCGACTCTCAAGGTGTCAAGCGGGCTGGAGTCCCGGCTTCTTGGAGGGGTCTTGAGCATGGGGTGCACTACCCAGCACCTCCACCAAACTGTCACGCTGAATGCGGTGATCACTGAACACAGGAACGCAGGATCCGACGAACGTCTGCACCACAGCTCAAGATCGCTGACACCTCCGCTTCCTCTTCTTCAAGACGGCGCGTGCTTCAAGTCAGCGCTAAGCGAAAAGGCGGAATGCACTGTGTCAATATATAGCAGACAAGGAACATGAAATGAGGGCCTCGTTTGACAAACATGTGAAGGAAACAAACAATCACCGAATCCAAAGTGCCTAAAGGAATATCCATTTTTTTTATTTGTAGTGCTGATGAACGTGACAATAGTACATACATTAATCTGTCGCTTAAAGAAAATTACTTATAGCGCATATTACTTATATAAAAAACCATGCCGCCGATGGGATCCGAACCTACGACCTCGGAATATCGCGCCAGGTGCTCTACCAACTCAGCTACGGCGACAGCTGTCCAACCTGCTGCTTACGTGGGTAGTGCCTACCTCGCAACTGTTATATATCTGATGAACTAAAGCGGCTGTTTGGGCTTGTTGGTCAGTGAACATGGTAAAAGAATGCAGCGCGAAAAAAACAAGGACGAACAGAAGTGGACAGGACAGGGCGCTGACTACCAACACATTTATTCAGAAAGATGAGCAGCTTATATAACGCAGTCCAACACCCACGTGACCAAGAAAATAGCAAACGCGTTCAACTATCTAATACAAAAAACAAAACGAAGTACACAATATCAAAGTGATAAAACCGAGAGGACCACGACGAACCGTAAGGTGCACGCATGAAAAATGATCAGTCAGCGACCTTTGCCGCCAATGCAGCACGAGGCAAAACGTAAACGAAAATAACACTATAGTCACCGAACACTAAGTAAAAGACGAAGCTAAAAGCAGGGTCGGGGCCAAACGCATAACAAAACAATACAAAACGCAACGCAAAAGCTGAGTCAACCGTTCACAGTCAAACTGAGTCAAAAAAGTTGAAAGTTCTCTAGAACAAGAATTAAAAGCAGACGTGTTTATAGTGGGCCTAGAAAACTGGACTCCTTGTCTGTAATTAAAATTGAAGGCGTGCTGACGCACTTGTCTCCAGCTTTGGCTATCATCCTTGCCTCAATGATGACCCTTTCAATTTCTGTCCGCGCCCGTGCTCTGACAACCGTGCGCGTGTGACATGGTACGCACCCTTTGCAAGACTTGCAATGGTCGTCCAGGTGCCCGCCGCTTTTGTTACGGACCCTCCGGCGGTGTTCAAACAATCTCTCGTTGAGACACCTGCCGGTTTGCCCAATATACACGCGTCCACACTTCAAGGGAATCTCGTAAATGACACATGTAGCACAATGTGTGAGTGGTTCTACATGTCTAATAGGGCAAACCTTTTTCTTTTGCTTTGTCAGCAGTGTACACGCTCGTGACAATTTGCACGGGGCTGAGAAGACAAGGTTTACGTTGTTTCTTTTTGCAACCTTCTTTAAATTGTGAGACAGCTTGTGAAGATACGGGATGACGGCCAAGGGAGGTCGTCTGGCCTGTTCTAGCTTGCCTGCGTCTTTGCCTTGCACTTTCAATTTCTGGAGAAGAGTCTCTAAAACGCTACTCACTAGTGTTGGTGAGTAGCCAGCACTGTAAAGACGTTGCACTTGGTTGTTAACACTGCTTTGCATCGTATGGGGACAGCTTTTTGTGAGCGCTGCCTGGATGGCAGAAGAAACAATGCCTCGCTTGATCAATTTCGAGTGAGCGCTGTCATGCGGAAGAAGACCTTTCTTAGAGCGAGGGTTGTACGTCCAACAGAGGTGGGTTTGTTTAAAACTAAAAGTACGTCCAAAAACTGAACGTCCTTGCCTCTCGGCGGTTCACATGTAAAGTTCAGTCCCCCAAAATGGGATTTGAAAAGGGCGACAATTTGACACTCTCCACAGAACCAGGTGGGCAACTTCTGAGGACGATCATAAAATCATCCACATACCGGAAGACCAAATGGACCACATCACCCGGGAGAACCTGGCTAATGCGCTTATCGGCTGCCGCCAGGTAGATATCACACAGGACTGGCGCGATTGATGACCCGATGCATGCGCCATTCTTTTGCACGAAGTACTGACCGCTGTACTGAACAACAGTAGATTCAAGGTAGAACTGAAGAAGGCGAAGGAAATTGTCGCTACTCACACCCGAGCTGCTCTGGAAACGCACTTCACCCGACTGTTGGATCACGTCGCGCACCGCTGCGTATAGACCACCGTGCGGAACGGAATAAAACAAGTCTTCAACGTCAATTGTAAAGCCAGTCGTGGCGTCTGAACTGCCTTTGAATCACTGTAACACCTCAGACGAGATCCTTACCAGAAAAGGGTCATCTAAAGGTAGGCCATTCAAGTGGCGTTGTAGGTAGGCACCAACTTCAGCCTGCCACGTACCTCTTTCCGAGATGATGGTCCTCAGAGGGCAGTCAGGCTTATGGGTTTTGCCTGTGAAGAACACTTCCAAGAAGCAGTCTCGGGCATTTTCTGCCGATGATCTTATTCTATCGAGATGGAAACTTGTCAGTAGCTTCAAAGCCAAAGTTTTCTGTCTGCTGGGCCGGAATTGAACCTTCTTGAAATTCTTTTCGAGCGCTACCTCAGCCTTCTCCTTGTACAAGTGGTTAGGGAGGATGACAAATCCGCCTTCTTTGTCGCTTTGCACAGCCATATGTTTTCCCTCCTTGAGGCGTTTAGCAATGGACACGATGGGAGGCTTAGCATGCGTGAGCGAGGCCCCACAGCGACGTAGAACATCGATGCCATCCCCAATGACTCGTGCCTTGTCTTGCTCTGGTACTCGTTGTGCCATCTGCCGCACCATAGCCAGGAGCTGGTACTTGTTTGAAGGTGGCTGAAAGCTGAATTTGGGACCCTTCGCCTTCTTCAGTTCTACCTTGAATTTACTGTTGTTCAGTACAGCGGTCAGTACTTCGTGCAAGCAAAACGCAGCCATAACCTGCGTGAACCTCATCGCTATTTCTTTTTGCAAGGCCAGGATCCTCTCGTTCCATATCAAAAAGAAAATTGTGCCGTTCGAAGTGCGAGTGTTGTTCGGCCCTGTGGAGCCGTCTTGGGGGCATGTTCGGCGTATGTGCAAGATTCTGAAGTCAGAACTCTGGAGACAAGTGCGTCTTTTCCAAGACTGGCTAGGTGTGTTCGCGCCCCAGAGGCCACATTCGACGGAGGTGAGCTGCAGATATTATGAGTACAAAAAGCTCGCAGCACAATCGGCTGAATTCCTATGGCACCAGTACCGTCTGCGCCTTCCAGAAAGGAAGAAGGAAGTGAAGTCGTCTACGACCAACGTCACCGTTCTCGGAGGTGCATGCATCTCGTCTAAGGACTTGAAGGTCCTACAGAAGGGTCCCAAATTCAGCTTTCAACCACCTTCAAACAAGTACCAGCTCCTGGCTATGGTGCGGCAGATGGCACAACGAGTACCAGAGCAAGACAAGGCACGAGTCATTGGGGATGGCGTCGATGTTCTACGTCGCTGTGGGGCCTCGCTCACGCATGCTAAGCCTCCCATCGTGTCCATTGCTAAACGCCTCAAGGAGGGAAACCTTATGGCTCTGCAAAGCTACAAAGAAGGCGGATTTGTCATCCTCCCTGACCACTTGTACAAGGAGAAGGCTGAGGTGGCGCTCGAAAAGAATTTCAAGAAGGTTCAATTCCGCCCCAGCAGACAGAAAACTTTGGATTTGAAGCTACTGACAAGTTTCCATCTCGATAGAATAAGATCATCGGCAGAAAAGGCCCGAGACTGCTTCTTGGAAGTCTTCTTCACAGGCAAAATCCATAAGCCTGACTGCCCTCTGAGGACCATCATCTCGGAAAAAGGTACGTGGCAGGCTGAAGTTGGTGCCTACCTACAACGCCACTTGAATGGCCTACATTTAGATGACCCTCTTCTGGTAAGGAACTCGTCTGAGGTGTTACAGCGATTCAAAGGCAGTTCAGACGCTACGACTGGCTTTACAATTGACGTTGAAGATTTGTTTTATTCCGTTCCGCACGGTGGTCTATACGCAGCGGTGCGCGACGTGATCCAACAGTCGGGTGAAGTGCGTTTCCAGAACAGCTCGGGTGTGAGCAGCGACAATTTCCTTCGCCTTCTTCAGTTCTACCTTGAATCTACTCTTGTTCAGTACAGCGGTCAGTACTTCGTGCAAATGAATGGCGTATGCATCGAGTCATCAATCGCGCCAGTCCTGTGTGATATCTACCTGGCGGCAGCCGATAAGCGCATTAGCCAGGTTCTCCCGGGTGATGTGGTCCATTCGGTCTTCCGGTATGTGCATGATTTTATGATCGTCCTCAGAAGTTGCCCACCTGGTTCTGTGGAGCGTGTCATTCTTGAAATTGTCGCCCTTTTCAAATCGCATTTTGGGGGCTTAACTTTACCTGTGAACCGCCGAGAGGCAAGGATGTTCAGTTTTTGGACGTACTTTTTAGTTTTGAACAAACCCACCTCTGTTGGACGTACAACCCTCGCTCTAAGAAAGGTCTTCTTCCGCATGACAGCGCTCACTCGAAATTGATCAAGCGAGGCATTGTTTCTTCTGCCATCCAGGCAGCGCTCACAAAAAGCTGTCCCCATACGATGCAGAGCAGTGTTAACAACCAAGTCCAACGTCTTTACAGTGCTGGCTACTCACCAACACTAGTGAGTAGCGTTTTAGAGACTCTTCTCCAGAAATTGAAAGTGCAAGGCAAAGACGCAGGCAAGCTAGGACAGGCCAAACGACCTCCCTTGGCCGTCATCCCGTATCTTCACAAGCTGTCTCACAATTTAAAGAAGGTTGCAAAAAGAAACAACGTAAACCTTGTCTTCTCAGCCCCGTGCAAATTGTCACGAGTGTGTACAATGCTGACAAAGCAAAAGAAAAAGGTTTGCCCTATTAGACATGTAGAACCACTCACACATTGTGCTACATGTGTCATTTACGAGATTCCCTTGAAGTGTGGACGCGTGTATATTGGGCAAACCGGCAGGTGTCTCAACGAGAGATTGTTTGAACACCGCCGGAGGGTCCGTAACAAAAGCGGCGGGCACCTGGACGACCATTGCAAGTCTTGCAAAGGGTGCGTACCATGTTACACGCGCACGGTTGTCAGAGCACGGGCGCGGACAGAAATTGAAAGGGTCATCATTGAGGCAAGGATGATAGCCAAAGCTGGAGACAAGTGCGTCAGCACGCCTTCAATTTTACTTACAGACAAGGAGTCCAGTTTTCTAGGCCCACTATAAACACGTCTTTTTTTTTAATCACGTCTGCTTTTAATTCTTGTTCTAGAGAACTTTCAACTTTTTTCACTCAGTTTGACTGTGAACGGTTGACTCAGCTTTTGCGTTGCGTTTTGTATTGTTTTGTTATGCGTTTGGCCCCGACCCTGCTTTTAGCTTCGTCTTTTACTTAGTGATCGGTGACTATAGTGTTATTTTCGTTTTCGTTTTGCCTCGTTCTGCATTGGCGGCAAAGGTCGCTGACTGATCATTTTCCATGCGTGCACCTTACGGTTCGTCGTGGTCCTCTCGGTTTTATCGGTTCTTGGCTGACTTTCCGTTACCTAGATATGTATCACTTTGATATTGTGTACTTCGTTTTGTTTTTTGTATTAGATAGTTGAACGGGTTTGCTATTTTCTTGGTCACGTGGGTGTTGGACTGCGTTATATAAGCTGCTCATCTTTCTGAATAAATGTGTTGGTAGTCAGCGCCCTGTCCTGTCCACTTCTGTTCGTCCTTGTCTTTTTCGCGCTGCATTCTTTCACCATGTTATATATATATATATATATATATATATATATATATATATATATATATATATATATATAGTGTCGAAAACAAATACAAGATATGATAACGCGACGAAAAATGAACAAATAAAAAGCAAAATCAAGGCAATGGAAGGAAAAGGGAAAAAATAAATCCCAAAAAAGGAAAACATTTCCGGCAGACATCAATAAGACAGCGAAAACGAACACAAAATAAAACTGAATAAAATATACAAATACATATTACAAAGAGCAGTCTTAATAGAACTTGGGATAGTAGTATCGACAATGTACCGTGGTCACATGACCGTTTTTCGTTTAAATCGAATTTTTGCATGTGATGGGCAAATGCGTTGATGCAAGGCAATCGTACTTAATTTTTGCTAGAAACCCTGTCTAGGCTGTGCTTGCGTGCGCGTGCTTGTGCGTGCGTGCTTGTGTGTGTGTGTGTAGGATTCCACACTCCGCTGGGTACACATCCGGGGTACACCCACGGATAAAATGTCATCTGGCACCTGCGATCCTCCACTCGCATTCCCACCAAAAAGCATCCCCCTACCTCAACCCGGCGGAAGCCTGCCACCCGCCTACTCACCTACACCCACCCCGCAAAAGAACCCCAGCTACTAGGAAGTCACCTGCACCTTCTACTCTGCACCATCCACCAAAATTCCAGGCTACACCCTAATGAAAAACCGAGCCGAAATAAAATTTTTGGAGGCAATTAGAGGCGATCATTGTAGAAGCGAAAATGAAAACCGCAATGTAAAACTAATTCTGCTAAATAAGATTTGACGCATCATATCGTATGACTGCCCGTCAATATTTTTTTTTATTTTAAGGCTGCAGCAGTAATAATGGTGCTACCCCAAATCCCGGCGTGGTGTTTCTGAAGTTCCTGCCAGGGATGCCTGCCTCCTCCAGAAGCACCATTCACCAACCACGCCCTATTCTCTCCCTCCTACATGGGGTTCTGTCCATCCATCCAGCCGACCACCTCCCCATCCCACAAACCACCATCCTCAAGCAGCACCCAAAGCCCTACCCCCTTCTTCCGCCCACCGCCACCCTCCAGAATATTATTGCGTCGTGTATGTGAAGTGTGTATGTTGTGGACAGGTGAGTGGGTCAGTAGCCCCTTAGTTAAGGGGGAGGGGTAGGGAGGTGGTTGGTGCTTCTGGAGGGAGGAGGCTTCACTCGCCGAGGCATTACACACACTACGCTCGGGATTTTGCGGAAACATAACTACTGATACTGTCGCAGTAGAACAGAAAAATTGATAATCTCACGCCACCCCCCACGTACCGTAGCCGCGCCTCGATAGGCGGCACACGATCGGCTCACTGATCACAACGGCTATCCCAACGGATGGATGGACGGAAGAGGAGAGCGTCCCTTTTAAAACGGGGTGGCGGCATTTTCCACCATGCTCGGCTTTTTTCTCATTTAGTTTTTTTCTTAAAATTTCTTTAACGGTGTTGCAAATAGGTTTATGCTCGCCATTTTATGTACATACATTTTTATCCGGCACTTCTAATATTATTCATCTCTCTGCTTTTGAGCCACTAATCTTTCAATCACTTTTTGCTAACTCCCATCTCAGATTCATTCTCATGGTCATCGCTATCTCTGAAACCTGGGTCTCAGGGAGAGTGATGTGCCTGCATCGACAACCGGATGGATGCCACCACATTCCAGAAAAAAAAATGTTGAATTGTTTCCGCAGATTTACTACACGCTGTAAATGTGTGATCTTCTTGGTTATATTTCTTTTTTGTAGCTTTGTGTTCTAAGACACTCTGACCTAGCTTCACAGAGTACGGAACTGCCTCTTGAGTTATTATAGAACGATCCTTCCTGATCTGCATTTTCAAAATCGGTGTATCTGAACAGTCTGCTTCTCTTTCAAGGAAGTTTTTACCTTCTGCATTTTTTATCCGTTGTTTAAAGCCCTTTACTTCTCGGTCCTGCGTACTTACTGGATGGTTTCCTGGTTATTTTTTCTCATTTTGAGTCAAAGCGCTTTCTGTACATGTATTTAGATACCCTAGCTGCTCACCACTTATCGTCCAATTTCCTTAGGCGTTCTTCACAAAATATTTTACTCTGAGCTTCCAGTGCTTCGAACAAAGCCCAGCCCATAACCTCCTTTACTGCCTCGTTAGTGGTTTTGCATTGGGCATCTGGTGGCAATATTCCAACATCTCCCTTATTTAGTTCTAATCTCTACTGAACCTCTGCCTTTATAGGCACAAAACCCTGTTCCAAAATTAAGTATTGGCACTATTACCTCAGTACTATCACTATTATCTCTCAGTACTTCATATTTGTTGTACCCCCATAATCCTCTATGTTTCACTATCCCGGCATCTCTTCGCTCTTTTGCCCTAACAGACTGTTCGTACTTTTTCGTGTATATGTTGCCTTCGTTTACCCACACTCCAAGACTCTGGGCATTTCATGGCCTTGTACTGTAAGCACGTGATCTGTTGTATTGTTAACAAATCATCACACCTGACTTAGTTGCGCTAAAACTGAAAGTCAGAACGTCTCCTTCACCTTCACAGCAACTAACCAGAGTTTGCAAATCTTCCTGGCTATCAGCTAGCAGTAAAATAACGTCCGCATACATTAAACCCGGTAGCCTTTGTTCAATGACCTATCTGCCTAACCTGAATAACAAATTTTAACATAGATTACTTCTTTCAGCCTGCTTTTCATATTTATCATATAAAGCATGGACAGCAGCGATGATAGAGGATGATCTTGCCTTAATCATTTGCGTACTTCGACAGTTGTCGCACTTCTTATTCCTTGCCATGTAATTTCAACTTTATTATTTCGGTAAATTTTCTGTAGGCAATCAATTAGCTCATCACCGATACCTTCATCCTTTAGTATGTTGCTCAGGAGTTTCATGTTCACGTTGTCGCATGAACTGCTCATGTCCAGAAGGGCTAAATACAGAGGTCTGTTTTCCGCCTTAGCTGTTTCAATGCATTGGGTAAGCACGAACAGGCTGTCATCTAAGCGCCTACCCCTTCTCAACCCTGTCAAAAGTTCTAAGAGTACATGATTACTTTCTACCCATGGCAACTCACACCGTCATGTGTGCCAACTGGCTCACGAAGACGAGAAACCACCGCCAACATATCGGCCTACCGCTGGTGAGGGGCCGTCGGGTCAAGGGTGCAGGTGATTTCGTTTGCTCAAACCACGTTTGAGAGCAGCACGATAGTGGCGTGCAATTGCGTTAGTCACGTGGTTTATTTTGTATTTCGCGGGCTTTCCTCGGAGCTGGGAAAAAACACACACGTGAGGATTTCCTTATCGTAAATGATTGAAGGGGGGTTTCTGAAGGTGCTCGACAACTCTTCAAATAAAATTTGTTGTCTAAAGTCAATATTTATTAATTGAGAAAAAAAATGTGCCTGTAGAGCGCAAGATGGCTGCCGCCAATATGCAACTAGTTTCACTCACATGTCTCTAATAATTCCTTTTTTAACCCTTGGGTCAAATTAGCTGACACACCCGTATACAGCCGTTTGGATAATCTGAGTTGGTCTTGCAATCCGGTTTTTTGTGTCCCGTTTTTCTTCGCTGTTCCTGCCATCCGGAATTTATCTGCTGAGGCGCAAGCGGGCATAATCTGTGCTCTGCATCCATTGAATTTACATAAACTCACAATTCCACCTTCATGGCTCTTACACTTGTCTCCTCTTTTCAAGCCTCTGGGTCCTTCCTGAACCAAAATGGTGACCCCAATCAGAGCACTGCACGGGCCCATTTTTTTCGGCACGACCAAGCCAGAGCCCGCTGATCCCATGTCTCACCCGGCCCGGGCCCGGCTGTACCGAAGGCCGCTTTGGACCCAGCCTAAAGGGAAAGGTTTCATAGAGTCTCGCAATGCAGTGGCTACATGAGCGGCCTTTTCGAGAC
This sequence comes from Amblyomma americanum, assembly GCF_052857255.1. NCBI lineage: Eukaryota > Metazoa > Arthropoda > Arachnida > Ixodida > Ixodidae > Amblyomma > Amblyomma americanum. The sequence continues at coordinate 1,860,375 of NW_027526484.1, forward strand.
ACACATGTAGGATGTGGAAGCAGATCACTGGGAGGAAGGTTTACGTATCGGGCTCCAATTTCAATCAGTTTGTCGGCGAGCTTAACGAATCCATCTCCATGAACAAATATAAACGGCCGCATATCGTTGACGCATAAGCCCACACAAGCAACCGTCATGCTCTCTTTAATTCTTTCTGGAATTGTGGAAGCATTCGCAACAAAAAATAAGTGATGTTTTAGCAATAAAAATATGACACACACACATTTCGACTCAGGGGCGAGGTTCCGCTTTGGCTGCAGTGGTACCTAAAGGAAGCTTTGCATTCACCGCATTTTACAGGTCTTATCCGTGCCGAGTCGTCGATTGACAACTTCAAGGATTTTTTTTTTCAAACACCATCTTTTTCAGCATTCTTTACAACAAGTTTGAACTACCCTGACGAAAGTCCTTCCTGGATCTTTCCAATGGTTATCTTGGACAGCAATTGCACAAAAAGAAAAAACCCGCTAATGAGACAGATTTGAACCAATGTCAGAATTCCTTGCAATTCTCAGGCGCCATTTCCCCTGTCCTTAGTACGCCGCTGTTCTAAATGCCCTTACGCTCTTCTACTACCCTTAGCTCGTCTTGATGACGTCTTTCAGTTCTCTTAGGTCTCCAGTCTTGTTTTCTTCATGATGGTATGCTTGCGTTTCGTCTTCTTTTCAATTCTTCCTGCTCTTTCTTTCTTTTCTTTTTTATTTGTATGTCCTCCTTCACTACTGTCGCAACTCGCTTTCGCCCTTAAGAATTTATTACGACACGTAAAAACCTGTAGGCACGTGGTGCGGCTGCTATTTAGGGCAGCCTTCAGCCCTTATAAAGCTTCCCATCGCAGCTTAGCTGACCGAAAGTGACTATACATTCGTTTCAGTTCTTGCGTATTGCTTCTCCCTTTGAAGAAATCGACAAGCCCCTTGGGGTCCCAGAAAGCCGCGTTCGCTGCTTTGCGACCATGAGATCTCATGTAGTACGACCGCGGCCGCATCACGTGTCGCATAGTTTCGGAGGCGGCGCGGTTTGCTGCACCTAGCGTGCAAACTCGGCACTATTGGGAATGTATGACACGAGCGACTTCAGATGAACGGGACAAGCGTTTATACACTTCCACTGCAGCCCCTCGTGTCGCGCAACATGCATTCCCAATAGCAACACGAACCAACTCACCCAGCTGAAAGTATTAAGAGGACTCGGCACTGTTTCCGTGTAGTCGACGCCAGCCTGCTCGCCACTGGCTGTTGCATACACGCATACCTGCTTCAGCCTCACACGCACGTGCGCACACACATGAATGCACATATTTATGGGCGCACATACAGATGCGCGCGCACGTAGTACCTCGATGGAATGATACGCGAACAACCCGATGCCAACACCCCCCGCTGTTGAAATTTATTTTCATCGCGCGTTTACCTAGGTGGTACAAGAAAGACCTTAGGGTCGTCCTAGATTGTATCATGGACGAGTATAGGGTCTTTTTGCTATCACCGAAGTAAAAGCGCGGTGAAAAAAAATTGAAACAGCGGGGCGCGTTGGCGCCGGGTTGTTCGCGATTTATTCCATCGAGGTAGTACGCCCGCCGCTCTGTCTAAACGCGGGAAGGTATCGCCAAACTGCGCAAGATAGCTTGACTCTTTCTTTTTCTTTTAAGGTATCTCTTCTCTTTTTTTCCTTCGGGCAGCGGTACTGCGGATTTCTTGCAAGAGGCCGACAACAGCACTTGGAGGCTAAAATCTGACCCCACACTCAAACCTACATAGATGGGATGCGCGAAAAAAAAAAGATTGTCTCCCTGCTCCCGCGTGGCCCTCGGCTTGTGTCTTCCATATTCGCAAAGTTACCTCGCCGTTGGGCATCCTTTGGGCGCGACAAGAAAGGTTTCATACTGCGTGCTGTTAGAGATCCAGGGAGCGGAAAAAAAAACAAGACCGAGTGGCTACAGTAGTACCGAAAACGTGCGCAAAGCTTTAGTTGGAAGAAGGTGCGCGTGGTCGACTCCTTCCCCACGCCATTGCATCCGCCTCTGACACGAAGGAAGTCGGGACGTTGTCTAGTGTGATGAGAGGGATTGCAACTAGTAGGGACTTAACTGATCCCGGAAGAAACCTGCGCGGTTTGAACCGCGAGCCAGGCTGGGCATGGGCTTTTGGATGGACCCTGGCCCAGCCCAGGAGCTAGGAAAATCCGTGTATCCCAGCCCGGGCTCGGCCGGCGGGCAGGCTGCTGCCTGTGCTCTCGGGTAATCCAGCCACCGTGCAGTGTTCTAACCTGAATGCTGGCGCAAAACCTACAGCAAGAGCTTTTTGATAATGGGCAATACGAACGCTCTAAATAACAGGCAAATGTAAGAAAAAATTTCCAGTAAACTCCTAATGGAACAGAACAGTTTGGATCGGAAGGTACTATAGTTCGAAAAGCCTTGCTGGATTTTGTTTTCTGCTCTGTTCTGCACTGTTCGGTGCTCACCGAAGCGCCGATTTTCACCTTCTGTCCTCCCTTTACACGCACCGCCTATTGTTAACAGTCATGCCACTGGTGTCCACAACGAAGTTAAGCTACTCTGCCGATCGGCACCTAGGATAGGCTTCTCACCCATATACTATGCCTCCTAGCCCGATGCGCGCGACGCTCGAATCTAGAGTAGGAAAATATTGCTAGACTGCCATTCGCAATCTATCCTTCGAGCTTCTTTCGCACCTCGAGGTTATCAGAATTCAGTGCATATTCTTCTAATCTGCTGCGCAAAAACTACGAAGTCTCACTTTATGGTGATGGGACTTGCTTCGGTGCAGCAAAATTGCTAATATTCGAGAAGGAATTAATTACAACAATAGCTTTGCAAGCCACATAAAATGATCTTTGATGCCCGAGGATATCACATATTCAAAGATCGTATGCCCAATGCTATGTGCGGCTTTGGGCCTGCGCATTTTAGGCTCGCATTGCCATTTAGCGAGCGAAAATAAGCACTGTAATGCCGTAAAAGTTATTCGCTCAGTGAGCATTGCACTATACGCAACAGCAAGCGACAAGGAACATAATCTTGGCTATTAGGTGATGGGCTCCGAGCGAGACTCACGTCGCAGTGCCAGGGGCTCCAAATTTCGAATTCCGCGCACCAGTGTGAGAAGTCCAATGCTGCACTCGGCCGACACGTCGGCCTCCAGGAGCTTCCTCGTCAACGACGGGGCGGCCCGGTCCATGGCACTGGCGATCCATTCTTTCAGCTTGCTTACATAGCTTACGTTTTGCTGCTCCTTCACTCATGCGGAGGAATCCCCGTCGGACCCGCTGCCACTGAGTCAACACGGGAGGCACCCGTAAAGAAGCACTGTCACCACGATGAGAACCACTTTTTGCACAGTCATGATGTCGCGCAAACCTCCTAAAACATTTGAAGGGGTGCAAGTTGGCAAAATGACATGAAGGCTGCTTGCAGATACCTAATTAGGCTGATGCATATCTTACAAAGTTGTTTTCTGGTCAACTAAAATTCAGAAAACACCTTACGCGTTCGCAACCACCATAAGCACTTGGCGAATGATCCCCCTTGGGAAGTGAAGCCCCAAACAGCTCAACGGCATGAGAGACCCAGCAGGAGCGTCAAGAGAATAGGTTCACACGTGAGAAAGGTGGCTACTCGCCTTTAACTCCTCTTATAAAGCGCCGTCATGACGCTCATACGGCACGTGGCTTCACAAAGAGGCCCTGCGGAAGGTGAGACGGTAAGAGGACCAGTATGATAGGCTTTTCGCCATCGCCTTCTTTCTTGACAAAGACTTTACGATTCCTTGTGGCTTGGGTTGATTTGGCACAAAAAAAGCGTTCAGCTCTTTTATTTATGACTTTATTAGGCATTGTCAAATCGGTTTGGCTCAATGGCCGACGTTTCCTGGCAGGATTTCAGCGCTTGTGAAACATACTTGCAACCTGCTCGACTACTAGGGGCTTTCCGGCGCACAGCTTACGTAAAGATGGTCCGTGGACGCTGGACGTTTCAAATAACTTCACCATGCGCTGGGCCTGTTTCGTGCCCGATAGACTGTGATCCTAACGACTTCGCTGTGTTTAGCTTTTCCTGTATTACGCACCTTCAGTATAGTGCCGACAACGCTGCATGCTGCGAATTCCCGTAACAGTTTTTGCGTTAGGTGCGAGAGCATTAACGCCGTATTTTGTGCCAACAATGAACTGCCACTCATAACTCGCGTTTATACAGTTAATTCTTAATTAATCAAACTCGATTTAATTCTAACTTCCGGTTTTTACTAGCTAACTCCTTGGCCCCATAAAAATTAAGTGAAATGAAGAGGCTGAACTTTATCTGAACTCCGCCTAATTCGAAATAAGTTCGTGCTTCCTTCGCGTTGGAGTTGCAAAGGTCCGGCTTACCTTTTTTTCTAAATTGATGTTTCTGGGTCGTCTTTATCACTACTTATAAAGGCCTTGAGCTGGGCGGGGTAAATTGGAAAATTGCAATTATTTCACGTTTCGAACGTACTACTACACTGGGAACATTATTTTTATCCTATAAAGTTTACATAGATTGGAAGGTAGTTGCGAGCTACAATGAATGAACCACCGCGTCTGCAGTTGCCAGTAGCCATTATATCTTAATTTAACATTCGCCTCACGGCGGTTTCTATAAGGAAGTGAAGTTATAGCCGCTTATTTTTATGCGCTGCGTACCACACGTACACTCGTAAACAGACATTATGGACTACGCTTCGGATGTTAATGGGTATTTTATGCTTATCCAAGTAAAAGCCTCTTGCGCGTTAACGCATCAAAGTGGCGGGCATATATTTACGAGAGGGGAGATATGCAACTCCGAAGTGTGCCCTGTATCATTCTGTGCGCGACTTTACGTAATGGCTTATTTTTTACCACTGAGCTTTTACCTTTTGCCAAGCGTCATTTTTGCTACTTATTCTGCCCTTCGTTTCCTACTCCATTCGCTCTCTTCTCCACGCTTTTGCTGTTTGCGTCTTCGTTTAATCAGTAAGATGGAATGATGTTTTTTTTCCAAAATGTAGCTCTGTGATGGCGTCGTGCGTTTAATATGTCTGTGAGTTCTGTCTACGTGAAGCGCTCTTAAAGTCCAGCTGTCCCTTTTGAATCAGATTTTACTAAAGCCCTAGCAACCGTCCCTTCACCAACATCTTGATGGCTACCACAGTTTTTCTACTCTTGTTTACATAGTCGGTAAGGATTTTTTCCTTGAGTTTCTGTTAATATGGTTATTCTGATTACGGTCCACTCCAGATAATTAAGCAACCCGGAATTGAATTGGTATTGGTCTGTTCTTTTTCTGAATTTCGTGAGCGACTACAATGTCACCGTTTTTTATTTTATTATATTACATCAAAGCACCACTTTTGTAATGGCGCCTCCTCATTTTGAAGTCATGGCGCTCAATTGCGCAATTTAAGATTGCTTTCTTTTTTGCTTTATTGCAAGTAGCAGCAGAGTCAAAGATGTTTTAGTTAAGCTGACGCACTTGCTAAACAGAGCTGGTGGCTGCTTTGCTGCCATCCTGGAACATATTGTGCAAATGTGGAAAGCCTATCAGGTCGCTCTGCAGGTTACTCTTGTCAAAGATGTCTGCGCACCTTATGATTTCGGAACAACTTCACAAGGCATTTCGTTTCCCAATTTCGCCTAAATGGAATACCCTGAAAAAAATGGCTGTGGTTTAGCTCTGGTTAAACCTGGCATGACGTGATAGCTACAGCGGGCCGAGTGAAACTCGCTCAGTCGAATTGCAAAGTCAGTCTTTCACCGCTGCGTTTCGCTGGGCGTTCCTTCTTCATCTTCGTCCCTGCACGAGGGTTCACTATCTCCCCCTCTCCACTCCACGCCCACTCGGTTTCGCCGCCGCGCCGCGCCAGTGGCAGCTGCCATGGCGGCCACGGCGCCGCCAGGCTGAAGGCTCCAAATGCTATCGTAATGTAGGCGAGCGGCGCGCACACCAGCTGCGTGCTCTGACGTCACTCCGCGCATGCGCACAACTGAGGAGGAGGGCGGCGTCTGCTCCGCCGTCGGTGCAGCAGCGAGGCGCGCACACCAGCTGCGGGCTATGATGTCACTCCGCGCATGCGCACAGCTGGCGAAGCGTTGGTGCCACGGCTTAGCGCGCATCCACGTTGACCTCGCAAAGTGGCTGGCATAGTGCAGCTATCACTACAAAAATATAAAGTACATGAAACCGCTCACCAAATCTGACAACTTCAATTTTACTCAGCTTCTATACTTTCTGATTCAGAGTGCCGCAAGTAAGTGAAAGGGCAAGAAATGTGTAAACATTTGTGAGCCAATATGCCCGACTGCATGCTGCGATTAGTGCTCAATTGTTCCACAGTTGTCATCATCAAAATCAGCCACCTTGGATAGTGTACAATGGTGAAATTAATTTTGCACTTCTTCAGTTTTGCGCACCTCAGTGCCTACTTAGCGCCCCTCATTACTATTCAGAGCATACGCCTTGACTTTGACTGCCCGCAGTAGTATGGAAGGACGCCGGACTAGAAGGATGAGTCGTCGCGAGGATAAATGCATATATTTTGACTCGGATAGCCTGAAAAGATCCATCAACTACTTTCTATCTGCTGTTGCTGCTTAATCAGACTTTTTCGCAAAGTCATACATGGATAGTGCTCTACGCGCTTTCGTAGAGCGCTTGGGTTGCGAACTCCACACTTTGTAGGCATCATTCCCGAGTGGCCTCGGGGTCTGAACAATAACCTATTGGACATGAGCTCCGGTACGGAGAGCGACTGACTTCCAAAGATTCAAAAAGTACGTCGAGGCCCAGGATGCGCTGTGGTGACAGCTTACGCAGAAGAGTGCATGCTGTTCATGCAGTCGAGCCTCTAGTCTAGTCTGGGGAGCATGTACGGGTTATTCGCGAGAAAAAGAACTGGCAAAGTAGGAAATTATTTCCCTGTTCTCTCCCCTTGAGGTTATCAATTCATGGTGCCAAAGACAACATCCATTTACTGATCTCTTGAAAATTTTTTGTTGACACTATGGATGAATTCGACTGTAAAACGGGCCATACATTCATTGAAAATTTTCTCATAAATGTTGCTTTATAGCAATTCAAACATAATTAACCAGAAATCTGTTTATTAATTTGTTGGCACTGGAATATAACAACTTATCTGCATTATTACGCATGTGCGCTACCGTATACACTCGTGTAAGGGCCGCGCTTTTTTTCCGCGATTTTGATGGGGTGCGGGCCTTCCACGGAAGTGTGAAATTTTTGTTCAATTTTCGATCCACGTATGAAAAAACTTTTTTAATTGTACCGTATATACCTAACGATGGGATATCTGGCGTCTAGCTGCTAACATCCTCTGTAGTTGTCTTCATCGGTATCGCTGCTCGGGCTCGGCTCGTCGCCGCTGCTCGCGTCATCCGCACGTTCATGTATCCAATCGTCCTCAGTGCCTTTGATGGCATTGGAAACCCCGGTGATCTTAAAACCGTCTACAATAATGTCTGTGGACACCGCAGGCCGCGCGTTTAAAATCCAAGAGCAGATCAGCTGAACTGACGCCCTCCTTAGTCGTCCGGTCGGCGTTTTCTCGTGGTGGCCCACTGTCATTCATTCAGAGTACCGGCGTCGGAATTCTGCCTTAAACGGCCTATTAACAGACGCATCCCGTGGTTGCTGCATACTTTTTAAACCGCCGGCGATAACCGCCAGATGCGTACGAGCTTCTGCAAGACGAGCCTTCACGCGTTCTGTGAGGTGGCCCCGAAAGGTGTTCAATACGAGCAGGGCCTTCCGTCGGAGCAGGGCTCCCGGCCGGTTAGCCCACGCCGTTTTCACCCAGCCAACCACTAGTACCTCGGACATCCAGCCCTTTTCTTGCACTCTGACGATTATTCCATTCGAGAACCTCTTCTTGGGCAGCGTCTGTCGCTTAAACACTACGTACGGGGGCATCTCCCTTCCGTCCTCTGTGATAGATAGAATTACAGTGCAACGCTGACGCTCGGCACCGCTCGTGAGCGCAAGGACGCTCTTCGCGCCGGCTTGGCTGACCGTCGTGTTCTCAGGAGCACCGAACTAAACAGGTGTTTGGTCCGTGTTTCCTATGTGGTGTAGGTGGTACTCGTGCTCTGCTGTTGTCCGGCGGCGGATGCTCAGTTGTTGTGGCTTCATAAATCTCCGAAGCCATCCCTCGCTTCCCTTGAAATCCGTCGGTGAAAGGTTCATGTGGCGTGCGATTCCAAGGGCCTTGACGTGGAGCGTCCCTGTTGACAACGCGTAGCCGTCTTTCCTGATGTCCGTGACGTATTTCATGATCTCCTTCTCGAGTGTTGGAAATTTGCAAGGCTTGCCGCGGAATGCTTTCCTAGTCTTGTTTGTTGGGGCAAGCTCCTCCATTTGGTCACACCAAGCACGCACTTGTCGTCGACGTGGAAACTCCGGCCGGCTCCACGTTTTCCATTCTGTTCGGCGTATGCCACAACTTGAAGTTGGAACGCAGCATCATACGCGGTTAAGCGTTTTTTTTTCTTTTCCATCACAAGCGGGTGTCGTCAAAATGAACGGCGGCACAACGGATCAATGACGCCGACGAGAAAAGCGACAAGATCTCCCGGATAGTGCCGCGCGCCAGAAGCTCACAGATAGCGCAGCGGGGAAGCCGCAGTACAGCTGTTGCCATCTGGTGACTCCCGCGAAATGCGCCGTACGCGAGACGCGACGACGATGCCATTTGCGGGCGAGAATTTTTTCTTTTCTAAATTTGGACTGCCAAGTTAGGGGGAGCAGCCCTTACACGAGCGCGGCTATTAGTCGCGTGTATACGGTATGTGTGCTGTTAACAAACTAATGAGAAGCGCTGAAGCGCTTAAGTTTCAAACAGAGGAAGAGGCAACAGCCTAGTACTTAGAAAGGACGCTTCATGGGCCTTGATAGCACAAGACTTGTGGTCTCAGAATAAATGTTTTCCACACTAAAATAACAGCGGTAATTTTTACGACCGGATGGTGTCCCGCAGCAGTGGAGTAGTGGTTTAAGCATCCGCCTTGTATTGCAGGAGGTGCGGAGTTGGATGCCTAGTTCCGCAGAGTTCTCACTGCTGATAGAATGGGTCCAAGCTTTCCATTGTTCTGGTGCCCGGTTTATTTAGGGTGAAATTGCTTAAAAAAATGATGTCATCAAACTTTGAATAGAAGAAAATATCTTACGCCATGGCGCACTGTGGCCACAGATGCCCATATGCCATAAAAAAATATTAAATATCATCATGACCGAGTGGGCACATGATTTCTATTTCGAAGAAAACAAATGTCAGTGTTGTTGGCCAATGATTCATGCGGCTTGATGGGAGTTGCAATAAAAACGTAACAATAAGCATCGGTAAGTGCAGTGGGCGGAACGCGCAGCTTGAGGAAGTCGACTCGAAGTGGTAAAGATGATGCACAGAGCCTTCGGTCCTTGGTGGCGATCTCGCGGCGCCAGTTTTCAGTGAGGCAGTGAGCATCTGAAATCTTAAGAAAAAAAAATTACAGCGACTTAGACTAAAAGTACCACGAGTTATGAGCTCTCACCGGCTCGAGAAATGATTAGCGCAATGACGCCGTCACAACGCCCCAACGAAATTTCCGCGAGAAATACGCCGACACGGAGTAGTGGGCTTTGTTGTACAGTGTGTTTGTAGGCCCTGTCCTCTGAGCGTTGATCCTCTGTTAGGCCTGCAGCACGTATAGGCGCTGGCGTCCGGCACACGTGCAGCGTTCCGATAGCGACACGACAGATGAGCAGCCTCGCCGCTCGTGGTGTTACGAGAATGATCCGAAAAATTTCTGTGCTTACTTTGTTGATAAAAAATGTACATTACACGCTTAAATTGGAATAGCATAGCCTAGAAAGTAGCCACCTTGTGCAGCAACGCACCCTCCCAAGTGTTGCTGCCACTGCTGGGAAGCGGCCTGGCAATCTTTTTTTGCGTAATCACGTGCGAAATATTTTCAAATTTGTGGTCGGCCTCTGCAATCATATGAAAATGGAAGCTATTGAGCTGCACCTTCATTCGCGGGGAAAGGAAAAAGTTAGCAGGCGATAAATCTGGGGAGGCTACAGAAGCCACAACATATTGTGCGTGACGATAAATTCGCCAAAGAGGTGTGCTCAGTGGTAGAGTACATAATGCTAAACGTTGTCTCCTCAGCTTAGGGGTCAGCAGTTCGAGGACCAACTGGACAGCGACACGCAGCCTGATCAATACCACCTTTTGGGTTGCCTACACGGACCCGTTTGTCATTATCTCTAGTCCTACGTTCCTCAACCCAAAGTTCCGTGATATATAGGTTCCATGTTTTCCGCGATGTCGCGCATGGCTTGTGTTCGAGATGTGTAATCGTCTTCAAAGGACGCTGAGCTCTGAAGCTCGTGCCACTTGAAACTTTTGGCACGACTGATTGCCCCATCACTGTACTCTTGCGACAGGATAATTAACGTCTCTGTGGCCGAATCGTTCAGACTAACGCAACATTTCATGTCAGCTCATTGTTTCCACTTTTTCTGCCTGGTGCAATTGAAAATTGCCCCACACATTTGCCTACGAAGCTACGTCCAAAGCAACTCTCCATCTTGCCTCAGCAGAGTATTTTGGCACAGTGCCTTATTGTTTTGCGTCATTACTCCCGTGAGCGCACCTCTGTGCTGCCATTTGATGACGTGTAATGAGCTTGTCCAGAGTCATTTTGATACTACCTTGCATCATAAATGCGGTAGCCACTACTGCACGCGCGCACTGCTTCTAATCGCACGGGGAGCAATTGAATGAGGTTAGGTTCGGACGATTCCGGTGTGTTTTCCTGAGAGGCGTTTGGCGGGCCTTGTTCCAACAGCGCGTCTCATTTGATGATGACGAAGGCCCAATGAGGCGCGAGGCATGGGCGTCTTACATGGTGTGGTCACGTGATCGTGGCTCCACCATCGTAAGGTGGATCACGCAAACACGCTCAACCCACCACAGAAAAAAGTAGCGTGTTACACGAGAGGCGAAGAGTATGGGAACGCACCGGCAATAGAGTTCTAGTATTTCGTTTACGTGCTAGCGTAGACATACACGAGATCACCGTACGCCTGCTGCACATGCGCAGTAGCCCCATCTGGCCCCGGACACTGCCACCGCGCCCAAGTAGCCCAACACATCGGCCCTATATTAGATATCTCCATGCAAGGCTGGACCCTAGGTAGGCTCAGAGTTGCCGGTGTGTTTCTGATATTATATATGCGTGTCATTAACACATGCAATGATTGCTTGCCCATCACATCCCGAGTATTGCTTTAGGCTTAATAAAACTCTGGCAATCATGGGCCAGGTTAGCCAGGGATCCCTCACTGTTTTGCCACAATTGGCTATGCCATTCTAAGATGTTGATTATATTAGCCTAGGTTTGCACTGACTTATAAAATGTTTATAGCGTGCTGGCAATGCTTAGTCGACTTTGAGCCGTCAGGTAAAATGGCCTGGCAGCTGGCATTCGGTATTGTGACCGAGAAAATTAATGTCATTGTTACGAGCACGATCTTGACAGTTTATAATTTTCGAACTCGCGGGAACTGAAATGAGCTCTGTAGGAGGTGTAAGAACAGGAATGACTTTTTATATCGGTTCACGTATAATTGGCATGCACTGATCCAGCCCTGTGGTTTGTAGTGCTCAGTCAGTAGCTGTTTAGAATCATTAAAACAGGAGAAAAAATAATTTTTTTACGAGCGGCATTCTGTACTTTCTTTTTACTTTTCTGAGAAGGAAAATTCACTGGCTTCAACCTTTGAGAGGCCAGTGAATTTATTTGACATAATTCCATGAAAATTTCGCGCAAAGCATTAAAAGCGCTCCTAGAGCTTGAACACTTGCAGGCAATGATTGAAATTGACATAAGACAAATGAATTCTTCGTGAAAAAATTTGCTTATAGAAGAAAAGCATAATAAAAGCCTCGAAGCTAGAAAACGATGAATAAATGCAGACATGAAATCGAGGCAGCCAGAATGAGCGGGAACTAACAACTAAAATTTGTGTGTGTGTGTGTGAAAACCTCCCGCCAATCGAGGATGTAACGACTTCGCGCTGGCATGTCGTAGGAGAAAAACGTAATATGAACAGGTTATTCAGCTAAGCTGCTTTTCAAGAAATTCGTTGTTTACCTGACAGGTGCACAGACACCGCAGTCACGTAGTTCCCCATGCCTGATTTCAGAGCATAATAATGTTCCCATTTTGTCATGGAACGCAATGCCTTTGAATGCATTTTGTGGCTCCGCTCGCGCAAGTATCTCAAAAACACCACGAACGCGCTTCACTCTAGACAAGTAATTTCACTCTCACACTATCGAGCCGTTTTCTGTGTAAGCAAAGTGCTATATCAATCGTAATGACTCGGCTGAGTGTATTGGCTGAAGGGCTTTTGCGGGCAGTTTTAGCAACGACCAGGTACAAAGCAATCGCTTCATGAGTTATAATTTGTATACATTGAGCATGTGCGAAATATTTCGCCGTTTTTAAGAAGAGGTGCGGCCATTTGTTAAGAGAAGATTACTGCGTCCGAGCATCGTACCATGTGATTATATATTTTGTATTCTTGTATTTTGGTTTATGGTTTACGTGGTTTAACGTCCTAAAGCGACACAGGCTTTTGGGGACGTATTCTTGAATTTTATCTTTCCGTCCATCCCTGCCAATTGTATTGTTCTAAATCCTTCTTTCTTGTATATTTTATTGTGCACTTACATAGCTGCTTTTTATTGCTCTTGCATACATCTTCGCTCATTTTTGTGTAGTATCATATATGAAACCATAAAAGAGCATACATTGTGCATGCATATTATTTTATTTATTGTTTCATAGTTTTGTTACTATTATGTCTGGGGCCACATCACACAGCCCTACACATAAGGCGATTCTTTGAAGCCGTATGATCGAAATCGACCTCCAAGCTCTCCGTTTGTCACTTTAAAGGTTTCAGGCGGTGAACATGATGCTCGCAATGAACTGCTTTTCCTACTGCACTGGGAAAATACTCTGACGCCTGCGCGTTTCTCATTTCCTTGTCTCTTATTGATATTGCCTTGGGAGCTGCCCATGACGCATTCTCCGAGAATTTCAAGCCGCTTTCACAGGATCCGCCAACTCCTCTCTTTTTCAAGTCCCATATCTCCCCACCTTGGCTCCCGGCCGCGTCTTTTTCAAGGAAGTGTGCTAGGCACAGTAAGGTTTCTGGCGACAGCCGGTGGTCTGATTCAGCTGCGTATTCGGCCAGGACACCTGCAGCCGGGGTCCCTGCACGGCGATAGGCATCTGGGTTCCCACGCTCGGTCATTGCGAGGTTTATTGGATTCAAGACGGAGGATTCCACTGCAGAAGACGTGTCCGGCTGGAGGGTGAGAACTGTCGCCCTTTCAACTGTGCCTGCTCGCCGGCGCCTCGCCCATTCAGACTTCCCAGAAGACGGGTCCGGCTTGAGCGTGAGAACTGCCGTTCGGAAGCGAAGACACCACTCTCTCTGATGGGGGGGGGGCGATTGTCCAGCGGCACCCTCTCTCTCCGGCGAGGCATGTGACGGGGCCGTGTCTCTATGTGAAGTGGTGTGTGTATACGACAGCGCAAGTTAGGCCACGCCCAACCTGGCGAAGGCATTCTCAGACCTGGGGAATTCGAGGGACCGGACCCTTTTAAAACCGGACGACGAGTGCCATGAGGAAGGAATCCTCGATCATCCTCAGATCTTCTCAGGTCCTCCGACCTTCCCCCATCACCCTCCAATGGGTTCCAATATCTTGTAAATAATGTAAAATAAACCCCCTGTACAGTTTCCTTCATAACCAAGTCCGACAACGTCATTCGGAGAAGGGACCTGCGGCGCTGAAAGGGTCAGCTCACTCAAGGACCCCTCGTCCCCAACAACTGGTTGGCAGCAGCTGGGATGGACCGTGCGACATCGTGATTTCTCAACCGGTAAGCGTTTCGGCATTTTGCTGTAGGATTCGCCAGGCTTCAGATTTTGAGAGAATAATCTAGAATCACTGGGAAGTGTATGTCAATTGAGAAAGGGTAATCTCACGACATTTTTGAAGATAGCATTGCCAAAGCGGAGAAGGCATTGTCATGGACCTTATGAAATTGTCAAAGTCGGACTTGCTGTTGTTATGCGAGGAACTGTCAATAGAAGTACAGGGAAAAATTACAAAACTTGAAATATGCAAGACAATTGAAAAGCACGTAGATTACGATCAGCTGGTAGATACGTGGAATTTGGGACAGGAAGAAAAAAGAAAAAGGGAAGCGGAAAGAGAAAAAGAGAAAGAACGGCAAAAGTGGGAAGCTGAAAAAGAAGAAAGAAATCTAAAGCGATTGCAGCTTGAAAGCGAAAATCGAAAAAAAGGCGACAGTACGAGAGCCGGGTCTCCTGAAAGAGCAAGCGATGTACAATCATATAGAATGAACAGATTCATGCAGCCCTATGAAAGTGGAAGGGACATAGGATTGTACCTGGGAAACTTTGAGAGAACTTGCGAAAGGGAGAACTTTGCTTGCAGTACGTGGCCGCAACGGCTTCTGACACTCTTGCCATGTGAAGTAGCTGAAGTCATAGCGAGACTTAGCACACAAGACGCAGCTGACTACGAAAAAGTCAAAGCCAGCCTGCTAAAAAGGTACCGGCTGTCAGCCGAAGCTTTCCGACAGCGCTTCAGGAACGCAATGAAAAACGATAGCGAGGGCTATTCGGATTTCGCGTATGGCCTAAAGACGAATCTGCTAGAGTGGCTAAAAGGAGCCGAGGTTTATGAAAGCCGAGACAAAATCATTGAGTGTTTTTGCCTTGAGCAATTTTACCGAAGCATTCCCCAAGTGGTGAAACTGTGGGTTCAAGACAGGGAAAAAGTCGACACAGTTGAAAGGGCCGCTGAGCTAGCAGAGGAGTACGTTTCGCGTAGAAGGTTGAGCACTGAAGAGGGTGCGTCACACGCTCGAAACGCGATGCGAGATAAAGGGCCTAGCAGAAAGGCGCGAAGTGCTAGAAGTTCGGAGCAATCAGAGGCAACGAAGGTAGCGCCAGAAAAGCGTGAAGAACAGGCGAAGAGACAGGGAGCAGACAAAGCCGCGAAAAAAGAGTTTGAGGCTAGTAGGCCATTTCGTTGCTACAACTGCAATGGTGTCGGGCACTTTGCAGCCAAGTGTACAAAGCAACGTTTGATGTTCTCGTGCGTCGAGGATAACGACGAGAATCTAGAGCTCCTTAAGCCATACCAGCACGAGCTGCACGTTAACGGGAAACCGTGCAGGGTGTTTCGTGATAGCGCTGCGACGATGGACGTTGTCCACCCGTCTTACGTGTCAGTGGACGATTTTACGGGAGAAGTCTCGTGGATAAAACAGGCAGTAGAAGAACACAGTGTATGCCTTCCCATAGCTAGAGTGATAATTTGTGGACCGTTTGGAGAGCTAATCACTGAGGCCGCAGTTTCGAAGGCCGTGCCACTTCAATATCCTTACCTCTTCTCGAATCGATCAGACCAATTGCTACGCGAGAGAGGCCAGAAACTCGGAAGCGGGGGGATACAAGCTTTGACAAGATCGAAAACTCGTCAGCTTGCATCTCAACTAAGTCAGATTCCAGAACCTCAGGTAGCCAGAGTTGCACCAGCCAGCATATCGTTGCAATCAAATGAGGAGGGAAGTGAACCAACGAGGAATGAAAGCCAGACAGCTGACCGAGCAAATGAGCGACGAGGGACTTCAACCACTAAGTCGGTAGAGGAATCAGAAAACGCTGAAGGATCCGTTTTATCTCCAACATCGCGTAGTTTTGATCGCCTTCTGCAGGTGAACAAGGAGTCCCTAACAAAAGAACAGAAGCAGGATCCCACTTTGGAAAGGCTGCACCTTACAGTTAAAGAGGTCATCGCGAGACGCAACATAACGATGCATTAGAAGGGAGGCTTACTATACCGACACTACCAGGACAGAAAAGGCAAAACATTTGATCAGCTGGTCGTGCCCGAAAAATACAGAGCGGACATTCTGAGTCTCTGCCACGGAAATGGCTGGGCAGGACATCTGGGAATCAATAAAACAAAAGAGCGCCTATTAATAGAATATTATTGGCCGGGCTGTTTCAAAGATGCAGAACGCTACGTAAAATCATGCGATGCGCGCCAGCGCGTGGGCAAGCCGGGAGAGACATGGAAGGCTCCACTGAAAATTGTTCCATTGATCTCGGAACCTTTCCGCCGGCTTGTAATAGACACAGTAGGCCCTTTGCCTAACACGAAATCAGGCTATAAGTACTTGCTTACTATGCTATGTCCCGCCACAAAATTTCCCGAAGCAATTCCGTTGAAGGACTTGAGCTCCACAGAAATAGTTGATGCCCTTTTGTTAGCGTTCGCGAGAATAGGATTTCCGGCCGAAATCCAAGCCGATCAGGCGACGGTCTTTACAAGCGCCTTGACGACCACATTCCTAGAAAGATGCGGAATAAAACTGTTGCACAGCTCCGTGTATCATCCGCAGTCCAACAGTGTAGAGAAATGGCATTCGGTGCTGAAGCGGGTGCTACGCGCTCTTTGTAATGAGCATAAAGCAGACTGGGAGGATTGTCTGCCGGCCACACTTTTCGCTTTATGAACAGTCCCCCACGAAGCTACGGGGTTTACGCCAGCAGAACTCGTGTACGGAAGAGCCCTCCGCTCTCCCCTCCGAATGCTGAGAGAAATGTGGGAAGGGACAGGAGAGAACCAGACAGTGGTTGAGTACGTGCTTAAGCTACTGGACCGCCTTAACAACACGAGGGAATTAGTAAATCGAAATATGAAAGCTGCCCAGGAGGCCGCCAAGGTCTATTATGACAGAAACGCTCGCCTTCGAGGTTTCACCGCGGGCGATCGCGTGATGATCCTCCGGCCATCGAGAAAAAACAAGCTGGAAGTTCACTGGGATGGTCCAGTAGAAGTGTTGCAAAAACTTTCGGGATGAATTACGCGCTAAGGGTTCCAGGCAGGGGAAAACAGGTGAGAATCTATCATTGCAATCTGATGAAGCCGTTCGTGGAACGCAGCGGGATCGTCAATCTGACTCTAAATGAACCAGAAGAGCTCGACAGCGAGAGTCAGGGTTGGAAGGGAGGTGCGGACGCTATTTACAACGTGGAAAACATTCTGGCTCACTCCGTGAATGCAGATTTCCTAAGCGGGACACAGGTCGACACGCTAAAGCAGTTGTTGAGCGAATTCGCTGACCTATTTAGCAGTCGCCCGGGAAAGACACACCTCCTGACACACGAAATCGAGCTCACCTCTGATGAGCCGGTACGGTCGAAACCCTACAGGGTATCACCGCGGCAAAAAAAAAAAATAATGGACGCGGAAATTCAGCGCATGTTGGAGTTAGGGGTTGCAGAGCCAGCGGAAAGTGACTATACCTCACCGCTAATTCTTGTTGAGGCCCTAGGGAAAGATCCTCGTCCCTGCGTGGATTAAAGAAAGCTTAATGCAATTACCAGGGATCAGCTATACCCGATTCCCAACATAGAGGAAAGGATAGAAAGGGTGAGCGGCGCGAAATTCATTTCCACCCACGATCTCGTACGGGGATATTGGCAAGTTCCCCTCTCAGAAAGCGCGAGCGGGTATGCCGCTTTCATCTCCCCAGCGGGCACCTTTCGACCCTCCATGCTTAGTTTTGGGTTGAAGAATGCCCCCTACAGCTTCTCGAAACTCATGGACATCGTACTGAAGGACATGCAGTGCTTTGCACTCCCTTATTTAGACGATGTGGCAATTTTTTTGGAAACCTGGCAAGAGCATCTAGAACGCCTAAAGACCGTGTTTTCCAGTTTACGACAGGCTGGACTGACACTGAAGGCAGAAAAGTGTAGATTTGGTTGCGCACAGGTGACGTACTTGGGCCACGTTGTAGGCCAGGGAACTAGGAGCCCATTCGAGTTAAAGATTGCCCCGATCGCAGCATTTCCGCAACCACGGACGAAAACGGCCATTCGCTCATTTTTGGGATTAGTTGGGTACTACCAGCGATATATTCCTAACTACTCACAGCGGGCTAGTCCCTTAACTGACGCCTTGCGAAAGGGAGCACCTACTAACGAAAGTTGGGATAACCAAAAAGAAAACGCCTTCAAAAGCATGAAGGAAGCACTCGTGTCCCGACCCTTCCTTAGACCCCTGACTATGGGAAAGAGTTCATAGTCCAGTGTGATTCCAGTGATAGAGGGCTGGGTGCTGTCTTAAGCCAAGTTGGCTACGACCATGAAGAACACCCAGTTCTCTACATCAGCCGCAAACTGACCAGTAGAGAAGAAGCGTACAGCGCTTCCGAAAAAGAGTGCGCGTGTTTAGTTTGGGCAGCGCAGAAGTTGTCGTGTTACCTGTACGGAGCAAACTTTGTATTTGAGACTGACCATTGTCCTTTAACGTGGCTGCGACAGATGTCCCCCAAAAATGGACGCTTGCTCAGATGGAGTCTGGCTCTCCAACAGTACAATTTCTCGGTGCGTTATAAGAAGGGGAAACTGCACGGAAATGCTGATGGCTTGAGCAGACTGATGTAAGCGGGAGAACTAAGAGGAATCTCCTCCTGTGTGAGTGTTTTTTTTTATTTTGTTCCGAGTAATCCGGCTGTGGCAGTTTCAAAAGGAGATGTTTCGCGCTCAGTCGGCACAACATTAACCCAAATTTGAACACAATTTTTTTAAAAGTGTATTGTTGTCAATGGAAGAAGCCTGGTGATTCTTTGGCGAAGTCCGAGCGCTTGCGGGTGGGGCAGTGCTTTGCTGTTTGGAACGTCCCACCTGCGCTTTCCTTTGTTGGTGGTGCTTTGGGTTCTGCCTTGGGGGCGATGATATTGCAATCCAGGGGACCAACACGGACGCCATCTCATCTCTTCCTGCCCAGCGGTCGTCAACGCTGGACATTCGAGATTTTTCGGGCCGCGGAGGAGCTGTAAGGTTTCTGGCGACAGCCGGTGGTCTGATTCAGCTGCGTATTCGGCCAGGACACCTGCAGCCGGGGTCCCTGCACGGCGATAGGCATCTGGGTTCCCACGCTCGGTCATCGCGAGGTTTATTGGATTCAAGACGGAGGATTCCACTGCCGTTTGAAAACAACATTCTTCCCGGAAGACGTGTCCGGCTGGAGCGTGAGAACTGTCGCCCCTTCAACTGTGCCTGCTCGCCGGCGCCTCGCCCATTCGGACTTCCCGGAAGACGGGTCCGGCTTGAGCGTGAGAACTGTCGTTCGGAAGCGAAGACACCGCTCTCTCTGGTGGGGGGGGGGGCGATTGTCCAGCGGCACCCTCTCTCTCCGGCGAGGCATGTGACGGGGCCGTGTCCCTATTTGAAGTGTGTGTGTGTGTGTGTGTGTGTGTGTGTGTGTGTGTGTGTGTGTGTGTGTGTGTGTGTGTGTGTGTGTGTGTGTGTGTGTGTGTGTGTGTGTGTGTGTGTGTGTGTGTGTGTGTGTGTGTGTGTGTACGACCGCGCAAGTTAGGCCACGCCCAACCTGACGAAGACATTCTCGGACCTGGGGAATCCTAGGGACCGGACCCTTTTAAAACCGGACGACGAGTGCCATGAGGAAGGAATCCTCGATCATCCTCAGATCTTCTCAGATCCTCCGACCTTCCCCCATCACCCTCCAATGGATTCCAAAATCTTGTAAATAATGTAAAATAAACCCGCTATACAGTTTCCTTCATAACCAAGTCCGACAACGTCATTCGGAGGAGGGACCTGCGGCGCTGAAAGAGTCAGCTCTCTCAAGGACCCCTCGTCCCCAACAGCACCATGGCACGAATCTCGCTTTCTCAAACCTGTTTGCTCTCGCTCACAGCTAAGCTGTTCGTCGCTCATGCACCGTTCTCCGATATCAATTTATCCATTTTTCGGCTATAAACTTTCCTTTGCGACAACAAAAGTTCTAGAAAAGATTAGGACCATTCCCCCCCTCCCGTCAACTCCCCCATCTCTCGCCTTGGAATGACGCGATACATCACCATTCCACCGCTACGGCTGCTCTATATCCTGTGCCACAGCCATGGCTCCACGCGTCCTGCCTATGGCTGGCACGGTGGCGCCTAGCCGCACAACCAGCGCGCCGCGAAAGCATGCACGATCGAGCTGGCGCCGTTCGTAGTCTGCGCAAGCGAAAAGCCACACCTGACACCAGCTCCAATGTATTTCATAACCTTGACCTGCAAGGTCTTATATGTAAGTCCACCATCCTTATATCTTGTGATAAGTTTGAAAATTAATGCGCTTTTGAGATTAATTATTGCTTTCACTACGCGCCACTTCATTTTTTTCAGCAATCGGCAGGAGAAGAGAACGAAACAATGTGCGAGGACGACTGCTGTGTGCCTACTATCACTGCGAAATGTCTAGCTTGACGTCGTGCGCAGTGCAGTGCTGCCCGAATAGTAAGAGTTTTATTTTCGTCTTTGGTGAGATGAATTCACCAAGCTTTGACCACCTTCTCTATCAGCTCTTTGGAACGTCATGTGCTCTAACATATGATGCGTACGGGAAAACATTTGTCATCTACCGCTTATGCTCGACCGTAATCATAACCTCTTGTTCTTCCACTGCAGGGCAGCCCGCAAATATATGTGCAATTCTTGCGTACTGTTTCGCTTTGGCCTTCATAGCTGCAGGCGCGCTATATGCGGGTTCAACTACAGTAACGATGCGGCAAATGCTTCACAAAGGAGCCCCTCCAGCCAATGGCGCGGACCGATTCTCTCCTGCCCCTTGGCCGACCCCCTGGACCTGCTATCGTGAGATTGCAGGGGGTGGCTGATGAATCACCATGGGTTAATCGCAGTAACCGTGACGTCAGAAAAATCGGTAGATGCCATTGGCTTAAGGGTCTCCTTTAAGAGGCATCTGCCGATCTTTCTTGCATTGTATGTGCCTAAAGAAATTGAGCAATTTCTAGTTTCAGCTATATTTGCTAAACTTATCGCCAATGAAAAAAAAAAAGATGTAACTCTGGACTGTCCGACGGGTGACTTTGTGTGCTTTTAAAGACAGAGTTTCGTTTCCTGCGCTACATGTACGGCAAGCGACAAAGAAGAACTGTTTGATTTTTTTTTCAAGAGAAAGATGCTCTCAGTTACCTGCGTTCAGTGTATTTCGAAAAACTGTGCAAGCCGTCTCTTTCACTGCATACAGAAACAACTTTGTTCAAAGATGTTGTTTTGATGTCCATGTGCAGGAGATGCTACAGTCTGTGCCTTAACTGCACTTCAATAGAAAGGTTAAAAAACATGTGGTCCCAGTTTAAAGGTGCGTAGTTATGATACAAAAACAAGACAATACGTCAATTTGCTTTGAAAACGTGATTAACTTGATTTTGTAACTTTGAACAATTTTTATTGGGGGTGCGACACGGCCTATTATGATTATAAATCAACCATTTGACAAATTCATGAAATTCAAATCCGCTTTCTTCAATTATTATGATGACTGTTTCTAAGTATCAAATAAAAATTATTCTGTAAACTGTCTTGCGAGTATCTTTACGCATGCGGTGTCTCACAAAATTCAGTGTTATTTAATCATTTCTCTTTTTGCCCTGTGACGGCCATATTTAGGCTCATCATGACATCATGCATCTCTTTGCAGGTTTGACGTATAGGGAGGTCATTGTACAAGAACTGGAGGAGGAATTTGTTTGAATGCAGTGCAACGGTCCTCCTGCAAGAGGAAAGCAATGATTAGTCCCGATATCACTAATCAGTTCACTGAAGTACAGATTCATTAGCATGAATGCCTTAGCCGTGCCACAACAGCTTGCCAAGCTTCGTACGTTGTCGAACCTGAATTTTCAAAAGCTGGATACCAGTGCTTGAAAGCTGGAAAGCCGGTCTGAAAGCTTTATTGACCCATGTGGCGCGATGAACGTCAAGACAGCGTTGGGCGCTCCATCACCCGAACGCTAACGTCATGTCAGCTGGAAAGGCGGGCCAACTTTAGAAAAGAAAGCGCTTTCCCGAAATGCCAATGTGGGACCGATCCTGATGCCAGTTCTTGCCATCGTTATGCCGTCTGCGATCCAACGTGGGTGTTGAGCTTGGGCGTGCGTGCACGGGAAGCGTCCGGTAATCTGGTTTATTCCTATACGGTAGTACGTCTCCGCTATGCTAAAAATGTTTAGCTCACGGCGACGGCTACGCTAAAATAGAACTTAACCTGGGGCAGCTAGTGCTGGAAAAAAAGGACGGCGCCCTTTTTGCACGTAGAAATAATATTAGGTCCAGCTATGCAAATTAGGATGCAGTTTCGTTCCACGCCGATTTGTTCCGAACGAACATCAAATAGACTGCTGAGAAGATTACAGTTTCATCCTGGACAATCCTACGAGCACTCATACACGTAAAAAGGGGCCGCGTTTATGTTCCAGAATATTCCATGCCTCAGCTATCGGGTGCCAGTTTTGGATGCTTCTGGTGCTGCTAAGTTTTCACTTTACCTGATGCGTATCACATGAGTCAGCTTGTTATTGACTTCCGAGTAGTTGCACATTATCCACATGCTATCTTTATGGCGGGGATTCCTGGGCTCCAGCATACGCTCTGATCACCAGATAGCCAGTGCGCCAAGGCTTGTTTTAACGTGATAGCATTACGGCACGTTCACCAGAAAATTCGGTGCCGGCGTTCTCGACGTCGCTGTTGTGAGCGAAAAAAATCACGGACATGGCCCTGGCAAATGGGGCACATAGGTCACATGACCTTGCGGCATCATCACAATCAGCCCAGCGTGGCAGGGGGCAGTTAAATTATTGGTCGCACGGGAAGAGCGACCGGGGCCGAACGAGGCCCACCGCTGGGAGCACCTACCATCGCAGGGCAGTGGGGCATTCCTTAACCATTGCACCACTGCGCCAGGAGTGGTATGAGGACTCCCATATATCTAAAAATGTAAAGTATAGAACGACCTTCCACATTTGTGGAAATGATTCCATTACGCTGTCGCATCATACCCTTCAGGCGATGCTTAGGTGTCCGTTCCAATTTTTCTTTTTTCTTACAGCTTTAGCATCCATTCTGTGCGGACTGTACTACACTTCTGCGCTACACCGGCACACGTGTAACAAGATTCAGAAAACTTAACTTCTTTCAGAACGTATCGCGATGTACTAGCATGTTTCTGATAGGGTAGTGCCCATGCATAGCGAAATGAAGTCGCAGTCTTGTGTGGGATACAGTTTGTCAGTACGACCCCTCGGTCATTCGAGGGAGGTTTGCTCGATTTTCAAGTGCAAGTACTTCTCTTGGGCACACTTTCGAAGATCTAGTGTAACTTGTGAAATGGACGTTCATATTTTACACAACGCGATTCATCTCCGGCAAGTTAATTCAATAGCACCCGGGCATTCATGTGTGACTTTTTGGCACTAGTGCCACCATAATCGCTTACTGGCTTGCGATTTTGAGATTGGTGCGTGGAATGGTTGATGGAAATCAATAAAGTTTTTCTTTCTTGGTGACCCCGTGCGGGTCACCAACAAGAAAAAACCATGACAGTTCACCTAAACGCTGAACCGCGAGAAATTTCCTCCAGGTCGGTAATTATAAGTACATATACGTAACCTTAAATTAGCATCTCAGCCCGGCCAGTCATATTGAAACAATTCGCTCTGCCGCTTCCAAGAAACTTGGCTTTATCCACCACACAATAAAGCCTGTCCCACAGCCCATAGGGCTAATAGCTTATAACAGATATATAAGACCTAAACTTGAATACGCGAGTGTATCATGGGATTCATTTTTTTTTAAACGATGACCATTTCCTGGCGGTGGCACAAAAAAAAAGTCATCCGCTTCATTTTCAACAGTTATCAGAGGCATGCTTCAAAGTCCGATCTCATGACTGCAAACAATATTCCACCCTTGAAAAAGACAAGACCACTCGCCAGGCTGAAATTTCTTCTCTCACTTTATCCTCAACGGTTTAATTTCAGCCACCGGCGACAACCTGCGCCCACGTTTAACCCGACATACAAGGCACATTCATGATGACCACAGCCTTACGCCATACTTCGCGCGCACGAACTTCTTTAAAAACTCGCTCTTTGGTCGCATTATTGCTCAGTGGAACAGATTGCCAGCTCATATCTTTGCCGCGCGTGTTGTTGCCGATTTTGATGCGCGACTGTTTCCTCCCAACTGAGTTAGTGTCCTCTTGTTCTGTGCATTTTTTTGTTAATTGCATTTCTATTTTTTCTTGAAGATTCATTTTAAATGTTTGGTTATTGTAGCACTCGGCTGCTTTACAAAAACGTTTTTCGTGCCACTTGACTGTCGGCGCCTTGATTTTTTTATTCTGGGAAAGTGCGGTTTTTCGAGCGATTCCTGTTACCCCCTTTTGCCGGTATGCTCCTCGTCCGCATGTCAGATCCTTTGTGAAGATCGTTATTCGTTGTATTTTGACGTACTGGCAATTGTTATCTCCTTGGCTGTTCTTGTAACATTGTCCACTCTGCTTGTCCTCGGTCTTCAGTTATATTGCACAAAGAACAACAAAAAACGCTGACACTGCTGCAAGCATTCAAAAATATGTTTTTCTGCAGGTAGCTAACTGACGTTTATTTGCAAAATACAAGTGATGTTGAATAACCTTTGCCTCCTGAGGAATAACGTCGCTGATCAGAAATCGCTGATCACGCGTGGAAAACGGGAATTTATCAAGCGCGAAGCGTTTTCTTAATATCTGTATCTGTAATTGCCCGCATTATAACGCCGTGCGCGCTTAGGGATATGCTATTGGTTATCCACAGAAAGAGATACGGGATGAAATATGATAGATAATATATAATGAAGTATCTTTTCATTCGAATTTCACCTGGCTCTAATTCTTTTAGTACTTCTTTATTGCCCCGTGTCCGCGCGTTCTTCAAGCAGTAGGGGAAATGTTAAGAACTACATAGTATCAGACAGAAAGAACTCTATCATAGCAGTCTTATACTCATTACATGCCTTCCAAGTTCCTGCACTGCTTACGAATAAACTTAGGGCACAAGGTGCGCTTACCTGTCCTTAGAAAAGGGTGTGCGGAAAAAGGCGACCTAATTGTTATCACTTTCCACCGGTAACCATGATTAGAAAACTGCATTAAAATTTAAAGCAGTACATGGTAATAAAATTCTTGAGTGCAAATAAAAGCAAAAGGGTGCACCTTTAAAAGCTGGAGCTCCAGCAGCGGTGACTGTTCATTTCTTGTTTACTTCTTTATTGTGCAAGCAGCATTAAAATCACTGAATCTTGCCTGCCCGTAGGGCTAAATACAATAAAATTCTCTTTTAGATTGGTCATTCAGCTCTTCATCATCAATATCACTGACTTTAAATTCTCGATAAAGTGCACGCCGACCTCATCACGCTCCTCTTGCCCACCGGCTGTTTTGGAACACCAGACAGCAATTTTTTCCTTGTCGTTCGTTTATTTTTACACTGGAGAGCAACTGGCTCATGGGAGTTCGCCATCATCGGCAAACAACCGTGAGTTTTCTGTGCAGTTTGAAAGCAAGCGCGATTGTATCTAGGATGCTCACTGAAGGAGCCCTATACATAACGCTGCCTTATTAGATAGCGTTGCTTTATGTGCTCAATATAGGATTTCTTTAACCGCCACCTCCAGGTCATGAATGTCGCCAATAGTCTTGGCAGATTCAGGGTGTCCGGGCTTGTCGGTAGTTCAGGGTCGCTGAAAGAGCCCAGAAAAGGCAAAGGCGAAGAAGTAGCACAGGAAAACGCAAGTGGTTACTTCCAACAAGATTTATTTGAAAGCACGTCAGGTTCCTACACACGGGAAGCGCCCATAACAACAAAAAAACCCTTCTCGTGGCCTCTAGGAAAGTGTGAATGTGACCACAAAAAAACAAAGACTACTCCAGCGTGGCTGCTTCATTGTCTCGATAAAAAGCTTCCTCTAATGCAGTCCCCAGAAGCAATTATATCCTTAAGCCACAAAAGGGCGGGATTTGTGATCCCATCTTTTATAACGGACTTTCAACGGCACTAAGGACATAGCACTTGCATTACTTTTCTCGAGAAGCATAGCGGTCCTGAGTTTGTTCATTACGATCTGTGCAACTAGAGATTCAGAGATGACACGTTGTCAGGTTCCCCTTTTCGTAATGCCACCCATTAGACGTCTTCTTGTCGTCGCTGTTTTCTAGCGAGGCTACCTTTTCAGCTCGCCGAGTCGGGGCTACCCTCGGTAATTTGTGTTCAGCACCATCAGCATGTGGCAGCACACCAATAGCCTCCTTGCTCATCCTTCTACGTAGTGGCTCGAAGATGAGTTTCTCCAGCTTTCCCGTCGGTGCCTCGCAGATGATGAACAGCAGGTAGCTGAGCAGGAAGCTCCAGACAAGTATAGTGAAGAAGAAGGACATCTGTCAATAAACGGAAGCAAGGCACAAAATGAATCAGTGCTTGAAATAACGGGAATTATAATTTGTTTCGTAAACACCTTAAGCATGCAGATGAGCGAGCCAAACATTGAGTTTGAAAGGTGCATGTGAATATCTCTCTAAAGGTTTCAGGCGCAACACTAGTGAACTGGTATCACCAAATATGCTATGGAACAAAAAAGTTTAGTTTAGCTGTTCCCAGTGTGTGCCACTTGAATGCAAGCAAGAGATTGTTCAGATAGCTTTTTTATTGCTTTTTTGAACTTTTTCGTTTGCGTTGAGCTTTTCGCAAGCTTGCCTAGCTCTGCTGTGTTTTTGCAGTAGCCGACGCAGGGCGGCAAGCTCACACTTCGGGTTTTTCGCGTCATTCGCGATTTCGCAAAACATCCCGAGCTCGCGCTTCAAACTTTTGGCGTCTACTGCTTTCCCGCCGCAACCCGAGCCCCCACTTTGGGGTCTTGACGCACCGCGCAGTTGTATACTCGACATTCCCCTTTTGTTGCATTCGCTTGCGACGTTGTACAGACTACCCCAGCTCCCCTTTGGCTTGCCGACGTTCCCAAGCGTTGCTTTGCTTCATACATTGCACTACTCAGCTGCCACAGCGACAATCCGGCACCGTTTGTGACATCAGTGCCGCTCCGTCGCTTCTGGCGAGGCGCCCTCTACCCATCTACGCAACTGCGTCGCTCTCTGCTCTGGTGCTCCAAATCTCCGCCGCTGCATCGTTGACCGCTCCGGCGACTGACTGAGCCGCATACGCAGTCCTTTCCCTTTCCCCTTCTGTTCCTCCTTTCTTGCTACGATTGCGCTCTGCCCTTCACGGTCGTGTTATGGTGGCGACACTAGACGCGAATGCGCAAGATCGTTCTTGTAACAGCTAGCGCTGTAAAAAAGCTAGTGCGCGCTGCCAGAGTCACACTCGCGCAGCACTGACGCTGGTGGCTCGAAGGGAGCAGGAACGCTCTATGAGTTATACCCATTTATTAGACTTATACTAGAGAAGATACACTAACGGTTTCATGAACCTAACAAAAGCGGGCAGGTGAAATTGTGGTATATAAATTCCCCCATCGCGCTGAAGGAAGCGCTAGAGCGCCGAGTTCTGGGAGCTCGCCAAACTGGGTCGGGTTTACTAACCAGTCACACTTGAGCATGTCGGAGAGCTAGGTGGTATTTTACTGTGTCCAGTCGGGAAATCGGAATTATAGAGTGCAGTTAAGAGCAAGTTTATGAACGGAATACAGGATTATGAATGCAACATATTGCAATTTTTTTTATCTGCGTACAGTATTTGCATTCAGCGTATAACTGACGCGCACAGCCCATTGTGCCCATTGAAAAGTGCACCGTTAGATCTTAGACAACGCGCCCGGGGTGAAAGTGAATTAAATATATCCGCGAACATCACATTGCATGAACCCTTGAAGGTCGGTATGCGCCTGTTCAGCCTATATTTCAAGACATTCAAGACATCTACTGAGTACCACCTTCTAGTGCCCTTTAGATGCTGCTGTGCGCCACATATTACGCGCTTACAATTTACGATGAATAATAGAAATATCGTTTCAATTGGAATATTTTAAATGTTTATTGGTTAATAGATGCATCTCGTATGCAGCGTACAACGTCGGCAGTCTGAAAGCTTCCAGGCAGCTTTCCTTTCTCTTTTGCCTTCCTCTCACCTCATTTTGCTCTGCTCACGGCAGTGCTAGTGGTGGACATATCACCAGTCACAAGCCAGTGCACGTTCTCTCTGTTTAAACTAATACACTCTCTCATGTACAACATAATTCATTACTTCCTGCGGTCATACGAAATATTTATTAACGCGGCATAGTAGGTGAGTGCAGTAAATTTTTCTCGCCTCGTTAGTGTCAGTATTCTAATAGATCAATAAACCTGATTTAAAAGAACACAATATACAGTAGCATTATAAACGAAACTTGGTTCTCAAAAGTCATGCGCGCGTACTGGTGAAGAAATTCAAAAAAAACGAATTCACGTCTCGACCTAAAATGGGCTCAATTTTTCACATGTGCATATCTGTTAACAAAAATAAAATATTTAGGTCAGGTTACTTACCACAAAAAAGTGCGAGAAGAACAACCTCTCCCTGGAGATGTGCAACCAAAGCTGTACAAAGGGCACGTGGATGATGTACACGCCGAAGGCTAGCCTGCTCAGGGGCGTGAAGAAGCTCCACGACAGGAACGTGTTTAAGAAGCCTGCGTTCGCGGAAAGACAGGTGGAAATACAAAAATGATTTCGTTTAATATAGTAAATAAAACAGAATACACATATGTATGAGCAGAGATGGTAAGAGAAAAGAGCACAGTCGTGTTAATGCATTTTCGAAGCACTCGCTGCAGTTGAAAGGGATACACTAGCGTCGTAAATTACTGTCCTTTCTAGATATACGAGAAGATACAGGGGTTATGAAAACACACATGGTGCACTGTGGAAATTAGGCCTGTAGTAATGTTTTCGAAGGACCTAAAAAAGCCTTCCTTCCACTTTACAGTCGTGAACAGCCGCGCTTCTGAAAATACCTATTCTTTTCAGTCGTATTTAAGAAAAAAGAAAGCCACTCGTAGACTGCCATCAAACCCTGTTTGATTTCCAATAGACGTGTGTTATTCAATGTGAATGGGATTTCGGTTCCTCCGTTGTGGGGCCGGTTGGATAAAATATAAAGAAGTGGCCATTTTATTGCAACGAGTGCTGGCGTCATCCCTCGGTGCGAAGGTGAGACGGCCATCAAGATGTCCTCCGTGCTGCTCGCATGGTCTTCGCCCGCGTTTACGTTCTCAGCAATAGATGGTGACATTGCGCCTACCATTTAGAATTGACTAAACGAACAAGAAATGAGCACAACTACGATAATAAACAAAGACCAGCTCCTAATTCCATCGCTGTGCAAAATCAGAGCGAGAGGCTCAGTCGACAGACACGTTTACAGCTGTCTTCCAGAGTGAGAGTACGCACATTCTGTAAGTAGACGTGATTTTGCCTTGCCATTGATTACTTAAAAAAGATGTTAAGAATTATATGGCACAACTGGAGCGCTAAAGCGGTTTGTAATTGACCTCTAAGGCGCCCTAATTTTTCTCAGACTGCGACACCTGAAGCCCTTGTTAAAATCCACTTAATGACACCGCACATGTAACATCGACTACATTACCTATATAGATTTGCGCTCTCGGGCATGTTGTAACAAAGCACAGTTATTAGAAAGATGAGGATTTCGCCTCAGGATGTGAGTACCTTTTTAGAGTGTACTGCACGTTCATGTGGGCAAAAAAGGAAAAAGCAACTAGGCACCATTTCTGGTGACTACGCTGGGTAATTGTAGCTCATTCTCCTGGGGCCATATTCTGTACGCTGTCCATTCTTCATTGCCCATTTCACGTCCATTTGGTCCTCTGTGAATGGTCATTCAGATATACCCTCCGCTTTCAAGCGTCCATGGGGTGCGACCCGACCATTGAGCTGTTGGCGACTGGACACCACCATCGGCTGCGATTGGCTGCTGTATACAGCTATAGTGGTGAGGTGCATCGCAGCGCTCTGTCAACAGCAGGTGATTGGTCCTGACCTCCGGTTGCCATTGGCTGCGATAGGCGGCCAATGGTGACGTCCGGTCGCCCACATCCAATGGCTGTGTCGCATCCCACAGACGCTTAAAAAACGCGGGCATATCTGAATAACCAATGACCGAGGACCAAATGGACACGAAATTGACAACTGGAAATGCACAGCTTTAGAATACTGACTCTGCTCCTCAAAGAAGAAGGCAATTGGTGGCATTCACACCGTCTTAGTGTCGTGATGAATCGCATGAGGAGTTTGCTGTGAATTATGGTTATTTCCGAACATTTTATTATTTTCGCCGGTCTTGTCAATTTTTCATTCCATGCGGCGTGTCTAGTTTCTTGTCCATCTTGCCACTGAATGTATTGGCGCTGCGAACTAATTAAGGCTTCGACTGCTTCGGGCATCGACATGACGGGCAGCAGCGAGTATAAAAAGCTTTCTTCCTGATGCAAGGTTTCTCTCTTTAAAAGTGTCATAACGGCTGTGCATATCGTCCTTCCACCTTTCGGAAAAAAGTTAAAGAAGCATTTTACAGGCGTATGTAGCTTCCTGAACAGCAGGAGGGCAACGAAATCCGGTCCGGGCATGGCGACTTTTGTGCAGCATTGCTCAGCTTTGTGCAGGTTGTTGGGGACGAGGGGTCCTTGAGTGAGCTGACTCAGCGCCGCAGGTCCCTTTTCCGAATGACGTTGTCGGACTTGGTTATGAAGGAAACTGTACAGAGGGTTTATTTTACATATTTTACAAGATTTTGGAACCCATTAGAGGGTGATGGGAGAAGGTCGGAGGATCTGAGAAGATCTGAGGATGATCGAGGATTCGTTCCTCACTGCACTCGTCGTCCGGTTTAAAAAGGGTCCGGTCCCTAGGATTCCCCAGGTTCGAGGAGGTCTTCGCCAGGTTGGGCGTGGCCTAACTTGCGTTGTCGTACACACATACACCACTTCACATAGGGACACGCCTCCGTCACATGCCTCGCCGGAGAGAGAGGGTGCCGCTGGACAATCGGCCCCAGCAGAGAGAGCGTTGTCTTCGCGTCCGAACGACAGTTCTCACGCTGTCAAGTCGGACACGTCTTCCGGGAAGTCCGAATGGGCGAGACGCCGGCGAGCAGGCACAGTTGAAGGGGTGAGTCACCCCTGCTCGGTTCTGGCGGTCGCTAACTGCCTCCGTGCCGCACGGTCGATCTTCCGGGAACAATGTTGTTTACAAACGGCAGTGGAATCCTCCGTCTCGAATCCAATAAACCACGCGAGGACCGGCCGTGGGAACCAAGTTGCCTATCGCCGTGCAGTGACCCCGGTTGCAGGTGTCCGGACCGAATACGCAGCTGAATCAGACCACCGGCTGTCGCCAGAAACCTTACAGCTCCTCCGCGGCCCGAAAAATCTCGAATGTCCAGCGTTGACGACCGCTGGGCAGGAAGAGATGAGATGGCGTCCGTGTTGGTCCCCTGGATTGCAATATCATCGCCCCCAAGGCAGAACCCAAAGCACCACCAACAAAGGAAAGCGCAGGTGGGACGTTCCAAACGGCAAAGCACTGCCCCACCCGCAAGCGCTCGGACTTCGCCAAAGAATCACCAGGCTTCTTCCATTGACAACAACACACGTTTAAAAAATTGTGTTCACATTTGGGTTAATTTTGTGCCGATTGAGCGTGAAACATCCCCTTTTGAAACTGCCACAGCCGGATTACTCGGAACAAAGTAAAAAAAAAACTCACACAGGAGGAGATTCCTCTTAGTTCTCCCGCTTACATCAGTCTGCTCAAGCAATCAGCCTTTCCGTGCAGTTTCCCCTTCTTATAACGCACCGAGAAATTGTACTGTTGGAGAGCCAGACACCATCTGAGCAAGCAACCATTTTTGGGGGACATCTGTCGCAGCCACGTTAAAGGACAATGGTCAATCTCAAATACAAAGTTTGCTCCGTACAGGTAACACGACAACTTCTGTGCTTCCCAAACTAAACACGCGCACTCTTTTTCGGAAGTGCTGTACGCTTCCTCTCTACTGGTCAGTTTGCGGCTGATGTACAGAACAGGGTGTTCTTCATGGTCGTAGCCAACTTGGCTTAAGACAGCACCCAGCCCTCTATCACTGGAATCACACTGGACTATGAACTCTTTCCCATAGTCAGGGGTCTAATGAAGGGTCGGGACACGAGTGCTTCCTTCAGGCTTTTGAAGGCGTTTTCTTTTTGGTTATCCCAACTTTCGTTAGTAGGTGCTCCCTTTCGCAAGGCGTCAGTTAAGGGACTAGCCCGCTGTGAGTAGCTAGGAATATATCGCTGGTAGTGCCCAACTAATCCAAAAATGAGCGAATGTCCGTTTTCGTCCGTGGTTCCGGAAATGCTGCGATCGGGGCAATCTTTAATTCGGATGGGCTCCTAGTTCCCTGGCCTACAACGTGGCCCAAGTACGTCACCTGTGCGCAACCAAATCTACACTTTTCTGCCTTCAGTGTCAGTCCAGCCTGTCATAAACTGGAAAACAAGGTCCTTAGGTGTTCTACATGCTCTTGCCAGGTTTCCGAAAAAATTGCCACATCGTCTAAATAAGGGAGTGCAAAGCACTGCATGTCCTTCAGTACGATGTGCATGAGTTTCGAGAAGCTGTAGGGGGCATTCTTAAACCGAAAACTAAGCATTAAGGGTCGAAAGGTGCCCGCTGGGGAGATGAAAGTGGCATACCTGCTCGTCCTTTCTGAGAGTGGAACTTGCCAATATCCTCGTACGAGATCGAGGGTGGAAATGAATTTCGCGCCGCTCAACCTTTATATCCTTTCCTCTATGTTGGGAATCGGGTATAGCTGATCCCTGGTAATTGTATTCAGCTTTCTATAATCCACGCAGGGACGAGGATCTTTCCCTGGGGCCTCAACAAGAATTAGCGGTGAGGTATAGTCACTTTCTGCTGGCTCTACAACCACTAACTCCAACATGCACTGAATTTCCGCGTCCATTATTTCTTTTTGCCGCGGTGATACCCTGTAGGGTTTCGACCGTACCGGCTCATCAGAGGTGAGCTCGATTTCGTGTCTCAGGAGGTGTGTCTTTCCCGGGCGACTGCTAAACAGGTAAGCGAATTCGCTCAACAACTGCTTTAGCGTGTCGACCTGTGTCCCGCTTAGGAAATCTGCATTCACGGAGTGAGCCAGAATGTTCTCCACGTTGTCACTAGCGTCAGCACCTCCCTTCCAACCCTGACTCTCGCTGTCCAGCTCTTCTGGTTCATTTAGAGTCAGATTGACGATCCCGCTGCGTTCCACGAACGGCTTCATCAGATTACAATGATAGATTCTCACCTGCTTTCCCCTGCCTGGAAGCCTTAGCGCGTAATTCGTCTCCGAAAGTTTTTGGAACACTCCTACTGGACCATCCCAGTGAACTTCCAGCTTGTTTTTTTTTCGATGGCCGGAGGATCATCACGCGATCGCCCGCGGTGAAACCTCGAAGGCGCGCGTTTTTGTCATAATAGACCTTGGCGGCCTCCTGGGCAGGTTTCATATTTCGATTTACTAATTCCTTCGTGTTGTTAAGGCGGTCCAGTAGGTGAAGCACGTACTCAACCACTGTCTGGTTCTCTCCTGTCCTTTCCCACATTTCGCTCAGCATTCGGAGGGGAGAGCGGAGGGCTCTTCCATACACGAGTTCAGCTGGGGTAAACCCCGTAGCTTCATGGGGGACTGTTCGTAAAGCGAAAAGTGTGGCCGGTAGACAATCCTCCCAGTCTGCTTTATGCTCATAACAAAGAGCACGTAGCACCCGCTTCAGCACCGAATGCCATTTCTCTACACTGTTGGACTGCGGATGGTACACCGAGCTGTGTAACAATCTTATTCCTCATCTTTCTAGGAATGTGGTCGTCAAGGCGCTTGTAAAGACCGTCGCCTGATCGGCTTGGATTTCGGCCGGAAATCCTATTCTCGCGAACACTGACAAAAGGGCGTCGACTATTTCTGTGGAGCTCAAGTCCTTCAACGGAATTGCTTCGGGAAATTTTGTGGCGGGACATAGCATAGTAAGCAAGTACTTATAGCCTGATTTCGTTGTAGGCAAAGTGCCTACTGTGTCTATTACAAGCCGGCGAAAGGGTTCCGAGATCAATGGAACAATTTTCAGTGGAGCCTTCCATGTCTCTCCCGGCTTGCCCACGCGCTGGCACGCATCGCATGATTTTACGTAGCGTTCTTCATCTTTGAAACAACCCGGCCAATAATATTCCATTAATAGCCGCTTCTTTGTTTTATTGATTCCCAGATGTCCTGCCCAGCCATTTTCGTGGCAGAGACTCAGAATGTCCGATCTGTATTTTTCGGGCACGACCAGCTGATCAAATGCTTTGCCTTTTCTGTCCTGGTAGTGTCGGTATAGTAAGCCTCCCTTCTCATGCATCGTTATGTTGCGTCTCGCGATGCCCTCTTTAGCTGTAAGGTGCAGTCTTTCCAAAGTGGGATCCTGCTTCCGTTCTTTTATTAGGGACTCCCTGTTCACCTGCAGAAGGCGATCAAAACTGCGCGATGTTGGAGATAAAACGGATCCTTCAGCGTTTTCTGATTCCTCTACCGACTTAGTGGTTGAAGTCCCTCGTCGCTCATTTGCTCGGTCAGCTGTCTGGATTTCATTCCTCGTTGGTTTCCTTCCCTCCTCATTTGATTGCAACGATATGCTGGCTGGTGCGTCTCTGGCTACCTGAGGTTCGGGAATCTGACTTAGCTGAGATGCGAGCTGACGAGTTTTCGATCTTGTGAAAGCTTGTATCACCCCGCTTCCGAGTTTCTGGCCTCTCTCGCGTAGCAATTGGTCTGATCGATTTGAGAAGAGGTAAGGATATTGAAGTGGCACGGCCTTCGAAACTGCGGCCTCAGTGATTAGCTCTCCAAACGGTCCACAAATTCTCACTCTAGCTATGGGAAGGCATACACTGTGTTCTTCTACTGCCTGTTTTATCCACAAGACTTCTCCCGCAAAATCGTCCACTGACACGTAAGACGGGTGGACAACGTCCATCGTCGCGGCGCTATCTCGAAGCACCCTGCACGGTTTCGCGTTAACGTGCAGCTCGTGCAGGTATGGCTTAAGGAGCTCTATATTCTCGGCGTTATCCTCGACGCACGAGAACACCAAACGTTGCTTTGTACACTTGGCTGCAAAGTGCCCGACACCATTGCAGTTGTAGCAACGAAATGGCCTACTAGCCTCAAACTCTTTTTTCGCGGCTTTGTCAGCTCCCTGTCTCTTCGCCTGTTCTTCAAGCTTTTCTGGCGCTACCTTCGTTGCCTCCGATATCTCCGAACTTCTAGCACTTCGAGTCTTTCTGCAAGGCCCTTTTTTCGCATCGCGTTTCGAGCGTGTGACGCACCCTCTTCAGTGCTCAAGCTTCTGCGCGAAACGTACTCCTCTGCTAGCTCAGCTGCCCTTTCAACTGTGTCGACTTTTTTCCCTGTCTTGAACCCACAGTTTCACCACTTGGGGAATGCTTCGGTAAAATTGCTCAAGGCAAAAACACTCGATGATTTTGTCTCGGCTTTCACAAACCTCGGCTCCTTTTAGCCACTCTAGCAGATTCGTCTTTAGGCCATACGCGAAATCCGGATAGCCCTCGCTATCGTTTTTCATTGCGTTCCTGAATCGCTGTCGGAAAGCTTCGGCTGACAGCCGGTACCTTTTTAGCAGGCTGGCTTTGACGTTTTCGTAGTCAGCTGCGTCTTGTGTGCTAAGTCTCGCTATGACTTCAGCTACTTCACATGGCAAGAGTGCCAGAAGCCGTTGCGGCCATGTACTGCGAGCAAAGTTCTCCCTTTCGCAAGTTCTCTCAATGTTTCCCAGGTAAAATCCTATGTCCCTTCCACTTTCATAGGGCTGCATGAATCTGTTCATTCTATATGATTGTACATAGCTTACTCTTTCAGGAGACCCGGCTCTCGTACTGTCGCCTTTTTTCGATTTTCGCTTTCAAGCTGCAATCGCTTTATATTTCTTTCTTTTTCAGCTTCCCACTTTTGCCGTTCTTTCTCTTTTTCCCATTCCGCTTCCCTTTTTCTTTTTTCTTCCTGTACCAAATTCCACGTATCTACCAGCTGATCGTCATCTACGTGTTTTTTAATTGTCTTGCATATTTAAAGTTTTGTAATTTTTTCCTGTACTTCTATTGACAGTTCCTCGCATAACAACAGCAAGTCCGACTTTGACAATTTCATAAGGTCCATGACAACGCTTTCTCCGCTTTGGCAATGCTATCTTCAAAATGTCGTGAGATTACCCTTTCTCAATTGACATACACTTCCCAGTGATTCTAGATTATTCTCTCAACATCTGAAGCCTGGCGAATCCTATATCAAAATGCCGAAACGCTTACCGGTTGAGAAAGCACAATGTCGCACGGTCCATCCCAGCTGCTGCCAACCAGTTGTTGGGGACGAGGGGTCCTTGAGTGAGCTGACTCTTTCAGCGCCGCAGGTCCCTTCTCCGAATGACGTTGTCGGACTTGGTTATGAAGGAAACTGTACAGGTGGTTTATTTTACATATTTTACGAGATTTTGGAACCCATTGGAGGGTGATGGGGGAAGGTCTGAGGATCTGAGAAGATCTGAGGATGATCGAGGATTCCTTCCTCACGGCACTCGTCGTCCGGTTTAAAAAGGGTCTGGTCCCTAGGATTCCCCAGGTTCGAGGAGGTCTTCGCCAGGTTGGGCGTGGCCTAACTTGCGGTGTCGTACACACGCACACACCACTTCACATAGGGACACGCCCCCGTCACATGCCTCGCCGGAGAGAGAGGGTGCCGCTGGACAATCGCCCCCACCAGAGAGAGCGTTGTCTTCGCGTCCGAACGACAGTTCTCCCGCTGTCAAGTCGGACACGTCTTCCGGGAAGTCCGAATGGGCGAGGCGCCGGCCAGCAGGCACAGTTGAAGGGGTGAGTCACCCCTGCTCAGTTCTGGCGGTCGCTAACTGCCTCCGTGCCGCACGGTCGATCTACCGGGAACAATGTTGTTTACAAACGGCAGTGGAATCTTCCGTCTCGAATCCAATAAACCACGCGAGGACCGGCCGTGCGAACCAAGATGCCTATCGCCGTGCAGTGACCCTGGTTGCAGGTGTCCGGGCCGAATACGCAGCTGAATCAGACCACCGGCTGTCGCCAGAAATCTTACAAGGTTCGCATCCTTTCAACACATGCTCTAAGGCCCCACTGTGAGTTCAATTGTGCTCTTAATTTCTGTTAGTGTTCTGCACTGTGTGACGCTGTTCCAAGCCGCGAATTTATGAAAGGCACATTCGACTTCGGCACTTGTGTAATACAAGCTGAAGCGTACATAACCTCCTAAAAACATTGATGGCCTGCAAACTAACAAGCAATAGACCTTTTGGGTGCAAATTTCACAAAACTCTTTTATTGCATCGAAATTCTTATCTTGAGTACTTTAAGCCAACGTGAATTTCTCATATTTCGTTTTATCGAATGCGCAAGTTTTGAAATAACGATTATTAGAGGGGTTATTGGACGATTTTGTGAACACCGTAAAAAGCTTGCGGCGTGTTAAGGTGGTGTCATCGTGAAGATTACACGCAGCAAGAAATGCAGAAAGGCTCAAAAGTTGGCTCTACCCTTCCATAAATTTGTGTCCCTTCAGTTCTTATTGTTTAGTAATATAATAATAAAAGTATTATTAATTTTTATTGCCCTTCGAATTTTCATGTACACATTTTTTACCACACGTATGTATAGAGTGCTTGTGGGTGGGTAGGCAGGTCAGCGGGTATGTACCAGGCAAGCATGTATCATTTAAAGAAATCATCAGAACAAGAGTCAACTCGGGTATGAAGCAAGATTTTATTACATTTGTAACAAAAGCAAACAATCAACAGGAAACAAAGAAAAGGAGCAGGCAGTTTCCCAATAAAAAAGTCCAACAAGCATTCAGAAGAATCTAATTGGAGTAGATCCATGAAGCGGTGTCGGTCCACATCGAATGCATACTTTTAAAGATTGGTCCATTGTTAATGTCGCTTTCTTTTCATTCGTAGTCCCTTCTGCAGACTCCAGTCCTACTAAACCCTATTAACTCTGCCAGCTAAGTTCATACATACTTTTATTCCAGGCAGCCACTATCGGAGATTCTCAAGCAAGGAAATAAACATGACGTTTTAAGCAGTGGTCTTTTATATCTTGCCGGTTTGTAATCTTTAAGGAAAAAAGGAAGAAAAAACGGACCGTGGTGAATTGACAAGCAAATATTCGACGTATCTCGACACACGCAGCAGATGTCAAGCACGGATTTGCGGCGTTCGAAGGTCGCCATAGCCGCTCAGGTTTTTACTGCAGGCGCCATAAAACTACAGCCTGCGGAGTTGTTCCAACCGCGTCGGGGCGGGTCACAACCCAACCACGGGTGCACGGCCCCAAGCCCGCGCGGCGACCACGCACGAAACCTGGTCTCGCGCATCCATCGCGTCAGACTTTTTATTGGCAATTATTTTCGACTAGCACTCGATCATGCTAGAAAACTGTTTCTGTTTTCAGTTCGCTCATTTTGACGGATCGGACCTGCAGCCGCAAGCAATTTGTTACACTTCAAAGATGAAGTACGTGAGATCCAAGTAAAGATCCAATTTGTCTGATGAATACTTGAAGCCTCTGCTAATTATGCGCACAATAGGTTTGTAGCCACGGTTCACATCAGCTGCACTGTTCGCATTACACCTCTCCTTTGTGCTTCTCTGTCTCCCTTGAAGGGAATATCTTTGTACTGACATTCCTACGGAGCTAGCAACCACAAGACGCCGCGCATATTTGGACATTTCATTTCTGCTCATATGGCCGCGTATTTATATTGTGTGCGTTTTGCATTTCTAAAAATATTAATTTCTGTTTGTGTTACTAGCTATTTGTACATTTGTGTCCATAGGTTGTGTACTGCCCAGAGAAGTTGAATTGAAATATTAAATATAAATAAAAGGTTGCCATTTATGCCGTAGGTCTGTGTTTTATATTATTGTACTTTTTCAACTTTATCTGCTTGATAAATCTAAAATTTCTAAAACCTAAAGCATTGATAAGTCTGAATTGCATAAGTCTTGCCGAAAAGTTGGGAGAACCCTGGTCTATATAGTGCTGCTGAGCACCACTCAAGTCCGACAGAACTGTAATCGGTAGTACGCGGGGCATCTAATGCCACGGGCAGTCTAACCGCGGTTAAGCTTAACAGTGGTTAGAGAACTGAAATTATCGCGAATCGCAGCTCGCCGATGTCACACGGCTGTCCTCGGTTCTTGGTTAGCGCAGCCAATGGCCGCTTGGGTGGAACAAACTAAGTGAGAAGATCATCGGCAGAGCGAGGCTACATTTTCAGATATCTTTGTTATTTACAACGCAGTATCTAGAGTGCCGTTCGACAGTGCCACCCGTTGATAGCACTGCCTCAATCATCATACGCCACCGCGCCTCCCACAAGCCGTCCGCGCCAAGCAAACACGTTGCTGGCGGTTTAGCATTGCTAAGCACGAAGTACTTTGCGAAAGCACAGTTTTTCGCAGGTGGACACCACCGCAGCTTACCTGAAAGCACGATTGAGGTGTCCGCTGACACAGGGTGCCAGTTATGCGCGTGTTCAACTTTTGCATCGTCAATGAAAATTCACCTAGTGCACACCGGCGGCCTATGCTCCAGTACCAGGTTTGTGCATCAATGTTGCCAACGTCAACGCGTATTCCTCAAGTGCTGTGTATCTGCCGCAACGTGTTCCACACCAACGCATGCAACGCACATCTCTCCGCCACCAGATAGCTCAAAGCGCGAATAAGTTTGACAGTAGTATTTGCGATGAACAACACCACGTGCAATGCACTGCGCAAGAGGGTGTTGCAGTTCAACACGAGGTGTGTGCGGTCGAATCACCGCGATCGTCGAAATCTTTGTTTCGTGGGCAGTGCGCTTTCTTGTGGGGAGTATATGCTGCCCTATAGAAGAGCAGCCTAGCTGTCTCCCCTGACAAGATGCATGTGTGTGCCTCCCAGAGTATTGATGTAAGGGAAGGTGGGGACGTGCAGGGGTATGGTGGGACCGTATTACACAGCCTGGTATTTTGAGGCATACGCACTCAGATTTTTCTTTTCCGCACTATATCCATGCAATAAAGAAAAAACGCTGCGGCGATAGCCTATAGGGCTCTCGCGCTGCGGCCTGCGAAGCTTACCTGTCCGCTCAACCGTGGGTTTGACTCTCAGTCAGGGATATTTATTTGATTTATTTTATTTGTTACTTTCCCTTGGCACAAACCCGCAAACACCGCAAACGTGCAAACATACCAAGATCTTGCTCAGGGTTGACCCATCGAAATAGTACCTTCGCACTCAAAGGGTTGTCCCAATAAATAATAAGCCCTGGGATAAAAGAATGTCAAAAAGGAATTCTTCTTAAGGACGGCTGACCCGTATCGAGAAGCTGGTTGCAGTGAGAACTGCGATACTAGCAAGTTTCTCCTCACAGCTGCATAGTATGGCGGCCAAAGGCGCGCCGCGGCTCGCCAGGTCTGCTTGTGCGCTAGCGCCCCTGCTACGGCGTCGCTGGAATAGACCACATCTTTATTTTAGTACGAGACAGTGGGGCTGACAGCAGACGTTTTTAGCATACCGGAGACGTGCTACCGGAGACATATACCGGTTTACCAGACCCCTCTTGCGCACGCGCAGTGGCCCCCCTCATCCCAACAATGTCCCTGCGCATGCGCAAGAGGGGTCCGGTAAACCGGTATACATCTCCGATAGTACGTCTCTGGTACGCTAAAAACGTCTACTAAAACTATGCCATGAGTAGAACGTTTGCTATCGCGCTAACGAATTGCAAAGCGCTGTCCGCTGTAGCTTCCATATGAAACCAATTATGCCTAGCGACGACTAGAGAGTAGCGCACTGCCAGAGCGTCGTCGTCCGCCACGCTCGCGGGTTGCACCACTGAGGTAAGCTCGCGGCATCCGGCACTGCGAATGTTGGGAACTTGTCGTCTGCTCTCATGATGCGGTAAGGAGCGGTCATTTTTCGACGTTAGGGCGATAGAATGCGCAGCCTGAGCACCGTGGTACGGTGCTGCAGTGCTCTTTTGCGGCCCCGTCGGTCGGTCTCGAAGGATGTGTAAAAGCGCCATATATGACGGCACTATAGACACTGCCTATTTTAATGTGTCGCTCTTAAAAGGTGATTTGGTGTGAAGAATGTACGTTGTTGATACGGGCCAGCTGTTACTAGGACGCCGACGAGCACTTTCCTTCCGAAGAGGCCGCCATTCGGTTAGAGACGCAAACCAACGTCGTCAAGCTCAGTTCTCGATAACCGTGGTTAGCGGTGTACTCGCAGTTTGGTCCGCAGTGTGAACAGCAGTAACCACGGGTAGCGAAAACCACGGTCATCGTAATCGCAGTTAAGCGTGCTATTTTCAGAAGGGTATAAGAGAGGTTAGGTCATTTGAAACGCCTCTTTAAAAGTTCCCCTCGGAGGCGACGGCTCAGCGAAGAGAGATACCATGGTCTGCAACGATTTTCTTTTCGCCAAATAATGTAGCATAACCCGCTCGAATGACCATCCGCTATTCTTGTTTAAAAGACTCTGATAAACTATCACTGGCACAAAATTTCTCTCTCCGTTTTCTGTTGAACTTTCAGCGAACGTCTCTGTTGTCTGCTTTGATTGTTTTACCGTGTACAGCTGCACCATCCGCGTTCTTTCTTGGCTGGCACTTAAATATGTGCGCTGAAACTGCTGCGTTTGTATCGCCTTTTGTCAAAGGTAACCAGGCAACGGCGTTTGCTTCTGAGACGTATTGTGGAGCATGCAGTTACGGCACCCCTAAATACCAAACGATCTCCAGAGGTGAAGACAAGGGTTTTTCGTTCGTAACGTAGATTTGTAACTGAAGTTTGTCATAAGCGCTCATATACACGCATCAGAAAAAAACCGCGTTGCCTAATTGTACTTTCGGCAAAGGTGTTACATAAAACTGTGGAAATGCACTCTCCGGACTGAAGGGCTAGCCATTTCTGTTAGAGCCTTTTCAATTGATCTCCTCCAGTGTTTCCAGCCTTTCTGTCTCAAGTTGGGTTTTATGCCTTTATTCCACTTCTAAATATATTTGAGTTTCTTTGACGATGTGTGGAACTCGCCACATCACGTTGGATTGAAATTAGCTTGAAATCATTAGCTCATTAGCTCTTGCTTTACTCATTAGCTAATGAGAAACCGTCTACCTAATGAGGAAACCCTAATTAGCTTGAAATCAACTTTCTGTCGGGCGTATTAGATTCGCCTGACTTAATTTTATTCCATTAAGACGGAATTTTTCTCTTTGTTCTCAACTGACTTCATCGTTTGTGGAACATTTGGTAAGAATGGAGACAAATGATGGCAGCATATAGGGCTTAGACATACCTCCTCGTCCAGTGGCGCAGGCGATAGTGACCCAGGACATAAGAATGGACCACAGGATCCGGTCGAAGAACGCCAGAGATAACTTCCCAAACTCAGTAGTCGGGTCTTTGACTTGGTACCAGGGTACCTTAATGAAGATGCAGAAGAGCCCACAGGCTATTGCGAACAACCAGGCCGCGAACTGGCATGCCTGAAAACAGAGAGTTTTAGATCAAAATGAAATGCAAACGATCATTGTAAAACGTGTGGTCGCAGAAAATTTGTGTATAAATGTTTACAGAAGGTGGCACAAGAGACGTCGGAAGTACACAGTTTCAGCGACCGCAAGCAAAGGGGCCGATTCAGCAGGAATGCCCTTTAAATTTACATAAGGAGTGGTCTCTACTCATTTTAAGGAGAGAATTTCATTGCGGCCACATTTTGAGTATGAAACTGAAGATGTTGTTTGCGTAAAGAAGGAAAAACCTTAATTCTTCAAGAGAATCTTACCAAACATTTCTGTACAAAATAATTTTTGAACGGAAAGAAGAGTTTATCAGCGCAATTTTTTCATAGATTGTAAGATTTCACTATAGCAATCAATATATCCGCAGTTCTCCCTTCGGCAGTATTGACTTTTTTTGCTATCGTCAAAAGTGTTAGCCTCTGGCTTTCTATGGCAGTCTTAACTGCTTGATGCGAGCGATGGAAAAACTATAAAAGAAAGATTTTGTTATATATTAGAAGAGTGGACCATTACCTTGAATATTTCGCTAGCAATACATTACAGTTTTCGAATATTCAAAATTTTGTCCATGAATGTTGGACATGAAACCCATGCTGGAGCTGAAGTCCCTTAGCTGCTCTTCCAGCTACAGAAAGAATCGGTTTCCTCTGCTTTAAATGAATGTCACACTGAACTCTCTGACGCGCTACCAGAGCAAGCTAACTCACGGACGGTCCCTTGGCCGGAGACTTGGAAGGCTGTACAGGCAAAGCTGGAGCTCCTTCGTTTCTTGCTCAACACGTTCGTGAGCTGGTGGTCGTGATTAGGCTCCCTACTTACGTGCTTATTGCCAGGTGTGTCAGAGAAGCCCACCATTAGTCCTTAAAATTTTGCTTTTTGCTTTAAAGAGCAGCTGTGTGTGTCATAGTGAGGCCTGCATGTATGTGAAAGGACTCCGAGTTAGCATTATAGATTACGGTTATATGCGGTACCATACTGAAAACCACCAACCAACTTGCTGAATGTTAATGAGGAGGCGGGCTTCAACTAAAAAACAGAATGTTGAGGAGTGGGCCAAATGAGGCGAACAATTCGCTCGGGAATCTTGGATGCCGACAAAGCAACTTTTCCCCGAAAATAAACAATGGGCGAGCTTTCACCTTTGAAATCTTTTTCTCCTTAAATATTCCGACGACGAAATATG
The DNA here is from genome assembly GCF_052857255.1 of Amblyomma americanum. NCBI lineage: Eukaryota > Metazoa > Arthropoda > Arachnida > Ixodida > Ixodidae > Amblyomma > Amblyomma americanum. The sequence continues at coordinate 1,904,291 of NW_027526484.1, forward strand.
TCATACAGCCGACGAAGTAGCACACGGCGTGGTAGAATGGGTAGAAGTAGTAGTGGAAACCAGTCCTGAGGAATGTCCTGCGGAAAAGAAAAACGAAACATAAAGAAGTATTGGTGTCTCTCTTAACTGTTCATTAAATGGGCGGATCTGTATCTCCTTCAGTCACTGTTAATAAACAATGTTAGTAATTTTTCAAGTTTTCAGATTCTACAATATGCATGCATAGACGGCATACATGCTCCTTGATGGGTTATATTAAATTTCTGCCGAGTCCTGGTACCTCCATATTTCAACCCTACACAGTGGAAGTCAGTATATAGCATGTGTATTATGGCAGGTACGGAGCTGTCATGTATAGAATTTTCGATAAGGCCGCTATGGACGAGGGTGGCTATGATGAGCACTCAGCAGACTAGGCAACAAGGAGCATATATAATGCCAAAATATATACCACCAAAATGCCACCATAAACATAAAAGTAGAAGGTTGGACGGCCGCCGCCATAGTTCAATTCCTAGAGCACCGTAAGAGACATACGGCGGTCGTCGGTACGTATCGCATTGGCGGCATATTTTTTTCCTCGGCTTACTAATCATTTTACTCCGCAGCATAAAATGAATACACTACTAATTTGTCATTGACCAAAACGAGAAATTAAAGAACACAATTCTTTCACGCTTTCTTCAATTTCAGTGACTTATGGCTTCCTTCATATCCTAACGAGTCCCTCATTCCCCTAGCCTTCTCGACTGAATAGGGTCAGTAAGGCCTTGGTTCTGCCAGTATTGATGCCCTAGATAGCATATGATGGTTCTCGCGCGGATACCGCCTTCGCCGTTTGATCACCTTCAATGTGGCACTTGCGTTAGTTCAATACGTGCTGTTTCCACCGCTCTGAATCAGGGTGGCCCTGGTTAAATCCCTCATTATTAAGTTATACGCAACAGAAATATCGCATTCCCAGCCTCCTACGTTTTCTGTGCTTCGTCATCAGCGCCGACATCAAATGATGCCGACCGTCACGCCTAGGCAGTCTTGAAACCCCTCAAAAATCTAAAAGCAGCGCCCTCTCTTCTCAGCGCCCCCTGCTCAACAGTCACCCTCTCCCCTTGAAACCGCGGCTCCCCCTACACGGTTCTGAACAAAAAAAGCACTTTTTAGAGCACGGCTACCGTTACACGGCTGCCGTTGAGCCCACAACCTGTGTTTGGCTTCAGCTAAGCTTTTACAGCCTTCGCTATAAAAACAGTTTTCCTGTGACTGTTCGCTACCTTGGTTAGCATTTCTTATGCAAAGGCTGCTTATCAGCCGATTTCTACTAGATTACTCGATACACTGTCGCTCTGTACGCAGTGCTACGCGTATGCTATAGTGCGATAGCATTGGGATATTAATTTGGTTTTGGGTGCATAATGAACTTGTTTATACTTTCCACGCAAGAGAGCTTCAAAACAGAAGAAATTTTCGCCCACGACTTCTGAAAATGTTAAGATAACAGAAAGGTATTAGCCTGAAGTGAAAGTACGCCAAGTGGCAGTGCGAATTTCTTTAACTACAAGTGTCTCTGTTTATGTAGCGCAGCATAGATTCTAGCATTTCGTTCGGGCTAAACCGTCATTTTTTGCCTGTTTCATTCGTACTAGATTTCACTAATCGGCGGTTATTATTGTTACCGTGTGTCCATCTTGCATGCATGCGGAATCTCCGCGACTATTTCGTTATTTTCCAGACAGAATTCGCTATTGTACACTTTCATCTAGAAACCCTCAGTGAAATTAGTAGTCGCCACCGCCGTCCTGTGTTCATTTACTAGTGCGAAACAATTACTTCAGCGGTACCAATCCCGAGCAAGAATCTTGTCTGGTGTTGTCCCGTGCTCCGAGTGACGTTGCGAAAGCTGCAGCCAATGGGTAGAAGCTCGGGTGAGTTCGGAGGAGCGTCGCGCCAGCTGTCGCCCATGGGAGACAGGTGGCAGTTAAATTATTGATTGGTCGCGAGAGGTTGCTCGGGAAGAGAAACGTCGGTCGTACAATCCCTACCGGTGGCTGTCAGAGAAACAGCCACCTGCCAGAGCAGTGGCTCATCGCTTAACCGCTGCGCCACTGAGATGGTAGTGGTACGAGGACTCACCGCGATCTATGAATGTTAAGTAAAGAATAACCTGTTTAGCATATATGGATATTAACCCAATAAAGCTATCGCGTCACACCCTTAAGGCGGAGCTTAAGTGTCTTCTCTAATTCAATAATGAACACCTGCTTTCGCAGGTCTACTCGGTTTAACTACGCTAAACCCTCATCACGTTAAACCCGTACCACTTTTTTTTCTGTTTCCTGAAATGAAGAAATGCGCGCATGATCGCTCGTCTTGAATAAACGCGAGCATGTACCCTGAAAGTGGAAGTAAACGCCAGGGATTATTAAAATTTTTGATGCTTGTGCTTGCCGTCGGCTGGATATTGTTGCATGTGTATGGTAGAAGGCAACGAATTGACTGCTTTTGTTCCGAGCAGGTCATGTTAGGTAATGAAATTCCCAACATTTTTTTTTACTCACGTTATTGACTCGGTCAATGGAACGATAAATGGTGTCATCTCGTTGCCGGCCACTTGCCATGTTGCCACGGAACAGCCTACGAAGGACAACAGCACGAAGGCAGCCGCGGCTATCCTTGGACGACTGCAGCGGGGAAAAGAAAAATGAAACAAGATATTTCTCAGCAGCCCGACCTGTGCATCACTCAGGCTGGTAAACTTGGCACTAATATAAAAGAAATTGTGGGTGACTACTGTGCTCTTTACTTGCCAGTGATTTTTATATTGCATTAAAGGTGGGCTGTCCTGCCCTGTGAAACTTGAAGTATCTGCATGTAAGGATCACTATAATAAATTTTTATGCCTATTCTGCTGCTTCTTTCTTCATTTGTTCAGTATGCTTAGTGTTTTACGTGGCGCGCTTTAAAAAAATGACGCAGCTGCTGTTCATGTTAATAAGAAGACAACGCAATTCATTAAGAAAGAGCGGTGAAAAGAGCAAGTTGCCACCGAGACTACGTTTGCCAATGCAGATGGCAGTAAGGCTCCTTCAGAGCCTCTTTAAGCAACCTTGTAGGCTTCTATCGGCTTCCTGTTAACTACGTGATCAATGGTAAAACAAACTTGTTTCTTTTCTTTGAATACAAGTAAAGAAGACGCGAGTCAACTGCTTAGATGAGCAGTTTTGGGGCCTGTTGCCCGCATAATTAACAGCATTTGGTAGTATTTGGCGAGTTATTGAAAACAAAGCTCATATAACTAGAAAAACAGAAAGGTGTGATAGCACTTGAGCTCAAAAAGTACAACATTCGTTCTCCCGGAGAAAAGTATCAAATTAAAGACGGAGACATAAATCGCACGCAAAACTGCTAGTCTGAAGGACTCTAAGGAGGAGGTGAGTAGTATGAAAAACAAAAAGAGAACCGTTCGTTGCCGCTATACTAGTTGAAATGCTCAGACGGTAACTCTGATCAAATCACGTACTAATAATTAACCGGCTGTTTACTAATCTACATTCACGATATTTAAAAAGTAATGGTCCAACAATGTCAGCGTGCCTGCAAGAACATAAACACACAATAGAAAAATGGACGTTATTTCAGAGAAATCACTGGCGCAGTGATTAAAAAAAGCATCAAATCAAATGTTTTATGTGCAGATAAAGCCAAAGCCATTTCTGCGAATCCGAAAGATCTTTTGGCAGGTTACAAGTAGTCGGAGCCAAAAATAGCTGCAGAGTGTTTGAAGAGTTTCGCACGCTTCATTGTTCCAAAGAAACTATCAGCGGAAGCAGCACGCTGTCGTCTCAAGGCGACACCATAGGACCTGATTTGGACCACCACCGCGTGTTTCCTGTTTTTCTCTTTGATATTGAGACCAAAGTGAAAGCAGCCCCCCCCCCCTTCCTTGCAATCACCATTCTCTCTCGTCACTTCAAAGAGAAACAGGAAAACGGCACGCTTTCAGTCCCTTCATTCGCAACGTTAACAAGTAGATTTTTTGCTAATACTGCACCACGGGCTACGCGTCTTCTGTAATGACTGAATTGGGGTATGACTGAAAATAAGCATATAGAAGCTTGTCTTACCTCTTCAGCAGCAACAGAATCGGCAAACTGACAAGGAAGAACTGGAAATCCAGAGACAGGTACCACAAGTGTCCAAAAATTGGCTGTAATCAAAGCATAACGGGGATATGCTGACATCCACTGTGTTCTGGCATTTTCGGGGCGCTTAACTGATTGCTGTTTGGAGAGACGGTCTTACTTTCAACATATATTGAATATATCAGATGCCTAGCATTTCTAACGCGGAGTGCCAAGCAGCAAAGATTGAGGCGCGCTTTTGTAAATCTAAGACGCAACCTTGAAAACCTGTCATACTAATTCAGTGCAAGCTTATTGAGAATGCCACGTGCTGCTTATTCTGGTATTGCCTGTTATTTTGCGGTGCGTGAATGTAATCCAGGAGTGAGAGGTCAAACTTCATAGCGTAGAACGTCACCGGCACTGTATTGATGCTTTTCTGCACTCTACAACAAATCAGTGAAGCCACCGACGCACTCACAGAGGTATTGAGACTGGCTCGAGGAGCTGTGAGGTAAAACATAGGACAAAGCTCAAACTTTGATCTATCTAGCGAATTTATGGAGTTATCTTCCATGCATGCAGCGCTTTCTGATTTCTGCAGCGGCCGGTATAGATTATACGTCCCCGTACATAGAGGCAAACGTACAGTATCTACAGTGACTTCGAAGTCATAGTTTTGGACTTGAAGAAGCAGATACAGCCACTGCCTCTGAAATTCGTCATTGAGCTTGCGGAAGTACGCCTTAGCGTCTGGTCCGGAGGTGATAAGAGGCAGCAAAAACAGGCACATGAGGCAGAAGAACACCGGAACCATGGTTCTGAAAAAAAAATAAATGCACAGTGTAATCAATCGCTGAAGCAGATTCGCGGTTCAAGGTGCTTAAAATCAGAAGTTACAGTCGGCTAATTAAGGCTCGAAGTGTGAAGGGAAAATGAACGCTGCTGTCTCAGTGTCCAGTTTCCGCTTTGTGCTATGTGCCTAACAGGTCTGCCTTGTCAGTTCGGGCCCTGAAACTCATTTTGCTAAACCACATCAACGGCGGAAATATTTTTTAATTGATTAAATCTTCGTATCAATACTACTGGTTGTTTGATAGAAAATAAAACAAAGATCAGTAATCGCGGTCACACTAATCGCCTGAGTGCACGATGGGAATCTCAAATATCCCACTACCGAAAAAGCGTCTTGGAGAGCTAAAGGCGCAGCGGCGCATATTACATGCAAGGGAAGAACTATGAAGTGGATGAGGAGCAGATGAGCAGGGACACATGGGTGGTAACGGTAGAAAAATTGCGATGGGATTCTCCAAGACTCGTTGCAGGCAATGCGTTTAGACGAAAGAATAGCCAGTCCTTAATGCTGACTTTATGAAATGCTGCGTCGAGACGGGGACCCTCTGGAGAGCGCACATGCCTGTCAAACTTCTACAACCGCTGTTGGAGCCACCTATAGCTGCTCAGCAAGGGGCAGGTCCATCTGGCGCCCTCGCAGGCACTGGAGATAGACGTGAAACACAGCAAGGAAGAGCCACGCGATGTAGGGTACGGCTGTACCACTGCCTCAATTTTACCGAGAATCAGGGTCCGTATTCCGAGTATGGGTCATAATAAAAGCGTCATAATCTGCCGCAGTGGCTACACCTCATTTTTCAAAACGCCGGAAGCGGATGTGGTGGTCCGGATGCAGCAAAAAGGGTTGAAGAAATCGGACGGTGAAGTCAGACACATAGCGTACGCTCCTCTACAGCAGATGCTCAAGGACAGCCAACATGGCGGCACACTCTGAAGCCGAGCGTCTCGCTTCGAAGTGAACTCGTCGGTATTACTGTGTTTTTCGGCGCGTGAACAGGCTATAAACAGGTTACGGGACTCTCGCTTCGTCTTATCTTGCCTATAGCAAATTGGATGGACGATAAATTTGGCCTGCTTTTTATTTGGTTGGATAATTCTGTAGCTCCTAGGCCTACCGAGCAGCGGTTTGTTGCAGAAATTGTTCTCTTCATTCAAACCGAATGGTGCCACTATCACCGGAGTTATCGCGTCTGCGTAGGTTATATGATGTAACATAAAGCATAATGACCCTCGAAATAGTTGCGTTTACTTCGCGCAAACGTGCATTACCCATTCTAGAACTCTGTATTAGCTGTTTAAGCATCTTGCATCATGATCGTGTGTAATGCCTGCCAGCGTGAAACCGCTCATGTGCACGGATGGTCACTCGACAGTGACGCGCTGCTACACCGACGCGTTTGACATGCCAGAGGTGGTTTTTCGGCGTCCCTTACTGTTCTCGGTAGCCGCGGTGGTGTGGCTCTGTATTTTTCTCAGGAGTTAGGTTGCAAGTTGGTTTTCATGCGCCAGTGTAGGCATGCCGGCGCCTTGCATCATGGCGAACTTATGAAAATTTGGTCTGCGAAGTCTCCCAGCGCATTTATGAAGAGAAATACAGCAAATTCTTTTTTTAGCTGACCCCTTTTATTTGTTGACGGCAGAAAATTAAAAACCTATATGCGGCATTTCGCGGCTCTTGCAGTACATGCATAAAAGGAATGAAAAACGGAAATTACCCTCTGCACAACTGTCCGATAACAGCGACCACTTACGTTCAGCTATGTTGCAGACGGCAATTCGTCACGGCATCTTGGTTCAGCACAACACGGAGCGCGCATTGCGCAGTGAGTGAGTGCATGCTACAAATTTTCTTCTCCGTTCCCTTTTACCCTCAAGGTAAATCTAAAACGCCATGTTATGCGAGCAAGATAGCTGTCTTTTATTTACCGTAGGCTATCGACGGCTGTAGCGGCTGCCTTCTGTTACTGAAAAGGTATGCGTATTGCGTACAATATTTTCTTCTTTAAGCACACCTCCGACTTTTACGGTGCAGAAAAGAGTATCTGAACTATTGTTTCTGTTCGCCGAAGTCTACTGGGCAAATAAAGCTGCTTTCATATTACCCCTTTACGGTGGAATCCGATGGGCAGCTAAACTTGTGGCTGAATGTTTCTGCTCTCGCATTGGTCTCGTTCCATATGTCGGCAAAGAGCAAAAGCGCCGCTGGACGTTTCCCTGTGGCAACCGCAACGCAGTGATATCCTGCCGCCACTCACAGTCGCAACTGAACCGATATCCGCTTCCGGCGTTTTGACCAATCAGGTGCGGCCGCTGTGGCAGATTATGACCCTTTTTATTATTACACAAACTCCGAATGCGGCCCCAGGTTATGAACTTATCTGTTGGAGAGGTGGCGGGTAAGGGAGTGGCCAAGTAGACATTCGTATTGTGTGGTCTGTGGAGTTTAACCACTCAAAGATGCATATGGACTATGTTTCGGGTACATTTGGACTCCTTTTGGGTACAACGTTCTATATATTAAGAGCGCAAGGCTTTAAAGGGGCGCTGATGACAACTCGAGGCAATTTTTGTTCTATGAAAAAATAGATGCTATGGGTCTTTCTGGCGATGTAGATGCTTGTCCGTCAGTCAAAGAAAGACGCATTAATCGCTAAGAAAAGTGGTAAAAAATTTATCCGCCACTTGATTTAAACTTGAGATTCCAAGACCGGGAAAAGACATCGTCTGCGCTGATCGGAACCAAATATTGCTTTCATTCAACCATAGGGATTTGCGTGCAAAAAAAAAAAGAAAAACTCTCTTTACGTAGCGCAATCTGCTTCCAAAAAGAGACAGTGGTGGTGGTACCTGTATTTATTTCTTTTTGTCTTTGCTAGCTTATAAAAGCTTTGTTTTCAATTAATGCAGCGCATTTGTCATTGAAAAGCTGGAATCTATCGATACAAGCCAACTCCAGATTAGTCTTCATTTTCCTTTTATCAAAAACGAGGGCCACTGGGCGACGCGAATGGCTTCCAGCAAGCGCGCGAAGCTCCGGTGCATCCGCTTCTGTGCGCGGCCCTTTCCTGTGAAGGGCAGGGAGTCGTTGCCATCCGGGCTGAGCCCCGTAAACGTCGGAGCGCCTTCAACAAAGGCGCGCGTAGTGGCGCCGGTGGCCTCCAGCGCAGGAGGAAATGTCAGATGGTCTTCGGGCACCACACGCGCCATTATCTCGAATCTCAGTAGTTCATTTTCCTTAAGTGAAGGATGCGGTCAGCGCAAAGATATCGAAGAAACCGTGTTTAAAGGGTCACTAAGGGCAAAGAGGGCTTGTTTAGCATAAAAACAAAGAATCAGAGATTTTTTTTCTGGAAAGAAGAATTGGATGGAGCTGTCATCAGTGCCCTTTTATAGCATGCGCGTCGTGCTTCGCACACTGTCTATGCACTCTATACTCTTAAAAAGTAATCAGTTAGAGAGTGCCGCTTTTTACCAACTACGCGTTACTACTTTTTTATCAACTCTGACTGCTTTCTACTACCTGGTTGCTAAATCTGTTGTGCCGTCTTAAAAGTAGAGTTAGTAAAAGTCGGCACTTACGTTTTACTAACTTCGATTGCTTGTTACTGCTGTAACGGTTAGCAACCATTCTTAAACAGAAGGTCGTATTATATAAATGGCACATATAGTAGTGCGAATGGCATGTTTTTTCAATAGAATATTTTTTCTGCGTCATACGTTTGTGCACATTTGCCATTTCTGCAATAGCAGGTTGCAAAGTTAAGGATGTTATCTTAGCTGACAGAGGTAAGAGGCTAGAGAGGGCCAGACGTACGAGGAATCCATGGCGAGCAAAGAATTAACCTGCGCATGCGCAGTGAACGTGCCTAGTTTGTGTCACCTTTGTGATTTTAGGCTTTCCGCGCATCGCATGAGTATGCTCGTTTGATTATATTGCTTCGAAAACGTAGTAGGCTCTGATGCCACCGTGTCAATGTCAAAGTACAGTCGTCAGCACGCTTAACACGAATGAGAGAAAGCGTGTCCTAGAGCGGCTTGGACTAACGCCAGCACCGCGATGTGTTGCGCGCTCTTGCCGAGATAACATCTTGGTATTTTTGCGGTGGCTGACGATAGCTGGAGCGCAGCTGGATTTGACTACTCACCTTGTTATTTCGCTTGTATCTAGCCGGCAGGGTGAGTCGCTCACTTGACTGTTTCGCGACTTTTCTCTACTGGCCGCGGCTCACGCGGGCGCAGAACACACGTTGCGGTTTGCTCATCTCCAAAAAGCGCTAAAGTGGCGTGTCTTCACACCGCTCGAGCGCTTTTCCAGGTCGGCCTTAAAGCCTGTGATCTAAAGAAATGAACATTCGGAAGAGCAGAGCAAACGTGGGTTTTTGGCGGTTGTAAAGATTGGACAATAAATTTTCAAATACGGTGGCCTCCTTGCGCTGGTCCTTCATTTCTCACATTCTAGGACAGCGTGTGTCGCTGTGCTCTCGCAGGCTAGTGTCTGGCTTCCTGTTTCGCCCACGCTGCACTGGAGATCCAGCGCAGGTGCGCAAGAGCTGCTCGTGTCATGAGCAAGAGACGTCGATGCAATTCAAAGTAAAATTTTAATGTCTGATTATTAGCGAGAGGCGCTATATAAGCATCCGTTGGGATAAAAATCTGACTCTTTTGGAAAACTTCGTTTGGTTTTATAATATTTAATGCCCAAAGCGACTCAGGCTATGGATGCCGCACGAAAGCCACTCAGGTTGTGGACACCGCAGTGGAAGGGCAGCGGATAATTTCTCACATCTGTAGTTCTTTGACGTGCACTGGCGTCGCACAGAACACGTCCGTACAGCATTTCGCATCCACCAAAATACGACCGCCGCGGCCGGGATTGAACCCGGGTCTCCTGAGCCAGCAGCTGAGGACAACAGATATTGGATGCCGTGGTGGCATTATTATGCAAACTAGGAAGCCTCTGGCCAGAGATGCAACGAGTCCAATGGTATAAGCCGTTGGAGGATACCGATTGCCTTATAATTGATTGCTCTTTGGAATATTCTGCGAACTAAGTGAACTGTTGCCACGTGCTCATATCCGGGCACTCTTGATGCGGTCTTTACCAAGTTACTCTGAAATGGCATGCATGGCACTTGATTTTCCGCGAAGATTGGCATCAAGAAGAAATAATACTGTAAAATGGCGTTGCTCGTGTAAGAATATCATCAAGGGCACAGACCACTTGTTACGGTTCGGGGAATTTTATGCCTAGAAGTCTAGAAATTTATAATACGACAGCATGAAGCGATATGGCAGCTCGAAGTGGATAGTTTTCAGGCAGCTAGCCGGTTGAGACAGCATGAACGCGCTAACGCCGATATAGGCGCGGCAACACCCAATGAAATTTACGATAGTTTGGGATGACGCTAGACCAGTGTTATATAAAGTCATGCATCTAACAAGTGTGTGCTAAAGATTCCGCGCAGAGTGCCGAAGGAAGGGCGCCTCGCTATAGTTTACATGGCCCGTACAATGTCGCAGCGAGAAATAACTGCTACAGTTGGGCGGCCAGTTTCCACGGTTAATCCGAATTGTCCGGGCATTCAGAGACGAAGAACGGATAGAGGATGCTGCACGCACAATTCTGGAGCGGGCAATAACCCCTGAAAAAGATATTCTCTTTGTAGCCTCTTCAGTGGACAACCCCTTCCTGACAGCGCGTAAATACGCGATGAGTTTGGGCTACAAGCTAGCACGGACACCATGCGCAGAAGACTACGTAAAGCGGCCATCCAAAACCGGGTCGCCGCTAGGACGCCAGTGTTGGAAGCGCCGCATCGCCACCAGCAACTCCAGTTCGCTCAAGAACGCGAATAGTGGACGCCGGACGACTGGGAATACGTCGTTTTTACAGACGAAGCGACGTTTTCTACGCGGTGAGACCAACCCCAAAGACTTGGCGTCCTGAACAGCACCGGTAAGTCCTTAGTGCATTTTATAGCCATGCGATGCTGACAAGTCGTTTTTTTTCTTCAGCATGACCGAGCCACCATCCACGCCGCGCGAGTTGCGCAAGATTTTCTGGATCGCCAAGCGATCATGCAGCTTGAGGGGCCCAGCCGCAGCTCCGATCTAAACTTAACTGAAAATGTTTGGGGCATGAAGAAATTTAATCTTTCGAGGCGCTTGGGCTCGAGTTGCACAACGGCGGACTACCTCTGGATTGCCCTACCAGAACAATGGGAGATCGTGCGGGCTGGCAGAGAGGTTGTTAACGCGCTCGACAATTCCCTGCCTGAGCGAATGGACGCAGTGAAGAGCGCGGGAGCACGCGCTACTGCATTGTCAATTAGGCAGAATGTTCTTTTTACTGTCAACAAGTGCTCTAGCCTTTATTTCTCGTTGGAACCAGGGCTGGTTTGTTCCTAATTTGTGCTTGTGCTCAAAATCGGCTCGTTTCGGTTTAGTTGGCGCCTCTCGCTAATAATCAGACATTAAAATTTTACTTTGAATTGCATCGACGTCTCTTGCTCATGACACGAGCAGCTCTTGCGCACCTGCACTGGATCTCCAGTGCAGCGTGGGCGAAACAGGAAGCCAGACACTAACCTGCGAGAGCACAGCGACACACGCTGTCCTAGAATGTGAGAAATGAAGGACCAGCGCAAGGAGGCCACCGTATTTGAAAATTTATTGTCCAATCTTTACAACCGCCAAAAACCCACGTTTGCTCTGCTCTTCCGAATCTTCATTTCTTTAGATCACAGGCTTTGAGGCCGACCTGGAAAAGCGCTCGAGCGGTGTGAAGACACGCCACTTTAGCGCTTTTTGGAGATAAGCAAACCGCAACGTGTGTTCTGTGCCCGCGTGAGCCGCGGCCAGTAGAGAAAAGTCGCGAAACAGTCAAGTGAGCGACTCACCCTGCCGGCTAGATACAAGCGAAATAACAAGGTGAGTAGTCAAATCCGGCTGCGCTCCAGCTTTCGTCAGCCACCGCAAAAATACCGTGATGTTATCTCGGCAAGAGCGCGCAACACATCGCGGCGATGGCGTTAATCCAAGCCGCTCCCGGCCACGCTTTCCGTCATTCGTGTTAAGCGTGCTGACGACTGTACGTTTGTTGTGTCCAGCACACAGGCGGTCGCTCTTATTGGTGTCAGGTGTTCTTCATACTTAATGTATAGCTCTTGCGGATTTTTTTCCAGAGTGCAAAATAACACATAACACCAACACATCATACTGGAAACCTAGCACCATGGGATGCAAGTAGTTTTTAGGCGTTTGGTGGTAGCTGCTTCAACCTGCATTTAAAAGAGTGCTATGCACCTTCACCTGCGCAAAGAAGCAGTGACTAAGAGGGTATAGTAGTGCATTCTTCAGTTAAGTGGCTCTGAAACACCTTCCGAGGAGAGCCCATGAACTCGCGCAATCACTCAACTGTGTTGTCTAGGACAATTGAGCCGAACAATACAGTTCTACAAGCAGCATTGGACCCACAATCACGCGCGAAATTTGGCCACTACTTTCTGGTGACTTTTTCCTGCTCGCGCCCTTTTCCGTCGCTCGCACCTGCGTACAACAGTTGGGAGATGGCTATTGGTTATATTCTTTCAGATGGAAGGCAGATGCCGTGGCCAGTAAGCCGCATAGCTCCGGCGGGTCAGGAAGTTCCGCCTTCGGAGGGAAAGGCGCGAAGCCATTGAAATTCAAATTTTGACTTCAGATAACTTAGCTTCTACAAAGGACATTAACAAAAATTCTTGCTGCACAATGTTCGGGAATCTACGTGCTTTAACATCTCATGCCTACTGCAACTTTAATACAGCCCATTTCAGAGCCCCTTTAAAGGTTGTACTTTAAACCAGGTTTTTGCAGAGTAGTTTTGTTTATGAGGGTTTAACATCCCAAAGCGGCTCGGGCTATAAGGGAAGCCGTTGTGAAGGGCTCCGGAAAATTCGACCACCTGGGATTCTTTCACGTGCACTGGCATTGCACAGTACACAGGCCTCTAGAACTCTGCCTCCTTCGAAATTCGACCTCGGCGGCCCGGATAGAACCCGCCTCTTTCGGGTCAGCAGCTGACCGCCATAACCACTGAGCCACCACGGCGTCTGCAGACAAGATGGCATCGCTTACTAGTCATTTGGTAGGGCTTGATAGTTTGATTTGACGTAAATGTTAGTTATTGCTACAACTTTGAAGGGTTAGTAAATTTTGCCGCCATGCAATTAACTACCTCCAGTTACTAACAGCGTGGCTACATATTGGTTACTATTTCGCTAGATAAAGAGTAAGGCGGCCGCTTTTTTTTTTTAAGTGAGTATGCGTCTGTTTCGCGAATGCATACACTCGGCAGAAATAATATTTTAAGAATCCTTCGAAGACTTGCAATACCTAGACACAGTTTTCGCTCGCACTTTATCGCTTGCTTGCGCCTCTGCTTCGTGAATGGCTAACGTTTTATGTTGATCCAGCTGTATGTTGGACTCTTAGCTTTAGTGCCAAAGTATAGAAAACGCTGCTGTGCGTATGTAGTTTCATAAATTGTTTTATTCAGAGCGCCAGTTTGCGGGTCAAGGATGGTTTTCGTTTTGTAATAACGCTACGTCTACAATTGCATCACCACATTTTCTTGCCCTGTGGCCCTGCGAAACGGCCTACTTTTTCACGTAGCGCTTCTTTCACATCTTGTTCAGAAGTCGCAGCTTGAAGTCAAAAGTTCTTTTGGTCGTTTATGAAATAAAATAAAATAATTATTTCATATCATAAGTACTGTCTAAGAGCCACGAAAAAAATATTAGTGTAAAATGAATAATTTACAACAGTCAGACTGCATTCACAGAACCAACGCGAGGTTATGGTATTCTGAAAGATATATCAGACAGAAATCGTCATGGGCTGCATATGACAGACAACCGACTGCTTATATGGGTGACACATTGTACACAGCGGGTAGACAAACGTACTCCATAACGCCAGACAATGCGATGGTGCGGCTGGGCTAGTAAATTCGCAACCATGGAATGGCCCTGGATGGCGGTTCTGCCTAACCTTCCGTGCATATATGTCTGCTGATCTTTAAGAGGGGTGACCCCTCTGACGACTGCTTGATGCAGACATGCGTAGATAAGAAGTATGGACTCTTATCTATGCATATCTGCGAAGGTAATCCGTATATCTATGCATATCTACATCCACCCACTTGTCTACGGATGGACGGAAGATCACGCTTACCTTATGAACCTTCTGACTACGGCAATCACGAAGACGATCACTCCATTCCTCTTTTGCCTGTGCACGACGAAAGCTAAGAGAAATCCGCTGCAAGAAAGCATTTATAATATAGGTACAGTGGTGGCTAATAAAAGCACATTAATGTATTTAAGCGCTGTTTGGACAAAGTACGACAAGGGACGTTTTTTGTACTATCTACGTAGATTACTAATGTGTCATGGCGTGCAGCACAAGGTATATTGGTTGCTTTTACGTGCACATTATGTTACTGAACCCACGCTTTCTTCTCACTGCGTGCTTTTGCGTGAAACCAAGCTGCTTGCTGAAGCATTCAATAGGACGCGGTGGCTTTCATGATTCCGGTTTTCGACGTGGTCTGTCTCGCCTGAACCTGGTTGCGTTGTTAAAGCCGCCTCTGCGCAGTGTCGGTAAACCAGGTTGAGGTCGGCAGCTGACAAAGTTAACCTTCTAAAGCATTCGCGCTTCGGTGATTGAAGCAGCGCGTTTAGAAGAAATCTCTCTCAAAGCTGGGCTTGAATGGCAGATGTAAAAGCGCTATCTGGTCAGTCTTGAGGGTCTTAAAACCGAGAACTTTAAAACAAAATAAAGGAAGGATTCTAGCAAGCATGGCCCGCACTAAACCCTCACATAAGTTTTGCGACATAAATTTAAGAATAAACATGGTTGTTCAGGTGTGTGCACGTACAAGAACGGTTAGTTACTGGGCACCGCCGACCTTTCGGTCGTCAAAGTCGAACTCACGGGCCTTCACAATAACCGCCTCAGCAACGATCCCTCTGGCTAACGTGATTGGCCAGCGGATGGTCGCCGGCCAGTCCCATACCAACATTTGGCAGTCACGTCGAGCGAGTCGCAAGCGTCTTAATCTTCATCGGCCTTCACTGCAGGGCACACCCACGCAGCCGCACTAGGCGCCGGCACTGATTCATCCCGTAGCCTGCCGCTGTGAAAACACGGATTACGCTCTACACCTCCTGGTTCAAGAGGGCGTCATCGTCGACTACTCCGTAACCTGCTACGTTGACTCCCACGTGACCCCATCCACTACAAAAGGAGCACCTTCATCGACATTCGCAGCATTTGGCAGTAACGTCGAGCGAGTCGCGAGCATCTAATCTACTGCGGCCTTCATTGCAGGTTAGTGAAAAGAGCACGTTGATCATACGCATTATTATTAGACGCTCGTCTCTGCTGCCAAGTGTCTTGTGAACTTCTGCTGCTATCGTTTCTGTTTGCTGAACCTTATCGAGTGTGCTGTGTGACTGTAAGGAGACACACGTTTAGGATTGGCTGGAAAGGAGGCAGAAAAAATGAAAGAGGACTTTAAAGCTGATAAGCAAAGTTACGGGAAGAAACTAAAGCTGAAATGAAGCTACTTCGCGAGTCGTTGGAACGGGAAATGCGCAACGAAATTCGAGAACTGAAGAGCGAAAAGCAAGGCTTAGTTAAAAGCATCGAGTTTGCACATGACTCTATCAAAGAGCTTGAAGAAAAGGTAAATGCCGAAATCGCTGAAAACAAGAACCTTGCTTCAAAACATGCAAACAAATCTGGAAAGCAAAGCGCTTGATTTGGACAAGCGACTGATTCTGTCTGAGCCATACTCAAGAAGGGCTGACTTAGAAATTCAAGGTGTCATCAAAAATGACAGCGAGTCTGTGATTTATATAGTCTCAAAGATAGGAAATGCAATTAAAGAACCAATTCAAGAAAGCGAGATTGAAGCCTGTCATCGAGTACCGACAGGAAAGGCAGATACGTCGAATATTGTCGTTCAGTTCCGGTCTCAAGCCAAACGTGATACAGTCCTCCCGAAAGCCAAAACAACGAGGGTGACAAAAACTGACGTTGGCCTGGAAAATTCTGATCCTCTGTACGTCAATGAGCACCTTTGCCCGGCACAAAAGAAACTTCTTGCGTTTGCTGTAAAAAAAAAAAAGCATGAGCATCGGTGGAAGTCTGTTTGGTCACAGAATAGAAAGATATTGTTGAAGCAAAGTGGCGGCTCGGCTCTTGTACCGATAACCAGCGAGAAGGACCTCATCAAGCACTTCTCGCAATAAAACATTCGTGCTGAGTCAGCAGCAGGCGACAATCATACCTCACTTGGCAACTAAAATCTCGTCCTTCTGCTCTGTAATCAAAAAGAACTAAACAAAAATGACCTATCACGAATTTGTCCTACCACAACAGGTGAAGCTAGGGCACCGTAACTGTGAAACTGCTTTGTACCTCAGTGCGCCCTCAGTGGGCAACAAACAAGATGAAATCATTCTGTTATTAAAACAGTTCTCTTTCGAATTTACGGTTTTGATACTCTCTGAAACATGGTATCAACCTGGCTGCAGGATGCTAGAGCTGCTCGGTTATGAAGTCTTTTTCCTTAACAGACCTAACAAACGCGGCGGCGATGCTGCTACCTATACTCTCGCGTGCAAAAGGTGCCACATCCTGCCTAATCTTAGTGAAGTTACTGAAGATTATGAAGTGTTAACATTGGAAAAACGAAACCAGCTGGTTTCTGTAGTATACCGCCCCCCAAATGGCAACATGAAAAACTTTAGAGATTATTTTGACCAGATTCTAGAATATGCATCATTTAATAAATGTTTCCTTTTGTGCAGTGATGAATTTAATATTAATATTCTCGACCACAACGTTATTGTACGTGATTTTAAAATGAAGCTTCTTTCCTGTGGGTTTGTGAACTTAATAGAAACAGCAACACGTGTCACGTGCACGACTGTGTCGGCACTTGATTTAATAGTTGCGAATATTCAAACCAATGTGCTCTCTTGCGGTACAATTGCTTCTGATGTTAGCGATCACTGTCCGGTGTTTGTTGTCTTTCAAAATAAGCATGCTAAGCGAAACAACGTGAACGAGACCATTAGTGTACAGCGCATCACAGATGCCTCATTGGCAGCATTTAAGCGCTATATTACGAACTTCGACTGGTCTTGTGTGCTGCAAAAAACGGACGTCAATGATGCGTACGACTTATTTTTCATCATTTCCTATATCTTTATTTGAAGCACTTTCCGCTAGTAAAATACACTCCTTCCAATAAGATAAGGAAACCATGGATCGCACGAGAACTGTTCCAAATGATAAAGGACAAAAATCGTTTGTATCAAATGTTCCTTGAAAAAAATAAAAAGATATTGCTTGGAAAGCTTTAAACGATGTCGTAGGTCGCCGTGCGAATAACTATGTTGCAAAAACTATGCTATTAAGTGGCAAGGAAATAAAATGAAGAGCACTCGCAGAATATTTTAACACACACATTTTCTCAATCACATTTCTTCATCTCAAGATCCTACGGACAATAATATCGCCGGTTACTCTAGTCAGGTTAGCGAGACTATATTTTTCGAGCCTACTGATGAAAATGAGGTTTATAATGTGTATATGGGAATGAGTAACAGCAAAGCCTTAGATATCAATACAATGCAGATGAAACCACGTAAATATGTCTTACCCACAATTTGTCCCTTGCTTTCTCACATCTATAATTTTGCACTGGAATGCGGGGTTTTCCCCAACAGAATGAAAACGGCAAAAGTGTCCGCAATTTATAAAGGGGGCGACCGAAATGTATTAGCAAATTACAGGCCCGTTTCAGTACTCCCTGTGTTTTTGAAGGGGCTGGAAAAGGTTATTTCGTCAAGAATAACAAAGTTTTTTGACAAACATAGGGTAAAAACTGAATCACAATTTGGTTTCAGAATGGGTAAATTTACAAAAACAGCCTTTCTAACAATGAAAGAAATTATTTTGAACAATATTAGTGAGAACTTGTCTACGATGTGCTTTTTTCTCGATTTCAGTAAGGCGTATCATTTCTTAATTCATACGGTTCTTGCTAACAAAGTTCAAATGTATGGTATTCGTGGTAAACCACTCAGTTTGCTTAAAAGCTACCTTCAAAACAGAAGTCTGCCGGTGTCTGTAGATAAGGAACTTTCTTCCCTTTTGCCTATCAGTTATGGTGTCCCACAAGGGAGCATACTAGGACCCCTTTTGTTTAATGCATACATAAATGATATTGTTAGCATAGATCCTCCCATTGATTTTGTAATATACGCCGATGATAGCACAATACTTATTTCCGGCCCTAACCTTTACGATTTAATTGCGTAATGTAATGTAATAAATTATCTAGGAGGTCAATGATGATTCGATTAAACATATATCCTACAAAGTCCAAGGATATAATAAGTCGCGCAAGAAACAAACCGGCAACACCCAATTGTATGCTCAACTTTGAAAATCAACAAATAGAAATTGTTGAAGAGCACGAAATCCTTGGAGTATATTTTTCGTGTCATTTAAACTGGGATGCCCACGTCCAACACCTCTGCAAAAAACTCTCTTCGATCTGCGGAGCCCTTTCACGATGCCGTGAAACTTTACCTCTGAAATGTAAATGACAAATTTATTATGCATTATTTTTTCACAACTTGAATACTGTAGCTTAGTATGGGCCGCAGTGAAAAAAAATAAGATAAATAGCTAATATTGATAACATGACTACCACCAAATACGCCTTCCAAGAACGTAACATTGTCCGCGTTGATCTTTTGTATAATTTTATATCATTGCAAAAAATATATTTTTCCACAGCATCAGTTGTCAATTTTTACTCTACCCTAGCATCTTTGGACACGCGTCGTGCTAACATACATACCAGAAGTACTAACTCATAGAATATACCTCGTTTTCGCACCGATTATAAATTACAAATGTTGTCTTATAATCTGGCCCATTTTTAAACACATATCAACATACAACGGGGTATACAAAAGCTGAGCTGCGGAAATATTTTGTTCAAATGCCATTCAATGTCTCCACTTGTTGATTGTTGAACGTTTGCTTGAGTGTTAACGTATTTTTCTTTCAACATATGTATGACCATTTCAATGTTCTCATTTTTAAACATTATTCGAGTCAGTGTATATATGTGTCGAGTGTTTTCTTTATTCAATCTACTATTGTATGCGTGACTGGTATTGCAAAATGTCCTGTACAGCTGGTGTGCTACTGCTTGTAGGGGTTTCCGGCACCCTGTCAAGCTGCCCAGGCCGCTTTTAGCCAGGAAACCCTCCGGTTGAGCCTGGAAAATAAACTTATTTACTTATTATTTACGAGGTTGCGAAAACGTTTTCATAATGCTCCCCGGCCCCACAACCTCATAACGCGAGGTTGCTCTTACGTGAAAAGAGATCTTGATTTTTCAGCGCTTGTGCGCCTTAGAATCCTGACAGTCGTCATAGGTATGGTGTAGGCGTCAGGAATCAGTTACATTTATTTGAATACGGCAGCGTGAATTTCATCCCTCATTGCATGATAGCCGCCGCTTCCGTATCGCTACGCTGGTTTTAACGGCGTCCGTGGAGGGAATGCGAGGTCGCTCTTCTAAATCTGGCATAACTGCAGACAACGTAAGTGTTGACTTAGACGACCGACTGGAGCGGGTCGTTGTAGGGTCTGACATGCATGGTCGGCTGCCAGGACAACGAATGGGCTAGGGGGATAAACGAAATAATTCCTTGAGGTCCCCTCTCCCCAACGTTCAATCGAAGTCCACATAAACACAGCTCACAGTCCATAGACCGTCTTCTTATCCCCGTAACCTCCCTCTTATAAAACAGATTTGACCACGCCACTCCTCATGGGCTGTGTTCATTGTTTTTGATAACCACAGGGGGCCACGACTCCGTTTTATTCATTTCTCTTTCGTACAGTAATTGAGCACGAGCTTTCACGCATTCATGGGTTTCTGTTCCATGTTTTCTGGAGCGGTACAAATGCGCGGTGTTTTCTTAGGGTTTAGGTTCCTTCTCTCCTAACGGCATTTTGTTGTCATGTATTGCAATTTTCACCTTGCGCCAGCTCACACGACCGTCTTGCAGCCCTAATGGGGCAGCGTTCCTCCTGGAACATGCCTGTTATCACGACTATCAAGGTGTTGCGAATCCATCTTCTAACAATATGACACTGTGAAATGGCATCGTGTTTAAACTTTAGTGCAGGATGTATCTCAATCACTCGCATGCTTGGCTTTGCTTATGGACGTGACTGGACTTGCAACTGCCTGAAAAATGACAACTAGCGCTAAAATACACAACGGACAACGAAAAGACACCGACGGGACACACGCTAGAGTTACTGGAAAAGAACAGGGCCCAATAGGAGCGTGATTAAAGATCTGTGGGCTAGTTGGTTCTTTTCATTAACTGACTGAAACACAGTAAGTAGTGCTGAAATAAATAAGGAATAATAAAAAGACGCCGTCGGGATACACACTAGATTTTAGCGCTAGTTACCATGTTTCAGCCAGTTAATCAAAAACGCTGACTTGCACAACTTTCATCACGCTCCTGACTTGCAACCTTGCCTTTGACCTGCGACGCCGAGGGAGTGCGGTCATGCGAATATCCTACGTCTGGCTCAAGCTTATCCGCACCTCCTAGTGTCGTTGAGAACCCGTGGGAGAGTTGACGAGAAATTCGGCTAACCAAGGAACGGAGAAATTGGACTAGCCAGATTCTTAGTTATTGCAGTTGGCTGCAGTGTTAAAGGGTTGGGAGAAGAAGCAGTAGATGATGCAGGAAGACAAGAGGAGGATGTGATGCGACCACCGCCCGCATCTGCCGCTGAGGGCTTTCCTGAAGCGCCGTGCAATACGCACTTCAAGAAGAAAAAACAGTCGACGCTCATATATCCCACAGTTGTGAATATGTTCGCCCAGTTGTCGGCATATACTATGGCGTTCACCATGTTGGCTGGAGAGGAAAACAGCAAGTATGAGTAAAGCTGAAGGTTTTCTCATTGCTCTGCGCGCGCAGTATGCAAGCTGTGCGGAGCTGTGGGGCAAATAAAAATACAGTGAAATGCGCGACCGCGGCAAATGTGCGACTGCGGCATTCTTTAACGCACGCTGCCATTGCACATCACGCGGGTGTTTTTGGGTTGCGGCTGCATCGAAAGGCGGCAGCCGCGGCTCGTGTTGAACGTCGCCCCCGTACAATCCGAGCCTCACAGCCAAATTCACTACCACCGCGGCATATGCCTGAAAAAAGAATTTTTTGCGTTCTTTATTACACACGGTTGTACCGAAAGATAGTTGCCGATTGCAAAACCAATTCGCTCGAGGCATATTTCATTTATACCTTGTTAGGGCGGTGCAAATGTCGTCACTTTTCATGGGGCATATTAGCTGTATATTGACAGACAAAATTTTTTAAACTTCTCACTTCGAGGAAGCTTCGTCATAAACAGCGCTCGCACCACAGCTTTTATGCATGAGGATAGCGCAATTTCATGTCATAATCAAAATTTCATGTATGTTCACGTGGCTGAGGTTCCTGCGGCATCAAGGCAAATGAATAGCTTTTGACATTTTATGTTCCAATGAGCACAAGGCTAGAAACACCGTACTTTATTATTCCTGTGGCCACATTTCGATGGAGAAGGAAAGAAAAAAAAATGACCACTTGCTGATATTTCGGTTCACGTTCATTATAACAGACTAGTCGAAACTAATTCTCACGCTTATTATGCAGCGTTCCCGCGGTATTTTTGTGGCACATAATTGGCCAATAACCGCTGAACATGCTTGTCTTTCTGCAATGAAGCGTAGTAGGAAAAGTGCGTTGCTAACCGGCGCGCTTCGCTTACACTACGCTCTGGTAACTGGACTGCTATATTCAGAAACACTTGAAACGTTAGCTTCTTAAGCTACCCCAACACGATTAAGGACAGTGGCCGTCATAAACAGCTTACAAAATACAAAAATACATCCCGTCAGATGAAATAATGATACGAATGAGCCCTGGACATAAGCCCCTTTTATGCTGTCGAGGGTGCCTTTTCGTTGGCAACTACATTACAAATGACAAACCGACACCTGTTGCGACAATGATAGAGTATATATGTGCTGTTATTTTATCAAGAACTTGCAATGGTTTCTTTTAGAGGCCAAAGGCTTACGTACCCCAAATGTCCGAAGGGGCACCGTAGCTGTGTCCAACAAGGATATAGACAATGCTGAAGAACCGGATGCCATGCAGGAACCTCATGCTGTAGGCGTCAGAGCTCTTGTTGGTCGTGATTTGAAGCATCATGCGCGTATTTGACACCACAGAGAATGATGTCAGAACCGATAAAAGAACACCTGAAATGAAAATGAGCGAGAAGTAAAGGAGACCGAATACAAAGAAGTTCATATTTCGTGTAAAGATCATTACTGAACTGCCTTGGAAAAAAGTTTGGCTTCGTGAACTGGTTTTTAAGGAATTAAGCTCCACGGCAACGCGAAAAGGGATAGTCGTATAAGGGAGTATATACGGCAGGTCTTCCTTTCCTATTTGCACGTCCATGAATGCGTGGACGTGTGCTTTCGCACTATGATTAATTCGCATCTGCTTTAATGCAACTTTTTCGCCCGTAAGCGAGTTCCGTGGGCATGCACGTGGTTCTCAATGGCACAAAATCCGAGGCTTGTCTCACAACTTGATGCTTTCTGTATTTTTTTTGGGGGGGGGGGGGAATATAACAATTATGCGATACTTTAGTCGTCATTTCGCTATTAAGCCTTGGAGAAATTTTCTAAATTGACCTGTGAAATGTGAAATCCGGTTTTAGTTAAAACAAAAATATTTCGGAACGTTGTGAAAAACAATTCTTGAGTAATCTTCAATACTGAAATATCAAGACATGAATAAAGGGAGACAATTTTGAAGAGGCCGCAATATCTGTTTAACGATTAGCAATCGAGCCCTGATAGACTAGGCAATTAAAGGGGACTCGAGGAAAGGTGCATTGCAGAAATTGTCTCAAACGCGAAGATCAGCTCGAAACGGCGAGCGTATGCAGGTTGAAGAATTCGGCGCTCATGTTCTCAGTCCTCTGGAGTTATTTCTTTTGTCAATCGTAACACTTGCTCTACTATTAGTAATGTCATAGTGGCATTTGTCATTCGGTTTTATCTAAGTTGGAATCGGTGACGTGCGTAAATATTCAAACGTTTTTACCTTTGTTTTCACCTTTCTGCTTTCTTCGTGAGCAGTACACATCAACGGCAGTTCCAAGCACGATGAGCAGGACTAGAGTGCCTAGAAATGCTCTGAAAAGAAAGGAGCAGTAAATATCTTTCTCCTCTTCGCAGAACACCTCGGATAAAGTGCGGTGCTACACATAACTGCACATACTTACAAAATAATAACCTGAGTTCTTGTCATATCTGGAGCCAATGCTGTCACGCAGTCAGTGATGGTAACGTCAAGAACCTTTGGAAGCACTGAAAGAACAAATGCAATACGCCTAACAAATGCAGAACTTGAGCAGAAAGCTGGGCGCTTGAGTGTTCTTTACGTTCGCGAATCGTGGTGTCCTTAGCCACAGCAACTAAATGAGATGTTTTCGCCGGAAGGAATGGTAACGGCTGATTGTCCCACGGGAGCGGGGAATTTTTTCTGCGAGCCTCGCATGGGTTCAGTGCTGCAGATACATACCTGCTTTCGCCATCAGCTGCAGTTCATCTTGATTGCAGACGTCGAGCACGCAAATTCCTAATCGCATGATTGGGATCCTCTGCTCATAGATATGCCCTCGAAATTTGGCTACCTGCACAGAGAAAAATACCTGTCGTAGGCACCCCGAGCTTTCGCTTGCCAAATCTTTCTGTCTATAGTTTCTCGCTACGGCGCCCGTTGAGACTAAAACTGCAGGCTGCCAGATGGTTCTACCTAAAACCACTTGGCTGTGCGGCATGCAATGTCGATGCCGATGAATTGTCGACATTGACCGTTCTCGACGACAACAATATTAGGAGCGCCGTGCTGTATCTGCCTAGTGCGCTGCAAAACGGCTTTCTTGAATAAGCGCAGCCTTTTCTTAGTAATCATGCAAAAAGAAACAAAATAGCTCTCTAAATCTCTAATGGTGGTTCGATTATTATATTTGATAAATCGAACGCCTTGAGCTCGCCGTGTTGCCTGAGTAGTCTGTACTGTCCGGTAGAATATTACTAGCAAGCATCAGGCTTCCTATATTTCGTTTGACTCGGAAGAAAAATGTAGCTCATATGAGTATGAGAACAGTTTATTGTTTTCTTGACTTGTGTTATTTCCTATCTTCAAACGACTGATTTTAATCAGTTGTGCCGACGAAAGCGCGCTTTGAGCGTTTAATTGTTCGCTTCAATTATTTTGCGAAAGTTTGTTTCAACTGAACTTCTTTACGCAGCACAATATTTACACACGTCAAAACTAATCGCTTGCCTGGCGGCAATATATGTACTGAGAGCACGTTGGTAATCAGGACTCCAATATATTTTATATCACAACCTAATTATTACGTAGCGGTTAATAAGACCATGCCTTCTTCCTCAGGAGATGTTAGTGGGAAGTCGAAGTTAGTCCCGAGCTCAAGGTCCCTCTGTTTTTTTTTTTCGATTGAAAGTTATTTGAGGGCGTGATTTAACTGAGGTTCGTTCTCATGCCACCCTTATAGTGCAAAGCACGTTTTCGCAGCCCTGCAGGCCTAAGACAGCCAGTCCACATCAGAATCAGCACGTTGTTGACTCTAGGGGGAAGGACAGGGTAGGCACCTCGCACGCAGCACTTTGACGACACGGAGAGTGGGGAAGACGCATGGTAAATAGATGCGGACAAAAACGCATGGGCTAGCAGGCAGGCAAGCGTTATGGTGCGGCGTGTACAGAATTTACCGCGCTGTTGTCTATTCTGCAGACTGCATTGTACGGAAGAATTCGTGGACGTGTGTGTGCTTACTCTTAGGGCCCTGCACGACCAAATTATGCCAGAATTCGTAAACAAGAAGGAAATATTTGTTAACGATGTTTTACGGTATTAGCACTACCATGCCGACAACTGGTCGCAGCAAACTGCAGCTTATAACGGGAAGGTTTTACAGCCGTCCTGTTTTTCTCGTTCCTAGAACAGCATTTATGGGTATAGGTCTTGATGCAATAGATGAGTGCTTTCGGCGAAATAAATAAATGTGATGCAGAATATTATACGAAATAATTGTTCCTGTTTGTTTACATGTAAACAGCGTTCGATTTCGTTAGAACTATACTGAATGGCCAGCATTATCTAACAGCATTGTCGCCACATTCTGATTTTTAATGCGTCAGGTTTTTGTTACGACGAGGCGCAGCTGGGGGAACATGCGGGCTGTCGAAATGTACCAGTAGAATTCTATCTATAGGAGGTGCTATCAGACGCATAGATTCAAAACGTCGCATAAATCCAGCGTGCTTCTAAGGTGTTACGCTGTAAGATTGTTGCAGCATTATACTAATTGTTGTCCAGAGAACGTTTTGCCTCCACAATACAGCTAGAAAGTAAGGAACTGTTGGTACCCCTCGCTGAGGTGATCTTCAAGGGCATATTTCAGACGTATGTAGTTATTCTAGTTTACTGCTCGAGACTCATTTTTCTCTGTGAAACAATAAAAAATGAATGCAGTGCCAAACACATCGTGTCTGTGCAGTTCTGAGGATTTTGCCTCAGACTTCTCTTATGCCTTCTCTAATGTATTAAATATTTAACTTTTTTGTGTCCGGTAATTATGAGCATTAGGTACAGTAACCTAAGAAACCTCTAAGCAATACTCAACAAGCGAGCAGGCGTGATTCTCACCCGTGGATGTGTAATAGACATAGCTGCGGCGATGAGGTCATCCAGGTCGGTTTTGTTTCCGCCATATGCAACCACGTTGCAGTACTGGGCCCGGGCTGTCTCGTGACCGTATTCATTGCGCACAACGGTCTGCACGCATTCATCGAAGGCACCTAGGTCCACCCGCGTGGTCGCCAAAGCTCCGCTAGGGTACTTTGCGGTGGCGTCTATCACTGCGTGAAAAAGAAGCATTTCTCAGACCGGGTGCAAAATCGTTTTCTTTGGTCCCGCTGCCGAATACATGGAAGAGATATAAACAAGACGCCTTTGGTGTAAACTATGGCTTTACTGCTTTACCTGACAATAGCAAAGTTGTAATTTTCTCTAGTTTTGCTGACACCAAGGAATGAAGCTACCGCAGAGCATAATAAATACTGTTTTTTGAGTGGTGCCAAATGATTCCTTTACCAAATTTTACTGGCCTGAGACAGGAACTGTAATATCTCATACGCCATTATGCCTTTAGAAGGGGTGATCGCCAAATGACGATTAGTTTTATCAGTGCCGTTTCACTGTATTGTTTGTTAAAATTGCGTTTTTTGCCCAAGAAAGGCACGCAATCCGCGAAAGCCTTCAAATTCCGAAAGAGAGAGAGGGTAAACGTTTATCCTTTGTCGAAAGTGTGGTGGGAGCCTGTGAGGATGCAGCCTCGTCAGGAGGCCTTGACCCTTGGATTTAGGTCATCTATGTAGCTTTAAAATATTTCGCTGTTGGGATAATTTGTTGTCAGAAATTATGAAAGGATTTTAGCACCAAGATACTAAACCTAAAAAAGAAGGCAACACGGGGGCTTTGTTCTCTTCATTCATGTGTGTAGTACGTCCTGGCGCTAAAATTTTGTATAATCACCTCTATGGTTCTGCTCAAGACGTGGAGTTGGACATCCATGTCGGAGCCACGCAACGTGGCTTGCCACTGATCAGAGTTCGACAGCTGGAGGCTCTCCGGCGGAATGTCCTGAGGGCACTTATGCAGGATGTGGCCAAGGTTAGCCTTGGGGTGACAACGCAGTTTGATAAACGGTATACTCATTCGTACTCCGACTGTAAAGATTTTATACATTTGCCGCCTTCAAAAGCGGAATTAGTTTCTACCATTGCACCATTATGTACTTCCAGACAATTCCGAGAGTCCACTTGCGCTAGATAAATGTAATGCAACCGAGAGTTTCAAGAACTTTCCACAACAAAGCAGCGTGCGTCGTTGGTCTTGAATTACCGCCCCAAGTAACCGACCACGTAGTGCTATTGTGACGAAGGGGAATGGGTTTTCCCTCTTGCCTGCAAAAATGATGGAAATATGACGTCTGATGTTAGTTTGTTAGCATATTATATGTATTTATCAAATTATGAGGCGCTGAAGGTGTTCTTCTATGCTCTATGTTTCTGGGTTTTCATCTCTAAATTTCTTGTAGTTGACGCTACTTGTCACGTGGAAATGCAGGAGGAAGTCGCTCTGAACCTGCCCAACCCGTAGCTATATGAACGCGAACAATTTCAAAGAAAGACGGATACTTCTCCAGTGATGTGGACGCTGAGAACACGCAGCCATGTTGAATCACCCCCGATTACTTCTCTGGCGGCGCCTACGTGACTGCCTTAGGGCATTTGGCCGTTATGAGGCAACTCAACGTGTCATCGTTTTCAAGCAAGCCTACAAAACATAGTGTGCATAAACGCTGTCTTTCTGCACAGTGCACAGTTTCTGGCCGAGGATGTCATGGCCTCCGTGCAACTGTTAAGAGACACGTTTTTTCCTTATAAAAGGAGACACTGAACCCGACGAGTTCAAACATGAGCCGCGCGTGTTTCATGAAGTCTCGCTGCCATTTCTGCCTAATTTCGCGGAGCTGGGAAAAGCCATGGTCTCCAGAGTGACAGCATCGGAAAGGGATCGCACAGAGAGCATCATTTACGAGGTGTATGCAGCCACGCCCAACACAGACTTGAGGATACCTTTGACAGCAGTGGCAGCTGTGCGTTCATTGCGAAATGTCTCGTTTGAAGACAACTCGTCGCATGACGCCTTTGTACGTAAAATCTGCGTGCCTTTATTCTTCAAGGCCGGCTATTCCCCTTCGACCTGTGCGGCCACTTATTGGTAAACTGCTTTCTGTCATGTCTACGGCAAAAATTCATGACGCCGACTATATCTGATCACACTGTCGTGGCACGGTTCTTACAGCACCTCGGCGACGGTTCCTCCACGGCGCTGGAAATAATTTTCTTGTACCATTCCTTTCAAGACTGCGCAAACTTCACAAAAATGGCGAGGAATCACTTAGCATAACGAAGCCGCCGCCATTCTTCGGCGCCATCGATACTACCACTAAAGACATTGGAGAAGAAAGCGCTACTGCGGCATTAACACGCTTTCTTGTTCTACAACGCTTTTAAGGCGACAGCGTTTAATGGCTATTGCTCACGACCGTGTACGTCGGTGAGTCCTTTCGTTACGCTCTTCAGCAACTCGATATGAAAAAAAAACTTTGTGCAGGATGGGATTCGAACCACCATCCTTCCGTTCAGCAGCCGACCGTGCGAACGACTACGCTACTTCCTGACAATTTATATGTACTTCTTGTCTAGGACGCTGGGGAGAGTTTGCTGAAAGGCGTCGAATCAGACGGATGCCTCCCAAACGCCCTGCAGTGTCTCCAGAATTTAAGACTCAAACACAATTGTGTACTTAATCAACATCTTAACCACACATCAGTGACACAAGCAGCAATACCACGCTAAAGGCTTTCGCCTCAACGAACTTTAGGTCAACAAAGTGGCCCCTGAATTTTTGCATATCGCCGTGTGGCGCCGGCCCACATGATTCCCCTTTTTTTAAGGACAGCACCCCAGGACTTATAATACATCCCGTCCGCTTTGTACGAAGGCTATATGAATTGTCAACTGGAGAGATTTTACTACCGTGCTAATTTTCTTCTAATTCACTGTTCCAATTCTGTCTCAAGTAGATGTAGGCGTATAATAAATAAATAAAAAGAAAGAACTGAAGAAACATTTAAATACAAAAATTAATAAATGCCAATATTCTCTTTGGCTTCTTTTCGGATAGTTAAAGATGCAGAGTGGACATAAATATAAAAAAAAATTCTTTAAAATGTTGTCTCTAATTCTTCCGATTAATTATATAGTTTTATAGCCCTAGAATTCCTAATAAAATATTCCCAATCGTCTATAAAGCCGAATGTCAATTTTGTAACGAAAAGACAAAAGGGAAACCTTCAACACGTGGTGTGAATCTCCAAAAACAATTCAAGAATAGACGCAATCAGGAACCCGAAGCAAGAGCAGCGGGAGGTCGTGCTGACCAACCCTGACCTTGCGCACCGTTGAGGCTTGGTGGCGACAGCAATGGCGGGAGCGAAAGTCCAATGGCTTCTTGGAATAGGGGAGCCATTCACCATCATTGGCTGTGCTTAATGGAAGTTTTATTCGTTTATGCGTTCCTGTTTATTGCCAGATGCAAATATATTCCTGGAACTAGGACTCCCAAGCTTCAAATTTTCGTTGATGAAAAGGTCACCACTTGGGAGCTTTGAAAACAATTTTCTTAGATTGTTATTCGTTGGGCTTATGTTCTGGATATTTTTAACAGATTGCTTGATGGGAACTTATCTGCGATTTCTAAAGGCAATCTGACGAATTGAATTATTGAAGATTTAATGGTAAAGTTTCCGTCAAGGTTTAGAGTAATTTACTGCATTGTTAGGTTTAGTTTTAGTTCTTTTTTATCAAGTTATGAAGTTTATCTCTATTACCTTTAATTTTTTTCCTTGTTCATATGAATGCGGATCGCTCTGTATTTCAGGTACGATCTTGCAAACTAACTATAGCCGTTAAGTGGCCTACTTGCGTTGCATTGCACATGACAGGGAGAATAAAAATATTATTGCTTCTATTAAAACATCGCTGTGAAATCGTTTGAATCATATCAACAATGCACAGAACAGCAACCACAGGAACAGTGAAGGTACGCAACATCTAAATATGAAAAATATCAACCAAGACTAGTTTGTATAAGCCGGATTTAACAAATGGAAATCATGTTCAAAACAAAACAAGCAATAAGGAAACAAATGAAAACTTGGTTTGTGTGAGGGGACAGAAACGAAGATAAAAAATTAGCAGAATGAACCTACAAGCCTGGATAAGCAACGCAAAAGCATACACTAACAGCATTACTACCGCCATTTCATGTATCGCCAATAACAACAACAATGTGAGAACAAGGGGAAAATTTTACGTACGCAAAACGGTAAAAAGGTTCCTAAGATAATAATCTAGAAAAGGTAGACTGACGAGTGAGGCTTTTTACTGGAGGGGGCCAACCAAAAAGGTATATTCTTTAGAAGAAACGGAGATAGAAGCGGTTCTAAAGCACTCGTGATTGCTTCTAAGAATAAAAAAGGCCCATACTTCCCCGTTTTGCTCATTACTCAGGTTTAGCTAGAAATCTTGCTTTTTCATGCCAGGAACTACAAGCTCTACGGTGAAACTGTACTTCCTGGTTTCCACCCTAATTGCTCCGTAAAGATGGTTTTTACTCATGCGTGTTTTTTTTCCCCGCTTTTGCATTCATTTTCACTTCTTTTACAGCCTTCATACCTCTTCGCGGCACATGAAACACTCCTGTAGCGATTTTTCAGAGTAAGCTTCCATTAGTGACGTTTTCTGTCTTATTCAATGAATTTGGCGTCATCTCGATCATTTCCTATGTAACCCCAGCCGGCTTCCTGCTTGTTTCTGGGTTTTTCCAGGCACGCCCGTTTACTTTTTACCTGCTCGAAGCTGCATACACCCTGTGTTTGCTCACTCCGCAGGGTACTGTTAAGCGGCGCTAAGCCGAAAAACGGTACGCCATGAGGGGATGACATTTCATAAATTGTGGTCCTACGCGAGAGGTCGGTCCGGTGCCACTGCACCCCTCGCAGCCTCAGCTAGACTAAGTTTATTCATTAAATTTAGACGAGGTGCCTCCGTTCTGTTGCTTCTCTTTTGTCCTTTGTCGCTGAAGCGCAGATATATATTTAGAGTTCCTGCTGAAGTCCATGTGGTCTTTCTCGGCTAGCGACAAGCTTATACCGCAAAGGAAGGAAATAAATGAAGATAAAGTTAACGAGTCAAAACATGTCAGATATGTTGAGATTCAAAGCAATGGACACCCTTTTTATAATTCACCAGTTGTAAACATCACTTTCCACCGTAAAACAAAAAAGAAGCAAAGAAAGCACTACTTAGGTAGGTACAGAAAAAAACACCGATAAATCCAAATCATTTCCTCCTGGACTGTCCAGAAGGCAGCTAGCAACGAGAACACATCCGATTAAATTGATAACGAAACAGCTTGCGGAACATTGGGCTTGCCAAATCTGCGCATCTTGGCTTCCTAACGCTGTTCAATAATCTCGCTGCATCCGTGTTTACAAACGCAGCCAAAGAGGAACTTGGGAAGCGTTCAGAAGCCTTTTTGCTGTTTAGATTGCTTGCTGCTAGCCCACGTCGAAGCGCTACACTAATGGATAGCAATTGAAGGGACAGGAAAGCAGGAAAGTATGTGGCTAATTACGGACCAAGCACATACAGAAAAGCGCGGCCAACCAGAGGTCGTATTCAGAGCGTTGTTGATGCGGATCACTTATTTATGCTCGGTCGCCTGCTCAGCTGTTTTCTATACCGGGTGTTTTTTTTTTTATAAGTTTCTGTTTTAAAAATTAGGGTTTTTGTGGAAAATGAAGGCTTTTTGCGGCATAGTAATACCAGTGTTGGCGGACGTCAGAAAACAGCTGAATCATGCCAACTAGTGAATGATTACCTAAATTTTAGGAGTAAACATTTAAACTATTAGCGATGGGCACCTGGTTGCATTTAGAGAGTTGTAGCCGTCCGTTAGTAATAGCGATATCAATTTTTAGAATTTCGAAAACGTGAGCACCCTCGCCTTTGTCACTGAAGAAATTTTGGCTAGATTTTACCAAATTGCCTGCGCTCTCGGAGAGTATGCAGGCAACGCAACCCCTCCAGAGAACGTAACTAGTCGAAATAGCGAAATTAAAATTGATTGAGCCACGGCGGTGAGGGCAATTGCGGTTACGAAATTTAAAAAACTGATTTGGCTATTACTAACGACCATATACAAATCTCTAATCGTCACGAGGTGCCTATCGGTAATAGTTAAATATTTAAGTATTAGAATTTAGTTAATCACTTTAGTAGTTAACAAGATTCACCCGTTATTTGACGTCCGCCTACACTTTTATTACTATGACACAAAAAGCTTCTCTTAACCTAAAAAAACTGTGTTTATAAAAATTTTGCGTCTTCTAAAAAAAATTTCCCGGTATAGCTTTCTACCATATCTACCCAGAACAGAGGCGTTGGTAGATATAGCACCGATGTTTCTCATTTTTGTCGATTAAGTGCTCAGGCTACATTTAAAAGCATGAGGTTCACGTTCTTAAATATTTGGTTTATACAGGAAGGCGTGTTTTATTAAGCCGCTTGCATATACAGCCGTCTGGATTACCTGACGAGACTTTCGTTCCAGTCTTTTGTGTCCTGTTACATTGCGCTGTTCCAAACAGGCGAAATTTTGCACTTTTTTACTCATGAGGCGAGAAAGAAAACAGTCACCGAAACCAAGTAGAGTAGACGAATGTATCTTTCTGTCTTTATATATTTTTTTCATTTGAAATGAATAATATAAGTACTTGATGACTGAAACATAATTGATGACAAAGCAGAAAAGAACTACCACATGCCGCCTAGCCCACGACATTTGAATTTCGAGTCCAGTGGACTAGCAACTGAGCCATGGCGCTGGCTGTCGCGTCTTTTGCTTTCGGAGTATTAATGTTCGGTGTAACGTTACCTTGAGAGTGTTCATTAGCACCACCCTCCTGTATAGCGGCGGACGTAGTACTTGCTAATACATTACCGCGAGTGTCATGTGGAATGTCATCAAACGGTGAGAGCAGAAGCTGATCGTGATCATTCGTATGCTGCCTATGGTATCAAGCTCTCAGAGCTGTGGCCCTCTTTAAGCTATTGAGCAGACAGAAAAAAAATGAGAGGCTTGTAATGTTAAAACACGCGTATAGAGGTAGGCAATAGTCACCTAAACCTAGTAGCATAGGGGAATGTTTCTGTATTTATAGTTTTTAATGAAAAATTAATAGTACAATTACTTTATAACTAAAAAATAATTAGTCAGAACCGATGACCTACGAAAGCGTCCGTGTCCTTCAGGAACCAAAACGGACACATAAATATTGGCGCAAAATGTTCAGCATGCGCTTTTCAATGCCGGGCATTGCGAACACTCACTAAAAAAGCGTATGCAAGTAAATATTTTCAGTAAGCACGAACGTGAACAGAACGCGTCGTTTAATAGCGTGTTTGTTTGCTGCCATTTCTTTTCTGCCCAGGCGGCGAGAGAGCAAGAGAGAGGGAGAGAAAAATATTTACGTTCCGACCCTGGTCCGAAGTTTAGCTACTCTGCATAGTATTTTCACGCAGGTACTTTGCCTCCTTGCAAGATGTACCCGTTTTTTATTTAGGGCTGTGAAAGTATTTCTCGACTACTATTTGCGTTCTGCCCTTCCAGCCTCTAATTCAACCTAGATGTTATCATTATGAACTGGAACTTTTCCAAGTCTCTTCCCCTAAAACTACGAAATATCGCTTTATGTAGGTTAGACTGGTACTGGTGCTGAACAATTGCTAATATTCAGGAAGGGATTAGTTATTTCAAAACGAGTTTCGCAAGCCATATAACGTTTGATTCCTAATGAAATCACTGAGCAGAGTGCGTATGCCCAATGCTAATTGTGGCTTTGGGCATGCGCACTTCAGGTTCGCATTTGCACTCCGCGAGGGAAAGAATGAGCACTGTATTACAGGTGAGGTTAATCGCTGAGTGAACATCGCACTTCACGCGACCGCATGCGACAAGGCACTTGAACTTCATGATCTGCTCCGAGCGTAACTCACATCGCAGCGCCCACGGCTCCAAGTTCCGGACTCCGCGCACCAGCGTGAGAAGACCGACGCTGCAGTCGGCCGACACTTCGGCTTCCAGGAGCTTCCTCGTCAATGACGGGGACGCCCGATTCATGGCACTGGCGATCCATTCTTTGAGCTTGCTTACATAGCTCACGTTTTGCTGCTCCGTCATTGATGCCGAGGAATCCCCGTCAGACCCACTGCCACCGAGGCAACACGGGAGGCACCCGCAAAGAAGCACCGTCACCACGATTAGAACCACTTTTTGCACACTCATGATGTTGCGAAAACCTCCTAAAACATTTGAAGGGGTGCAAGTTAGCAAAATGACACGAAGGCTGCTTGCAGATACTTAATTAGGCTGATGCATGTCTTACAAAGTTGTCCTCCGCTAAACTAAAATTCAGAAAACTGCCAGCTCGATCGCTAACGCCTGAAGCCCTTCCTAAATGGGAGCACGAGAGAAGGGAATTTCCAAAGAGCGCATCTGCATGGGAGTCCCAGTAGTAGTGTGTGAAGAGATCAGGCGCACGCGTGCGAAAGGCAGCCACTCGCCATTCACCCCTTTTATAAAGCGCGCACTCATGACGCGCGTACGGCACGCCGTTCCAAAAAGGGCCTCTCCCGTAGAAAGACGGAAAGAGCGCAAGTGTGATCGGCTCTTCGCCCTCGCCTTCTTTCTTGGCAGGGACCTTCCGATGGCGTGTGGCGTTGGCATGTTTGGAGCATTCAAAGCGTTGTGTTTCTTTTTTATGTTTCTTTGTTTTGGCCGCTGCCAAGTCGTTTTGGCTGAGTAGTCGTATCTCGACATCCTACAGGCATTGTTTCAACGCGTATGCGTGAAACATACTGCCTGCAGGCTGTCTGACTGCTGCGGGGATTTTTCTCATGGCTGTTTTGCGGAAAGCTTACATTATGACGGCTCGCGCAGTCTTGGCATTTTAAATAATTTGCTCATCCTGTCATCCTAACGGCTTCTTTGTTTTTGTCTTTCCTCGTATGACACACCTTCAGTGCAGTGGCGACTACGCAACATCCTGCTAACCTAGTATGTAACCTTTCGGCGTTAAATTTTTGCCTCTTGTGCAATTACGATAAGCATAGAGTTTCTAAATACTATCTAGAGGGAATGCTAGCCGTTCTGCACTTAATCCGCCAAGGACGCCCAAGGTATGCTGGGAAGACGTGATTTCAGAGTGACATCTGGTGGCTTGATGTCTGTTCAATTGATTGGGTTTCGTGGTTGTTCAGTTTCGTTTTCATTGATGTTTTATGCACCCAGCTACCCACGCAGTTCATTCGAGATCCGAAGCATCCGAAGTCACTTTACTCGAAGTTTGCGGAGAAAAGTGACTGGTGCCTACTGAGCCTGAAGGACGTTTGCCCCATGGTTTGGAGCCATTTACGCAGTAAGCTGGGTTTGTTCAGCGCAAACCTGTGCATTGAAATGCGAAGGAAGGGTACAAAGTCCTTTGTGAATTTAAAACAGAACAGTCTGCTACTGTGACCGCTATATATCACTGTAAAAAAATTGCTCATTTAAGGGTTGTGTTTTGTGTCTATAATTCGCACCCTTGCACCCTCCCAAAAGGATAAAACTTAGGCTTATCACACCCATAGTAAGGTGGGATCGTTACAGTTGCACCCTTTTTTTCGACTGCTTTAGTTTCATAGATTTTCATTGCTTCAAAAGACTGACATTTTATTTTTCGGTGCACTCTTCGAAGAAAGCTAGCCAATCCTTATGCGAAAAGCTGCTGACGGCGTGTCTAACTTTGCACTACAGTCACGGCATCCCCAACTATAAACATAATTTCGAGATGTGTGTTTCACGGTGTTTCTAAGCTTGTTTGCTGTGGAGTAACATTTGTGAAGTGTGCATCATGGTCACGGCATTTTTTTTCTGAATATATTCGAAAAAATAACAATAGAGCTTGCCAAAAGATGCTCGCCTTCAGCAAACCCGTTCGCACAGTTACACGATAGTATGATGTGCCACGTATTTTAGCCGAAGGAATATAAACAGGTGTAAGCATAACTGGATTGATTTATACGAAGCTGCACTGAGGTGACAGAGCTTAACACAAAAGGCTCAATACTTTCGTGCCATGACGCGCATCCTTTCTCCAAGTTTAATATGCCATTTCAGCAAGCAACTATTTGGAATCAATAATGCTTAGATCTTCAGCTGAAATAATTTCGTTAAATATCATATTACGGGGGTAAAAATCGCAGTTATAGCTGCTCGCATAAAGGCTGCAGCCGTCACTTAAGGGAAAGCTCAAATAGCTCAGATAATTTAGAAGCACGCTTGATTCAACTACTGCAACTTTGTTCAACAAGTCAAAGAACACCCTTACGCACCCTTGCACTCGAAGGAGCTGCAACACCCTTCTGCCCGTGCACTTTTGAAGGGTTTATGGGTGTATTAAAGGTGCTGACGTGCTCAGCGCACCCTTTATAAAAAGACAAGTAAAAATAACGGTGTGGAAAGAGTGCTTGCATTAGCGTTACACCTTTAGGGGTGCGAATTTTTTTACTGTTTTTGCAGATTGGTTGTAGGAATCTCGGAGGCACTGTCTAAAGCGCAAAATATTTCGACAAGTGCCACTTAAGTTAACCGTACCGGTTGTGGATTGCATATGGTTCATTTAAATCTTATTTTTTGCAAAACTTCACAAGTATGCATTCGTAGTCAGTATGTTTGGGGATAACATTAGTCAAGCCAAGCAAAAAACCTCCTATTCCTGGCATTCCCACAGTGGATAGAATTTTAAGGAATTCGCATAAAAAATGCCACCAGCTTTCCGCCTTAGTAATATTTAGAAACAATATAACGATATATTCGTATTTCTGCCCTCCAACTGCCACTGAAAAGTCGAGATCGTGCAGGTAATTCTAGTCTACTACGATTCTTTTTACTCCAAAAACCCGGTTTGTACAGAACTGAAGACTTGGTCACGTCAACATCAACTGCATTAAAGAGGCTCCTTCTAACTCGAACTACGCGTAATGCTAAAGAATTCTAGTTCGAGTTACAGATATTCGACTAATTTTTTCCATAGCCTAATGCTTCTGGGGCGTCTTTAGCATTGCTAAAAAATGCGCACAACTTGTCGGTAAACTGAAAAGTTTGCAGTTATTTTCTCATCCTCACATACTACTTTATGTGGCCATTTATTTTTTATTGTCTACAGAAATACGAAAGCACTTTCGAGCTCTTGTGTACGATATACAGCACCGTAGGTTACCAGTCACCGTTTTATTTTTATTCAACGTTCGCCTCACGATGGTTTCGCAATTAATGTCTAGTTGTAGTAGCTGATCTTTATTCGCTGCACGTCAAACGTATGTGATTAATCATTTTTTCTCTGAGGGGTTTCGTTTCACCAAGCGTATTCTTTACGCACATTTTTGCGCTCCATTTTTGTCTCTGTTTGCTCTCTTTTGCACGGTATATTGTTATTTTCAAAGGTTTTCTTGCATGCATGAATGGTTTGTCTGCGTTTTGTATGTTTATTATGCGTTTGAGTTCGGCCTATGTGAACACCTCTTTAATGCGAAATCATTAATGACTCATCGGCAATGAAACCCAACGTCGGCGTTGACCAGCAGCAGTGGTCCCAAAAATCCCACATGACGTAACCGTGGTATAAAAGAAAAATAAAATTTCCTCCAAAGCTGCTGGGAACGGAACCCAGCACTTTTATGTTGCGAAGCAAGCACGCAATCCATAGGCCACAAAAGCTTGTTGGTTCTCTACGAAAAATTTGAAAAATTAAGGTTGTTTTCCCGAGTTCCTTTTTTATGCTTATTCTGAGTTTTGCCCTATAATTTATAGCAGAATGCTGACTGAAAAGCGATCGGCTTGCTTTGGCTACAAAATTCTCCTAATCCCAGCAAATGAAGCAGCACTGAATTGAATTTGTTTTGCTGTGTTTTTCTCAACTTCGTGAACAACGAAAGAAAATGACGTTCACGAGATAATCATTTTTTTCTTTTGTTCCTTATACCCACTAAAGGTGCCACTGATGTACTAATGTCCCTTCATTTGATCGTCGTAGGGCGCCGATTGCCCGCTTTCAGGTTCCTGTAATTTTTGGTTTTCTGCAAGTAGCACAAGGTCAGGGATTTTTTAGTTAAAGAAACGCGCTGGCTTTGTAGAGTTAGTTGATTGCTGTTTTCCTGCCACCCTTGAAGAACATGAGTAAAAGTGATAAGCGATCAGCTCATACTGAAGGTTTTCTCATTCCAGGGTTTTACGAACCATAGGATTTTTGAAGAGATTCACAATTCGTTTCTTTTGCCAAATTCGCCTGCCTTAAAAACACGCTGGAAATTCAAAAAAAAACTCAGGATGCATAATGCTACTACCCACATCAGACAAATTCAGTTTCACTCGCCTTCTGTCTTTTCGGTTGGGGTCTGTTGAAAGAAAATGAACGGAGTAAAATCTGCGGAAATTTGTAAGGCATTATGTGGCAGTGCACGCTGCGATCAGTGAGTGCCCTGTGAAACCTCAGACATCATCATCAGTCACCTCGGGTGGTAGGCAGCGGTGAAACGCATTTTGCGCTCCTCCAGCTCTGTACACCTCAAAGCCTTTTCAGCGACCCTCATTACTGTTCAGACCATACGATCTCTCTCGACTGCGCTCTGCATTTAATGAGGACGCAGTACTTTGAGGACAACTGACTTAAGTTGTCGCGTGAAAAAATGCCTTATTCTGACTCGGATACACTGGAAAGCCTCACAAAAATAATATTTTCTCATTACAGTTTGCCTTTAATAAGAACTTTTTTCGCGGAATCTTTCCTGGACAGTGATCTACGGACTTGCGTAGTGCACATGAGGCGCGTAATACAGACTTCGTTGGCATGAGTCCCATGTGGCCTTGTGCTCAAAACAATACCCTTTCGGGCAGTTGTTGTGCTATAGATTGCTTCTGATTTCCAAAGGCCCAAAAAGTGCTCAAGTCCAGGAGATGTTATGCGGAGAGCTTGCGTGAACTCTAGGCTTTATTCAGTTGTGGGAAGCTATGCACGTGTTGCTCACCCCCTCCCCACAGAAAAACTAAATATCAACGAAAGAAGGAAATAAATTGAGCTCTTAAGGGCCACTTAAGGCTACCAATTCTTCACTCCAAAGAAAACATCCATTTAATGATCCCTTGAAAAAGGTTTGTTAACGGTGTAATGATGCGAAAGCAAAACAGGACGCACTTTATACGAACTTTCTCTCATAATTTCTTCTTCATAGCAGTGGAAGCGTAACTAAGCAAAAAACTGAATAAATAGGGCGAGGCTCAGATATTTATAACTGCCTTTTCACATTATTATGCACATGCGCTCTTCGTACCTTCAAAAACTCATGAGAAGCGCTCGAGTGGAAAAAGATCCTTGTGACCATCACCGGTTTGTATAGCCCCATATTTTGGGCCTGCGTATAAATGTCTTGCTACACCACCATTAAGGGCCGTAACTTCACGACTGGTTGGGTGCCTCCGTCTACCTCGAGGAAGATGAATGTGGCTGCTGTTGACTGCATATGAATGCGCGTTGATGCGAGTCGTAATAAAAGCGTAAAGAAGCGTGGGTAAGTCCACTTGGCGGAACGCGCAGCTCGACGAGTCGACCCGAGCTGTTTCAGGTGGCGCACGCGGCCTTCTTTCCCTGGTAGCTTCCTGCTTTGCTTTTCGCTGGTTATCGCTTGGCGCCAGTTTGCAGTGAGATAATGAGCATCTGGAATCTTAAATTTGAAAATTACTGCCGCTTAGCCGAAGAGTGCGGCGAGTTATAAGCTCTCTCTGGTTCGCGAAATTATTATCGCAATGACGACGCCAGGCATAAGTATCTGAGGATTGTTTAGAGTGCATAATGATGTCAGATGTGCATGGGCATAGACAGGAGGGCTTTTCTGCGTAGCGCTTTTGTGAGCCACCTTCTGAGAGCGTTGGTCCTCTGTTCAGAACATCGCACGTTTGCGGCATTGGCCTCCCGAACACGTGCACCGTTCCGAACATTATGCGGGAGATCTGCAACGTCGCCACAGGCACTTTTACGGGAGTGTTTGGAAACGTTTACGCAATGGCTCCGTTGACAAAAACATTACGCGCCTAAGTTCGATTAGCATATCTTTCGAAATAGTCGCCTTGCGCAGCAATGCACTCATCCCAGTGTTGTTACCAAAACCGCAAAGCGGACTGGAAGTCATTTTGCGTAATCCCGTCCATAATGTCTTTGCGATTCACGCTGGATCTCTTAAGTGGTACTAAAACGGCGGCCACTCAGCTGCATCCTCATTCGCTTAAAAAAAACGAAGTCATCAGACGCTAAATCTGGAGAGTAAGACGGGTACGGAAGCCATATCGCGCTGTCGTTGACAAGTCACAAACGAGGGGTGCTCAGTGAAAGAGCGCACAATGCGACACGTTGTTAATTCCTTCTCCTAAGGAGTCAGCAGTCGGAGCTCAAACTATAGAGCGACACGCCGCGTGTTTAATTCCGTCTTTAGGAGTGTGTGTACTGACCAATATACCAAGCCATAATTATCTCTACTCCTACGAACCTCCAGCCCAAGTTCCCTGACACGCTCCGCGTTTCCTGGGGTACCGCTACTGTATGGCCTTCCAGATCGGTAGTAATCATCGAGGCGCGATAAGCTCTGAAGCTGCTGGTCTTCTTGAAACATTTCGTAAGGCTCATTGCCCCTTTGTCGGACGTTTACGGAAGCGTAATTAACTTTAATCACCTTAATTAACGGTCAAGTGATCGTGAACCTTCCGTCGTAAGATTCATCACGCGAAGATGCTCCTCTAACAGACGGAGAAGGTAGCGTGTGGCACAAGGCGTGATGCATGCGGACAGATCGACAACGGCTCTACAAAGTTTGAGCATTCTGGAGACATGCTAGCTTAGACTCATGCCGGATTACTGTACGCCAGTCGCGCATCACAGTGGGTCCACCTGGCGCCGCCCCTGCCAATGCGCGTGCGCAAGAGGCGGCTGGTAATCCGGTATATATCGACGGTTTTTCGGGTTGAACGTCCCAAAGCGACTCGGGCTATGAAAGACGCCGTAGTGGAGGGCTCCACGTATTTCGGCCACCTCGACTCTTTTAACGTGCACTGACATCTTACAGCACACGGGCCTCCAGCATTTCGCCTTTATCGAAATGCTACCGCCGCAGGCGGGATTGAACCCACGTCTTTCGGATCAGCAGCCGAGTGCCATAACCAATAAGCCACCACGGCGGCTTGTATATGTCCTCGCTAGTACTCGTCCCCAACGAAAAAAACTCTCAAACTGAGGAAGCTTACCACGCGAAACCAGGGAGAGAAGCCGAGGCAACTAGCGTGAGGCAAAGCAAACAAGTGTGCTCTGTTTGGTGTGTGCAAGTAATGCAGACTACTGTTGCTAGGCCGATTACGATACAGTTTCGTTGCTTACAGGGTAAGTTCACACAAACATCCAATAGGCAGGCGCGAAAATTAGCAATTAATC
Organism: Amblyomma americanum; assembly: GCF_052857255.1. Classification (NCBI taxonomy): domain Eukaryota; kingdom Metazoa; phylum Arthropoda; class Arachnida; order Ixodida; family Ixodidae; genus Amblyomma; species Amblyomma americanum. The sequence continues at coordinate 1,945,729 of NW_027526484.1, forward strand.
CTTGACAATTCTACGATGAGTCAATAACGTCAAATATCACATCATTTTTGTTGCAGTAAACTCCGTGCGTCATATCTCGCACGCCAGTTTTGGTTGCTTCAGGCGTTGCTAAGGTTTCACATTATGATTGAACGTCACATGAGGGAGCTTGCTATTGTCTTCCTAGTAGTTGCAAACAATCCGCGAGCTTTATTGCTGGGGTTCCCGGACGCCGGCATACGCATTGATCGCCACATATCGTTTGGTCTTTCTTCACGGAGCAAATTGAGGAAATTACTCACATATTTGTCTCTTGGGTACAAGGAGAGCTCACCGACACACTTACCTTTCTTCGGCGTTAGAGCCACGAGTCTTTGCCACTCTGTTCTTGAGCAGAAGCAGTGTAGCAACTTCCTTTTTTGTCCTTTTTCCTTCGGTAACCATTTCGTGCGAACTGCGCTGCACTTGTGTTCTACACCGGCACACTTGGAACAGAATTAAAAGAAACCTCACTTGTTTGAGTGCATCCTCTTAAGTGCTACGCTCTCAATAACGTCAGTTATGTCTCTGTCCAAGGAAAGAAAAATCTGCGCAACAAGCACTTTGCATCGCACGAACGTGTCATTGATGCACAGAGACATATTGCACACAAAAGTGAACTGGCGCAAGAAAACGAAGACAGCACATACAAGACCGGACTAGCGCCAACTTTTATTTTGCGAAGTCGCCACGTTTTAACCACATGAAGCAAACACACAAGCAAATGCACTGAGGGGTGACTCGATGATACGATACACCTGCCAAAGAAGTAAACCAGGGAAGCAGAGATTTGCCGCGAAATAAACGTCATTGGAAGTTGGCGCGAGTCCTGTCTTGTTTGCGTTGTCGTCGTCTTCTCGCGCCAGTTCCTTTTTATGCCCATTATGTGTCTTAATACTACCTACTAGTTTTACAATCAATGTACCATGCCATTGACGTGTCAGCAGTCTCCCTCATTTTTCGGGGGTGGATGATGCTACTCGTGCACTAATACTGGTGGGAAAATGGACAATCCAGATTTGTTTTTGACGTCACATCTTTCTGTGTCTTTACCTATAAATAATAACAGTAACAATAACTATATTTATTTGCGTTAGGGTGAGGAAAGAGGTTGATGGAGGAAACGAGGTGAATAAAAAAAATTCCTGAATTGTTTCTACTTTCCCAATGTACACAATCGCTGAATAAGAGGCGGATAGCTCAATTTATAACCAAACAAAATTAAATACAAATGCATCAAAGGTATAAACTTGAAAATAATTTAAGATGTATGTGGTACACGCATGTGCGGCATAGATAAAACTATGCCCTTAGAAAAAGTGGATACGGAAGAATATAAAACGTGGCACACTAAATCATAAATCATTACAGTACGTGGCACCTAGGAGGGAAAAGCTTCACCACGCCACGGTTGGACAAGTATGCGCCCCTTCCATAATGGCATGGGCAGGGGACGATGTCCTCACACTCGAGCTGACGGGCTAACAATTCTTGTCATGCATTTTTTTACAGTTTTTGGGCTGTGCTGATTCGAACTTCCTTTCTTGCTATCTTACATTTTCACTACAGTCCTTTTTTTTCACCTCCCCCCTTCTATCCCAAGCCCAAGGTCTACCAGTCGCATTACGAAGGACAGCTGCTTGCTGCTTGCACCGCCTGCCACCACTCGATCATCAGGATTCGATTACAGACCACTTTTCTTTTTTTATTTTACCTAATACCCTGCGAGGCCAGCCGCCTCGTTTCGCGAAGCACCAAATCAATAAAGACAAACTCGGTTTTTCTGTACCATTTCTGACGCACTATCCAAGAGTTAGATCACCTGACCTCCTAAAAGAGTGATAAGGCCCCGCTAATACCGCGGTGGTACAGTGTGTGATGCAGGTTGATTCTTCCAGCGGCAGCACTAGCACGGCGCCTCCAGTTCAGGTACAAAACTTTCATCGTTTATGAATTTGCCAGAAACTTAACTCGATCAATAACTCGAGCAATATTACTGTGAAAGCTGCATTTATAAAAAACGGTGCAGGTAGTGCGCACAAGTAGTTACAACAATGCGCAGAGTTTGCCCAACATTTGCTTCAAATAAATAAATAAATAATAATTATATATATATATATATATATATATATATATAGAGAGAGAGAGAGAGAGAGAGAGAGATAGGTAGGTAGATAGATATATATTGCGGATTTCGACTTTTGATGCAGGCGAAATTGTAGAGGCCTGTGTACTGTGTGATGTCGGTGCACGTTGAAGAATCCCAGGTGGTCGATATATATATATATATATATATATATATATATATATATATATATATATATATATATATATATATGAAGGGAGCTAACAGCCACCGAAACAAAGGTGCATAGGGGAATGTTTTTTTTATGTGTTGTGCTTATCAGTGGGATAGTAGAGTACTTAGTTAATAAATCGCTTAAAGAAAATTACTTATAAAACAGTAGAAAAAACAACCATGCCGCCGGTGGGATCCGGTGCTCTTACCAACTGAGCTACGGCGACGGCTGTCCAATCTGCTGCTCTCGTGGGTATTTATGTTCATTGGGTGTAAGCGGACGTTGAGAGTGTTCACCAGCGCCACCCTCCACCATTGCGGCTGACGTAGCACGTCCTGTAATACCGCGAGTGTGACGTGGAACGTCATCTAACGGCGAGGGCGGAAACTGTGCGAGAGCCTTCTTAAGCTACCAATGGCATCAAGACTGCCAGAACCGAGACCCTCGTTAAGCTATTAGCAGATAAGATAAATGAAATGAGGGGCCCGTTTGACAAACTAATGAAGGGAGCTAACAGCCACCCAAACCAAGGTGGATAGGGGAATGTTTTTTTATGTGTTGAGCTTATCAGTGGGATATTATAGTACTTAGGTTAATAAATCGCTTAAAGAAAATTACTTATAAAACAGCAGAAAAAACAGCCATGCCGCCGGTGGGATCCGAACCAACGACCTCCGAATATCGCGTCCGGTGCTATTACCAACTTAGCTACGGCGACGGCTGTCCAATTTGCTGCTCTCGTGGGTATTTATGTTCATTGGGTGTAAGCGAACCTTGAGAGTGTTCACCAGCGCCACCCTCCACCATAGCGGCGGACGTAGCACGTCCTGTAATACCGCGAGTGTGACGTGAAACGTCATCTAACGGCAAGGGCGGAAACTGTGCGAGAGCCCTCTTAGCTACCTATGGCATCAAGACTGCCAGAACCGAGACCCTCGTTAAGCTATTAGGTGATAAGTTAAATGAAATGAGGGGCCCGTTTGACAAACTTATGAAGGGAGCTAACAGCCACCGAAACCAAAGTGCATAGGGGAATGTTTTTTTATGTGTTGTGCTTATCAGTGGGATATTATAGTACTTGATGCCATAGGTAGTTTAAGAGGGCTCTCGCACAATTTCCGCCCTCGCCGTTAGATGATGTTCCACGTCACACTCGCGGTATTACAGGACGTGCTACGTCCGCCGCTATGGTGGAGGGTGGCGCTGGTGAACACTCTCAAGGTTCGCTTACACCCAATGAACATAAATACCCACGAGAGTAGCAGATTGGACAGCCGTCGCCGTAGCTCAGTTGGTAAGAGCACCGGACGCGATATTCAGTGGTCGTGGGTTCGGATCCCACCGGCGGCATGGTTGCTTTTCTGCTGGTTTATAAGTAATTTTATTTAAACCAACTGATTGGCATTAGAAATTAAATAAAAAATATATAAAAACATTCCCCTATGCACCTTGGTTTCGGTGATTGTTGGCTTACTTAATATGTCTGTCAAACGAGCCCCTCATTTCATTTGCCTTGTCTGCTATTAGCTTAACGGGGGAGTTAAGTTGTCGAGCTGTTGCTCAGGGACCGATCGCGCGCGCACCCCGAAGCCGGTGGCTTGGCCCCCTTGGTTGATGTGTGTTAGCTGTTTTGGGGGCTCCTCGAGAAGACGCCATCCAGGCGCCGCCGAAATGGGTTTGTTTTGAGACAAACGCGGCAGATGACGGTAACGACGGTTTACCGGCAGTGAGGAGGCCCGTCCTTGTAAAGTCGCACTCGGCCGCAAGACGCGGCCGACGCGCGGACCCCTGGGGTTTCGAGAGGGGGTCGCGTGTAAATTTATTGCTTTCAACGGCGGGCCGGCCGCGGGACGGGCCGGACGCCTCGGAGCAGGCAGCAGAAGGGGGGAGCGCGACCAGGGCAGTGTGCGTGGTTCGGACTGGGTGTTCGGTTTCCCTGAGCTTCCGCTGGCGTTTTTAGGGATTTTGTGTCTCTGTGCTGTAACCAAGCGGAAATGCGCAACGTCTTCGTGGAATTCGCACTGTGCCCGCGCGAAAGCAACAACTTCAGCACCGGCGTGCTATTGGCTCCTTCAGTTTGAACGAAATTCTCCTGATTGGCTCTGAGAAGCGCATTTGCTATTAGTTACAAAAAGGGTCCCCAGAATGCTGGGCAAAGGGATTTAAAGGCGAGTTTTGGGCGCGAACGGGGAGGTTGGAGATCGGAGGGCAGGTCGCCTGTGAGGGCCCGTACAATAAAGAGCTGGTGTCCCGAAGAAGTTGTCCAGTCTGCTCCGCAACGTGTCGCCGGATCACCGAACCATCAGAAGACTTCAAGATCAACACCATCGATCTGTCGATCACTAACATAGATCGATAAGTCACCAATCATTAAAATTAACTGGCGTAGTCGACAGGATGATTCCGGCGGGTTTCTGCGGAGCGGACCCGGACACCGGCATTATGGAACGCCAGCGGAGGGTGACACCCTGGTGAGAGGCCCCGCCGCTGCGGCTGATCATCGCGAGTAGTGGGCGCTGTTTCGGAGGAAGCAAGCGAACTCCTGGTGACGGGCTTCGGAGGCTGGTGGGAGCGAAGAGAGGCGACATCCTGGTACGAAGCCTCTGGAGCTGTTGGAGTCGAAGAGGGGACGGCAGTTGAGGAGAGTCTTGGACGAAGACTGGTGCAAATCTGCGAAGCAACGAGGAGGCAACGAGAGGTCTCCGAGCAAGAGAGTGCTGCAGCCGTTAGAAAGGACGAGGCGGCGTTGGCGGCTGCGGCGAGACAACACCCCTTCGGTGCAGGCGTCCGAGACAGTAAGAGACGCGTCTATAAGAACACTTCCAGGTGACAGCGCAAGGTGACTCTTGAGCCGGTTCGTACCGGCGCCCTGTGCGGTCCAAGCGGGGCACCATCCTTCAGGGTCAACGCGGGACGACAGCGACGGAGGAATCCAGGTGGGCCCTCTTGCTGCTTGCTACGGGTCAATCATGTCGGTCACCACACGGGCGGAATCTCAACGCACAGATGAATCTGGGGGATTGGAATCAGGGGCTGGAAGCCCACAGAACGTATCTAACTTGGAAGAGCAGCACAATCCGTAGGAGGGGCAGGGCAGAGCAGCTACAGGCAGCAGTGACGCTGCCATGCTAGTCGGGGGAACGAGAGCTGGAGATAGAGAAGCTGAGAATAGAGGTCGAGTTGAAGCGACTCGAAAATGGAAGCTAGAACCATCGAGGGTGTAGGTCGAGGTGGTAGGACAAAATTAGGGCAGTACGCGGACGATCTGAGGGAAGTCCTCGCACCGACGCCCGAATCAATCTGATGAACTTGTGCCTACATGGTTTAAGACAGCGGAATGTATGCTCCGGAGCTGTTCAATCCATGATAGCATTTCTGGCCAGGTCATACTTCCTTTTCTAAATGAGAAGAGCCGCACTCTGGTCGCCAACAAGTCGGATGATCGGGTGCTCCCTTATACAGAGATCAGAGAGCTGGTGCTCACCGAGCTGAAACTCACCCCCGAGGAGTCCAAGCGCAGGCTCTATGCCCATCGCAAGGGCAAGGAAAGCTGGGGTCAGTTCGTGACTAAGCTGGAAATTTTGTTGGATTATTACCTGCGTAGCCGGAATGTCGCGACGCTAGAGGATTTGAGCCAGTTGTTGGTGTGGACCGCGCCAAACAGATAATGTCAGACGAGCTGCGCGCATATGTTCTGCAACACGAAACAGGAGAGTGGTTTAAGCCCACGAAGATTGCTCAGCTTGCGGAAAAGTTTGAGGAGAGCACAGTCGTGCACTGCCCGAGAACGATGGACGCGCCGAACGAAGTTTATGGCCCGCCACGAGAGGCAAGCAGCCGGACATGGGGCGGCGAGCAAAGAAACGAACGCCGACCTGCAGAGAAATGCTTTGGCTGCGGGCACTTCGGTCATATGCAGCGGAACTGTCCGCAGACTAGATCAAAGGGAGTGGCTGGTCAGGAATCAGGCGGGGAGCCCCAGCTGTTGTCGAGATTGACAGCGAGGGCCGCATGTGAGCTGGAGGCGTAGACAGAGATCGGGGCAAGAGAGCCGGCTGAGCATGGCTCCAGACTGACTTGGGTGGAGCTGATCTCTGGTGTGCGCCCGTTCAAGGCTTGCCTTGACTCAGGGGCAGATATAACGGTACTGAGGAAGGAGGTTGTCTCTAATAACGTGAAAGTGCAAGGCTCGGGAAGGGTGCGACTGCGCGGTGCGTTCGGCCACACGGTCTCGGCTGATCTCATGTATGTTGCCCTGAGTTTGGTCACGAGAGACGGCAGCTCCAATCCGCAATCATTCGTACTTTGCGCCGTCACTGACGAGCTCGCTGAGGGAGTGGACGCCTTATTGACCCCCGATGTTTTCGAGGGGCTTAGCAGAGTGCAGGAGGACGCAGCGGAGTGGGCTGATAGAATAACAAAGGCAGAGAGCGAAGCCGCGCTTCACGAGGACAGTGAGAGTGCCGCGTCCGTACTAGAGTTCGAACATGGGGTAGCAGCTGACGAAAGCCCAGGAGGCATTCGAGCGATGCAAATCGAGGTAATTCCGCCCGAGGAGGAACCGGCACAGTTGACCGCGTAGTTGCTGACGAACAAAGAACAGATCCATCCCTAGTAGAAGCCTGGGAGCAAGCACGAGCGGGCACACATGACATGCTGGTAGACGCAGGGCTGCTCTTACATCGAGACACAGTGGATGACAGACCTTGCACGCAGCTAGTCCTTCCGGAGAACCCCCGCCAGGAATTACTTACGTTGGCGCACGACATGCCATGTGAGGGCCACGTTTCGGAAAAGAAAAACTAAGCAGCGCATACGGAGCGCATTTTTCTGGCCGACGCACGCCGCTGATGTTAGAAGGCACTGTCAGACTTGTCACACCTGTCAAATGTTCTCAAACAGGCGTTCCATAGACAGGGTGCCAATAACGCCGGTGACGCGACCAAAGGAACCATTGGATGTTGTGTATATGGACTGCATAGGGCCAATTGAACCGGCTTCGGCACGCGGACATAGGTATGCCCTGTGTGTGATAGACCTGTGCACTCGATGGCCGGAGGTAATACCACTTAGATCACTGACCGCTAGAGCGACCTGCCAGGCGCTGGTGGACACATTCTCACGTTTGGGAATGCCACAGTTGATTTTTTGCGACCAAGGAACTAACTTTACTTCGAGTTTAACTAAAGAGCTAACCGAACACCTCGGGATACAAATGAGGTTCTCCACACCTGACCACCCGCAGAGAAATGGGATAGTGGAACGCTGGAATGGGACGTTTAAGGCGATGCTCAGGCATGTGATACATGAGCATGCACGTGAATGGGACCGATTAATCCTCTTTATGCTCTGGGCCTATCGAGAGGTGCCACACGAGATAACAGGGATGTCCCCATTCGAGATGATGTACGGACGAGTCCCGCAAGGCCCTCTCAATATACTGCAGAGAACTTGGACCGGCAAATGGACACCCCCTACGGGTCTTAATAAGGCAGCCTCGGCATACCTGGTTGAGCTCCGGCGGCGGATAACTGAAGCAGCAGAAAACGTAGACGAGCGGATCAGGCGAGTGCAGCAGGCGTACGCGGAGAAGTACAACATTCGGACCCGAACTAAAGAGTTCAGCGATGGAGAAGAAGTTCTGGTCCTGGAGACAGGACAGCACAGTAAGATGCAACCCAAACTGATAGGCCCAGATAAGGTTAAAGAGAGAAGGCGCCCGGAGAGTTATATCCTCCAGTTCACGGACGGCTCTGAGCGATGGGTGTACGCAAATCGCATCAGGAAATACTATGCGCGTGCGAACCATATCGGGGTGATAGTTGAGTCGGACGGAGAGTTCGGAAACGTAGAAACCTTCCCAGACGCCCGCGGCCGCGAGAACGGCGCTCCTGACGTGTCACAGGACGGTGAACGCCTCACAGACGAGCCGGTGACGCAACTCCGGCAGGTAATAACGCGACATAGGAGAGTCTACTCGGATAGGCCGGGCCGCTGCAAGCTTGGCGAGCACAAGATCAACCTCCTGCCAGGTGCGAAGCCAGCAAAGGCTTACCCGTACAGAGTACCCGTCGCACTCCGATCCGAGGTCGAACGGCAGATCGCAGAATTGATAGAATGGGGCCTTGTGTACCCCGTGGAGAGTAGCTTTGCGCATCCGATCGTCTGTGTGGCGAAAAAGGACGGAACAGTTCACTGTGCATTGGCTATCACCAGCTGAATGCTGAATAGGAGGCAGACAGCTTTCCCATGGGTCATCATCCTCATCAGCCTTACTACAACCACTGCAGGGCAAAGGCCTCTCCCATGTCTCTCCAATTAACCCTATCCTTTGCCAGCTGCATCCACCCTTTGCCTGCAAACTTCTTAATCTCATCCGCCCACCTAACCTTCTGCCGCCCCCTGCTACGCTTACTTTCTCTTGGAACCCACTCCGTTACCCTTAAGGACCAGCGGTTATCTTGCCTTCGCATTACATGCCCTGCCCAAGCCCATTTCTTTCTCTTGATTTCGACTAGGATGTCATTAACCCGTGTTTGTTCCCTCACCCACTCTGCCCGCTTCCGATCTCTTAACGTTACACCTATCATTTATCTTTCCATGGCTCGCTGCGTTGTCCTTAACCTAAGCTGAACTCTTTTCGTTAGCCTCCACGTTTCTGCCCCGTAGGTGAGTACCGGTAAGATTATGCTGTTGTACACTTTCCTCTTGAGGGAAATTGGTAAACTGCCACTCATGATCTGCGAGAATTTGCCATATGCGCTCCAGCCCATTCTTATCCTTCTAGTTATCTCCCTCTCATGATCTGGATCAGCTGTCACTACCTGCCCTAAGTAGACGTATTCCGGCACAATTTCTAGGCTCTCGCTGCCAATTGTGAACTGTTGTTCCCTTGCTAGGCTGTTGAACATTACCTTGGTTTTCTGCATGTTAATTTTTAGACCCATCGATCTGCTCTGCCTGTCTAACTCGTTGATCATGATTTTCAGTTCACCTCCTGAGTGACTCAGCAAGGCAATGTCATCAGCAAATCGCAGATTATTTAGGTATTCTCCATTTATTCTTATTCCCAACTGTTCCCAATTCAGGCTTCGAAATACCTCCTGGGTAATACCTGGGAAATACCTCCCATGGGTAATGTAACAGAAATGCTCTACGAGGTAGCCGGGGCTAGATATGTCACTATCCTGGACATGACGCGAGGCTACTGGCAAATAAAAATACACGGCGTTCGCAACACCGAAAGGACTGTTTGCATGGCGGGTAATGCCATATGGGCTGCGCAACTCAGCAGCCACATCTCAGCGGGTTATAAACAAAGTGCTCCAAGGGCACGACAGATATGCCTGCGCTTACATAGACGACTTGGCTGTCTATTCGCATACGTGGGAGCCGCGCCTATTGCATTTGGATAGGGTGTTGGGGACGATTGCAGAGGTCGGCCTTACAGGTAACCTGGCAAAGTGCAAGTTCGCAGAGCCGAGTGTCAGATATTTGGGGCATGTGGAAGGGTCCGGAGCACACTCGCCCGACCCAGAGCACATGCACGCCATTCTGCGGTTAAAACCGCCAACGACGAAAAAGGACCTGCGCAGCGCGCTGGGGCTTTTCAACTATTACAGGGACTACGTCCCATCCTACTCTGAGTTGGTGCGCCTCCTAATTGACCTGACTAGCCGGAGAGTGCCAAACGCGATCCCCTGGAGCGAGGGTGCAGAGTGCGCTTTTAACGCTGTCAAAGCTGAGTTGGCCACGCTGCCCACATTAACTGCGCCAGACTTGAACAAAGGCTTTATCTTGACAACCGATGCGTCAGAGAGGGCAGTCGGAGCATGCTTGGCGCAGAAGTACGAAGGAAAAGAAAGGCCAATCGCATTCTTGAGCAAAAAGCTCACTCCGCAGCAGGATAATACCCCTGTCACACGGGCACTTTCGATCCTCATTGAGCTCTATCTGCATCGAGATTTTCGAGCACGCTCGAAACATCCGGTGCTACACGGACATTTTCAATGCTCATTGAGAAGTTTCCCTCATGTGTGTTAGGTGGCGACAAATGTTCCGCCGAGAGCCATAACATGGCGATGTCCGGCAACACTGTGCAGTCGGGGGCAGCGGCAGCCAAATCCGTAGCCAAATCGGTACAATGCGTATCTGCGCCAGGTTTTTGGTTTTTGTGGCGCACCTCTGCTTCTGTGCGATGCAACCCAAGGGCCCGCAACGCCTCCGCGATTTCTGCATAGACTGCGGCGTTTCTCTTCTGGAGCCGCAAATTATTTAGGCGGTCCTGCCAGCAGTCGATGAGAGCGGCTGTCTCGCGCTCGCTCCACAGTTTCCGCGCCGACGAGCAGGAGGACGCCATCTTTGTTTACACTGACGGCGAAGCTTGGAGCATGGTGTAGAGATTATTTTCAAATGTTTGCATATAAGCAGGCATAGTACCTGAAAAATGTTCTGTATTACATTTTAATCAATCACAACAACAACAATTGTGGTTTGGTTTTGTTAACTTGTGTTTATTTTTATAGCTTCATGAGAGCGAGAGTGTTCTCGATTGTGCATGGAACCTCAAGCACTCTTGAGGAATCGGCATCGAGTCAAGCAGGATCGAGCTCGATTGCGCTTGAAAATGGCCGTGTGACAACCGTCGATCTTCATTGAGTTCGATGAGCATTGACTCAATGAGGATCGAAAGTGCCCGTGTGACAGGGGTATAAGTGGCCGGCGATTGAGCGAGAGGCCTTTCCGATTGTGTAGCCTTTGGGGCGTCTAGATACTTGGCTGTTCGGTGCGAGCATCAATGTAGTCACTGATCGTAATCCTTTGACGTACCTGACAAGGTCGACGTCATCAAGCGCCCGCCTCACGCGATGGATTCTGGCTCTCCAAAAGTACGATCTGCAGTTCTCTCATATAAAGGGCTCCCTCAACAAATGTGCTGATGCTCTTTCGAGGCTGGATAGCGACGTTTGAAGCTGAAAAAAGGAGAAGGGAGTACCGTTGTTGTAGTATGGTACTCAAGTGCAAGAGCTAACTCAGGTGTGGTAGCGACCGACATGGCGGACTGAGTTCGTGCAGGACAGGGCCCTGCCTTGATGTGTGTTTGCGCGTGATTGACTCTGATTCATTATTCGTCGTTTAGTGTGGCATGTCGGTGAAATTCGCTGCATTGGTATGCTTCAAGTTATACGGTGTTAAGTTGGGACCGCGATTCAATGCGCTGACATATTTCTTCATCGCACTGTACGAATGCCTCGAAAGTGCGTCTTGCAATTTGCGTGTATATGTTTCTACGAAAACTATCGGGACCATTGTGAAGACTTAAGTTGCTTTTGTTAGATGTGGTAGTTGTGTATATTATCGATGTGCTTTTTCCGTATATTTTGGTTCGTACGTCCCTTCGCACTTTTTCATTGTTGTAACGCGCTTTGTGTTGTGCGTACAGCGAGTGTACGCACAATATTCTCGGTAAGGAGGAGTTGTCGAGCTGTTGCTCAGGGACTGATCGCGCGCGCACCCCGAAGCCGGTGGCTTGGCCCTCTTGGTTGATGTGTGTTAGCTGTTTTTGGGGCTCCTCGAGAAGCCGCCATCCAGGTGCCGCGGAAATGGATTTGTTTTGAGACAAACGTGGCAGATGACGGCAACGACGGTTAACCGGCAGTGAGGAGGCCCGTCCTTGTAAAGTCGCACTCGGCCGCAAGACGCGGCCGACGCGCGGACCCCTGGGGTTTCGAGAGGGGGTCGCGTATAAATTTATTGCTTTCAACGGCGGACCGGCCGCGGGACGGGACGGAAGCCTCGGAGCAGGCAGCGGAAGTGGGGAGCGCAACCAGGGAAGTGTGCGTGGTTCGGACTGGGTGTTCGGTTTCCCTGAGCTTCCGCTGGCGCTTTTAGTGATTTTGTGTCTCTGTGCTGTAACCAAGCGGAAATGCGGAACGTCTTCGTGGAATGCGCGCGGTGCCCGCGCGACAACAACAACGTGAGCACCGGCGTGCTATTGGCTCCTTCAGTTTGAACGAAATTCTGATTGGCTCTGAGAAGCACATTTCCTATTGGTTATAAAAAGGGTCCCCAGAATGCTGGGTGAAGGGATTTAAGGGCGAGTTTTTGGCGCGAACGGGGAGATTGGAGATCGGAGGGCAGGTCGCCTTTGAGTGCCCGTACAATAAAGAGCTGGTGTTCCGAAGAAGTTGTCCAGTCTGTTCCGCAACGTGTCGCCGGATCACCGAACCATCAGAAGACTTCAGGATCAACACCATCGATCTGTCGATCACCAGCATTGATCGATCACTCACCCATCATCAAAATTAACTCGGGGTCTCGGTTCTGGCAGTCTTGATGTCATAGGTAGCATAAGAGGGCTCTCACACAGTATCCGCCCTCGCCGTTAGATGACGTTCTACGTCACACTTGCGGTATTACAGGACGTGCTACGTCCACCGCTATAGACGAGGGTGGCGCTGGGGAACACTCTCATGCTTCGCTTACACGCAAAACATAAATACCCACGAAAGCTACAGATTGGACAGCCGTCGCCGTAGCTCAGTTGGTAAGAGCACCGGACGCGATATTCGGAGGTCGTGGGTTCGGATCCCACCGGCGGCGTGGTTGTTTTTCTGCTGGTTTATAAGTAATTTTTTTAAACCAATTCATTGGCATTAGAAATTAAATACAAACTAAAAAAACAGAAAAACATTCCCCTATGCACCTTCGTTTCGGTGATTGTTGGCTTCCTTAATATGTTTGTCAAACGAGCCCCTCATTTCATTTGCCTTGTCTGCTATATATATATATATATATATATATATATATATATATATATATATATATATATATATATATATATATATATATTGCCGCTAATATTTGCAGTGTTTGTCGTTCTTCAAAGCTGCTAGCACGCCACTTTATCGCTTTGTTTGCGATACAAGACGCGACCAGATTTATCCCGACTGATCGCATCCAGGGAGAGGTGAATCTACGTTGTTCCAGAATGTTCTAGTAACTTTGAACACTTAACCTCGAAAGTTTGCTATCAGCTTTAAATTGAGCGCGGCCGACAGCGGCGGACATTCTGTTCGGCGACTGCCGAGCACGCTTGTGGCTACACCGCCGCCGAGTGATTCAGTCCATTGTGGGCGCAAGTCAGCCCATATAATGAGATTTGTTTAGACACCATTTCGCAGCCTTTCTGCTCTCCGACTGCAGTTACCACTTCTTGACATCCGGTGTAGGTGCGGGGTGGCCTTCCATGTACCGGACACCCTGTTCAAGTCGTGACATCAGCCCACTGCGCATCACACCGGAGGACAAGCCAACAGTTAACGGAGAAAGCAGACGTCTTCATGGAGACAAGCCTGACTTCAGGACCCTGCCGGACCGCATGCGGCAAAGACAGGGCACTGCTGCTGGCACCACAACCTCGTCAAAGATGTCGACCCCGATCACACTGCAACAGCCGCTGGTGCCGCCACCTTTCAGTGGATCTCTAGGCGAAGACACCGAAAAATTGTTCGACCAATTTGAGCGTGTGGCATCATTCAACAAGTGGGATGATGCGGCAAAAATTGGACACGTATTTTTCTCACTGGAGGTCTCAGCACGTGCGTGGTACGAAAACCACGAGTGTCCCTGCTGACATGGGAGCTATTCAGGAAGGAACTTTTGAAGGTATTCACCAGTGTCGGGAGGAAAGAAAGAGCGAAATACAAAAAAAAATACCACGTGACATGTCGTCACCAGTGTCGGGAGGAAAGAAAGAGCCGAACGACTTCTCGAGTCCAGAATCCAGCTTGCAAACGAGCCCGTCCGCGGTTACATAGAAGAGATGAGGCGCCTCTTTCGCCGCGCCTACTCCGAGATGACCGCGGAAAAAAAGTTCAGTTTTTAATGCGTGGCGTAAAAGAACAATTATTTGCCAGCTTCGTCCGCCAGCCGCCAAAAACGGTCAATGAATTCATGCAAGAAGCCTGCACCAATGAGAAGACCCTCGAAGTCCGGGCTCGGCAGTACAACCACCCTTCTGTCTGTACAATCCGTCTGGACACGACGACCACCACCAGCGGCAACTTGCTGGAAGTTATCCGCGAAATTGTCCGAGAGAGCTACGCCGATTACTGCCATCCTCCCCACAGCCACAAGCAGCGACTCTGATGGACGTGGTACGGGAAGAAGTGAAGCAGGCACTTGGCACCCCGACGGCCACAGAACCCCAGGTCAAGACCTACGCCGCTGCAGTAAGGACTGCTATGCCCCAACGACAACCCCCACGTCCTCCTTGAGATGAGCCACTTGTTCCGCAACGCCGCCTCCCAGCTCCCGCCCGCCCAGCCTATGAGCGGCGCTCAAACACCAGGAAATGCGACTCCTGGAGGACTTCTGATAACCGGCCGTTGCGCTTCCATTGCAGTGAGGCCGGCCATAATCTTCGTCACTGCCTGTACCGACGTATCGATCTTCGAGGAGTTGCCGTTGACGCCCCACGACCACGCTTCGGCCAACGTCCGCAGGAAATCGACGAGTATCTGCGTCGAGAGGAGTACACGCCGAACCGCCTTTCGCGCTCACCATCGCCGTCAACCTCGCGCTTTGCGTCGCCACGCCGCAGCAGCGCAGCCGCGGTACGAGGAAGGTCTCCCAGCGCCCGCAGGCGAAGCTAAATACAGCAACCTCTGGAGGTGAGGTTGCTCTTGAGCAAGGCGTCGAAGATCCTCCAACGACCATGCCTCACGAAGACGCCGCCCCCGACACGCCGACACCGCATGCAATTACAACCTCGACCACGAAGCGAACCGCCTTCAAAACGACGCCACTATCGAGAAAAGCTTCGACGACACGTTCTACCCACGATTCCTACACCCGATGAAGCCGTGACCCGACGCTCAGGACGACGTGCAACGCAAGAGCCAGGACGTCTGAGTTAGAAGTAGTTATCGACGGCCGGAAAGTTACCGCTCTATTCGACACAGGAGCCGATTACACGGTGATGAATGGAAAATTCGCTGCTCAGCTGAGGGAAGTCATGACCGCTTGGGATGGCCCACAAATTCCCACCGCAGGGGGCCACCTCATTACGCCATCAAGACGATGCACAACGCGAGTGATTGTCAAAGGACATACCTATCCTGGGACATTCGTTGGGCTACGGCAATGTTCCCGCGAAGTGATCTTGGGAATGGATTTCCATAGTGAGCATCAGGCGATCATCGACCTGCGATCGCAGCTGATCACGGTTTCGACGGACGAGGTCATCTTCTCAATGAGAACTCTGGAAAATCACGTTGCCATGAGTGTCCTGGAGGAAGATGTGAGCGCCCCCTCCCGCCCCCCCCCACGCCACCGTTCAAGCGTTATCGTGACCGTAGGTGCCACGATAGCCATTAACGCTGAAATCATCATCGAGGGCAACATGCAGTTGCTTCTATACTGTGGAATCAGCATCGCAAGAAGAATCGCACACTTCCGCAACGGCCAGGCCGAAGTACTGCTAACTTGAGCGAAGAATGCCGGCACATTAACATAGGAACGATGATTCCTTTCTTCGACGAAATATCCGACGTACGAGACTCCTTCACCCTCTCCGACCCATCCGCAGAAGATTCGCCTGACCGAGAGCACTCGCCCACTTCCGACGTCAACCCAGTCCTGCCCCGGAACAGACAAGACCAGATCCGCAATCTGCTTCAAAGCTACAGCGAGTGTTTTTCGTTATCACCAATGGTCCGACCAACGCCAATTGCCAAGTATCGCATTATAACCGACGAGCACGCCAGACATCTCCGTCAAAGCCCCTACTGTGCGTCGCCGCGAGAACGACAAGCCATCCGGGACCAAGTGGAAGAAATCCTTCGCGACGTCGTCATCCAGCTTTCAAATGGCCCATGGGCGGCACCGTTTGTTCTAGTTAAAAAGAAAGATGGCGCACTTCGATTCCGCGTTGATTACCGCCGCTTGAACAACATAACAAAGAAAGACGTCTACCCCTTTCCCCGCATTGACGACACACTGGACCGGCTCTGCAACGCCAAGTATTTCTCATCGATGGACCTCAAGAGCGGCTACTGGCAAATTGAGGTCGATGAAAAATATAGCGAGAAGACCGCCTTCATCAATCCGGATGGGCTCTTTGAGTTCAAGGTGATGCCATTGGGTCTCTGTTTCCCACCAGCGACGTGTCAGCGAGTAATGGATAGAGTGCTGGAAAGCCTGAAGTGGCAAATTTGTCTGGTATATTAGATGACGTCGTTGTCATCGCTTCGAACTTTGAAGAGCACCTCAAAAGACTTCGAACAGTACTAGACGCCATCAAGTCTAACCTTCAAGTCTGGCCTAACCTTGAAAGCAGAAGTGCCACGTTGCCTATGAAGAGCTGCTGTTTCTAGGCCACATCGTTAGCAAGGAGGGAGCACGCCCAGACCCGCAGAAAACAGCTGCTGTTGAACAATTTCCACCACCGACCGATAAGAAAGCAGTGCGCAGATTTCCTCGGACTGTGCGTATATTGTCGACAATTTGTGAAAGACTTTTCACGCATCGCCGATCCCCTCACGCAACTCACGAAGGCAGATGTGCCATTTAAATGTGAAGCGCCGCAAGCAGAATCCTTCAAAGAGCTTCAGCGTCGTTTACAGTCTCCACAGATCCTCGCGCATTTTGACCAAAACGCCCATACTGAAGTTCATACCAGCGCAAGCAATGTAGATCTAGGCGCCGTCCTCGTTCAAAAAACCAACGGGCTGGAGAAAGTCATCGCATACGCTAGCCGCTCCCTTTCTAAGGCCGAAACTAACTGTTCGATAACTCAAAAGGAGTGCCTTGCCATCACCTGGGCTACGTCGAAATTCCGCCCCTACCTGTACGGACGACCGTTCAAGGTGGTCAGCGCTCACCACTCGCTCTGCTGACTTGCCAAATTAAAGGACCCCTCTGGCCTCCTCGCTCGATGGAGTCTCCGCCTCCAGGAGCTTCACGACACCGTCGTTTACAAGTTCGGACGCAAGCACTCCGACGCCGATTGCCTCTCAAGAGCCCCTGTACATACACGGCCGCGGGACGATGATGAGGACGCCGTCCTGGGATCCATCAGCCCCAGATCTTTTCTACAGCAGCAACGTTCGCAACCCGACCTAAAACGCCTCATCGAGTTCTTGGAAGGCAAGCTTTCTTGACTCTCCGCCTCATTCAAGCGAGGACTGCCTTTACAGAATGATGTCCTTGTGAAGAACACCGCAGCGAATAAAACAGCCTTCCTCCTTGTTGTACCTGCTTGTCTCCGCAAAGAAGTTCTACAGGCTTCACACGACGAGCCGACAACTGGACATCACGGGTTTACACGCACCCTCCGCCGCGTTCAAGACAAGTATTACTGGCCCCGACTGTCCGCCGATGTCGCACATTATGTGAAAACCTGCCAAGATTGTCAGCGACGAAAGACCTTCCAGCAGATCGGCATGGACTTGCTTGGCCCTTTCAGAAAGTCAACGTTTGGAAATAAGTGGATCATCATAGCGACCCACTACCTGATCCGCTATGCCGAGGCAAAAGTCCTACCGAACGGAACAGCAGCAGAAGCCGCCAAATTTTTCGTGGAGTGCATTCTTATGCGGCACGGCGCCCCCGATGTGCTCATCAGGGACAGGGGAAGAGCATTCACGGCGGAACTAACGCAAGCCATCCTGCGTTACAGCCGAAGCAGCCACCGGAGGACAACTGGATACCATCCGCAGAAGAAAGGACTGACCGAGCACCTGAACAAAATCATCGCCGATACACTCGCCATGTAGGTAGCTGTCGAACTGAAGACCTGGCGCCATCCTGCCTTACGTCGTCTTCGCCTACAACACCGCTGTGCAGGAGACCACCAAGATGACGCCTTTTAGGCTCATCCATGGCAGGGAAGCCACGACCACGCTAGACGCCATGCTGCCCAACGTTACCGAAGAAGCGAACGTCGACGTCACCAACTACCTTCAACGCGCAGAAGCCCAAAGACTTGCCCGATTACGGATCAAACACCAGCAGTGGACCGGCGCCAGAGGCTACAACCTACGAAGTAGCAGCGAGGAATACAATCCAGGAAACCAAGTCTGGATTTGGACTCCCATTCGCCGCCGTGGATAGAGTGAAAAGCTTTTGCGCCGTTATTTCGGCCCGTACAAGGTTCTTCGTCGGCTAGGTGAACTGGAATATGAAGTCATCCCTGACGCAATGACTGCATCCCAGCGACGCCGCATACCACCAGAAGTTGTCCACGTCGTCCGTCTGATGCCCTATTATGCGCGCTAAAGGACGTTGCATTTCCACACTCTGTGTTTATTTTCGCACGATCCGTTTTGTTCGTTGCTAGCCGCCTTATTTGTTTTTATGCATGGGGTCGATGCTTCTTTGATGAGAGAAAAGTAATGCCGCGAACCTTTACAGTGTTTGTTCATTCTTCAAAGCGGCCGGCCCGCCACTTTATCGCTTTGTTCGCGATGCAAGACGTGGCCAGATTTATCCCGATTGATCGCATCCAGGCAGAAGTGACCCTACGTTGTTCCAGAATGTTCTAGTTACTTTGCACGCTTTATCTAGAAATTTAACTATCAGCTTTAAATTGAACACGGCCGACAGCGGCGGGTATTTAATTCGACGACCGCCGAGCACGCTTGTGGCTACGCCTCCGCTGAGTGATTTAGTCCATTGTGGGCGCAAGTCAGCCCAAATAGAGTTTTGTTTGGACGCCATTTATGAGCCTTTCTGCTCTCCGGCCTGCAGCCACCACTTCGAGGCTATATATATATATATATATATATAAAGTGATTTCTGGCAGCTGATTTGGTCATTATAACATAAAATAACCAAAAATTGAAGCAATATAACAGGATTTAAATCACGACGTCTCGGCTCGAGGACCAGCCCTTTCCTCCAGCCTTGTCCTCCAGCCGAAACATCGTGA
Organism: Amblyomma americanum; assembly: GCF_052857255.1. Lineage (NCBI taxonomy): Eukaryota > Metazoa > Arthropoda > Arachnida > Ixodida > Ixodidae > Amblyomma > Amblyomma americanum. The sequence continues at coordinate 1,964,980 of NW_027526484.1, forward strand.
ATTAAATCCTGTTATGTTTCTTCAATTTTTGGTGATTTTATAATATATATATATAAATGGAATAGAGATATAGAGTTGACAAACGGCGGATAAAGTAACGATCGTTATCGTTAATAGTAAAGAGCGTTACATCTTCCACCATGTGTGAACTCTCCATCCGGATCCATTCGATCTTCTCCCCCAGCTTATATATATATATATAGGTTTGGTTTTATGGGGGTTTAACGTCCCAAAGCGACTCAGGCTATGAGGGACGCCGTAGTGAAGGCTCCGGAGATTTCGGCCACCTAGGGTTCTTTAACGTGCACTAACATCGCACAGTACACGGGCCTCTAGAATTTCGCCTCCATCGAAATTCGACCGCTGCGGCCGGGATCGAACCCGCGTTTTTCGGGCCGGCAGCCGAGCGCCGTAACCACTCAGCCACCGCGGCGGCTACATATATATATATATATATATATATATATATATATATATATATATATATATATATATATATATATATATAAAGAGTTGAAGTACACTTGAGGAAACTTTTATTTACCAACGGGTTCCAACTGTGGACCGTTTTTCATCAGGGTAAGACACGGTCCACTGTTCGAGACCGTTAGTAAGTAAAAGTTTCTTCAAAGTTTCTTCAACTCTTCACTTATGTTATCAGCAGTCGCGGAAGTTTTCAAGTTATATATATATATATATATATATATATATATATATATATATGTATATATATATATATATATATATATATATATATATATATATATATATATATATATATATATATATAAAGCATAACAGCGGCGCCGCGGTGGCTGAGTGGTTATGGCGCTCGGCTGCTCGCCCGAAATACGCAGGTTCGATCCCGGCCGCGGCGGTCGAATTTCGGTGGAGGCGAAATTCTAGAGGCCAGTGTACAGTGTGATATCAGTGCACGTTAAGGAATCCCAGTGGTCGAAATTCCTGGAGGCATTCACTACGGCGTCCCTCATAGTCTCAGTCTTCTTCAGAGTGTTTTTGACGTGAGTCCCTCTCTGAAGAAGACTGGTCCCCAGTTGAAACATCAGTAAAACCTTATGTTTTCTTAAGCCTGCGTCAGTATATTTGAGAAGCAGTCGTTATAGCAGCCTTTGATCTCTAAATCTCTGTAAGGTAAGGAGAACCGTTTTCCTCGACATTCGAGACCTCTTGGTGTTGAGGAGTGCCTTTGAGGGCTGCATTGTGCGGATAAGACGAAAGCCCGTTGCCTTGTTCCTCTTGGCAAAATCATTACTTTTAATCTGCAGGACTGCAACTACAATTATAGGCGTACAAGAAAAAGCAAATTTTCTAGAATTTCTTCCTTCTTTTTCGCTGAGTGTTTCGCTCCGGCAGCAAAACTAACCGACTGAAATAGGTCGCGTTAACTCCGGCCAGTGCGGCTCCTCAGTCTCGGCACAGTGACCTTGGGAGTACGGCGTAGAGCTTGAACCATGCTGCGCGGGAAAAAGAAATCAAAGCCAATATCCTAATCATGCCTAGTAAATCATTAACATAGATCAGCTGATTTATTCTGGCGCGCTGACCCTGAAACATAGCACGCGACAAAAACATCACCCGGAAAGTATTACCACACGTGGCTCATAAAAGAAGCAAACGGAAGGGGAAAACCTACGTTGAAAGTCCGTTCCAAATAAAACAAACTAAGCAGTATCGATTCGCCGCCCAGGCTTTAATACTCTCGGTGGTGGCACTCACAGCGCCAGTTTTCGTTTTCCTTTTAGCTCGCCCGAGCGGACGCGCGTGCCGGGGGGGAGGGGGGGGGGAGGGGTGGCCTTAAAGGGTCTTGGCCGCCGGAAGGAAAACCTCGTCCGAAAGCCGCTATATTTTTGCCGCAGAGCCGTCGTCCTCCTCTTTGTTAGTCTAGATGCGCGGCGCTTTTATTTGCCACCTCTGCCAGAGGCGCCGCTTTTGCACAGCGCTCCGTAAGACAAAAATGTGTGTGCAGGGGGTGGGAGGACGAGTGTGTTTCCTATCTCGAAGTTGCTTTGGGCGTTTGGCGCGAAGCCAGAAGCGTGGTCCGCACCGAAGTAGACGGCCGCTGTACTTACCAGCCTGCCATTACGCAAAATTGCAGGCGATGAGAGGACTTAGAGCGGGAACAAAAACACCAATTATTGATGCTATCTTTAAGTGCCAGTTAGTAGCAAGAAATGTGTAAAACTGACCGCGAAAAACACTACAGATAGTGAATTATGCACGCGCACAAACCTAGCGTTGGTTTCAAAATGGTTTGCTATCGCGAACACTCGGTCTATATGCCCGAAAGCGGAGGAAACTAGATATAAAGAATCGAACGACATTGATGGCAGAAATCACGTTTTCGAGCGTACTACAGAAAGGACATTTCGACAGCACGTTTTTTTTCCCCAGCAATATACAATACCCCGTTCGCGCTCTCAAGAACCGCCATGTATTATTTCTCAGCTGCGCTGGCGTCAACAGATATCTTAGTTTTTACCTGTCAACAATTTCTTCAGGTTATTTATTCTGAGTGCTTCGCTTGGCTGCAGAAAACAGTAATATATTAGGGTGCAAACAGGTGAAAAACGTAGATTCGGCGTCTTACCCGTCATGTTCCTCTTTCCTGCTCACTACTTAGCACGATCTGGCTAGCCCACGCACCGGACTAAGCTTTGCCTCAACGCGGCGCTTTGAAGAATGTTCCAAAATATTTTTTAACTGTATATTCTCTACACTACATGCATGTCTTTGTAAAACCTATCGACGGCTTTGAGCAAATGCTTCTGTAAGTGTAGTAAAATATTATGAAATGGGTCTACAAATAAGGCCACATTTCGCTTTCTTCGCTCCATAGAGCGCTCCTTGATTGCTTTGAACAAGGTTGGCATGTTGTGTACGCGGGTTTTACGTGCGACAACATTCCCACAATGACATGCGGTGAAGACTGCGCGACAACCTATCTGCGTCATTTTGTCGGCTGGATTAAGGTGAATCGAATCAATTCTACGGTGCATGTAAGTCTCCTGTATTGTTTACGAAAAGAAAAGAGAACCATTTAATGGTCAAATACGGCATCTACTACAGGCCACATCACCAACAAAAGGTACTCTAAGTGCTGCATACGCACCACTTTTATATATTAACTAGAGAAGACATAACGTGAAAAGTAATTCAAAAGGTAACGGGGAATGAACCATTGAGCATTGCACGAAACAAAAAAAGCGGGAGGCAGGAAAGATTGAAATTCCTGACCAGCATTTCGACAGGAGGAGCTTTTTCAGGCTTCCCTCCCTCCGGTTGTCCATATTGTGCTGTCAAAATTGCAGTCTTTCCTGCTCTCTGTCTAACGTTGTCGGAACCTAGCGATTTGGAGTGGTTAACAGAAGTCAACTCCACAGTGTGAAATAAAAAAAAAACTGAATTTTAGGCCCGTTCAAGGTTCCTTTACATCGTAGATGGTAAAAATTACCGACGCGTAAAACAACGGCGATGAGATTGTTGAATATTAGGTAACGGAATAGTGCGTTTGGGAACAGCTCGAGAGAAGAAAACATCGCGGCAAGAACCTGCTGCAGCAAGAGAGAGTCAGGGCAAATGATAAGGGGATGTATCGCCGGTAAAAGGCTAGTTTGCATAAAGGATTGCATTACCAACCATACACAAACGCTGAAAAAGTCTGCGCATTCCTTATGACTGTAATTTTTTTTTCTTATGATACCTATCCAGAACCGCAGTGCGTGCAGAAAATGATTTTCCTAGCTGGTGCTAGGCAAATCAAAAACGCAGTAACAACTAACAACGCAGTAGTATTGAACACTGCTAGAATAACAGGGATGGGAGAGGGAGGCAGATTTGCATTTGGTGCCCTATATTTCTTTTGCTACCTTGCAAAGAGTGAAGAGAAAAACGTGTTGGATACGTATTCATACCTGCCTTTCCATATCTTTTATTGCTAATAAGGGCAGGTTGCTAACGCTGCAGTTCCCATTAGAACATATTCGCTAAAATGCCTCGTCGGCATTCGGGAGTGCCTTCAGTGGCTTGCGAATCAGCTTTTGTTAAATCATCGCGTACTCAGCTTTACAAGCTCGTTGTTATGCGGTTATTATATTTCAAATATTCTTTAATACTGTTTTTGTTACAAAGAGCACTTTCCTTCGGCAACATACGTGCCTAAAAACTTTCTAAATTCATATTCTCACATCAATAGATTTTCTGAAGACACTTATTAACAAGTTGCTGAATACATGTGCGGAATGCCCAAGAGCCCAAAGCACTGATAGATGAAAGAGATTTTAGCTGCTTTCCAAAGGAAAAGATTTCGCTTGAATAAGTGCCATGGGCATAACGAAACGACTCATCTTATGCAGAAATAAAATGAGATGTCCAAATGTGAAATGTGAAAACCGCAATAGTCTAAAGGCACAGAAACACTTATTAGTAAGTATTGTACCATTCATACTACTTTGTTTGTTTGAGCCAGAAACTTTTATTTGCACTATCTTTTTCATGTACTGTTCGCCCCTTTGAAGTCTCGGTATATACATATACTTGCGTACGGTCACCGAGCTGTTAGGTGCCTTCAGTGAACTACCATTATTTAGCCAGAGGGTGTAGCCCACACTAAGGTCTTCCTTCTCATTGCATGCTATTCGGACTGCGCGCCACACTACACTGGTAAAGCACGGTAGGTAGGCAGTGTAGCCCATCTAGGCATTTTCCAAGGTGCTGGCTGTTTTCAGTCTCAGCCGGAACTGTTGGTGGAGTGCGCATATTTTTTTCTCTTGAAAAGTAATAATGTACAGCTCTACACAGAGAGGAGAGATGCAACGGTGTCTTATATTGGCTCATCCAGGAATGGGCTTGCAGGCCTTTCGAACAAAGCACTGAGGGGGAACGAAATTGTCCCATGTATCATGGAAGGGGACGTGAACTGTCATATGTAGCTGTGTAGTGGTGTAAGGCAACAAATGGTGCTCTTTTCTGTGCTGTATTTTTTAAAAACTGCTAATGTAATTACAGGAGCAGAACTTCAGTGCATGACTGATTACTAATATTGAAATCAGAATGGTGGGGATAGGAATTATAGTGAATGAAATAAAGTTTTGAGCAATCTAGGAAGAGACCAACAGTTTGCGATTGGCAGCGAGGTATTTGTAGACGCAAGGGAATGCATTTATCCAGGGCAAGTAGTGACAGCAGATCTTGATCATGAGAGGAAAAGATCTAGGGGAATAATAGAAGGGCGGAGTGCATTTCACTGGTACTGTGAGTTCATGAATAGTTGCTCATCAGTATCTCTCAAAAGGGAAGCATAAAATAGTTGTATATTGCCAGTACTCACCTATTGGAGAGAACCTTGGAGGCTGACGAAAAGATTTGAATATAAATTAAGGACAGTGCAGCGAGCTATGGAAAGGACAGTGATAAGGGTAAAGTTAAGAGACAGGAAGAGAGCAGAGTTTATTACCGGACGAAACACGGGTTATTTATACCCCAGTTATGATCAAAATGATGAAATGGGCATGGTCAATTAAAGTAAGGAGGAAAATGTACTCTCGATCGCCGCTTAGGGTAACAGAGTGTATTCCAGGGAAAGTCCAATGCAGCAGGGTGCGATAAAGTCGGGATGGCAGATGACGTAAGGAAGTGCTCGGGGATGGTTCGGACCCGGGATGACGCAGGGCAGGGTTAACTGGAGGTCATTGCCGGCCTTCGTTATGCACCGATAGGAAGGAGCTTGTGGTGCTGCTGCTGATGATGACATTTGCAACTGATGTTTAGTCTAAGTTTTCTTGCCTGTTCCCTGTTTTGTAAATTCAGCAGAGTTACGGTGGATATAACGGTGTATGGAAAAAGATTGACCTTGTTGTCATCTAATAAAGCGTAAGAGGACTTCGTTCAAGTAGGTTATTTTTTCTCCAGGAATCTTCCGGGGGGATGTGAGAATTTGTAACCCTCTACTGTCATATCACGAAACGCTCACACCGCGTCACTGGGTTCATGTAAGGATGCCGAGCGGCTACATCAGCTACCTACGACAGGAATAAGGGGAAGTGAAGGTGCCAAGAAAAGCTAAACCTGCGATGCGTTCCGGTCGTTCTCATTTTATTTCTGGTAAATGTTGCTTCATCGCGATACGGAAACAGAAGACTCGCCTAAGAACTGCGGCCAACGAGATGCAGCATCATGTTGCAACGCTGCCGTCATGGCTACGCGCCGTCTTCCGACACAAGGGCAGCGGAAGGGCGAGGATGAGATACTAATAAGAAGCAACAATTCAGGGAGTTAATCGGAAAGTCGCTGTTATGCGAGGACCATGAACATTACAAAGGGTGCGTGATTTATATCTCTCTACATACTACATAGGTGGCAGATGGAGAACCTGACGCCTTTTTGTTATTTTGCTCCTACCTGTTCGCATCGAATTTTTTTTTTTTTGGGGGGGGAGGGGGCAGATGGAATTTGTAGAGCAAAGCTTACTTGCTTAGCCCATGAATCAGCTAAAGTTGTAATAGTTTTTTTTTTTTGGTTAAGCCACTTAGCGCTGAATTTCGCCATCGAATCTACACTGTCAAGCGTACGAGAAGGCCTAGCCGTGCGCATGCGAAGCTAGGAAATTTGATCTGGCCACCTGTCGCCTCCCCTAAACGTGGAGAGGGCATTTCCCTCTCTCTACTTATCCACCTGCCAATCATGGTAGGTGGTGGCATTGGACGGAACATAACTTGATTCAATCAAATGAAAATAAGGAAGATATTTTAAATCAAATCACTAAGTAATTAAGGTCTTGCGGCTGACTCTTCTAGAGTCCAAGGCAAAATGCAGGGCTGTATGGCCAAACTCAAACTATACAGCTTTCGATGCAAAAGCTTTCACAAAACTTTCGCTCGGTTAACCTGAGGAGCTTATAACGCTATTAACGAAAATTTTACAGTGAATGACGAGGTTTATATCCGCGTAAAGACGAGAGGATATATGCATGAAACGTCGTTTCGTACACGACTCATCTTTGAAGGTGGTTACAGCAGTTCAGCTTAGTTCAATTTATTACCTTAAAGGACCCCTTTTCTCGGGGGTAATATATACATAGAAGTAAAATCGGGAGCATATTTAAACGCTGTTTCGCCATACAAGCAGGCAGCATGAGGATAAAAGCGTTTGTTGCAGAAGTGCATTTTTTGCTCGATGTGGCTATAAGCAAAACGACTGGGTAGCGGAACAGCCGAATGATATAGAGCTCCGCTGTTTTACACATGTCATTTATTTTTGGCACCTCCAGAGAAGGGATGAAATGTTCTGTCACCACCGACGTCAGATTTTTCGTTAGATGTGGACGCTGAAGCAAGAAACACTTCTTGAAACGTCATTCCAGTTTGCTCTACTTTTCCTGTGCTCTGCAAATGCGCTGAAAGCGCAACTAGAGCGTTATCACCCATCGCGTTCATCCCCGGTGAAGACTCTTTTCTGAGCGCTTCTCCACCGCTTGCATGAATTATGGCATCACCAGTAAAGTCAAAGGTGGCAGCTTGTTCGGCTGCAATTCCCAGGAAGAATCCCATTCGACGTGTTCTTCTCGGAGCTGGTTTGCCAAATGTCCAATTTTCTATCTCTGAACGTCACAACGGCGTCCGGAAGTTTGTCTTGCACAGAGTTGTCATTCGGCGCTTCGTCTTTCTCTCTCCCCTCAGTCTTGCGGCGTTGAGGGTCGAAAATCAGCTTGTCCAGGCGTCCTGTCGGCACCTCACAAAAGATGAACAGAAGGTAACTCAGTAGGTAGCTCCACACAAGCATGCTGAAGAAAAACGAAACCTGCACAAAACACGAAATAAGACGCACATTTAGCTTCATTCAGTCGCTGCGATTTCTCTTCTGCCCCTAAACCAAATTTAACCAATTCCACACGTTAGAACTACTAGGTAGCGTTTCAGAGGCAGTGATATCTGACACACAGTCCTTGGCAGTTAATTTTCGGCTGCAAAAAATAGGCAGCTCTTATGACATCATAGTATATGTAAGGCTGGAGGCGTTCTTAAAAAAGAAAATAAAATAAAAAAAACAACTTATCTAATATTTTCTTCAGAGATAAACTTCTCGACTTGCTTTGAATCTGCAGAACTGGTGAAACGTTTTTTTTTTCAGCGTACACAAAAGATGTCGAGACACACAACATGTGTTTATTTCAAAGGCTGCCTGTATTTTTCAAACTTTACAATGACCCGAGAACACGACCATACTTTTTCGTTCTGGGAAGTTCGGATTCCTTACCAAAAGTTTTGCACTTAGTATTGTCTCGGTGTTGTTTTAGGTTTACTGAAGAGAACAAATGCTGATTAGGATACATATATACTATACCGGACAAATGGTGCCTTGAAGATAATGTAAAAATAAATGCTGTGTGGACAAGCAGTAAATAAAGCAATGTCAAAGGGTAAGGCTGTGGCAGGCTTTTACAAGCAAATGCCTATTGTAAAAGTGCGTGATCTGTGAAGAAATTTCATTTTAAACTTTGCGTGTAAACGTACGGTGCCAATTAGCACGTGATGAAACGAGTGAAAAGCCTGACTAGCTAGGGATGCTGTTGTAATTGAGCAGACGCTCTCTTTCCAGAAGATCAGTGTTGGTAGTAGGAGTACAACGCCATGATGCGACACATGGACTATGAGGGATGCCGTAGAGGATAGTTCCGGTTTAATTCAGACCTTAATTCAGTTATTTAACGTATTCACAGCACACGGGCATTTTTGCTCTTGGCTTCCATTTAAATGCGGCCGCCGCGGACGGGATTATATCCCACGACCTTGGGATCAGCAGGTGAACGCCAAAGGTACTGAGCCACCAGGGTGGATTTTTTCAGAAGAGAATTCTTCTACTTTTGCAACCACCATGTTTCCTCAAAGAGCAGGCAGTGAATAAGATCGCTGAACTTGGCGCCTCTAGTGACGCTTAAGGCTTTGAATGTGTAGCGGCGGCCTCTGTCAGCGTGTTTTTAAAGAAATAAATACATAGAGGTATATCTTGTTATCTACTCTACAATTAAGGAATTGAAAGCTTTTTTCCAGGAGACACCTGGCCACGCGAAAGGTACAGTCAGGAATATTTTGGTGGAACGCTGATGATGCCCGACAGGTATACCGCCATTCATGCTAAACGATACGTACGATGCTAAGCAAGCACTTTCAGCCTGATGGCTTCCGCGATCGGCGCGACTCTGCAAAGAATGCAACCTGGCAACGTCGTGTTGTACCTGGAACATATGCCGTCCTCCTTGCGCATTGGGGTCGCAGGGTAGGCACAGGAGATCGAATGCTTGGTGTCTTTTTCTGCACTCGCATCACAATCACTCTGACTCTTGAGTGTCTGCTATTCAATTAATGTAAGTCCTAAATTGAGTCAAGCCGAAAGCTTCAGATTAATTATTTTTCTTTCCAGGGTTTTCGCAAGAACTCTCTTTGCTAGAGCGCTTGGTGCCCTCAGAAGATGTCATTATATTGCGGTAGCAATGAAGATATTTACCCGGTTATGACCGAAGTTTAATTTGTGCTGTTAAGAGATTCGAAGCACAAAACTTGATATTGAGAAAAAAAACTCGTTGAAATTCTTCTGGGCTCTACAGGATTTATTGGGCTCTCCTTGAGTTTCTTGTGGTTCAGTTGGCTTCATTTAGCTCCTTTTATTCAAGTGATTCAAATAAAACTCGGGTATGTGCGGTTTACAAAGTTAGAAAGGACATGACGGATAAGAAGAAAGGCCACCGAAACAGACATTCTCGAGAATGCGCAAATTCATATAAGCTCGCTAACTCATCCGCCTATGTACGAACGAAGAACGCGCCAAGGAGCAGAAAGCACTCAACGATTGAAAATAGCCGCTATGGTACACTACTAAATCTACCGCCAGACATTCCTCTATGGCAGCAACTAATGTATGCGCGATGCAACTGAAGTCGATGCTCGTTGCTTAATTATAGACAAATTTCTACCTTTCTGTTCTCTGCTATAAAACATTTTTTTTTTTAAATTCACTGAGAGTAATACCCATTTTCTTGAAGCGGTAAAGGACTTATTCCTTTATGCAGCATGCTAGACACGCTCCGCGCCCGCATTACATTTCTTAGGATTCGTAGCCGTGTTGCAACTACGTTGCCTGCCAATAGGTGATTGTGCATGCGCGATGCGCATTATTATCTGCATGGTGGCACAGCAATACGGAAACGGTGAGCCGGAAGTACTAGCACGCCCTTCGCAAATGCTCTGAAATGCCTAGAGGGGATTGCTTTTAGGTATAGATATGCGGTGGCCTAAGTAACGATGTCCTTGGCCAGTGTATTTAACCGCTGCACCTTCCAAAGCTTAACGTTTTTGGTCCAGACACTCACCACAGAGAAGTGCGAAAAAAATATCCTCTCCCGGGAGATGTGCAGGCACAGGTGTATGAAGGGTAGATGGATGATGTACACGCCGAAGGCCAGTCTGCTAAGAGGCGTGAAGGCGCTCCATGAGAGGAACTTGTTGAGAAAGCCTAGGGGAACAGACAACATGACTGGTGAAAAGAAGAGAACCATGGAGCACCTTATTAGCAGCAGTGAAAGTTTAGCATTGCCCAACGACATTCTGTGGTCATAAGGAACGAGAACCGTTAGAGTCGTTTGAACGATTCCATGTTTCGTTCAGGCTCTAATGTGTCGAAGGGAGGTTACAGAAGATTTAGACAGGACGCAAGGAGCGGTGCAGACATGACGAGTGTTATTAGCAACATGCGCAATTGATAGTAGCGCTCGTCTCATCTGCATGCAGCTTTCCTTACGTCCTTATCAAGGTCTCGTTTCCCTCCTTTAGACATGTCTCACAAAATGGCCCGAAGCTCTGGCATTCTAAAGGCTAAAGTAAGAGCATGTTTCATTGGGAAACTTGGTAAGCAGAAAGAAGGAGAAAAGAAGCAAGGCAAACCTGATGCTCTAGCAAAAGCCAGAGTGTTGTATGGGTGGTTTAGTGTCCCTAAGCTCCAACAGGGCTACTGGGGACGCCGTAGTGGAGGGATATGGTGCAATTTGCACCACCTAGGGTTTTTGGAGGAGCCCTCAGTGGTCAGCACATGGGCGTTTTTCGAATTTCACCCTCATTACGATGGTGCTTCTGCGGCTGGGATGAGACTCCGCGACAACGTACTGACTAGCAGGGCGCCTCATCCTCCTAGTGACGGCGGTGGGTCTTGACTATAGTCGTAATAGTGCCGGACATTCTCAGGCATTTTGCGCGGCACGTTCAAATGAGGGTTTCATGAATACAACTGCGCCTTAAGCGTTCTACACAGAGCGCTAATTCGAGGCTTAGTTGGGAAACTCTTTCGCAACGTAGCACATGTCTTACTATTCCATCAATAGTTGGGATTTTCTCGTAATTTCAATTTGGTGGTCAAGCTCTTATAGTTGACATGATGGCAGAGTAAACAAAAGCAGCAATCTTTGCTCCACAGTGATATGCGTGATGAAGACCCCGCCAAGCTTGTTGAGGCGTAGCATCACCCAAGGTGCTTTCACTGCGAATATCTAGAAGGGGTAAGGTGTACCATAGCCCCAGTGATAACGAGGTGGCTCAATTGGGATAGTTACGGCAGCCACGACTAAAGGACAGAGTCTCGTGGGCCACGGCAGAAGCTGCGTAGTGCTGGCTGGTGAGCATTGCTGGGCAAGACCCACAGCGAGGCACTAAGAACGAGCTCGTATTACGCATTACATTTAAATGGCCGCGTCGACGTATCCGTCCTGAGGGAAGCCATTTTGCTGGTATAAAACACTGCCAATCGGAGGAGATTTCGTTGTGAATAATGGAGTTTGGGACACGGCTAAAGAGCGTCGAGGTCAACATAGACGCCAGGAAAACCCGACTTGGCATGCACCCTGATCGCCTAACGGTAGAGTTGCTCTACGCCTTGAAAGAATGAATGCACAAATTTCGCTGCATTTTTTGTGCATTTCTTCAATCGTTCACGTCACAGTCATGAATATAAATACGTGTGCGCACAATAGCAATATGGTGTTTACCGCCCTCGTATCTGACCACGTTATAAATTAGGCAGTACTAGACTCGACTTTTTTTCTGCTTTTTTCGACATATCCTAAGTTTGGGGCTATCCAAAGACAAAAGTATCAGTTTCCTGCAGTCCAGGGCGTAGAAATTTGCTTCACCAGACAGTGAAAATGCCGGACTTTAAGGAAATTATGAAGCCGCTCTGCACGCGGAGCTTCGCTTGAGTGTGAAAACCGCCAAAGAAAAACATTCGCCTAATTGTTGCTATGGGCACACTCACCACACACGCACTGACATATGTCGCAGCGTAGAACGTTGCAAGCCTCTGCCTAAATTAGCCTCGCTCGCCTCAGTGACTATGTATGAGTGCGTGACTCTTTCTATGTATGTGACTTAGCATCGCTGTAAAAGAGTTTGGCCCGTATGAAAGTTCACATAACACTGACACTGACGCTGAATGGCCACTTTGTTACATTTCACGCTGAGATATTTTTACGAAAGGAAGACTTCTGGCGAAACATGGACAATGTCGTGCTCTTCCCCTTCTCTCTATATTTTCACGAGCTCCCTCGCCTGCACCGCAACTTTTTTATTCTCACTGAAGTATTGTGGCATTTCCTATCTGCAGTGTCCATAAAATATGTTTTCACCCCTTAATTCGAGGGATGCTAAACTGTCGTAAATACCTCCTCGTCCCGTGGCACAGGAGAGGGTGATCCAGGCCAAGAAAATGGACCACAAGATCCGGTCGAAGAACGCTGCCGATAGTTTTCCAAACTCCGTGGTGGGGTCTCTGGTGCGGTACCACACCGTCTTCATGAAGATACAGCACATCCCACAGGCGACAGCAATGCACCATGCTGTGGCCTGCAGCACCTGAAGAGATATTGGTTGTGTACAAAATGCATTCCATAAATCAGTAATCTTCTCCCTCTGGATATAATACGGCAACTGCTCTATTCTTTTGAGCATTACAGACTCGTGTTGCATAACCAGGCAACGTGAATACTTCACAATAACGTCTTTCACGGTGAATAATGTCGTTTCAGTCGCTCCTGCAAAACTTGGAATACCATTACTTCATTCCTAAAAATCGCGTCCTCGTGAATACATCTGATACCGATATCTTAAATTAGCCTTGTTTCCCCTTTCGGGTTTCTTCTTTTCATTTTCTTAATCATGTCTATTCAGCAGTCGCATTTATACTTATGGCAGGTGGCATACATGTTACGTAAAAACTCCACACGCATAAAGAATATTCACGGCCGTTTCCTGACATGAACGCAAAGTGGTCAGCCTGCTCGATGCTTCTGCTCACGAAAGTGACATGCACCTGCTTTATTTGATTTATTTTCTCAATAGGCCCCGCAAATGGGGATTTACATGCGCTGTTCACAAAATCTGAAGTCCGAGCGCGGAATTTTCTAAATACTTTTTCGACTACCTTTGCAGGGTAACCTTTGAATCCAATTGCAGTAAAAAATATTCAGGGCCTATGTTCAAAAATTCAAACGTGCTGCCTGTCGAAATGCATATTCAGTGCGGCGGTAATCATTACAAAAATTTGGCATTGTACGCAACCTTTTTCTTCAAATGACCAGCTTTCAGAACATGCTGTTAATCCAGAAATGGGAGGCTTGTTTTGTATTTTTCTGCGTGACAGCATAAACCAACATTTACGTAACGTCGTATATGGGCGCGACACTCAGCGCACGAATTATCAGCTTCATACCAACACTTCCTGGAAAATTTGCAGCAGCCGAGAACCATTACCTGTGAGACGCGCCGTCCTACTGGATATCGTAAGCGGACAAGTCTTGAGCTAATAGGCGTAGCGACCCCTTGACGACTCAGACTTGTAAGCCTCTACAGCACGTTGAATGAAATTATGTGAAGGTAAACGATATTTCTCTTTTGAAGCCCCTGCTACAGATAGAGCGAAACCGTGTGTGTGCCCATGGTCTACATCAACTAATTCAAGTATCAAACTGATATTCGCGCTTTCAGCTATGCGGCGGTATAGTGACACAGAGAGGTGCGCTGCGTGCGCTGGCGCAGACAACGTTGTGGCAAAAACAGGGCTCTAGAGGAATGCGAGTTCCCGTTGACAACAATGCAACACAAACGCGGAGCTGGAGCACAGCCCGCCAGCGCATATTGCGCAAGTTGGCACTGACGGTGAAAAAAAGAGATAAGGCGCATAACTGGCCGTAACACCTGAATCGCACTTTCATATACATGGCGGTGGTGTCCACCCTCAAACCACTGTGGTCTGGCATAGTATTTTGTGCTTCGCAATGCTTAACCGCCAGCCATTCTTATTTTATTTTTAGACAATAGCTTTTCTCGATGCACCTTCTCAATGCTCAACACCGCGTGGCCGGTCCGCTGTCTGAAATGGACCTTCAGTCTAAACAAGGTCGAAATGTGCCTAGATCGAAAAAGAAATAAATCCACCACTGGGAGACGAACCCGCCACGGTGGGAACAGATCAGCTTCAAAGAATGCTGTGCGAGACCACCAGGCGAGCACACCTCCGTGTTGAACTGCACCACACTCTACCGCTGCGCACGCACTGCAGTACGCCGCCTTCGTCAACTCCCATCTGCTCCGTCCGGCGACACTGCCAGCTCATCATCGTCTTCCACCTAGCACAAAATCCGTGCTTTCTCACTGATTCCCCAACCAACATTAGACCCACCCCCGAAATTTTACATTGCCCTATTTGGATCATAGTCGATTTCCAATCATAATTAGGCGCGCCCGACACGATGGCAACCTCCAAATTTGGCCTCGGACATTGCAAAAATGCGATCTCTCGACCTTTGGGTGTAACCGTGGTTAAACAGTGCGTAACATCTTTTAATGAGTTTTGCCTTTGTACCTAAGCTGTTGGTTTTAGCAATGGTTGTATTTTTTATTGCTTGCTTTATTGCTTTCAATCACTTTACCTCAGTTGTGTTATTGTTGCCTTGCCCCTCAACTGGAATGCCTCACGGTGTACTAGCGCTCCTACGCTGGTGAGTTGCGGCTGCTAACGAGTGTGCGGAAGGGCGTAGCCGAATTCGGCTTGAAATGAGTCGACGCGAACTTTACAATCTGTGTCGCCGAATAACTTTTCTCGCGCCATTGCTCTTAATGCTGACATGGAGGAAGGGAAGAAAGTCGAATGACTCGCAGTCGGGTACACTTCAGGTACAAGCGTCAGCCACTCAGTCACTCGTTGCGTCCTCACGTGCCGGAGAGCAGCCGTTGCCTTCGGGTCCAGACGCAGTCATTAACCAAACGCGACATGGACGATTGGTCGCTCGGTCGGTTCAAAAGCGTTCAGCTTTTCATTGTCTTCTTTGGCACACATGAACCGGGGGAGGGAGTCTAGAAAAACTGCAGCGTGCTGCACCTCAGAGCGTTTAGGGTCATTTTAGCGTCATCGATTAACGTGACGTCACTGTCGCTACGGGGCTACTGCGTCTCAAGGTCGACAGGTCAGCGACGGCTGGTTCAGAGAATCGCATCATCGGTCGCTAAGTGTAAGTTTCTTAACGACGTCGCTGTCGATCGCTCTGTAGTGCGGCAACACGTATTTGCGTGACTGCCGAGGCACATGAACCGAAACGACGCTTACACCTAGAGGGGCAGGCATCACAGCGAACCGCACAGGCAGTTAGCGGCGGCCCACGCGCTATACGGACGCAGAGGCTACGTGATGCGGGCAGAATTCCTCGGCCAGAAGGCCGCGCATCACGTGCGTCATGGCACCGCCACGTAGACCGGAGGAGCGAAGGAGTTGCCCAATCCAGGCGGCCGTGATTGCCGCAATCAAGGAAGCCTGGATGAATGCCGACATGTGAGAGCACGCATACGCGCGTCCCGCACTACATTTCCTCAAGGCCCGTCTAGGCAGCGCTCCTATGCTGTTTGGGCTAGAGCTACTGTATAAGTACCTAGAGGTGCGCGTAGGTCTACCGAGTTGCCGCAGAAAGCTTACAAATTATGAGGGAAAGCCGCAACTCTTAGATGCAGGAGGCTGAATTGGTGCAAATGGTTAGCGCGAGTGCAGGCTCAATCCGGTTGTTTCTGGCTGCCAAACTTCTTTTATTTCAGGTAG
Source organism: Amblyomma americanum (assembly GCF_052857255.1). Lineage (NCBI taxonomy): Eukaryota > Metazoa > Arthropoda > Arachnida > Ixodida > Ixodidae > Amblyomma > Amblyomma americanum. The sequence continues at coordinate 1,981,120 of NW_027526484.1, forward strand.
ATTGTTGTTGCATTCAATGTCACAGCTTGCTAGTGATGCGTCGGCTGCATCAACGCCTTCCTCAATAAGCTACAAGCAAAACTGGAGGGGACACTTAAGCCCCGCCTAGAGGGTATGACGCGATAGCGTAATGGGTTAATTCCCATATACGCAGAAGGTCATCCTCTTCTTTACATTCATAGATCCCTGGGAGTCCTCATACCCCTCCTGACGCAGTGGTGCAGCATTTAAGGGATGCGCCACAGCCCTACAATGGCAGGTGCTACCAGCGGTGGGCCTTGTGCGGATCAGGTCGACCTTCCCGAGCGACCAATCATTAATTAAACTGCCCCTTGCCACTGTGGGTAGTTTGCTTACTATCCGGTGAGCAGGTTTTGATGACATTGCAACGTCACGTGACCTAGGTGGCCTACCTGCCTCCTAGGTTGCTCTCTGGGGAGCACCTGCCAGAGCCATGCCCGTGATTTTTCCCTCACAACACCGACGCCGACCACGCCGACACTGGGTTTTCTGGAGTGCAGTGACTTCAAGGCTATCCCGTTAATAAACATTTCACAGCAACCGCTGCTACTGGGTGTGCGGCAACGAGATGCCATGGATTCACGCTTTATCAAGAGTACACAACGTATGAACGGGCCCATGCACACTGGCAAGTCATTTTACTCTAGCGATGGAATTTTTTTTACCGTCTCAATTCAGACACCCTTGCACGTTAAATAGGAGAAAGCTGTAGGGCAGGTAAAGTAAACTGATTTTGTAAAGCGTTGAATTTCAGATGTTTTGAACACTAAAAGAAAAACGCCATGCATGGGGACATTTTCCCATCCAGAAATTCTGGACAAACGCATTTTTTCAAAGAGAAGTTGCTTATGAGCGGAGTTTTTCCTCATATCTTAAGACTGCACCTTAACAATCAATATATCCGCAGATACTTCTTCGGGACCCCTATATATACTTTTCCACTATTTATGGTCAAAAAGACACCCCACTCGTTTTTCATTCAATAATTATAACTACTTTTCCTCGTTTTTTAACGTTCCAGTCTTCACGTTCTCTCTGTTCGGTGGTCTCTGAAGCTACTTGTACATGCCTCTCGACTGCAAGTTCCTCTGGCGACTTCATCAATCGCCCCTTCTCACCCAATCGTCTTCTCGTTCCTCGCTCTTCAGCTGTTTCCGTATCTAGTTTATCTAGGTTATACTGCCTTCGCCGCTCTGCTTTGGCATCTCTCCTAGAGCTCTATATCCATTGGATCGGTTGAATCAGGTTGCGCTCTCTTCTTTTGCGCTGCTGTTCAGCTCACCGTGGACGTCGTTCGGTTTTGTAATCTGTCGAATGACAGGCTTTGTCCATGACGTACAGTTTGCTACGCTACACATTCCTCTGGCGACTTGATCTTTCACCTGCCTCTTCTTTCTGGCATCCGCATGTGCACAAAACCGCGCTTCTCGCTCTTCATCTTCGCACCCTTTCTCCACTCGGTTGCAGCAAGCGCTACGTCCTCCTCCCATTGGCTGCAGCTTGCGCGAAGCTATATAAAGCTTACACGAGCTTACCCGGGTTACTCCGTGGCTTCACTCTCAGACAGGATGGCTTTTTTGCGAGCAATGCATCTTGTGCTAGTGCACAAAACATGCCTCAAACTGCAAATATTTTTTTTTATCAGAAAGAATAAATGCAGCTCTATGAACAGCAATGACAGGACCACTGTAGTTACGAAGTTGTGTTCACCGTGACCGTGCAGGCGGGCGGTCCAGCCGTGATGTTACAGACGCCCTGTACGGGCTTCACGATCGACTCAAAGTGTTCATGTGGTTGTCACAGAGATTGAATAATATTGACAAATAGGAGACCATCTTTCGGTTAGCGTGCATTGGGCTGCAACACAAGACACATCTATAGATGCACACATGTAGCGCCCCAACGGAAGCGGAGGTGAAATCGCATGGGCCTATTCGGCGGGACATCACAAACTGGCAAATCTACCTCACTCCCTGACCAATTTCAGTGGTGGAATATGCACTGAGAGATTTGTGGGTACTGCTGGGATATAGTGGGTTTACTACGACGTCAGCTTCAACTGACAATCGCGTGAATTTTTCATACTTACAACTGTAAACAACACGAATAACGTTTACGCGCCATCACTCAGAAATCGTCTTTATTTCAGCGGCCTCACCTACACTGTGGCCGAGAGTGTACTAAGCAGTTCTGTCGACATCAGCAAAACGTGTAAAGCCACTTACTTTCCGTTTCTTTCTAAGATTTTAAGTGCCGTCCGGCTGAAGACCCTTGAACAGGTCATGTGCTATTATTGTTAGTCGACATTAACGATTACGCAAGTAATCTATTTTCTACTCTTCGTGTGTTCGCTGACAACGGCGCCATGTACCATTGACTTAAAACAGGGACTCCCACCATCTGGAATATGACTTAAAACTTAGAGAAAATTGGCGCGCTAACTGGCTAATGCACTTAAACGTTAATAAAACAACTCTAATCTTATTTCCTCATCGTCAGTCACGTCCTACACCAAACTACAGTATATGTGGCGCCGCAGTATCACACCATCTACTAAAATATCTAAGAATCAGCCTAACACACCATCTCTCTTGTCGCACCACCGACAAGAACGTAACCAAAACAACTAACTGCGTCTTTGATTATGTAAAAAAAACCTCCGACTTGCACCACCTTCTGTTAAACTGTCCGCCTATTTAACTCTAGTCCTTCCTAAACTGGAATATCCATGCTCTATTAAGGACCCCCGACAAACAACCCTTGCCAAACCGCTTGAGTCCGTAAAAATCCGTGTGGTTGAATTACTATATTCTTAATATTCATATCATACAAGCGTTACTGCATTGAACATACCCCCCCCCCCCACTTCCGCCTCAAGTCTGGAATCCCCTGAGAAAATAACCAGAATTTGCCTTTTCTCCAAGTTCTATTATTCCTCACTGAGTCAATCTGTTATCCCTGCACACTGCCTTTCACTTCGCATGGGCAATCCGAGAGTCGTTCATCCACCTCGAGCATCCACTTCTGCACAACTGAAATCATTATTCATCCTTACTGCAAGAAAATGGAACAGCGTGTCCGCGGAAGCCGTTAGCCATGCTGCCCGTGAGCGCTTCAAGTTATTCATCATAGAAATAATGAAATTACGTATTAGTCCGCTCCTCATGTAATGGCCTGAGCGGGTGCTTTGAAGTACTAACAAACAAACAAAATACACGACTCTATATCAAAATATTGTTCACTTATCTCTCCTTTCAACTATAACGGCCGGGGCAAGGTGACGTCCTGAACTGCCGGTGCCATACACATAAGGTGACAGCGTGTGCGTCGCACGTTTTTTTTTTTTGCATAGTACATGCACTCAGTTAATGTAGCCTGAATCTTGTTATATCCCCACTATTTTATGAGTAAAGTCTGAAGACAGAGACCTCATCCGGGAAATGATCACGGATCGCAGCCCACTGCTCCAGCTAAGCTTTCTCATTATTTCACCTTAGGCATCTTGCTCCTCTTGAAACTGGCAACGGCGAAGAATGTTATACACCCCGTGAAGTAGCACACAGCGTGGTAGAATGGATAGAAGTAGTAGTAGAAATGAGTCTTCAGAAAAGATCTGCAAGAAAGAAGAATATTAAAGCATCCGACATCTGCACCAACGAGCGCAGCTGCACACTTTAGAAAGTCCGCTCTATTGATTACTCATCTTGCACAAAGACCTTTGCATCATTTTCGCAACAACACTGCAACATTCACAAAAAAGAAACCCTGTTGACTGCATGATATCTACTCTGGTTGAAAAGAAATATTGAGTGACAAATGCGCAATCGTCGCCTAGGTATGTACGTACATATTGAACACAAGAACAGTTGTATACTTCCTGTTCGTTTCTTCGTATAACATGGTTGCGCTAAAGGATGATTACGAACTAAATAGCTCATTACAGAAAGACACTCAACGGAGGATAATGTTTGCAGCTAATAAACTGAACCGGTAACACATAGATTTATTTTCAATCTGTTCTACTAAATCGCCACCATTTGCAGCGCCGACAGGCAGATCTTGGAGAAAAGGGCGAGCGGCGGTGTTTTTTCCAACAACAAAGAGCGGGGAAAAATATAGTGTAAATCGACTTGATGGCACCCGCAATACTGGGGCGCCAGCAAGGCTAAAGTTTCCATGTAACGCATACTGCTTGACTAATATATTCGCCGAAATCAACTCATCCCTGCATTGGAAGCACTCCACGAATATGCCAGACATCGAGCTCTCCATGATAGAAAATGGGCATGGCAATTTTTGTGGGCTTATTCACGTTGGTGGTAATCAGCCTTTGTTATGTTTTTTTTTCAGCGAGAAACGTAAGCATTTTATTCCATGGTAAGAAATAGCAGATGTATAAAGAAAAATTTTTCGCAAAAGTGTTGAATCTAGTTTTAATAGACCGTTATTCTTTGTGCCTGCGTGGATGACCTTCTCTTAGAGGACACAGGAAAACGCTAGTGATTTATTGCTCTTAACCAAAAATACTTCTCTGCCTCTTTCTGGGTATGTTAACGTTAGTAGGACAACAAAAAACATTAATGGCGGAGAATATTTAATTTTAAAATGAACTCGTGGCATGCAGACCGCGGACTGCTTGCTGTTGCTTTGAAGTGAATGGCGGTGTAGCATAGCCCCTGAGCTCCGCGTAATGAAAACGGTGTTGACGTATGCAGTTTACTTCAGAAATCCGCCGGTGGTGGCCACACGTGTATTTCTTCTTGTTTTTTTTCTGAGGTCTGTTTGCGGTGAGAGTGGTCTCTTTATCGCTGTAATGCCGTAATCTGCCGATAGGAGGCTACCTTCGATAATCTCTCAGTGCCCCCAAGTTAACAGCCACGTTGTCAAGAAGTCCGAAGCGATGTCATATGCGAAGATGCATAAAAGCTTGCATTTGGGTGGTTAGTGTGCGTGTTTTCTTTCACGGCATGCCCCGTCTAAGCGAAGAACCATAATGTTATACGCTCAAAAAACTAGCTTTCCATGAGTCGGTGGCAAAAAGGAGAGCGACCTGAATAGGAATCCATACCCGAAAATCCGTCCACATATCTTTAGTAACCCACGGCTGCGTTGCCGAACACGACCCGAGTTAAACCAGAGGTCGGCGCCATACGCCCACCGCGCTTAAAATAGTTTCCTTTCTGGCCTCCTATCGAGTGTGACAGTGCGTAGATTTATCTTCGGCTAAGCTCGTTGTACCCGTATGCGCTGCAAAACAAAGAAAAACGGGTATACGCGTAGGCGCTGACGCAAGTAGAATGCATCTTGTGGACTTCACGAGTTTTAATCGAATGGTGGCAAAATTTTTAAACGCAACTTCCTCAGAAATAAGTATTTTTTTTTTTTTGGTTGCTGGAGAATCAACTGCATAGCCAGAGAATCAATTTTTACTCAGAACAATTAATGGAGTCGTCCTCAGTGTCCCTTTAAAATTTCGGGACACAGAGCAGTGACATAGAAGCATTTGCTTCAGCCATTGCTCGTTGACTATGCTTGAATTATGCAGTGGCGTGCACTCATTTATTTGTATATTATTAAGAACTCTTTTCAAACTCTTTTGTCCCATATTTGGCCAGAGATGCTGCAGTTTACCACGTCACTTTTGTTCTGCCAATGCAGTCAAGCAACATGGTTACTGGCAGATACCATTGAGGACCACTTGGGATCTGTATTTTTGATTCCCTGATCAATTTATGTGGCTAGCCATTCTGCACGAGCATTTCTGAAATACTGCTATCCATTCAGTATGCCTACAGATATGTTTGTGTCACCTTTCACACCAAAATCAGAACTTTGAGCTTTCAATCCAACACACTGCATGTCATTTTACCAGACAAAACATCACCGCATAAAATGCAACATCAGCAACTACTTCCATCGACATCACCGTGTTGTTGCATCATGGCATTGTAAAGGACATTCCACCCAACAAAAAGTGATTCACCAAAAAGCAATCCTTTTAGAATGCGGACCCAGGGGGATTGTCATGGCCAAGATCCACAGGCTGCCCTCTGCTTGTAAGACACAGCGTATCACATCCTTTGCTCATGCTAAGCCTTTGCAAGGCAATAAATATGTATCCTTGGTGCACACACACCACTGTTCATGAACCGCTCACTGCATACAGCAAAGATATGTTGCACAACACAGCTGCAAGACTGTACAGTTCCTCAATGTTTGGCAGCCAGTTCCGCAGTTTCCTGTTGTCCCTAAAGGGTAACTGATCACTTTAAGACACTGGTGAATTTTAAGGGCTTGAAAAATTTTCGAATGCATTATGGCGCCCGTCCCTGGGTTTCGCGTTGCCATCATCAGCGTTGGTTGTGCGGTCAACCTGGGTCGCATAAGCCTACGGGTGGCTCTGTTTGGAACCGCTGCCTGCCAGTGCAGGGGTGCATCACATGACCACTATTGCTGAATTTCATGTTACACAGTCGTAACCGTCTTGTGAGTTCATGCATGCAAAATTTTTGCATCAGCTTTCCATGTAAGGCGCAAAATTTTTATATTATGAAGTGCGTAGCCAATAACAAAGCCAGATTCATTCTATCAAAGTTTAAACAAACTAAATGCCTGTCTGTGCAATGCATAGAAATTTCACAGCTGTGGACACATTCTCTGCTGCAGTAAGCTATAATGTGCAGCAGCACTCATTCTCGGGTGCTGTGGACGGCACAGATACCATTCCACTATTGCACTACTTTAGGCATCTAATCCGAGTGTAGTTAGGAGGTCATCGATGAGCTTCAACTTCACATTGGCATCTAGAATCTCTGCTGTGCTTCGTGCATTGGCACTGATATAGTAGCGGATGTCGTCTATTACGGTGATGGAATCGGTCTCTTGCCTGAGTTTCACCTCTTTCGCATCCTCTCGGATCGCCTCATGGAATTCTGGAAGTTCAATGACCTGAAATGGAAAAAAATATTGGTCTGTCTCAATGCCGAAGGCAAGTGCAAAATATAATCAAATGCACTTCTCTGGACAGGTTCGTGCTTTAAGCCATTTGACATTACATAAAGAAGCTTTTCTGAGGGAATACAGTAGTTATTTATTCGTAACATGCGAAGGGATGTCTTGCAACTACATCCTGTGTTACAGCGTACTACTACATGTAGTAAGTACATGTGTACTTCTTTATGATACAGCTTTTAACATCTCCAGTTTTCACTTTTACAACATGGGCCGCTGGTTCCACCATGTCTATTAACTACTGTCTAGTGCTGCTTCAGAGACAAAGTGTCTTTGAATTTTAAATTTACTGCTTGAAGCCTGCGGACTACTGCCTTTTAAGTGTTTCCAGTAACAAAAGAGTTTGCAGTGTTGAAGCCATAAAGAAACAAGCAGCACCAGTTGGAAGGAGCATTTATGTTTCCTTATTCACCTCGGCCAAGTGCTTTGCCATGAACTCTATGCACTGGTTCTCCAACCGTGGCAGGCGGAACAGCCGCGATGCCCGCAATGTTCCGCAGATGCTCTCAACATCAAGCAAGCGTGCTATCTGCGCCCCGCACTGCCGCTTCAAGTCTGGCAGCAGGTACACATCAGCAGCACACAGGACGTCCCAGACATTGGTTGCATTCACCTGCCAAGATAAAATTACAATAACATGCACTTGGTGAAAGATTTGGGAAAACCATTAGTAACTGTCTTGACGAGGTCTGCACCATTTCCACAAGACAACATGCAGGTGCAACCTGGACACAACTGTACACACACCCAGGGACAAAATTCAGAAGCACAGGCACGGTGAGAAGTGAATATCATTGATCCCAAGGTACACAGCTCAAAACTAATACTATGCAGAACCTTAACTAGTATGTGTAAACAGTACAGAGTGCCAATGAGTTTGAGGCAGTGCAAAAATTTGATCATTTTTGTTTTTTGCAGTGCTTGCAAAGCAAATACCTTTGTCCCCGAATTCATGCAATGTTCCTTCTCCATAAGCAAGGTGTCCCAATTGTTTCCAGGGATATACGCAAACACAAGGCTTTGTGCTAATGTCTTTGACAGTGTGTCAAGAGATGCAGCTAATGCTAACCATCGGGGTTTATCTGTGCTTAATTATGTAATTAATAAAACAAGTCAGCCAACTTTACTTTATTGATTTAGTAGCCAAGGTCCCAATCAAAATATTGCCACAAACTTTGAGAAAAATCTAAAAGATGAGTTTCCAAAAAGCCAGATTTCACAATTTTTGCACGCCCTCTCCAAAAAAAGAGCAGCTCGCATAGATGAAGGCACACCACAACTGTAGTGGTCTCAAAAATGTGTAAACCAAACACTGGCTAATGACAATGCTTATTGTGAAATTATCTTTTCTTTGTCGCACCTTCAAAATATTTGGGCTTGTGGGGCTGAGCTGAGGGGGTGCCACAAATTGTGAGGGAATCCAATAATAATAAAAAAAAGCTCACCGAAAAGACAAGTCAATTGTGGACTGAAGCCAATTCAAACCCAAAATATAAAATATCCCGGCTGCACACAAAGCGCTTACCCTGTCATCTGAGTTACTGTAAACATGTCGCAGCACGCAGCCAAAGATGTTAGGCGTGACTTGCTGCAATTCGATGACTGGCAGCTGCTGCTGGTCACTGCCTAGCCGACTGGCCTCTGTGAAGTGGTCCTCAATGAGGGCACGGAAGTACTCACTCCGGTTGCACAAAAACACCTGAAATTACACCAGGGTTGTACTCTAATGGGACGGCACTTCTGTCTTTGTGCGATACAGTAGCAGGTGTGCCATTTTTGGTGCAGAAAAACTGAACTTTTTCCGGCAGAAACCCCAAAAGCAATCTATATTTCTCGTAGTTGTGAGAGTTAGGCTCAGAGAAATGCCAGGCTTTCCAGGTTTGTAACGTTATAGCGGCGGCACTTGGCTAAGTGCAAAAAGTCTAGCTTTGCTGAGCTTGTTGCCAGTTAGCAGAGCAGGCTCAATGAGCTATGTTTGCATTTATTTCTCAGCATCTACCAGCAAGATTGGCACACAGGATGTAAAAACATGCCATCACCTGTCCAGCTGATTGCAAGGTATGATAGTGAATCTCGGAATTTCCAAATGCTTTCAGAATTGACTGACCATTAAAAAAATTTGTTGCACGTCCCGAATCAGTACAAAGAAATTGAATTACAATTTTTCAGACAGTGAGGCAAGACACAGCAAGATGCTCTGAGACTCCCTGCAAAAAGTGTGACAAGTGAAGGTATGGCATGCCCTTGTTTTACGCATCGCATTCCTGACACAAATGTCGAAGAATGGAGCTGCACATTCAGTGCACTAGGCCTGCCTTACTGAAGGGCCGCAAGCGGGGGGAGCCCAGCACCCTTTAGCACTACGTTGGATGTACCTCAAGTATTCAACCATCTTATGTCATGTTTTCAATTCTGTGTCCGCAACGTTTTCTATCTCACATCAATATCACTACTGTGCTAGAAGCCATGCTACAGGAGTGCGCTTGCTATAAGATACAGTTACTCTCAATATTAAGCCAATCATATCCCCTTCAGGAACCAATTTAATCTGCTGAAAGGAAAATTCTTCTTTTGCATAAATAATGATCAGTATACTAAGCAGAAGTGATGTGCAAAAAATGCAAAAATTCATATTTAAGCATATTTTATACGTGTCCACATTTGTGGACACGCTGCCTTAAACCTGATACATGATCGTAAAAACTGCTACATTTACTTGCCTTCTTTAACTGGTCGTTAGACACGAATAAATGTTTAGATGTGAGAATATGCGCTTCAGGGTATTATTCTGTTGGTCGTGAATTATAGAACAGATAAAAACAGCCATTCTGTGACGACAGGCAGAGGAAAATTCGGCACTTCATGCACCGAACGTGGCTTTAGATGTGCAGCCTTCATGTCGGCACCGCTGTGTAATTAACGTGTTCAGAAGGTGGGGCCAATGGTTGCTTCCATCATAAGTAATGCTTCAAGTCCACATGCATCAAAGGGGTCTCGAGTGATCCGAGCACAGGTGGAAAGGGAGAAAGAGATAGCATCTTGCGGCCTGTTTTCCACATGGTTTTTGCAAAAATGAAAAATCATTTTTAAAGGTCATTGTTTGCTCAATTTATGTCAGAGACCTGAAACAAACTGTCCCCTCGCTCTACCAATGTGCTGATTGTTGTTTTGTAGCCTTGGAGCTGAGCGGCCAGCTCTGAACTAATCATGGTGTGAGGGCACGGGTTCTCCTTTTTCATCCCTTCTTGTGTAGTGCTGCCACTTTGTATTTTTCGCCGTGTCAAGTTTCATACAAAATGAAACGATTCTTGCTAAAGACTGCAGTGAAAATTTCAAAGCGATACTGAAAAAATGTTCTGGCCGTCACTGAAAATTGTTGCTTCCTTCAGATTCATGTGTTCTACTATCAAGCACAGGTGGCCTCGGACCCCTTTTTGAATACTAGCAAGGGGCCTAAGACCCTCCTAGACCTCCGTGACTATAAGCATTGGTCATAGCGCGCTGTGTTTGTTGGCAGTGGCTCAGTTAACTGGCGGTTATTTGCGACGACCTGCGGATGTTCATTGCTCGGTCGGCAGCACTTTGGAGGCGCTTCTCCATAGGCTATTTTCATGAAAAACGCTTCTGCGCTGGAGTCATACAACGTTCTCTTTGTAAAAGCATGGTTTTCAATGGCCGTAAACAGTAAGCCTATTTCGTGCCATACGTGCACAAAAAAACAGCGCGTTGTGGGGAGAAAACGCCACTGATATTTTCTGCATTAAGGCGCCATGTCCACATTTGTGGACACGCCACTTCGAACATCTACCGCAGCATTTTTTCATCGTCTATGAGGATGAAAATTGGTGTGCCGTTTCTACATTAACCTATCGACACATTCTGAGCCCTAAATTGCATCATTCGCGATCATTTGTTATGATAGAATGCAAAAAGTACAAGGTATTTACTCGTCCTTCCGACAAATGATGTGAGACACATATTTTCTTTTTTTACAAACATATTTCGCTGTAGCTACAAGAGATGGCACCACAAACTTGACAGGGAGGGTAAAAATCGTAAGAGCGCGTTATTCAAAGAAGGAAATTAGCCTTGCGTTAGGTCGCGTCCACATATGTGGACGCAGCGCCCAAAGGGGATATGATTGTGTTTGCATGATGCACAGGACAACATAACTTAACTGCTTCAACTAATTAGGGAATTTTAACTAACTGCTTGCAGAAATTAAGAGACACATCTAGCAAGCGCATACACTGATATCTCCAAACTAAATACTTAACTCTCTTCCTTCTCAGCTCTCCATGCTCACTGCTCCCACAAAAACCAAACAGATTACAGAACAACCCTATATCTGACTCAATGACTCAAAGTACCATAAGCGGGGCATTACCTAGCCAGTGGCTCTACAACCAGTGCCCCCAAGCTTAAGGTGCGTTTCTATCATGACGCGGAGATGTACTTCAAAGGTATGCAGCAGGTATGTCTTACCTTGTGGCAAAGAAAGTGTGTACCATCCACGTTAATGCAGATGTCTGCATGGTTATGTTCCTCAGCAGGGAATGCAGCACCGCCAGCAGTGACCTGAGGCATGTAAACATCATTGCTCGTACCTCTACGCAACAAGTAATTCAGACTGGCACAAGCAGATTACTACAAACAGGTTAATTTAAATATATAAAAGTAGGATAATTTTTGACTGAATCTGCTGTGCAACTAACAGCCACATTTTTTTAACAGGTCCCTCAGTCAGGCAATGGTCACCATTGACAAATTATTAAACTTAGAATAAAAATAAAGGTTTTCATTAACACAAAACTAACTACACTGTCATCATGCAAAAAATGAGCAAATGCTATACATCTTGTTGTCAATGGTCTGAAAAGCCTTACCACAGCTCCTGGTTTAACTACATTGCATATATTTTCACCATCTTACCTGAATAACATTTTGACATAAATACAATGACAGGTTTGCTTCTAAGCTCATTGGCAGAAAAAAATTACCTGCTGAAAATGCACAACAAACCCATAATGACACCGACCAAAAAAAAAGATAAAAATGGTGAAGTAACAATTGATGATGAAAGCCTGGAACTTATTACACATACATGATAAGACCTAAAAAATTTTGAGAAGTCCAAGTCATTTTATCTCTCGCATTTGGCCTTGTCAAATTTCTTTCTACGGCTGGTTTGATGTCACAATTACTTTTCTTTGTAATGCAGTGGTGCCAAAGACTTGCTAATGCTACTGAGCAAAGAGCGAGGACAAGACGTGTGTGAACTTTTAAAGGCCTTCGCCATTAGCAACAGCAATAATACTTGTATATGTACCCGAGGGAACTGAATGAAGTAACAGTATTAAAATTCCTGCAGGGATACAACTAAACCCTGCAATAATTTTTACTCTGTCTTTTTGACTTTCACTTTATTTCGCTCCTTAACCTGCAAGGGAAGGCCTGGACTAATGGTACTTAGAAGGCCCAACAAAGGCCTCCACCACCCTTGGTAAAGTGCAGCAACAGTAATGTATTGACCATTAATTAATAACAGAGAAAATAAAAATTCAAAGCAAAAATCACCTATATTCACTGGGTAATATTAATGTTTGAGGGCCGCTAGAGCAAGGGTGATTCTTGCACTTCTATAATATTCAACAAAAGACTTTTCCTACAGCTTGTTCTTGGCGCATGATGGCCTCAGTTGCCTATGTGCCATAAACCACAACACAACACACACAAAAATCACTTCCTGCTGCACTCATTACTCATGAACGTATACTAGAACATATTCAAATCAACAAGTAAGATTTGTGAAAATTTCACCAAAAGGCCTCATAATTAAAAAAAAACCAGCAAACCATTGGCAAAGAGAAACTGTCATCAGCTCAAGCCAGCTCAGACTTATCACGCCCCGCTGAGCTAGCTGTTTCCAGTGGTTGTGTTTCACTGCTGCTTTTTCACTACCCAGTTTTGCATAGCCTGTATATGCACCATAAAAGCCAAGTGAGTGAATGGGCACATGGATGAATGAACAAGTAGAGAGCACAAGTGACCTTACAAAAATTAATAAAAAAAGAAACAGAAAAATAACAAATCAGCCCAGCAGCTTACCCCTGATGCAAGCTCAACGGGCAATGTGGAGAAGTCCCTCTGAAGCTGCTCCCGGTAATGTGTGGGCTCAAGAAGGATGGTCTCACTCTCTGCGCTGACACCACTTCTCTGGCTTCCTGCATGGAAAAAAGAACTTACTTACTACCCAAACAGCACAGGTAATCAGTCCAATATTGGAAATGGATGGTTTCACTCTGCTACTTTGTAGGGCCGGACTTGGCCAATATGGTTCCAATATTGGGCCGATTACCTCTGCTGCTTGGGTAAGTACACTGAGAGTTGTTGCGCAAGGAAAGTGAGCAACTCTAAGCTCCAACACCAAGCCCTAATGCAGAAACACGTCTTCCTTGTGCCATGACTGCATGGTGCTAACTGTGAAAGGGTGAGCACAGTGCTGTGATTCCGCAGTCACTAGTTCATGGACTTATACGTACATCGCGCCAATGCACAAGCCATCACACAGTAATGTGAAATCTATGATGTTCCGAGCAATGCTTCATGAACATACTGTTCAATGCTGTATGTACCAATCAAACCATAAAATTTTCGATATCCCTACTACTCCCAGCAATCTAGGTGAGGTTAGGAAAGCTTAAATCCTCACCTGTTATCGTACAGTTATCAAGAAACATAATCTAAAAACCTCAATGCTTTTGCACCACAACAGTGTGATTGGTGAAATGCACTCAATGCACCACCACTGTGAGTACTTGGCCCATACCGTACGACTCTGTCTTTATTGCAGACTTCAGTCTGCATCTTTACTGAAAAATAATGCTATCGTATAACTGGGCCAGGTCACTGAGCCTAAGATTTCTGCAAATGTCAAGCCCTCTTTTATATGTTCAACTTTAGTTTCAATCAAACTCTCTTTTATACAAAAAAAAATCTGAGGGACACCAGTAGTTCACCTAAATGAAACAACAAGGCTTCACCATGAAGCGTCAGCTGATGGGCCCTATCAGGACCATGCTGACTTATAAAGCCCAATTTTTACAGAAAAGAGAGACACTGAGAGGCACTCTTTACCATGGTGAAGGCTTTACCTTGTCTATGCACCTGACATGCCACTCTAGATGACAGCAATGAAAGAAGTGCCATACACATGCATGCTTGCATGCACACTTGCATGCACACAATCAATGCACAGTCAAAGGTGTTCACATAGGTTAGATTAGGTCTGTGTTCTGAAGCGCACCCCCAAAGCCAAATAATGTCATGCACAGGAAGGCATGCATGCTGTACAGTCCCAGCACAATCTAGAGGAATGCTTGTGATGACACAGAGCAACTCCATGTGAAAATACCATTGTACTTCACACATGAAAGGCACAACAGAGTCCTCAAATGGTCATTTCTAAACAAAGTAGTGGTTAGCACAAGCTATACTCGCTGAACACACTGAAGGAAGGTGCCAACGTGCTTGTCGGGGGCACAAGACATGTGAAAGTCACAGCTGGAGTCATCAGCCATAGTTAAGTCCTACTTCATCCTGCAGGCCTTCACAAAAGGCTGCCCCATGGATGTATGGTTCCCTCAGTGGTAGCTAAAATACAGCACAACTATTAAATGTGAAGATCAATGAAAAATTAATAGACGATCAAAGCGATTAATGCGACAGAGTATGCGTCGAGCAGCATCGACAATCTCATAGTGTGAAGCATCCATGCGCCCATTTTGCTGTCATTTATGTGTTCAGCTAACCTATCTGGCTTCAGAGGCAACGACATGTCCAAACATTCCAAATCACAGCCGTGCTTGAGCGCATGCGCACTCACTCACCCTGATTCAGCACTTCTGCTAAAGCTTCCTTGACATCCGCAATGAGAGAAATGAGCTGGCATCGTGATGCAAGCTCGAGAAAACTCTCAAAATGCTTGGCTTGCATCTCAAGTCGGCCTGCAAGTAATGCAACAACGTATCAGTGCTTACTTAGATACGAGCTCTGGAAACAGCTTTGAATCTGTCAGCAAGAAATGTGCTATAGTGACAAGCAACTGAATAGCAGGGGCTGTGCGCTCAAGTGCACACCCTTTGGCAACACCTCTGCTCTCGCATTACATGATGGTTTTCGATAAGAAGGGAACTCCATTGAAGTAGCCACATTTCTGAAGCTGCCTCCCACTGAACATTAAGCCCACCAGGCCATGTTAAACTTAATTTGTGCACCAAAAGCACAGACCTTTGGGCGAGTTGGTGCATTGCAATCATGTACAAGCGCAAAAAACAAGGACCAGTTGTCCAGTCCTTCTTTGTCCTTGTTTTTTGCGCTTGTACATGATTGCGCAACAAAAGCTGCTTTTGAGCACTTTCATAGGTGCACTAGTCTTTCTGTATTGCAACCAGACCATTTCACTCGGGAGGATGACATGGAAGGGAGGTGATCATAGCTTGGAGCAACAAACACTTCTCTCTGAACACGCTACCGCAGCCACAGTGACAGCTTACGAAGCTATGTTGTATGAAACTGCTTTGCTCCCCTTAGTGGCTTGACAGTGCACTCAAGTATTGTACAATGCTGATGTTCAAGAGAAGCGCATCAGCTCATTAATTTCTATTCTGCATCCAGCTGCATTGTTCAAGCAGTAGCCGTGTGCAGAAAGCTGCAGTGGTCCCAACAGCAATGGCTTCTTGCTATAACCACGGACTTGCCCACATTCCCCATCAGCTCACAACTACTGGCCTGGCTCTACTGCCCTAATAATGACTGAGATAATGATGTTTCAAATGCATACACACAAGAAAATCCTTTTGTGAGCCTGGCTCCCGTGCAGAAAATAGCATAGCGCCTTGCCTTAGTGAAATGCGACCGCTACTCCTTGCATGCTGAGAAAAACTGCATAGCAGTTAATTTAGGCATTTACCCTGACTTCATAACAAGAGGAAAGGCAAGAAGGCAAAATTTTCCTTTTCAGACTAGATAAAATATCAACAAAAGTAAATTATAATAATAAAAACAAACAAGAAAGAGTCGCACACTAAGCCAGCACAGTCCCTCATAGACTACAATTTACTAATTAGTGGGCAAACTTGCAAGTATTCAACAAAATCATTTTAAAAGGAAGCATTCTAACAGCTTGCGGATAACTGCTTCATGCTTATTGAAAACTATCACTTAATATACCCACCTGTGTACAGATACTGAGTGATGATCCTGAACACAGCACCATCAACCTGAAGAGAACAAAAGAGTGCCCTAGGTACCAGTTGCATGCCAGTGGCATCTAGTAGCTAGGAAGGTAACTGTGTCTACCCATGAGCTGCATCTTTTATAGCATTTTTTATTACATTTTTAGCAAACACACACAATTTAAAGCACACTGAGCTACTCATTTTTCTATCGTTTTCCACAGTGAAGCACACTGATAAAAGCCTGTAATCCATCTTCAGCAAGAGTTTAGAACTCTTCGCCCTGCTCTGTGACCTATGTTTAGGGCAACAAAAATAAAAAGCATGGCTTGCATTCCTTGCCACCAGATGTTACTAGTGCATGACACTATCAGAACAAATGGTTCATTTTAAAGCATAAACTTCCCGATTCTGTACTATGAGGAAAAGCTGCTTTCCTGCACACTAACAGAACAAACAAAAAGAACATTCAATAAAAAGATTACAAGCAACACATGCTTGAGAAGTGCACACATCACAGAATTCAGCCAACATGCCCAAAGTACTTTAGATTAAGCAATACATCAAACCGAAAGAATGATTATCATCGGGCTTCAAAATGTTTTCTCCTCACAAAATGCAAAGAACATGTTTCAGTGCTACTGTTCAGGTAAATAAATTGTCAGCAATATAACGTAGTGCTAAAAGGACCCTGAAATGATCTTGATGATCATATTCTAGCGCAACAAATCTGTAGCATTTTTTTTTGTGAGTATTCGAGTCAAATTTAAAAGCTCTGCATATACCTACAATTTACAATTAATTTTTTTAAAGTCTCAGCTCGCAGCCGATTAGGGCGACATCCCACCATGTGTTCTTAGCCACAGTTCTCCCGCCGACACAGAGCAGGGAATCTGAGCGAGCCTTCTCATTGGGTGTGCCCAAGTGGCGTGGGCAGAACGAGACACACTCCCGACCTGTTTTGTTTATTTATTCATTTTCGTGTGTGTGGAGCCTCGGCACGTACGGGTTGAAGCGGGAGAGGAGGAGCGTCATTTTTAATCGCAGGTATCTTTGGTTTTAACGAAGGTAGCTGTGATAAAGATGAAGTGTGGCAAGT
Organism: Amblyomma americanum; assembly: GCF_052857255.1. Lineage (NCBI taxonomy): Eukaryota > Metazoa > Arthropoda > Arachnida > Ixodida > Ixodidae > Amblyomma > Amblyomma americanum. Next base: position 1,998,487 of record NW_027526484.1, read on the forward strand.
GCGCTGCACGCACTCGCGCGCATGGGGGGAGAGAAGACGACGAAGTAGGAGAATACAGATCGGCTCGACCGTATGCTACGTGTACTGTTTCATTGCTAATTATCATTACAACGATACAACATATTTTGGCGACGAGGATGCTGTTTTGATTCGGGACCTTCACGTGGCCTGCTCACCATCCGTCATGAGCTTTTCTGGGCTTCAGCCACCACCACCCTTCCTGCCGACTCCTGGTCGTCCTGCCCTTCCATGGGAGCAATGGGAGCTGGCGTTCCGGAATTACATGCTGGCCTCTGGTGCCTCTACTCTGGGCGCGGACAGGCGGAAGGCCATCCTGCTGAATTGCCTCGGACTGGAAGGTCAGCGCATTTTTTATACATTGGCGCCGCCGTCGTCCCCTCCAGCGCCTACAGCTGCGGCTTCGCACTCCGGTGACGAGACGCCCCGCCTTGACGAATTTGATGCGGCGATATCCATCCTGTCGGAGCATTACAAATCGTCCGTGAATGTAATCGCCGCACGTCATCGCTTTCGCCGTCGAGTTCAGGCTCCAGGAGAGACAACCGATGAATACGTCGCTGTCCTTCGCAGTCTTGTCGCCGACTGCGGGTTTGGGACCATGGCGGACGATATGATCAGGGACCAGCTGGTGGAGAAGACCTCGAGTTGCCATCTGCGTGAGCGCCTACTCATGGAAGGCTCCTCCTTGACTCTGTCGCGCGCCATGCTCCTTGCTCGACAGTGTGAGCAAGCTTCTCGGGAAGCCAGGGAATTGGCTGAGGAGGACGCTCCAGTACATCGTGTGAGATGCGAGCGTGGATCGAGACAAACACCACCTCAGGCCCATTGCTGCAAGTGCCAAAGTCAACCATCACAACCTGCTGCTGCAATACCAGAGCGCATGTGCTACCGCTGCGGTTCTACAACTCACCTAGCGAACAACCCTGCATGCCGAGCCCGCAACCGCAAGTGTCGTCGGTGCGGCAAGGTGGGCCATTTCGACTCTCTCTACTAGTTGTCCGACCGTCCTGTTCAAGTTCAGCAAGTTGCAGATACTGCTGACACATCGTCGATGCCGGATGGCTCCAGCAGTGCATCTATTCTCAATGTTGAAAGTCAAAAAAACGGAATTTTCGCATCAGTCCTGATTGAAGGCAAGTTCATCCGCTTCCTGATTGACACCGGCTCATCTGTGTCAATTATTTCTGAAGATCTATACCACCGATTCTTCGCTAAATGTTTCCCGCTTAAATCAACTGCAGTTCAACTATTGGACTATTCTAAGTCTCGGATTATAGTCCAAGGGTGTTTTGTTGCCACAGCAAAGTTCCACGACCGTACCGCCTGCATCCTGTTGTACGTTGTCTCGGGAGGCACAACGCTGCTGGGCCTGGATTCCATTGCCGCTCTACAAATGAAGATCAAAGGTGCATCGTTGGAATGTCTTTCCATGACACCGGATACGCCTCTGTTACCTCCTGAGCTACGTCCACACTTCGAACATCTCTTCTCCAAGGAACTCGGAGTTGCTCGTGGCTACGTGCACAAAGTCAGAGTGCAGGATTCCGTTTCTCCTGTTGCTTGCAAGCTCCGACGGCTGCCGTTTGCCATTCGTCAGCAGGTGTCCGAGGAACTCCAGAAGCTTGAAGCTCAAGACATCATTGAACGGGTTTTCATTGAACGGGGTTTCACCCATAGTCGTGGCTCGGAAAAAAGATGGCTCCATCCGAATGTGCGTCGATTTGCGTGAGCCGAACAAGACTATTGTGGTCGACAGTTTTCCTTTGCCTCAAACGGAAGAACTTCTACATAGCTTGGCCGGGTCACAGCGTTTTTCGAAGTTGGACCTTGCCTCGGCTTACCATCAAGTACCACTTAGCCCTGAGAGTCGGGAATTGACCACATTCATTACCCATGATGGCCTCTTCCGCTTCAAACGAGTGTGTTTCGGCCTTGCTTCGGCGCCTTCGGCTTTTCAGAAGATGATGCACTTAATTTTAAAAGGGTGCAAAGGTGTCCTCTTCTACATCGACGACATCATAGTCCATGGCACCTCCCGACAGGAGCACCTGACCAACCTTCGTGCTGTTCTCGAGCGCCTGTCCCAAGCTGGACTCAAGCTCAACCACAAATGTGTCTTCGATGTCCCGAAGCTCACTTTCTTGGGGCATGTTGTCAGCGGTGAAGGACTGTTTCCGCTTTCTTCTGCCATCGAGGCGATTACGAAGGCTCCGACTCCATCTAACATCAGCGAGCTTCGCTCCCTCCTTGGACTTGCGGGTTTCTACTCCAAGTTTATCCCGCATTACTCCGACGTCGTTGAGCCTATGCGCGCCCTAATTCGAGGCAGCGACTCCGCCTTCACTTGGACTGCTGCTGCGGATTCAAGCTTCAAACTACTGAAGTCCATGTTGACGTCATGTGACGTGTTGCATTTTTTTGATCCTGCCCTTCCCGTGGTCTTAACGACTGACGCTTCCGGATATGGCCTTGGGGCAGTGCTTCAGCAAGACAACGGCCATTCCCTGCAAACTGTTGCGTTTGCCTCCCGTACCTTGACACCCCAAGAAAGAAAGTACTCTGTTGGTGAACGTGAGGCCCTAGCTTGCGTTTGGGCGTGCGAACGGTGGCACGTGTATTTGTGGGGCCGGCCTTTTGTTCTACGCACCGACCACAGTGCACTTGTCATTTTGCTGTCGACGAAAGGAACAGGCCATCGGCCGTTGCGAATTTCACGTTGGTCGGCTCGCCTGTTGTGCTACAACTACACTGTAGAGTACCGCAAAGGCAATGACAACTCTGTTGTGGATGCTCTGTCTCGCCTTCCCTTACCGACCACATCGTGCAGTGAGCCCAGTGAGTTCGACGCCAGTGACGACGACTTCGTCTGCCTGCTATCGCCAGCCGTGACTCTACAAGAGCTTCAAGAGGCAACCATCAGCGACGCGGCAGTTGCTCAAGCCATTCAGTTTACATCGGCGACATGGCCGGACAAGAAATCCCTATCGGAGAACCTTAGGCCATACTATCTCCTGCGCTCGGAGCTGTCCGTCGTGCAAGGCGTCTTGTACCGAGGTGACAGGCTCGTCGTTCCCGAAAGTTTGCGACGACGCCTCATGGACATCGCGCACGAGTCACACCCCGGGATCAGCCGCACGAAAAGTCGACTGCGAGAGCTCTACTGGTGGCCGCGAATGGACGAGCACGTCGAAGAAATGGTACGGACATGCGTCGTGTGCCAGTCCTGTGACAAATCGGCTCGTCCGGTGGCAGCTCCTCTGCAACCTGTCGCCTTCCCAGAGAAACCTTGGGATAAGGTTGCCATTGATATCGTGGGGCCTTTCGACCAAGCTCCCAGTGGCTGCCGCTTCGCGATTACTCTCATGGATTATTACAGTAAGTGGCCAGAAGTTGTCTTCGCTGATGCCATCACAACTCAAACCGTTCAAGAATTCCTGCTTGGCCTCTTCGCTCGTGAGGGTTACCCTCAAGAGATTGTCTCTGACCACGGACCTCAATTTTCATCGATGGCCATGCAAACTTTCCTCCGCGAACGGGGGATACGCCATTGCTACTCTTCAGTGTACCATCCCCAAGCTAATGGACTCGTTGAACGATTCAATCGAGTGCTTAAGTCCTACATTCAGCTAGCTCTGTGCGAGCGACGCGACCTACGTACAGCGATTGTGGACTACCTCGGTGTCTACCGCTGTACGCCCCATGCCACGACAGGAATTGCACCAGCTGTCCTACTTCATGGCCGGTTGCCCCGCACAAGACTTAACGTCGTAGGACTGCCGGATCAGTCCTTCTCAATGGATCCGACAAAAGCGCTTAAGCTTTTGCGGCAGAGGCTTGACGAGAAACAAGCGCAATACAAGCTTTATGCGGACCAGCGGAGTGGCGCCCAGTGTCGTGACTTTCAGATTGGCCAGTACGTGCGTGTCCGCAAACCAAATGAGCGAGGCAAACTGTCAGCTCGGTTTTCGGAGCCTCGGAAGGTTGTGGAGCAGCGTGGACCTGCATCTTATCTGCTGGATGATGGGCGAGTGTGGCACTCGTCCAAGTTTTCTGCGGTTCGCCCAGAAGTAGTTCAGCAGCAACTGTCCTCCTCAGCTCCAGCGGCCTTTTTCGCTGATATTTCGCCGCCTATCGACGGCAACCGAATGCCGCCGCCCAGTCCACAGTCCGGAACCGTGGTCCAGGGTCCTTCTTCGGACGCGCCTTCAATCCATATGATGCCAGCCGTTCCGCCTGCTCCGGAATCGGCAGCCGCTCCTCAACCCTTGTGTAGTAAATCCGCAGCGGCAACTGCGGCTTCACCTCCTGCGCCGCCTCGCCGAAGTACTCGCAAAAAGAAGCGGCCCGCATGGTTCAAAGACTATGACATCCGCTAGACATTTTGTTTTTTTTAAGTGCGGCGGAAATGTGATAAAGATGAAGTGTGGCAAGTGCGCTGCACGCACTCGCGCGCATGGGGGGAGAGAAGACGACGAAGTAGGAGAATACAGATCGGCTCGACCGTATGCTACGTGTACTGTTTCATTGCTAATTATCATTACTACGATACAACAGTAGCTTAAAAATTTTTCTGTTGCGATGATGAATGATAAAATACCGACTGCTCTTCCATATTAAATATTGTTGCATGGCCCCTTTAACATGCACGGGAAGTAGTTTGTGGCAAATGTAGACGAAATGGTGACCTGTGATTGAAACCAGGGGTGTGCCGCAGTGACTGGGGCCCCAAAAATTGGCACATACTAACCACATAGCTGCAGAGGACAAATACTTAGTATAAACGACGTTACGAAAGAATGGCAAGTTGTTGCAGGCAGCATTACGGCACACTTACTGCATGGTGAGTAACTGGAATCAGCTGCCGTCCTGCCCACTTGTCAAGCAGTGAACGGCGGAAAAAGTCACAGCGTGCCGCCAACACACAGCGGTGAGCAGGAATTATTTCCCCTTGTACACTGAATGATACATCACAGTGCTGACTGTCCTCCAAGCACCTGCAAGCATGAAATTTTCATTGTAGACTGGATTTTTTTTATTGTAAAGAACTTCCAGGAGAACAAAGGGCCATGCTACCCTTTTTGAGACCAACTCTACACGTCAGTTGGTCTACTCTCTCTCGTCACCATGCCTTCCCAAGACAACGCAGTGCACCCACAATACTTGGTGTTTTCATTTTCAAAGAACTGTTTTGGCAGTTTCACTTTCAATGCATGCTAACTTCGTGAACTTGCAAGGCTGTAAACAGAAAATTGGCAGTGGCCGCAGAGCCTGTTGACGTCTAGTATTTCAGTACCATATGCAGCTGTCAGGTATGGTGACAGGGAATCTAGAAGAAAAAAAAATGTCCTCCAGCAGATTTCCACTCAAACCCTGCCACCTTTCTCCACCTTACAGTTGCTCACTCGAACCATGCTGCACACTGTGCCACCAGTAACAAATAAAGAGGGTTAGAGAGGACAATTAAAGTTGGCCTAGGTTAATCGGTCACCACTTTTTTTTTATTATTATTGCGCAAATATGCCCTTCGGCATAGGAGAGTTATATGTGCATAGGAGAGTTATATGTACTTGTGCAAGGCGGTGTCGGCTATAAATGCCAACAAGGCCCGGTATTGGGGTCCATTAGTCCAGATCCGAGTGTCTGGTGGCCGGCTGTGGTGGTAACCCTGAATACCGAGGTATTGCTTGCATGCCTCCCGAAGTCCGGCGCAAGTTAGTATGAAGCGAGCAAACGTCACCTCTGTAGCAGAAGCGGGGCAGAAGGGGTAAAAAAAGTCAAATAGCTACTTGCACATAAATGAGATTTTTTTTTTTTACTAGAACTATTACTCATGCAGCTTTAGCACGAAATCAAATACTAAGCAATGCAAGACCATCAACCTTAATGCCACCACTGCCAAGCTTTAATTGCAGCAGTGAAACAAAAATGTTGTGGCTTTAGCTCCAAATTTTGCAGCAATGAGAGCATCTTTTGCTTTCAAACAAACACCAACAGAGCCATGAGAACTGAAACTATTGGCTGTCAGTAGAACAAGACCTTGACGGATTTGTGTTCAGAGTCTTTTAAATGATGCTTGCATTGCTGTTACAACTTTCAACTGACCCACAAAAGCATTCCAGCGGTACGTTTAAAGCTAATGTTGGCAGCTGGAACATTCATTCAGATGTACTGTGTTTGTCACACCAAAGAGACCACAGCAGCAGAAGCAGGGCACCATCAGTGACTGTACAATGTACCATGTAAGTCAGTATGTGGATGTGAAAGTATATCAAAATAAGTAAGAAAACAGATCTTAGGTTTCATCTGAACTCCTGCAAGTTGATGTTCTGCAAAGTCATGCACTTTGGTATACGTAACTGAAAGCAGAAAAAACTGCACAAAAAACTGACAGACTGCACAAAAAACTGATGATAGCCGGTAATGCGAAATTTGAGCGCAGCTGTTCGCGCGACACCTGCCATCGCTGACAGGTGGCATGTTATGCTTTTAACCACTCTCCGGCATCTTCCCGTGGCAGTCACCTTCCAGGTGGCGCTTCGCTCTGCTACTTGGATGTTGGACCAGATGTTCAAGCAAGGTTAGAAATCAAACAACAGCCGTATCCATCCATCCATGGACAACCGGTTACGCCGACAACACCAACGCCGACACGGAATGTAGGAACGGGTGCCTAGGAGCTGCGTTCTAAAATTGAGTAAGAGCAAGCTCGTGGTGTAGGTAGGAAAAGTGTGTGGTATACCTCTTTCCGAAACCAACAGAAGACCCAGTACATTAGGCATACCAGTAAGCTAGTACATAATGTGTGACATTCACTGATATGGCAGTGACAGCAATAGCCACAATATTGAATTTTCTGTCCTCATCGCAACGTCATTGAAATCATACTGATGGGGACTCTCCTGCAGTGCACCTCGATAACTAGCTGACATGAAACTCATTGTAAGGACCAGCATACAGTGCCTTGTCCAGCCAGCTTGCTCGTTAGCATGCTCAGAACGGAAAGCGAGTAAAACAGGGGCCGGTCACGAGCAGACATAAGGCATATAGTGAAATAGAAAAGGTTAACGGGTTAATGCCCATATATGCAGAACTGGTCATTGAGGTCACGGGGCTGTTAGGCTAGTCAGCCCTAATCGTTTGCATATACCACAACGGGAACTGTCCAACATCGTGGCAAAATTTAAAGAAGTTCGTACCTGCGCAAGAATTCATCATAGGTGTCCCGGCGCATCGTGTTCGACGTGATCACTTTTCGGTCTCGCAGGAGATCTCGAATCTCCAGGCTCAGCGATGCATACAGACAGCGCTCGCCATCGAAGGTGTTGGCCACACAGCTTGCGCCTGCGAATGAGTGCGGTAAAAAGGAAAGGTAAACTAGCATGCGTGCTCTCACGAAAGGAAAGCTGCTGGAACAAATCTGCACGCATAAAATTAGCACACTATGTATAGCAATAGGTTTAGAGATAAGCTAGCAAAAACACGCATGAGCTCATGTACAGCATTTAAAAGCATACCGATTAAAAGCAACTCATTCCTTTTAAGTGCACTGTTAGCCCCATTGCAATATGAGGTATGTGGAACAAATATGTGCGTTTTTTTTTTTCAGTGATGTTGATCGGCAGTGCATTCGGTGGAACTTAACCGAACCTCAATATGCTACCTGAACACACATACACACGATCAGCCGGTATAAAGTGAAACTTGGAGAGGGGAAATGAATGGGGACACTGGTGAATATCATTTTATGTGACATCAGTAGATCCAGCTCCTTACGGTGCACAATAGGCATATCAATGTTAAAGAAACGATAACCACGCCAGTTGCCCATGTGAATGAAAGTATTAATACGAAAAACGTGCATGCATGCTATGAATTGTGTGCGCGCGAAACCCGCGACAATGCCCACCTTGGGAGAGTAAATATTCGACGACGTCCTTGTGGCCGCAGAGACAGGCGTAGTATCTAAAAAAGAAATGAAAAATTGTGAGAAGGAAATGACTGCTCGATTTCGACCAGCAACCTGAGTAATTTGTCAGGTCGCGATATCGAGCCGCTCACAGAGGTGTGCCGTCCCATCTGTCCCTCACGTTGAGCTCGCTTTCCTGTTCTTCGACGAGGTACCTTCAGAAAAATAAGGGAGAAGTGAATGACGGGAGGCTGACAGCTGTCATCATGCCGTGCCGGATTCGACACACGACAAAGGGTCGACTTGGGTGCTCGATTTTTCGCGTACTTCACCCGGGCAAGGTCGCCTGTCCTGCAGCTGAGGAACAGCTCCAAGGTGTTCCTCCGGAGTCCATCGTGACTTTCGGCGATCAGGGCGTCTTTCTCCAACCGCATACCTGCGCCGTCCACGCGACTTTACCAAGCTCTCCACACCACTAACACAACCGAAAGCTGTGCACATTCAAGCGGCGATCCGGAAACACGAGGTAGTGGACATGAGCCATTGTTTATTGGTAGTTCCGTACAAAAAAAAAACATTACATAGTATATGCGCAAAAAAAACAATTATGTGAAATTGCCAACTATAAAGTAAGATCATGTTTTAAACATGCAGCTAACTAAAATAAAAAGTATTCTGTTATGAGAGGGCGCCACCTAATGACCTAAGTATAAAGTCCGCCATTTCGACTTCGGAACGTCGTTACACTGTAACTGCTGTAACGTCGTGGAACGCATAGAGCTGCTACTACGAAGATATCCACGCGAGCTGGATTTTGGCTGTTGCTTTCGCGGCCAAACGCGGAGGGAATCTTCGCTGAAGTGGAACGGCGGTTTAGGATTCAAGGTTGGTACTGCGGTGTGACCGCGAGAAACAACGTGTTGTAAAGGGGTTTTGTTTGTGCAGCGCGATGGAGGACGAAGATCCCTTGAAGGAGCACTGCGAGTGGAAAGAGGTAAGTGGTACTTTTCTAAAGAACTTGTGCGCTACCGAGCCTCAACGCGCATTAATTTCTTGGGGCACCGGCAACAGGTGTCCGCCAAACTAATCAACTTCAAAAGTAAAGACACTTACTGGTCATATATCGCTTATTCTTGATTAATAAAACCCGTAATTTTATCAACCAGCACGCTTCTATTCCAGAAGCTTGAAATGTGCCGGTATCGCAATGTGCGTTGAACGCGACGCGCGGTCGCGCGTCCATTGCGCTTTTGCAATGAAGTTTGTAATTTTGTAAAATAGAGTGGAAACAAGAAGCCTGATGCGAGGGACTCGTAACGTACCCTTCAATAATTCGATGATGATACCGTAACGTTGCATCTTTTTTTTTCTGCTCGCGTAATTTGTCGTCGATCTGTGGAGCCATCGGCTTGGAGGGTCGACCGTGAACATTTTTTTTGAAACGCAGGACCGAAACACCCGTACATGCGAAATCTTCTGTACAACTAGCGCATGGAGTCGATGCGACGCGCCCCAGACGCTACTTAAGTTCTAGTACACTTTAGTACAGTGCTCGTTGATCCCCTAATGGTCGCAGTTAAAAGGGAGTCTTTCTCTGTTGTCACTTGAGACGGCGTTCGCCCCCCTGCTGCTGCACTTGCATCATCCGCTGCGACTAGGGGACAATAAATTGCAGACGTGTCTGCTCGCGTGTTTCGATGTCGTAGCCATGGACGAAAACATGATAGTTTTCCGGTATCGGCGTTGGATTCCTGGCCCTATCTCAGCGAAGATTTTCTTCGCCGTTAGATCCCGCCCTGCGGCTCAGTGGGTATACTGCGTTCGGCTGTTGTGTCATTGTTGAGCGTTGTTGTGCCATTATTGAGGCAGGGGCATATTAATGGGTTAACCTTCCTTCCTGCCTTTCAGTTCGTCGTCCTCTCTCTATGCATAACTCATGGAATGGGGGAAGCGGTCCCATTCGAACCATGTGTTTCCTCGACTTCTTTCAAAAAATTGTCTGTGGTTTAGCTCTGGTTAATCCAAGTCGAATTGCGAAAGCTTCGTTTCCTCGGCACGTTGTCTACGCAGCGTCTCATTCCGACGCTCTCGAGAATTCAAAGCGGTCTCTTTCACAGTTGAAGAGGCACTAAGGGAGGTGTCACTTCTAGCCGCATCTGCGTTACGACGCTTCTCCAGTCTTGCGGCGCGTTCTTCTGGCGTCTCTTGAGCGCGTTGTCTCTTGCTCGCTTCGTTCTGTCGTTGTTGCGTCTCTTTCGCGCTCTCCATGACAACTACAATATGCACGCCGTTTAGCTAAACGTTGTTCCCGGTCTTCATGCGTTTCTTCCGCACGCCGCCGCTTCTTAGCTGCAGCACATCGTTGCAGCTTCACCTTATACACATCATCCGGGGTTGCGTGGTGAACGTGCGCGTCACCTGAAGGCAACTTTTTTGAAGCGAAAAGCTTCACTACGCCAGCTTTTCGAGCCGTCAGCGGGGCCGCAAGTTTGACCTTGAATGTAGCTGGAGGTCACGGTGGCCACAAGTTTCAGCTTTAATGTAGATAGAGGTCAAATGGTGGTAGCCAGGTTCGACACATGACGTCAACTACAGCGACTGTTACACCAACTATCTCGACTTTGACTTTACCTCCGGTCAAGTGTCTGTCGGCATCGCATGCACGGGTCATGAAAGTGGGTTCTGCATTAAACGCCGGTGCATTCTGATGTGAAAATGGCACTAGGTGTGATCGATGCGACGCCTGCCGTGGAGACGACACCCGGACCGCGCCCGTATAAGGGAAGGAAAATGAAATGAAGATTTGTTTTAAGGAAAGCAAATTACGCCTGTCTCACATATCTTGGTGGACACCCGAAACGCGTCCGTAAGGGAAGGAAAATGAAATAAAGTTGGTTTTAAGGAAACGAAATGACGCCTGTTTCACATACTCGGTGGACACCCCATCTGCGCCGTAAGGGAAGGAAAGTGGATTATGAAAGTTGGTTCTAAGGAAAGGAAATTACGCCTGTCTCACATATCTCAGTATGGTTATACTATGGAAACCGCCAGTCGCTCGACCACAAACGTAGCCAGGGTACAGTGCTCTAGAATATGGGTAGTGGGTTCAGGGAGCGGCCAGCGGTGAGGCGACTTGTGTCGACGATACCAGATGGCGCCACCAGAGCATGGGCTGTATAAAATGCGGCGCGCCGCGCCTTGGATGCGCGCTGTGCATAGAATCGTCTTGAAATAAGCAAGGCTCTGTCTTTTAAAACAGGTCCTACAAATAGGTGAAGCTGTACACAGATATTGTCAGCGAATAAAGAAAATTAGATGTAGTAGTAGCCAACAGCCGATAGCGCGGTGGTGCGGACGAGCGGCCCCGTTAATGCTTCGCAACGCTGATCGTGCTCTTTTGCAGGTACGGCTCCCATATTTCAACGTTAGTGCATACTAGTATTATCGCCGCCCATAGGAAAGGCTGAGTACAGGGAGAGGAGCAAACATTCTATCGATCATCGGGGTTATCCAGCGGCCAACTCGAAGCTGTCGGCAAACGTGGCCGAGTGTACTCCAGCTTGAGCCATCGGAAGTGTTTTAGTAGAGGGGCGGGGCAACAAGAAATTGGAATAAAAAAAAAACGCTTCACTTAGAGACCGTTGTGTGTACAGCGTACTATATGTGAATGCGATAATTTTAAGTGTGGTATGCATGCCTCTGTTTTGTAAAAAGGAAAGGAACGCCGACCAAAGGTTGTTAAAAAAGACGTTCTGGCTTCCCTATGGAGGCCTTGATAACTCTGATCAAGGCTTCCGTAGGGAAGCCGAAAAGTCTTTTTTTCTAACAACCTTTGGTCGGCGTTCCTTTCCTTTTTACACGAATCTTCTACCTGACCGGACGAGTTTTCGTCGAACTTTAGATTTCATGCCCCTGTTTTAATTGTTGTTTTGATGCATGCATTTTTTTCATCAAAACGAAGGGTCAATTGCCCCCGATGTATAAACGCTGATGAATGCAAGACAAGATAAAATAACTTTTATAAAACAAAGCACTCCTTTATTGCAGCGCTCCAACTATGCACAGTGTGAGACATATTCTTGAATTTCTCAAAGGAATGCCGTGTTTTCTTGTTTGCACAGTACATTTAGCCGCGCGACTATGAGCACTTATTTGCCCATCTTAGCATGAAGCTTCTTTTTCCTGCGAGCTTCTCGCGACTCATTGATTGATTTAACATAAAAATGCAGCCTTGTCAAAACATAAAACTTGAGAATGCTGACTGTGAGCGCTTCTGAGTGCTGGCTGCACCCTACACCACATGAAATCTGAGATTTTCCCAGCACCATAACATCTACTATGCAGTTACTGCACAGCTTTTCCTGACTAAAAAAAGTTATGAAAAGGTTTTCCAGCCTTCTCACCATCAAAAAAAGCACACGAGACGGGTAGAGCAACCCTCCTTTGTCACAAATTGCAGTAAACTCACTGCAAACTCTCTGGCTCCACGCATTGATTTTCGCCCATTCTTAGCTTGCAGTACACAGTACCACTGTAATCAGGTATGCGATGGCAGCTCCAGTATTCTGAAGGAACATCCAGTTTAGAAAAATCGTCCGGCACCGATGCTTCGTCAACTTCACAAGGGTCTTGGTCGTTCGCCAACACGCTACTCTCAGTGTCAATGCCCGGACACCTCGATTCCTTGTTAACGTCGGAAGCATTACTTTGTGGTCTTTTCGCTTCATTAGGATATGTACTTGTGCTTTTCCTCTTTCTAGGTGGTCTCTGTAGCGGTGTTTTCTTTGACAGATAGCTGGGCAGCAAAGTTGGCACCGCATCGGGTAAAAGTTCCGGCTTTCCACGCGGGATGCGGACTTCTTTGCCGTCAATGATGTGTATAAAGTCCCTCACAATGCATGATGGCTCGAAATTAGCTCACACACACAGCAGTTTTCGTCCAAAACCTTATCTTTTCGATGAAGGTTGCGTTCCCACTGCTTCCGTCGGTTCTCATCCTTTGGCACAGCGAAGAGCGACGGCTGATCGCCTTTCGTCCACTGGTATCCCGTTTTGCACCCGGGAGCAAAACAATGCCGTTGACGCCGACGATTCGGCATGACCGTAGTCTTAACGCCGCGAACTCACAAAGAGGAAAAATGCACCGCACAAAAAGCAACAAACAGCTGCAGGCAGCTTGGCGGCTTGGCGGGACTGCTAGCCGCGCGCGCGGGCAGCGCGGGCGCGCCGAGCCTACAGCCCACGCTACAACAGCGCCACCGCTTACATCCGGGACCTGTCGACACTCGCCGCCTCACTGCATCGCATGGAGCGCGCCGGCTCCTGAACCCACTACCCATATTCTAGAGCACTGTAGCCAGGGAGATGCAGCTTTTCGCTTTCGGCCAGGGTTAACCAGAGCTAAGCACCAGCAATTTTTTTTTTTGGCAATGCGGTATAGAGGCTAGGCAGGAAAGGAGAGAGGGACTTTGTCCCCTTGCCTTGTTGTCCATTGTTCGGCTCCATAGTTTCCCCCCTTTCACCCCTCCACACCCCTAGCCGAACAATGAACAACTCCCCCAGGGCACGGTGTCAAAAGCCTGTCTCCTTCCCTTTCCTCCCTAGCCTCTGCAGCATTGACAAAAAAGTTGTCACCTCTCATGATCCTAGTGGTCGTGGTGGTTGCTATGATGGGGGGTGGGGGGGGGGGGGGGGGGTGGGGGGGGGGCGTACTGGTCCCGACGTATGCTGATCTCGCCCCGTGCTTTCTCTCACCCGCGGTGCGAGGAAGAGCGACGCGTGATTGGCGGAGGGGGTTGTCCCATAAACAGCCCTCGCCGCGAACTTGTACTTGTGAAGTAATAATTGGTTATGAGGAAAGGCGCAGTAACTGTCCCACTCTCGGTGGACAGCTCAATCTCGCCGTGAGGGAAGTGATGAAGGAGAGAGGGTGTGAGAAGGGGAAGGGAGAACGAAGGGGCGTAGTGGAGGGCTCCGGATTAATTTCGTCGTCCTGTGGCTCTTAAACATGCGCTGGCGTTGCACAGCACGCGGGCGTCTTTTGCTGCATTTCCCCTCCATTTGATAGGCGGCCGCCGTTGCCGGGATTTGGCTGCGTCCTCGCGTTTATCTCCCGCACGGCGTCTTTTTAATGACGCACTCAGAAATGGGCAGATTGGCGCCAAACACATTATAAAGTTTCCATATAAGTAAATTAAAGCGACGCTGAGGACAGACAGCACGAATTTGACCTTTGTCGACAGGATGCCGCATTCCAACGGCAGAGAAGTTGCTTTCAATGACAACGGAGCTATTATGAGCTAGAAACGGCCAAGAAATAACATGCAGCTAGTATCGTAGTAGTATCGAGTGATCTATGGGCTCCTGCGCTCTAAACTGATCATATGTGACCACTCGGACCAAGCAAAGCGAGTGGGACGCCATCTCCGGACACACAGCATTACCAGCATTACCACAGCATTACCTCTACTCCGTTACCCTCGTCACAGACAGAGTGCTCCCAATTGTCGAGAAGTTTACAACAATAAATGCATTTAACTCGTTTAGTGGCACTGAAAAGATTGGCCGTTCAGTTTACGCAACACAAACGACAATGCGGTCCAGCGAGTGAAGTGCGCTTTCCCGCAGCGCGATGTCGGCGCGCTGGGGCGCTGTAGCAGACGACGTGAAGCCCCGCCTACAGGTACACATGCGTCGTCTGCGCCGCTTCGCTTCGATATGCGGCCGCAACGGATGCACTGGCGCTCCGCAGAGCGCCGCGTCGTCTGCTGAGAGCCGTCTGCACGTGCACAACTTTTTTGCACCTCCTTGGTAAAAAAAGTTGTGCGCACGCAGACTGCTTTCAGCAGACGACGCATGTTAGCTCGTAAATATTGAACGTGAATTGAGAGACGCCTTCTCTGTGGTCGACGGGTTCGGTGTCATTCTGCGAGAAAATGGCGATGAAACCTACGCGACAGCAGGGGCCGTATTCTGTACCGCTCTCTAAATCGCTCTCAATTTTCTGTGTTTTGTGCTGTAGCTGCCATGTTATTTGTGCTGTGCCTTCTGAGCAGGCAGGTACTGCTGATTCGCCGCTGCCATTCTGCTGCGGCGACTGGGACGCCAGGGCTAGCAGCGCGGCCCATCTCGTTCCGAAGGACATTTTTTTTTTCTTTTATCGCTGCTTATGAAGAGCTAAATGAGCAAGGCGGGTTCTCGGGGGTGATTTCCGGGCGCCCTCTGCTAGGCATCGGAAAATATGCAGAGGCCTTGAAGCGCGCTGAAAGTTCTTCGAACGTCTTTCTCAGTGTCTGAAGAGCCTGAATCCGTAATTGAAATAGCTCGCAACAGCGCTTTTATAGCACTTCGGAATTCGACTGCCGGCAGTCGAATCTTAAGTAAGGTGCAGCAAAAGACAGCACGGAGTCGGTTTCCTCGTATTCACTGTGGGAAGCGTAGAACTACTTCATAGCAAGGAACTATGCGATGTCGTCGTCGTCGACCATGGCCGACACGCGAGAGCTTAACCCCTCCACGGTGAGCAGACGACAAAACCTGTTTGCACGCGCTCGATTGAAAATTGTCGCACCTATGAGGTTTGCATGGAGCTTCCTCGACACCACCTGTACCACCATGGGCGCTCTAAGCATCATAGGGCGGAGAGCTACCGACGGCAGAATTACAACTTTTGGCCAAAAAATAATGAAAAAACAAACGTTGCTCGAGATCAAGAATGTCCTATAATTTAATATTCTGTCTATATATAAATCGTAACAAACAAGGAGAAAAGCATGCAAATGCAAAGTTTACTCAAAATAAGCGATGGCTTGATCTCCTATTGGCCAAGCATTGCAGGCCACAAAAGCCGATACTTCGTGCTTAACAGGCGCACTCTTAAAAAGAAAAATGTTTTTGAAAAAAATGTCGCTTCAACATTTTAGAAGATTTTTTCAAGGTATTTCGAAAAACAAAAGCCTTTTATTGGCGTCGTGTGCTGTTGCGTTTTCGCTACTATGGCTTTTGCACACTACTTTTACGCCGAAGTCGTCTGTGCGGAGCGCGCCGTGGATACGGAATGGGACATCTTCGTAACGCCACTCTTGTGTTCCTGAAAAAAACCTACTGTCCCGCACCAAGTAGCTCATCGCCCCATGATGCTTTGCGCGTCCATGGAAGTTCAGGTGCAGCGCCGCCAGCTTTCCTTCTAGTTATCAGTAAGAAACTCTATGCCTAAAGTCCCTCAATGAAGCAAAAGTAACGCAAAGCTTTGAACTTTCCGGCTTCCTTCCTCCCCTAGCGCTCCGCCGGATAATCGAGCCTCCCATTGGCCGAGGTGCCGTGGTCACGTGTTAGCGCGCGCTTTTTTGGCTCCGGAGCAGACGCCGGTGCCATTGTCGGTTGTAGGAATCGCGCTTCGTTTTCTTTCTGTGCAACAGTTTTGGCGGGAAGTGTTTTTCCATCTTTGACGGCGTCTACGCGTTGCGGTGATGCTAAGCTTCTGTTGCGCGTATGGATGCAACAACCGAGGAGGCAGTGGGAAAAGATTTTTTGTAATTCCGTCCGGAAAAAGCAACGCGGCTCGCCGAAAGTTTTGGCTGCACAGGATCAGCCGGGCAAACTTCGATAATGTGCTGGATCCGCAGCTTTGTGAGGTGTGTGGCCGTTCTTCAGTTGTCAGTAGTGTTTTTTTTTTTTGGGGGGGGGGGGGGTGATTTTGGTGCGAAGCGCGAGCGACTGCAGTCTTCGCAGTAAATCCTGTTTGGCATAGTTGTAGATGGACTGGTTCGCTCGTAGGCTACGAAAGCTGTGCTTTTTGTTGTCTTATGCCCACCGTGCCAGCTCTGCTAGATTCTGCAGGTGCAGCTTTGATCGCATTTCGTGGCGTCCACGTGATTGCAGTCAGACTCGTTCGCAGGCTCGACTCGAAAGTTACACTTCATGTTGTTTAATCCCCCATCTCTATGTTGCTTGCGTTGGAGGTCGAGCTTTCAGCTTGCGCGCTGCTGCAGGAATTTTTTTCGCAGTTGAACTCCTTCGCTTACGAACCCCATACTAAATAGGCAGTTCTCGCTGTTTGATACCCGCTGTACAATATAGGTCTAGCTTTTATATTGCGTGCATTGCTTGTCGTACTTGTGTCATTACAGATGCACTCCTTCACTCACGAATTCGATAGCAAAAGGGCGGTTCTTGCTGTTTGAGCCTCCGCTGATCATACTGCTCGCGGTGCAGGTCTATCTTTCTTGTTGGGCGCATCGCTGGACGTATTTGTTTTGTTGCAGTTGGACTCCATCGCTCACGAACTCGATGCCAAAGGGGTGGTTATCGCTGTTGAAGCCCCCGCTGTTCATGCTGCTCGCGATTCAGGTCTAGCTTTCATGTTGTGTGCATTGCTGGACGTATATGTCAGGCAGGGTCCATACCAAAATCGGGCGTTACTGTGCTTAGGCACAGTAATGCAGCTATCGCTTGAATACTCGATATCTGCATGGATAATAATTGAGAATGCAAGGTAGGACCTTCTTTAAACATAGTTGTAGACATTTTGGGTTCAAGGCAGTCATCTCTGCCGAGAATCCATGCAAAAATCGCGCTGCGTGGAACTTTGTAACGGGGATAGGTGGTGTCAAATGAATCACCAACGCAGGGGTGTGCGCACTGATACTATTTCCAACGTCCGACTTTGGCAAAGCTCTTATGGCCTTTTGTGGGGTCTGCTGACGTGTTAACACTTGTGCATGTTTTTCAAGTTGTGAAAGCTCACGCTCTCTGTATATTTTTCGTGTTTTGTATTGTTCCTCGTAAGGTTGTGTCTTACAAGATCTTACTTTATTCGTCTTAGGATCACTTCACCGAAGACCAGTTTGAGAGCCATGTCCTTCGGAATTACGGTATAAAGAAAATAAGGCCAGATGCAGTACAAAAGGGAAGGCAATGTTCTCTTACAGGACATTTTTGCATATGCTGACCCAAGAGGATAATCACCTAAACAAGCAGCATTCGAATGACTCATGCGGCACTGTAGTTGCTCACGAAACAGCGTTAGATGCCTTTCTTGGTTGCTGTTAATCAACCCAAACTATTAACCCTACATCAAAATTCTGATCACAACCGTGTTACAGTGTGCAACTATAGGGCATCGTGTTCGCCTATTTACAAACATTATGTGGCTGACGTGAGTCGGATATTTTTAATGGTAGCCTGCGAGGTGTCCGAGGTATATTAACTCCAAAATAATCTCCAAGCTTTCCTGCACTAAAATAATTAAAATTGAGACGAGTAATCGCCTACACACTGAATAGCACAGCCCATTGCACGAGCCAACGCGCCTTTGAGAGAATATATTATAGGAGCGTTAAACCGCCATCCGTTCAGATAAAGTCTAGGCCGCACATCTAGTCGCATGTCGGCCCAGTTCTTCTTTGCAGAGTTGAATGTTTAATAAGAATGGGCAAAAGACGCCGGTTGAAAAACACAACTCCGAGACATTCACTATAGTGCCACGAGCTCGCTTGCTCACTCCACCTCCGCTGTGTGCACCGCGATCAAAGCGATCGCAGTACGAAAAGTTCTGATAAAGCAGTGCGACGTGGGTCGGGGCAGTTATTTGGGCAAGTAATTTTTGTACCTCCCATGCCATGCGGCCGAATCAGAGGCAAAAATGCAACAAAAAATTGATTCGGTCGCGCGTTCCACTACGCGCCAAAGCGCGAGCGTTGGGAACACAACGCACTGAGTATATTCACTATAGTGCCGCGAACTCGCTCGCGCACGCCACTTCCAACGTATGCTCCGCAGTCAAAGCGATCGCACGGCAAAAAGTTTCGATAAAGCAGCGCTGCGTTGGTTGGGGCAGTTATTTATTTTAGTAACTGATTTTTCGATCTTCCATGTCATCATGTCATTTCGACCGAAGCAAAGGTAAAAAATTGGAGGCTTATCAAGGTTAAGCCCAGTGGATGCGAAGCATACACCCTCGGAGCGTTGTCGTCGAGCCGCATATTGAGCGCGCCGCTTGGCTAGGCGTTCTTCGCGTTCTTCATCGGTTTCCGTAGCACGCTGCAGCCTTCGTTTTGCATTCCTATTATTGTTTGGAGGCATCTTGACCGCATACACGCCCGGCGCAAAGACGCTGGCGCGGTTGCGGGGCACAGAGACTGACGCGACGGCGGGCGCGCGCCGCTTCATCCCTGGCGTGACGTCACATATCACGTGATGCAGCGATGGTGGCGCCGCCGCCGCGTCGCGCGCGACGGCGCGAACCGAAGCGTGGTGGCCACCGCCGGGAGGCGACCGACGGCGCTATATGAGGCCCCATCTGCAGCCGGTGTGACGTCATCACGTGACGTCACATCATGTGATCTCACTTCAGGGTCAATGGTGGCCACCGCCGGGAGGCGACCGACGGCGCGATATAAGGCCCCATCTGCAGCCGGTGTGACGTCATCACGTGACGTCATGTCACGTGACCCCACTTCAGGGTCAATGGTGGCCACCGCCGGGCGTCGCACGAAGGCCCGAAACCTACGTTAATATGCTTCGCATAAAAACGCTACACAAAATTCATTCGGGCGCGCGGTCTCCTGCGCATCAAAAGGCAAGCGTCGGGAGCGTCTGCTAGCATCCCCCGGCCTAGGAGCCACCACCGTCGGCGCACGGGAGGGGCTGAGAGAAGGGGCGCTGGCATAGGAGGAGGGGGAGGAGATGTCGTTACTTTTATTCTATTGAGGGGCTTTAACTGCACCTGCACCGCAGAACTGGTTCTGCACGGCACTGGCACCAGCAGCTTTTTTTCAGGATTGGTGCTGTAAACCAGCACTGAATTGAATGCGTTAGATAATTCAGTGACTCTAAACAGGCTGTTCAATTTAGCTGCACTTGTTGCACCAGTTCAGCCAAGTTCCACGAGTTCAGGCAGTCCAGTGCTGCTTGGCACTGGCTGCTTCTAAAGCAGATATGGTCGAGTGCAGGCCTAGTCGTCTGCTAGCTTTGGCGTCGCCACCAAATTTCAGCTAGTTGTGTGCACCCGCATCAACGTCATCCAAGTTGCGATTACAAACCCCAAAAAATGGTCGTTTTCTAGAAAAAAAAAATGCACACATGATGTGCGAATATATGTTGGAATGCTGCCACTGGTTGACTTGGCCTCTGAGGAAAATCCTGAAGCCTCGACCAGCAACGCACCTTCCTTTGAAGAGACAACTGCCGCAATTTCATCATCTTCTGCAACCTACGCATGGGCACCGCCATGTTGCTGCACTACAGCTGCACCTTCCATTGCAAAACGAATATGGAGGTGCAGCGGACGCATGCTGCACTTGCAAAACGAATGCGAAAGGCCTGCACTCTTTGAACTACAGGTCCGTTCGATTCGCCTGCACTCGATGCACCAGTGCTGTAAAGTTCTGAAACGGTGACTCTAGTGTGCAGGGCCAGTTCCACCAATTCAAGTGCAGCTTGGCACTGACTGCTTTCAAAATGAATGGTCGAGTGCAGGTCTGGCTGTCTGCTAGCCTTGGCGTCGCGAGAAAATTGCAGCCAGTGCCCGAACCGTGTGAAAAAAATATGCCGCCTCGTTTAAGTAACGAGCGTTAGGTGTTTGGTGGCGCCATCTATCATCCATGCAATGTATTACCACGTGATTAGGCTACCTTTCCATACTTCACGGCGAGCGGGCGCCTACTGCCTTGAGGTCGGATATTTTTACCACTCTGGGCCGAAAAGCTTTTTCGACTCTTTGGAGGGCCATTTTTTCCTTATCTCAATGCGGTAGGTGCCCGGTCACCATGAGGTACGATATTGTGAGCCGCGGAGTGCTGACGTCACGGCCGCCATGTTAAGCCTGACCATTACCTACTCACGAATATGCCATTAGTTAGATCATGATGCTATCGGTTAATTATAAGCAATTAAATATAAGCCTAACTATAACTAAATATTAACTTCATTAGTTAATTTTGGTGTCTAACGTGTTCTACTCATGTAGAGGATTCCAAATGTTTAATCCATTTATAATGACCTCATTAACTACTGAGTTCTAAGCGAATAAACAGTCACATGATTAGTCAATTATGACGTCACAGAATGATTGACGCTGCCAACAATCACCAATTTGATATACTAATGATGTCGCCAATCAATCACCAATTGGGTTGCTGTAGCTATTATATGGGGGCCACCATCTTGCATTCCCCAGGCTTAGAAAATTTCGCACCGAAGGGAGGTGGTAGCAGACCCCAAGAAGTCGAGAAGCATGACGTATAAGAGCTAAGGCTCTTAAAATTTTCGAACACAACATCGCAGCGAAGTGGCGCCATGAGCCAGCCTCGATCGACGCATGTGCGCCTCGCAGCAGCTCGTGCAAAATGCACGTGTGTTCTTTTACTTAACACAGCAGAGTTGTGTGCGTGCCGAGTAAATAGCGAGTAAACAGTAAATAGCGGCGCGTCCGCTGTGATTGTGACAGAGGGCACTTTTGCACTGTGTTCGCACGCATCTGTCCACGAGTAATGGTTCGCCGCACGCGGGCGCACCAGCACAGAAGTATTGACACACACACACAGCACGCGTGGTTCTCTGCTCACACACTGCACAGAAATCGCCGCAAGTATTTACAGACCTGATCATCAGGCCCCCAGTGACGCACCGCAGGAGTAGGACTCTACTGGGGTACCATTCTCGTCGACGAGCAGATAAACCTTAGTTCCTTCGCCGCATTTATCGCAACGCACAAGCCATCGTCTCGCAAGCTATCGCCTGCTTCCATGGCTGCTGCAGCTGCAAGATTTTGGCACCGACCACTGATGAGGTGCATAGTTTTCCTGAACTTTTCCTGAACTAGACCTGCACAACAATAGGTGCCGGCTGCACACACGCAGTGGCCCCACCTGGCAGCCCCCCTGCCACTGCCCGTGCACATCTGGTAAAGTGCTATATGTCTACGCTAGTAGGCCTCTGCTCTGCTAAAATACTCTAAATATGTCTGAAGGTTGCATGGACTCTAAGCTGGGTGGAAAAACTCTTCGTATCGTGAACAACGAGCGGAGGCCATGAGACAGCCGATAAGACATCGCGGTGAGAGGACATGAAGTGAGGAGATGATGAAGGTTCCAAAGTGCGAGCAACGAAATGACAGCGTGAGATGTCAATGCTGCGCGAAGGGCCAAGCACCTACAAGTGTCGAATACGCCTCGTGCCCGAAACGTCCTTTTCAGAAAACTAAGCGCCAAGTTTCATCGGTTCTGGCAGTATAATATACAGCTTCGGAGGCCCGTGTAGCGCGCATGTGAGTCTGCACCTGTGGCATCGACATAGAGGGATCAAAGGCCGACAGAAAAAGTTTATGAGAAGTGGGTGCGCGAAACAAAAAAAAATATTGTGGCGCCATTAGGCAGGCCAGTCTCCTGAAATCGCTGCAAGTTGGGGACACAGGCGACTGGGTCACGAGGCAACGTAAAAACAAATTTGATTGTTCCTGAAGCACGCATCCGGTTAATTTTCGTTACCGACCGTAGGTCTCCATCTTCGCTGGCGAACACACTCTGGTGAACACAATATATCAATCATAAAATGTTAGCTGGGCTTTCAGTATAATATATTCATTCGCAGGCAGGGCAAGGAATCCTCAAAGAATTATTTTAGCTTACCTCCAACGGTGCAAAATAATGCCCTTGCGGTCGAGTTACACTCTTGTTTCGAGTACTTGGCCCTAATCAGAATCTGAAACTATAGGTTCCCAGGCGTTTTATCATGCGTTTACTGCCAGGTTCGCTAAGCATATACACGGAATGCACTAGTTGCAGTGGCGACAAGGAAAGCACGAAATGCTGTTTTTGCTTTAAGGTTCATCCGCTTTTGGCGTGAGAAGTGAGCGATTTTCCGCTCCAGTCTTTGAGTCTTTCAAGTGTCTCGTTCTGAGTTCTCAGGCCATTCGCGTTAACTGTCAAGTGCAATGTTGAACCTTCTTGCGGGGATGGCGAGGGTTGTTTATCCGCGTGGAGTAGATCAGCATCTTCGGAGAAGGCACATAGAAATAACGGCTTTTAGTCAGATACAGATTTTGGCCGCAGTCGGCATGCGCTCGCACCTCTTGGCGAGCGCGTGCGCATACCGCCCTCGTGAGGTCACGTAGGCACGCGCATGCACAGACTGCCTACGCGAGGGCACGTAGGTGCGCGCATGTGCAGACCACTTCCGCGAGGGTGCGTAGGCGCGCTGCGCGTTCACTGCATGGAGCTGAGGGCATCGCGGCGTCCCCTAATGTGTGAGTCGCGCACTACTGCTCTGTGCTCACGGTATGTACTACGCAACAGGCGGTCGTGTCATTTGTAGTGCCAGGGCAGCACTTGGTACCTACGTGTATGGTCGCGGCTCCGCGTTTGTGTCATCCATACAGCGGCGCGGGAGAGTGTTCAGAGCGCCCAAAATTTTGCACTTTGTACGCAATGCACTTCAGCTGTCAGCTTTACTCTCTTGAAATTGTGGTTTATTTGTTAACTTTTGATTACATGCCTGTACCCCTCCAATGTAATACCCTCGAACTGAGGGCCCCTAGGGGTATTTTGTATAAATAAATAAGTAATTAAAATAAATATCAGCCATAACGGTATCATCGAGATTCACATACCTACGAGACATATCCTAATGTATATGCGCTTTTAATGCTCAGTTTCATTGCCTGTGAAACATCAAGGCATTTATGATGCAGAGGTTGCAGTCTAATGGACGTACAGGCTGTTTCACACTTAGAGGGAAACTGGGAGTGCATGGCAGCCGCGTTATGCGAAGTGCTTGCCCCGATAGAGGAGGAGAAACGGCGACAAAGATGCATGCGCAAAACAAGCACTGCCTGCTGTTATTTCTGCACATGTGCCCTGAGGCGCCAATTCTCGCTGCCTCTCGCCGGCAGCACTACTGGAACCATGGCGGCACGCACTCCCAGTTTCCCTCTAAGTGTGAAATAGCCTGCACATGGTTGATTGAGCGCACGTGTACTGGCATTCAGTTGCGTATGCATATGAAGAGGCGTTATAGCACTACAATGCAGGCAGGCCTGGGCATGCCATCTTGCTTCGTTTTTTAAAATTCTCATCTGTTTATGTTTTCCTTCTGCTGGCATGTTACACTATTGAGGTGAACACTGCATCAAACTTGTTTTGGTGGCAAGGAATTTGCAGTGAGCATTTGGTGCGAGTTCGTTAGATTTAACCATATTGCATCATGTGATTAGCTTAACAGGGTGTTTTACTTCCTGTTAAACCGCATTTTTAAAATCCATTTCTTTTCATGCTAATGTTGGTTAAGACAATTCCAACAATGAACATTTGGTGCCAGTTCATTAGATTTAATGGTATTGCATCATGTGATTGGCTTAACAGGGTATTTTACTTCCTGCTAGGACACATTTTTTTCATGCAAATGTTGGTTAAGGATATTCCAACATTCAAATATATGATTTCGATGATAATATCACAGCTCCTTGAGAAGCTGACTGTTTATGGCGTTATGTGTTTCATGGGGTTTAGCGTCCCAAAGCAGCTTGGGTTATGAGGGACGCCGTTGCGGAGGGCTGCAGGTAATTTTGACCACCTGGGATTCTTTGACGTGCACAGACATCGCTAAGTACACGGGCCTCTAGCATTTCGCCTCCATCGAAATGCGACCACTACGACCGGGATCGTACCTGTGTCTTTTGGGTCAGCAGCCAAGCACCATAACCACTGAGCCACCGTGGCGTCTTGTGCCAGAGGGGATTATGTTGAGTTGGCAAGAAACGAAAGTAAAATATCACTTTTAAATGGCCATTTATAGCGTACCAGGCCTTCAGCTTTCTATGTTTGTCTATGATATTCTGATTGAGGACATGATAATATCATGTGCGTGACCTCTGTCTTTGGCAGTTTAAGAGGAATGGTGCCACACTAGCCAACATTTGGTTAGCTCTGAAAACTAGATTACTTACATTATAGTGTCTAGAGAAAAATAGTATGTGCACAAGGCTTGCAATGTCAGCTGTTTTTGTCAGACTTGTTTGAGATATCATGTTTGTTGTCAGCATGACATGACATCTTCACATAGCAAGGTCACGTGGCCGTTGCCTTCAGTCAAATGACCGATGGGTCACATGGAGCTTGTGACCCATTAATTAAAGGCTTGCACCAAATTCTAGTTGCACATTCATTTTTTGTAATGATGCACAAGAAGTTAGTAAACTTAAATTGCCTTGTTGAATTCGCTTACACCTGATAAATAACTTGTAATTGAATTTTGTTTCTGTGTCACTTTCAACACAAGTGGTGGTTGTAATGAGGCCACTTGAAGCATGCAGAAACTGCCGTATTATATTTACTTGTTCATCTGTTCTCCTATCAGCTCTTGGCGCTGGCTGGTGCAAGAGCTCTACAGATTTAAGGCAGTCAAGAAACACTTGTGTCACATTTCTTTTTCTCATATGTGTCTTATGTGACAGTCAGGTAGCACTTAAGTCACATTTTTTTTTGTCATATGTGTCTCATGTGATTAGAAGTCTAATTACACATCATAGGCAGGTCCAGCATTGTATTGTTGTGAACACCACCTGTCATAGTTGGCAGCTGCTAAAGTGAAGACAGGAAAATCGCCCTCTCCACTTATAGAGGAGGGACCACCTGCCTTGGTTGGCAGGGACTAAAGTGGAGAGGAAAATAATCTCTCTACTTGTAGAGGAGGGACAACCTGCCACATTTGGCAGGTGCTAAAGCAGAGACAAGAAAATCCCCTCCACTTGTAGATGAGGGACCACCTGCCACAGTTGGCAGGGGCTTAAGTGGAAAGGAAAATAATCTCTCTACATGTAGAGGAGGGACAATCTGCCACATTTGGCAGGTGCTAAAGCAGAGACGAAAATCTCCTCTCCACTTGTAGAGGAGGGACCACCTGCCACAAATGACAGGTGCTAAAGTGGAGAGGGAAATAATATCTTCACTTATAGAGAGGAGGGAAAGGCTGGAAGGCGGCTGCCACAAGAAGAACCCAGAGGGCAGCTACCACGGACGAAGAAGGTTCTGATGTGGATGGAGGAATGCGCAACCTGAGGGTGGTTGCCACGGGAACAACCGGTTGGTAGTTACCATGGAAGGCGGTGGGCCAGTCAGCCTATTCCAAACAGCTTTCGCTGATTAATGCACTAAGCCAACAACCTTAGCTCTTCAAGCAAGAAGAATTAATGCTATTATATTATCATCGTATAATGATAATCACACACCCAATAATCTTTTGTTTTTTTTCCTGCTGCAGGAGTATGAGGACTTCAAGAGGAAGGTCATTAAAAGACAGTAAGTCTGCTCATGGCACTTAAAAAGACCTCGGTTCTTAACACTGTACACTTTTCTTGCAGCAATATGATTGAGCAGTTGGAGGCTTCATCGAGGCAAGGTATGTGTCTTTCTTTTTTTTCCTGTTTATCGCAGGACAGTCTACCACATTTGTAACAAATGTACAAAGCGACTATAGTTGCAACAAATGTGTTTTCTCTTGTCCATGTAACTATTGATTGATTGATTTACCAATTGATTAATAGAGTGATTCATTGAGGAACACACAAGCCAGGCCATTTTTGTTATCCCTACAATCTGGGGTTGAAAATACTAATGTGTTCTGATGTCGCTGATAGGAAGATTCTGGCGTTTGTAGGTGTGGGCTGTATTTACCTGGCCCACGAAGCTCTGCCTCAGCGCAGTCTATGCGGCACTGTTCATAGACGAGTACCATTGCTGCTACAGTTGAAGGCAGATTGAAAATTATCCTATTTTTAGCTTGCCTTCCTTTCAAAATCAGCTGGCACTAGTTAGAAAATATGTAGCAGCAGCAGCGGCTTTATGCAGCAGGAGCAGCACCAGCCATCGAAGATGATAAGCGGCTGTTGTCCGGGGTGACACCACTTGCCGCTTCTAGTTGTGTCGTGGGAAGTTTCCCTGGAAGCGACAGGGAGCGGTACACTGACGCGCTGCTGCACCAAAGGTGCGATGATACCAGCACTTACTGGTTTGAAGAGGTGGGGCAGCACTACGTCGGCAAGGTGAGGCCTGGTGGCGGGAAGGCGAAAGAGAGCAGGAGGTCGACAGTGCGGTGATTTGATCGGAGAGACGTGTGATCTGGGCATGGAAGCCGTCATGAAGGCTCTGAAGGTCCACGCGGGAGGGAAGAGATGATGGTGGGGTGGGAGGCTGGGACACTGCGCCGAGAGAAATGTTGGAGTAGGAAACGTCCATGTTGGATGCCGCCAGCTCAGCGTGCTTCTCCAAAGCATACCGATAACGGCAAGCGCTGAAAGAAAAACTCACGCAGGAAGGCTTGGTTGAAGGTGGCAGCCTTGTCGCCCAGGAGCTGCTGGAGTCGCCGCAGCAACTGTGTTGGTTTGCAGTCCCCCAGTTCTTCGGAGGAGATGAGCTGCTGCAGGCGGCGATGTTCCGAGACGGCTGTTCACTTGAGCTCAGCAGCCAGCGTGTCAAATGGGGCTGAGGCGGGCGGAACTATAAGGAGGTCGCAGACTTCAGCGGCAATCTCAGGTGGTAGCGATGCAGCGGCGTGATGAAACTTCTGCGCTTGGGTGGTGATGCGGCCAATAGCAAACTAGCTTTTGACTTGAGTGAGCCAGAGTTGAGGATTGGCCGGCGAGAACTAGGGAAGGCGAAGGGACAGCACAGAGACTGCACCCTTCTTACGCTGCTGCTGCGTAATACCCTCCTCTGCTCCGTCCTTCCAACTTCTTACTGCTCGTCAAACACCAGGTCACGCATCACATTGTGACCACTGGTCCGACCACGCATGCTCGCCTGTCGCCTTGCTCCAGACCGTTAACAGATCACCCGCAACGAGTTTGAACACATGCTTGAGCTCGGCATTATCCGACCTTCATCTAGCCCTTGGGTGTCCTCTCTACACATACACATGGTACCGAACAAATCCCCAGGAGACTGGCGTCCCTGTGGTGATTACGCGCCCTCAACAACACTACCATTCCAGACCGTTATCCCTTACCTCGCATCGCGGATTTTACCACCGCTCTGCATGACGCTACAATTTCTTCTGAAATCGATCTCACCAAGGCCTACCACCAAATCCCTGTAGAACCAACCATCCGATGTACCCAAAACTGCAATCATCGCACCATTCGGCCTCTTCGAATACCTCCGCATGCCATTTGGCCTCTGTAACTCTGGCCAGACATTTAAACGCTTCGTGGACAGAGTTACAAGGTGTCTAGCTTTCTGCATGGCCTACATCGATGACCTTCTCATATTCAGCACGATACGGAGCAGCACTTGCTACACCTCCAGCAGCTTCTTCTTCAACGTCTCTCTAATTACGGCCTGATCATCAACAGAGCAAAATGTGAATTCGGCAAGTCGGAGCTCGACTTCCTTGGCCACCGTGTCAACAGCTCCGGCATCCGGCCTCTCCCATCAAAAGTCCAGGCCATTCAAGACTTTCCTCAGCCTGCCTCAATCCGCAAGCTCCGTGAATTTCTTGGCCTTATCAATTTTTACCGCCATTTCATCCCTCACTGTGCTGCACTCCTCAAACCACTGATGGACATGCTTCAAGACAAGAAAACAAACTCCACACAGCTGACATGGTCTTCAGCTGCTCTGGATTTTTTCCAGACCGCCAAAGCAAAGAAGCCGCCGGAAGTATTGCTTTTCTCGATGTTCTCGTTCTCCGCACTCCCGATGGGCTCGCCACTACCGTATACCGAAAGCCCACACATACCGGCAAGTACCTCGATTTTATATCTGCCCATCCCATAGGCCACAAATGCTCCGTCATGTCCGCTCTGTTCAAGCGAGCTGGTCGTCTATGTTCTAGTCCTGGCCTTCTCTCTTCCGAGCAGCAGAAAGTTCGCGTCGACCTTAAAATAATGGCTACCCCCGTCAGATGCTAGACAAGAACGCCGCTGTAAGGAACCTGCTCAGCCCCAGTTTGTTGGGCAACAGAAACGCGCGACTGTCCCGTATTCCCGGGGTACAAGTGAGGCTCTGGCGCGAATATTTGCCAAATACGGCGTTCGAATTGCGCACGTACTGTCCAGCAAGCTGAAACAGCAGCTGTGTCACGTGAAGGACCGCCTAGAGCGCACATGTTACCCCGGCGTTGTATACAAGATCCCCTGCAAGGATTGCGATGCATCATACATTAGCGAGTCAGGTGATTTTAAAAGAAGAATAAGGGAACACAAGAATGACGCCAAGAAAGGTCGCACTTCCTCCAACGCACTTGCAGAGCATGCCCAAATGATGCAGCACACCATTGACTGGGAGAACGCCACAATCTTGGACACGAAGAAACCTTTATCTTCACGATTACTTCTCGAATCATTTTACATACAGACGACCAAGAATGCTATCAACAGGACGAGAGGGAATCTCCCCGATATCTACGCCCACTCACTGTGCAGTCAAGTCCGCTTATAAGTAGCGGCCCATTCCGCCCATCCTCTTTGTGAACAAGGGACCCGTATGGGTCTCGAAACGTCATGTGTTAAATATTTTTCTTTGGCGAGTGTATGTTTCTTGTGCTTCCAGTATGCTTCCCCCTCGCCAGACAGGATTCTGTCGAACCCTTGATTACGAAACTATCCGATTTCGCTCTCCTTGCTCATCCGCGCCCTGATGCACCCCTACGCCTCCGACTCCGGTGTTGGAGCCGTGCTCCACCAACTCGTGGATGGTTCTTGGAGGCCTCTATCTTTTTTCTCCCGCAAGTTTTCCGCTGCCGAAAGCTGCTACAGTACTTTCCGCCGTGAACTTTTTGCCATGTATATGTCCGTGCGGCATTTCAAGCACTTCCTTGAAGGTCGGCAATTCCACATCACCACCGACCACAAACCACTTATTTTTGCCATCAAATTGGGGAGCGGTAAATTCTCGCCCCGTGAAATTAGTCACCTTTGGTACGTGGCAGAACTCACGACCGACATCAGACATGTGCAAGGTCTTCACAATGCCCCGGCGGATGCTCTGTCACGTGTTACTGCTTCCCTCGCCTCCGCTGCTCCACCACTGAACCTCGACTTTGCCGCCCTTGCAAAAGTGCAGCAACATGACACGGAAGTTATGGACCTTCGCAGGAACCCACGTTCGCCGGTTTTCCGTGAAATTCTCCTCTCTTCGTGCCCTGTCCCCATCATCTGCGACACTTAGGCCAGCACTCTGTGCCCTTTGGTGCCCTCTGCCTTTCGTTGTCTTGTCTTCGACGCCCTCCGTGGCCTGTCCCATCCCGGAATTCGCGCCATGCAGCACCTTCTCACAAAACGTTACGCCTGGCCTGGCATCAACAAGGACGTGCGCACCTGGGCCCGTGCCTGCCTGGCTTGCCAGTAGTCTAAAACTCAGCGACACACAACCGCTCCCTTCGGCTCGTTCCCTGACTGGGAGAAAATTGACTGGGAGAAAATGACTGGGAGAAAATTGCTGCTTAAATGCGAGTATGTCTGAAAAGTAAAAAAAAGTATGGTCTATAAATGTGTGTGTGTGTATATATATATATTATGTATGCATGTCTTTCTCGAATCCTGTTTTCTTTTTGTCTGCCACCATTATTCACCGGCTGAGTTAATTTATTGTACAGGTAACTATAAAACATTCACATTGATCTTAGAAGCACAATTTCAATCTCAAATACCACGGGCATTTTTTGTGGTTCTGCAGCTTCATTTGTGTAAAGCTGCTTGTGGATGTCATGACTGGTAGGAGCACTGGCAGGCAATTGTTGCTTTTGTGCAGCTGGGAAACGGAGTCTTTTCTTTGCACAAATGCACAAGGGATGCGGGTGTACTCTTGTTCGGACTTGCAGAGTGTGCGCCTCTGGAGAAGGCGATCATCAAATATGAAGGCACAGCTAAGCGGCTGCGCATGGATGGGGTCCAGCAAGAGCAGCAGGTGAAAGCTACCTCGGACAAACAGCGGCTCGCTGTACAGGTAGGTAGGTCCGCGTAGGACCGTCGAGGTGTTTGAGTCATTTCAGTATAAAGCCTGCTGCTACCTGTTTTGCCTGGTTGATGGTGCTTGTACATATCTGGTGAGTGATGTATTGCCACACAACACTCTGCTCAAACAAGTGTGTGTTGCACAACATTGCATAATGCTTTTTCACCGACATATTCTGCGTATCAGTTCTCATACTGCACCTGCGTAGCGAGGAACTATGGACATCTTTGGAATAAACACAAGTAATTACCGGGGCACTTAAGTCTGCTTACATGGAAGAATGCGAAAGCATGGAACTTTCTAGAACGTGGGTTTTTTCTGCGACATCAGTACGTGATTTATTTTTATTTATATTATTTTTATTATATTTTCGTTTTAAATTCAATTATGTTTAAAATTTTCTATTCTTTATTATGTTTTTTACTTCATTTATTTTACGGTTCACGTCCAGGTGCTATGTTGACGTCTATGGCTGTTTTGACATCCAGGTGCTATGTCAACGTCCGTTGCTATTGTGTTGTCGAAGTGTAATTACAATTAAGCAATTACAATTCATCAAAAAATAACCAAATGTTTCCCACAGCAAGATCTAATCACGCACTAACACAATCAAACTTTTGCACATTTATCTTCACAGAATGATATAATAATGCAGAGAAAGTTTTGATGACGCAAAACACGGGACATAAACACAGGCTATCGTGATTTAAAAATGTAATTTTTTTTGTTTAAATAATTAAGCAATTACAATTCATCAACCAAATGTTTCCCACAGCAAGATCTCATCACGCACTAACACAATCAAACTTTTGCACATTTATCTTCACAGAACGATGTAATAATGCGGAGAAAGTTTTGCTGACACGAAACACTGGATATAAAAATGGCTATCATGATTTCAAAGTGTAATTTGTGCATTTAATTAATTAACTAATTACAATTCATCAACCAAATTTTTTCCACAGCAAGATCTCATCATGCACTAACGCAACCAAACTTTTGCACATATATCTTTATAGAACGGCACAATCGTGCAGAGAAGCTATGTTGACGTCCGTGGCTGTTGTGACGTCAAAGTGTAATTCTCGCATTTAATTAATTAATTGCACCACATTGACAAAATTTTTCCCACAGCAGGATCTCATCACACACTAACATAACCAAACTTTTGCACATTTATCTTCAGAGAGCGATGTAATCGTGCAGAGAAAATTTTGCTAACAGGAAACTCTGGACATAATGCTTTCACATTACAAAGACGAGCATGAAAGGAAAATGACTGCGCAAGTGCTTGTCTCACAATTAAATTTTTACTGGAAGGCACAAACGTTCATAGCTGGAAAACAAAACAAGGGCTAGCAAAAAAAAAACAGTTATAGATGATCAGTGCGATTGATGCAGTGAAGTACATGTTAGCATTAGTGTTCCCTGCCCTGGACGTAGCTGCCGCTGGTGGGTTCATGCTGTGTGAATGGGTGACGTGATTCAGTCCGTCAATCACCATGTGACGTTCCGCACACACACTCCACTGCCCCCAATCCAATCCAACAGTCGCTGTGGGACACACCTCTCTCCCTCACTGTTCCCCATTTTGTCACTCTTCCCTACCTGTCCCTTCTCACCCTGTCTTCCCTCTCCCTCCTCTCCCCAAGAGGGAGATTCCCCCTTTCACTTTGCCACCTGCAACTCTTGCCACCCACCCTCTCTTATAGTCTTCCTTCTCTCACTTTCCCTCTCTTTGAAGTGGAAAGGACTGCCCTCTCTGCTTTTCCACTTGCCAGCCCGGGTTTTGGACAGACTTTTTCAACATGGGTGTTCAAATGCTAACGAAATAAAAAGAAATTGGCAGTTCTTTGCTTCGCTTATGTCTACTGATGCAGAAATTTCTTGTGAAGGTATCTTGCACAATATTGCATGCGAAAAAAAAATAATTGAGCAGGCTTACCTTATGCCGCATTATTTGTGAATCTTGGTGAGAGAAAACGCAAAGGTTATTTTTACTCCATCTTGCTCCTTTAATCTCTTCCCTCAAAGGTGCAGTCCACGAGACCACTCGTTATCAGACATACTGCTATCACATCTTAGCTAGTAACTACTTATAACGGGTACACACACCCGCCGCAGTGGCTCAGTGGTTATGGTGCTCGTCTGTTGACCCGAAAGACATTGGTTTGATCCGGGCCGCGGCAGTCAAATTTCGATGGAGACGAAATTCTAGAGTCCTGTGCACTTGTAATGGCAGTGGTTGACATTTCCAGAGCCCTTCACTATGGTGCCCCCATAGCCTGAGCTGCTTCGGGACGTTAAACCCCCATAAACCATAACGGATGCACAGATGTGCACTGAGCATTTCAAAGGCATTTTGAACCACATTGGTGGCGTCTTATGATCGTGCATCCCCATTCCACACACCGAATACCAAAGCCTGCCACTTTCTGCGAACTCAGAGTATGAGGCAGATGCCTACATCGATTAACTCTTCTAAGAATGAAGGTATTGACTCTTGTTTAAAACATATTGGGCACTTATCATAACATGCAACTCTGTGTGATCAACCAGAGCGGGTGAAAGCTTACGGGTGCAGCAGCTGTGTCATCTCTCGAAGGGACGAAAAAAAGAGTTGAACAAGAAAGAAAGAAGGGGGGGGGGCTATGTTTGAGGGCTTCGGAATGGGGCATGTGGTATTTTGCATTTCGCCTGCATTAGAACGACCACCGAGGTTGGAAAAAGCAAAAGAAATGAAAGTGCATGAGCCTTTAGACAGCAATATATAAGGGCCACTATCACTGCCTCATGTTGATAGCAGGTTGAAAGAATCAGGAGGTGAAAAAAAAAATGATAGAACAGACATCCCACAAAACACAAGGAGGGCTACGCAACATATAACAAACGTCTACAAAGGTATATGGAAATGTTTAGAAGAAATCTATTTTCAGATGGTCTGTAGACAATGAGGAAAAAAGAGGTTTTATATGCCTGCTAGTGCTCCGCTAAAAAAGATCTAGAAAACTTCTTCGCAAGAACTCGTTAAGAACATATTTAGACATTTTTATTTTTTGCAAATGGCTGCTTATATGAAGCCTGTAGACACCAGATCAGTATGCTATATATTTAGAACCCTCTAAAATCAACTAGTGGAATTTCATTAGGTTTAGTACTCATGCTTTATTTAGAGCTGCTGATTTTGTTTGCTCAGATATCTGCAGTATAGCTCGAACTGCAAAGGGTGGGCAGCTGCCCTTTGCAGCATAAATACACATGCGAATGAGGCAAGAAAACCTACTTCATCAGTCTCTGCCATAGTTTCATCAGTTCATTAGTTTCTGCCAGCGGTGTGCGTGGAGCTTGAAACCAGCATAGTCGAGAAATTGTCTCGCGCTCTACTATGTACGGTATGTCCAACGCACATTCTATATTGCTCTTATTACTCTTATTATATACTGACTTCGAAGAAGAATGCTATTTGCAACGTTCGTTGCGTGGACATTCCTGCTGCCTTAACGGCTGTGCGGAATTATCCTATGTTAATTGGCGCTGAGTCATGTACATGACTAGCTCAGTCATCACTAATCACCAAAATAAAAGACGCATAAAAATGCATATGATTGGACTTAGGTTCTGCGTGGCGTTAGTTCACATCTACCGACTGTGTATGCCAAGTACTTGGACATATATGCAAAGATATGTTTGGAACAAATTGCTGTTAAACAACTTCACTAAAACATTCCCGAGTAAACTTCTCGTCACAGAAATTTTTAAAACATTGCATGGAAAACATATATTTAGAGAAGTTTTTAAAACGTGTGTGAATAAACCTCTTTTGTCAGTATGTTTTTAAAACGTTTGTGGATAAACCTCCAATGCTGAGATGTTTTTTAAACGTTTCAATCACGAGTTAGACGTTGCTAGATGTTTGGAGTTGTTTGAAGACGTTCTATAGAAGTTATGTGTTTCGTGGGATGCACCACACCCACGTGCATTGGAGTGATGACGATAACTGGCTGGAAATTGTAATTTAAAGGCACCAAAACCACACACACACACGAGAGAAGAGAACGGGATAGAGCACCTGTCCCATTCTCTTCTCTCGTGTGTGTGTGTGTGTGGTTTTGGTGCCTTTAAATTACAATGGTCAATTGCCAACTAGCCCAACAAAAAGGTCTCTTAAGCTGGTTGGAAAATCAGATATCCCTGTGTGTTTGTCCCCAAGCCATCTCTGCAACCGACTGTGCCCTAACCGCTGAGCCACCATCAGGGGCTCAACTTGGCAGCACCAAAATATCTGTGCGGAAAGCAGCATTTTCGTATCTTTGAAGCATGAAACTGTTTGATACTCTAGCCTGGCATTGTAGCCTTGTTTCAAATCAAAGTACCCTGGCAGGCATGGACAAAAGGGTGAGGTTCATATGAGGCAAGCAGGTTGCCAGCATCCCAGCTCCAGGGATCATATGAGCAACGGCTGATACCATCACAGGAACTGTTGACGGTTTAGGGCAAAAGTAGGTATGAGTGAGTGTTGGAATTCAGAGTGAATGAGCAGAGGCACTCGCACCTGCAGCAAAGCATGGTAAATCATGTTCTCAAAGAACTACCACATGTTACAGTGTTGGCATGTACGGGCTCAGCAGGCACACACTTGGCAGGCAAGCTTTTACAAGCCATCTCCGGCATACCATGCAGCTACACTGTGGGCGCAGCTGTGGCTCATAAAGGGAGATGGCAAAAATGGAGGTAGCGAGCCTGGTGCTAATGGACTGTTGTAGTCTTATTTAGCCATTTTTAGCTAAGTAGCGCGTGATTGGTGGTAGCATGCTTACCACTATGCTTCTGCCAATCATATTTTACTCTCCAAGCTTGCTGCAATCTCTAGGTTGCAGAGCGAAAGTTTTGGTGTAGAGTAGAATGTTGTATTTGCTATCTGAAGAGAGCTGATGTGGGTTGTGCTCTTTGCACCTGCTTTGCAGCAATCCACCAAGGTCAAAATGGAGTTGAAGGAAATGAAACAACAGTGGGAGCAAGTCGAGGGTGAAGTGGAGTTCTGCAAGGTGAGCTTTTACTTCTTTTTATGCGGCGAATGCGTGTGAGGCTGCAGAAAGTAGAAGCCATACGTCACAAAGCTTAGAGAGGCGAGCAGCACATATCCGATGGGATAGCGCTGCTTTCCGCTATCGCGTCGCCTCCATGTATATGGTCTATTCATGCACTTTCGCATTGTGTTCGCTGCCAGATCTGTGTGGAAGTGGAAACCAACTACACTGAGGCTAAACATTTTGAAAGAAAAAAAAATAGGAACGCTGGGGCATGTTCAGGGATTTTGTACACTTACCCCCCTTTTTTTGTTCCTGTGCAGAATGCTATTCCGAGGTTCATAGAGCTGCTTCGTGAGGAACAAGCGCAAACAGCTACGCTGCACCGGTGAGCTTGTGTCATGTTACAAGAGTTGCACTGGATGAAATATGTCTCTAGAAGCTTGCTGGTTGCTGTCCACTCAAGGCAGAGGGCGTTCTTCTCATGCATTGGATGCAATAACGTGGTAGCGTTAGAGCAAATGTCCAGTGAAGACCTTGGGGCTACAATGAAATTCCTCATTGGTCTACAGGATTGCGACATCATTCCACCACCGTTGCATGTAGCCTGTGAGGAAAGAAAAACAGTTATGCTGAAAAGAAAAATGGCTGAGCTGGTACTCAAAGCGATGCCCCTTTCGTCTTGAGCCGGGCATGCTACCCTGCCATGGAGGAGCTTTGAGTGTGATAAAAGGAGGTCTTGTGTGAGCACCTTGCACTGCAGAGTAGGCTGCACAGCAGGCAAAAACATCCAGTTAATTAAGGTTACCAATTAGCATCGCCAGTTAATGTTGCCAACTAACAAAGCCTTTTTGCGTATGAACAGCCGACAGCCGCTTAATGTATTGTAGTGGCACCGGCATGCGGCGGAGTACTTCGCAGCTCCAAGAGATGGCACTTAAGGAATGCGTTTTGATTATGAAGGGTGTGAAGCAGAAGAAGACTTGGAATGACAGTGCTGAGATGGGGTGAGTGATAAAGCATTGTGTTGGAGAAAGAAAAGAATATGTAGGGCCCATGTTAGCGAACTGGTGTAGAAAGAGGACCTCAGGCCATTGATGGGATCCATTAGCGCTATCGTGTCATGTCCTTAAGGCAGAGCTCAAGGGCCATTTGCAACTAAATTTTACTTTGCCTAGAATGCCTCTCAATATGTTGGGTGCATCATAAAAGTAACTGTAAGAATGTTCTACACTTAGAGAATCAGCACTGGTGTTGAAAAAGCTCTATAACAGGCGATGCGTGCACCTGGTAGCGTATGGCTGAATTGGTAGCGCGTCCCCGACTTTCCGAACGGCAACGCTATCGCGTGTTGGTTTGGACAAGAGAACAAAGAAATCAAACGAAACAAAACGAAGCCGTATTTATTCTTTAAAGGAAAAAGGCCAATAAGAAATGGAAATGAAAACAAGAAAACACACACTCAACACGCGTACAGCACTACAGAATAAAAGGAAAGAGTTCACCAGGTAGTGAGCGTCCCAGGTGAAGCGGGGATACCTTGCAGACAGGGCGAACGCGGTCAATGTAGTGCGACGCTGCTGGCAATGCGACAAAGGAAGCGGCGGAAGGGGGCCAGGTGGTAGTAGGAGCGGAGAGGAACACAGGGAGACGCCGCTGGTCTCCCGTCAACAGCCCGAAGAACTTGGCAGCTGCAGGAAAAGCATAGCCAGGTCCCGTCGACAGTGTCACAAAATGCCAGAGGCTTAAAGCAGGTTATCCAAGACTGCCTTTTGGCAACACGGACTCTCAGACCATCGGCTGCCACCTCCACACTTGCAAAGAATGCAGGAGGCTTGCGTCTGTGATCCAAGAGAGGTCACCGGCAGCATGGACCCAACGTCCGACGGCTGCCACCTCCACGCTTGAATGATCTGATCTCTACTGCGTTGCCTTCCTTTACACCTTGGCTCTCTGACATGTTAGCTCTCCGCTCCTCGTGCTCGC
Source organism: Amblyomma americanum (assembly GCF_052857255.1). Classification (NCBI taxonomy): domain Eukaryota; kingdom Metazoa; phylum Arthropoda; class Arachnida; order Ixodida; family Ixodidae; genus Amblyomma; species Amblyomma americanum. The sequence goes on from NW_027526484.1 coordinate 2,036,373, forward strand.
CGCGCTCTTTGTTGCCGTCGCCTCGTGCACACCCTTTGCATGCGCACATGCGCAACGCTGGGCTGGCACACGCAGCACTCCGCTGTCCGACGGACCACTGTCGACGCACTGCATTCGAAAATCCACGATGATTTGGTGTGCACCTGACATATGCCCACCCTTCGAAAAAGTTTTGTCGCAGAAAAAACTGCCATCGGTGCACACAACACGAATGTTTACGTGGGAAGCAGTTGATGCACGAACAGTAATGTTCACGTGATAAACTGTCAAGTTAGACGCCGCCGTAGTCACCGGACTTTACACAGGACACATGGAGGCACATGGAAACGCGCACAGAGGGAACATGTCAAACCTTATACACAGAGGGTCAAACCTTATGCATGTGACAGAAGGGAAAATAAAAATAGTACAAAATATCAGACACAAACTTTACACATGTGTATACCATAAAGGTGAATATGTACACACTGAGCAACACATAACCGGAGAACGAAAGAAGAAAAACAACCCACAAACACTACCAGGCCACATTTGCACAGGTAACAATTGCAAACACCGGATAGTAATAGTATACATTGGGTATCACTCTCCGGCAATTATAAACCACTCATGCAATCAGCGCCTATGTTTTCTGAGCCTGTCAGCCTCTTCGATTAAACAACGAAAGATGACGCTTGCACGGTCTCTTGGGACGCACGCTCTTCGTACCGCTTAAGCATATTGATGTGAAAGAGCTTCTTAGTGTGGCCCAAGTTGATCCAATTATCCACGTCACTGCCAGAAACCACGAATGGACCTCTTCACTGCATTACCAGTTTATTGTGGCTGCTCGGCAAAAGAATGAGGGCACAATCTCCAACCCTTAAATGCCGCTTCTTGCTGTTCCTATCTTAATATCTTTTCTGAGAATGTTGGGCACTCAACAGATTTTGATGTGCTGCTCTCACAGTTTGCTCGAGACGTTTTCTTAGATCGAGAACGTTTCATAGGTTGCCTTCGTGTCTTCTCCCAGCTCTTCCTTTGTCCAGAGCTCTCTGAGAACTGCGAGCGGTCCTCGAACATGTCCTCCAAATATCAACTTAAGCGGAGAAAGCCCCAGACTCGCCTGTGGTACCTCGCTATATGCGAACATCAGCGGAGCAATATAACGATCCCATGTTTTGGGCTGCTCTAGACTTAGCTTCCGCAGCATCTGCTTGAGTGTGCCGTTAAATTTCTCCACCATCCCATTGCACATCGGATGGTAAGGTGTCGTGCTGAGATGTTTCACCGCCAAGAGATAATTGAGCTCTCTCATCATTTCGGAAGTGAAATAGGAGCCCTAGTCACAAAGGATCTCTCTCGGAAAACCTATACGTTAGAACATCCTCACCAAACCTTCAGCCACGATTGCTAAAATCTATTTTTGGCAGAGCCACGGCCTCGGGATACCGCATGGCAAAAATCGATGAGTGAGAATATATCTGTTCCATTTCACTGATGTGGGCGACAGTGGACCAGCAATATTGTTACGTGGCGACCCGCTGAAGAGTGAGGCGAGATGTATGATAGCAGTGAGATGGTGTTTAATGGCGGCTGCCCTAGCGCGAGTGCTCCGTCCCGCACCACTGCCAGCGTCATTGTCTTCGTGACACTACCCGAGGCTGCCGAGCGATCGTCCCGATCGTGAATCGAAGAAGATATCGACGAAGAGTTGCGCTCGATGGTGATAGGTTCACAGGACGCTACAATAGAAATGGCATGGTGGTGAAGTGCTGGCCGCCACGATGAAAGAGATTTGCGAATGAATCCTGGTCCATGAAGCTTACGGGCCGCAGGTCGCCAGGAGCCGACGGCCGAAGCCCTAAGACGCACCGAAAGGCAGGGGCAGGGGGGCTGTGTGTTCATGTGTGGACAGCGTCTCGGGCCGGTCGGGTCATGGGGTCGGGTCGCAGCGGCGGCGTCATGTCGTCGTATCTTGTGATCAAGGCAGGGGACGGGGCTTGGGTGAGCGGCGATGTCAGTTCGGGCTTGGCAGGCTGGAGCACGGCCGGCCGACGCGGATCAGGAATTCATGGCCGACGACCACGGTCGACACAGGACACTGAAGCTCCGAAACCAGGATAGGGGATGATACCCCGCACCTCACACCAAATGTTACGTGGCGACCGGCCGAAGATTGAGGCGAGATGTATGATGGCAGTGAGATGATGTTTAATGGCGGCTTCCCTAGCGCGAGCACTCCGTCCCGCGCCACTGCCAGCGTCATCGTCTTCGTGACAATATCGGCAGCGGCCCGATCAAATGGAGTGTCAATAAGAGGCATGAGTCCCAATAGAGCTTTCCCTACTTTGCCTTTCGGGCTCGTCCTTTGGCAGGAGTCGCACGAGCTGACATACCTCTTAATCTCCTCCTGCACTCCCAGCCAGTAGAATTGTTCCAGAACTCGATCTGTAGTCTTCTTAATGCCCTGGTGCCCTGCCAACGGGCTATCGTGGGCAAGCCTCAACACTTGTGATCGGCAAGACTTGGGAGAAGCACTACCTGTCGAACCTCTCTGCCAGAGGCGGTACAGCAAACCTTTTCAACAGCACATGAGTGCGAAGTGCCGTGCTTGCCATGGAACAAGTTCCCTACTTTCAACGAACACGCCTTCAATGACTCATCGTCTCTTTGCTATGCTTCTAACATTTCCTTGGTGAACCTCCTAGGACCAACGCTTAAAGCAGTATTTTCTCTCCTTCGTCCAGAAACTTCCTTTCCAGCCAACACCACTTTTCGGCCCTCGCCCTCACCATTTTTACTGGCGTCCCCGTCATTGACTATTTCAGGACATAATTTAGCAACACACCCCAATTTCTTCCAATTAATACCTGGATTTGGCGGCTCACGGGCCTGTGGTATATTTCCAATTATAACATCGTATAATGGTGTCTCCATGCACTTTACCACGGCCGTGCCAGTGAAATAAGGGAAAGCGATATAGACTTCTGCCTCGGGAACTTCCAGACTACTGCCATCAACAAGGAATACCGTAGATGTCGAGCCAGTGAGAGCTGAGTCAGAAACTAGGGCTCTCCGCACCACTACTGTATTGCTCCCCGTGTCCCGTAAAACATGTACGGGTAGGCCTCGGAGCTCACCCTCTAGTACAGGCATGTGTTTGGCGTCTGCAGGCTTTTTCCGGACAAGTCCGACCACCACCTTATCCTCAGCTTGTTCAAGCCTATCTGCAGCTGTGGACACCGTTTCGGATGCAACACACTCTGACTGAACACAACAGGACGATTTCTTCTGGTTTTTATGCTTTTTTTGAGCAGGAATTACATCATGCCCTGTTTTTCGGCAATAAACTCAATAAAGCTGCCTTGGCTTAGACAGACAGTCGGCAGCCTTGTGTCCCTGTCGGTTACAAATGAGGCACCTCCCTGACTGTCTCTTTGATGGAACATCCTTTTCCCTCGGGACGCCCACCTTGAACAATTCATTGAACGAAGACAAATTTCTTTGCCGCTCGCCCTCTGGAAAGTTGTCTGCTGCCTCAGCCATTTTGTCCAGTGTCTTGCACTCTCTTTCTCGAAAGAAAACTGACAGACGACTATGACAGTTCCTCATGAACTGTTCGGCCACCATCAAGTCACGTAAATCATCGTACGTTATGGCCGTTCCCGACATCTCGACCCATCGATCGAAAAGACTGAGCAAACGTGCTGCGTATTGCTTGCCTGTTTCTTTATCAAGTGGCTTACTTTCAAGAAACCTTTTGCGATAGCCTTCTGCTGTAAACTGAAAATGTTGGAGCAAGGCTAGTTTTGGCTTATCATAATTCATTGAATCTGCTGGGGACAGTCGACCGAGCACACGGAGAGCTTCCCCAGTCAAAGACATACTGAGTGCTGTAGCCCATTTTTCCTTGGGCCAGCTGTGCCCTTCTGCGATTCGCTCAAAACGTTAGAGGTATGCATCCAAATCATCCCTGCGATCGTCGAAAGGCGGGATCAATGTGTGTGGACTAACCGCTGCTGAGGGCCCCTGTGCGGATTCTTGATTACCCCCTCCTGCTTCTGTGAGCCTTAATTGGAGCTGCAATCTACGCTCTTCAGCTTCTGCTAGCAACTCTGCATGCTCACGTTCGGCTTGTGCTTTGCGCTCCTCAGCCTCTGCTTGCACCTTGGCATGCTCGCCTTCGGCTGCTCGTGTAGCGTGTTCCTTTTCCTGCTCAGCGGCAACCCACGAGCACAGCTCGGCGTCTTTCAACCCCAACTCTTTGCCTAATTCAATTAATTCCTTTAGCGTGCTCATCGTTTCCTTATTAAAAAAAATTCATCAATATAAGTTAAACGGCTTCGTCCTGTCGCAGACGCCAATTGTCGAGAATTGGTAGCGCGTCCCCGACTTTCCGAAGGGGAGCTCTATCACATGCAAGTTCGAACAAGAGAACAAAGAGATCAAACAAAACAAAAACGAAGCCGAAGGAAAAGAGCCAATAAGAAACGGAAACGAAAACAAGAAAACGAACACTCAACATGCGTACAACACTACAGAATAAAAGGAAAGAGTTCATCAGGTACTGAGCGTCCCAGGTGAAGCGGGGATGCCTTGCCGACAGGGCGAACACTGGTCGATGTAGTGCGACGCGTCACTGGCGATGCCTCAAAGGAAGCGGCAGAAGGGAGCCAAGGGGTAGTAGGAGCGGAGAGGAACACAGGGAGATGCCGCTGGTCTCCCGTCAACAGCCCAAAAAGCTTGGCAGCCGCAGGAAAAACGTAGCCAGGTCCTATCGACAGTGTCACGAAATGCCAGAGGCTTAAAGCAGGCTATCCAAGTGTGCCTTTCGGCAACACAGACCCTCAGTCCATCGGCTGCCACCTCCGCACTTGCAAAGAACACAGGAGGCTTGTGTCGCTGATCCAAGGGAGGTCACCGGCAGCACGGACCCAACGTCTGACAGCCGCCACTTCCACACTTGAATGACCCGATCTCCACTGCGCTGCCTTCCTTTACAGTAAACCTCAGTTCTCTGACACGTCAGCTCTCCACTCCTCATGCTCGCCACGCTCTTTGTCGCCTCGCGCACACCCTTCGCACACGCACACGCGCAACGCTGGGCTGGCACGCGCAACGCTCCGCTGTCCGACGCACTACTGTCAACACACCGGATTTGAAAATCCACGATGATTTGGTGTGCACCTCACAATGGCACAGTCAGGGACATGATGAAGGTATTGACCACTGAGAACCTTCCTCAAGCCGTGCCCAATCACATGAATATATTACGGACGGCATAAAAGGCTTGTGGCTGGAAATAAGGCTTGAGCCTCATTGGCAGCCCTGCTGTGGTACTGTACAAGAGTGTTTCAAAATTTTAGGAGCAGTTACATTGCTAAAACACTGGTAGACATCGAGGCACGAACACGCCTGCTGCCTTCCAATGCTCATGCTGCATGCATTTCCAAAGTATCGAAAACAGCTAACGTTGTCCGGCATACGGCGGTCCCCTTTATTTCACAAAGCGTTCTGGTGAGTTTCTTGCCTGGATGGGTCAAAATGAATATAAAACCCACATCACCTATTGCATTTTCAGCCAAAAAAGACAGTTTTTGCAAAGGCTCTGCTAGCAGAGCAGACATCTGAAACAAAAGGCGGTCTCTGCTTGCGTGTGTCCGTACGCAGTGCTGGAAATTCTTGCGATCAGCATTTGCATCGCTAATTGTACATGCTTGGAATGCATGTCCCCTCCCTGCGCTTTGTATGGGAAGCAGTTAGCTTCCGAAATGCCCCCGAACTGCTGGCCCTAGCAGCCCCTCTTTAGACCGAGTGGTACGTTTTTATGTTATTTTCAGCACTTGATAATGGTGGCCTTTTCTGTTCTCAAATTTTGGTTTGAAAAATGATTATTTTTGCGAAATATTTCTAATGTATTTGCCAAAAGTAACCGGGCAACGACGGTTTGTTTCTTAGCTGCATAGTGAAGCACTCATGGCAGCCCTCAAGCTCTGAATGTGTGTAATGTAAAATGAATGCTTGTACTCACTTTGTGACACTTTTTAGTTTTTAAGGCTGCTGTAAAGGCTCCCTTATACAGTTTAGAAGCAAAAACCTGTTACAATTGTTTTCATTTACGAAGACTCCATAAAGTATGTCACAATTTCCATGCACGTGGGATTATTGAAGTACACACGTCTTCCTTTCGGTGTGTCATCGGCACCAGCGTTGTTCCAAAGGGAGATGGAGAACCTTTTCCGGGGGCTGCCACATGTTGTAGTATATTTCGATGACATCCATTTCACTGGCTCGAATGATGTAGAGCACCTTCGCAACCTCAGGGATGTCCTTTCTCAACTCCGTGGTGTTGGCCTTAAGTTGAAGCTCGACAAGTGCCATTTTTTCGTCGAACAAGTTGAATACCTTGGGCACATCATAAGCAAACAAGGGCTGTCTCCAAGTTTGAGCAAAAGTATCTGCCATCCTTCTTGCACCTGCACCCTGTGACGTCAAGGAACTCCAAAGTTTTTTAGGACTTGTGAACTTCTACAGTCGTTTTCTACCAAACCTTTCCGGACGCCTCCATCCTCTGCATTTGCTTTTCATGAACGAGAAGAAATGGGTGTGGGAAAAGGAGCAAGAAAACACATTCAGTGGAGTGAAGCAGTTAAAAGCATCAGCTCCAGTCCTAGTGCATTTTGACCCAAAAAAACCATTGTGTCTCAGTTCTGATGCCTCTACGTATGGGAATGGCGCAGTTTTGGCACACCGAGAATCTGATGGTCGAGAACTGCTCATTGCTTTTGCTTCCAGATGTTTGTCTCGTGAAGAGCTGTGCAGCCTGCCAATCTTACCTGCGTACACCGCAACGCATTCAGCATACACCATGGCCATTTCCTCAGAGGACCTGGTCAAGGCTTCACATAGACTTTGGGGGCCCATTCATTGGTCATACTTTCCTGGTCATTGTTGACGCCTACTCAGAATGGGTTGAAGTTTTCCCAGTGAGTTCAATGTCAGCGGATGTTGTTATCAATTCATTCTGAACAGCATTTGCACAGCATGGACTGCCGGACCTCATCGTGTCCGATAATGGACCTGCCTTTGCAAGTGAGCAATATTTGGAATTCTTGACACGTAATAGAATACGTCTTGCATGCTTGTACCTCCCTACCATTCAGCTTCGAATGGCATGGCAGAGCATGTCGTACAGACTGTCAAGAACAAGATCAAGAAGAGTGGATCATTTCAAACCGATATTTCACGGTTCTTATTACAGAACCATACCACATGAAATCACAGGCAGTGCACCGTGTTAAATGCTCATGGGAAGGATGTTCAAGACACCTTTAGATGTTCTTCGCCCAAGTCTGCATAATTGAGTGCTGCTGAGACAGCTTAGACAGAAGCTGCAGGCCGATAAAGGATGCCATTCTTCTCCATTGCCAAATGTGGGTGACCACGTATTCACATAGAATTTTCAGCAGGGGCCACCGTGGATAGCTGCACGTGGTACAAGCACCACAGGCCAGTCAGCAGCTGCAGCCTCTCTCAGTGACGGTACTGTCTAACACAAGCTCGGTGACCACCTTCACCCTCAATCCCAAGAAGCCTCCCAGCCAACCGCTGGGCTCCTGTGACACAAGACGCTTTGCAGGCATCCAGAAACTGTGTGTGACACCAACCTTGCTTGAGCCAGCCTTGAGTGACACTAATGGCACAGAAGAGACGGCTATATACTTTCCTAAATCAGTGTGCAGCACGCGCATGCCCCGGTTGCGAAGAAGCTCTAGGAGCCGCAAGCTAGTGCAGCGCTACTCACCATAATGCTCTCCTTGAACAATCTAATGGGGGAGGACTGTTACAATGTTGTTCTCATTTCTAGTTTCGTTTTCATTCAGTCGTTCACGTGGCGCCACCAAGAGGCAGCGCCACGATCATGTGAGAATAAAAAGGGCACGGCACGGGCAGTGCATGTGTGTGGTTTGCACAGTGGAACACAGTGTGTATTCAGAGTGTAGCCATTGATGGCGACCGCCGAGCTTGTACGCCTCTCGGCAAGGGCCATCATGCTCGTAACAAAGCCTGTTGCTCAGTTACTTTTTGGAAACGGGGTATTGACTTCTATTACGGATGTCAACTCTCATTTTCACTGCTCTCTGTTGGCGTACTACTAGAAAAACGCCTTTTTACGGAGTGAAAATTTTTATTGTAGTTGGCCTTTAAGTGTCACCCAAATCTTTTTGGCTCATCCTCTTTAATTCAGAATTATCAACAGCTGACAATATTTTTGTTTCTGCAGAATCCAGTGGCATATGGTTATATAACAGTTTCTGTATGGGCGTGGGTTGGCATGCTGTGGCTGGGTTACTCTTGCTTTGCCCACTCGCTTCTCTGGTTGGTGGACAGCGCCTGTAGTCGTGGCCACACATCATATCTATGAAATGGAACGTGGCATGTCTGTTGTGGCACTGAGCCCAGCTATGACCACAGCAAAGCAAGCATTAAAAGCAGCCCAACACCGCATTGAAGCTTTGTGCTAAAGTTTGCGTTGAAAGTGCCTCAAACTTCATAGCGAGGTTAGCTGTGGGCTACATACATGAAGCTTCCTCAAAACCTGGGCCCGTTTGTGCTCGGTTGCTGACCCAAAAGACGTGGGTTCAATCCCGGCCACGGCTGTTGCATTTCTATGGAGGAGAGGTTTTAGAGACCCGTGTACTGTGCAATGTTAATGCACATTACAGAACCTCAAGTGATCGAAGTTTCTGGAGCTCTTCACTACGGTGTCCCCCCTCATAGCATGAGTCGCCTTGGGATGTTAAACCCCAATAAACCAATCCTAAACCATCTTCCGTTCAGTTCTTCTGTATAAAGATAGGTTGAGGTTATCTGTGCAGCTTCTTTTTACTTTCGAGCAGTTAAGGCACCAATGGTAACCGTGCCAATGGCTTGGAGCAGGTGGCCAAGATTTCCTCAGCCAATTTTCACAAATTTACAAAGCACATGCCATATGACATATACCACATCAGCTCTCTCCTATCTAGAAGCACCTGAAAGCCAAAGATTGTATTGGCTAATAACATTGGCAGTGAAAGCTATGCAATGCACAGGTTCATGTGCAGTGGGCAGACTTAAAGCAGCACTGGCATTTGTGGCTGTTGCTTTGATTTTGTCAAAATCTGCTGTTGACCTCTGCATCGCTGCAGAGGAGGATGATACCACATTTCGGCACTAATTTTCACATGCCATAATGAAACATAACAGCAGTGGTGGTTTTTCTTTTCTGAAAGACATTAGAACCAACTGCGCTTAACAGTCAGTGCGTAATGTGTAAAAATGTATCGGAAAGTTTTTGGTGGAAATTAATGTGCCTTTGATTTGCAAAGTGCCACCCTGATCAACGCGAAGAACGCATACAGAGACAACTTGCGCTGTGCTCGAGAGAAAAGCTCCAAGAGGAAATTTTTTTTTCTTGCTACAAGCAGAATGAGACAAATATATGTGTGTGAGCTGGGAATGGATATGTCCCTCTTTAAAAGGAATTTACACTGTTTTGAAGATGCATGAAATAACACAAGCACACAGTGGCCATGTAAGTAAATATTCCCAAACTTGCATTGAAGGACGTTCTTTATTTCTTTTTTTTATTTATCTTTCAAACTGAATACAAAAAGCAATCACAAAAATTTGTTGAGCTAATAGCCGAAGCTAGTAGAGGCCGTTTACACTGTTATTTAAGCAACAGGATGCACGCAAAGAAGAGAGAGTTCCGAGCCATTTTAATTTCTAGTGGCACGGTATTCCATACTTTAGCCCCATTATACTCGATTAGGTGCTGTCAGTGGGTGTTTCAGGTTATAGGGTAGTTAAAATTTATATTGCTTGCATGCCTGGTATTCCTGTTAGGCAGCACAGAAATGTTTGAAGGAAGGCAATTGTTTCGTATAATAATATTTACAACCATCGCGGTTTTCATTTCATACAGCAAAGGAAACTGCAAAATCTGCAACCTATTGAACTAGGAAGTACTGGACTGATACCTGTTGGAGTATGTTATTATACACAGTGCTCTTTTCTGCAAAGAGAAAATTTGATCAATATAGGACCTGTATCTGGTAGTCCTCGATTCGCAGCAGTATATGTTAAATGGCAAGTTAGAGAAATTGTTTACTTAGAGAAAATTATATAATTTTTAGCACAGTTATGTCCAGAAACCCCCATGTGTTAAGTAGAATGTAACAAGCTGAAGCAAGCTTACAGCACAAAGTATCAGTGTGTTTCCACACAGCATGTCTAAAGAAATGCTGTGGGGAAATCCTTTTTACTGTGCATAATTAAGATTTTTTTTTTTGCGCAGGTGCTGTTTGCTCTTTTGAACATTTTTTTTTCACCCAGTCTAGTTCAGTGCTGTGAAGTGTCACTGTGTGGCACTTAGGCGTTGTCATGTTTGTTTTTTGTTGTGTATAAGATGCTGTATGTAAAGTTCATATTTTTTTTGTCCAACTTATGCCGTTTGCAGCTTGTGCTACTGGAAGTAAAGTGTCCTAGAAACTTCTTATGTTATTTCTTTGTGTTTTGCATATAGTATATGGAAACCATTTCATAGGCACATTTTTGTTTTGCATATACTCTGTGAAAAATTATACTCCATGTCGTTTTTTGTTTGTGTATCGCTATGTGAAAACTATGCAACTGTAGTAGGTGTAGACATTCTTTCCTGTATTTCCTGGTGGCAGAAAGAATAGGGCAATTCTGCGGCACCCTTCTTTTGATATCCTTAAGTGTGCAAACATTGATTTACTGCCCTAACGAGCAAGTAAAATAAAATGATCAGTACAGTGGGAGATTCAGTGGTTGCTGCGGCAAAATGGCTGTCATTACTGTAACACCGTGAAGGAAGCGTGTTCTGTTTGTTTGCCAATCCTCTCTTCATTGTGCAGGTCTTACGAGGAGGAGCAGCAGCTGCCCGACGATGGTGGGTGGACACCTTGTGGGGGGTTGCTGACTGGCAGCAACTTTCTCTCTCTTTTCTCTGTACTTGTGATTGGATATTGAGCAGAAAAAAAAAAAAAGTGGCACTTGTCGTGCATGGGTGGTTGTATGCAAAGCATGTATACTTGTGGGATGCTACCAGGGATAACTGTAGCCTCAGCTTTTGTTGAGTCGTAGCCTGTTCAGTCAATGTTTTACTGAGCACCTGTGAGACAGCGCAAGGGATGCTGATGCCAGTGGCTGCACCCTCATCTTAAAGCATGTGGCACAAGAGTAGTGTAGCTTGCGCTTCATGAAAGTCTGTGTTGAGCATCATTTTGTTTATTTGTTTATTTGATTCCTCAAGGGTCCCATGTCAAGATAATTGCACGAGGGAGTGGGCGTATTGCAAGGCAAAAAAAATGGCTGTGGTTTAGCTCTGGTTAAACCTGGAGTGACGAGATAGCTACATCTGGCCGAGTGGAACTCGCTCAGTCGAATTGCAAAGTCAGCCTTTCGCCGCTCCGTTTCGCTGGGCGTTCCTTCTTCATCTTCGTCCCTGGACGTGATTCACTCTTTCCCCCCTCTCCACTCCCCCTCCACTCAGTTTCGCCAGAGCGCCGCGCCACCGGCAGCTGCTCCGCACCACGTGACTAACAACGTGGCGGCACCGCCACACTGAAGGCTCGAAATGCTAGCGTAATGTAGCTATTGCTACAAAGAAATTCAATGAAAATCACGATGAATTGTTATCGATGAGCTGCTTGAATGTTACTGGGTCGACGATGGTGGCAACTTCAGTGGCCATTCCATTCCAGTCTTATGCTGTGCGCAGGAAGAATGACTGCTGAAAAGTTGTAGTATATAGGCTTGCACAGCTCATTTCTAGTAACACAATGCATTCATCATGGCTGTGTGAAACAGCATGTTCAATTTAATTTCTGCTTTTGTTCGTTACGTCTGGACGGTACACAGCACAGCATGGCTCAGAGAGTGATGACTAACTCCAGTAATAAGGTGGTTGAAATGGCCTAATATAAGCTTTGAAATTTTTGTTCAGCGAGCAGGAAGCAGGTTGTAGGTAATGTTTGCGACATCACAGATGCACTTTTAAGTATAAGAATTGCCTAAACTGGAATGATAAAAATGGTAAACTTTAAAATTGAATAGTGCCAAGCTTGTCCAAAATGATCTAGGGCAGAGAGAAAAATCTACATGAAAGTTTAATTCTAATAAGTGATCATTGAAATGAGCCTGAAGAACACACCATGAGCTAGTTGGTTGTTCATCACTACGAAAACAGCACAAACTTCACGAAGGACTCAGAAAGGGAAGACGAGACAGACATTGAACTAACAACTTCGAGGTGTCAGAGTAATAAGCCTTCAGTTGTTAGTTCAGCGTCTGCATTCCGTCTTCCCTTTCTGCGTCCTTCATGAAGTTTGCGCTGTTTTCACTCTGATAATTGAAAAATCACTAGAGTTGCCCTTCTAATGTGCCTGCCTAAAGCATCCCTGCCTCACCGTTTTCTCTCTTAGTTTTGTCATTGAGTATAAATTCGGTGATCGGAAACATAATTGGCTTCTTCTATCGAAATGCTGTTGTCTGTGCAGGTATATAATCGTAATAAGGGCGAGCAGACGGTGCTGGTTTGGCCACGGCTGCCGAAATACTGATGTGCCACTTTTACTTGTCAGGGGTTGAGGCAATGGAACCAAACAGTGCATTGTTTGTGCAGTGTTGGAGGTGGAGCGAAAGGCACAGGCATCGTATAACAGCCGGAAGCGGTTTTGGCTCAAACAAGACAAAGCAGAGGTACGTTGTCAATGCTTTATTGATTGCATTATTTTTTTTTTGCGTCAGTTGTTAGGGAATTAAAGAAAATTTTTGTTTTATATTGGTGGTAGCATTGCTTTGTTTGTTGTCTTTGATGAGGTGCCATTTTATCGAGCTTTTTATTTAAATGTTTATTGACTTAACTTACTCTCTCACTCACTCACTGTCTCAATAATTTATTTATTAGTTATACCTACAACACTATACTGTAGTAAGGCATTATTGTAGTGGGGAGGGGCTTAGTTGTAAGAAATTGTACAAAGGGAGACCTTTCATTAACAAACTGTGACACTGTAAAAAACTGGCGTCCCACCGTGCAGCACAGCAGCTGAGATCCTTCTGACCCTGTTTTTGGTGCATGGTAGCCCGCAGCTGTTTTATGTGCCATAAAACCCAACACACCAACCACTAAGCATTACTCTAGGTGTTCCAGGGAAGGCAGTCACTAATCTTGAAGTATAGGTTTTTTTTTTAAGTAAAGAGAATTAAGCTTTTTGCAACATGGTAATACCAGTGTTGGCAGACGTCAAAAAACGGGAATCATGTTAATTAGTAAAGGGATATTTAGCCAAATTCTAAAACAGTAGAACCCCACTATAGTGAACCCGGATATAGTAAAGTGAAACTGCGGTCCCATTTCGCCTCCCATAGACAAACTGTACATTTTTTTTTTCGGTTATAGTAAGGATTTTTTTTTTTCAAATAAAACGGCTATAGAAAAGAGAGCCTGGCCTTGGCGACGTACCTCCCGCGGAATGATGACAACGTGGTACGCGCGAGGCCGATATTCGGAGGTAAATGCATACCAAAGACAATAAAACGGCGCTCTTTGAGATAGCTTCACCACCAAAATTGACAGCTGTGAGGAGAAGCCAACTTAATCTTGGGGCCGTGAGGCGAAGCGTGCGGCGCGCACGAAAAAAAAAAAGTAAGGCGGGCTATGAACGCAGAAAGAAGGAGGCGCGGGTCGCTCAAGACAAACTTCCTCAGAACATAAACAAAATCGAAAACGTGATAACATGAAATGAGATAACTGAAGATAAGTAATTAACACATAAAAAGACAGTAAGAGTAGTATATGGAACGTATTTGTGAGTTCCTTTCATAAACTAACACTGTGTTTAGTAAGTAGCCAGTGAATTTCCAGAGAGCATCCTCAGAGCCATACCATCACCAACAACTGATATAGTAAAGACCCTGATATAGTAAAGATTTTTTCTGGTCTGAGTCACTTTACTATAGAGGGGTTCTACTGTAGTTAACTTTTGAACTACTATAGTGATAGGCACCAGATTGCAATTAGAGATTTGCAGCCAGCCATTAGTAATAGCCATGTGAATTTTTAGAATTTCAAAAGCCTGATAACTCTCGCTGCTCCAGCACAACTAATATTGGCTACATCGTACCCAAATATGCGCGCTTTTGAAAAGCATGCAGGCAAAGCAACCCCTCCAGTGCTCGTAACTAGTCGAAATAGCCAAATCTTGTCGAGCCACAGCGCTGAGGGTAACCGCGTTCTCTAAATCATACTGATATGGCCGTTACTAATGGCCAGCTACAAATCTCTGATTGCAACCAGATGCCTGTCAGTAATATTTACAGTTAACTATTAGAATTTAGTTAATCACTTTACTAGTTCACGTGATTTACTTGTTTTTTGACGTTCACCAACACTGGTATTACCATGCTGCAAAAAGCTTCTCTTTACCTCAAACACCCTATTTTTAAAAAATTGCAATCGGCTTCCCAGGGACGCCTCATATATCAACAAATAATCGGGGAACATCGACAGCGGAGAGTAAGGGAAGAAATTAAAGGTATTGTTGCATGCCTCAATGAGCAGCAGAACACATCAGCGAATCTGATCATCACTAAGGAGCATCTGTGAACAATGCTCTCAGTTGTGCTTTTGATTTGAAGTGCAGCCATCACTTTGTTAGGGAGCTACTCCCAGTTGCTAACTGTGTTAGGAAAAAGAATTATTTAAAGCTATTATTATATGTGGTACTGGTACGGTCTAATTTTCTTGGTATGTATTGTCTCTCCTAGACGAAATTTGTTGCTGCTTCTTAACGAACAGTGTTCTACCTGTGCCAGTTTTATTTGTGTGTACCCTAATCAGAACCCACGTACATATGATGCGCATTTGTTTTAAACGGAATTCTTGAAAAAATGCACCGCCTCCGCACCCCAAGTACCACTGTGCTCGCACATAGTGGGTGTTTTAAGAAGTGCGAAACAATGGGGGTGCTCTGAGCAGGCTTCCAAGTTGGTTGATTTGTCTAAACAAAATTTCTGCTTCCTGCGGCCAAACAGCTCCCAAGTGTCTCGTGCTTTTCCATGAGATTATTTGTAATTTTGATTTAAAGGTGCATTCTGTCATGCAAGTATTTAACTAAATATGATCTATAAAACACTGTCGCATGTTTATGTATGCCTGGAGGCCCATAGCAGAAAGCGTGGAGAACTCGTTAGGGAAGAACTGTCTGCCAGATTTTGTGTGTACATTCAAGGCACCGCCAAGGCTTGAGATATGCATGTGGATTAACCCTGCCAGGCTGAACTTTTGCTCGAGTATGATGAGAACGTACGTGTTGTGAAATTTTGATCAGGTTTTTTTTCTGTGCATAGCGAACATTTTCTAACCTAGACCTCCTTATATTCAGGGCCCTTCGTTTTGGGTTCTTTTTCTTTTCGATGTGGGGGGTGTAGAAAACCGACCATATTTTTCTAGCTCAAATTTGGGTGAAAATTGGGTTACTCAGAAAAAAAATTTTACGTAGTTTGGGCTTTTTTGGTACACAAGACAGTATAATGGCAATGATTTGTTTTTCTGCTAGACACGAAATTTTCTTGTTTTGCTCAATATTTCATAAACAAAATGGAAATTGCAGATTCCAGTAAAAAGTTATTTACTAGTTAAGATTTTTTTATACCCTGTTACAAATATTCCATCGCATACTCTATCAGTCTCCCATGAGAGACTCCCGCGTCTGAGCAATACCACATCCTGCCATTATTTGTATTATGTGAAAACATTAAACATCATAGCGACGATTTTAAATGCGGAAGGTGTTGGGTCAGGGTGTTGTCAGCGTGGATGGTGCTTCCTAAGCGAAATTGATATACAACGTCTTGTCGGCACCCATGTTCTGGCCTCTCGTTTCTACATCGTCCTTTTCGAACTTGTCCTCAGATTCGTCCACCTCATAAGAACAAGAATTAAAAGAGGTTCAGGGTCCTTGATTGACCAAAGACACCCCTCTGCAATAAGCTTTAGATATCCACAAATTTTCTTGTGGTGTCTTGAGCTTTGTGAGCTGAAGACCAATATGGTCTAGAAGGCCGGCCCACTTTCAGGGAAAAATCGGGTTTGACCTGATTCTTAAGAAAGAAGTTCGGTGTGCAAAAACCAGGTAAAAGTGTGTTTTACATGAAAAACGAAGGGCTTTACTTACATTGCATAGCCTCTGCCAGCAAAATTATAATTTCCTGTGACAAAGCGTACTGCTTCCTTTTTTGCGCTTGTTCCATTTTATCTGTGAGGTTTCTTTTGTGTTGATCCCAAGTTATACATTCATATTCTAAGGCAGACATAATGTTAGTCAGGTATGTTTACTTTCAAGGATGACTGAGTGTGCTTAAAAATCACTTTGGTAAAAAACAATAAGCTTTTTGCTGTAATTTAGTATGATTAGGCCAGTGAAGCACTTCAGTAAATGTAACTTCAATATATTTAACAGTTTCTGTAGTTCAAACCACATTATTTGTTTTACACGAGCTAAGGGAGGGCTTTTTTCATCCTTTCTTTTTGTAAACTGCACATAACATTTTTCAGTACTGAAAGTCATCTGCCATAGATTGCACCAGAGAGAGACTTTTTTGACTTTAGACTGCAAAATAGACACATCGTCAAGGAATTTGATTGGACAGTATACAGCACAGTCATTAGCGTATGGCCTGATGATGGTGGATGGAAGGTCTGCTGCTCAGTCATTTATTGACACTATTAGGCCTCAAAGTTTATTTACTAGACCAAGGTCATATACCGTCGCGCACTCCCCCATGCCGGTGTCCTTCGCATTCCGCAGTTCACGCACGTGTATGTCTCCACCGCGGCAGTCCTCCCCGCTCATACCAAGCACCACGCATGTCCAGTTCCTGCGCCCTTCCCCCAGGCCACCGCGTTGCCGTCCCCATCAGCTTGTTCCACAGTGCTCCACTTTGACACCTGCTCGCGGCACTGACACTGGCCCTCACAACACAAGGAATAAAAGTGCACTTTATAGATCTGATGTTACACTGTTCAGAACAACGTACTGTTTATGCAAGGGTAAACAATTGCTTATCCTCTCGAGATTATTATGAAAATGAAAGCTAACTAGGTGTGGCAATTTTTTTGCAAAAGAAGATTGTGCATATACTTGTTGATCAGTTTTTAAACTGGTTGCAAATATGTCTGGTGCAAATTAGTTTGCTATCTTGGGAGGTATGCTTCTAATAAAACATATCTAGGCACTATATGCTACGTATTGCTCAACCGAAGCAACGAGTCCGAGTTATCACAGCATTTGTTCTCTGAGCTCCTGAAATCTTTGTGCAGAAAACCGCACCGGGGTGATGAATAATACACAAGGGTGCACAAATGTGGCTTCTCATTTTAGTGATCAGTCTGGTGTGATTTTGTGTACGATGAACTACCAACTAGTCCCTGTTATTGCTCACCTGATCTTGATGCATCTATGCCCAGGGCTATAGCTTTTAGCGTAGTGCGGGTTCCCATCCGAGTTCATTTAGTTGTGTTGTGCATGATAAACCGGAGGGAAAACCGTGCTGACCAGGAGAAAAATGATATTTTCCTAGAAGTGCTTTACCTAGGTTAGAGTACAGGAAGTGTTCGAGCATACCTTACAGCAAGTGAAGGTTAAAAATACTGTACAATCACTTTCTTTAAATACTTGCATCACTTTGGATGCCAGTGATGGATGCCCAGGCGAAGACAAGACCTCTTGTCGAAACATTGGCAAGCAATCTGAGACTTTCCTTTCCCTTGTTCACTTTGTGATTATTCCAGTCTTAGGGCAGTTTTTGCATTTTGTTGTGTATTAGATAACTAAAAGAGGAGCAGCCTGTCTTGAACAATGCCTCGAAATGTAATCAGAAATTTTTTTCAGCTCCATGACCGAATGAGGATTAGCGCAGCTAGCTGACTGCAGCCATGAGTAAAGCATTTTGTATAATTTTCTTGGAAGCAATATGAGGCAGTCTGTAACTGTTGGCAGACGATGTGCTTAGGAGGTGACACCAGGGCCCTCTTGTGTGTGTTCGTCGCCGTCTTGCATGAAGGAGGCCAGTTCAACAATTTGAAGAGCTTTGGTTATGGTCGGGGAGAACCTGGCACAGAGTGTTCTTGGCCTTCTTTCTGCCTCTGCGGAGGAATCCGAAAGCTTGCAGCAGATTTGCTTGCATGCATTGGTTCTAAAAGAGGTGTATTGAATGTGTTCTTCATGTGTTCATCGTGTGGTTTCTGCATGTGTGCAGAACTGCTCCAGAGCGTTGATATATGGGCGGACATGGAACCAGGCAGCCTCGGAGGCTCCCAGAGACCAAGGTGCGTTCGCATTTGTACGTCAACACCATAGCAAGCAAGAACGAGGCAGCTGTATTTCAGGGGTGGGGGACAAAACAGGAAGTTATCAGCTTAAGCTCCTTTATTGTGTACATGTATAGCTGAGAATAGGTAAGATTAAGGTTGTATTAGAACGCATACAAAAAACTAAAGATCCTAACAGTCTTTGAAACCAAGGAAAGCATAGGGAAACATTACTGTTGTGATTTATTCTTTATTGTCGCTGGAACAGTGGAAAAGTAATTGGGTGATCATTTCAGACAGAAGAAGATGTAACGAAGTATAAGAAAAGAGCTGAACCTGCTAATGAAGTTGTAGGGTCGCACAAACAACATATAGGTCGTTGGTTTGGCTCTCACTGGTGGCATGTCTTCTAGATTGGTAAATTATCTCTTGTCTCAAATGAATGCTTAGTAACTACTCTACTTGACAAGAGACAATAAAAGATAAATAATAGTAAGGTATTTTTCTGCTTTCGTTTGTTCTGGAGGCTGCGCCTTCCAGTAAATGAAGTTAGTTAGCTGTTGTCTCGCAGCCATCAATGCACCATATGTAACGGTTAAAACCCTTGTGTATCATGGGTAAACAAAAACACTGAAAGGTGCTACAGAACTGATGTGGCAAGTAACCTAGAGCATGACACTTAGCTCCTACTAGACCAGTGTCATGCTAATGATAGCGATTTTCTTATATGCAGCTCAACACTATAGTGCAGGGATAATTGCAGCAGTTGTGGCAAAACATCGTTACACCAAGCTTAGCTCAGCATATTGCAATGACTGGATGGTGGGCAATGCAGCTGCCCATACTGGGTACTGCTTCAGATGTCGTGTCAATGCCTTATACAGGTGGACAAAGGCTGAAGAGACGGTGTGCACGTCTCCCCTCCAAGCACAGTCCAGCAAAGATTTTGCGGCTGGATCAGGCTACTGGAACTGAGACGTCAGAAGGCAGTATGACTGCACCACAAGGGCACAAGCACCCAACAGCCCATGGTGAGATGCTTGCTTGGCCTGTTATATTGTCTCACCACTGAAATCATGTTCTTCCTCATGCTGCTACCAAAAATGTGCTGCTCATGCGTGCTGCTAACCCTGAGTGCACTTATATTCACGCCAAAATGGGGGCAAAGCTGCGTATGCATACCATATGCTCCTCTTTGCATGGGTCGCAATGTGGTTTGATGTTGTTTATAGGTTCTACATACCTGGCGCCTCCAACTTTGCTCAGACTGTGGGACATAGGTAACAGATGTGTTGTCACTCAGTATGGGTTTTCCTGTTTGTTCCGCTAACACGCTGCAGGAGAGAGGACGTGCAGATTGTACGCTGGATTCGTGTGAATGCTCGACGTCCAGACCGACTGACAGATGCTTGGTCACGTGTCACAATAACCGCGCTGACGCGCGCGGGCCATACGCGATTCGGTCCGCTTGTCTGAACCCACCTTAAGGGCCATCGGGGTATCTTGTCTTCACATTACATGCCTTGCCCAAGCCCATTTCTTCCTCTTGATTTTGACTAGGATGTCATTAACCTGCGTTTGTTCCCTCACCCAATCTGCCCACTTCCAGCTTAACGTTACACCTATCGTTCTTCTTCAGTTTGGTGTGCTGTCCTCAACTTAAACTAAACCGTTCTCGCTAGCCTCCACGCTTCTCCCCATAGGTTTTTGCCTCGATTTTCACGAGAACCAAAAAAGGGAAAAAATTCCAGCAAAATCCAACCACACTATTCAAGCCAAGAAAGGCTGTACCATGGGAAATTTATTTTGATATCATCGAACAAGAACAAAGCTTCTTCCCAGGCCAAGTAGTATGAGAGGATTTTTTTTATTTTTTGTTCTACGATTATCTGTGTCTGAAATGAACGAAGTAGAATGGTGAATTTTTTTCATACATATGTTGGTTGGTCACTAATTTTCGTCTGTGTTCACTTTCACTCACGTTTTCCCCCTACATTTCGTTGTGTTTAGTATGGGAGAATGCACTTTGCTTTGTTAATTTACTTGCAGGTGACGGTGCCTCTGATGAGAGAAGCATGCTGATCAACATGAGAGCAGAAATGGGGGATCGCCGGTCGCTCACTCCCTTGCCTCCATCTCCTCCACATGGTGGGGAGGAAAGCAAAGTTGACCAATTTGAGGTCACCTTACCAGACCTGCCCTCCATATCCCTATGGCTGCCCTGGTCACTGCAGTCAGTGGCCTCTCCACCAGAGCCAGAGACCTCTTCACCAGAGCCAGTGCCGGAGTCTACTCCTCCTCCAGGACCATCCCAACCCACACGTCTGTTGGAGGCTTGTGTGCAGGTATCTCGGGAGGAGCAGCTGGAGCCTGCTACTCTGGAGGAACCTGTGGTGCCTTTGGCTTCCTTCGAACTGCCACAGGATGCGGCTGAGGGGCAGGAGCATGGCAAAGAGCAAATGGCATTTGCATCCATCTCTGTACCAGAGCCAGGGCTAGTGCTGGAAGTAACTTCAGAACCACCCCAACCCAAAAGACTGTCAGAGGCTCACATGCAGGAATCTCTGGATGAGCAGCAGGATCTTGCAATGAGAGATGTTAAGGAACTTGTGGCACTTTCAGTTTCTTCCAAACTGCCACACGAGACTGCAGGGATGCTGGAGCACGTCAACGACACAATGGCGCTTGCATCTGTCTCTGCACCAGACCTAAGGCCTGTGCCAGAGCTGACTCCTACTTCAGAACCACCCCAACCCACACAGCCGTCGGGGGCTAGTGTGCAGGAATATCTGGAGGAGCAGCTGGAGCCTTTTACTTCCTCCAAACTGGAGCAGCAGAATCTTGCAATGGAAGCTGCGAGAGAACTAATGGTGACTTCAGGATCCTTTGAGCTGCCCCAGGAAACAGCAATGCAGCTGGAGCATGCTGAAGAGGCAATGGCGCCTGTAGCTATATCTGCACTGAACCCAGGCCTTTTGCCGGAGGTGTCACCTCTTTCAGAAGCATCTGAATCCAGACATGTATTGGTAGCTAGCACGCAGGCATCTCTGTCAGAAGAGCTGAAGTCTGCTGCTGTCTCCAAGATGGAGTTGCAGGCCCCTGTAATGGAAGCTGTGGAGGAACTTACGATGACTTCAGCTTCCTCCAAACTACCACAGGATATTGCAGGGATGTTGGAGCACGTTGCAGGACCGATGGCGCTTGGGGCTATCTCTGTGCAGGAGACAGGACTGGACGTGCCTGCTCGGTCAGAACCACCACAGACAGCTTGGCCACCAGACCTTTTTATGCTAAGTCAGGTGGCAGAATCTGCCGCTCGCTGTGAACTGAAGCAGCAAAATCTTGGTCAGGAGGGGCCAGTGACGGCTCTGCCGGCTTCCCCCGAGCTTGCTCCGGCCTCTGTCCTCGAGTCCGTGGCACTTGCAGCTTCATCTGAGCCAGTGCAGCCAACCACAACGGCGCTGCTGCCTCAACTGGCCGAGTCTGGCCTGTCACCGCATCCAGAGGCTGTATTTGAATCAGAGCGTAAGTATTTCTGATTTCTTGTGCAGGTTGCAGAACCATGCGTACATTGTGAATGACCTGATGCATGGCTTCACTTTGCAGCTCGTACTGTAAAATTTGGGTGAGAACACTGGATGGCAGGGACACAGTGCAGGCTTTCAATGTGTGTTGGAACAATATGGCTGCATTATATCAAGCTGTCAAAGGACTGTTATCATGCCATCACAAGTAACTAGGTGACAGCATGAACTTTTATTCATGGGCAGTAACTGCGAAGCATCGCAATCTGATGCTTGTTGCTTGGATGAAGGTGACATGTTTCGTAATTGGGCTAAACGGCAGTGACAGCCTGCTACCATCATGATTAAAAATAATTTGATTTGGTCTCTTTAATTTTTAAGTGTGTGTGCGCGCGTGCGTGCGAGAGAAAGAGAGAGCATGACACTTAGCTCCTACTAGACCAATGTCATGCTAATCATAGCAATATGCAGCTCAACACCATAGTGCAGGGATAATTGCGGCAGTTGTGGAAAAACATCGTTACGCCGACCTTAGCTCAGCATATTGCAATGACTAGATGGTGGACAGCTACCCATACTGGGTTAAAACAGATCCTTGGGCGAGTTGGTAACTCATTATAACCAGAACAGCGCTCACTAAGACACGGACACGAAGGGAGACACGACACACACGAGCGCTGACTTTCAACTGGTGTTTATTGTTTGGAACGAGGCATGTATACAGTTCCAACAACACAAGGAAACCAAACCATCCATTCATAGATTCATAGTTAATTCATGCTGCTGCTTCAGATGGTACTGCTTCAGAGGTACTGCTTCAGATGTCGTGTCAATGCCTTATACAGGCAGACCATGGGTGAAGAGACGGATTAGACGTCCCCTCTCCGAGCACAGTCCAGCAACGATTTCGTGGCCGGATCAGACTACTGGAACTGAGACGCCAGAAGGCAGCATGACTGCAACACAAGGGCACAAGCACCCAACAGCCCATGGTGAGTTGCTTGCTTGACCTGTTATATTGTCTCACCACTGAAATCACGTTCTTCCTCGTGCTACTACCAACAATGTGCTGCTCATGCTTGCTGCTAACCCTGAGTGCACTTATATTCACGCCAAAATTGGGGCAAAGCTGCGTATGCCTATCATATGCTGCTCCTGTTTGCGTAGGTCGCAATATGGTTTGATGTTGTTTATAGGTTCTACATACCTGGCGCCTCCAACTTTGCCCAGACTTTAGGACATAGGTGACAGACGTTTTGTCACCCAGTATGGGTTTTCCTGTTTGTTCTGCTAGGATGCTGAAAAGCCTCTCGAAGTGTTGCCGAGGTGGCCGTTTCATCATAAAACCTTTTTAACAATGGCAAATCCGAGGGAGCACCTTTTTTTTTTGTCGTACTACAAGTGGTGACTGCAGTCAGCAATTATTACCAGTCCGAACTGAAGGGGATCAGTGCCGCCAGATTCTGCAGTAACTAAGAGCAGCTGGTGAAGGCGAGACACCAGTGGCGGTAAATAACCACAGCTGCTACCTGCAGAGCGGGAATGGTCTACTCTTGCAATACGTTCTTGCAGTTGACCGCAGACAGGGGCAGTCCTTCCTTGCATACATTTACGACATGTGTCATGACACAATGTATATGAGAAGCTTAGACATGTATCTATGTGGCTGCTGGTTGGAATGCTTTTGCCATAGCGTATATCCCATAACCGGTCTGGAGTGCCATACAGTTAGGGCCTTGGTATTGAGGTGGTCACTTGAAGCAAGGCATCTTGCAGCTTGTTTCAAAGACTTGCATTCTTTCATATGTGTGTATATGTAGCACAGCCCATTGGCAACTACAAGAGGTCTAAGGAAATGGAAGATGGAAGTTTAGAGCTGTCCGAAAAAACGTAAATCACAGTCACAGCATATGCCTTCAGGCAGCACTTTTTTCTGTCCTTTTTTTTTTCCAGGCAAAACTAGCCAGTACCTCACTTGAACATTACATGTTTATGATAAAGCAAGTCATTTTGCTTAATCCTAACAAAGTCACGTCCCTTTGTCATTTACGTAGGTGGCCCCAGTCTCCGTGTCTGTATGTTTCCATTTATAGCCCTGTTGATATAAGCATTTTTTTTCACAAAGTTCGAAGAATAACTCATATGCGAGGGAGAAACATAGTAGCTGATCGACATTGGAACATAGTGCTAAAATTTAAGATAATCAAAAACAGCCTACATAAGCATTAAACTGAATTCTGTAGAGCCTTGATCCCTTGACTGTCACGACAGCTAGATGGCATACGGTGACCAGGGACCATACTCTGTAACAATCCACTTCTCAACTTTATTATTTTTTTCTTCTACAGTTAGTATACCGCTGCAACTTAATTGTGACAGCATCATTGACAGGTTAACAAACCATGTGATTCACGGGCTCCAGCATGGATGGCAGAGCTGGCCAATCCATGGAGACAAAGGAATGAATAGAGAAAAGAGTTCTTGCAAAACGCGAGAAACATGGATTAAGGTGATATGTTTCGTAATTCGGCTAAACGGCAGTAAGTCTGCTGCCATCATGATTAAGAAATAATTTGATTTGGCCTCTTTTTAATGTGTGTGTGCATGTGTGTGCATGCGTGAGAGAGGGAGAGCATGACACTTAGCTCTTACTAGACCAATGTCATGCTAATGATAGCGATTTTTTGATATGCAGCTCAATACCATAGTGCAGGGATAATTGCGTGTGTTTGTGCATGCGTGTGTGTGTGGAAGAGCATGACACTTAGCTCCTACTATTCAAATGTCATGCGAATGATAGCGATTTTCTTATATGCAGCGCAACACCATAGTGCAGGGATAATTACGGCAGTTGTGGCAAAACATCGTTACACCGAGCTTAGCTGAGCATATTGCAATGACTTGATGGTGAGCAATGCAGCTGTCCATACTGGGTACTGCTTCAAATGTCGTGTCAATGCCTTATACAGGGAGACCATGGCGGAAGAGACGGATTAGACATCTCCCCTCCGAGCACAGTCCGGCAACGATTTCGCGGCTGGACCAGGCTACTGGAACTGAGACGCCAGAAGGCAGCATGACTGTAACACAAGGGCACAAGCACCCAACAGCCCATGGTGAGATGCTTGCTTGGCCTCTTATGTTTTCTCACCACTGGAATCACGTTCTTCCTCGTGCTACTACCAAAAATGTGCTGCTCATGAGTGCTGCTAACCCTGAGTGCACTTATATTCACGCCAAAATTGGGGCAGAGCTGCTTATGCCTACTGTATGCTCCTGTTTGCGTAGGTCGCAATATGGTTTCATGCGAATGGAGGGAAGTTTAGAGCTGTCCGAAAAAGCGTAAATAACAGTCACGGCATATGCCTTCAGGCAGAACTTTTTTCTGTCCTTTTTTTTTCCAGGCAAAACTACCCAGTGCCTCACTTGAACATTACATGTTTATGATAAAGCAAGTCATTTTACTTAATCCTAATAAAGTCACGTCCCTTTGTCATTTGCGTAGATGGCCCCAGTCTCCGTGTCTGTATGTTTCCACTTATAGCCCTGTTGATATAAGCATTTATTTTCACAAAGTTCGAAGAATAACTCATATGCCAGAGAGAAACATAGGAGCTTATTGACATTGGAACATAGTGTTAAAATTTAAAAATTTAAGATAATCAAGAACAGCCTACATAAGCATTCAACTGAATTCTGTAGAGCCTTGATTCCTTGACTGTCACGACAGCTAGATGGCATACAGTGACCAGGGACCATACTTTGTAACAATCCACTTCTCAACTTTATTATTTTTTTCTTCTACAGTTGGTATACCGCTGCAACTTAATTGTGACAGCATCATTGACAGGTTAACAAACCATGTGATTCACGGGCTCCAGTATGGATGGCAGAGCTGGCCAATCCATGGAGACAAAGGAATGAATAGGGAAAAAAGTTGTTGCCAAACATGAGAAACATCTAGGTTAGTCTTAGCGTACAAGATGTAGCCATAGTGCTTCCTCTGCAGCCTTCTGTCTGGGGGTTCTGGTGACATCCACCCATGAGAATTCCTTAGACAAAGCACCACGATTCCTTGTCTTCTTGTCTTTTGCTTATGAGTAGCTCCTTGCCTAGGCAGCAGGGAACTGAATGTTAGATCGAGATAAACAGCAATTAGGTACTTCAGATGGGTTAATTAGCTACTAGTCCTTGACTGTCTGCAGGTTGTGAGTTAGTGCTAAATCTTTTGGTGCTGTACAATAATGGTCTCCATACTTAAAAAGAAATGCCGTGTCGAAGCATTATCTCAACCTAGTGTTATTCTAGGTGTCGATAGGATTTGATCAAAGAATACCCCTGTCTAGTGTTGTTCTTTGTTTAGCTCAATGGTCGCTGAAGACACTGTTGTAAAGCAGCCTTGCTTGCTTTTTTTTTTCTCTTTGAAGGAAAGGTCTCTCTTTCTGCTTGAAGCAAGGTGCAAAAAACGAGAAAGGAAAGACCTGAGGTGTTTAGTGAATGATGCAACCATTGCTCGTGTAGGAATGGAAGGGCTACTTCCCAGTAGAAAAGAAAACAGTTGGAACCAATTGGATTATCAGCTGGTTCCAATTGGACCAATTGAGTTTACAGATGTTTCCAATTTGAATGGTGTGCAAAGTGGATAGTCCAAATGGAGTATCCGATTATACCAATTCAGTTTCCAAATGGTTAGATTTGGATCAATTGAGTTTCCAACTGGTGAACCCAATTGGTCTATACAACTGCACCCAATGTATCCATGTGAACATTTGCATATTTGCAAACAAGGCAGAAGTAACATGGCTTTTATATTAAGAGCTATCAACAGCTTATCCTGCTAAATTGTATTCATTATCTGCACTACCACTGCCTAAGTTGTATCCACCACTTGCACCACCACTGTGGTCGAAATTAAATAACCGTGCTCAGTGGGCAAGCATCACTGGCCCCAGCATGAGAGCCTCATTAATGGGGTATATAAGTTGGAACGCAAATGTGTTCTTTGCATGTACATATCGAGCTAATTTATATGCTATTAGTGTCTGAATGTGTAGTGTTTCTTGTGTGTGATTTACGCTTGTCTTTTGGCCTTGATATCCATAAATTCTTATGGTTTTTAATTCCGTGGTAAAAATTTGTTGATTGGCACCAGTCCAAGCAACTCAGTTTTCCTTTTGGACATTAATATGTTGACTTGTAGAAATATTTCTCACATCGTATATTTTTCACAACTTAATTGTGATGTATATGTTATGAATATTTTCTGGATGCAAAAGCTGCCCAAGGCCTAATGGGTCCAATTCATTGGTCCAGTTGATCCAGTGGAGTCCAATTGGCCAAGTGGCTAAAAACACAACTGAAACCAATTGGTTACAATCGTAAAATCCACTTGGAACCAATTGGAAAGTCGAATTGGTTCCATTTGAAATTTCCAATGATTTTTTTTTTTACTTGGCCATCAAGCAAGAATGTAAGTTGGTCGTATTGGTGATGCATGGTGCCTTGTTTCTGCAAAGGCACTGATGTTTTGTGGAGTTTGACTTCACAAAGCATGGCCGTCTATACGGTCTTGCTAGTGTTAGGCACAGCATTCCTCACAGTAATCATTTTTTTGACAAATTAAGAGACTATTGCAGGCTTTATAGCCCTGGTGCCGTTTTTTAATTCCCTTCCGCAATAGACATAAGGTTTCATTCTATATTCTTGTGTTGGTATTTTATTTCCATCATCGTCATCACCTCGACTACGCCCACTCCAGGACGAAGGCCTCCCTCATATCTCTCCAATTAAATCTGTCCTGTGCCAGATGCCACCACCCTATCCCCGCAAACTTCTTAATCACATCCGCCCACCTAACTTTCTGCCGCCTTCTGCTACACTTCCCTTCCCGTGGAATCCATTCTGTTACCCTTAAGGGCTATCGATTGTCTTGTCTTCACATTACATGCCCTGTCCAAGCCCATTTCTTCCTCTTGATTTTGACTAGGATGTCATTAACCTGCGTTTGTTCCCTCACCCACTCTGCCCACTTCCAGCTTAACGTTACACCTATTGTTCTTCTTTAGTTTGGTGTGCTGTCCTCAACTTAAGCTAAACCCTTTTCACTAGCCTCCATGCTTCTGCCCCATAGGTTTTTGCCTCGATTTTCACAAGAACCAAAAAAGGGAAAAAATTCCAGCAAATTCCCACCACACTATTCAGCCAAGAAAGGCTGTATCACTGGAAATTGATTTTGATGTCGTCGAACAAGAACAAAGCTTCTTCCCAGGCCAAGTAGTATGATAGGATTTTTGTTTTTATTTTGTTTTGTTCTACGATTATCTGCGTCTGAAATGAACGAGGTAGAATGGTGAATGTTTTTCATACATATGTTGGTTGGTCACTAATTTACGTCTGTGTTCATTTTCACTCACGTTTTCTCCCTACATTTGGTTGTGTTTAGTATGGGAGAACGCACTTTGCTTTGTTATTTACTTGCAGGTGATGGTGCCTCTGATGAGAGAAGCATGCTGCTCAACATGATAGCAGAAATGGGGGATCCCCGGTCGCTCACTCCCTTGCCTCCATCGCCTCCACATGGTGGAGAGGAAAGCAAGGTTGACCAATTTGAGGTCACCTTGCCAGAGCTGCCCTCCAAATCCCCATGGCTGGCCTGGTCACCGCTGTCAGTGGCCTCTCCATCAGAGCCAGAGACCTCTCCACCAGAGCCAGTGCCGGAGTCTACTCCTCCTCCAGAATCATCCCAACCCACACGACTGTTGGAGGCTTGTGTGCAGGTATCTCGGGAGGAGCAGCTGGAGCCTGCTACTCTGGAGGAACCTGTGGTGCCTTTGGCTTCCTTTGAACTGCCACAGGATGCAGCTGAGGGGCAGGAGCATGGCAAAGAGCAAACGGCATTTGCACCCATCTCTATACCAGAGCCAGGGCTAGTGCTGGAAGTGACTTCAGAACCACCCCAACCCATGCGACTGTCAGAGGCTCACATGCAGGAATCTCTGGATGAGCAGCAGGATTTTGAAATGAGAGATGTTAAAGAACTTGTGGCACTTTCAGTTTCTTCCAAACTGCCACACGAAACTGCAGGGATGCTGGAGCCCGTCAACGACACAATGGCGCTTGCATCTGTCTCTGCACCAGACCTAAGGCCTGTGCCAGAGCTGACTCCTACTTCAGAACCACCCCAACCCACACAGCCGTCGTGGGATAGTGTGCAGGAATATCTGGAGGAGCAGCTGGAGCCTTTTACTTCCTCCAAACGGGAGCAGCAGAATCTTGCAATGGAAGCTGCGAGAGAACTGATGGTGACTTCAGGATCCTTTGAGCTGCCCCAGGAAACAGCAATGCAGCTGGAGCATGCTGAAGAGGCAATGGCGCCTGTATCTATATCTGCACTGAAGCCAGGCCTATTGCCGGAGGTGTCACCTCTTTCAGAAGCATCTGAACCCAGACATGTATTGGTAGCAAGCACGCAGGCATCTCTGTCAGAAGAGCTGAAGTCTGCTGCTGTCTCCAAGATGGAGTTGCAGGCCCCTGTAATGGAAGCTGTGGAGGAACTTACGATGACTTCAGCTTCCTCCAAACTACCACAGGATATTGCAGGGATGTTGGAGCACGTTGCAGAACCGATGGCGCTTGGGGCTATCTCTGTGCAGGAGACAGGACTGGACGTGCTTGTTCGGTCAGAACCACCACAGACAGCTTGGCCACCAGACCTTTTTATGCTAAGTCAGGTGGCAGAATCTGCCGCTCGCTGTGAACTGAAGCAGGAAAATCTTGGTCAGGAGGCGCCAGTGACGGCTCTGCCGGCTTCCCCCGAGCTTGCTCCGGCCCCTGTGCTTGAGTCCGTGGCACTTGCAGCTTCATCTGAGCCAGTGCAGCCAACCACAACGGCGCTGCTGCCTCAACTGGCCGAGTCTGGCCTGTCACCCCATCCAGAGGCTGCATTTGAATCAGAGCGTAAGTATTTCTGATTTCTTGTGCAGGTTGCAGAGCCATGCGTACGTTGTGAATGACCTGATGCATGGCTTCACTTTGCAGCTTGTACTCTAAAATTTGGGTGAGAACACTGGATGGCAGGGACACAGTGCAGGCTTTCAATGTGTGTTGGAACAATATGGCTGCATTATATCAAGCTGTCAAAGGATTGTTATGATGCCATCACAAGTAACTAGGTGACAGCATGGACTTTTATTCATGGGCAGTAACTGCGAAGCATCGCAATCTGAGGCTTGTTGCTTGGATGAAGGTGATATGTTTCGTAATTGGGCTAAACGGCAGTAACAGCCTGCTGCCATCATGATTAAGAAATAATTTGATTTGGTCTCTTTTTAATTTGTGTGTGTGCGTGTGCATGCGTGTGTGTGTGTGTGTGTGAGAGAGAGGATGAATTTGAGAATGCATCCGAGTGCAGCATAATGTAATCTTAAAAAGTTCAGAGCATAATTAATGCCCCATTTTCAGTGTCTAGTGCAGTCCACCAGTGTCACACCACTAATGTTCATATCACTGCAGTACTACGTAAAGAAGCCACTGCTTTGCTTGAGGTTGGACGTGATTTACAAAAAATTGCAAATTGGAAGGTTTTACTTCCTGAAGCCCATGATGTGCATCGTAGCGGAAGGCTCCAAAGTAACTGAAACCACTATCGCACAGCACATGGGCGCCTTTTGTGTTTTGCCTCCATCAAAACGCGGCCGCCGTTCCTGATACTAAGCCCAGATCCTTCAGCTCAGTATCCAAGTGCCCTAACCACTGAGCCACCACGGCAGATGGACGCTTTGTAGTCACTTCGAAAGACTGTATTTGCAGATAACCTCCATGTTGACTTCCAGCTTGGTCAGTTCCACCATGGTCCCCACTTTGTTGCAGTCACTGGCTTATGCTTAAGGATTCTCTTGCAGTTATTTTCTTTTGCAGCAATATCTGTGTTTGGGAGGTTAAGTGGCTTTTAGACGCAACAATGTTAGTGCTTCAGAATGGCTATCTTCATACTGATCTGTGAGAATACAGCTAAGTTGGCTAAGGAACATGTACTTTCTGCAGTCATATGATCCATGCCTGTGTGCCTAGGATTTGTCGCTACATTCTTGCTGGAAAAAAGTCACTGGTGTGCCTGAGGTCTATAGTATTTGCTAGCCCAGACTCGGTGGTCTCCTCAGGAGACAATATTGTTTGCGGGCGACCTCCACATTGACCTTCGCCTTTGCCGTTTCCACCATGATCCCCACTCTGTTGATTGTCATCACCAGCTTAGCTTAGGGGCTTTTTTGATGCTGACAGAGAAAGTTGCCTGGCAAAAGAATCCAGGTATTGTCTGCTGCTTCATGTTTTCTTTGCAAAACAGTTTACTAACAGTTATGCCCACATCTAGCTGAATCATAAAATATAAGCATCTGTGGACTGTGCATAAGCCTGGAAAGGTGCAGTGGCAGCTGTAGGGTCTAGAGCATGGGCATAATTCTCCAGTTCTTTGACACTGCCCATATTGTGGATTCGTATTGTCTCTACTTGAATTGCAACAACTGCCTGCTGCAAAAGTTGGCTGCGCCTGTCAGTGTCTGTTTGAACTGTGGTCTTGCTGCTGTGGTCTGCTTCTGTGTTAGAACCTCAGCCATTCACACACTGCTGGCGCAGGAGCAACTTCAAAGTATCCAGGCTTTTTGATCTCCAGAGTGAAATCGGGGTGTAATGGTCATTTCCCTTTTAACTCTAGTTATTTTTCTCTTTAAGAAAAGGTGGCTATGGAAAAGCCTACCCGTGGAGGGCCAGACTCCTCGAAGCAGGCATTAAAAATCAGCTGGAAAGTACCCTTCATGAAGAGGAAGGATTCGTGATAAAAATTCAGATTTCATGCTCGTACTGTTCCACTCAATTGAACGCCACGTAGTAGTAGTGCACAGGTCTGCAAGTAGTTTTATGTTGTGTCGCAATATACATTGTTTTCTGTCCTGAGCATATGCAGTTATTACGTGCAAATTTTCAACCATGTTCAAACCTTTATTCTTTGTGGACTCATGCTTACTCAACCACTGCCACTCAAGAATTATTCTGTTTGACGTAAGTGGCAGTGCAGATGAGAAGGGAAAATTGGAGGGGAAACTTAAGCTCCACCTGAAGAGTTTGACGTGATAGCGTTAATGGTTTAGTGCCACCATATATGTGGAATTGATCATTGTCGACCATAAGGGCTCCTCCTACCGCTCCTTGCCCTGCAATGGCAGGTGCTGCCAGCAGTGGGGCGTGTGAGACCCAGGTTGATCTTCTGGCCGTGGCAGTCACATTTCAGTGAAGATGAAATGCTGGAGGCCCCGTGTGCTGTGCGATGTCAATGCACGTGAAAGGACCCCATGTGGTGTAAATTACCAGAAGTACTTTGATTTGGGCTAGTTGGTTCATATCTTGAAAGAAGTTAGGACGGCGCTAAAACGACAAAGACAAAGAGGCACGAACACAACAGGACGGGCGCCAACTTGCAACTGAAGTTTATTGCACCAAACCCCTACATTTTATGCATCAACTGAGCCGTATCACAACAAGCTTATCACACAACAAAACGCAATTTCTTCAATAGTCAGAACATCGGAAGTAGGCGCTGCTTTTACAGACCAGAGACGCCTTCTGCACTATCCACTTGATAACAGCAATATTCTTACTTTATAAGTCCCCAGATTAAATGATTGCGCAACCCACATGAAAGCAATTGATCATCCAAATGATACACACACGCTTGGGCAAGGAAACCAGCATGCAAACTCAACAATCGTGATTTAACACAAAGAGTGAAAATGAAAGAATGACCAACAACAAACGCGGAAAATTTGGTGGACATGAAAACTTAAACCTTCGGGGGAACCTCCCAGCGTCAATGTACTATAATTATCGTCAAAAATTAAAAACCTTTGAGAAAACCCTCAGCGTCAAAGTGCTACAATATTGGTTTCTACACAAACGTCTTTTCGGTCGATAAAACACATCGATAAAAAACTATGTATGCAGAAAACTTGCAAACGTTGAAACCTAAAGACAGCCTTCGAGAAACGCCACCTCAGCGTCACTAATTGAAATGGACGGCCTACTAACACATGCGCTTCCCGCTTTCTTAATAAAAAATGCCTCCACAACTTCTCGCTCAAATCTGTCTTTACCGCTCTTCAAAAAAGTTGTTTTGCTCAGATCCGGACTACACCCCTTGCACGTCTTGCAGTGATCTGCAAGGAAACTTCCATGATGTTGGCGCACATTCCGCAAGTGTTCACTGGCACGTTCATTAAAACAGCGACCGGTTTGCCCTATGTACACTAAACCGCAGCTTAGAGGAATCTGATATACAACTTGTGATCTGCATTTCGTGAACAGTTTTTGATGTTTAATAGGGCAAACCGGTCGTTTCTTATCCGGTTTTGACATTGTGCAAATCTTTGACAACTTTGATGGGGCCGAGAACACAACCTGCACCTGATGTTTGCTTGCGACTTTTTTTATACCATGGGACACCTTATGCATGTACGGAATCACAGGGACCAATTTTTTTGCTTCCAGAAGTTTCTCATCACAAGGCCGCTTGAATTTCTGGATTAACATTTCAGAAACAGCCAAAATCAAATGGGGCGGGTAACCCGCTTCGTGCAACCTCTGAATTTGGGCGCCGAAGCTCATAGACATCGTGTGATGGCACGACTTTCTTAAGGCATTCTGAAGGGAATTAGGGAAAGAGCAATAATCGCTAATTCCCTTCAGAATGCCTTAAGAAAGTCGTGCCATCACACGATGTCTATGAGCTTCGGCGCCCAAATTCAGAGGTTGCACGAAGCGGGTTACCCGCCCCATTTGATTTTGGCTGTTTCTGAAATGTTAATCCAGAAATTCAAGCGGCCTTGTGATGAGAAACTTCCGGAAGCAAAAAAATTGGTCCCTGTGATTCCGTACATGCATAAGGTGTCCCATGGTATAAAAAAAGTCGCAAGCAAACATCAGGTGCAGGTTGTGTTCTCGGCCCCATCAAAGTTGTCAAAGATTTGCACAATGTCAAAACCGGATAAGAAACGACCGGTTTGCCCTATTAAACATCAAAAACTGTTCACGAAATGCAGATCACAAGTTGTATATCAGATTCCTCTAAGCTGCGGTTTAGTGTACATAGGGCAAACCGGTCGCTGTTTTAATGAACGTGCCAGTGAACACTTGCGGAATGTGCGCCAACATCATGGAAGTTTCCTTGCAGATCACTGCAAGACGTGCAAGGGGTGTAGTCCGGATCTGAGCAAAACAACTTTTTTGAAGAGCGGTAAAGACAGATTTGAGCGAGAAGTTGTGGAGGCATTTTTTATTAAGAAAGCGGGAAGCGCATGTGTTAGTAGGCTGTCCATTTCAATTAGTGACGCTGAGGTGGCGTTTCTCGAAGGCTGTCTTTAGGTTTCAACGTTTGCAAGTTTTCTGCATACATAGTTTTTTATCGATGTGTTTTATCGACCGAAAAGACGTTTGTGTAGAAACCAATATTGTAGCACTTTGACGCTGAGGGTTTTCTCAAAGGTTTTTAATTTTTGACGATAATTATAGTACATTGACGCTGGGAGGTTCCCCCGAAGGTTTAAGTTTTCATGTCCACCAAATTTTCCGCGTTTGTTGTTGGTCATTCTTTCATTTTCACTCTTTGTGTTAAATCACGATTGTTGAGTTTGCGCGCTGGTTTCCTTGCCCAAGCGTGTGTGTATCATTTGGATGATCAATTGCTTTCATGTGGGTTGCGCAATCATTTAATCTGGGGACTTATAAAGTAAGAATATTGCTGTTATCAAGTGGATAGTGCAGAAGGCGTCTCTGGTCTGTAAAAGCAGCGCCTACTTCCGATGTTCTGACTATTGAAGAAATTGCGTTTTGTTGTGTGATAAGTTTGTTGTGATACGGCTCAGTTGATGCATAAAATGTAGGGGTTTGGTGCAATAAACTTCAGTTGCAAGTTGGCGCCCGTCCTGTTGTGTTCGTGCCTCTTTGTCTTTGTCGTTTTAGCGCCGTCCTAACTTCTTTCAAAATTACCAGAGTCCTCCACTGCGGCATCACTCATAGCCTGAGTCGCTTTGGGATGTTAAACCCCATCAAACGAAATCAAATTTAAATTCCACCTGCCATGGTGGGCAGTTTGCTCACAATCCGGCAGACAGGTTTTGATGACATCACAAAAGCCATGTGACCGAGGTGCCCCACCTGCCTCCTAGGTTGCTTCTCTGGGGATTTTTCGTGTATTTTTCGCTCACGGATAATGACGCCAATGCCGATGACGATGCCAGCTTTTCTGCATGTGTGTCCTGTGCCTCACCACGACCAGGCTTTTGCATTTTCAGATCAGAGGTAGGATGTCACAGAGCATGAGGTGCGCATGAGGCGAGAATTGTTCAGTAAGAAGTCTCCTTTTAGGACCAGCAGAGTGTCAATTTTTTCCGCAGTTATTTATTGCCTTTAAACAGTATAACGTTACGCTAAGCACAGACAATTTTTTTTTTATCCTGCTTGTCAAGAGGTTTTTCTCTTTTGCCGGGGTAGGACAGGAACATACTTCAGCTAAGAGTAGTGTTCTTGGAAAGTGTGAGCCATTAGCACAGACAGTGTAAACAAAACTGGAGGTGAATGCAGGGTGTCTCTCTTTTTTTTTGGATATAGCGAATAGGCGAAGCAAAGTCAGTGTTAATTATGAAAATGCCTCATTTCTTGGCCACTTCTATCTCTCAATGGTGAAATCTTTTACAGGATAGGTTTGCAAGTAGTATTGATTTGTTAATTGTCCTTCTAGCTTCTCTATGGTTTTTTGTGTACTTGCACCACTGACTGATTTGTTCCTCTGTGTGTGCATGTGCATTTGGAAATCGGTAGGGAGATATTTCTGCCGACAGTGCTGCTGGCGGCATTCAAGGTGTGGGTGGGTAGCTTCACCTTGCATCACTGAGGAACGTATGAGGCAAGGTGTCTGCAGGCTGCTTCTGTAGCTTATACCTAACCTCTTACCTAAGAGTGGAGAGGCCATTTGATTGAGTGCGTTTTTAGAAAAGAAATTGCTGTCGATCTGCTCCTGCTGGGTCCGTCTGCGGCGAAATGCATTTAAAGACTGCCAACCAACGTGACACTCATCGATGCACTTGATACTTTGGTTGGTTTCAGTGTCAGAATCGTCGCCATTGCACTTATGCATTGTCCAGGTGAAACAATTAACAAGCTCACAAGTAAAGCGTGGTGCTAAAGCCTGCAAATGAAGGGGAAATGTTGAAGAATGCTATGCCTTTGCCAAATTTGTTTTTACCTCCTTTTCTTGAGCTAACCCTTACCTAGTTTTCTCCGCCACCGCTACCTTTTGCCATTGGAGGAAATGAAATAGGATAGCTGCACCTCAATGGGGGCGTGAAATTGCAAGAAAAAAAGGAAGTCTCTGCTCAATACATGGAGCCTGATATGGAGTTGGACCCTCTTTGTCTCGTGCTCATGTTTACCAGCATGTATAATTAGCCCATCAATGTCATCCAAATATCCGTAGTAGTTTGCAAATTGCGTTATTAGTTAGTGATTGATTAAATTTAACTTTGCAGAGATATCAGTTGTGTCTTCCTAGGTGTATGCTTTCCATTCTTTATGAGGGCGCGTTTGAAGTGGGGCACTCTTTGAATACTTTTTGTTTGAAACCTTGGGGAGGAGCTATTGAATGCCTATTTGCAAAAAAAAAAGTCAATTTAAGGTTTTCTGCTCTCGGTGGGGATTTTGGAAATAACCCAGGTGACACATTTCCTGTTCCTGATTGCAGCGCACCCAGCAGCAGCTGCGTCACCAGCCGAGCAGCGCGACCTTGGAGCCGAGCTCCCTGTGGTTTGCCCCATGACAGTGCGGACTTCCGCGGCTGCAACGTTGACGGCCTCCGGCACAGGGCAGCTGCGAGAGGGGACACAGCCAGCTGAGGCAGCGCACTTACCTAGCAGGGCAAGGCCATCAAGGGAGGAGAGTTCGTCGGAGGAGGCGGAGCAAAGTGCCACAACTGGACAAGAGTGCCCACTGCAGCCACAGCAAATGGGGTCGGTGCTGGCGGCGCTGATGGCAATAGTAGAAAAATTGGGGCAGATTTCGGACAACATGCAGCTGTTTAGAAACGAGCTCGGGCTGTGGTTTAGGCCAGACTTGCATCACCCTACGGAGCTGAGGGACAGGAGATGTGCCTCATGTGGCCAGGAGCAGTCATCAGGAGTGGCACCACTTCTGGTCAGGGGGCAGGAAGTACCGGGCCAGGAACAGGTGGGTGAAGTCAGAAACACACCTTCGTCATTTGCGTTTTGACAGTTCATATTGAATCAAGTCAGGTTGCGATGAAGCTGGCCATTAGGCTCCCATTGGCATGTACTTGCTGACTGTTGGCTGTCCATATTTGCTGCTGTATACTTATTCTGCACTGTCGGTTTTTATTTTCTTTGGCTACAATTGATGTGTGTGGGTGGTTCACGGGAAGTTGCTGTTAGAAAAAAAATTAGTGAATTCACAATTCTGAAATCTTCAGGGAAAGTGTTTTTTTTTTCGTGCTGATTTCTGTGATGTCTTTTCATTTTGTGCAAAACAGGCACTTGAGCACTTACGTAATATTTTATGTAAGCTTTTCGCCGAGAGTTTTTAGGAATTTTTCAGCACAGAACTTGCTAAAAGACATGTCATTGGTTTACCGGAATAAAATAAGGGTAAAATTACTTGCCGCCTATCATAGAAGTTGAGTTATATTGTTCTGAAGTTGCCACTTCATGGCTGGAAGAAAAATTTTTATTTGTGTTTGCAGTGGCGACTTCAAAATCGTGTAACCAGTTTTATGATAGATAGGACGATAATTTTACTTTTATTGCATTCTTCAATGTCAAGAGAAACCAATGGGATGCATTTTGGTAAGTTCCCTGCAGCAGAATTTCTTCAAAGCTCTCGGCAAAAAACTTACATAACGTATTACATAAGTGCACAACTACTTGCTCTACACAAAATTAAATGACATATATTTGGAATAGGGAGGCTAAACCACATGTTCCCTGAAAGTTTCATAGTTGTGACTGAGGTATTAAAATTTTTTTTATGACCAGCTTCACCCCTTAAGGTGAGACGCGGGTCTTGAAATGATCAAAAAGTGCAAAAATTTCGATTTTGCAAAAATGGCATATTTGGGATCAATACACACTAAAGTTCCTGTCTAAAAAGCTTGAAGGTCTAAGTTCAAGATCCAACTACTAAGATATTGCTACGCTACTAACTACTCTAGTGGTGCCATACAGCGGCTAAACTGCATTTCCTGGCAGTTGGCAAGCCTTGAGCCATCTCGGGGCTAGATGCTTCGTCTTCTTCATCTCTCATGCTGCCTGCTGCCTTGCGCGTTCCAACGTCTTGCGCGTCTAATTAAAGCAAGTAAACCAGCCCTGCTTACGCCAACCGTTTCTCAGTGACATATTTGGTGGAGGTGCTGGGTGATGGCCCATGTACGCTGACCTCGAGGACACCTTTGACGTCAGCTCTCAACGCGTGGCTACAACACCAGTCCACAAGGCGAGCCGCAGCCTGCGAGGCCTACAACCCGAGTTCGGCCAACTGAAAGCGCCGGTAAGGGCCATGACATCCACCGTGGCTAGCCAGACAAGTCAGCACTCCGGGAGTGCCCCGCCATTTGTCCTTCATGCACCTCGATCGCCGCCACCGTTCCACGGGGACAGTTTCTAGGACGTCGAAGACTGGTTGGCCAGCTTTGACCGAGTGGCGGGTTTCAATGAGTGGGACGGCGAGCGCAAGCTGCGCAACGTCTACTTTGCGCTGCAGGACGCGGCCAAAACGTGGTTTGAGAACCACGAAGCTTCCTTTACCACCTGGGAGGCTTTTCGTCGAGAGCTGCTAGCGACGTTTACCAGCAGCGAAGAAAAGAGAAAGCTGAAGTCGCCCTGCGCTCGAGATCACAGCAGCCGAACGAGGGCGTCGCGATGTTCATCGAGGACATGACCCGTCTGTTCAGTCGGGCCGACCCTGCTATGCCCGAAGCCCAGAAGGTACGCCACTTAATGCGTGGCGTAAAAGAGCAGCTGTTTGCCGGACTGGTCCGTGACCCGCCACGAACAGTGTCCGACTTCACCAAGGAGGCAATGAGTATCGAACGCTCTTTACAGGAACGGGGCGCCCACTACGGACGACAGGCTACTGTAGCAGCCGCTTCTCAGTCCCAGTACACGCCTACGTCGCTGCCCGCCGAGGACCTTTGGGAGCTTGTAAGAAGCCTGGTGCATGAGGAACTGGCGAAACTTCGCTTTGAAGCTCCACAGGTCAGCGTCGCTGCCGTTACGGATGTGGTCCGCGAAGAAATCCAACGAGTTGTGCAGCCACCCCCCGCTCCACACCCGGTGCTCTCCGTTATGACGTACAGCGAGGCGCTACGAAGTCCTGGGCCAGCAATGCGAGCCTTTTCCCCCATCGCTCCTGTGGAATACCTGCAGGAGCCAATCGCAACAGCACCCTCCGTGCCGCAGGAGTTTAGGCCCCCCATGAACAAAGCGCACGTTTGGCGTACGCCAAACAATCGGCCACTCTGTTACCACTGCGGAGAGCCTGGCCACATCCTCCGCCACTGCCCCTACCACAGGATGGGTTTAAGGGGGTTTCCACCTGACGCACCTCGACCACGCTACGGTGAAAGACCACGGGATATCGAACAGTACCTGGATGAAAACATGCAATCTTCGACCTCGCAGCGACGCCAGTCCCGATCGCCATCCCCAAGACGGTTCTCTTCGCCCGGCCGCCCGTCATCCTCTGGCCAGTTCAGAGGTACGTCCCCACGTCGGGAAAACTGAAGACGGCGTCCTCCGGGGGTAGGGCTGCCTCTACTGGACCAAGTCAAGAGCCTCCACTCGATGATTCGCCGCGACGCTCCGACCGACGACGACCTGACCCGACGACCTCGACGACGTGCTGCGACCGACTGGCCTCCCCCGAAATTCCGGTATCCGCCGACAACCATGACGTTACCACACTCGTGGATACCGGCGCCGATTTTTCGGTAATGAGCAGACGGTTAGCCACGGTCTTGAGGTAGGTTCTGACCCCTTGGTCTGGGCCGCAGATCCGGACAGCTGGTGGCCACATGGTAACTCCGATCGGTGTCTGCACTTGCGAATCCAGATCCGCGGTGTTACTTTCCCTGGCTGCTTTGCTGTGTTACCCGAGTGCTCCAAAGACCTCATACTCGGTTTGGATTTCCTTCAAGAGTACGGTGCCGTTATCAACCTCCTGGAGCTAATCGTGTCGTTTTCCACCCAAGGTCCTGTCGACGACGATACCGAGCCACGCAGGGCTAAGTTATGCGTCTGTGACGACCACGTTTTGATCCCATCAAGATCCAGCATGTTTGTTACTGTAGAGTGCGATAACAGCACCAAAATTCGTGGCATTGCTGAAACCAACATGTCGCTGC
The DNA here is from genome assembly GCF_052857255.1 of Amblyomma americanum. Classification (NCBI taxonomy): domain Eukaryota; kingdom Metazoa; phylum Arthropoda; class Arachnida; order Ixodida; family Ixodidae; genus Amblyomma; species Amblyomma americanum. The sequence goes on from NW_027526484.1 coordinate 2,076,715, forward strand.
TCCTTGGTCGGCAAGTCTGTGTTGCTCGAGGAATTGTTGAACTGGACAAGGGCCGAACCGAACTCTTGGTGACCAATTTTGGTTGTGAACCTCAGTGTTTGCCTGGCAGAACAGCTATTGCGTATTTCGAGGAACTCAGCGAATTCGTGGGACAGCACGCTTTGTCCGGAGCCCCGGCATCAGTGGAGGAACCGACCACTCCCATAAACACTGATGTGAACCCAAACCTCCCAACTAACCAGAAACGCTGCTTGGAAAGCGTTATCCAGTCTTTCTGCGACTGCTTTGCCTCGACATTCAAGGTTAGGCAGACACCGCTCACAAAGCACCGAATTATAGTTGACGCCAACCAACGGCCGTTATGTCAGCTGCCCTACCGCATCTCTTCGAAGGAGCGCGATGTCATTCGCCGCCAAGTTCAAGAAATGCTCAAGGACAACGTGATACAGCCGTCGACGAGCCCGTGGGCATCGCCTGTTGTTGTAGTGGCAAAGAAAGATGGAACCCTACGGTTCTGCGTTGATTACAGACGTTTAAACAAAGTCACTAAAAAGGATGTTTATCCTCTCCCACGTATTGATGACTCCCTGGACCGGCTGCGCCACGCCAAGTACTTCTCATCACTAGATTTACAAAGCGGCTATTGGCAAATCGAGGTGGACGAACGCGACCGGGAAAAGACCGCCTTTATTACACCGGACGGTCTGAACGAATTCCGGGTGCTCCCTTTCGGCCTGTGCTCGGCTCCTGCAACCTTCCAGAGGATGATGGACACCGTTCTTGCCGATCTCAAATGGCAGTCCTGTCTCGTGTACTTGGATGACGTTGTCATCTTTTCTGACACATTCGAAGAGCACCTGAGACGCCTGCGCGCTGTGTTCGAAGCAATTCGGTCGGCCGGTCTTTCCCTGAAGCCCGAAAAGTGTCACTTCGCTTTCGAAGAGTTGAAGTTTCTGGGCCACATCGTGAGCGCTAAAGGGGTTAGCCCAGACCCCAATAAGACTGCTGCCGAGGCTGCTTTTCCTGTGCCCACCGATAAGCGCAGTGTGCGCCGCTTTCTGGGTCTCTGCGCCTATTATCGACGTTTTGTGCAGAACTTCTCTCAGATCGCTGAGCCCCTCACGCGACTCACGAAAGATTCCGAACCATTCTTCTGGGACCTGGAGCAACAGCAAGCTTTTGAAGACCTCCGCACTCGTCTCCAAAGTACGCCCACCCTTGGACACTTCGACAAGTCAGCCGACACTGAACTACACACAGACGCCAGCAACATCGGCCTCGGTGCGGTCCTTGTGCAGAGGCAGGATGGTCTCGAACGCGTAATCGCATACGCGAGCCGCACATTGTCACAATCTGAGGCAAACTATTCCACCACCGAAAAAGAATGCCTGGCCATTGTGTGGGCAGTAACAAAATTTCGCCCGTACCTATACGGCCGCCCTGTCAGGATCGTCAGCGACCACCACTCGCTGTGTTGGCTGGCGAACCTCAAAGATTCCTCGGGACGGCTTGCACGCTGGAGCCTTCGACTTCAGAAATTCGATGTCACCATCGTCTATAAGTCTGGTAGGAAGCACAGTGATGCCGACTGTTTGTCTCGTGCTCCTATCGAGAACAACCGAGCTGACCCCGACGACGATTCTGTTTTTCTTGGTGCTATCTCCACGTCCATCCTCATTCAACGCCAAAGAGACGACAGCAAACTACGGCCCCTCATTGAGTATCTAGAAGGAAGCGCTCAGTCTCCCCCGCGAATCTTTTCGCGCGGGCTGTTGCCGTTCTGTTTATGTGACGGCGTCCTGTATAAGAAAAACTACAGTCCAACAGAAGCTGTCTATCTATTCGTTGTGCCTACGGCCCTTCGCGACGAAGTCCTGCAGGCGAGCCATGATGACCCATCTTCTGGTCACCTGGGTTTTTGTCGAACTTTGGCACAAATACGGCAAAAATACTACTGGCCAAGGGTTGCTGCAGTTGTGAAACGTTACGTAAGAACTTGCCGCGAGTGCCAGCGTCGCAAGACGCCGCCGACTAAGCCAGCCGGCCTACTCCAGCATTTTGATCCGCCTCAGGTTCCCTTCCACCAAGTTGGCATGGACATACTCGGCCCATTTCCGGAGTCCTCGCTGGGCAACCGCTACATTGTGGTTGCCACCGACTACCTCAGCCGATACTGTGAGGCTAAAGCTCTTCCCCGTGGTACTGCTGACGAAATTGCGAACTTTTTCATTCAAAACATTGTGCTTCGTCATGGTGCACCCACCATTGTTTTAACTGACAGGGGAACAGCGTTCACCTCGGCCCTTATGCAGGAGGTTATGCGCCTAAGCGGCACCAGTCACCGCAAAACAACCGCTTACCACCCCCAAACGAACGGCCTCACCGAACGGCTCAACAAGACGACCGCCGACATCTTCAGCTTGTGCCTGCTGTTATAACGGGACACTGAGTATAATGCCGTTAAAAGTTTGTTTATGGAAAATATTGACTTAATGGTTCCTCTTTTTGGCTTTGTTCTCTTTTGTTTGTCAGCCAAAAACGCAGTTATTGGTGAGCAGATTGGGTTTGAAAATGGAATTCCTTTTTTTACCATTTTATTTGGACTTGCGCCGTCAAGAGTAAAACACAAGAAGGGCTACGTAACGTGTAACAAACATCTGCAAAAGTATACGGTAATGTCTAGAAGAAATCTATTTTAAGATGTCCTCTGCACAATGAGGCAAAAAGAGGTGTTATATGCCTGCTAAAACTCCGCCAACAAAGATCTAGAAAACTTCTTCGTAAGAACTCTCTAAGAACATATTTAGATATTTTTATTTTTTGGAAATGGCTGCTTATATGAAGCCTGTAGACACCAGATCAGAATGCTATATATTTAGAACCCTCTAAAATCAACCAGTGGGATTTCATCAGGCTTAGTGCTCATGCTTTTTTTAGAGCTGCAGATTTTATTTGCTCACATATGTGCAGTATTGCTCGAACCGCAAAGGTCAGGTAGCTGCCCTTTGCAGCATAGATACACATGCAAATGAGGCAAGAAAACCCGCTTCATCAGTCTCTGCCATAGGTTATTATATAAGTGTCCAATCAAAAAAAAACTAAATTGCGTGGCATTAAAATTGGAAGTAGCAGGATGCTTGCTTTGCAGAGGCCGCCTTACAAATTTCTCTTACACTGAGAAGTTTCGTACCTGCAGTTTCATACCTGCATACGTTCCGGAGTAATCTTCTCATCAGAGAAATTTTTAAAACATTTGGTGGAAAACGTATATTTAGAAAAGTTTATAAAACATTTGTGAATAAACCTCTTTTGTCAGTATGTTTTTAAAACATTTTTGGACAAGCCTCCATTATTTGATGAGGTGTTTTTTAAATGTTTCAATCTAGAGTTGCACGCTGTTAACGTTTGGAGTTGTTTGAAGACGTTTTATAGAAGTTATGTGTTTCATGGGAAGATACTCCAAGATTTATATTTCTGAGGTGTACGGTGGTGGTGTAACTCAACCCTCAGGGATCTGTGCATAAGAAAAGCATATCTTGACACCATGCCGCATTTTGCTTGCGAAAACGGCCTGTGGTGGCGATGCCTGTAAATCATTTCTGGATGGTTTCTGTAGCTTATAAGGGTGCCGTTTTCAGTTAAAAGTAGCCTCCCTGTTGTTTGGTGCTCCAGTTGCGCCATTTGCGCTTTATACATTTACATTTTGCTGCGCAATTCTGCTCCAAAAGCGGAAAATTGATCAATATTGCTCCTTAGCTGCGCTAAAAAGAAGTCGCTGTCACAAATATTCTTGGAACCATACTGGCTTTCAGTTGGCAACCTACTAAAATGTCTCTGCAGTTGGCAACCCAGAGCACTTGTGGGCTGGCTCGTGGTTATAGTGTACTAGAATACTCTCTAGTGGCGCGAGTGGCGAGGCGCAGGCGAGCCGTTTTCTAACAGACGCCATGAGATGGCGCCACCGCAACTTTTCATAGGCACAGGAATTCGCGTAGTTTTGAAAAGGTCGTCTGTCATCTTGCGTTTTTCATCTCATTTACTAATAAGAATCGCTCATTTATTACTTCTTGCTGTTCTCCGCCTGTCAGTTACAGTGACTAGGCTTGTTAATTATTGAAACGCGTCTGAAAACCACGTACCTAAGCAAGGATACAACATTCCTACTGTCGCGTCGTCTGCTAAACTCCGACTTGCAGAGTGATTTTTTGGCGCAAAACACCATCGCAGAATGACAAGCGGTCAGCATGACATACAGAGCAAATTATTTGCGCGACCATTGCTGTGGTTTGAAGATCAAGACCCGAAAGCAATGCCATTTAGTGTGTGTACTCACAGCCATTTATTGTCCACACACTTTCAGAAGTAAACCGTTTAAGCTAAATTTTATGCGGCATTTTGAGCTCATATATGGCTCAGAGAAGTCAATGGTCTTGTAAATATGATTGATTTACTGCTATGATGTGAGTTTTGGTGTTGTTTTTGATGTAGTAATAATTATAAAATTGATGTCACAGCTATGTACACATGAACACCATATGAAGCTTTTATTTACAACTGACTTCAGTGCAGAAATGATCAGAAAAAAATCTTGTTTGCAAAAATCCACAACTTCCCTGCCATTGCCTTGTTCAGCACCTACTCAATTTAAGGTGCTTTGACGCCTGCCGCTTGCTGTCGCTGGCTCGATTAATGCTCTTGGTGAAAAAATGCAGACGAGTAGTTAGGTAAAATGCAGTTATTTCTGCAGCTATGGTATGAGCGTGCTCAGGGCATCCAAGCTCAGTTTGCTGCTTTTGCTTAGCAAGGTCCAAAACATCAAGCACACTTTCAGAGTGCAGCTCTGAAAGGCTAAAGCAGGTTGTGAATGACTCTTCGAGGTCAGCCACAAATTTAAACAACTTGCTTGAAGGGTAAAGTAACCCACCATTGTCCTTTAAACGGACAAGCTCGGCCATGTTTAAATTGTCCGCTGCCTCCTTGGTGAGCAAAAGAAGGTTAAGACACCTTTCACAACCCGTTTTTAGAACGCATTTTCGCGCGACGTAACCAGCAATGTAAAAGGTTAGCCTGCAGTCGCTTGATGCCACAACAATGGAAGAATGGTCAGGCACAGCTTTTGTGAGCAGGGCGTCGGCTGCATCCAAGTTTCCGGCATCGAGAAATCTGTCAATGAGTTTCTCCCTCCCAGTGCAAGTGTCCTGCTCACCAGCATCTGCATTCAAGAGTGAACTTAAAACAGCAGGCTCGCAGTTTCCTCTTGACACAGAGTGTGCAAGATTGCTGAAGCTGAGACAGTTCACTGTAGCAATGAACTGCTGAGGTGTAGGATGAGTATTGCATCCCGATGACTGTCTGACGATGCCAAAAAGATGTTCCACGGGGTCTTGGCTCACCCTGCTTGTCATTACATACTTGAAACCAATGTGTTGAGTCAAATACTTCAACAGCGACAAGGTACTGCATAGAGTTACACGCAGTCCAGTTACTGTGGACTGGCTTAGAAAGCCCCGCTGCCCATTTGTGTGGCGTTCCCACTCTGACAGAAACGACAGAAAAGAATTCAACTTGTCGGCCGATGCAGAGTTCGGACGCAGTGCTTCAGCTGGAAAGCGTGACGTCATGACTTGTATAACACCATGAATGATCCTGCAAGAGCAATGTTAATGTTCAATTTCAATCACACTTAGGTATTTAACTTATTTACGACACATAAATAATAAAGCGTTCAGTTAGTCATGTGGTCGTGCACCAGTTCACTATAGCACACTGTATTAAGTGAGACTTGTTGTCAGGCAGGCTAGTCCCAGTTTGATCTAGGCTGTGGTTGAAGGTTAGGTTGACAAAATAAGGCATTTTCTTTGTACCTGGAGTAGTGGAGTTATCATTCTATGATATGCAATACTTACTCAAAAAAGTGAACTGTCGCTGTTATGCTGCCGCACAGAGGCTCTAACATGGCTTTTTGCAGCTGAAGCCCATGAATTACTTTTTCACTGAAGAGCTGGAACGCAAAGGAGACTCTCATTTTCTCGAAATTGTTAGGGTTCGTATGGCTGGATGTGATGCATGCATAGCCTGCAGGGTAACATTGCTTCCGTCCAGCTCCACAGCTTTTCGAATAGTTCGCATTGTCACCTGCAGGTAAGGCAAATCAGTAATTATTTACTGCCAGTTAGAATGACTGGAACAAAAATTACAGAAAACAGTTAAGCATGCCGCTTTGGCAAATACTTACTTGGCCCTTTGGTGTTTGGAAATCCAAGCTCAACAGCCGGTTTCGAAGGCACTTTATGAGGTGAGGGAAGTCTGACATGAAGAAAAGTTGACGGTGCTCGTCTACAGGATGTGGTGCACTGCATTTAATGTGGTCCAAAGATGCCTTGATGCCCATTAATGTCCACATCCGTCAGTTCCAACTTGCTCCGTTTGATGTTACGAACTCAACCTTCAGCCCTGCTTTTTCTGCCAAAATTATGGCTTCAATCATGATCTTCGTTAAGGTACTGCCGCAAATGTTCCCTCTTGTTGCAAATGCTGCAAGAATTTGGGTCCATTTTCCAACAAACGGTACGAAAACCAGAACCATTCCGTGATCGCATGGTGTGTGTTTGTCCTCAGTCGATGTAAACTTGCCGAGATCCACGAAACCATCTATGTGGCCAGCCGTTGTCACAGAAAGATGCTGAGAGAGCTTCATCTCATCGACAATAATTCCACCGTGGCGTGCATATTCATCCATTGTGGCCGTCTTTTCACTGATGACTTTGAAGATCTTTGGGCAGAAACCAAACCCTGTTCTGTAGGATTTCAAATATTTGCGTAGAGTTGTTTTACTCGGGAGTGACAATATCTTTTCCTTCCTCAGGTGCTCATAAAGCCTGGCACTCTTCATTTTCATTATGAGGCACTCCAGGACCCATTCGTTAGAATACTGCATGCCTTTTGTGCTTTTTCTTGAAGCAGATTTAAACATGTGAAGTGTTGCTTCACGCTGTTTTGGAGGGAGACTTTCTATTCTAGAGGCAAATTCTTTCTCATTGATGTCTTTGTTTTTAGCTGCCATTGCTTTCAGTTGGCCCTTTAATGCAGTGGCACTGGTCTTCAAACGTTTTGTCTTCTGCCTTTGAAGTTTTAGACGCTGAGCAAGAGCTCCTTTCTTGGACACACGGGCTTTTAAGCTCGACTTTCGGGTCAGCAATAACTTTCGATGCGACTTGCACTCTGGGCAGATAAGTCCTGTCGATGAAAAAAAAAAAACGCAACTGTTTAAATGCTGGAATAAAGAATACATACATACGAGACTAGTACATGAAAGTCTCTTAAAATTACTTACCAACGGACGGGAGCACTTTATGCTGAAGACGCAGAGTCCGTTGCTGCATGTTGCTGCCTGAAGTTTCACCGTCAAGTTCGGTAACACCTGCCTATATTCATCATCCGTCATTGCTCCCTTGCAAACACAAGTTGCTTCGGCATCCTGCAGTACAGCTGCAGCGTCGCCAACAGAGGCAACTGTTTTTTCTGTGCACATCACTCCTTGGTAATAAATGTCAGCACAAACTTTGCCTCCGACAGGCTTGAAAACCACAGCTCGCTCATGCGTAATCACAAGCCTTGCTTGCATTTTCAAAGACGTCGCAAAAATTAACCCGAAACGTTCGTCCTCGAAGCGGCACCAGCTCGTCGAAGGAGCGAGTCCACGGAGCGACTGAAACGAGAAAGGCGAGGATTCTGTAGCAGCCAGCTCTCCCGGCTCTTGATGTTCGTTGTCAGCGCTGTTCACGTCCTGACACGGCTTCTTGCTTCGTGGTGGAATTGTTTGACAAGCAGATCTTTTCCTTTCAGTCCTCTGTTTAGGGGTTTTAACAGAGAGGTAGGCTGGACACCCAGGCAGCAGCGTCGGAATGGCACCGGGAGCTAACGACGGCTTGCCACTGGGTATATGCACTTCAACGCCGTCGATTACGTGAACGTAGTCGCGCAATATGAGGTGGGCTTCAAAATGGTGCTCACACACTGCTGATAGTTCCCTGAGGCTCTTGTCGTCCCTTCGCATGTTCCGCTCCCACTTCCCTCGCAACTCGTCGTCTCTTGGTGCGGCAAACAACGATGCTTTAGGCGCGCCCGGGTAGCCGGTGCGGCAGCCTGGCGCAAAACAGTGAGAATCAGTTCTTCTTGTTGCCATAACTTCGTTAAATTCCCTGACACTGATGCTACATAGTTCCTGCTCACTGCTATCCCTACTTAACAGCAAGATACGAACGCTAAAGTAAAATTAACTGCGTGACAGCGCGCGCGCGAAGCGAGCTAAATCACACACCGCATTGCCATGTGCTGCCAACGTGCGCGCCGGAGGCTAGGAAAAGGCGCAGCAGCGCCCCTGGCGGCCGTCAGTGTCAACTCGCTTCAGCCGATCTGGCCCCAGCAGCCACCGGTCGTGCCACTAGAAAGTATTCTAGTTCACTATACTCGTGGTATAATTTAGCAGCCAGTTTATTCGCGCACATAGAGGAAGGAAAGAACTCTGGAGAGGCAGTTACATCATTTGTGTAGCTGGCTCCTCCTGCTCCCTTCTTGGCCGCTGTATCAGCATGCTTGCGCATGCGCAGCAGGCATTGCAGCAGACAACAACGCTACGCCTAGCATTACTATTGGCTACGCCGTCGGGCAGACTCCCAGTAGTCCTTGCAAAAGCCCGTGATTTCTAGCGCACTTTGGCGTGCAGCTCGGATAACGAGGGCCTCTCCCAAGTTTTCCTTCTTCCATGTTTGCGCATCATGTCGGTTACATCAAAAAATTGCATCATGTCAGTCAGCCCTGAAGAGGGCTGAACAAGTATCTTCTGGGTTGAGAAACAAAAGCTTGAAGCAGGCCCAACAAGGTCAAGCTTTGTTGGAACAAGGAATTTCAGCCTTGCTGATGCACTTCGCGAGCTTGATGAATTAGTAAAAAAATTCCAAGAAGCATTGAGATACAGTTAAACCTAAACGTAATGAACCTCCATATAGTGAATTTCTCGATACTATGAAGTTTCTGAATTCCCCAGCACCTGCATTGAAGCGCATGTATTTCAGACCTCCATGTAACGAAGGTATTGCGGTGGTTGACCTTGGTGCAACGAACTGGCTACGCCATCTCTCTGTTAGCTAGTGCTGCTGAGCCACTCGAAATTTGGCAGAACCACGCAGAAGTTTCATGACGATAAAGCACCGACATAAGACGAACGCCAATTGCAGCCAGCGGCTGCAGTTGACACAACGTGCCATGCTCCAGCGCCATCGGTGCATCTCTGGCACTTTCTATTTTGGAACGTCATGCTACGTGGCATTACAACAGTTCATGCTCAAAAGCACCGAAAAAATAATAGGTCATAGCAAAAAAAGGAAAAGACACAAGCAGTGCACGACCATCGCTGCCGCGTGGCTGCTCGTGTGATTCCGATGCCGATAGCTCTCAAGCATTGGGAGCGGGGACGGTGGAGAGCACAGGCAACGCAAGGTGAGGAGTTCGTTTCCAGGGGCAACAGCAAGGGGATAACCGAGAGGATAACCGAGAGAGGGAACATGCAGGAAGAAGCATGTGCCTCTGCGGCGAGGCCGCGGTGCCCCTACCCGCCCTCCCCACCCCACGCGGAGCAGCATTGCGTGAGCCGCGGCGGGGGTGCCGGCTGCTGCCGCAGTTAGCGCGATCGCGAAACGTTTCTCCGTGTTTCTTACTTCGAGTAACGCTGTTTTTGTAAACATTTTCAATATGATTTCACCTACATTTATTTCTTATTTTAGTTTCAGTTATGCAGTGTGCTTTCGACTGTTCTCGCAGAAACTGCAAGTAACGAAAAATCCCACTTTTTTTAATTTCTTTATAACCAGGTTTAAATTGAGCCAATGAAAAAAAAGAATGTTTCTAGTGAGCTTACCACTATGCTTCTGCCAATCATATTTTACTCTCCAAGCTTGCTGCAATCTCTAGGTTGCAGAGCGAAAGTTTTGGTGTAGAGTAGAATGTTGTATTTGCTATCTGAAGAGAGCTGATGTGGGTTGTGCTCTTTGCACCTGCTTTGCAGCAATCCACCAAGGTCAAAATGGAGTTGAAGGAAATGAAACAACAGTGGGAGCAAGTCGAGGGTGAAGTGGAGTTCTGCAAGGTGAGCTTTTACTTCTTTTTATGCGGCGAATGCGTGTGAGGCTGCAGAAAGTAGAAGCCATACGTCACAAAGCTTAGAGAGGCGAGCAGCACATATCCGATGGGATAGCGCTGCTTTCCGCTATCGCGTCGCCTCCATGTATATGGTCTATTCATGCACTTTCGCATTGTGTTCGCTGCCAGATCTGTGTGGAAGTGGAAACCAACTACACTGAGGCTAAACATTTTGAAAGAAAAAAAAATAGGAACGCTGGGGCATGTTCAGGGATTTTGTACACTTACCCCCCTTTTTTTGTTCCTGTGCAGAATGCTAGTCCGAGGTTCATAGTGCTGCTTCGTGAGGAACAAGCGCAAACAGCTACGCTGCACCGGTGAGCTTGTGTCATGTTACAAGAGTTGCACTGGATGAAATATGTCTCTAGAAGCTTGCTGGTTGCTGTCCACTCAAGGCAGAGGGTGTTCTTCTCATGCATTGGATGCAATAACGTGGTAGCGTTAGAGCAAATGTCCAGTGAAGACCTTGGGGCTACAATGAAATTCCTCATTGGTCTACAGGATTGCGACATCATTCCACCACCGTTGCATGTAGCCTGTGAGGAAAGAAAAACAGTTATGCTGAAAAGAAAAATGGCTGAGCTGGTACTCAAAGCGATGCCCCTTTTGTCTTGAGCCGGGCATGCTACCCTGCCATGGAGGAGCTTTGAGTGTGATAAAAGGAGGTCTTGTGTGAGCACCTTGCACTGCAGAGTAGGCTGCACAGCAGGCAAAAACATCCAGTTAATTAAGGTTACCAATTAGCATCGCCAGTTAATGTTGCCAACTAACAAAGCCTTTTTGCGTATGAACAGCCGACAGCCGCTTAATGTATTGTAGTGGCACCGGCATGCGGCGGAGTACTTCGCAGCTCCAAGAGATGGCACTTAAGGAATGCGTTTTGATTATGAAGGGTGTGAAGCAGAAGAAGACTTGGAATGACAGTGCTGAGATGGGGTGAGTGATAAAGCATTGTGTTGGAGAAAGAAAAGAATATGTAGGGCCCATGTTAGCGAACTGGTGTAGAAAGAGGACCTCAGGCCATTGATGGGATCCATTAGCGCTATCGTGTCATGTCCTTAAGGCAGAGCTCAAGGGCCATTTGCAACTAAATTTTACTTTGCCTAGAATGCCTCTCAATATGTTGGGTGCATCATAAAAATAACTGTAAGAATGTTCTACACTTAGAGAATCAGCACTGGTGTTGAAAAAGCTCTATAACAGGCGATGCGTGCACCTGGTAGCGTATGGCTGAATTGGTAGCGCGTCCCCGACTTTCCGAACGGCAACGCTATCGCGTGTTGGTTTGGACAAGAGAACAAAGAAATCAAACGAAACAAAACGAAGCCGTATTTATTCTTTAAAGGAAAAAGGCCAATAAGAAATGGAAATGAAAACAAGAAAACACACACTCAACACGCGTACAGCACTACAGAATAAAAGGAAAGAGTTCACCAGGTAGTGAGCGTCCCAGGTGAAGCGGGGATACCTTGCAGACAGGGCGAACGCGGTCAATGTAGTGCGACGCTGCTGGCAATGCGACAAAGGAAGCGGCGGAAGGGGGCCAGGTGGTAGTAGGAGCGGAGAGGAACACAGGGAGACGCCGCTGGTCTCCCGTCAACAGCCCGAAGAACTTGGCAGCTGCAGGAAAAGCATAGCCAGGTCCCGTCGACAGTGTCACAAAATGCCAGAGGCTTAAAGCAGGTTATCCAAGACTGCCTTTTGGCAACACGGACTCTCAGACCATCGGCTGCCACCTCCACACTTGCAAAGAATGCAGGAGGCTTGCGTCTGTGATCCAAGAGAGGTCACCGGCAGCATGGACCCAACGTCCGACGGCTGCCACCTCCACGCTTGAATGATCTGATCTCTACTGCGTTGCCTTCCTTTACACCTTGGCTCTCTGACATGTTAGCTCTCCGCTCCTCGTGCTCGCCGCGCTCTTTGTTGCCGTCGCCTCGTGCACACCCTTTGCATGCGCACATGCGCAACGCTGGGCTGGCACACGCAGCACTCCGCTGTCCGACGGACCACTGTCGACGCACTGCATTCGAAAATCCACGATGATTTGGTGTGCACCTGACATATGCCCACCCTTCGAAAAAGTTTTGTCGCAGAAAAAACTGCCATCGGTGCACACAACACGAATGTTTACGTGGGAAGCAGTTGATGCACGAACAGTAATGTTCACGTGATAAACTGTCAAGTTAGACGCCGCCGTAGTCACCGGACTTTACACAGGACACATGGAGGCACATGGAAACGCGCACAGAGGGAACATGTCAAACCTTATACACAGAGGGTCAAACCTTATGCATGTGACAAAAGGGAAAATAAAAATAGTACAAAATATCAGACACAAACTTTACACATGTGTATACCATAAAGGTGAATATGTACACACTGAGCAACACATAACCGGAGAACGAAAGAAGAAAAACAACCCACAAACACTACCAGGCCACATTTGCACAGGTAACAATTGCAAACACCGGATAGTAATAGTATACATTGGGTATCACTCTCCGGCAATTATAAACCACTCATGCAATCAGCGCCTATGTTTTCTGAGCCTGTCAGCCTCTTCGATTAAACAACGAAAGATGACGCTTGCACGGTCTCTTGGGACGCACGCTCTTCGTACCGCTTAAGCATATTGATGTGGAAGAGCTTCTTAGTGTGGCCCAAGTTGATCCAATTATCCACGTCACTGCCAGAAACCACGAATGGACCTCTTCACTGCATTACCAGTTTATTGTGGCTGCTCGGCAAAAGAATGAGGGCACAATCTCCAACCCTTAAATGCCGCTTCTTGCTGTTCCTATCTTAATATCTTTTCTGAGAATGTTGGGCACTCAACAGATTTTGATGTGCTGCTCTCACAGTTTGCTCGAGACGTTTTCTTAGATCGAGAACGTTTCATAGGTTGCCTTCGTGTCTTCTCCCAGCTCTTCCTTTGTCCAGAGCTCTCTGAGAACTGCGAGCGGTCCTCGAACATGTCCTCCAAATATCAACTTAAGCGGAGAAAGCCCCAGACTCGCCTGTGGTACCTCGCTATATGCGAACATCAGCGGAGCAATATAACGATCCCATGTTTTGGGCTGCTCTAGACTTAGCTTCCGCAGCATCTGCTTGAGTGTGCCATTAAATTTCTCCACCATCCCATTGCACATCGGATGGTAAGGTGTCGTGCTGAGATGTTTCACCGCCAAGAGATCATTGAGCTCTCTCATCATTTCGGAAGTGAAATAGGAGCCCTAGTCACAAAGGATCTCTCTCGGAAAACCTATACGTTAGAACATCCTCACCAAACCTTCAGCCACGATTGCTAAAATCTATTTTTGGCAGAGCCACGGCCTCGGGATACCGCATGGCAAAATCGATGAGTGAGAATATATCTGTTCCATTTCACTGATGTGGGCGACAGTGGACCAGCAATATTGTTACGTGGCGACCCGCTGAAGAGTGAGGCGAGATGTATGATAGCAGTGAGATGGTGTTTAATGGCGGCTGCCCTAGCGCGAGTGCTCCGTCCCGCACCACTGCCAGCGTCATTGTCTTCGTGACACTACCCGAGGCTGCCGAGCGATCGTCCCGATCGTGAATCGAAGAAGATATCGACGAAGAGTTGCGCTCGATGGTGATAGGTTCACAGGACGCTACAATAGAAATGGCATGGTGGTGAAGTGCTGGCCACCACGATGAAAGAGATTTGCGAATGAATCCTGGTCCATGAAGCTTACGGGCCGCAGGTCGCCAGGAGCCGACGGCCGAAGCCCTAAGACGCACCGAAAGGCAGGGGCAGGGGGGCTGTGTGTTCATGTGTGGACAGCGTCTCGGGCCGGTCGGGTCATGGGGTCGGGTCGCAGCGGCGGCGTCATGTCGTCGTATCTTGTGATCAAGGCAGGGGACGGGGCTTGGGTGAGCGGCGATGTCAGTTCGGGCTTGGCAGGCTGGAGCACGGCCGGCCGACGCGGATCAGGAATTCATGGCCGACGACCACGGTCGACACAGGACACTGAAGCTCCGAAACCAGGATAGGGGATGATACCCCGCACCTCACACCAAATGTTACGTGGCGACCGGCCGAAGATTGAGGCGAGATGTATGATGGCAGTGAGATGATGTTTAATGGCGGCTTCCCTAGCGCGAGCACTCCGTCCCGCGCCACTGCCAGCGTCATCGTCTTCGTGACAATATCGGCAGCGGCCCGATCAAATGGAGTGTCAATAAGAGGCATGAGTCCCAATAGAGCTTTCCCTACTTTGCCTTTCGGGCTCGTCCTTTGGCAGGAGTCGCACGAGCTGACATACCTCTTAATCTCCTCCTGCACTCCCAGCCAGTAGAATTGTTCCAGAACTCGATCTGTAGTCTTCTTAATGCCCTGGTGCCCTGCCAACGGGCTATCGTGGGCAAGCCTCAACACTTGTGATCGGCAAGACTTGGGAGAAGCACTACCTGTCGAACCTCTCTGCCAGAGGCGGTACAGCAAACCTTTTCAACAGCACATGAGTGCGAAGTGCCGTGCTTGCCATGGAACAAGTTCCCTACTTTCAACGAACACGCCTTCAATGACTCATCGTCTCTTTGCTATGCTTCTAACATTTCCTTGGTGAACCTCCTAGGACCAACGCTTAAAGCAGTATTTTCTCTCCTTCGTCCAGAAACTTCCTTTCCAGCCAACACCACTTTTCGGCCCTCGCCCTCACCATTTTTACTGGCGTCCCCGTCATTGACTATTTCAGGACATAATTTAGCAACACACCCCAATTTCTTCCAATTAATACCTGGATTTGGCGGCTCACGGTCCTGTGGTATATTTCCAATTATAACATCGTATAATGGTGTCTCCATGCACTTTACCACGGCCGTGCCAGTGAAATAAGGGAAAGCGATATAGACTTCTGCCTCGGGAACTTCCAGACTACTGCCATCAACAAGGAATACCGTAGATGTCGAGCCAGTGAGAGCTGAGTCAGAAACTAGGGCTCTCCGCACCACTACTGTATTGCTCCCCGTGTCCCGTAAAACATGTACGGGTAGGCCTCGGAGCTCACCCTCTAGTACAGGCATGTGTTTGGCGTCTGCAGGCTTTTTCCGGACAAGTCCGACCACTACCTTATCCTCAGCTTGTTCAAGCCTATCTGCAGCTGTGGACACCGTTTCGGATGCAACACACTCTGACTGAACACAACAGGACGATTTCTTCTGGTTTTTATGCTTTTTTTGAGCAGGAATTACATCATGCCCTGTTTTTCGGCAATAAACTCAATAAAGCTGCCTTGGCTTAGACAGACAGTCGGCAGCCTTGTGTCCCTGTCGGTTACAAATGAGGCACCTCCCTGACTGTCTCTTTGATGGAACATCCTTTTCCCTCGGGACGCCCACCTTGAACAATTCATTGAACGAAGACAAATTTCTTTGCCGCTCGCCCTCTGGAAAGTTGTCTGCTGCCTCAGCCATTTTGTCCAGTGTCTTGCACTCTCTTTCTCGAAAGAAAACTGACAGACGACTATGACAGTTCCTCATGAACTGTTCGGCCATCATCAAGTCACGTAAATCATCGTACGTTATGGCCGTTCCCGACATCTCGACCCATCGATCGAAAAGACTGAGCAAACGTGCTGCGTATTGCTTGCCTGTTTCTTTATCAAGCGGCTTACTTTCAAGAAACCTTTTGCGATAACCTTCTGCTGTAAACTGAAAATGTTGGAGCAAGGCTAGTTTTGGCTTATCATAATTCATTGAATCTGCTGGGGACAGTCGACCGAGCACACGGAGAGCTTCCCCAGTCAAAGACATACTGAGTGCTGTAGCCCATTTTTCCTTGGGCCAGCTGTGCCCTTCTGCGATTCGCTCAAAACGTTAGAGGTATGCATCCAAATCATCCCTGCGATCGTCGAAAGGCGGGATCAATGTGTGTGGACTAACCGCTGCTGAGGGCCCCTGTGCGGATTCTTGATTACCCCCTCCTGCTTCTGTGAGCCTTAATTGGAGCTGCAATCTACGCTCTTCAGCTTCTGCTAGCAACTCTGCATTCTCACGTTCGGCTTGTGCTTTGCGCTCCTCAGCCTCTGCTTGCACCTTGGCATGCTCGCCTTCGGCTGCTCGTGTAGCGTGTTCCTTTTCCTGCTCAGCGGCAACCCACGAGCACAGCTCGGCGTCTTTCAACCCCAACTCTTTGCCTAATTCAATTAATTCCTTTAGCGGGCTCATCGTTTCCTTATTAAAAAAAATTCATCAATATAAGTTAAACGGCTTCGTCCTGTCGCAGACGCCAATTGTCGAGAATTGGTAGCGCGTCCCCGACTTTCCGAAGGGGAGCTCTATCACATGCAAGTTCGAACAAGAGAACAAAGAGATCAAACAAAACAAAAACGAAGCCGAAGGAAAAGAGCCAATAAGAAACGGAAACGAAAACAAGAAAACGAACACTCAACATGCGTACAACACTACAGAATAAAAGGAAAGAGTTCATCAGGTACTGAGCGTCCCAGGTGAAGCGGGGATGCCTTGCCGACAGGGCGAACACTGGTCGATGTAGTGCGACGCGTCACTGGCGATGCCTCAAAGGAAGCGGCAGAAGGGAGCCAAGGGGTAGTAGGAGCGGAGAGGAACACAGGGAGATGCCGCTGGTCTCCCGTCAACAGCCCAAAAAGCTTGGCAGCCGCAGGAAAAACGTAGCCAGGTCCTATCGACAGTGTCACGAAATGCCAGAGGCTTAAAGCAGGCTATCCAAGTGTGCCTTTCGGCAACACGGACCCTCAGTCCATCGGCTGCCACCTCCGCACTTGCAAAGAACGCAGGAGGCTTGTGTCGCTGATCCAAGGGAGGTCACCGGCAGCACGGACCCAACGTCTGACAGCCGCCACTTCCACACTTGAATGACCCGATCTCCACTGCGCTGCCTTCCTTTACAGTAAACCTCAGTTCTCTGACACGTCAGCTCTCCACTCCTCATGCTCGCCACGCTCTTTGTCGCCTCGCGCACACCCTTCGCACACGCACACGCGCAACGCTGGGCTGGCACGCGCAACGCTCCGCTGTCCGACGCACTACTGTCAACACACCGGATTTGAAAATCCACGATGATTTGGTGTGCACCTCACAATGGCACAGTCAGGGACATGATGAAGGTATTGACCACTGAGAACCTTCCTCAAGCCGTGCCCAATCATATGAATATATTACGGACGGCATGAAAGGCTTGTGGCTGGAAATAAGGCTTGAGCCTCATTGGCAGCCCTGCTGTGGTACTGTACAAGAGTGTTTCAAAATTTTAGGAGCAGTTACATTGCTAAAACACTGGTAGACATCGAGGCACGAACACGCCTGCTGCCTTCCAATGCTCATGCTGCATGCATTTCCAAAGTATCGAAAACAGCTAACGTTGTCCGGCATACGGCGGTCCCCTTTATTTCACAAAGCGTTCTGGTGAGTTTCTTGCCTGGATGGGTCAAAATGAATATAAAACCCACATCACCTATTGCATTTTCAGCCAAAAAAGACAGTTTTTGCAAAGGCTCTGCTAGCAGAGCAGACATCTGAAACAAAAGGCGGTCTCTGCTTGCGTGTGTCCGTACGCAGTGCTGGAAATTCTTGCGATCAGCATTTGCATCGCTAATTGTACATGCTTGGAATGCATGTCCCCTCCCTGCGCTTTGTATGGGAAGCAGTTAGCTTCCGAAATGCCCCCGAACTGCTGGCCCTAGCAGCCCCTCTTTAGACCGAGTGGTACGTTTTTATGTTATTTTCAGCACTTGATAATGGTGGGCTTTCCTTTTCTCAAATTTTGGTTTGAAAAATGATTATTTTTGCGAAATATTTCTAATGTATTTGCCAAAAGTAACCGGGCAACGACGGTTTGTTTCTTAGCTGCATAGTGAAGCACTCATGGCAGCCCTCAAGCTCTGAATGTGTGTAATGTAAAATGAATGCTTGTACTCACTTTGTGACACTTTTTAGTTTTTAAGGCTGCTGTAAAGGCTCCCTTATACAGTTTAGAAGCAAAAACCTGTTACAATTGTTTTCATTTACGAAGACTCCATAAAGTATGTCACAATTTCCATGCACGTGGGATTATTGAAGTACACACGTCTTCCTTTCCGTGTGTCATCGGCACCAGCGTTGTTCCAAAGGGAGATGGAGAACCTTTTCCGGGGGCTGCCACATGTTGTAGTATATTTCGATGACATCCATTTCACTGGCTCGAATGATGTAGAGCACCTTCGCAACCTCAGGGATGTCCTTTCTCAACTCCGTGGTGTTGGCCTTAAGTTGAAGCTCGACAAGTGCCATTTTTTCGTCGAACAAGTTGAATACCTTGGGCACATCATAAGCAAACAAGGGCTGTCTCCAAGTTTGAGCAAAAGTATCTGCCATCCTTCTTGCACCTGCACCCTGTGACGTCAAGGAACTCCAAAGTTTTTTAGGACTTGTGAACTTTTACAGTCGTTTTCTACCAAACCTTTCCGGACGCCTCCATCCTCTGCATTTGCTTTTCATGAACGAGAAGAAATGGGTGTGGGAAAAGGAGCAAGAAAACACATTCAGTGGAGTGAAGCAGTTAAAAGCATCAGCTCCAGTCCTAGTGCATTTTGACCCAAAAAAACCATTGTGTCTCAGTTCTGATGCCTCTACGTATGGGAATGGCGCAGTTTTGGCACACCGAGAATCTGATGGTCGAGAACTGCTCATTGCTTTTGCTTCCAGATGTTTGTCTCGTGAAGAGCTGTGCAGCCTGCCAATCTTACCTGCGTACACCGCAACGCATTCAGCATACAATATGGCCATTTCCTTAGAGGACCTGGTCAAGGCTTCACATAGACTTTGGGGGCCCATTCATTGGTCATACTTTCCTGGTCATTGTTGACGCCTACTCAGAATGGGTTGAAGTTTTCCCAGTGAGTTCAATGTCAGCGGATGTTGTTATCAATTCATTCTGAACAGCATTTGCACAGCATGGACTGCCGGACCTCATCGTGTCCGATAATGGACCTGCCTTTGCAAGTGAGCAATATTTGGAATTCTTGACACGTAATAGAATACGTCTTGCATGCTTGTACCTCCCTACCATTCAGCTTCGAATGGCATGGCAGAGCATGTCGTACAGACTGTCAAGAACAAGATCAAGAAGAGTGGATCATTTCAAACCCATATTTCACGGTTCTTATTACAGAACCATACCACATGAAATCACAGGCAGTGCACCGTGTTAAATGCTCATGGGAAGGATGTTCAAGACACCTTTAGATGTTCTTCGCCCAAGTCTGCATAATTGAGTGCTGCTGAGACAGCTTAGACAGAAGCTGCAGGCCGATAAAGGATGCCATTCTTCTCCATTGCCAAATGTGGGTGACCACGTATTCACATAGAATTTTCAGCAGGGGCCACCGTGGATAGCTGCACGTGGTACAAGCACCACAGGCCAGTCAGCAGCTGCAGCCTCTCTCAGTGACGGTACTGTCTAACACAAGCTCGGTGACCACCTTCACCCTCAATCCCAAGAAGCCTCCCAGCCAACCGCTGGGCTCCTGTGACACAAGACGCTTTGCAGGCATCCAGAAACTGTGTGTGACACCAACCTTGCTTGAGCCAGCCTTGAGTGACACTAATGGCACAGAAGAGACGGCTATATACTTTCCTAAATCAGTGTGCAGCACGCGCATGCCCCGGTTGCGAAGAAGCTCTAGGAGCCGCAAGCTAGTGCAGCGCTACTCACCATAATGCTCTCCTTGAACAATCTAATGGGGGAGGACTGTTACAATGTTGTTCTCATTTCTAGTTTCGTTTTCATTCAGTCGTTCACGTGGCGCCACCAAGAGGCAGCGCCACGATCATGTGAGAATAAAAAGGGCACGGCACGGGCAGTGCATGTGTGTGGTTTGCACAGTGGAACACAGTGTGTATTCAGAGTGTAGCCATTGATGGCGACCGCCGAGCTTGTACGCCTCTCGGCAAGGGCCATCATGCTCGTAACAAAGCCTGTTGCTCAGTTACTTTTTGGAAACGGGGTATTGACTTCTATTACGGATGTCAACTCTCATTTTCACTGCTCTCTGTTGGCGTACTACTAGAAAAACGCCTTTTTACGGAGTGAAAATTTTTATTGTAGTTGGCCTTTAAGTGTCACCCAAATCTTTTTGGCTCATCCTCTTTAATTCAGAATTATCAACAGCTGACAATATTTTTGTTTCTGCAGAATCCAGTGGCATATGGTTATATAACAGTTTCTGTATGGGCGTGGGTTGGCATGCTGTGGCTGGGTTACTCTTGCTTTGCCCACTCGCTTCTCTGGTTGGTGGACAGCGCCTGTAGTCGTGGCCACACATCATATCTATGAAATGGAACGTGGCATGTCTGTTGTGGCACTGAGCCCAGCTATGACCACAGCAAAGCAAGCATTAAAAGCAGCCCAACACCGCATTGAAGCTTTGTGCTAAAGTTTGCGTTGAAAGTGCCTCAAACTTCATAGCGAGGTTAGCTGTGGGCTACATACATGAAGCTTCCTCAAAACCTGGGCCCGTTTGTGCTCGGTTGCTGACCCAAAAGACGTGGGTTCAATCCCGGCCACGGCTGTTGCATTTCTATGGAGGAGAGGTTTTAGAGACCCGTGTACTGTGCAATGTTAATGCACATTACAGAACCTCAAGTGATCGAAGTTTCTGGAGCTCTTCACTACGGTGTCCCCCCTCATAGCATGAGTCGCCTTGGGATGTTAAACCCCAATAAACCAATCCTAAACCATCTTCCGTTCAGTTCTTCTGTATAAAGATAGGTTGAGGTTATCTGTGCAGCTTCTTTTTACTTTCGAGCAATTAAGGCACCAATGGTAACCGTGCCAATGGCTTGGAGCAGGTGGCCAAGATTTCCTCAGCCAATTTTCACAAATTTACAAAGCACATGCCATATGACATATAACACATCAGCTCTCTCCTATCTAGAAGCACCTGAAAGCCAAAGATTGTATTGGCTAATAACATTGGCAGTGAAAGCTATGCAATGCACAGGTTCATGTGCAGTGGGCAGACTTAAAGCAGCACTGGCATTTGTGGCTGTTGCTTTGATTTTGTCAAAATCTGCTGTTGACCTCTGCATCGCTGCAGAGGAGGATGATACCACATTTCGGCACTAATTTTCACATGCCATAATGAAACATAACAGCAGTGGTGGTTTTTCTTTTCTGAAAGACATTAGAACCAACTGCGCTTAACAGTCAGTGCGTAATGTGTAAAAATGTATCGGAAAGTTTTTGGTGGAAATTAATGTGCCTTTGATTTGCAAAGTGCCACCCTGATCAACGCGAAGAATGCATACAGAGACAACTTGCGCTGTGCTCGAGAGAAAAGCTCCAAGAGGAAATTTTTTTTTCTTGCTACAAGCAGAATGAGACAAATATATGTGTGTGAGCTGGGAATGGATATGTCCCTCTTTAAAAGGAATTTACACTGTTTTGAAGATGCATTAAATAACACAAGCACACAGTGGCCATGTAAGTAAATATTCCCAAACTTGCATTGAAGGACGTTCTTTATTTCTTTTTTTTATTTATCTTTCAAACTGAATACAAAAAGCAATCACAAAAATTTGTTGAGCTAATAGCCGAAGCTAGTAGAGGCCGTTTACACTGTTATTTAAGCAACAGGATGCACGCAAAGAAGAGAGAGTTCCGAGCCATTTTAATTTCTAGTGGCACGGTATTCCATACTTTAGCCCCATTATACTCGATTAGGTGCTGTCAGTGGGTGTTTCAGGTTATAGGGTAGTTAAAATTTATATTGCTTGCATGCCTGGTATTCCTGTTAGGCAGCACAGAAATGTTTGAAGGAAGGCAATTGTTTCGTATAATAATATTTACAACCATCGCGGTTTTCATTTCATACAGCAAAGGAAACTGCAAAATCTGCAACCTATTGAACTAGGAAGTACTGGACTGATACCTGTTGGAGTATGTTATTATACACAGTGCTCTTTTCTGCAAAGAGAAAATTTGATCAATATAGGACCTGTATCTGGTAGCCCTCGATTCGCAGCAGTATATGTTAAATGGCAAGTTAGAGAAATTGTTTACTTAGAGAAAATTATATAATTTTTAGCACAGTTATGTCCAGAAACCCCCATGTGTTAAGTAGAATGTAACAAGCTGAAGCAAGCTTACAGCACAAAGTATCAGTGTGTTTCCACACAGCATGTCTAAAGAAATGCTGTGGGGAAATCCTTTTTACTGTGCATAATTAAGATTTTTTTTTTTTTTGCGCAGGTGCTGTTTGCTCTTTTGAACATTTTTTTTTCACCCAGTCTAGTTCAGTGCTGTGAAGTGTCACTGTGTGGCACTTAGGCGTTGTCATGTTTGTTTTTTGTTGTGTATAAGATGCTGTATGTAAAGTTCATATTTTTTTTGTCCAACTTATGCCGTTTGCAGCTTGTGCTACTGGAAGTAAAGTGTCCTAGAAACTTCTTATGTTATTTCTTTGTGTTTTGCATATAGTATATGGAAACCATTTCATAGGCACATTTTTGTTTTGCATATACTCTGTGAAAAATTATACTCCATGTCGTTTTTTGTTTGTGTATCGCTATGTGAAAACTATGCAACTGTAGTAGGTGTAGACATTCTTTCCTGTATTTCCTGGTGGCAGAAAGAATAGGGCAATTCTGCGGCACCCTTCTTTTGATATCCTTAAGTGTGCAAACATTGATTTACTGCCCTAACGAGCAAGTAAAATAAAATGATCAGTACAGTGGGAGATTCAGTGGTTGCTGCGGCAAAATGGCTGTCATTACTGTAACACCGTGAAGGAAGCGTGTTCTGTTTGTTTGCCAATCCTCTCTTCATTGTGCAGGTCTTACGAGGAGGAGCAGCAGCTGCCCGACGATGGTGGGTGGACACCTTGTGGGGGGTTGCTGACTGGCAGCAACTTTCTCTCTCTTTTCTCTGTACTTGTGATAGGATATTGAGCAGAAAAAAAAAAAAAAGTGGCACTTGTCGTGCATGGGTGGTTGTATGCAAAGCATGTATACTTGTGGGATGCTACCAGGGATAACTGTAGCCTCAGCTTTTGTTGAGTCGTAGCCTGTTCAGTCAATGTTTTACTGAGCACCTGTGAGACAGCGCAAGGGATGCTGATGCCAGTGGCTGCACCCTCATCTTAAAGCATGTGGCACAAGAGTAGTGTAGCTTGCGCTTCATGAAAGTCTGTGTTGAGCATCATTTTGTTTATTTGTTTATTTGATTCCTTAAGGGTCCCATGTCAAGATAATTGCACGAGGGAGTGGGCGTATTGCAAGGCAAAAAAAATGGCTGTGGTTTAGCTCTGGTTAAACCTGGAGTGACGAGATAGCTACATCTGGCCGAGTGGAACTCGCTCAGTCGAATTGCAAAGTCAGCCTTTCGCCGCTCCGTTTCGCTGGGCGTTCCTTCTTCATCTTCGTCCCTGGACGTGATTCACTCTTTCCCCCCTCTCCACTCCCCCTCCACTCAGTTTCGCCAGAGCGCCGCGCCACCGGCAGCTGCTCCGCACCACGTGACTAACAACGTGGCGGCACCGCCACACTGAAGGCTCGAAATGCTAGCGTAATGTAGCTATTGCTACAAAGAAATTCAATGAAAATCACGATGAATTGTTATCGATGAGCTGCTTGAATGTTACTGGGTCGACGATGGTGGCAACTTCAGTGGCCATTCCATTCCAGTCTTATGCTGTGCGCAGGAAGAATGACTGCTGAAAAGTTGTAGTATATAGGCTTGCACAGCTCATTTCTAGTAACACAATGCATTCATCATGGCTGTGTGAAACAGCATGTTCAATTTAATTTCTGCTTTTGTTCGTTACGTCTGGACGGTACACAGCACAGCATGGCTCAGAGAGTGATGACTAACTCCAGTAATAAGGTGGTTGAAATGGCCTAATATAAGCTTTGAAATTTTTGTTCAGCGAGCAGGAAGCAGGTTGTAGGTAATGTTTGCGACATCACAGATGCACTTTTAAGTATAAGAATTGCCTAAACTGGAATGATAAAAATGGTAAACTTTAAAATTGAATAGTGCCAAGCTTGTCCAAAATGATCTAGGGCAGAGAGAAAAATCTACATGAAAGTTTAATTCTAATAAGTGATCATTGAAATGAGCCTGAAGAACACACCATGAGCTAGTTGGTTGTTCATCACTACGAAAACAGCACAAACTTCACGAAGGACTCAGAAAGGGAAGACGAGACAGACATTGAACTAACAACTTCGAGGTGTCAGAGTAATAAGCCTTCAGTTGTTAGTTCAGCGTCTGCATTCCGTCTTCCCTTTCTGCGTCCTTCATGAAGTTTGCGCTGTTTTCACTCTGATAATTGAAAAATTACTAGAGTTGCCCTTCTAATGTGCCTGCCTAAAGCATCCCTGCCTCACCGTTTTCTCTCTTAGTTTTGTCATTGAGTATAAATTCGGTGATCGGAAACATAATTGGCTTCTTCTATCGAAATGCTGTTGTCTGTGCAGGTATATAATCGTAATAAGGGCGAGCAGACGGTGCTGGTTTGGCCACGGCTGCCGAAATACTGATGTGCCACTTTTACTTGTCAGGGGTTGAGGCAATGGAACCAAACAGTGCATTGTTTGTGCAGTGTTGGAGGTGGAGCGAAAGGCACAGGCATCGTATAACAGCCGGAAGCGGTTTTGGCTCAAACAAGACAAAGCAGAGGTACGTTGTCAATGCTTTATTGATTGCATTATTTTTTTTTTGCGTCAGTTGTTAGGGAATTAAAGAAAATTTTAGTTTTATATTGGTGGTAGCATTGCTTTGTTTGTTGTCTTTGAGGAGGTGCCATTTTATCGAGCTTTTTATTTAAATGTTTATTGACTTAACTTACTCTCTCATCACTCACTGTCTCATTAATTTATTTATTAGTTATACCTACAACACTATACTGTAGTAAGGCATTATTGTAGTGGGGAGGGGCTTAGTTGTAAGAAATTGTACAAAGGGAGACCTTTCATTAACAAACTGTGACACTGTAAAAAACTGGCGTCCCACCGTGCAGCACAGCAGCTGAGATCCTTCTGACCCTGTTTTTGGTGCATGGTAGCCCGCAGCTGTTTTATGTGCCATAAAACCCAACACACCAACCACTAAGCATTACTCTAGGTGTTCCAGGGAAGGCAGTCAATAATCTTGAAGTATAGGTTTTTTTTTTAAGTAAAGAGAATTAAGCTTTTTGCAACATGGTAATACCAGTGTTGGCAGACGTCAAAAAACGGGAATCATGTTAATTAGTAAAGGGATATTTAGCCAAATTCTAAAACAGTAGAACCCCACTATAGTGAACCCGGATATAGTAAAGTGAAACTGCGGTCCCATTTCGCCTCCCATAGACAAACTGTACATTTTTTTTTTCGGTTATAGTAAGGATTTTTTTTTTTAAATAAAACGGCTATAGAAAAGAGAGCCTGGCGTACCTCCCGCGGAATGATGACAACGTGGTACGCGCGAGGCCGATATTCGGAGGTAAATGCATACCAAAGACAATAAAACGGCGCTCTTTGAGATAGCTTCACCACCAAAATCGACAGCTGTGAGGAGAAGCCAACTTAATCTTGGGGCCGTGAGGCGAAGCGTGCGGCGCGCACGAAAAAAAAAAAAAGTAAGGCGGGCTATGAACGCAGAAAGAAGGAGGCGCGGGTCGCTCAAGACAAACTTCCTCAGAACATAAACAAAATCGAAAACGTGATAACATGAAATGAGATAACTGAAGATAAGTAATTAACACATAAAAAGACAGTAAGAGTAGTATATGGAACGTATTTGTGAGTTCCTTTCATAAACTAACACTGTGTTTAGTAAGTAGCCAGTGAATTTCCAGAGAGCATCCTCAGAGCCATACCATCACCAACAACTGATATAGTAAAGACCCTGATATAGTAAAGATTTTTTCTGGTCTGAGTCACTTTACTATAGAGGGGTTCTACTGTAGTTAACTTTTGAACTACTATAGTGATAGGCACCAGATTGCAATTAGAGATTTGCAGCCAGCCATTAGTAATAGCCATGTGAATTTTTAGAATTTCAAAAGCCTGATAACTCTCGCTGCTCCAGCACAACTAATATTGGCTACATCGTACCCAAATATGCGCGCTTTTGAAAAGCATGCAGGCAAAGCAACCCCTCCAGTGCTCGTAACTAGTCGAAATAGCCAAATCTTGTCGAGCCACAGCGCTGAGGGTAACCGCGTTCTCTAAATCATACTGATATGGCCGTTACTAATGGCCAGCTACAAATCTCTGATTGCAACCAGATGCCTGTCAGTAATATTTACAGTTAACTATTAGAATTTAGTTAATCACTTTACTAGTTCACGTGATTTACTTGTTTTTTGACGTTCACCAACACTGGTATTACCATGCTGCAAAAAGCTTCTCTTTACCTCAAACACCCTATTTTTAAAAAATTGCAATCGGCTTCCCAGGGACGCCTCATATATCAACAAATAATCGGGGAACATCGACAGCGGAGAGTAAGGGAAGAAATTAAAGGTATTGTTGCATGCCTCAATGAGCAGCAGAACACATCAGCGAATCTGATCATCACTAAGGAGCATCTGTGAACAATGCTCTCAGTTGTGCTTTTGATTTGAAGTGCAGCCATCACTTTGTTAGGGAGCTACTCCCAGTTGCTAACTGTGTTAGGAAAAAGAATTATTTAAAGCTATTATTATATGTGGTACTGGTACGGTCTAATTTTCTTGGTATGTATTGTCTCTCCTAGACGAAATTTGTTGCTGCTTCTTAACGAACAGTGTTCTACCTGTGCCAGTTTTATTTGTGTGTACCCTAATCAGAACCCACGTACATATGATGCGCATTTGTTTTAAACGGAATTCTTGAAAAAATGCACCGCCTCCGCACCCCAAGTACCACTGTGCTCGCACATAGTGGGTGTTTTAAGAAGTGCGAAACAATGGGGGTGCTCTGAGCAGGCTTCCAAGTTGGTTGATTTGTCTAAACCAGATTTCTGCTTCCTGCGGCCAAACAGCTCCCAAGTGTCTCGTGCTTTTCCATGAGATTATTTGTAATTTTGATTTAAAGGTGCATTCTGTCATGCAAGTATTTAACTAAATATGATCTATAAAACACTGTCGCATGTTTATGTATGCCTGGAGGCCCATAGCAGAAAGCGTGGAGAACTCGTTAGGGAAGAACTGTCTGCCAGATTTTGTGTGTACATTCAAGGCACCGCCAAGGCTTGAGATATGCATGTGGATTAACCCTGCCAGGCTGAACTTTTGCTCGAGTATGATGAGAACGTACGTGTTGTGAAATTTTGATCAGGTTTTTTTTCTGTGCATAGCGAACATTTTCTAACCTAGACCTCCTTATATTCAGGGCCCTTCGTTTTGGGTTCTTTTTCTTTTCGATGTGGGGGGTGTAGAAAACCGACCATATTTTTCTAGCTCAAATTTGGGTGAAAATTGGGTTACTCAGAAAAAAAATTTTACGTAGTTTGGGCTTTTTTGGTACACAAGACAGTATAATGGCAATGATTTGTTTTTCTGCTAGACACGAAATTTTCTTGTTTTGCTCAATATTTCATAAACAAAATGGAAATTGCAGATTCCAGTAAAAAGTTATTTACTAGTTAAGATTTTTTTATACCCTGTTACAAATATTCCATCGCATACTCTATCAGTCTCCCATGAGAGACTCCCGCGTCTGAGCAATACCACATCCTGCCATTATTTGTATTATGTGAAAACATTAAACATCATAGCGACGATTTTAAATGCGGAAGGTGTTGGGTCAGGGTGTTGTCAGCGTGGATGGTGCTTCCTAAGCGAAATTGATATACAACGTCTTGTCGGCACCCATGTTCTGGCCTCTCGTTTCTACATCGTCCTTTTCGAACTTGTCCTCAGATTCGTCCACCTCATAAGAACAAGAATTAAAAGAGGTTCAGGGTCCTTGATTGACCAAAGACACCCCTCTGCAATAAGCTTTAGATATCCACAAATTTTCCTGTGGTGTCTTGAGCTTTGTGAGCTGAAGACCAATATGGTCTAGAAGGCCGGCCCACTTTCAGGGAAAAATCGGGTTTGACCTGATTCTTAAGAAAGAAGTTCGGTGTGCAAAAACCAGGTAAAAGTGTGTTTTACATGAAAAACGAAGGGCTTTACTTACATTGCATAGCCTCTGCCAGCAAAATTATAATTTCCTGTGACAAAGCGTACTGCTTCCTTTTTTGCGCTTGTTCCATTTTATCTGTGAGGTTTCTTTTGTGTTGATCCCAAGTTATACATTCATATTCTAAGGCAGACATAATGTTAGTCAGGTATGTTTACTTTCAAGGATGACTGAGTGTGCTTAAAAATCACTTTGGTAAAAAACAATAAGCTTTTTGCTGTAATTTAGTATGATTAGGCCAGTGAAGCACTTCAGTAAATGTAACTTCAATATATTTAACAGTTTCTGTAGTTCAAACCACATTATTTGTTTTACACGAGCTAAGGGAGGGCTTTTTTCATCCTTTCTTTTTGTAAACTGCACATAACATTTTTCAGTACTGAAAGTCATCTGCCATAGATTGCACCAGAGAGAGACTTTTTTGACTTTAGACTGCAAAATAGACACATCGTCAAGGAATTTGATTGGACAGTATACAGCACAGTCATTAGCGTATGGCCTGATGATGGTGGATGGAAGGTCTGCTGCTCAGTCATTTATTGACACTATTAGGCCTCAAAGTTTATTTACTAGACCAAGGTCATATACCGTCGCGCACTCCCCCATGCCGGTGTCCTTCGCATTCCGCAGTTCACGCACGTGTATGTCTCCACCGCGGCAGTCCTCCCCGCTCATACCAAGCACCACGCATGTCCAGTTCCTGCGCCCTTCCCCCAGGCCACCGCGTTGCCGTCCCCATCAGCTTGTTCCACAGTGCTCCACTTTGACACCTGCTCGCGGCACTGACACTGGCCCTCACAACACAAGGAATAAAAGTGCACTTTATAGATCTGATGTTACACTGTTCAGAACAACGTACTGTTTATGCAAGGGTAAACAATTGCTTATCCTCTCGAGATTATTATGAAAATGAAAGCTAACTAGGTGTGGCAATTTTTTTGCAAAAGAAGATTGTGCATATACTTGTTGATCAGTTTTTAAACTGGTTGCAAATATGTCTGGTGCAAATTAGTTTGCTATCTTGGGAGGTATGCTTCTAATAAAACATATCTAGGCACTATATGCTACGTATTGCTCAACCGAAGCAACGAGTCCGAGTTATCACAGCATTTGTTCTCTGAGCTCCTGAAATCTTTGTGCAGAAAAACCGCACCGGGGTGATGACTAATACACAAGGGTGCACAAATGTGGCTTCTCATTTTAGTGATCAGTCTGGTGTGATTTTGTGTACGATGAACTACCAACTAGTCCCTGTTATTGCTCACCTGATCTTGATGCATCTATGCCCAGGGCTATAGCTTTTAGCGTAGTGCGGGTTCCCATCCGAGTTCATTTAGTTGTGTTGTGCATGATAAACCGGAGGGAAAACCGTGCTGACCAGGAGAAAAATGATATTTTCCTAGAAGTGCTTTACCTAGGTTAGAGTACAGGAAGTGTTCGAGCATATCTTACAGCAAGTGAAGGTTAAAAATACTGTACAATCACTTTCTTTAAATACTTGCATCACTTTGGATGCCAGTGATGGATGCCCAGGCGAAGACAAGACCTCTTGTCGAAACATTGGCAAGCAATCTGAGACTTTCCTTTCCCTTGTTCACTTTGTGATTATTCCAGTCTTAGGGCAGTTTTTGCATTTTGTTGTGTATTAGATAACTAAAAGAGGAGCAGCCTGTCTTGAACAATGCCTCGAAATGTAATCAGAAATTTTTTTCAGCTCCATGACCGAATGAGGATTAGCGCAGCTAGCTGACTGCAGCCATGAGTAAAGCATTTTGTATAATTTTCTTGGAAGCAATATGAGGCAGTCTGTAACTGTTGGCAGACGATGTGCTTAGGAGGTGACACCAGGGCCCTCTTGTGTGTGTTCGTCGCCGTCTTGCATGAAGGAGGCCAGTTCAACAATTTGAAGAGCTTTGGTTATGGTCGGGGAGAACCTGGCACAGAGTGTTCTTGGCCTTCTTTCTGCCTCTGCGGAGGAATCCGAAAGCTTGCAGCAGATTTGCTTGCATGCATTGGTTCTAAAAGAGGTGTATTGAATGTGTTCTTCATGTGTTCATCGTGTGGTTTCTGCATGTGTGCAGAACTGCTCCAGAGCGTTGATATATGGGCGGACATGGAACCAGGCAGCCTCGGAGGCTCCAAGAGACCAAGGTGCGTTCGCATTTGTACGTCAACACCATAGCAAGCAAGAACGAGGCAGCTGTATTTCAGGGGTGGGGGACAAAACAGGAAGTTATCAGCTTAAGCTCCTTTATTGTGTACATGTATAGCTGAGAATAGGTAAGATTAAGGTTGTATTAGAACGCATACAAAAAACTAAAGATCCTAACAGTCTTTGAAACCAAGGAAAGCATAGGGAAACATTACTGTTGTGATTTATTCTTTATTGTCGCTGGAACAGTGGAAAAGTAATTGGGTGATCATTTCAGACAGAAGAAGATGTAACGAAGTATAAGAAAAGAGCTGAACCTGCTAATGAAGTTGTAGGGTCGCACAAACAACATATAGGTCGTTGGTTTGGCTCTCACTGGTGGCATGTCTTCTAGATTGGTAAATTATCTCTTGTCTCAAATGAATGCTTAGTAACTACTCTACTTGACAAGAGACAATAAAAGATAAATAATAGTAAGGTATTTTTCTGCTTTCGTTTGTTCTGGAGGCTGCGCCTTCCAGTAAATGAAGTTAGTTAGCTGTTGTCTCGCAGCCATCAATGCACCATATGTAACGGTTAAAACCCTTGTGTATCATGGGTAAACAAAAACACTGAAAGGTGCTACAGAACTGATGTGGCAAGTAACCTAGAGCATGACACTTAGCTCCTACTAGACCAGTGTCATGCTAATGATAGCGATTTTCTTATATGCAGCTCAACACTATAGTGCAGGGATAATTGCAGCAGTTGTGGCAAAACATCGTTACACCAAGCTTAGCTCAGCATATTGCAATGACTGGATGGTGGGCAATGCAGCTGCCCATACTGGGTACTGCTTCAGATGTCGTGTCAATGCCTTATACAGGTGGACAAAGGCTGAAGAGACGGTGTGCACGTCTCCCCTCCAAGCACAGTCCAGCAAAGATTTTGCGGCTGGATCAGGCTACTGGAACTGAGACGTCAGAAGGCAGTATGACTGCACCACAAGGGCACAAGCACCCAACAGCCCATGGTGAGATGCTTGCTTGGCCTGTTATATTGTCTCACCACTGAAATCATGTTCTTCCTCATGCTGCTACCAAAAATGTGCTGCTCATGCGTGCTGCTAACCCTGAGTGCACTTATATTCACGCCAAAATGGGGGCAAAGCTGCGTATGCATACCATATGCTCCTCTTTGCATGGGTCGCAATGTAGTTTGATGTTGTTTATAGGTTCTACATACCTGGCGCCTCCAACTTTGCTCAGACTGTGGGACATAGGTAACAGACGTGTTGTCACTCAGTATGGGTTTTCCTGTTTGTTCCGCAAGCACGCTGCAGGAGAGAGGACGTGCAGATTGTACGCTGGATTCGTGTGAATGCTCGACGTCCAGACCGACTGACAGATGCTTGGTCACGTGTCGCAATAACCGCGCTGACGCGCGCGGGCCATACGCGATTCGGTCCGCTTGTCTGAACCCACCTTAAGGGCCATCGGGGTATCTTGTCTTCACATTACATGCCTTGCCCAAGCCCATTTCTTCCTCTTGATTTTGACTAGGATGTCATTAACCTGCGTTTGTTCCCTCACCCAATCTGCCCACTTCCAGCTTAACGTTACACCTATCGTTCTTCTTCAGTTTGGTGTGCTGTCCTCAACTTAAACTAAACCGTTCTCGCTAGCCTCCACGCTTCTCCCCATAGGTTTTTGCCTCGATTTTCACGAGAACCAAAAAAGGGAAAAAATTCCAGCAAAATCCAACCACACTATTCAAGCCAAGAAAGGCTGTACCATGGGAAATTTATTTTGATATCATCGAACAAGAACAAAGCTTCTTCCCAGGCCAAGTAGTATGAGAGGATTTTTTTTATTTTTTGTTCTACGATTATCTGTGTCTGAAATGAACGAGGTAGAATGGTGAATTTTTTTCATACATATGTTGGTTGGTCACTAATTTTCGTCTGTGTTCACTTTCACTCACGTTTTCCCCCTACATTTCGTTGTGTTTAGTATGGGAGAATGCACTTTGCTTTGTTAATTTACTTGCAGGTGATGGTGCCTCTGATGAGAGAAGCATGCTGATCAACATGAGAGCAGAAATGGGGGATCGCCGGTCGCTCACTTCCTTGCCTCCATCTCCTCCACATGGTGGGGAGGAAAGCAAAGTTGACCAATTTGAGGTCACCTTACCAGACCTGCCCTCCATATCCCTATGGCTGCCCTGGTCACTGCAGTCAGTGGCCTCTCCACCAGAGCCAGAGACCTCTTCACCAGAGCCAGTGCCGGAGTCTACTCCTCCTCCAGGACCATCCCAACCCACACGTCTGTTGGAGGCTTGTGTGCAGGTATCTCGGGAGGAGCAGCTGGAGCCTGCTACTCTGGAGGAACCTGTGGTGCCTTTGGCTTCCTTCGAACTGCCACAGGATGCGGCTGAGGGGCAGGAGCATGGCAAAGAGCAAATGGCATTTGCATCCATCTCTGTACCAGAGCCAGGGCTAGTGCTGGAAGTAACTTCAGAACCACCCCAACCCAAAAGACTGTCAGAGGCTCACATGCAGGAATCTCTGGATGAGCAGCAGGATCTTGCAATGAGAGATGTTAAGGAACTTGTGGCACTTTCAGTTTCTTCCAAACTGCCACACGAGACTGCAGGGATGCTGGAGCACGTCAACGACACAATGGCGCTTGCATCTGTCTCTGCACCAGACCTAAGGCCTGTGCCAGAGCTGACTCCTACTTCAGAACCACCCCAACCCACACAGCCGTCGGGGGCTAGTGTGCAGGAATATCTGGAGGAGCAGCTGGAGCCTTTTACTTCCTCCAAACTGGAGCAGCAGAATCTTGCAATGGAAGCTGCGAGAGAACTAATGGTGACTTCAGGATCCTTTGAGCTGCCCCAGGAAACAGCAATGCAGCTGGAGCATGCTGAAGAGGCAATGGCGCCTGTAGCTATATCTGCACTGAACCCAGGCCTTTTGCCGGAGGTGTCACCTCTTTCAGAAGCATCTGAATCCAGACATGTATTGGTAGCTAGCACGCAGGCATCTCTGTCAGAAGAGCTGAAGTCTGCTGCTGTCTCCAAGATGGAGTTGCAGGCCCCTGTAATGGAAGCTGTGGAGGAACTTACGATGACTTCAGCTTCCTCCAAACTACCACAGGATATTGCAGGGATGTTGGAGCACGTTGCAGGACCGATGGCGCTTGGGGCTATCTCTGTGCAGGAGACAGGACTGGACGTGCCTGCTCGGTCAGAACCACCACAGACAGCTTGGCCACCAGACCTTTTTATGCTAAGTCAGGTGGCAGAATCTGCCGCTCGCTGTGAACTGAAGCAGCAAAATCTTGGTCAGGAGGGGCCAGTGACGGCTCTGCCGGCTTCCCCCGAGCTTGCTCCGGCCTCTGTCCTCGAGTCCGTGGCACTTGCAGCTTCATCTGAGCCAGTGCAGCCAACCACAACGGCGCTGCTGCCTCAACTGGCCGAGTCTGGCCTGTCACCGCATCCAGAGGCTGTATTTGAATCAGAGCGTAAGTATTTCTGATTTCTTGTGCAGGTTGCAGAACCATGCGTACATTGTGAATGACCTGATGCATGGCTTCACTTTGCAGCTCGTACTGTAAAATTTGGGTGAGAACACTGGATGGCAGGGACACAGTGCAGGCTTTCAATGTGTGTTGGAACAATATGGCTGCATTATATCAAGCTGTCAAAGGACTGTTATCATGCCATCACAAGTAACTAGGTGACAGCATGAACTTTTATTCATGGGCA
The DNA here is from genome assembly GCF_052857255.1 of Amblyomma americanum. Classification (NCBI taxonomy): domain Eukaryota; kingdom Metazoa; phylum Arthropoda; class Arachnida; order Ixodida; family Ixodidae; genus Amblyomma; species Amblyomma americanum. The sequence goes on from NW_027526484.1 coordinate 2,110,955, forward strand.
GTAACTGCGAAGCATCGCAATCTGATGCTTGTTGCTTGGATGAAGGTGACATGTTTCGTAATTGGGCTAAACGGCAGTCACAGCCTGCTACCATCATGATTAAAAATAATTTGATTTGGTCTCTTTAATTTTTAAGTGTGTGTGCGCGCGTGCGTGCGAGAGAAAGAGAGAGCATGACACTTAGCTCCTACTAGACCAATGTCATGCGAATCATAGCAATATGCAGCTCAACACCATAGTGCAGGGATAATTGCGGCAGTTGTGGAAAAACATCGTTACGCCGACCTTAGCTCAGCATATTGCAATGACTAGATGGTGGACAGCTACCCATACTGGGTTAAAACAGATCCTTGGGCGAGTTGGTAACTCATTATAACCAGAACAGCGCTCACTAAGACACGGACACGAAGGGAGACACGACACACACGAGCGCTGACTTTCAACTGGTGTTTATTGTTTGGAATGAGGCATGTATACAGTTCCAACAACACAAGGAAACCAAACCATCCATTCATAGATTCATAGTTAATTCATGCTGCTGCTTCAGATGGTACTGCTTCAGAGGTACTGCTTCAGATGTCGTGTCAATGCCTTATACAGGCAGACCATGGGTGAAGAGACGGATTAGACGTCCCCTCTCCGAGCACAGTCCAGCAACGATTTCGTGGCCGGATCAGACTACTGGAACTGAGACGCCAGAAGGCAGCATGACTGCAACACAAGGGCACAAGCACCCAACAGCCCATGGTGAGTTGCTTGCTTGACCTGTTATATTGTCTCACCACTGAAATCACGTTCTTCCTCGTGCTACTACCAACAATGTGCTGCTCATGCTTGCTGCTAACCCTGAGTGCACTTATATTCACGCCAAAATTGGGGCAAAGCTGCGTATGCCTATCATATGCTGCTCCTGTTTGCGTAGGTCGCAATATGGTTTGATGTTGTTTATAGGTTCTACATACCTGGCGCCTCCAACTTTGCCCAGACTTTAGGACATAGGTGACAGACGTTTTGTCACCCAGTATGGGTTTTCCTGTTTGTTCTGCTAGGATGCTGAAAAGCCTCTCGAAGTGTTGCCGAGGTGGCCGTTTCATCATAAAACCTTTTTAACAATGGCAAATCCGAGGGAGCACCTTTTTTTTTTGTCGTACTACAAGTGGTGACTGCAGTCAGCAATTATTACCAGTCCGAACTGAAGGGGATCAGTGCCGCCAGATTCTGCAGTAACTAAGAGCAGCTGGTGAAGGCGAGACACCAGTGGCGGTAAATAACCACAGCTGCTACCTTCAGAGCGGGAATGGTCTACTCTTGCAATACGTTCTTGCAGTTGACCGCAGACAGGGGCAGTCCTTCCTTGCATACATTTACGACACGTGTCATGACACAATGTATATGAGAAGCTTAGACATGTATCTATGTGGCTGCTGGTTGGAATGCTTTTGCCATAGCGTATATCCCATAACCGGTCTGGAGTGCCATACAGTTAGGGCCTTGGTATTGAGGTGGTCACTTGAAGCAAGGCATCTTGCAGCTTGTTTCAAAGACTTGCATTCTTTCATATGTGTGTATATGTAGCACAGCCCATTGGCAACTACAAGAGGTCTAAGGAAATGGAAGATGGAAGTTTAGAGCTGTCCGAAAAAACGTAAATCACAGTCACAGCATATGCCTTCAGGCAGCACTTTTTTCTGTCATTTTTTTTTTCCAGGCAAAACTAGCCAGTACCTCACTTGAACATTACATGTTTATGATAAAGCAAGTCATTTTGCTTAATCCTAACAAAGTCACGTCCCTTTGTCATTTACGTAGGTGGCCCCAGTCTCCGTGTCTGTATGTTTCCATTTATAGCCCTGTTGATATAAGCATTTTTTTTCACAAAGTTCGAAGAATAACTCATATGCGAGGGAGAAACATAGTAGCTGATCGACATTGGAACATAGTGCTAAAATTTAAGATAATCAAAAACAGCCTACATAAGCATTAAACTGAATTCTGTAGAGCCTTGATCCCTTGACTGTCACGACAGCTAGATGGCATACGGTGACCAGGGACCATACTCTGTAACAATCCACTTCTCAACTTTATTATTTTTTTCTTCTACAGTTAGTATACCGCTGCAACTTAATTGTGACAGCATCATTGACAGGTTAACAAACCATGTGATTCACGGGCTCCAGTATGGATGGCAGGGCTGGCCAATCCATGGAGACAAAGGAATGAATAGAGAAAAGAGTTCTTGCAAAACGCGAGAAACATGGATTAAGGTGATATGTTTCGTAATTGGGCTAAACGGCAGTAAGTCTGCTGCCATCATGATTAAGAAATAATTTGATTTGGCCTCTTTTTAATGTGTGTGTGCATGTGTGTGCATGCGTGAGAGAGGGAGAGCATGACACTTAGCTCTTACTAGACCAATGTCATGCTAATGATAGCGATTTTTTGATATGCAGCTCAATACCATAGTGCAGGGATAATTGCGTGTGTTTGTGCATGCGTGTGTGTGTGGAAGAGCATGACACTTAGCTCCTACTATTCAAATGTCATGCGAATGATAGCGATTTTCTTATATGCAGCGCAACACCATAGTGCAGGGATAATTACGGCAGTTGTGGCAAAACATCGTTACACCGAGCTTAGCTGAGCATATTGCAATGACTTGATGGTGAGCAATGCAGCTGTCCATACTGGGTACTGCTTCAAATGTCGTGTCAATGCCTTATACAGGGAGACCATGGCTGAAGAGACGGATTAGACATCTCCCCTCCGAGCACAGTCCGGCAACAATTTCGCGGCTGGACCAGGCTACTGGAACTGAGACGCCAGAAGGCAGCATGACTGCAACACAAGGGCACAAGCACCCAACAGCCCATGGTGAGATGCTTGCTTGGCCTCTTATGTTTTCTCACCACTGGAATCACGTTCTTCCTCGTGCTACTACCAAAAATGTGCTGCTCATGAGTGCTGCTAACCCTGAGTGCACTTATATTCACGCCAAAATTGGGGCAGAGCTGCTTATGCCTACTGTATGCTCCTGTTTGCGTAGGTCGCAATATGGCTTCATGCGAATGGAGGGAAGTTTAGAGCTGTCCGAAAAAGCGTAAATCACAGTCACGGCGTATGCCTTCAGGCAGAACTTTTTTCTGTCCTTTTTTTTTCCAGGCAAAACTACCCAGTGCCTCACTTGAACATTACATGTTTATGATAAAGCAAGTCATTTTACTTAATCCTAATAAAGTCACGTCCCTTTGTCATTTGCGTAGATGGCCCCAGTCTCCGTGTCTGTATGTTTCCACTTATAGCCCTGTTGATATAAGCATTTATTTTCACAAAGTTCGAAGAATAACTCATATGCCAGAGAGAAACATAGGAGCTTATTGACATTGGAACATAGTGTTAAAATTTAAAAATTTAAGATAATCAAGAACAGCCTACATAAGCATTCAACTGAATTCTGTAGAGCCTTGATTCCTTGACTGTCACGACAGCTAGATGGCATACAGTGACCAGGGACCATACTTTGTAACAATCCACTTCTCAACTTTATTATTTTTTTCTTCTACAGTTGGTATACCGCTGCAACTTAATTGTGACAGCATCATTGACAGGTTAACAAACCATGTGATTCACGGGCTCCAGTATGGATGGCAGAGCTGGCCAATCCATGGAGACAAAGGAATGAATAGGGAAAAAAGTTGTTGCCAAACATGAGAAACATCTAGGTTAGTCTTAGCGTACAAGATGTAGCCATAGTGCTTCCTCTGCAGCCTTCTGTCTGGGGGTTCTGGTGACATCCACCCATGAGAATTCCTTAGACAAAGCACCACGATTCCTTGTCTTCTTGTCTTTTGCTTATGAGTAGCTCCTTGCCTAGGCAGCAGGGAACTGAATGTTAGATCGAGATAAACAGCAATTAGGTACTTCAGATGGGTTAATTAGCTACTAGTCCTTGACTGTCTGCAGGTTGTGAGTTAGTGCTAAATCTTTTGGTGCTGTACATTAATGGTCTCCATACTTAAAAAGAAATGCCGTGTCGAAGCATTATCTCAACCTAGTGTTATTCTAGGTGTCGATAGGATTTGATCAAAGAATACCCCTGTCTAGTGTTGTTCTTTGTTTAGCTCAATGGTCGCTGAAGACACTGTTGTAAAGCAGCCTTGCTTGCTTTTTTTTTTCTCTTTGAAGGAAAGGTCTCTCTTTCTGCTTGAAGCAAGGTGCAAAAAACGAGAAAGGAAAGACCTGAGGTGTTTAGTGAATGATGCAACCATTGCTCGTGTAGGAATGGAAGGGCTACTTCCCAGTAGAAAAGAAAACAGTTGGAACCAATTGGATTATCAGCTGGTTCCAATTGGACCAATTGAGTTTACAGATGTTTCCAATTTGAATGGTGTGCAAAGTGGATAGTCCAAATGGAGTATCCGATTATACCAATTCAGTTTCCAAATGGTTAGATTTGGATCAATTGAGTTTCCAACTGGTGAGCCCAATTGGTCTATACAACTGCACCCAATGTATCCATGTGAATATTTGCATATCTGACAAACAAGGCATAACTAACATGGTTTTTATATTAATAGCTATCAACAGCTTATCCTGCTAAATTGTATTCATTATCTGCACTACCTCTGCCTAAGCTGTATGCACCACTTGCACCACCACTGTGGTCGAAATTAAATAACTGTGCTCAGTGGGCAAGCATCACTGGCCCCAGCCTGAGAGCTTCATTAATGGGGTATATAAGTTGGAATGCAAGTGTGTTCTTTGCATGTACATAACGAGCTAATTTATATGCTATTAGTGTCTGAATGTGTAGTGTTTCTTGTGTGTGATTTACGCTTGTCTTTTGGCCTTGATTTCCATAAATTCTTATGGTTTTTAATTCCGTAGTAAAAATTTGTTGATTGGCACCAGTCCAAGCAACTCAGTTTTCCTTTTGGACATTAATATGTTAAGTTGTAGAAATATTTCTCACATCGTATATTTTTCACAACTTAATTGTGATGTTTATGTTGTGAATATTTTCTGGATGCAAAAACTGCCCAAGGCCTAATCGGTCCAATTCATTGGTCCAGTTGATCCAGTGGAGTCCAATTGGCCAGGTGGCTAAAAACACAACTGAAACCAATTGGTTCCAATTGTAATTAGTTACAATTGCAAAATCCACTTGGAACCAATTGGAAAGTCGAATTGGTTCCATTTGAAATTTCTAATCTTTTTTTTTTACTTGGCCATCAAGCAAGAATGTAAGTTGGTCGTATTGGTGATGCATGGTGCCTTGTTTCTGCAAAGGCACTGATGTTTTGTGGAGTTTGACTTCAGAAAGCATGGACGTCTATACGGTCTTGCTAGTGTTAGGTACAGCATTCCTCACAGTAATCATTTTTTTTGACAAATTAAGAGAATATTACAGGCTTTATAGCCCTGGTATCATCATCATCATCATCATTTATTAACCCTTAAGGGTCCCGTCAGGGACATTACATAAGGGGGGGGTGGTACAGGGGTGTTCAGCCGTCATACATGAATATAAATAGAATGAATATAAATATAGAAGGAATATAAAAATACAGAAAAATATAGAAAATATATAGAAAAATATAGAAAGTAGAACAAGACGAAAAAAGACAGAAGTAACAAATTCAAATAATCACGTCATGACAGAGTGTAGCAGAAATATAAACAAAAACAAATTGTAACTTTGGAAGTAGCACAGGATGGTCAGTTAGCAGGGCTTGGAAGCTGGCATAGGGTGCAGGAAAAAATTATTTGTCGTTGAGATGGTCGATTAGGAGCTGTCTGAATCTGGAAGGATTAGTCTCAATGACAATGTGTTCACTTCTTGGGGTGCCGTTTTTTTTATTCCCTTCCGCAATAGACATAAGGTTTCATTCTATATTCTTGTGTTGGTATTTTATTTTCATCATCCTCATCAGCTCGACTACACCCACTGCAGGACAAAGGCCACTCTCATATCTTTCCAATTAAATCTGTCCTGTGCCAGATGCCACCACCCTATCCCCGCAAACTTCTTAATCACATCCGCCCACCTAACTTTCTGCCACCTTCTGCTACATTTCCCTACCCGTGGAATCCATTCTGTTACCCTTAAGGGCTATCGATTGTCTTGTCTTCACATTACATGCCCTGTCCAAGCCCATTTCTTCCTCTTGATTTCGACTAGGATGTCATTAACCCGTGTTTGATCCCTGACCCACTCTGCCCTCTTCTTCTCTCTTAACGTTACACCTCTCATTTCTCTTTAGTTTGGTGTGCTGTCCTCAACTTAAGCTAAACCCTTTTCACTAGCCTCCACGCTTCTGCCCCATAGGTTTTTGCCTCGATTTTCACAAGAACCAAAAAAGGGAAGAAATTCCAGCAAATTCCCACCACACTATTCAGCCAAGAAAGGCTGTACCACAGGAAATTGATTTTGATGTCGTCGAACAAGAACAAAGCTTCTTCCTAGGCCAAGTAGTATGATAGGATTTTTGTTTTTATTTTGTTTTGGTCTACGATTATCTGTGTCTGAAATGAACGAGGTAGAATGGTGAATTTTTTTCATACATATGTTGGTTGGTCACTAATTTTCGTCTGTGTTCATTTTCACTCACGTTTTCCTCCTACATTTGGTTGTGTTTAGTATGGGAGAACGCACTTTGCTTTGTTAATTTACTTGCAGGTGATGGTGCCTCTGATGAGAGAAGCATGCTGGTCAACATGATAGCAGAAATGGGGGATCCCCGGTCGCTCACTCCCTTGCCTCCATCTCCTCCACATGGTGGGGAGGAAAGCAAGGTTGACCAATTTGAGGTCACCTTGCCAAAGCTGCCCTCCAAATCCCCATGGCTGGCCTGGTCGCCGCTGTCAGTGGCCTCTCCACCAGAGCCAGAGACCTCTCCACCAGAGCCAGTGCCAGAGTCTACTCCTCCTCCAGAACCATCCCAACCCACACGACTGTTGGAGGCTTGTGTGCGGGTATCTCGGGAGGAGCAGCTGGAGCCTGCTACTCTGGAGGAACCTGTGGTGCCTTTGGCTTCCTTCGAACTGCCACAGGATGCGGCTGAGGGGCAGGAGCATGGCAAAGAGCAAACGGCATTTGCACCCATCTCTACACCAGAGCCAGGGCTGGTGCTGGAAGTGACTTCAGAACCACCCCAACCCATGCGACTGTCAGAGGCTCACATGCAGGAATCTCTGGATGAGCAGCAGGATCTTGCAATGAGAGATGTTAAGGAACTTGTGGCACTTTCAGTTTCTTCCAAACTGCCACACGAGACTGCAGGGACGCTGGAGCCCGTCAACGACACAATGGCGCTTGCATCTGTCGCTGCACCAGACCTAAGGCCTGTGCCAGAGGTGACTCCTACTTCAGAACCACCCCAACCCGCACAGCCGTCGTGGGATAGTGTGCAGGAATATCTGGAGGAGCAGCTGGAGCCTTTTACTTCCTCCAAACTGGAGCAGCGGAATCTTGCAATGGAAGCTGCGAGAGAACTGATGGTGACTTCAGGATCCTTTGAGCTGCCCCAGGAAACAGCAATGCAGCTGGAGCATGCTGAAGAGGCAATGGCGCCTGTAGCTATATCTGCACTGAAGCCAGGCCTTTTGCCGGAGGTGTCACCTCTTTCAGAAGCATCTGAATCCAGACATGTATTGGTAGCTAGCACGCAGGCATCTCTCTCACAAGAGCTGAAGTCTGCTGCTGTCTCCAAGATGGAGTTGCAGGCCCCTGTAATGGAAGCTGTGGAGGAACTTACGATGACTTCAGCTTCCTCCAAACTACCACAGGATATTGCAGGGATGTTGGAGCACGTTGCAGGACCGATGGCGCTTGGGGCTATCTCTGTGCAGGAGACAGGACTGGACGTGCCTGCTCGGTCAGAACCACCACAGACAGCTTGGCCACCAGACCTTTTTATGCTAAGTCAGGTGGCAGAATCTGCCGCTCGCTGTGAACTGAAGCAGCAAAATCTTGGTCAGGAGGGGCCAGTGACGGCTCTGTTGGCTTCCCCCGAGCTTGCTCCGGCCCCTGTGCATGAGTCCGTGACACTTGCAGCTTCATCTGAGCCAGTGCAGCCAACCACAACGGCGCTGCTGCCTCAACTGGCCGAGTCTGGCCTGTCACCGCATCCAGAGGCTGTATTTGAATCAGAGCGTAAGTATTTCTGATTTCTTGTGCAGGTTGCAGAACCATGCGTACATTGTGAATGACCTGATGCATGGCTTCACTTTGCAGCTCGTACTGTAAAATTTGGGTGAGAACACTGGATGGCAGGGACACAGTGCAGGCTTTCAATGTGTGTTGGAACAATATGGCTGCATTATATCAAGCTGTCAAAGGACTGTTATCATGCCATCACAAGTAACTAGGTGACAGCATGAACTTTTATTCATGGGCAGTAACTGCGAAGCATCGCAATCTGATGCTTGTTGCTTGGATGAAGGTGACATGTTTCGTAATTGGGCTAAACGGCAGTCACAGCCTGCTACCATCATGATTAAAAATAATTTGATTTGGTCTCTTTAATTTTTAAGTGTGTGTGCGCGCGTGCGTGCGAGAGAAAGAGAGAGCATGACACTTAGCTCCTACTAGACCAATGTCATGCGAATCATAGCAATATGCAGCTCAACACCATAGTGCAGGGATAATTGCGGCAGTTGTGGAAAAACATCGTTACGCCGACCTTAGCTCAGCATATTGCAATGACTAGATGGTGGACAGCTACCCATACTGGGTTAAAACAGATCCTTGGGCGAGTTGGTAACTCATTATAACCAGAACAGCGCTCACTAAGACACGGACACGAAGGGAGACACGACACACACGAGCGCTGACTTTCAACTGGTGTTTATTGTTTGGAATGAGGCATGTATACAGTTCCAACAACACAAGGAAACCAAACCATCCATTCATAGATTCATAGTTAATTCATGCTGCTGCTTCAGATGGTACTGCTTCAGAGGTACTGCTTCAGATGTCGTGTCAATGCCTTATACAGGCAGACCATGGGTGAAGAGACGGATTAGACGTCCCCTCTCCGAGCACAGTCCAGCAACGATTTCGTGGCCGGATCAGACTACTGGAACTGAGACGCCAGAAGGCAGCATGACTGCAACACAAGGGCACAAGCACCCAACAGCCCATGGTGAGTTGCTTGCTTGACCTGTTATATTGTCTCACCACTGAAATCACGTTCTTCCTCGTGCTACTACCAACAATGTGCTGCTCATGCTTGCTGCTAACCCTGAGTGCACTTATATTCACGCCAAAATTGGGGCAAAGCTGCGTATGCCTATCATATGCTGCTCCTGTTTGCGTAGGTCGCAATATGGTTTGATGTTGTTTATAGGTTCTACATACCTGGCGCCTCCAACTTTGCCCAGACTTTAGGACATAGGTGACAGACGTTTTGTCACCCAGTATGGGTTTTCCTGTTTGTTCTGCTAGGATGCTGAAAAGCCTCTCGAAGTGTTGCCGAGGTGGCCGTTTCATCATAAAACCTTTTTAACAATGGCAAATCCGAGGGAGCACCTTTTTTTTTTGTCGTACTACAAGTGGTGACTGCAGTCAGCAATTATTACCAGTCCGAACTGAAGGGGATCAGTGCCGCCAGATTCTGCAGTAACTAAGAGCAGCTGGTGAAGGCGAGACACCAGTGGCGGTAAATAACCACAGCTGCTACCTTCAGAGCGGGAATGGTCTACTCTTGCAATACGTTCTTGCAGTTGACCGCAGACAGGGGCAGTCCTTCCTTGCATACATTTACGACACGTGTCATGACACAATGTATATGAGAAGCTTAGACATGTATCTATGTGGCTGCTGGTTGGAATGCTTTTGCCATAGCGTATATCCCATAACCGGTCTGGAGTGCCATACAGTTAGGGCCTTGGTATTGAGGTGGTCACTTGAAGCAAGGCATCTTGCAGCTTGTTTCAAAGACTTGCATTCTTTCATATGTGTGTATATGTAGCACAGCCCATTGGCAACTACAAGAGGTCTAAGGAAATGGAAGATGGAAGTTTAGAGCTGTCCGAAAAAACGTAAATCACAGTCACAGCATATGCCTTCAGGCAGCACTTTTTTCTGTCATTTTTTTTTTCCAGGCAAAACTAGCCAGTACCTCACTTGAACATTACATGTTTATGATAAAGCAAGTCATTTTGCTTAATCCTAACAAAGTCACGTCCCTTTGTCATTTACGTAGGTGGCCCCAGTCTCCGTGTCTGTATGTTTCCATTTATAGCCCTGTTGATATAAGCATTTTTTTTCACAAAGTTCGAAGAATAACTCATATGCGAGGGAGAAACATAGTAGCTGATCGACATTGGAACATAGTGCTAAAATTTAAGATAATCAAAAACAGCCTACATAAGCATTAAACTGAATTCTGTAGAGCCTTGATCCCTTGACTGTCACGACAGCTAGATGGCATACGGTGACCAGGGACCATACTCTGTAACAATCCACTTCTCAACTTTATTATTTTTTTCTTCTACAGTTAGTATACCGCTGCAACTTAATTGTGACAGCATCATTGACAGGTTAACAAACCATGTGATTCACGGGCTCCAGTATGGATGGCAGGGCTGGCCAATCCATGGAGACAAAGGAATGAATAGAGAAAAGAGTTCTTGCAAAACGCGAGAAACATGGATTAAGGTGATATGTTTCGTAATTGGGCTAAACGGCAGTAAGTCTGCTGCCATCATGATTAAGAAATAATTTGATTTGGCCTCTTTTTAATGTGTGTGTGCATGTGTGTGCATGCGTGAGAGAGGGAGAGCATGACACTTAGCTCTTACTAGACCAATGTCATGCTAATGATAGCGATTTTTTGATATGCAGCTCAATACCATAGTGCAGGGATAATTGCGTGTGTTTGTGCATGCGTGTGTGTGTGGAAGAGCATGACACTTAGCTCCTACTATTCAAATGTCATGCGAATGATAGCGATTTTCTTATATGCAGCGCAACACCATAGTGCAGGGATAATTACGGCAGTTGTGGCAAAACATCGTTACACCGAGCTTAGCTGAGCATATTGCAATGACTTGATGGTGAGCAATGCAGCTGTCCATACTGGGTACTGCTTCAAATGTCGTGTCAATGCCTTATACAGGGAGACCATGGCTGAAGAGACGGATTAGACATCTCCCCTCCGAGCACAGTCCGGCAACAATTTCGCGGCTGGACCAGGCTACTGGAACTGAGACGCCAGAAGGCAGCATGACTGCAACACAAGGGCACAAGCACCCAACAGCCCATGGTGAGATGCTTGCTTGGCCTCTTATGTTTTCTCACCACTGGAATCACGTTCTTCCTCGTGCTACTACCAAAAATGTGCTGCTCATGAGTGCTGCTAACCCTGAGTGCACTTATATTCACGCCAAAATTGGGGCAGAGCTGCTTATGCCTACTGTATGCTCCTGTTTGCGTAGGTCGCAATATGGCTTCATGCGAATGGAGGGAAGTTTAGAGCTGTCCGAAAAAGCGTAAATCACAGTCACGGCGTATGCCTTCAGGCAGAACTTTTTTCTGTCCTTTTTTTTTCCAGGCAAAACTACCCAGTGCCTCACTTGAACATTACATGTTTATGATAAAGCAAGTCATTTTACTTAATCCTAATAAAGTCACGTCCCTTTGTCATTTGCGTAGATGGCCCCAGTCTCCGTGTCTGTATGTTTCCACTTATAGCCCTGTTGATATAAGCATTTATTTTCACAAAGTTCGAAGAATAACTCATATGCCAGAGAGAAACATAGGAGCTTATTGACATTGGAACATAGTGTTAAAATTTAAAAATTTAAGATAATCAAGAACAGCCTACATAAGCATTCAACTGAATTCTGTAGAGCCTTGATTCCTTGACTGTCACGACAGCTAGATGGCATACAGTGACCAGGGACCATACTTTGTAACAATCCACTTCTCAACTTTATTATTTTTTTCTTCTACAGTTGGTATACCGCTGCAACTTAATTGTGACAGCATCATTGACAGGTTAACAAACCATGTGATTCACGGGCTCCAGTATGGATGGCAGAGCTGGCCAATCCATGGAGACAAAGGAATGAATAGGGAAAAAAGTTGTTGCCAAACATGAGAAACATCTAGGTTAGTCTTAGCGTACAAGATGTAGCCATAGTGCTTCCTCTGCAGCCTTCTGTCTGGGGGTTCTGGTGACATCCACCCATGAGAATTCCTTAGACAAAGCACCACGATTCCTTGTCTTCTTGTCTTTTGCTTATGAGTAGCTCCTTGCCTAGGCAGCAGGGAACTGAATGTTAGATCGAGATAAACAGCAATTAGGTACTTCAGATGGGTTAATTAGCTACTAGTCCTTGACTGTCTGCAGGTTGTGAGTTAGTGCTAAATCTTTTGGTGCTGTACATTAATGGTCTCCATACTTAAAAAGAAATGCCGTGTCGAAGCATTATCTCAACCTAGTGTTATTCTAGGTGTCGATAGGATTTGATCAAAGAATACCCCTGTCTAGTGTTGTTCTTTGTTTAGCTCAATGGTCGCTGAAGACACTGTTGTAAAGCAGCCTTGCTTGCTTTTTTTTTTCTCTTTGAAGGAAAGGTCTCTCTTTCTGCTTGAAGCAAGGTGCAAAAAACGAGAAAGGAAAGACCTGAGGTGTTTAGTGAATGATGCAACCATTGCTCGTGTAGGAATGGAAGGGCTACTTCCCAGTAGAAAAGAAAACAGTTGGAACCAATTGGATTATCAGCTGGTTCCAATTGGACCAATTGAGTTTACAGATGTTTCCAATTTGAATGGTGTGCAAAGTGGATAGTCCAAATGGAGTATCCGATTATACCAATTCAGTTTCCAAATGGTTAGATTTGGATCAATTGAGTTTCCAACTGGTGAGCCCAATTGGTCTATACAACTGCACCCAATGTATCCATGTGAATATTTGCATATCTGACAAACAAGGCATAACTAACATGGTTTTTATATTAATAGCTATCAACAGCTTATCCTGCTAAATTGTATTCATTATCTGCACTACCTCTGCCTAAGCTGTATGCACCACTTGCACCACCACTGTGGTCGAAATTAAATAACTGTGCTCAGTGGGCAAGCATCACTGGCCCCAGCCTGAGAGCTTCATTAATGGGGTATATAAGTTGGAATGCAAGTGTGTTCTTTGCATGTACATAACGAGCTAATTTATATGCTATTAGTGTCTGAATGTGTAGTGTTTCTTGTGTGTGATTTACGCTTGTCTTTTGGCCTTGATTTCCATAAATTCTTATGGTTTTTAATTCCGTAGTAAAAATTTGTTGATTGGCACCAGTCCAAGCAACTCAGTTTTCCTTTTGGACATTAATATGTTAAGTTGTAGAAATATTTCTCACATCGTATATTTTTCACAACTTAATTGTGATGTTTATGTTGTGAATATTTTCTGGATGCAAAAACTGCCCAAGGCCTAATCGGTCCAATTCATTGGTCCAGTTGATCCAGTGGAGTCCAATTGGCCAGGTGGCTAAAAACACAACTGAAACCAATTGGTTCCAATTGTAATTAGTTACAATTGCAAAATCCACTTGGAACCAATTGGAAAGTCGAATTGGTTCCATTTGAAATTTCTAATCTTTTTTTTTTACTTGGCCATCAAGCAAGAATGTAAGTTGGTCGTATTGGTGATGCATGGTGCCTTGTTTCTGCAAAGGCACTGATGTTTTGTGGAGTTTGACTTCAGAAAGCATGGACGTCTATACGGTCTTGCTAGTGTTAGGTACAGCATTCCTCACAGTAATCATTTTTTTTGACAAATTAAGAGAATATTACAGGCTTTATAGCCCTGGTATCATCATCATCATCATCATTTATTAACCCTTAAGGGTCCCGTCAGGGACATTACATAAGGGGGGGGTGGTACAGGGGTGTTCAGCCGTCATACATGAATATAAATAGAATGAATATAAATATAGAAGGAATATAAAAATACAGAAAAATATAGAAAATATATAGAAAAATATAGAAAGTAGAACAAGACGAAAAAAGACAGAAGTAACAAATTCAAATAATCACGTCATGACAGAGTGTAGCAGAAATATAAACAAAAACAAATTGTAACTTTGGAAGTAGCACAGGATGGTCAGTTAGCAGGGCTTGGAAGCTGGCATAGGGTGCAGGAAAAAATTATTTGTCGTTGAGATGGTCGATTAGGAGCTGTCTGAATCTGGAAGGATTAGTCTCAATGACAATGTGTTCACTTCTTGGGGTGCCGTTTTTTTTATTCCCTTCCGCAATAGACATAAGGTTTCATTCTATATTCTTGTGTTGGTATTTTATTTTCATCATCCTCATCAGCTCGACTACACCCACTGCAGGACAAAGGCCACTCTCATATCTTTCCAATTAAATCTGTCCTGTGCCAGATGCCACCACCCTATCCCCGCAAACTTCTTAATCACATCCGCCCACCTAACTTTCTGCCACCTTCTGCTACATTTCCCTACCCGTGGAATCCATTCTGTTACCCTTAAGGGCTATCGATTGTCTTGTCTTCACATTACATGCCCTGTCCAAGCCCATTTCTTCCTCTTGATTTCGACTAGGATGTCATTAACCCGTGTTTGATCCCTGACCCACTCTGCCCTCTTCTTCTCTCTTAACGTTACACCTCTCATTTCTCTTTAGTTTGGTGTGCTGTCCTCAACTTAAGCTAAACCCTTTTCACTAGCCTCCACGCTTCTGCCCCATAGGTTTTTGCCTCGATTTTCACAAGAACCAAAAAAGGGAAGAAATTCCAGCAAATTCCCACCACACTATTCAGCCAAGAAAGGCTGTACCACAGGAAATTGATTTTGATGTCGTCGAACAAGAACAAAGCTTCTTCCTAGGCCAAGTAGTATGATAGGATTTTTGTTTTTATTTTGTTTTGGTCTACGATTATCTGTGTCTGAAATGAACGAGGTAGAATGGTGAATTTTTTTCATACATATGTTGGTTGGTCACTAATTTTCGTCTGTGTTCATTTTCACTCACGTTTTCCTCCTACATTTGGTTGTGTTTAGTATGGGAGAACGCACTTTGCTTTGTTAATTTACTTGCAGGTGATGGTGCCTCTGATGAGAGAAGCATGCTGGTCAACATGATAGCAGAAATGGGGGATCCCCGGTCGCTCACTCCCTTGCCTCCATCTCCTCCACATGGTGGGGAGGAAAGCAAGGTTGACCAATTTGAGGTCACCTTGCCAAAGCTGCCCTCCAAATCCCCATGGCTGGCCTGGTCGCCGCTGTCAGTGGCCTCTCCACCAGAGCCAGAGACCTCTCCACCAGAGCCAGTGCCAGAGTCTACTCCTCCTCCAGAACCATCCCAACCCACACGACTGTTGGAGGCTTGTGTGCGGGTATCTCGGGAGGAGCAGCTGGAGCCTGCTACTCTGGAGGAACCTGTGGTGCCTTTGGCTTCCTTCGAACTGCCACAGGATGCGGCTGAGGGGCAGGAGCATGGCAAAGAGCAAACGGCATTTGCACCCATCTCTACACCAGAGCCAGGGCTGGTGCTGGAAGTGACTTCAGAACCACCCCAACCCATGCGACTGTCAGAGGCTCACATGCAGGAATCTCTGGATGAGCAGCAGGATCTTGCAATGAGAGATGTTAAGGAACTTGTGGCACTTTCAGTTTCTTCCAAACTGCCACACGAGACTGCAGGGACGCTGGAGCCCGTCAACGACACAATGGCGCTTGCATCTGTCGCTGCACCAGACCTAAGGCCTGTGCCAGAGGTGACTCCTACTTCAGAACCACCCCAACCCGCACAGCCGTCGTGGGATAGTGTGCAGGAATATCTGGAGGAGCAGCTGGAGCCTTTTACTTCCTCCAAACTGGAGCAGCGGAATCTTGCAATGGAAGCTGCGAGAGAACTGATGGTGACTTCAGGATCCTTTGAGCTGCCCCAGGAAACAGCAATGCAGCTGGAGCATGCTGAAGAGGCAATGGCGCCTGTAGCTATATCTGCACTGAAGCCAGGCCTTTTGCCGGAGGTGTCACCTCTTTCAGAAGCATCTGAATCCAGACATGTATTGGTAGCTAGCACGCAGGCATCTCTCTCACAAGAGCTGAAGTCTGCTGCTGTCTCCAAGATGGAGTTGCAGGCCCCTGTAATGGAAGCTGTGGAGGAACTTACGATGACTTCAGCTTCCTCCAAACTACCACAGGATATTGCAGGGATGTTGGAGCACGTTGCAGGACCGATGGCGCTTGGGGCTATCTCTGTGCAGGAGACAGGACTGGACGTGCCTGCTCGGTCAGAACCACCACAGACAGCTTGGCCACCAGACCTTTTTATGCTAAGTCAGGTGGCAGAATCTGCCGCTCGCTGTGAACTGAAGCAGCAAAATCTTGGTCAGGAGGGGCCAGTGACGGCTCTGTTGGCTTCCCCCGAGCTTGCTCCGGCCCCTGTGCATGAGTCCGTGACACTTGCAGCTTCATCTGAGCCAGTGCAGCCAACCACAACGGCGCTGCTGCCTCAACTGGCCGAGTTTGGCCTGTCACCGCATCCAGAGGCTGTATTTGAATCAGAGCGTAAGTATTTTTGATTTCTTGTGCAGGTTGCAGAACCATGCGTACATTGTGAATGACCTGATGCATGGCTTCACTTTGCAGCTCGTACTGTAAAATTTGGGTGAGAACACTGGATGGCAAGGACACAGTGCAGGCTTTCAATGTGTGTTGGAACAATATGGCTGCATTATATCAAGCTGTCAAAGGATTGTTATGATGCCATCACAAGTAACTAGGTGACAGCATGGACTTTTATTCATGGGCAGTAACTGCGAAGCATCGCAATCTGAGGCTTGTTGCTTGGATGAAGGTGATATGTTTCGTAATTGGGCTAAACGGCAGTAACAGCCTGCTGCCATCATGATTAAGAAATAATTTGATTTGGTCTCTTTTTAATTTGTGTGTGTGCGTGTGCATGCGTGTGTGTGTGTGTGTGTGTGAGAGAGAGGATGAATTTGAGAATGCATCCGAGTGCAGCATAATGTAATCTTAAAAAGTTCAGAGCATAATTAATGCCCCATTTTCAGTGTCTAGTGCAGTCCACCAGTGTCACACCACTAATGTTCATATCACTGCAGTACTACGTAAAGAAGCCACTGCTTTGCTTGAGGTTGGACGTGATTTACAAAAAATTGCAAATTGGAAGGTTTTACTTCCTGAAGCCCATGATGTGCATCGTAGCGGAAGGCTCCAAAGTAACTGAAACCACTATCGCACAGCACATGGGCGCCTTTTGTGTTTTGCCTCCATCGAAACGCGGCCGCCGTTCCTGATACTAAGCCCAGATCCTTCAGCTCAGTATCCAAGTGCCCTAACCACTGAGCCACCACGGCAGATGGACGCTTTGTAGTCACTTCGAAAGACTGTATTTGCAGATAACCTCCATGTTGACTTCCAGCTTGGTCAGTTCCACCATGGTCCCCACTTTGTTGCAGTCACTGGCTTATGCTTAAGGATTCTCTTGCAGTTATTTTCTTTTGCAGCAATATCTGTGTTTGGGAGGTTAAGTGGCTTTTAGACGCAACAATGTTAGTGCTTCAGAATGGCTATCTTCATACTGATCTGTGAGAATACAGCTAAGTTGGCTAAGGAACATGTACTTTCTGCAGTCATATGATCCATGCCTGTGTGCCTAGGATTTGTCGCTACATTCTTGCTGGAAAAAAGTCACTGGTGTGCCTGAGGTCTATAGTATTTGCTAGCCCAGACTCGGTGGTCTCCTCAGGAGACAATATTGTTTGCGGGCGACCTCCACATTGACCTTCGCCTTTGCCGTTTCCACCATGATCCCCACTCTGTTGATTGTCATCACCAGCTTAGCTTAGGGGCTTTTTTGATGCTGACAGAGAAAGTTGCCTGGCAAAAGAATCCAGGTATTGTCTGCTGCTTCATGTTTTCTTTGCAAAACAGTTTACTAACAGTTATGCCCACATCTAGCTGAATCATAAAATATAAGCATCTGTGGACTGTGCATAAGCCTGGAAAGGTGCAGTGGCAGCTGTAGGGTCTAGAGCATGGGCATAATTCTCCAGTTCTTTGACACTGCCCATATTGTGGATTCGTATTGTCTCTACTTGAATTGCAACAACTGCCTGCTGCAAAAGTTGGCTGCGCCTGTCAGTGTCTGTTTGAACTGTGGTCTTGCTGCTGTGGTCTGCTTCTGTGTTAGAACCTCAGCCATTCACACACTGCTGGCGCAGGAGCAACTTCAAAGTATCCAGGCTTTTTGATCTCCAGAGTGAAATCGGGGTGTAATGGTCATTTCCCTTTTAACTCTAGTTATTTTTCTCTTTAAGAAAAGGTGGCTATGGAAAAGCCTACCCATGGAGGGCCAGACTCCTCGAAGCAGGCATTAAAAATCAGCTGGAAAGTACCCTTCATGAAGAGGAAGGATTCGTGATAAAAATTCAGATTTCATGCTCGTACTGTTCCACTCAATTGAACGCCACGTAGTAGTAGTGCACAGGTCTGCAAGTAGTTTTATGTTGTGTCGCAATATACATTGTTTTCTGTCCTGAGCATATGCAGTTATTACGTGCAAATTTTCAACCATGTTCAAACCTTTATTCTTTGTGGACTCATGCTTACTCAACCACTGCCACTCAAGAATTATTCTGTTTGACGTAAGTGGCAGTGCAGATGAGAAGGGAAAATTGGAGGGGAAACTTAAGCTCCACCTGAAGAGTTTGACGTGATAGCGTTAATGGTTTAGTGCCACCGTATATGTGGAATTGATCATTGTCGACCATAAGGGCTCCTCCTACCGCTCCTTGCCCTGCAATGGCAGGTGCTGCCAGCAGTGGGGCGTGTGAGACCCAGGTTGATCTTCTGGCCGTGGCAGTCACATTTCAGTGAAGATGAAATGCTGGAGGCCCCGTGTGCTGTGCGATGTCAATGCACGTGAAAGGACCCCATGTGGTGTAAATTACCAGAGTCCTCCACTGCGGCATCACTCATAGCCTGAGTCGCTTTGGGATGTTAAACCCCATCAAACGAAATCAAATTTAAATTCCACCTGCCATGGTGGGCAGTTTGCTCACAATCCGGCAGACAGGTTTTGATGACATCACAAAAGCCATGTGACCGAGGTGCCCCACCTGCCTCCTAGGTTGCTTCTCTGGGGATTTTTCGTGTATTTTTCGCTCACGGATAATGACGCCAATGCCGATGACGATGCCAGCTTTTCTGCATGTGTGTCCTGTGCCTCACCACGACCAGGCTTTTGCATTTTCAGATCAGAGGTAGGATGTCACAGAGCATGAGGTGCGCATGAGGCGAGAATTGTTCAGTAAGAAGTCTCCTTTTAGGACCAGCAGAGTGTCAATTTTTTCCGCAGTTATTTATTGCCTTTAAACAGTATAACGTTACGCTAAGCACAGACAATTTTTTTTTTATCCTGCTTGTCAAGAGGTTTTTCTCTTTTGCCGGGGTAGGACAGGAACATACTTCAGCTAAGAGTAGTGTTCTTGGAAAGTGTGAGCCATTAGCACAGACAGTGTAAACAAAACTGGAGGTGAATGCAGGGTGTCTCTCTTTTTTTTTGGATATAGCGAATAGGCGAAGCAAAGTCAGTGTTAATTATGAAAATGCCTCATTTCTTGGCCACTTCTATCTCTCAATGGTGAAATCTTTTACAGGATAGGTTTGCAAGTAGTATTGATTTGTTAATTGTCCTTCTAGCTTCTCTATGGTTTTTTGTGTACTTGCACCACTGACTGATTTGTTCCTCTGTGTGTGCATGTGCATTTGGAAATCGGTAGGGAGATATTTCTGCCGACAGTGCTGCTGGCGGCATTCAAGGTGTGGGTGGGTAGCTTCACCTTGCATCACTGAGGAACGTATGAGGCAAGGTGTCTGCAGGCTGCTTCTGTAGCTTATACCTAACCTCTTACCTAAGAGTGGAGAGGCCATTTGATTGAGTGCGTTTTTAGAAAAGAAATTGCTGTCGATCTGCTCCTGCTGGGTCCGTCTGCGGCGAAATGCATTTAAAGACTGCCAACCAACGTGACACTCATCGATGCACTTGATACTTTGGTTGGTTTCAGTGTCAGAATCGTCGCCATTGCACTTATGCATTGTCCAGGTGAAACAATTAACAAGCTCACAAGTAAAGCGTGGTGCTAAAGCCTGCAAATGAAGGGGAAATGTTGAAGAATGCTATGCCTTTGCCAAATTTGTTTTTACCTCCTTTTCTTGAGCTAACCCTTACCTAGTTTTCTCCGCCACCGCTACCTTTTGCCATTGGAGGAAATGAAATAGGATAGCTGCACCTCAATGGGGGCGTGAAATTGCAAGAAAAAAAGGAAGTCTCTGCTCAATACATGGAGCCTGATATGGAGTTGGACCCTCTTTGTCTCGTGCTCATGTTTACCAGCATGTATAATTAGCCCATCAATGTCATCCAAATATCCGTAGTAGTTTGCAAATTGCGTTATTAGTTAGTGATTGATTAAATTTAACTTTGCAGAGATATCAGTTGTGTCTTCCTAGGTGTATGCTTTCCATTCTTTATGAGGGCGCGTTTGAAGTGGGGCACTCTTTGAATACTTTTTGTTTGAAACCTTGGGGAGGAGCTATTGAATGCCTATTTGCAAAAAAAAAGTCAATTTAAGGTTTTCTGCTCTCGGTGGGGATTTTGGAAATAACCCAGGTGACACATTTCCTGTTCCTGATTGCAGCGCACCCAGCAGCAGCTGCGTCACCAGCCGAGCAGCGCGACCTTGGAGCCGAGCTCCCTGTGGTTTGCCCCATGACAGTGCGGACTTCCGCGGCTGCAACGTTGACGGCCTCCGGCACAGGGCAGCTGCGAGAGGGGACACAGCCAGCTGAGGCAGCGCACTTACCTAGCAGGGCAAGGCCATCAAGGGAGGAGAGTTCGTCGGAGGAGGCGGAGCAAAGTGCCACAACTGGACAAGAGTGCCCACTGCAGCCACAGCAAATGGGGTCGGTGCTGGCGGCGCTGATGGCAATAGTAGAAAAATTGGGGCAGATTTCGGACAACATGCAGCTGTTTAGAAACGAGCTCGGGCTGTGGTTTAGGCCAGACTTGCATCACCCTACGGAGCTGAGGGACAGGAGATGTGCCTCATGTGGCCAGGAGCAGTCATCAGGAGTGGCACCACTTCTGGTCAGGGGGCAGGAAGTACCGGGCCAGGAACAGGTGGGTGAAGTCAGAAACACACCTTCGTCATTTGCGTTTTGACAGTTCATATTGAATCAAGTCAGGTTGCGATGAAGCTGGCCATTAGGCTCCCATTGGCATGTACTTGCTGACTGTTGGCTGTCCATATTTGCTGCTGTATACTTGTTCTGCACTGTCAGTTTTTATTTTCTTTGGCTACAATTGATGTGTGTGGGCGGTTCACGGGAAGTTGCTGTTAGAAAAAAAATTAGTGAATTCACAATTCTGAAATCTTCAGGGAAAGTGTTTTTTTTTTCGTGCTGATTTCTGTGATGTCTTTTCATTTTGTGCAAAACAGGCACTTGAGCACTTACGTAATATTTTATGTAAGCTTTTCGCCGAGAGTTTTTAGGAATTTTTCAGCACAGAACTTGCTAAAAGACATGTCATTGGTTTACCGGAATAAAATAAGGGTAAAATTACTTGCCGCCTATCATAGAAGTTGAGTTATATTGTTCTGAAGTTGCCACTTCATGGCTGGAAGAAAAATTTTTATTTGTTTTTGCAGTGGCGACTTCAAAATCGTGTAACCAGTTCTATGATAGATAGGACGATAATTTTACTTTTATTGCATTCTTCAATGTCAAGAGAAACCAATGGGATGCATTTTGGTAAGTTCCCTGCAGCAGAATTCCTTCAAAGCTCTCGGCAAAAAACTTACATAACGTATTACATAAGTGCACAACTACTTGCTCTACACAAAATTAAATGACATATATTTGGAATAGGGAGGCTAAACCACATGTTCCCTGAAAGTTTCATAGTTGTGACTGAGGTATTAAAATTTTTTTTATGACCAGCTTCACCCCTTAAGGTGAGACGCGGGTCTTGAAATGATCAAAAAGTGCAAAAATTTCGATTTTGCAAAAATGGCATATTTGGGATCAATACACACTAAAGTTCCTGTCTAAAAAGCTTGAAGGTCTAAGTTCAAGATCCAACTACTAAGATATTGCTACGCTACTAACTACTCTAGTGGTGCCATACAGCGGCTAAACTGCATTTCCTGGCAGTTGGCAAGCCTTGAGCCATCTCGGGGCTAGATGCTTCGTCTTCTTCATCTCTCATGCTGCCTGCTGCCTTGCGCATTCCAACGTCTTGCGCGTCTAATTAAAGCAAGTAAACCAGCCCTGCTTACGCCAACCGTTTCTCAGTGACATATTTGGTGGAGGTGCTGGGTGATGGCCCATGTACGCTGACCTCGAGGACACCTTTGACGTCAGCTCTCAACGCGTGGCTACAACACCAGTCCACAAGGCGAGCCGCAGCCTGCGAGGCCTACAACCCGAGTTCGGCCAACTGAAAGCGCCGGTAAGGGCCATGACATCCACCGTGGCTAGCCAGACAAGTCAGCACTCCGGGAGTGCCCCGCCATTTGTCCTTCATGCACCTCGATCGCCGCCACCGTTCCACGGGGACAGTTTCTAGGACGTCGAAGACTGGCCAGCTTTGACCGAGTGGCGGGTTTCAATGAGTGGGACGGCGAGCGCAAGCTGCGCAACGTCTACTTTGCGCTGCAGGACGCGGCCAAAACGTGGTTTGAGAACCACGAAGCTTCCTTTACCACCTGGGAGGCTTTTCGTCGAGAGCTGCTAGCGACGTTTACCAGCAGCGAAGAAAAGAGAAAGCTGAAGTCGCCCTGCGCTCGAGATCACAGCAGCCGAACGAGGGCGTCGCGATGTTCATCGAGGACATGACCCGTCTGTTCAGTCGGGCCGACCCTGCTATGCCCGAAGCCCAGAAGGTACGCCACTTAATGCGTGGCGTAAAAGAGCAGCTGTTTGCCGGACTGGTCCGTGACCCGCCACGAACAGTGTCCGACTTCACCAAGGAGGCAATGAGTATCGAACGCTCTTTACAGGAACGGGGCGCCCACTACGGACGACAGGCTACTGTAGCAGCCGCTTCTCAGTCCCAGTACACGCCTACGTCGCTGCCCGCCGAGGACCTTTGGGAGCTTGTAAGAAGCCTGGTGCATGAGGAACTGGCGAAACTTCGCTTTGAAGCTCCACAGGTCAGCGTCGCTGCCGTTACGGATGTGGTCCGCGAAGAAATCCAACGAGTTGTGCAGCCACCCCCCGCTCCACACCCGGTGCTCTCCGTTATGACGTACAGCGAGGCGCTACGAAGTCCTGGGCCAGCAATGCGAGCCTTTTCCCCCATCGCTCCTGTGGAATACCTGCAGGAGCCAATCGCAACAGCACCCTCCGTGCCGCAGGAGTTTAGGCCCCCCATGAACAAAGCGCACGTTTGGCGTACGCCAAACAATCGGCCACTCTGTTACCACTGCGGAGAGCCTGGCCACATCCTCCGCCACTGCCCCTACCACAGGATGGGTTTAAGGGGGTTTCCACCTGACGCACCTCGACCACGCTACGGTGAAAGACCACGGGATATCGAACAGTACCTGGATGAAAACATGCAATCTTCGACCTCGCAGCGACGCCAGTCCCGATCACCATCCCCAAGACGGTTCTCTTCGCCCGGCCGCCCGTCATCCTCTGGCCAGTTCAGAGGTACGTCCCCACGTCGGGAAAACTGAAGACGGCGTCCTCCGGGGGTAGGGCTGCCTCTACTGGACCAAGTCAAGAGCCTCCACTCGATGATTCGCCGCGACGCTCCGACCGACGACGACCTGACCCGACGACCTCGACGACGTGCTGCGACCGACTGGCCTCCCCCGAAATTCCGGTATCCGCCGACAACCATGACGTTACCACACTCGTGGATACCGGCGCCGATTTTTCGGTAATGAGCAGACGGTTAGCCACGGTCTTGAGGTAGGTTCTGACCCCTTGGTCTGGGCCGCAGATCCGGACAGCTGGTGGCCACATGGTAACTCCGATCGGTGTCTGCACTTGCGAATCCAGATCCGCGGTGTTACTTTCCCTGGCTGCTTTGCTGTGTTACCCGAGTGCTCCAAAGACCTCATACTCGGTTTGGATTTCCTTCAAGAGTACGGTGCCGTTATCAACCTCCTGGAGCTAATCGTGTCGTTTTCCACCCAAGGTCCTGTCGACGACGATACCGAGCCACGCAGGGCTAAGTTATGCGTCTGTGACGACCACGTTTTGATCCCATCAAGATCCAGCATGTTTGTTACTGTAGAGTGCGATAACAGCACCAAAATTCGTGGCATTGCTGAAACCAACATGTCGCTGCTCCTTGGTCGGCAAGTCTGTGTTGCTCGAGGAATTGTTGAACTGGACAAGGGCCGAACCGAACTCTTGGTGACCAATTTTGGTTGTGAACCTCAGTGTTTGCCTGGCAGAACAGCTATTGCGTATTTCGAGGAACTCAGCGAATTCGTGGGACAGCACGCTTTGTCCGGAGCCCCGGCATCAGTGGAGGAACCGACCACTCCCATAAACACTGATGTGAACCCAAACCTCCCAACTAACCAGAAACGCTGCTTGGAAAGCGTTATCCAGTCTTTCTGCGACTGCTTTGCCTCGACATTCAAGGTTAGGCAGACACCGCTCACAAAGCACCGAATTATAGTTGACGCCAACCAACGGCCGTTATGTCAGCTGCCCTACCGCATCTCTTCGAAGGAGCGCGATGTCATTCGCCGCCAAGTTCAAGAAATGCTCAAGGACAACGTGATACAGCCGTCGACGAGCCCGTGGGCATCGCCTGTTGTTGTAGTGGCAAAGAAAGATGGAACCCTACGGTTCTGCGTTGATTACAGACGTTTAAACAAAGTCACTAAAAAGGATGTTTATCCTCTCCCACGTATTGATGACTCCCTGGACCGGCTGCGCCACGCCAAGTACTTCTCATCACTAGATTTACAAAGCGGCTATTGGCAAATCGAGGTGGACGAACGCGACCGGGAAAAGACCGCCTTTATTACACCGGACGGTCTGAACGAATTCCGGGTGCTCCCTTTCGGCCTGTGCTCGGCTCCTGCAACCTTCCAGAGGATGATGGACACCGTTCTTGCCGATCTCAAATGGCAGTCCTGTCTCGTGTACTTGGATGACGTTGTCATCTTTTCTGACACATTCGAAGAGCACCTGAGACGCCTGCGCGCTGTGTTCGAAGCAATTCGGTCGGCCGGTCTTTCCCTGAAGCCCGAAAAGTGTCACTTCGCTTTCGAAGAGTTGAAGTTTCTGGGCCACATCGTGAGCGCTAAAGGGGTTAGCCCAGACCCCAATAAGACTGCTGCCGAGGCTGCTTTTCCTGTGCCCACCGATAAGCGCAGTGTGCGCTGCTTTCTGGGTCTCTGCGCCTATTATCGACGTTTTGTGCAGAACTTCTCTCAGATCGCTGAGCCCCTCACGCGACTCACGAAAGATTCCGAACCATTCTTCTGGGACCTGGAGCAACAGCAAGCTTTTGAAGACCTCCGCACTCGTCTCCAAAGTACGCCCACCCTTGGACACTTCGACAAGTCAGCCGACACTGAACTACACACAGACGCCAGCAACATCGGCCTCGGTGCGGTCCTTGTGCAGAGGCAGGATGGTCTCGAACGCGTAATCGCATACGCGAGCCGCACATTGTCACGATCTGAGGCAAACTATTCCACCACCGAAAAAGAATGCCTGGCCATTGTGTGGGCAGTAACAAAATTTCGCCCGTACCTATACGGCCGCCCTGTCAGGATCGTCAGCGACCACCACTCGCTGTGTTGGCTGGCGAACCTCAAAGATTCCTCGGGACGGCTTGCACGCTGGAGCCTTCGACTTCAGAAATTCGATGTCACCATCGTCTATAAGTCTGGTAGGAAGCACAGTGATGCCGACTGTTTGTCTCGTGCTCCTATCGAGAACAACCGAGCTGACCCCGACGACGATTCTGTTTTTCTTGGTGCTATCTCCACGTCCATCCTCATTCAACGCCAAAGAGACGACAGCAAACTACGGCCCCTCATTGAGTATCTAGAAGGAAGCGCTCAGTCTCCCCCGCGAATCTTTTCGCGCGGGCTGTTGCCGTTCTGTTTATGTGACGGCGTCCTGTATAAGAAAAACTACAGTCCAACAGAAGCTGTCTATCTATTCGTTGTGCCTACGGCCCTTCGCGACGAAGTCCTGCAGGCGAGCCATGATGACCCATCTTCTGGTCACCTGGGTTTTTGTCGAACTTTGGCACAAATACGGCAAAAATACTACTGGCCAAGGGTTGCTGCAGTTGTGAAACGTTACGTAAGAACTTGCCGCGAGTGCCAGCGTCGCAAGACGCCGCCGACTAAGCCAGCCGGCCTACTCCAGCATTTTGATCCGCCTCAGGTTCCCTTCCACCAAGTTGGCATGGACATACTCGGCCCATTTCCGGAGTCCTCGCTGGGCAACCGCTACATTGTGGTTGCCACCGACTACCTCAGCCGATACTGTGAGGCTAAAGCTCTTCCCCGTGGTACTGCTGACGAAATTGCGAACTTTTTCATTCAAAACATTGTGCTTCGTCATGGTGCACCCACCATTGTTTTAACTGACAGGGGAACAGCGTTCACCTCGGCCCTTACGCAGGAGGTTATGCGCCTAAGCGGCACCAGTCACCGCAAAACAACCGCTTACCACCCCCAAACGAACGGCCTCACCGAACGGCTCAACAAGACGACCGCCGACATCTTCAGCTTGTGCCTGCTGTTATAACGGGACACTGAGTATAATGCCGTTAAAAGTTTGTTTATGGAAAATATTGACTTAATGGTTCCTCTTTTTGGCTTTGTTCTCTTTTGTTTGTCAGCCAAAAACGCAGTTATTGGTGAGCAGATTGGGTTTGAAAATGGAATTCCTTTTTTTACCATTTTATTTGGACTTGCGCCGTCAAGAGTAAAACACAAGAAGGGCTACGTAACGTGTAACAAACATCTGCAAAAGTATACGGTAATGTCTAGAAGAAATCTATTTTAAGATGTCCTCTGCACAATGAGGCAAAAAGAGGTGTTATATGCCTGCTAAAACTCCGCCAACAAAGATCTAGAAAACTTCTTCGTAAGAACTCTCTAAGAACATATTTAGATATTTTTATTTTTTGGAAATGGCTGCTTATATGAAGCCTGTAGACACCAGATCAGAATGCTATATATTTAGAACCCTCTAAAATCAACCAGTGGGATTTCATCAGGCTTAGTGCTCATGCTTTTTTTAGAGCTGCAGATTTTATTTGCTCACATATGTGCAGTATTGCTCGAACCGCAAAGGTCAGGTAGCTGCCCTTTGCAGCATAGATACACATGCAAATGAGGCAAGAAAACCCGCTTCATCAGTCTCTGCCATAGGTTATTATATAAGTGTCCAATCAAAAAAAAACTAAATTGCGTGGCATTAAAATTGGAAGTAGCAGGATGCTTGCTTTGCAGAGGCCGCCTTACAAATTTCTCTTACACTGAGAAGTTTCGTACCTGCAGTTTCATACCTGCATACGTTCCGGAGTAATCTTCTCATCAGAGAAATTTTTAAAACATTTGGTGGAAAACGTATATTTAGAAAAGTTTATAAAACATTTGTGAATAAACCTCTTTTGTCAGTATGTTTTTAAAACATTTTTGGACAAGCCTCCATTATTTGATGAGGTGTTTTTTAAATGTTTCAATCTAGAGTTGCACGCTGTTAACGTTTGGAGTTGTTTGAAGACGTTTTATAGAAGTTATGTGTTTCATGGGAAGATACTCCAAGATTTATATTTCTGAGGTGTACGGTGGTGGTGTAACTCAACCCTCAGGGATCTGTGCATAAGAAAAGCATATCTTGACACCATGCCGCATTTTGCTTGCGAAAACGGCCTGTGGTGGCGATGCCTGTAAATCATTTCTGGATGGTTTCTGTAGCTTATAAGGGTGCCGTTTTCAGTTAAAAGTAGCCTCCCTGTTGTTTGGTGCTCCAGTTGCGCCATTTGCGCTTTATACATTTACATTTTGCTGCGCAATTCTGCTCCAAAAGCGGAAAATTGATCAATATTGCTCCTTAGCTGCGCTAAAAAGAAGTCGCTGTCACAAATATTCTTGGAACCATACTGGCTTTCAGTTGGCAACCTACTAAAATGTCTCTGCAGTTGGCAACCCAGAGCACTTGTGGGCTGGCTCGTGGTTATAGTGTACTAGAATACTCTCTAGTGGCGCGAGTGGCGAGGCGCAGGCGAGCCGTTTTCTAACAGACGCCATGAGATGGCGCCACCGCAACTTTTCATAGGCACAGGAATTCGCGTAGTTTTGAAAAGGTCGTCTGTCATCTTGCGTTTTTCATCTCATTTACTAATAAGAATCGCTCATTTATTACTTCTTGCTGTTCTCCGCCTGTCAGTTACAGTGACTAGGCTTGTTAATTATTGAAACGCGTCTGAAAACCACGTACCTAAGCAAGGATACAACATTCCTACTGTCGCGTCGTCTGCTAAACTCCGACTTGCAGAGTGATTTTTTGGCGCAAAACACCATCGCAGAATGACAAGCGGTCAGCATGACATACAGAGCAAATTATTTGCGCGACCATTGCTGTGGTTTGAAGATCAAGACCCGAAAGCAATGCCATTTAGTGTGTGTACTCACAGCCATTTATTGTCCACACACTTTCAGAAGTAAACCGTTTAAGCTAAATTTTATGCGGCATTTTGAGCTCATATATGGCTCAGAGAAGTCAATGGTCTTGTAAATATGATTGATTTACTGCTATGATGTGAGTTTTGGTGTTGTTTTTGATGTAGTAATAATTATAAAATTGATGTCACAGCTATGTACACATGAACACCATATGAAGCTTTTATTTACAACTGACTTCAGTGCAGAAATGATCAGAAAAAAATCTTGTTTGCAAAAATCCACAACTTCCCTGCCATTGCCTTGTTCAGCACCTACTCAATTTAAGGTGCTTTGACGCCTGCCGCTTGCTGTCGCTGGCTCGATTAATGCTCTTGGTGAAAAAATGCAGACGAGTAGTTAGGTAAAATGCAGTTATTTCTGCAGCTATGGTATGAGCGTGCTCAGGGCATCCAAGCTCAGTTTGCTGCTTTTGCTTAGCAAGGTCCAAAACATCAAGCACACTTTCAGAGTGCAGCTCTGAAAGGCTAAAGCAGGTTGTGAATGACTCTTCGAGGTCAGCCACAAATTTAAACAACTTGCTTGAAGGGTAAAGTAACCCACCATTGTCCTTTAAACGGACAAGCTCGGCCATGTTTAAATTGTCCGCTGCCTCCTTGGTGAGCAAAAGAAGGTTAAGACACCTTTCACAACCCGTTTTTAGAACGCATTTTCGCGCGACGTAACCAGCAATGTAAAAGGTTAGCCTGCAGTCGCTTGATGCCACAACAATGGAAGAATGGTCAGGCACAGCTTTTGTGAGCAGGGCGTCGGCTGCATCCAAGTTTCCGGCATCGAGAAATCTGTCAATGAGTTTCTCCCTCCCAGTGCAAGTGTCCTGCTCACCAGCATCTGCATTCAAGAGTGAACTTAAAACAGCAGGCTCGCAGTTTCCTCTTGACACAGAGTGTGCAAGATTGCTGAAGCTGAGACAGTTCACTGTAGCAATGAACTGCTGAGGTGTAGGATGAGTATTGCATCCCGATGACTGTCTGACGATGCCAAAAAGATGTTCCACGGGGTCTTGGCTCACCCTGCTTGTCATTACATACTTGAAACCAATGTGTTGAGTCAAATACTTCAACAGCGACAAGGTACTGCATAGAGTTACACGCAGTCCAGTTACTGTGGACTGGCTTAGAAAGCCCCGCTGCCCATTTGTGTGGCGTTCCCACTCTGACAGAAACGACAGAAAAGAATTCAACTTGTCGGCCGATGCAGAGTTCGGACGCAGTGCTTCAGCTGGAAAGCGTGACGTCATGACTTGTATAACACCATGAATGATCCTGCAAGAGCAATGTTAATGTTCAATTTCAATCACACTTAGGTATTTAACTTATTTACGACACATAAATAATAAAGCGTTCAGTTAGTCATGTGGTCGTGCACCAGTTCACTATAGCACACTGTATTAAGTGAGACTTGTTGTCAGGCAGGCTAGTCCCAGTTTGATCTAGGCTGTGGTTGAAGGTTAGGTTGACAAAATAAGGCATTTTCTTTGTACCTGGAGTAGTGGAGTTATCATTCTATGATATGCAATACTTACTCAAAAAAGTGAACTGTCGCTGTTATGCTGCCGCACAGAGGCTCTAACATGGCTTTTTGCAGCTGAAGCCCATGAATTACTTTTTCACTGAAGAGCTGGAACGCAAAGGAGACTCTCATTTTCTCGAAATTGTTAGGGTTCGTATGGCTGGATGTGATGCATGCATAGCCTGCAGGGTAACATTGCTTCCGTCCAGCTCCACAGCTTTTCGAATAGTTCGCATTGTCACCTGCAGGTAAGGCAAATCAGTAATTATTTACTGCCAGTTAGAATGACTGGAACAAAAATTACAGAAAACAGTTAAGCATGCCGCTTTGGCAAATACTTACTTGGCCCTTTGGTGTTTGGAAATCCAAGCTCAACAGCCGGTTTCGAAGGCACTTTATGAGGTGAGGGAAGTCTGACATGAAGAAAAGTTGACGGTGCTCGTCTACAGGATGTGGTGCACTGCATTTAATGTGGTCCAAAGATGCCTTGATGCCCATTAATGTCCACATCCGTCAGTTCCAACTTGCTCCGTTTGATGTTACGAACTCAACCTTCAGCCCTGCTTTTTCTGCCAAAATTATGGCTTCAATCATGATCTTCGTTAAGGTACTGCCGCAAATGTTCCCTCTTGTTGCAAATGCTGCAAGAATTTGGGTCCATTTTCCAACAAACGGTACGAAAACCAGAACCATTCCGTGATCGCATGGTGTGTGTTTGTCCTCAGTCGATGTAAACTTGCCGAGATCCACGAAACCATCTATGTGGCCAGCCGTTGTCACAGAAAGATGCTGAGAGAGCTTCATCTCATCGACAATAATTCCACCGTGGCGTGCATATTCATCCATTGTGGCCGTCTTTTCACTGATGACTTTGAAGATCTTTGGGCAGAAACCAAACCCTGTTCTGTAGGATTTCAAATATTTGCGTAGAGTTGTTTTACTCGGGAGTGACAATATCTTTTCCTTCCTCAGGTGCTCATAAAGCCTGGCACTCTTCATTTTCATTATGAGGCACTCCAGGACCCATTCGTTAGAATACTGCATGCCTTTTGTGCTTTTTCTTGAAGCAGATTTAAACATGTGAAGTGTTGCTTCACGCTGTTTTGGAGGGAGACTTTCTATTCTAGAGGCAAATTCTTTCTCATTGATGTCTTTGTTTTTAGCTGCCATTGCTTTCAGTTGGCCCTTTAATGCAGTGGCACTGGTCTTCAAACGTTTTGTCTTCTGCCTTTGAAGTTTTAGACGCTGAGCAAGAGCTCCTTTCTTGGACACACGGGCTTTTAAGCTCGACTTTCGGGTCAGCAATAACTTTCGATGCGACTTGCACTCTGGGCAGATAAGTCCTGTCGATGAAAAAAAAACGCAACTGTTTAAATGCTGGAATAAAGAATACATACATACGAGACTAGTACATGAAAGTCTCTTAAAATTACTTACCAACGGACGGGAGCACTTTATGCTGAAGACGCAGAGTCCGTTGCTGCATGTTGCTGCCTGAAGTTTCACCGTCAAGTTCGGTAACACCTGCCTATATTCATCATCCGTCATTGCTCCCTTGCAAACACAAGTTGCTTCGGCATCCTGCAGTACAGCTGCAGCGTCGCCAACAGAGGCAACTGTTTTTTCTGTGCACATCACTCCTTGGTAATAAATGTCAGCACAAACTTTGCCTCCGACAGGCTTGAAAACCACAGCTCGCTCATGCGTAATCACAAGCCTTGCTTGCATTTTCAAAGACGTCGCAAAAATTAACCCGAAACGTTCGTCCTCGAAGCGGCACCAGCTCGTCGAAGGAGCGAGTCCACGGAGCGACTGAAACGAGAAAGGCGAGGATTCTGTAGCAGCCAGCTCTCCCGGCTCTTGATGTTCGTTGTCAGCGCTGTTCACGTCCTGACACGGCTTCTTGCTTCGTGGTGGAATTGTTTGACAAGCAGATCTTTTCCTTTCAGTCCTCTGTTTAGGGGTTTTAACAGAGAGGTAGGCTGGACACCCAGGCAGCAGCGTCGGAATGGCACCGGGAGCTAACGACGGCTTGCCTCTGGGTATATGCACTTCAACGCCGTCGATTACGTGAACGTAGTCGCGCAATATGAGGTGGGCTTCAAAATGGTGCTCACACACTGCTGATAGTTCCCTGAGGCTCTTGTCGTCCCTTCGCATGTTCCGCTCCCACTTCCCTCGCAACTCGTCGTCTCTTGGTGCGGCAAACAACGATGCTTTAGGCGCGCCCGGGTAGCCGGTGCGGCAGCCTGGAGCAAAACAGTGAGAATCAGTTCTTCTTGTTGCCATAACTTCGTTAAATTCCCTGACACTGATGCTACATAGTTCCTGCTCACTGCTATCCCTACTTAACAGCAAGATACGAACGCTAAAGTAAAATTAACTGCGTGACAGCGCGCGCGCGAAGCGAGCTAAATCACACACCGCATTGCCATGTGCTGCCAACGTGCGCGCCGGAGGCTAGGAAAAGGCGCAGCAGCGCCCCTGGCGGCCGTCAGTGTCAACTCGCTTCAGCCGATCTGGCCCCAGCAGCCACCGGTCGTGCCACTAGAAAGTATTCTAGTTCACTATACTCGTGGTATAATTTAGCAGCCAGTTTATTCGCGCACATAGAGGAAGGAAAGAACTCTGGAGAGGCAGTTACATCATTTGTGTAGCTGGCTCCTCCTGCTCCCTTCTTGGCCGCTGTATCAGCATGCTTGCGCATGCGCAGCAGGCATTGCAGCAGACAACAACGCTACGCCTAGCATTACTATTGGCTACGCCGTCGGGCAGACTCCCAGTAGTCCTTGCAAAAGCCCGTGATTTCTAGCGCACTTTGGCGTGCAGCTCGGATAACGAGGGCCTCTCCCAAGTTTTCCTTCTTCCATGTTTGCGCATCATGTCGGTTACATCAAAAAATTGCATCATGTCAGTCAGCCCTGAAGAGGGCTGAACAAGTATCTTCTGGGTTGAGAAACAAAAGCTTGAAGCAGGCCCAACAAGGTCAAGCTTTGTTGGAACAAGGAATTTCAGCCTTGCTGATGCACTTCGCGAGCTTGATGAATTAGTAAAAAAATTCCAAGAAGCATTGAGATACAGTTAAACCTAAACGTAATGAACCTCCATATAGTGAATTTCTCGATACTATGAAGTTTCTGAATTCCCCAGCACCTGCATTGAAGCGCATGTATTTCAGACCTCCATGTAACGAAGGTATTGCGGTGGTTGACCTTGGTGCAACGAACTGGCTACGCCATCTCTCTGTTAGCTAGTGCTGCTGAGCCACTCGAAATTTGGCAGAACCACGCAGAAGTTTCATGACGATAAAGCACCGACATAAGACGAACGCCAATTGCAGCCAGCGGCTGCAGTTGACACAACGTGCCATGCTCCAGCGCCATCGGTGCATCTCTGGCACTTTCTCTTTTGGAACGTCATGCTACGTGGCATTACAACAGTTCATGCTCAAAAGCACCGAAAAAATAATAGGTCATAGCAAAAAAAGGAAAAGACACAAGCAGTGCACGACCATCGCTGCCGCGTGGCTGCTCGTGTGATTCCGATGCCGATAGCTCTCAAGCATTGGGAGCGGGGACGGTGGAGAGCACAGGCAACGCAAGGTGAGGAGTTCGTTTCCAGGGGCAACAGCAAGGGGATAACCGAGAGGATAACCGAGAGAGGGAACATGCAGGAAGAAGCATGTGCCTCTGCGGCGAGGCCGCGGTGCCCCTACCCGCCCTCCCCACCCCACGCGGAGCAGCATTGCGTGAGCCGCGGCGGGGGTGCCGGCTGCTGCCGCAGTTAGCGCGATCGCGAAACGTTTCTCCGTGTTTCTTACTTCGAGTAACGCTGTTTTTGTAAACATTTTCAATATGATTTCACCTACATTTATTTCTTATTTTAGTTTCAGTTATGCAGTGTGCTTTCGACTGTTCTCGCAGAAACTGCAAGTAACGAAAAATCCCACTTTTTTTAATTTCTTTATAACCAGGTTTAAATTGAGCCAATGAAAAAAAAGAATGTTTCTAGTGAGCGTGTTCTTCAGACATTTAGTCAAGCATGCTTGGCTGAACTCGCGTGCAAGACAGTGTCAGGATTAATAAAATTTTTTGTCACTTTTTTCAACAGCTGTTTTTTCTTTCTAGCTACACATGGCTGAACTTTATCTCATTAGGAACAAAATCTTTTGGGTGACTCCTTTTATTCCATTTGTGCTGCTCCCGGGTTGCTCCAGGATTACCGTTCTGATACAAAGGTTCTCCAAAATGAATATTTTTCTGCTCCAAAAATTGCTCCAGAACTTGAAATGCAGTTTGCCTTTGATGTCCCTTTAAGCTTGTTTAAGATGTCTGCCGCCCTCCCATACTTGGAGGATTGTGAATGTTGCAGCCTTTATTGGTCTTCTGGTCAAGAACCCAACACCTTTTTCTTTCCTGCACAGAGCGTGGACGTTTGATGGATCTCCAACCTAGTCACTGTTTAATGGCTTTCGTGCATGATGTAATTTGGCACCGTTGCATGCGATTCTGCTTGCAGACCGCAACGGTGACCTAGTGGTCTGAGCATCTGCCTCGCATGCGGGAGGTGTGGGGTTCGATCCCCAGTGCCGCCGGGTAGCCACCGGTGATGCAGTGGGTTCAAGCTTTCCCCTGCCTGGTGCTCGGCTTCTTTAGGGTGCAGTGCTTGGGAAATGGGTGTCTGACCCTACCTTGAGTCGAAGAAAAGTACCCTGTGCCATGGCGCTCTTTGGTCACAGCCGATGAAACACATAACTTCTATAAAACGTCTTCAAACAACTCCAAACATTAGCCGCGTCCAACTCTAGATTGATATGTTTAAAAAACATCTCATAAAATAATGGAGGCTTATCCACAAACGTTTTAAAAACACACTGACAAAAGAGGTTTATTCACAGACATTTTAAAAACATACTGATAATAGAGGTTTATTCACCAATGTTTTGAAAACTTTTCTAAATATACACTTTCCACTCAATGTTTTAAAAATTTCTCTGACGAGAAGTCTACTCGAGAACGTATGCAGGTATGAAACTTCTCAGTGTAAGAGAAATTTGGAAGGTGGCCCCTGCAAAGCAAGCATCCTGCTACTTCCAGTTTTAATGCCAAGCAATTCAGCTTTCTTTATTGGACACTTATATAATAAACTATGGCAGAGACTGACGAAGCGGGTTTTCTTGCCTCATTTGCATGTGTATTTATGCTGCAAAGGGCAGCTGCCTGCCCTTTACAGTTCAAGCTATACTGCAAATATCTGAGTAAACAAAATCTGCAGCTCTAAAAAAAGCATGAGCACTAAACCTAATGAAATAGCCCCGTAAAAGAAAGAAATAATGGGTCCAGTTGGGCATACCATTTGGTTCCAATTGGAACCATTTGGATCCAATTGGTCAGCCAGTTGGACTCATGAATCCAACTGGGTAGTCCATTTGGTTTCCCGAGTTCCAGCTGGGCATTCCAATTGGTTCTGCTTTCCAACTGGATTACCCAACTGGTTTTTGAGTTTCCAATTGATTTTGGCACTTCCAGTTGGGTTGCCCAACTGTAACCATTTTAAATCAATTGGGGCTTCCAGTTGGAACCAAGAAAACCAATTGGAAGTTGATGTCCCAACTGGAAGCTCCAGTTGGTTCCAACTGGACAATCCAATTGGAAAGTCTGTGCGTAAGTGACTGATGTTCTTCATTCTGTGTATATGTTTAGCTGGCTATAAAACAGAATGCTAGGCTAATTGTGTTCTTGTAAAAGAGATATTAATAGCTTAATCTCTTGAATTATTTTCATCACTTTCACCATCACTGTGGGCATTCTTAAATTAGATAACTTCGCTTAATGTTCACTCGCCACTGGCTCCAGCTTGACGGTCTCATCGGTGGTGTATATTAGTGACTGAAAAAGTGTGCTCTGTGGATATATGTCAAGAACTTGTGTTGGTACACAGCGTTTGACTCTCTGTGTGTAATGCATACTTGCTAGTCTCTCTTGGTTTTCCTAACGGCATGTATTTATAATTTCAGGTCCCTTGTAGAAATGTTGGCAGCAGTCTCACAGAAGTCATAGAATAAAGGCCAATTGGTTCCAATATAATTCTATATTTTTTTTTTTTGCTGACCAGTTCAAACCATTTGAGTCAAATAGGTATGGCAATTGCGTTCAATTGGTGGTCCATTCGGCCTGGTTGGGTGAACCAATTATTTCTAACTGGAAGCACCATTTGGACTCAATTGGTGGAGCCCAATGGGTGGCGAAAACACAATTGGTTTTCGATCCATTGGTTTCAACTGGACCCCCCCCCCCCCCCTTTTTTTTTTACTGGGATCCCACTGGTTGATTCTAGAGGGCTCTAAATATGTAGCATACTGATATTGAGTCTACAGGCTTCATGAAAGCAGCCATTTTCAAAAAATAAAAATGCCTAAATATGTTAAATTCTGAGCGAGTTCTTACGAAGAAGTTTTCTAGATCTTTTCTGGCGGAGCATCAGCAGGTATATAGCACCCCTTTTTGCCTCATTGTCTAGAGAACATCTGAAAATAAATTTGTACTAGACATTACCGTATACTTTAGTAGACATTTGTTACATGTTGCGTAGCACTTCTTGTGTTTCGTGGGAGATGCCCTTGTGCCAGAAAAATCCATCATCATCATCATCATCATAATAATTCTGCTTGCATCAACAGCAAAATTTTATTTGCCGCTAGTTTATAACATTTTTACTTTATTCATTTACTTCAGCATTTGGTGGTGTCGAAACTAACTTGACCTCTGTTTTCTCCAGCATTCACATGACGAAATGCACAATGGACGGCCATTGGAGGTGGCGCCGCCGACAAAGAGACGGCACTCGGTTCACCAAATGAGTGAGGGTGGCCCCTTTAATGGATTGGAAGAAGAGGAAGAAGTTTGCAGAAAACGCAGCAGGCCAGAAATAGTCTCTCTAACGTCCCCACTCACTCCTCCACACAGCGTGCCAGAGAGGCTTAGCAGGGAAGCATCGCCCATCCCGGCCCCACTGCTGAGCAAGCACAGCCGCTTGCCTAGACCGGTAGAGGTTCAGGAAACATCGCCCATCCCGGCCCCACGGCTTAGCAAGGACAGCCGCTTGCCTAGACCGGTGGAGGTACAGGAAGCATCGCCCACCCCGGCCTCACAGCTGACCGACAACAGCTGCTTGCCTAGACCGGTAGAGGTACAGGAAGCATCGCCCACCCTGGCCCCACAACTAACTGAGAACAGCTGCTTGCCTAGACCGGTAGAGGTACAGGAAGCATCGCCCACCCCGGCCTCACAGCTGAATGACAACAGCTGCTTGCCTAGACCGGTAGAGGTACAGGAAGCATCGCCCACCCTGGTCCCACGGCTCATTGAGAAGAGCTGCTTGCCTAGACCGGTAGAGGTACAGGAAGGGAAGCGTGAAGAAGCATTTGCATACATGCAATTCCTGCAAAGTCCTGCACATGCTCAGCTGGGGGAGTTGGCGTTGTCCGAAATCTCTCTTTCCAAGGAAGTGAGGGCTTTTCTGGACCAGCTCAGGACGTTGGCCTCACTCTCCGAGCAGTCCGACTCTGTGGCGGTGCTCGTGTCGAATACTGAGCACAACACGTTCTTGTGCGCCGTCCTCACCCTGCTGAGCAGGTGCAAGACAAACCTCATCGTGAAGTTCTGCCAGGGGAAGTGCAAGGCCCCCTTGTTCACCAAGATGGAAAATCTGCTGCTCATCGCTATGGCGCATGCCGCACCGGATCGGCAGGCGGCACTCCTGTTCGTGCTGATAGCCCGCTTTTGTAGCATCTGGCAGCCAAAAAGTCTGCTGCCACAGGCCGCATACGTGCGGTTCATGTTTGCGCTGTGCCGCAGCCTGGGTGAGCGTGCAGTGGCCCGTGACATGATCTGGGAGCTCATGCGCTCTGACCGGGCTTCGTTCCTGGTGGCCTCAGCAGTGGGTGCCTGGCCTGGTCTGTTTGATGCCCTGTCACCAGGTAAGGAACTGGATTCGTCATCTGCAGTAGTAAGCTGAACTGGCACTGCTCGAAGCACTATTTCCACTTATGCCTTGAAACTCGGCAGTGGTAGTTGCCTGAAATGGATGGAACTATAGGCAGGCACATTGTGTTTTACTGGAAGAGTGTGCATACTCACAGTTAGGACGCACTTGCAGAAAAATTGTTTTGGCTGCCAAGCCTTTTAGAGTGAGCCAATTGGGAGGAGTCAGGCCCTGAGTGCATGTCCACATATCTTAAATGTTTTGTGGTGTTCTTCCGTGCAGGTAGGAACCAAGGCAGTGGCAGTGAAACACGCTGAAGGAATATTTTTATTCCATTAACAAAGTACAAATGAGTGTCAGCACAGCTTGGCTGCTGTCAGCGATAAGCTAGCATGAACTGAAACAATTGCACTCGGCGCTGCGGTATATAAACTGTTATCATGGAGGCGTGTCAAAGTAGTGCACATGTCAATATTAGTCGGCACACAACCAGTACTACAGTTTTCTTTTACAGTGAATATTTTTATTACTGTAAACAGTACACTGCAGTATAGGTATAAAAATATGTTTGCTGTAATTATGTTCATAAACTCCTAAAAACTTGTATGTTGCTAGAAGTGCTGGCGCAGTGTTACCGTATTTACACGATTGTATTTACACGATTGTGAGTCGACCCTTTTTTTGAAATTTAAAATTCTGAAGTGGGGGCGTCGACTTACAATCGAAACGAAACCTTGCACTGCCAATAAAAAGAAAAACAATCTATCAGGGACGCTACTGCGATGTTAGAAGTTTTTGTTTGCTCTATGGCTCCAAGCGTAGCATTCAGGTATTCCGCGTGCTTTTTGGCCAGGATTTTTTATTTTTTATTTTTACTGCGCACTGCACCGTTACCCACCGCGATGGTTCAGTGCTACTGAACAGGATACCCGGGTTAGAACCTGACCGCGGCGGCAGCGTTTTGATGGAAGCGAAACGCAAAGGCGCCTGTGTGCTGTGCGATGTCAGTACAGCAGGTTAAAGATCCCCAGGTGGTCGAAATTAGCGGCGCTTCTGGGGAATGCCGATGTGTGCTGGAAGAGCCGATGCTTTTGACTCGACTGCAGGCAGCTTGCTTTGCCATGAGCTCTCCAGGTTCGAAAAGCATTCGGCGCTCATTTACTGCAGCGTTCAAGAGGGAGGCCATCATTTACGCCGAAGAAACCAACAACTGTGCGGCGGGCCGCAAGTTCGACGTTTCTGAACGGTTGGTGCGGGAGTGGCGGAAGCAGCGAGACAAAATTTTCTATTGCGACTCCAAGCGAAGAGGTTTCCGTGGGCCGAAGTCGGGACACTTTCTGGAGCTGGAGGTCAAGCTTGCAGCGTATGTCACCGAAATACGTGATCGGTTCCTTCCAGTGACATGCGAAATGTTCACGCAACAAGGCCGGGTCTTTGCTGCGGAAGCTGGAATACTCCGAACAGACTTCAAACCCAGCAGGGCTTGGGCTTCGAAATTTATGAAGAGGGCTGGCTTCTCTCTTCGTCGGCGTACTAGTGTATGCCAGAAGCTGCCTGCTGCTTGCAAGGAGAAAGTTCTCGCCTTCCATAGGCACTACCTCAAGCTCCGCGACTCGCGGCAATACCTGCTCGGCCAAATCGGCAATGCGGACCAAACTCCCGTCTACTTCGACATGACGAGCAACACAACAGTGAGCGTGAGGGGAGCTCGCGAGGTTAAGCTTCTCATGACAGGAAACGAGAAACTTCGGTTCACTGTTATGCTATCATGCTTGGCAGATGGCACAAAGCTCCGACCGTACATCCTCTTCAGAAGAAAAACTATGCCAAAGGAAATGTTCCCGAATGGTGTGATTGTGCGAGTGAACGAAAAAGGCTTTATGACGGACGACTTAGTTATTGATTGGTACCGTCGGGTGTGGCTTTTGAGGCCAGGGGCATCCCTCAAAAATCGCAATCCGAACCTCCTCGTGCTGGACTCATTTCGCGACCACCTTACCGTGAAAGTGAAGGCAGAGCTCCGAAAAGAAGATACAGATATGCTGGTGATTCCTGGCGGTCTGACGGGGCAGCTGCAGCCGCTAGACGTTGGCATTAACAAGCCATTCAAGGACTTGCTCCGGCGTGAGTACGAGTGGCTGGCGGCAGAAGGGCGGGAACATACGCCAACGGGGAGCGTGAAGAGAGCCTCCCTGGCGGCTGTGTGCGGGTGGGTGATTTCCGCTTGGGCGGCCATTCCACGCAATGTCGCGGTGCGGTCGTGGTCTGGATATATCGCCAGAATTTCGCTGGGCCATCTCTGCCAGCTGATTTTATTTCATGGAGGAGCTTTCTGTTAACTGCCAGCATCTTCTGTTGTACCAAAGCGACCATATGCTTTTTCGCTTCAATGTATGCCTCCCACAGCCTATTTATTATTTCAGGTGTGCCCCACAGTGTGGCATGTCGAAGCTCTCTACAAGTGACTTTACGTTGCTTTAGGGCATTGGACACCTCTTTGTCCCACCATGCTTTAGGTCTATGTCTTCTGGATTGGCCGGCTAGCTTTTACTGCAGTTATTGCCTTTTTTACCCAGAGAGACACTTCAGCCAGTGGCTAAAGCTGACACGGTGACCCTGCGAGAACCAACCACAGGGGAGGAGTACGTGGAAGCAGCCTTCCTGGGCTGCATTGAAACACATATGGCCCACCAGTTCCAATCCCTGATAGGCCAGGATAGTGCAGCACTACCACCCGCAAGCCCACCTGTCAAATCGGGATGTGACACAGTCACAGAGGGGGAGCTGAAGCGAGCACTGCGACACGTGGCGCGAAGCTCGGCAGTAGGGCTGGATGGCATACCACCATTACTAATAAAAAAGATGGAGAAAAGAACACGGGAACAGCTCAGGGAAGCCTTGAACTATGTAATGACCACAGACACTGCTCGGTGCTCAAGGATACAGCTGGTACTAAAGAGAGGAGGAGACAAGGCCCTCTTGAAAAGCTATAGACCCATTGCAATAACATCTGCTTTGTATCGCTTGTTTTGCCACATTCTGCGAGCTCGCATACAGAGATGAGCGGAAAATGCTCAAATTCTGGGCGAACTGCAAAATGGCTTTCGACCCAATCGCCGACTGGAAGACAACCTTTTCGTTGTGACATCTTCAATTGAGATCGCCGCCAAAGAGAAGTGAGAGCTGGTACTGGGCTTTCTGGATATAGCCCAGGCATACGACTCAGTGAAGCACGATCGACTGTGGGAGGTCCTGGAGGCACAGGCTATCCCAGAACCGCTACTACACTTGGTGAAGGCTTTATACACTGAAACCCAGGCTGTGATCCACTGGGGGGCCTCAACCACCAGGCCAATCAGCGTGTCTAGGGGATTGCGTCAGGGCTGCCCTATGTCGCCAATCCTGTTCATGTTGTTTATCTCGGGGATGGAGCAGCGCCTTGTGGAGAGCGGAGTTGGGTTCAGCCTCACCTACATGAGGGATGGCGCCACTCGTACTCGCAGGCTACCAGCCCTCCTGTATGCAGACGATATAGTACTGCTTGCGGACAACACGGGAGATCTCCAGAGCCTCCTAGACATATGCTCATCTGAGGGCGATGGCCTCGGGCTCCGTTTCAACGCCACGAAGTCTGCAGCAGTCAGATTCCTGCCAGAGGCGTCCGAGGACAGTGGACAAGAGACCCCACCTCTGCATCTTCAGAACGTACTGCTTGCGGACAACACGGGAGATCTCCAGAGCCTCCTAGACATATGCTCATCTGAGGGCGATGGCCTCGGGCTCCGTTTCAACGCCATGAAGTCTGCAGCAGTCAGATTCCTGCCAGAGTCGTCCGAGGACAGTGGACAAGAGACCCCACATCTTCAGAACAACAGTGTCCTTTGGTTGCCGTCTTACAGATACCTGGGAATAGAAATCTCGGCGGGCTGCATCTATGTAGAGGATTTCGAGAAGCAACTCCAGACGAAGGCCATCAGACGACGGGCTTTCCTGAGCTCACGTGCCTTATGGGCTTTCGACCGTTTTGAAGTCACCTGATCGCTATGGAAGGCAGTGGCGGTGCCAGGCCTTACCTTCAGCAACGCAGTCATCTGTTTATCCTCCGTGACTCGCCAAGGTTTGGAGATGCGGCAGAGAGAGGTGGGACGAATGGCCATGGGAGCTCACGGCAGTGGGCCGAACGAGGCGGGTCAGGGTGATCTGGGGTGGTCCTCTTTTGAGGCACGGGAAGCCGTAGCCAAACTGAGCTATGAGCGTCGTCTTAGCAAAATGCAGGATGGCTGCTGGGCGCAGGAAGTGTTCAAGTATGTCCACCTGAGGTGTGTCAACACCAAGTGGGCCCGTCGTACGACCAGGAGTCTGGCGGATAAATACGGAGTGGTACCCCCCCCACTTCAAGTTTCCAACCCAACGGACGGCAAAAGATTCGAGAACAAGTGCGATGCGAGGAGCAGCGTCGTTGGCAGCAGACGGCCCGCGAGAAGCCAGCCCTGGCCGTTTACCAACAAGGGAAATCGAAGGTCAAAAAAGAGCCCCTGTATGACAACACTAGGGGCAGTGGACTGTTGTGCGAAGCTAGGAGCGGTGTGCTTCGCACCCGATGTCTTCGAGCAAAGTACACGGAGGGTATGAGCACGATGTGTGAACCTTGCGGAGGCGCTGATAAAACCGTCGAGCACATCGTGTTGGAATGTGCAGGCCTACACCCGTCGGTTTCGAATGCACAGGACAATTCCTCAGTAGGCCCCATGCCGCTTGACGCGATCAGCGGATCCAAGAGCCTCGGGGCACTAGCAATAGCACTCGATTTTCACCGACCCGACGAGCCACCGCAATGGAAGCTGGTTGAGCGAACCAAGCGATGTTTGGAACATTGGTGGCGCACACGACACGGTCACGCTCCTTGAAGGCTCAGGGGACCAAAACGTGCCATGAGCGTATGTTAGGTGTTTTTATTCTTTAATTTTTATTTTTAATTACCTTCTTGGCTTGATCCGGTTTTTAGTACCGTTGATCTCCCGATACAAAGGGATAGCCAGCATCATCATCATCATCATTTAGGAAGTGCGGGCTTTCCATGGAGGACGATGTGCTGTGGGATCGCAGCGGCGACGACGACGACAGCAGTACCACTGAAGATGACTCAAGTGAGGATGAATAGCCCGTCTATGCAATAAATTTTCGTTTTTGAAGCGCTCCACCGGTGTTATTTTTTTTGGACATGCGATTGGGGGGGTCGACTTACATTCGCGTCAACTTTTGTTTTTCGGACATGTGATTTGGGGGGGTCGACTTACATTCGAGTCGACTTACATTCGTGTAAATACGGTACTCTTGTGTTGAAAGGGAGCGGGAGTGATCAGTTCTCTTAGGATAACTGTCACCCTGTGGCAGTGATGTCAGCAACGTATGATCATAGCAGCGCGCTGTTCAATTCCTTGAGGCGAACAGGTAATCTTCGCGTGTGAGCATGGTTCACTAAGCGGATTTTCACAGTAATGTGATTTGTGGAAAATATGCATGGCCATTCAGTGGTATCACATAACTGGCTGCAGGCAAGCATTGTTTGCTTGTTTTGCTAATTAAAGGAACTGAACAAATAAAACTTGTCCTATATATCAGCAGGGTGCCATGTTCTAATCACAAAGAGACCACTGTCACTGTAAAGGAAGCTTATATATGCTGTAGAAAAGTCCAAAGAAACATAATACCAGTGTCACCACCACCAGCTGATTTCACAAGTAAAATGCTTGCACGTTAGCACTGATTTTTGGGTGCGGATACCAGAGGCAACACTACTCCGCCATGCGCTTCAAAACAGGCAACCCGACCTTTTTTGGCAAGGACATCACGAATTTGAATCAACTGGCAGAGAAATTTTTCAAATTCAATTTTTTTGGCGATAAACGTCTTTTGGTGCTATATCAACATCAGGGTAGCTGGAAAGAGTCAAAGAGAATCAGTTTTTATTGAGAGCTATAACTGAAACAAGTTGTCCTCAACCTTAATGTGTAGTGGTCTGGGCGTCCGCTTCAGCTCCGGGAGGTACGTGGTTGGTTCGAAACCCACTGCCGAACACCCACCGGTAAAAATGGGTACAAGCCAACCATGGCCCGGCGCCCG
Source organism: Amblyomma americanum (assembly GCF_052857255.1). Taxonomy (NCBI): domain Eukaryota; kingdom Metazoa; phylum Arthropoda; class Arachnida; order Ixodida; family Ixodidae; genus Amblyomma; species Amblyomma americanum. The sequence goes on from NW_027526484.1 coordinate 2,155,324, forward strand.
GCTTCTGGGGTGTGTGCTTGGAGGAGGCTCCGCAAACCTCGCTGCGCACTTTCGAGGGCAAACCCAGTTTTGAACACTTAGTCTGCAGTGGTGGTTCATGTTTCACTCCCAAGTGAAGAGGTCGACTCAAAGCTCGTACGCTCTAACCAGCGTCTCAAATTCAACACTAAGTGATCCTTCGTCAGAAGAGATTCAGAGTATCACTGCAGTCCTGGGCAAATCCGGTTTTTCTGTCTGTCCAACTTTAGTGTAGGGCTTAAAGGTCTACACTAAAGTCCCTTGTAGCATTGCTTTTTTTTTTCACACTTTCTCAAACAGGAATAGGCGATTCGTTATGGGTGACCAGAAACAGGTTGTGTGCAGTGATAGTTTTATGTTTGGTTCTTGAGATGTTTGTTCTGGTGTATGCAATGGTCTTTGTTGGGCGCACTGCATGCAGTGTATCCTATGATGTTAACGGTCTTTTGTTTTTTTGTTTCATGTTTTCGTGCATCGCAGCTTTTTGCAGATTGTAGAAAAAAAGAAAACTATTTTCGACACACGGAATACTTGAGGAAGCTGCTTCCCTTCAGTTTGCCATGTTAACCCTTTTATAACTTCTGTTGTCATATTTGAGGCTGATTATTGGTCATGAACTGCATGCTTTTCCAAATTTATCCTTATTAATATTTGAAAGGCTGTGTTGATGCAACTTTTTGGCATAAGTCCTGCAACATGCCCTTTCACTGTTCTCTGCTTAGAGTGGGGGACATAGGAAGGGGACCTTGCCCGCAGAGGCTTTGCTTGGTCCTTCAGCCAACAACCGCCCCACTGTCTGTACATGTCGAATGCAGGCCCAGTGAGGAATGTCATCAGCTACGTGCTGCACCGGTGCCCATCCAATGAGCTCAGCGACACACTCCTGTCATATTGCAAAACGGTGCTGGATAAGCTCGGACCTCTGCCCTGCTTCGACGGGAACTTGTATCCACTGGTGGATGATCTCCTGCATCCCCTGCTGACTACCCACGAGTGCATGGGTGAGGGAGTTGGCTCTTGGAGCACTTCGTGCCGAGGCCTCGACGAAAGGGCGTGGGTTGTGGAATAGATGGTATCCTGGCTGCTGAAATCAGGAAAAGGAAATGGATATGGGCAGGGCATGTGTGAATGCAGGGGACGAGTAACCAATGGTTCCTTAAGGGTAACAGAGTGGATTCCAAAAGACAGTAAGTGTAACCTAGGAGCTACCCTCGTTACGCTTCTTGGAATCCACTCTGTTACGTTTAAGGGACCGTCGGTTAGTTGTCCTCTGCATTCACATGCCCAGCCCATATCCATTTCCTCTTTATTTCGGCCAGGCTCTTTCGTTGCACTTTCAGTAGCCGGGTGGCCAGGTGAGATCAGGATGGCTGCGGCTTGCACTGGACAGAGCTGATTGGAGGCATCCGGTGGAGGCCGTTGACGTGCAGTGGGCGTAAAACGAGGATGATGATGGCGGTGTGATCATGATCTGGGGCAGTGTACCAACTTTGAATCTGTTCAGGGGCACATTCTGGCTGTGAACTCCTCAAGGAATTGTTCCGGGAAGGCATGCGTTTACTGATGCAGTGAAAGTGTGCAGTTCTTGGTTATAGCTCTCATTCAGCAAGAGCCCTGCTTTCTGTGTGTCCAATGCCTCCGCCCTGGAACCCGTGAAATCAAATTCAAAGGCACACTGCAGAGGGGATGATTGTAAAAGCGAAATTGTTACAGCACAATGTGAAGCCAATACTACTAATGCAGATTTGTCACATCACATCGTATAATTAGCTCCCATATTTTTTGACCCTGTGATGGTTACAAAGAAACTGAGTTTAGAGGTGTTTTTTACGCTAGTATCATCTTGATTAAGGCAAAATTTATTAATACAAGACTGCCTGGTGAGATTGATGAACCACCGTTCTCTGCGGTAATGTTCGTGACCTTTGGGAGCTGCATGTGCGTGTCAAGATACACTGTAGTGGAGGGCTCTGCACTTATTTAAGCCATTGGGGCTCTTAAGGTGTGCTGCCATCGCACAATACACGAGCAGTTTCCTTTTCCTTTCCACTGAAATGCATATGCCGCAGCTGGGGTTTGATCCTGCAACCAGTGCTTTCTTTGGGTGATCTGAAGGAGTCTGCATCTTACCCAGCACCCATTATGGGGTTAAGAGACTGTGTAAGACCCAAGCATCTTCAGCTCTCGCATCATTGGAAATGGTGAACGTGCCGTTTTCGATCTGTGGGGGAGTACATACACACGCAACAGTACTTGCATGGCCGTGATTGTTAGTCATGGAATTGTGGTTCCAAGCATGTGACCGTTGTTTTTTGGGGCCAGACACCTGCCTGGAGCTTCGCAAGGCCTTGGAAGAGATCTGCCGGCGGTCGCCCAATTCTATTCTGCCGTGGGTGCTGAGAAAACAGCTTCTTCCACTGCTCCAGTCGCTGCTGTCCAAGCTGCAGCTGCCACTTGCTCAGCAGCATGCTACTTGCCTTATCAGATTGCTGGGTGAGTTTATCTCTTCTAACTCAGAGTACGCTAGCAAATATTTTATTGCTTATACAGCTTACTCGGTGAAAACTTGAGGGGACATTTGAGCTCCGGCTCAAGGTATGATGAAATAGTGTTAATGGGTCCCTTCAGCAGCCTGAGGTCTTCTTTGCTTATAATTTGCTGACATGGACACTGTTCTTTCTTGCACCATCACATAACACTTGAGTACACTACGATAGCATCAGAGATCTCTCCCGCTCAAGTACTCCTTTTCTGTCACCGAGGTTTTGTCTACATGCCTGTTGGTTTATGGGGGCTTAACGTCCCAAAGCGACTCAGTCTATGAGGGATGCGATGCCATAGTGAAGGGCTCTGGAAATTTCGACCACCTCGGGTTCTTTGACATGCACTGACATCGCACAGTACACGCGCCTCTAAAATTTCGCCTCCATCAAAATTCGACCGCCACGGCCGGGATCGAACCCGCGTCTTTCGGGTCAGCAGCCAAGCATCATAATCACTGAGCCGCCGCGCCGGACGCCTGCATGCCTGTATATGCAGAATTAGTCATTCATTCTCTGCTTTACATTCATAGATTGCGGGGAGTTCTCATACCACTCCTGGCACTGTGGTGCAGCAGTTCAAGCGATGCCCCATTGCCTAGCAGGTGGCTGTACCGGTGGTGTGCTTGCGAGACCGACGCTGCTCTTCCTGAGCAACTTCTCGCAACCAGTAATCTGTCGCCTACCACAGTGGACAGGTTGTGGTGACATCGCAAGGTCACGTGACTCTGGGGTCGCTGCTGAACAGGACCATTAACAAGATTGCTTTAAAAGAGGCACAAAAACAGACTGCAAACATGACGGGGGCTCAAGGGTTGAGAATGTGTTCTTTGTTCACTTGGCATCTTGAGTTCAGATAGGAGAATTTTTTCTTGGTCAGAGCAATAGACAGGGCTCTGCTGTTGTATTCCGCCTCTTTCCTTGTCAGCATGATGAAGGCTTCCATTATGTCTCCGGGTTCCCCATTTTTCAATGTTGCAAACGTGCTTTGCATGAGATTGCTCTTAAGAGTTAGTGCAATACCCAACAGATTATGAAGTACCAAATAAAGTGGGATATACAGCTTATAATAAATGGTAGTTCGTAACAGTGGACCATGGTCTGCGGCAGTCCATCCGTATTACTCTGCTGACCAGTCACAATACCAGACGAAATCAGCTTTTTAATGTTTGACTACATATACCAAACAAGCTAGAGTCGTCAAAATTCTTGAGCTTATATTTCGTCTTGTGGCTAGCTTTTTGTTTTGGTTAACAAGAAAGAGCTTTTATGACAAACTATTTTACTTTCTTGTCATGGAAGAACAGTGTTTGGCAATCATCGGACCGAGCTTCACTACAGATTTAAGTTGTATCGGACTTTAATAAGCCAAACAGTATTGGGGCCCTAAAATTGCCGCATTTTTTTTCTTCTACTTAAAAGTTTCAGTTTGATTATATTGTCACAATATATTGAAGACCATGTGATGTCAGAGGCCAGTAGTGTGTCTAATGTTGATTGCGAGGTCAAATTAAACTGAATAAAATCAATTTTATCCTATATTCTAGCACCAAAAATAATACAGAGGGCACTTAATATTGCTTACATGCTGTGAAAGCAAAAGCATGAATGTCTCATTCAAAGCTTATATGTTATTGGTTAGAACCCCTGTCACCAGCTTGCCTCCAACTTGACTAGCAGCTGTATGCTATGTGCAACGAAAAATTGTGTGACACCAGCCGGAATACTGTACGGCAAACAGTTGCATCACAATTGTGAAACGAAAGTCGTTAACCACCACACCATTAAAGTACTAATGTAGTCAGTTAGAATTCGTCTCGCGACCTAGCATGCAGCTTGACTAAGAGATGTATGCTATATGCAATGAGAAATCATATGACACCACCGGCAGCTCAATGATGAACTGCTGAATCGCAACTTTGATAAAAATGTCGAGGAAGGCACACAATTGGAGGTGCATCATGAGATCTTAAGTAGTATTTATTTATTTATTTATTACAACAGCCTCAGGGCCGCAGGGCGTTATAGAGGGGTTGGTGAAAAAAGAAAAAATACATAAAAAAGTACAGGCAAAAGAAAAGCAAAAATCATTATGCCGATGCTTGTTCGATGACACACTTGGTGATAAGTGGCTTGAAGGATGACGCGTCTTCAATGCATGCGATATGGGGTGGAAGGTGATTCCACTCAGTGCTAGTCTTCGGTAAGAAAGAATTAAAAAGCACATTCGTTTTACAGGTTGGGATGGCAACTTTATTTATATGGATGATCAACACGTGATGATACGTTGATGGTATAGAAGAAAAGAATTCCTGTTTTAGTGTCTCATTATGAAAGAAAATACTGTGGAAAAAACTGAGGCGTGAAATATTTCTACGAACTGCGAGATTAGTCAGACCAAGTTTAGATTTCATTAAAGAAACACTAGCCGTGTGAGAATAATTGGAAAGGATGAAGCGAGCTGACCGATTCTGAACAGATTCTATAGCATCGATTAAGGTGAGTTATGCAGGGTCCCATATCGATGATGCGTATTCTAGCTTTGGCCGTATTAGTGTTTGATATAAAAGTAACTTCAAATGGGATGGAGCCTGAGAGAAGTTTCTACGTATGTAACCAAGGGCACGGTTTGCATGTTTGATGTGCATGCGCCAGGATAAGTTGTTAGTGATGTGAACACTGAGTTAATTATAAGATGAAATGTTCTCTAATGAAACTCCACTAATCTTGTAATCGAACGTTTTAGAAGGGTTAGATTGGTGGCAGATGGACATAATTTTGCGCTTTGATGGATTGAGAACCATAGACCATCTCTGACACCAAGCTAAGTATGTTGGAATACCTCTCGCAAGCTAGCCTCAAACTTGACTAGCATATGTGTGCCATGTGCAACGGGAAATCGTATGACATCGCCCAGAATGCTTAAAAACAAACAGTTGCATTACAATTTCTATATGCAAGCCGGGAAACTGGCGCCACAAGGAGGTCCGCCAGTTATGCCATACGAGCAGGTGGTGCTTAGGAAGCGATGAGGAGTCGGGGGGGGGGGGGGGTGGCTGCTCCTGGTATCTGTTGTGCATGCTGTTGTCACATTCGCCGCTTTGGTGGCTAGACGATAGCTGTTGCGACACCATCATTCTGGGACCGTCTCTTGGCCTCAACAACGACAGTCACTGTTGGAATTTTGTCTAATGGTGCTAGTAAGGCTCTTGCATTAAAATAAATTGAAAAACTGTAATTATTTTTACCCTTAGCCTTCTCAGCTAGGCTTGGGCCCATGCTGTACAATAGAAAAGCAGTGAGTCTGCTCAGAATTACAGAATATGTTCACTTGTGTGAGAAATTATGCAGTAGCTGTTTAAACTCATACAAATATGGTCAGAAAACAGAATACATGAAAAAAAAAGCATAGGTTCATAACATGAAAGGGACCCGTTTTTAACTTTAAAGATAGTGCATCACAAATTATGGCAACAGGTCTTGAAGAGCAAGAGCCAAAATTAACAAGTTGACTAGTGCAGGATATGTCACCTATATGTTGGCTCTCTCACTATACATTTCTGCTCCCTCTTCTTGAATGTGTGCTGCTGTTGACTACGCCAAGTTTGCCAGTTTTTGGGTCTGAAACAAGGCATGCTTAAATTATACTGCACCTTAGCGGATTCTCCGCTGTGCTGCTTTGTAATGTTCGATTGCAACATTATGTATATCAATCTATTCTTTTCATGTCCCGACCTTATTTCTCGTACTGAACTTGGGCGCTGAATGACCTGTCACAATTTGTTCCACGAGTAGTGAACTTGCATTGAGATTGCTTGCTCTACCATGGTAACTTACCCTCTTTTCGAAAGCGCCTTAAGTCGGTGCTGATACTATTGCATGTGATGCAACAGCATGATTGTGCGTGCGGCACTGCTGAGATAGGTATAATTTTGAGTGGACATTGCTGTAAGTTTGTTGTGAAAATAGGTGCATGATGAGATGTTTTGCAATGATATACAGTTTTGTGCATTTTTATCGTGAATACTTTCGGAAATTTTCTCACCTCAACCACTAGCTCGTTTGCGGTGAAACTGCACACAGAGCTTGCGCTTTATGGTAACATTTGTATCGTAGTTTTACAATGGTACTTACTTAGTTGAGCCATGCATGATGCGAAAACTTAATCATTTGCGTTGAGATCGGTGAACCTTAACCCGGAAGCGCCGTTCTTCACTGAGGGGCGGCAGTGGCATCGTCTGTTTTCTGTAGTGGAAAGCGTCACGACAAGCCGCCGAGGCGAGCGTTGCAAGAAGCGCGGGTCTTTTGAATATGCCATTCCGGCCATTTCGTCTGCTTCAACTGAAGCGCTTCAAGATTTTCGGCTAACTGAGCGGAAAAAATATCAGAACAACTGATTTAACGAGGCTTTACCTTTCAAAAAATATTGTTAATAATAATAATTGGTTTTTTTTGGGGAAAGGAAATGGCGCAGTATCTGTCTCATATATCGTTGGACACCTGAACCGCGCCGTAAGGGAAGGGATGAAGGAGGGAGTGAAAGAAGAAAGAGAAATAGGTGCCGTAGTGGAGGGCTCCGGCATAATTTCGACCACCTGGGGATCTTTAACCTGCACTGACATCGCACAGCACACGGGCGCCTTAGCGTTTTTCCTCCATAAAAACGCAGCCGCTGCGGTCGGGTTCGAACCCGGGAACTCCGGATCAGTAGTCGAGCGCCCTAACCACTGAGCCACCGCGGCGGGGCCAAAAAATATTGTTTGATCTCCTTTTCTGCCGAGTGACTTTATCCATTTCAGCTCATATCATTTGCTTTCGTGACACTCCAAAAGAATCAAAGGGTGACAGCAGAAACCAGATGGCACCACTGCCGCCCCAGCGAAAAAACACCGTTTGCAGGTTTCGGTTCGCCGATCTCGACGCAAACGATTACGTTTTCACATCATGCACAGCTCAGCTAAGTAAGTACCGTTGTAAAACTTGCTACGATACAAAAGTTACCATAATACGCAAGCTCTATGTGCAGTTTCACCGCAAACGAGCTAGCGGTTGAGGTGAGAAAGGTTTTTAAAATATTCACAATAAAAATGCACAATACTGTATAACGTATAACAGTCCATGAAGGATTTTTAATATCAAACATGTCCCCATCACATTAGCAAACATGTTGCGGCCTGCTTGACTTGTTCGACGGACCTCCCTGCAGTGGCTTCGGCAGATAGTCATGCTGCCGGTTAAGCCTCCTGCAAGTGCACTTTGATTACAGGTTCATTTAGCACGTGCTTGTGCATGTGATGTTAATATTGCAACGGATAGAAGAAGAGATGAATGAAGTCTCTCGGAGGCGCGCGTACTCTGGGATTCTGTGCTCTGTGCCTGGTGCTCTGTGCGGGCCGCCCTGTGCTCTTGACTTGTGTGCTGTGCCCGGGCGTTCTCGCGTCGTTCCCGCCTGGACCACGTAATATCTTTGGTGGAGGTGCGGATTTTACGCTGCGCCCACCACGCAGCTTCGTAGTACTCGTCAGGCCTGGACTACCACCATGGCTCAACCCGGCCGGTCAAGGAGCCCCACTACCCCCATTACCACTCCTTTCGTCATCATGGCTCCTCCTCGCGACCCCGGCACGTTTTCCGGCACAGATGGCTCGGACGTCGAAGACTGGATTAACATCTACGAGCGTGTCAGCAACTACAACAGGTGGGACCCTACGCTAATGCTCGCGAACGTCATCTTTTACCTCAATGGCACGGCGCGCGTATGGTATGAGACCCACGAGGAAGAGCTAACAAGTTGGGACACCTTTAAGGAAAAGTTGAAGACGCTATTCGGTAGACCTGATGACCGCCAGCTCGCCGCCAAGAAACAGCTGGCTACTCGAGCACAATCTTCTGCCGAGAGCTACGTGGCCTACATTCAGGACATCTTGGCGCTTTGTCACAAGGTCGACGCCGCAATGAGTGAGACCGATAAAGTGGGCCACGTGCTCAAAGGCATTGCCGACGATGCGTTCCACTTGCTTGTTAGCAAAGACTGTACCTCAATTGACTCCATCATAAACGAGTGCCGTCGATTTGAGCAAGTCAAAGGCCGCCGCATTTCGCCGTCGTTTTCTCGCCTTCCCAACACGGCCGCGACATCTTCCTGTGAGGATCACCGATCACCATCCCGCACGCCCTCGGACGCCCCTGCCGTCACCGATTCAGTCACCCGGATCTTCCGACGTGAACTGGAGGCCCTCGCACCTGTGATTTCCCCGCCCTCCGTCCCTGATACAACCCTGCCTGCTGTGTCGCTGATTCAGGCCGTCGTACGGCAGGAACTCGCTCATCTGAACCTCGCTCCGGCAGTGTGCGCCATCAGAAGCCCGGACACCCCCCAGCCCCCTCCCTGTGCTTTTCGTCGCACCTATTATTCTCTGCCCCGTTCCCGCAATCCCAATGACTGGCGCACGGCGGACGACCGTCCCATTTGCTTCCGGTGCTCTCGCATTGGCCACATCGCCCGTCATTGCCGCAGTCCATGGTCTTCAACGCCCCGCAACGTCTTCCCCTCCTTCTACAGTCCCGCCTCATCCCACAACTTCTCGACCCGCGCCCCGTCTGAACCGTCTGCACCAGCCGTACCCCCTCCACGCTGATTCTCCCGTTCTCCGTCCCCGCAGGGCCGCCGCTCTCGTTCCCCCCTGTCGCCTTCTCGCAGCCGCTCCCAATTGGAAAACTAAGTGATGCAGCTCCCGGAGGTGACGCTGCATCAACGACCCGGACTACAAATCCTCTCTCGACCACTCGACCTAATCTTCTGAACGTCACTATCGACCGTGTTCCTGTGCGCGCCCTGATTGACACCGGTGCTCATGTATCAGTGATGAGTGCTGCCCTCCGCCGTCGCCTCCGCAAAGTCCTCACGCCTGCAACGTCCCGTGTGTGTGTCGCGGATGGTGGCACGCCTGCTGTGGACGGTATGTGTACCGCGCGCGTTACTATTGCCGGCCAGAGTATACCAGTTCAGTTCACCGTGCTGACCACCTGTGTTCATGACCTTATCCCCGGCTTAGATTTTTTGACTGACCATTCCGCCCTCATTGACTGCTCGGAGGGTGTTCTACACCTCGCCCTTCCAGCGCTGGATTCAGACCCACTTGATGTATCACTGCGACTGTTCAGTACCGCATATGCTCACCTGTCATCCCGAACCGCCTCTTTTGTTCCATTGACCCCATCTCGCCCAGTTCCCGATGGCGACTATCTCGTTACTCCCAATCTTGACCTCCTCCTGACCCGTAACGTTGCCCTACCTCATACCATTGCCACCATCCAAGCCAACGCCCTCTTTCTGCCTTTCCTCAACTTCGGCCTCACTTCTCAAGTGCTACCGTCCGGCATCTGCGTCGCTACGCTATCCCCTCTCGCTCCTTCCCACGTGGCTACGTTGCCCGCTACCCCAGTTCCAGAAACCGCCGCACCGCGCCGGCAGTCTCTTCTGTCGACCGACACCTTCACAACCATGATGGCTACCGACCTCCATCCCGATCAAACTGCCAAGCTTCGTGCCCTTCTTGAATCTTTTTCGGATATTTTTGACGTGAACAACACCACGCTGGGTCAAACTCTCGCCGTCAGGCACCGCATTGAAACAGGCGATGCCCCTCCCATTCGCCGCCGCCCTTACTGGGTCTCTCACGCCGAGCGTCAAGTAATCAATGCGGAAGTTACTAAAATGCTAGAAAAAAACATTATCGAACCCTCACACAGTCCCTGGGCCTCACCCGTCGTCCTTGTCAGGAAAAAGGATGACTCATGGCGTTTTTGCATTGATTATCGCCACCTGAATAAGATCACTAAAAAGGACGTGTACCCCCTGCCGCGTATCGATGACGCGCTTGACTGCCTCCATGGTGCCAAATTTTTCTCGTCCATAGATCTTCGCTCCGGCTACTGGCAAATTGCTGTAGATGAACAGGACCATGAGAAAACCGCTTTTGTGACTCCTGATGGCCTTTATCAATTTAAAGTTATGCCTTTCGGATTATGCAACGCACCAGCCACATTTGAACGCATGATGGATGCTCTTTTGCAAGGCTTTAAGTGGTCCACCTGCCTGTGCTATCTCGATGACGTCATTGTCTTTTCGCCCTCGTTTTCCTTTCTCAGATTCTTTCCCTCTTTTGTCATGCTGGCCTGCAGCTCAACTCGTCTAAGTGCCGTTTCGCGTGCCGTCAACTCGCCATCTTGGGTCATGTCGTCGACGACACGGGGGTGCTGGACATCTGCTGGACATCTGGGTGTCTCGCCTGCGTCGTCGCTTCTTTTGGCCCCGTCTCTACCAGTCCGTCCGCCGCTATGTTCGTGCCTGCGACCAGTGCCAACACCGGAAACGTCCCGCCATGCTCTCCGCAGGTTTGCTTCAGCCTGTTGATGTGCCCCCTGAGCCATTCTATCGTGTTGGCTTGGATCTTTTGGGCCCGTTTCCAAAGTCCACCTCCGGAAACAAATGGATTGCCGTTGCGACAGATTATGCTACTCGCTATGCCATCACGCGGGCCCTCCCCACCAGTACTGCTACCGACGTGGCCGATTTTCTCCTCTACGACCTTATCCTCCGTCATGGTGCACCCCGCCAACTTCTCACCGACCGCGGCCGTTGCTTTCTCTCTAAAGTTGTCGACGACATTCTCCGTTCCTGCTCAACAAAACATAAGCTGACCACCGCCTATCATCCCCAAACCAACGGTCTTACAGAGCGCCTCAACCGAGCTCTCACGGATATGCTCGCAATGTACGTTTCCCCGGACCATCGGGACTGGGACATTGCCCTTCCATACATGACCTTCGCCTACAATTCTTCTCGTCATGACACTGCCGGTTACTCCCCATTCTATCTGTTGTACGGTCGTGAACCCCAATTACCTTTGGACACGCTGCTTCCGACATTTCCTTCCCCGCCATCTGAATATGCCCACGACGCTATTGCCCGCGCCGACCACGCCCGCCAGCTGGCTCGCTCCCGCCTACAAGCCTCGCAGGCCCCACAGCAGGACTACTACGACCGCCGCCACCGCATGGTAACTTTTTCCCCTGGAGCCCTCGTCTTGCTTTGGTCGCCCACACGCCGTGTCGGGCTTTGCGAAAAACTAATGTCCCGCTATGTTGGCCCATACCGTGTGCTCCGCCAGGTCACCGCCGTCACCTACGAGATTACCCCGGCCTTTCCGGAGACCACCTCCGGTGCATCTCAGAGTGACGTTGTCCACGTCTCTCGCCTCAAGCCCTATGTGTCGCAATCCCTTGCTCCGCCCTAATTTCCGCCGAGACGGTGTTTTTTGCTACCGGGGGCCATGCAACGGATAGAAGAAGAGATGAATGAAGTCTCTCGGAGGCGCGCGTGCTCTGGGATTCTGTGCTCTGTGCCTGGTGCTCTGTGTGGGCCGCCCTGTGCTCTTGACCTGTGTGCTGTGCCCGGGCGTTCTCGCGTCGTTCCCTCCTGGACCACGTAACAATATAAACTTTGTAACTCATACCCAGTGCTGTTGGTTTTTGATGTAGCTGAGGAGCAATATTGGGAGTTGACTCGTTGCTCTTTCTTACTTGCCCTATCTCCTGCTCATCAGCACAGTGAATTGTGAAGCTTTTCATTCTGCCAGAGTTCTGGTGCTACAAACAGTGCACTGTGCACAGCGCAGGCGTGGAATTTGGTGCTGGTACTACTGCCAGGTGTGCTGTCAGTTTTAACGCCGTTAAGGGCCCCGTGTCGCAGAAAAGCCGGTGTCGTCGCTGTCGGAGGCGTTGGCTGTGAGCGAAAATTTCCTCCTCTCTCTCCTCCTCCTCCTCACCATGTAGGCCACTGCCCCAACAGTTAGCTCGCGACGGCAGCCCCTCCCACTCGTTTCGTTCAGGCGCAGTGGGGCGGCACGCAGGAATCATGCGGTGAGCGGCGAACAACACAGCGCACATCCAAAGCGTGTTCATCACGAAGCTTGTGGCTTGCTGGCCGTTCATTCGGCGCAGAAGCTATGCTGGCACTTGTGGCATCAGGTTTGTCGAGAACTGTGTGCCGACCAACTACGACTGCAACTTGAGTCCCGTACGTTTTGGCAAGGCACCTGGCAGTGCTTCTATGTGGTTTGCCGCTCCGCGCGTCCATTTCACTGTACGTAGCAGAGTAACCTAACTGGCAAGGCTTCGCGCCGAACGGGCAATGGTGTTCCATGGACTCCCTGGCAGTGCTGCAACATGCTGTCGCATTCCACTCTGAAAGGTGAAGCTTAAGCGTCCTCCAATTTTTTTTCGCTTGTATGGTGGTTTTACCACTCGCCGTAGCTATGCCTGCTAGAAGGTGAGAGTGGGTGGATGTTTTTTTTTTTTTTTCTGCCAGCGCTTGTGATGCCTTCTATTCATTACATTTGACATTGCATGTTGAATCCATCTGCCACTCACACACAGGTTCATGCACTGTTATTCGGAGGCCTGTTGTGTGCAGCATCCTAGAAGGGAGCATGGCATTTGGCAAGGGCCAAATGACACTGTATGCACCATAATTTGCTGTTTCATATGTTGCAGGACCCCTTTGGGAAGAGTCTAAGAAGTTTCCGAAGAGGTTAGATCCCCTGCTGGAGCAAATGGCCGACTGCCTGGCTCATTGTGGTGAGTTTGGCACATGCTTTTGTTAGAGGTCGGTCAGTGGCAATCCGCAAAGTTAGGGTGGACTTCGATCGTTGAGCACCACTTACATTTGGTGGCAGGGCTCACTTGTTTCAGTGCAATGACAGCAGCAGGAGGCAGCACTCTTGTTCCCTTGCCTTGCTAGTCTCAAGAAAGTTTTTTTGCTGTTAATATCTTTTCAGGTGAATATCCTAACTGGTCCCATCTGGTTCATGGAACAATTCCCATTTGGGACGATATGGAACCAATTGGTTCCCACTGATCCCAGCTGGGAATTTTCTATAAACAAGTTGATATCAGTTAGGATCCTCACAAGTGGGTTGTCTCGCACCAGATTTGCTTTCGCAAGAGATGTACCTACAACTGACTGGCTGGAACTCCAGCTGCGACATTAATTTTCATGCCAGGCCAGATTTCACTTAGATTGCCCTACATTGACGTGCCCTTCGCTGCAGCATGTATTGACCCACTGTCACTCATGCAGGTTCACCGCTTCGTGGTGCAATCATCGAGGCATTCAAAAGGCTTCCCGGATTCCAAAAGAGCCGCTGGCCAGCTGAACTTTCCTACTGGTTTTTGCATTGGAACAGGTCATGACGTGCTGCCATCATCTCTACAGGGGACAGGCTTCCTAGTGAAGGTGAACACTGACTCCACCTTTTGCACTGCTGTTTTGATGGTGCTTGCTGGGTTTGAACTGACCATGATTGATCGCCTTAGCTTGAGATGATACAGATGGCCTGGCATATTCCCTGGTCATGGTCCATGTAACGTGTTAAATGGTTGCACGTTTAATGTTAACGGTCATTGCAGAAATGGACCTAGGTGGGACGCGTATAATGTGGCAAACAGGTAACAATGCTATTTTGCAGTAACAAGGAAAGTAAGGCCAGACCAGATGGTGACACCTTGGTGTGTTAAACTTTGCAGTCTGCTGGCTGCTGGGCTGCTTCGCCTAGAGCGGGTATACAGTTTATGATAAGGCTAAGTGGAACACAGCGGACTATTTTTGTTAGAAGAAAGTTGAGGTGCCTTAATATTTTTTTTCTTGCATCTCCTTTGTGTGGTTTAGTACTGTTTTTTCATTCTCTTTTAAAGTGTGCTGAAAAAACAGGCTGCCTCCATTCTTATTCATGCTGACAGCGGCACCTTCATCAGCAATGTGGTGGCTGGCATGATATGGTTGATATATGATATGGTATCAGCACTATAGATATCACCAGTTGCATTTTATTGATAGTTTTAATTTTAAGAGGACTTTAGCGCTTTAAAATATACAGTTTTAAGAAAACCTGTTCCCCTCAGTTAATGTCGTAATGCCCTCGGCAGTGGGCAGTCATCGTCGTGTCTCTAATGCCAAGTTTTGCAGACATACCTACTACTTGCAAAGGGAAAGCAAAGTTCTTTGTAAAAAAATTTCGTTTTAAATTGTTTTATCTTACAGGCGGGTGTGTGTTTATCTCGGTAGCTACCAAAAGAAAATATGGAAATATGGAAAATATAGCGATCAGCTAATGACTTCGCTGAAAGTGCTGTCTTGCTGTTGCTGCTGCTGAGGATCTGTCCTCTGCTGTAGTTGAAGTGCCTGCCTCGGCTCCTCCTGCAGGGGTGCCTGCTGTCTTTCGGCAACAGTCTATTGGCAGCAGTCTCCACAACCCACACATACTGGGTCCACTGGTACCGGGCCACATGAGGCTCCAGGTCGGCCCCATGCTGTCCAGGCAGGAAGAGCCCGGGCTCGTATGATTCAGCCATGTTTAAGCTGTCCTCAGTTCTGTGACAACTGATTGTGCTGTGCGTTTTTGTTTATTTTTATGCATAAAGCTTTGCTATTTTTGTTTGTTCTGTGGTACACTAAGATTTGTACATGTATTTTGAACTGCACTCACAGCTAAGTGGGCAGCATATGAGCTAGTCATTGACATTGTTCTTTGTTGTGCATTTTTGTGTGTTCTTGTTTCTTGCATTGTACACTTTTGTTTCTTGCATTGTATATTAAAGTTTGTGTCCACATCTTAACAAATTTTAACTACATTAAAGGTCACAATGTGCTCAGCACTGATCGTTCTTATAATTTGTATCACAATGTGCTGAGCACTGAGATTGTTCCTATTATCATACACATTCGTTCATTTATATTTATCGCATTGTACACTAAAGTTTGTGGGCACTTTTTAAACTGCATTGAAAATCACGCAATAAATTTTGCTCAGCATATAAGCTAGTCACTGAAAATCGTTCCTGATTAGTTCCTTGTTGCGCATTTTTGTTCATTTATAGTTGTACATGTTTATTTATTTCACTGTACACTAAAGTTTGTGTACACATATTAAAGTTCATGTATTGATAACAGAGGTTCTTAGCACTTGAGAGAGTCAAATTCTTCTTAATTTGTTTCTTGTTGTCTGTTTTTGTTTATTTGTTGTACACATTTTCATGTTTCTTTGTGTACACATTTTAAACAGCAATAAAGATCTCTGAAGTGCTCAACATTTAATGCAGTCACTAAAGTTGTTCTTAATTTGTTCCTTATTCGCAAAATGTGATCAACCCTTTTCTCTGCATTACCCTAGCAAAGTAATCAAGTTTTTAAGTATCAATGCGATAGAGACTGCCACAATTCAAAACTTAGACTAGCGGATGCCTTCGGTAGCTGAGGCTGAGCAAAGAATTAATGCTTCCCGATAAGTCAAGATGCACCGATTTTACATTACATTTACATTTACAACATGTAAAAGTAAATGTATTTATATGTGGCAATATGCTTGTGCAGAAATATTTAAAGCTACCTGGTCACAATTTTTAAGCAGATCAAGCTATAGACTTTTTACTGTGGGTGCTAAAAATTAGCTCCATTCAGTGTCACAGTACTGAGAAGGCGGCCAGGCTTGCTGTAGTCTCGTATTTGCTGTTTTTCAGCAGATTTGGCTGCATTCGTTTGTGTCACTTAATGTGCTGTCCATTGCAGTGCCTCAGGGCCCTGTTCTGGCCTTAAGCTGGGCCACTTGGTTCAGTACGACCTGAAGTGTACCAAGGTGTATTCAGTGCATCATTTAAAAGCAGTACTTGCTTACTGTGAATTAAGCAGAGAGGCCAACTAAAGGCAAGGGTTCCTTTCAATATCCACTTCTGTGTAGTGTTGCCTGTTGTAGTGAATGTTAAGGTCATAAAATACTAGACATGTGCTGGCTGCCGCTGCCATGTTCCTGGTTGTGTTGAGTGCAACTGTGGAGGTCCTAAAATAGAGGCCAGAACAGTCCAAGTAAGATTAGACACAGTATTAAGTATGTGAAGTCAAGCTCGAGGGGCACAACAGATGAAAAACTCACTCAGAACAAGCCTGCAGGCCTAATAAGAGCTGCATGGGATTTAAAACTGGCCCTCCCATTATTTCTATTTTATTGTCCCATCTCTCCCTCCCCTCATTATTTCTGCTAACTTTTTTTTGCTATCAATCATCGAGACATTAATTTTTAAGAGTCCCCTTAGGTCTTACTGTTGGCATTGTGTTGCGTTGAAACCAGTATAACCATCCATGCTAAGTGGATTTCAAGTTGGTGTCAGGGATGGCTTTCTTCCTTGGGTGCCTTATGTGGCACAGTGGTCAATACACGCCAGCCGTATAATGCAGTTAACAAAGTTGGCTGAGCCGGTTTTGTCAAGAACTCGAGGGTATCTGTCTAAAATATTTTAATGTGTCAGCTATCACTTGTCATTTATTTAAACACAAGTGAGGCCAGGCGTCCAAATTGGATATTGCTGCACTGTGGCGGTAATGTGTACAGGTTGTTTCCATGCTGCATTAAGCAGGTAGACCAGTAATTCGATTGTGGTAATCATCGAGCCTTTCGAGCATTTTGTGCCTCAGTGTAGAAGACCAGCAATGGCTTTGTGTGTTGCTCCCAACACAGAATTGAGAGCAGTGTTGTGTGCAGTTCACTCCTGGTCGTTCCTTGTGTGCCCAATTTGCACACATGCCAGTTTGCATCAGGCTACCCAGTGTCACTGGATGGACAACTCTATTCACGACTCTGGACGAGGTCTATGTGCCCATATGCTATGCCTAGATATGCTTCCCTAGCCGAGGCAACATGGCATATTTCACATCATGGCAACCCAGCACTCCTATATGGTGAATCCTTCCAAGGCGCTTGCTGTACGACCAAGCGTGAACACGAGCATGTCCACTGTGCCACAAGTTTGATGTTCCAGTTCCTCACTCTAAGTCTAGAGTAGGTCATTCCGGAATCTAAACAGACTGCACCTTGCCAACCGAAATAAATTCTTAGCCACTTAATAGAATTCCACATGTGCTATTGGAAACTAAAGTCTGTGGAAGTACCAGCATCATCCAAGCTCTCAGCATGTCACCCAACCTGGCAGCTTGGAACTCATCGAATGTGACCATGCAGGGCATATTTGTCACACATGCATAGGGGTGGCTTTTTCTGCGCTCATGAGTTTGGGACGAGAAGAGGCTCTCGAGCTGAAGAGAGACACTGGCATGCCTCCAGGCATGCGCCTCTGTTCTGATAAGGTGCTGCGTAAACACTAGATTCAGATAACACATTTCTTTCTGTGGATTCTATTAGTGACACACCGCTGTGCTGCTTCTTACATAGGCCAAGGGAATGGAAGACCGCTGTGCAGACACCTTCACATAACCACGCCGCCAGCACGAAATGATCCGCAGTCTTGACAGCTGATTAGCAAGCTACCAGTTGATGCCCAACCTGGAGGCTTTAGTCCACTATAATTACATGCAGGCAACAAAATGCGTACGAGGAGAACCACCCAGAAGAGTGTGTATAGAAGTGCAAGGATGCGTTTTTGGTCAGTTGTGCTCAGCAAAGCTACAGAGGTGAAATTTCCATACAAACACTAGACACAGCATTAACAGACAACTCCCAGTTGCTTTTTATAGTTTCGTAAAAGACATTCAGTTGTACAAAGTAAAGCGCTGTATTATAAAAACAAGGCTTGCACGTGAGGCACTTAATTTCATTATGCGACACAGTAACTTATTAGGTGCCGGTTATTTTCGCACACATGTTAGGCTCTTTCTCAATTCAGTTGTCGCACAAGTAAAGGTTTAAGCTTATATGCATGTGATCTGTGGCAAAATAAAAACATTGCACAGCAACACTGACAACACACATATTCTGACTTAACAGAATGGTGGTGCCTCTGGTGTGTGACGATAGCTAATTTTAGAGGAGTTCCTCTGCTACGATAGCTGCTGCTTCAATATTCCTGCAGGTTTTGTCAATTTTATCACACCTCAAACAAATAACAAGCCAGGCCTGACTTAAACAAATGGGTACGAAGGATTGCACACAAATCTCTTACTGCGAGCATTCCGCTGCACTGCAATCTAAGAATTTTACAATTATAAAAGACGCCCTCGCATCGCCACAGACAACTCGACCCCGAGTCAGCTCCAGCAAACATTACACAGTGCCAAAGAAGAGGACCCTTAGGTAAGCCTTTTCACAGTAGAAAAAATTCACAAGTGTTTGAATCATGTGCAGGCTGTCTCCAAGAGTGAGACTAGTGTCTTGCACAATGTTCAGGGCTTCTTGGATCTCTTGCAGCAGGGGCTGGTATGCTTTGGTGGTCTGTAGGACCTGAAGTCGTGAGAGCATCTGGTTGGCCACAGCTGCATTGTCAGTGAGCCGCGCAGCCACAAAAGCAGCCACGACACGGCAGCAGAACCTGAACTGCACAGAAACCGTTGAGCGGCGGCCCATGCCCAGAGCTCCGAGCAAGCCACCTGTGTCACGGTCTTCACCCAGGACACCCAACGTCGCGCAGAAGTTTCCCAGGAGGCGAGCTACCACTTGTGGGCTGCCACCAAAGTCAAGCTGACGGAGGCTCAGGGTCAGCAACTTGGCCCAGAGCAGCAGCAGCTTGGGTTCGGACTCGCCACCAGCTCGGCCCTGGGAAACCCAGTCGGCCAGCTGGTCCAGCAGAGCACGTTCGTCTTCAGGAGAGCGGCACTGCGGCAAACAGTGCATCAGATAGCACATTTGGGTCAGATGCGCACCCTGCATAGCACACTGCTCCCGGAAGTCGGCCACTGTCAGCTCGGGAACCCGGAAAGCGGCTGCCGCCTGCGCCCAGCCACCGTCGGCCGCAGTGTTTTCTTCGAAAAACGCAGCGAGGCAGGCTTCCGTCACGCAAACAAGGTGTTGCACTGACGCGATATTGGTGCAGGCTGCTGCCAGCACAGCCAGCAGGACTGGATGTCCCGGACGTTCGTCGAGCCAGGGTAGCAGGCCTCCGAGCAGTGCCTGCTCTTGCGCGCTGCCCTTGCGGCCACTGTCCAGGAGAGAGAGGGCGCGCCCCAGAACAGGCACAGAACCCTGCACCATTTGACACTGGTCGAGCAGCTGCGGCAGGAGCATGGTCACGTCCTGAACTTCGGCAGCTTCCAGGGCCGGGCCATACAGTCCAACGAGCGTGGTCACAAACGAAAGCTGCTTGTTTGGGTCTCTCTTGGTTCCGGGTGACATGCACGACAGGGTGGCCACAAAGTCCAGCATTGTCTTGTCTGTTCCGGGGCTTGCTTTCAGAAGCTGGCGCACATCACAGTTGCAGGCAAGCTTCTTTTGGACAAGGCTGACCAGTTCCACAGGCAGCATGCCCCACTCGTGCTCGTGCAGTGGGCCAACAGTGGTGGCCACAAATGCAGACATGTTTTGGTGCCATGCAAGGCTGACAACCAGTTCAGCAAAACATGAGTGGTACTCCACTACACATTCAGCTGCCAGCTGCAGGGTTTCGTCCAGTCGTTCCTTCCACTGCACTTGCGTAAACACGTTGACCAGGAAATCCAAGTGGCCAGAATACTTTGCTTCCAAAAGCTTGCAAGCCAGCCTCATGTCATCTGTGGAGGGACAAAACTGTGACCAAGGCAATGTGGCAAATGCAGTTTGCACAGCAGTGGTAATGTATTCTGGCGGGTTGGTCCACACATACTTGATGAAATAGTGCTGCCAAGCAAGAGACAGGACATTCACATTCCAGGCATCTTGGCAGCAGCGATGAAAGAAGGCCAGTACAGTAACAAGTGAGTCTGCCATGCAGCTAGCATCTTTTGTGTCTCCAGGGAGCCACGGCAGGCACATACTCTTGCCGTCGGTTAGTTCCAGCCAGGGTCCATAGAGCCGCAGCACAATGTTTACAGCCTCTTGCAAGTTGGCACTAGGAGCTTTGAGCTTTTCCCAAATGTAGCAGTGTGCGATGACACTGAAGAAACGGGGTAGCACTGGAAGAAACGGCCTCACTCGACCATACAAGCCACTCTTTGCTGTGGAGGCGTCAGATTTTCTTAGGCCGGTGAAGTGGTCTGCTGTAGTGTCTATACTTCCCCCAGCTTCAGCCAATGTCAACAGGCACTGATGTTTTGCATACTCCTCATCGTAAGTCTTCACTACCTTGTCAGGCATGCAGTAACCCAGTGCTTGCAGAAACACGCCCCAGGTGGTCACGGCAATGGAGCAGGATTCTGTGCCTCTGAGCAGCATGGCAAGGACGAACGCGTAGTGCTCAGGAAAGTGGAACTGCAGCAAGCTGTAGAGATGAAGGTGGAATACCTCGACCAGCGGCAACAAGGGTGCTTGCGGACTGATGCCACACTTGCAAAGTGCCTTCTCCACGGCCACTAGCAGCTGCTGTCGCACAGCCTTGCTGGGCTCGTGGCTGATCAGCCAGCCAGGGAGATCAAACTTGGAGAGCATCACAAACACAGCATTGTAGAGGCTTGGAATGATGCAGGAGCTTACGGACTGGTACATGAGGGCATACTGTTCTTCATTTGCTGCTCCTGGACTGAAGAAAGGAGCCACATGGCCTACCATGCTCGGGTCGTTGAGAATCGCTTGCAGCACAGGCAGGCACTGATCAGCCCTGTTGGCCACAAACTCTTCTCCCACCATGTCCAAGCAGAGGGTCACAAACTGTCTTGTAGGAAGGTATTGCACCATCTCCTTGTGCAGAAACCCGACCACATCAAAGAAGACTTCACTGCCCAGCTTCTGCAGTGCCTCCTTCGTGCCTGGGGTGGCCTGACGGTGCCGCTGAACCAGCTGAGTGAGGCAGGCCTCCAGCTGCACTTGTGCGCAGCAACTGGCATGTGGTGGAGCACGCTGCAGCTCTGTCAGAGTGGCGATCCACTCGGTCCTGTTCTTCTCTATCTTGTGCGAAATGTCGGGGGCCTCTCTTGCTTCGTAGTACTGCAGCCTCAGGTGTAGCGGGCCTTTGCACTCCTCACGGTAGTCACAGGGCACGGACAGGTGCACAAACGCAGCAACGTTGTCATAGAGAATGGGTAACAGTTCCTCCCGGCAAATGTGATCCAAGCAGGTCAGTTTGTCCAGCCGGCCAACGACTGTGCTCGCCTCACCTACTAGCACCCTAAGCTGCGCAGACACCAACTCTCGCACCTGTGGTGCAAGGCAAGGCACGGCGGGAATGATTGGTCGAAGCATTGGCATGGAAGGCGCTGGCATCTGGCCTTCATATGTCTTGAGCCGAGAGATGATGCGTTCTTCGGGGGCTTGTTCACAATGCTGCTGCTGATTTCTGCAGGGGCGGCTGGCACTCGGTCGCTGGGGAAGCTGCTGAAGGCTCTGGAGCTTGCGCTGTCCTTCCTCCAGAGACACAAGCTCGTGCCAGAGCTGGCAGTTTCCTTGAATGATGGCACACAGTGCATCGGGGCAGTACTGAGATGGCAGGGCACTGAAGTCAATGCTGGCAGTCTGAAGGCGTGGCTCTTCCAGCCACAGACTGAAAGTGCGGTACATTTTGAACAACCTCTCAAGCAGATCTCTTGATGGTTCCTCTTCATCCGTGTTAGCACACCGCTGGTAGCTATGGTCTGCTAACTCACTCAGCCGCCGTTTCATTTTCTTCAGCAAAGAGAAATAGCTTGTGCTCTCAAAGAAACGAGGGCCTGCACTATTACCATTGGGACACCTTTGCAGATAGAGGGAAAAAAATTGCTGCCATATAAGGGGCAAGGCGGGATGGTCTGCATCAGTCTGTAGAGCCTGGTAAGCCCATCGGTACAGCAGTAGGACATCCAAGGGTGCCTGCATGGTTTTCTTGACGAGGACTTCCATGGACACCTGGGGTGAATCTGCTATGGCAGACAGCAAGGACTTCCAGGCAGTGGCCACTTCTGGTAGCTGAGCTTCTGCAAGCATCCCTGCCAGGGAAAACCATGGGAACGTCGGTGCCGACTGGAAGGGCACCATCGCTGGCCAAGAGCCACTTTGGCTTCCAAGCATGTAGGAGAACACTGACCTCATCATGGATTGTGATGCTGTGGGCGCTGGCAAGGTGGCGAGCAGTTCTGTAAAGTGTGCCAGCACACTGTCAAGACAGTCTGCCTCAAAGTAGGCCAGCTGTACCACAACGTCAAGAAGGTGCATGACATTTTCCCGGCCCTTGGGCTTGTAGGCTGCTCTGTGCATGGGGGTGTCGGGAAGGTGGAATAGCAGTGCTGTCCAAAGCCTGATGGGAAGTGATGGAAGACCCCAGCACTTGGCTTGCTGAACAAGGCAGGTCATCATAGCAGCAAGCTCCTTCAGCACAGTGCCTTGCTGTTCCGACCCCACAAGACTTTTGGCTGCTGCCAGGTACGTGTTGTCTGCCAAAACTAAGCGCTGTAAATCTTCCAGGAACTGCTGGTTGCCTAAAAGCATGTCCTGATGCAAATAGAAGAGTGGCAAGATATGACCTATGCATTTCACGGCTGCTGCATGCTGCTCATTGAGTATCAGTGTTGATACGAGCTTCAGGCCAGTGCCAAGCACCTGTTCTCGGTAGTGACCAATAGTCCCGATAGAAACCGACAGAAAGAGAGCTGGAGGGCGCAGGTCCTTGCTAGCCCGAAGGAGAGGGTGGAGCCACTCGCACTGTTCGAGATCTGGTGCAATGTCTGGCGGAGGAGTTTCATCCATGACAAGGCGCAGCTGCAATTCGTGGTTGCTGTCAAATGCATGCAGCTTGAGTTGGAAGAGGGTTGTCCATACCCAGGCAGCAAAGCCCATGGGCGTTGAAGTCTCGCCAGTGGTGCCCGTTGCCAGATACGACAAGTAACGAACCTGCTTGTAGACATAGCCAGCTGCCTCAAACGGAACGCACAGCTTATTGTAGGCTTCGAGGAGCAGAAGTGCAAGTTGTTGGTGCAGGCAGTGTTGCAGAGAAAGTTGGCCCTGTTCATTGAAGCCGTAGTTGAGGTTCTCGATGAGTAGTCGAGCCAACTGGCTCTGGGGCGAGTCAAGTGGGTAATAGAGAAGGAAATGAGAAATGACGTCCAAGTCTTGCTTGTCGGGAACCCACAGGTGCAGGGGCATGGACTGCATCAGGTAGCAAGCCATCACACCCAGTGCCATCATGTGGTCATCGATAGCGTCCAGTAGCACTGACACAACACACGGCTCCTTCTGCGCTAGGGACGACAGCAGATCACGTCCTTCCTTGGCAAACAGCTGCCTCAGGTTGCGGTTCAGGTAGGTGATTTGGAAGACTTCCAGGGCCACCACATGAGTGAAAGCACGGCCATCCCCTTCTCTGGAGGTAGCCATGTTAGCAAATGAAGTCAGCAAGAAGTACACCTCCGACTGAGGCATGGAGCACAGTTTCTCTTCAAAGCTCTGCTTCTGCCCTTTTTCTTGCAACTGTTCACAGATTTCGCTCGGAGACAGATGGGTCTGCTGCACCTTTTCTTCGTAATTATTGTGCAGGAGCCACAGCAACTGCCATAGCATAACTGTTGACACGCAAGAGTAAGGAAGGACGGCCATGAACTGCCACGCGCCTGTGCTCTGCGAGTAGAATATGCAGTTGACTGCACGCAGGAAGAACTGACCATACTCAATTTGGAGGCGCATCAGAATGGCCGTGTCATTTGCACCTTGCGTGAGCCGAAAGCTCTTCCAATGGTCCGAGACATACTGAACTGTGTGACGAATCAAGCGGCTGATTCTCTTGGTTAGCTGCTTGTAACGCGAGTGGTTAAACGTCTTCAGGCCAGTATGGAAAATTGAGACCAAGTGCGAAGCCACTGCAATCAGCTTGAGAACACCTTGCTCGGAAGTTCTGGCTGCGTCGTAGTCCTCGGACACCACCAACAGGAGATGTTGGAAGATGCCTGCAAAGGGCACCTGGTTCAGCAGAGCCACAACGTCGTTCTCCCTCCAGTAGACCACTGAAGGTGGATCATCTTCCTCACCACCAGAGTCCAGCACAACCCATGGCTCGTGGCAGGAGGCTGCCTCTAAGGCGCTCTGTAGGGGTTGAAGGTACTCTGCGCGGCTTTCAACTGGCAGCAAAATGGTGGCCAATGCCGCCAGCGCATAGTCCAGCTGTTGGCAGCCTACCGTAGCCTGGCGCCAATCGGTGTTTTCAGGCCACGGCATGGGGCTTGGTATCTGGACTAGGCTGATGGCCCACTTGTGGATTCCTGGTGGACACCGCACCACATGGTTCAGCAGGAAGAAGTGATCAGCCAAGGAAGCCACTCGTAAGAGCAGGCTTCCCAGCATGCGCAACCACGATTGCACGTCACTCACAAACACATCATCTTGCACGGCCTTCCTCAAAAACACATACAGCACACTGATGCATGTCCTCAGTTCAGCAACACTGCCCGCAAGTTGCGGCTGCGTTCCACTGCTGACAGGAGTATTCTTTGGCATGTCCCGGAAAGGAGCAGCATCCAAGAGCAGCTGGAAATAGTAATCGATCTGGACCCGCTGTGTATGAGCATTGTGCATGTGCAAGACATGCTTTTCTCCAAGCAACTTGAGCAGCTTCTGCGCAGACGACGCCATTGCTGACGCCGCGTCATTGTTGTACAGCGCGCGCTGAAAATAATGCTCGCCAGTGACTCGCTTGTTGTCGGCGCACCTCCCTTTTCCACTAACAACATCCGGCACAATATCCCACAGGCATGCTTCTTGCTGTGCGACATCTTCTTGTAAGCTGCGCACAACAGACTGTGTTGAGGCAAGTTGCTCCCTGGACTTCAGGTAATTTTCTAGAAGCCTGTAGAGCTCGTGGTGGTTCAAGTGTCGCTCTTCATTGAGGGTCACGAATTCCGCAACTATGCTTTTTCTCGCTTTCAGCCAGGCGCTTTCGTACAGCATGAGTATCTGGTCTTCCGTGAACGGGCGCATAGACTCTCGATTGTCGCGTATTTCCGAAAGCTCCGGATACAACTTGCCAATGCTTCTGTTTCGACTGAGCGCATCGTCACTGCGAACCGCGACTGCGGCGGGCGCTTTGGTATCACCAACCTGGCAACGCTCTGTTGCGGCGGCATGAGAAGAACTTGGGAAAGCGTAGTGACTATCGAGACTTTCTGCTGGAGCAGTTGGTACTTTGGGGGCAGCTAGCGTGACTGTTTCCGTTACCTGATCGGCGTTGAGCTCTTCCGGGCACCTTTCGCCATCGTCCTGTTGTTCCGTAACGGCCTCTGCGGGGTAGCTGGGCAGCACTGCATCGGTGCCATCGATACACGCTGATGAATCCACACCTTCAGGAGCAGCGCCGCTTGCCTCATCGCAGTTATCACCAGTGGCCGACGGCTGGGGAGTCGCGTAAACAACGCTCTTCTCGTCGCACGATTGCGAAGCTACTGCACCTTCGGCGTCCAATTTTGCACTTGTCACTGCTAGATTGCTGGACTCGCATGCGGAGCTCGTGGAAGCCTGAGGCTGGCCAGAATGTTGTTTCTTTTTAGGTTTCTTCTTCACTCTTACTTGCTCCATGATGTCATCTGCAGCAGCTAAGCGCGCGAACGAGGCGCAGATCGGTGGTCCGCCGAGGTAGACGTATCCGCATCGAACCAGTTATCACGACTGACGCCTCTCAACACTTCGTATCAGCGGCGTCATCTCCGAGATCGTACTGAACTGATCTTACTACGCATCTAGATATTACATTAAGTGTGTGCAGTGATAATTACGTCTTTTAAATAAAATTACTTTTGTTCAGAGAACAATCAGCTGTTTCGGCGATGATGGCGCCCTTTAAGCAATGACGTCATCTAAAAAACTGTGCAAGTTGCAAAATTTTGCCTCCAAGTCTGTTTTCCGCTTAGAAAATGTGAAAACAACAATTACACCTACATTAGGTACAACTGAAGTGTACCCTACACTTCGCCATAATTGTTGCCTAAAGTACTCACAGAAAGTTTAAATTATTGTCAAGAGATGACGCCACAACTACAAAACTTATATTTGGTTTTTATTTTTTTAACTTGATTTATACGGCGGGGAAAGGTGTCGAAGGACGGCAGTTGCGGGTGGGCGCCAAGTTTGTTTCCGCGGGGAGTGGTCTTTGGAGGGACACGGGAACAGCTTCACGGTGTGTATTTGCTCGTCAACTTCTGGCAGCCTTTATTTTGCTCTCATATAGTGAGCTAGGACTACGCATGTGCGACCAAGGCAGCTGCAGGCGCCGCAGGTATGTACGAATACGCGTCAGTGTACGCATTGCACTGCTGGCGGTTCGAACAGGGATGACAAAAGCGTAAAGCGCGTGGCACTGATTTTGCATGCTGCAGGCGGCGCAGTGTACGTTCAAAGCGCATAAATGCGTCCCATTTTGTGCTCGCTTTGTTGGGATGGCATTCAGATCTTGCTGCTCTTGCTTCTTGAAGCATGCTTAGTTTTTGGCATAATGCTGTCGAGGGCGGAAAAGCAGACCAAGGTTGTAGAGCTAAAACTAGAGCGAAATTAGAATGTGGCACAATGTGTCGAAAGCAGAGTTAGAATGAACTAGTTCGCTCTACTTGAGTTGCGGTCTGCCGTAAGCATAGAAAGTGTAAAAGTTCGTAACGTTTGGTCTGCAATATCAGTACCTCCGCTGTGTTCTATTTAATGCTTTAAATGAGTTTATAAAAAGGTTTTGAGCATGTATTTTCCTGACGAACGCGTGCAGTGGGGCACAGTTTTGTTTTCAATGAACGTAGCAAGCACTTGCAAAAGTGCGATCGGTACGCCGTTCTTTTTAATCGGATCAGTTTATCAGTGCCGATAGCTATTAGGTGTGCCATACAGAGATGTGGGAATACTTGTGACGCGGCCTCGGTCACAGAGGGCTAAATTGGTATTTCGCGCGTGAGCGTTGTTGAATGAGCCAAAAATAGAGCAGAGCAGATGATAAAATGGATACAAGAAGTGTTTAATTAATATAGGTTGAACAGTCATGGCTGCTTTTCATTTGTAGCACTACTACTAGGTCCTCTCTATCTAAGTATTCCCATTTTTCATTATAATTTGCATTTTGTCTATACTAGTGATAGTGGGCTGTGGTAATAGTGGTACGTGCTTGTGAAGAAACCAGACTATCCGCTGGTGGGAACTGTTATGTGTGTCCCTCTACTGTATGAATGTCCAGAAAATCAGTGATGCTGGGAGCAGTGGGCGGCTGGTGCTAAAGGTGAAAGATTTAGATGCACCGGCTGATATCATCAGCTGTGTAAAATAAGTCTATGCAAATACAGCAGCAAATCCGATGCATGACGAGTCCACATCCTGCGACCTCTTGTGGCTCCTCTCTTGCACCAGCTACGACTGCCTTGTTCCAGCAAACTTCCTGAGCTCATCAGTCCAGCCAGGTTCCTTTGTGTTGTGTGTTTGGGGGTTGTCAGTGTGTATAGCTGGTTGACTGTTGGATCTTTTGCTGCTTGCATGCTATTTTAGTTAGACAAGGTTTAAGTGTGTTATTTCTGTAGTCTTTTCCTTATCCTTTTCATCTGCCAATTCAACACCATGGAAGCTGTATCAATGTGCCTGTCATTTTTATAAGCAGCAATTCTGTCAGTGCCATCAACTTGTCTCAAAATGTGCAGGAATACCCCTGCAATCAGGTATTGCAAGGCCTCACATCTTTGAAACCCGTCAGGGCCCTTCATAGAGCATTGCTCTTAGCCCATACCATAGCTATATGCGACAAGACAGAATGTTTTCTAACCCATGAGACGTGTACAGAATTTACGACATTGTGGTGTGGTTTTGGAAAGTGAGAAAGCATTGGTCTAACTGCCAGCAGATCATCAAAGCGCTATTCTGATCAGTTAAAGCCATCTTTATGCAGCCTTCGACCACTTCGTTTGAGCTTCTAAGGAACTCAGTATGCTCTGATTGTGTTCATGGAATCACTATAGTTGTCGGCATATAGCTTGCGTTTGATACTAGAATGTGCGAAGCACTGCACCGAAATTGGCTGGCAGTTTAACATTGCTAAGCACGAAATACTGTGCAAAAGCACATTTATTTGCAGGTGGGCACCACTTCCACAGGTACCTTAAAACAGGATTGAGGTGTCCACTGACCCAGGGAGCCAGTTATGTACTTTTCCTTTCCTCAAAATCAGTCCAGTCTAAACCTTCCCCTATTTTTGAAAAAAGGAAAGGTGAGTAACTGCCTGAATTTGTTGGTGAATGCCACTGCCTACTCACAGGGCTATTGAGGTGTCCACTGACCCAGTGGGCTAGTTACATTTGCTACTCAGAGGCTTCACACAGACACACTGCTGAATGAAACCGGGGTAGTGCGGCTAGAACTGCTTTTGCACTAAAAACAAACTAAATATTGAAGGTGAGCTGCACTATCTTTTTGTTATGGCAAACGCTGGCGTGTGTAAGCTTCTACCATGGTCGTTTTGGTTTTCCTCTGTACAGATGTTGCTCTGCTTTAAGTAACTTTGCAAATTTTCAGGACAGTTCTGCATAGTACATAAGTGAAATGTGGAAACCATGTACAGAAGTGCACTTCAATGACATGAAGGTTTACCACTACCTTTGCTGTGTGGTATTAACCACTATGGTATGAATGTTATTGACTGGGGGTGGTGTGGTTACGATAAAAGCGGTGGCACAATAATTTTATGGCATATGGTGGACACCCAAAATATGCTATGGTTGTAGGGATCAAGGAGAAGGATGAGTCACCCGTTGTGGTTTAAGTGATGTGGGCTGGGCAATATTATTTATTTTTTTCATTTTACTCGCCCATCCTAATTTCTGTATCTGAGAGCTTGGGCTAATTTCGAGCACCTAGTGTGTTACATCGCACAGCATGACTGTTTTTGCATTTCGTCCCCATCAAAATGTAAATGCTTCCAATCCTGCGACCTTGGACTCAGTAGCTGACCGCCGTAAACACTGAGCCACTGCAGCGGGTAATGGTATAACTCAAACCTGAATTTAGCTATATAAAAATGTTGATGAGCAGTGTTGGAGTACTAAGGTGATTACTAAAGTAGCTTGTGTGAGCTTCATCAAGCAACACTGCTACACTTAAAAGTTTCGGGCCTTGCAAGCATGTTGAAATGAAATTATTTCTGATGAGCTCTTCATGCTGCGTCTTGAGTTCTTTCCTCACCCAGCAATGCTGCTTTTAATTAGCTTTTTTCCTACTAATGCTGGTCAGTGCAGCAAAGTGTACAGACAGAAGCAAACATCCACCACAGTAACAAGACTAAACATTTTTATTGCTTGATTCAACAGTGTGCGTGGAGCTTCACGTGGGTTGCTGTAGGAACCAAGTGAGCTGTGTCATAGCCACGCAATGCTTTTCCCAGTAGTCGGGCACTGAATGAAGTGTTTTAGTATTACAAAGGAAAAGCGGCAACGTTTAAGAGACATTGAGAGATTGTCATGTTCTAGTAACAAAAAATTCATTTTCACTCAGAACTGAACTTTCGCAAGCTAAAAAAAAAGTGAACAAAAGAAATGTAATACAAGTATAGAAAACCATTTTCGTACGCAAACTACAATGATGTCAAGACTGTTTTTGCATGTGGATCTCTGAAGCTAGGTTACAGTGCCAATCACTTCCTAGTGGCGATCACGAAGTCCTTTTCATTGTTTACATCAAGAGTTTGAATTAGAGAGAAAAAAACTGATACTTCGACCAAAGTCTCATGGGAGAACTAACCTTTCGGTGCAACTTATCGGGGGGGGGGGGACCAGTTTTCTTGCCAATAAGGGCATTTTTTTTTACTGCCAAACAAACATCAAAGTTCCCAAAAGGAGCCATACAATTAATTTTTACTGGGGACAAAAATTGGATGAAGTTGACCTCAGTGTTCCTTCCAAACTCAACTCTGTGGTTGGATTCTGGCGAGGATTCTCAGTCCTCCGCCAGAGGTAAAAGATGAAGAACCAGCAGGAGGCCAGCTTAAATGACAAAGGAATTTGCAGGATGCACACTCTTTGCGACAGTTTATTGCATAAAAGCAGCCCTTAAGTAAACTGCAAGAAGGTGGTGACTTCACGATGCGCACACCTGCCTGCAGAACGGACAGAAACATGTACAGCAGGCGCACATCACAAGAACTGACCGGGAAGAAGTCATCCTAAGCATCTATGCTCCTGCTTCATAATAAGGGTAGCTACAACTATTCTGGCAGGAAATTTAACCAGCTCTGGTGCGGGTGTATAATTAAACATGCCAATATGTGAACAAAAACTGCCTTGCAAGGGTAGCTCACACACCCGAACTGATAAGTACAATATCAAAATTTCACGAGTGTTTTCCGCCTGTTGGCTTGCAAGGGTTTGTATTCCATGCAAAGGACCTGTTTTTACTGACTGAGGAAAGTGTTTGAGCAACCCAGGTGACAGTAGGGCAGCTTTATTGTTTTCCCACAACTGCTGCAAAAAATGAACTATTTGATGTTGCTTGTTAGGAACTAGTAAAACACTTGGTGATGGCAATAACCACAACAGAGCCTGAGAGCTAGGAAAGGTGGTGCTATAGTAGTGCTGCACTTTGTGTGCGAGTGACTTATTACATATACTACACAATGGGGTTGTTGGTGTGAATGCAGAATTCAAGGCAAAGCGTCAGATATTAAAACTTCTAAATGGGAAAGTTGAATATTCTGTGCATGTAAGCATTGCTTGTGTAATACCCTTTGTTAAGTTTTTATCTTACTTTCATGAGAATGCTGCACTGTCATACTCATCAAATGCTGCTGCGTGATAATTTTGGTAAGATTATTGTGTGACCTTTAATCTTTTGTGTCGCTGCTTCTCCTGCTGGTTCTTACTAAAAGTAATTGTGCACCAACAGATGCTGCTGAAAGCCTTTCTAGAAAAAAAAAATATAAGACTGACAAGGGAATGAGGTTGGGCACAAAGATTGCTTCTTCTTCACTCACACTTGATAATTGTATTATAACAAAACACAGTGAAATCTATACAGGGTCGAAAGCAGACACATTGTGGTGCGCTATTCACTTAAACTGAAAAGAAATCAGTAACCAAAAGGCAAAACCTTAAATAATAGCAGACCTTTTGCATTTTACGCATGACAGGTTTTGTTTTTCAATGTAAACATTTGAACTTACGTGAAAAGAAAAGGCCGACACACAATAGCGAAATCTGAAGACGAAGAAAGTGAACTCTGACATTGGATTTAGTATACATTGTTTGATTTCATTAGGAAAAAAACCCGAAAAAAATGCATTCAGCCGATACCTGGTACCTTTTTTGCATTTCTTATTTTTCCCTATATCTCAGCACTGCATCGGTGCTTTAGGCTCGCATGTGTAGCAAAACGTGAAAGATTAGTGCTTATTGGAGCAAGTGATAAGCGTCATCTTGTAAGCGCCCATCGAAGCAGAGTACAAGCACATGAACATTCCTATTGGCGTACAAATTCTGAGGGGGCCACTGTTTTGGTTCAAACCAGCTCCGCTTGGATTGCCTCCATAGCATCCTCCAAGGTTAACAAGGTATGAGATGCGGCAAAAAAAAAAGGAACCTCGATTATGGCAGAACACAGTACGTTCAGTTTAAAACATTGCAGAAGGATGCATACACATGGGATGCATTGCATGACCAGGAAAAATACATGCAGAAAAGACAAACCTTGGCCATCAGGGTATTGCACTCAATCTTGCATTATAAAAAGAGAACAAAAATGGCTAATTCTTTCAGAGGAACAACACACAGGTGATTGATTCCAGAGCAGTGACATGTGAAGTTAGCAGGCGGGAACTGTCAGCCTTGTTTTAATCTTACAGTTTCAAATCTGTTGCCAGCTTTTATTTTGCATTACTGACACTAGCTGATTCACACATGCACAGAAACATGTAGCAAGTGCACATTCATAAGAGGAGTCGCTGGTACTTGCTGAACATGGCATTGCTGGAATTATCAAATGACAAATGAGGGACGTGTGAACCCTGCAAGAAATGCTTAATGTTTATTACGGGTGCTGAAATATTGCAGGTGTTCAAAAAAAATGTTCAGTAAAGTAAAATAGTTCATTGAAGTACATGTTGCTTAGAACAGCATTTTATAACACTTTGACACAAAACTTTTGCTTGCTTCAAGTGCCATGATTAATGTCGTAATGTGCATGAAGAAAGCTTGTGAAGACTGGAATCACACAAATGTTAGCTGGTACTTTCTGTTACATTACGTGTTGTCACTACTGCCTGGAGATCGGCGCATTTAGGCCTTTGCCAATAGCAAAACAATGGTTGAAGAAGATGTGTTTCCAACCACTTATCTTCTGAATCTGAGCACCTTTCTTACTGCCTGGTTTAATACGGAGTGTGTGAAAGCAGTTGTTGGTTTCTTTTCCATGTACAAGTGGTGTACTATTATTTCGAGCAGCACAAAAGGAAAACGGGGGCCACAAATCATTTTAAAATTAGGACGGAATTTGCTACATACTTTTGCAGCAATAGTGCTAGTGGACAGTATAAGGTTCTTTTGAAGCTAAAGGTGTTGTAAACTTCTCTGGAAATGAAGTGCTGGTTTTTTCGTTTTTGTAAATAAAGAAGTCTCTTCGTTTTCTTTCTTTTTTTTCTGCTGAGATGATGAGTGAGGGATGTGGAAACTCTTGCAAACATGGGAAAGTTTCAGTTAGAGAAAGGAGTCAGCAAGAGGAAGTTAATTAGAAAACACAACCTGAAGGGAGCATAACCTTTGAAGTACACATTTAACTATCACCGGCACTTCTCCGAAGCATATTTGCTAGTGGCCTGCCTGGCTGGCTCACTTCACCGGGTACCAAACAATTTGTGATTGCTCAAAAAAAAAAAGCAGTGTTTCACACAAGCTTATGTTAATGGGCAGGCCACTTTTGGAATCGAGCTGGGCACAAAAGAAAATGCTTAAAGTATTTGTCAAAAGCTGGACAATGCTGACTAGTTTCGGTGAAGTGGACAAAAGTACCTGGTGTAACAAATGGTTAGCTTTGCACTATAAAAGTAAGGAGAGCTTCAATTTCTAAGCAGTGACATTTAAGGGAGTGCATAAATGATTGCACAGACGATCTGGAACAGGTACTTATAAATACCACACTAAGTTAAGGCACGGAAAACACGACCGTAGGAAATCCACATTAAATAGTTTCACTCCTATGTGCATTAAGGGGGAATACTTCGCTTGTCAGCCGTGAAACATGGCTGCAAGGGAATCAAAAAAAGAAAAAAATTCTCAAAACTGCAGAGAGGCCGCTGTGACCCAAAAAAAGATTTCTTACAACCCCTTTCGCCCAGCAACGTCTGCAGTTAACAAGAATAAACAGTCACAACAACAATAACAACAGCAACAACAACTCTTCTCTCAACAATAAAGAGCCCCTTGCCCAATCGTAGTTTCGAGTGTCGGATGTCCCGAGGGGCACGGAATAATCACCCTGCTGAAGTGTAGTGCCTTCGTGAAACCAGGCTCTGTGTACCCACATGCATGCCATACAATAGCCAAACCGTTCCTCGAGGACAATGCTTCGAATCCGCTTCAAGGACAACTGTTTGCACACACTCACACAGGAACACACACACACACAAATAAAAACAAACAAACAAGCAGCCAACAACATGGCTGCTGCTGGCTTGCGATATTTCCAGTCTCTGATCTTTCAGTGCAGTTGTTGCTTGCACCCGACGAAAATCAAGAGAGAAAAACAAGGCCACTCATGTAGTCGATGCTGACTGCTTGCATTTGGAGGTAAGTGCCGTCACCACTTGCGCTGTTGATGACAGCAGCAGTGCATCCCTTCTGCGTTGATGTCGCGGGCCACCGTTGATGTCAGCCTTGCTGCGACACACAGCCGAGGATCAAGCCACGGCCAGAAGGTTGAGGAAACAACCAAAAACATCGAAATCAGACACGCCCTAGCACGGTCGTCAGGGTAACACACGGGACGTTCGGTTCGAAGTCGTTGCGTGCAGCAGCCGCGACTCGCCGTGCTTCAACGTGAAGAACTCGCGGGGCGATATGCCGTGGCGATCGAGACTTTCGCGCAGTTTCACGGGAGGGTCGAGGTAGTACTGGAAAAGCACGAAAGGGAGGAAGGAGAAATAAAAAGAAAAATAATTAGTTTTCTTCCTCTAGAGTCTGCACACCCCAAAAAAAACTCCCAAACCTGTGGCTCTCTCCTGGAATGAAGGAGCAATGTAGATAGCTATAGTGTACCCCCCTACCACCACAAGTGTGTCGCATCAAGGTGCACATAGGTCACGTCCATTTGAACCACATGACCATACAGGATACTGTTCTCTGAGTTACCTATCCTTGCAGCACATCCTGATAGCGCACTCATTGGTTGGCAGGCTGATGTGAATCACTATATTGCATTGATCCAAAATTAAGTACCTGCGGCTCTAAGTGCCCCTTATCTTTTGATTGTATTACATCAGAAAAAGAACACATTCAACCTGAACATACCTTTATGCTAAACACCACTCCCCAATTCAAGTGTCCTCTATTAGGGGGGGGGAAAAAGTGCTTAAATTTGTTTATTGCCATCGCTTGTGGTACTTCATATTGCCACCTAGTGCTGCCAGGTGGCGCAAGCTGTCCGCGAAGACGATGAGGTTGCGATCGTGCTTTCGCGGATCGGCCGCCATTACCGTCTCCTCTTGCCGACTCCAGCTGTTGAAGCGTCTCTCCGTGAGAACTCCGTGACAATTTGGTGGAGGTGCTGGGTACGAGTATCCCATGCAAGAAACCCCTCCAGGGAGCCGTGCCGCCAGCCCTGCGCCGATTGACACCCCGGTACACCGCTTCAGCCGGAGGCTGCAGGGACTTTCACCGGAGCTTGGACCACTCGCGACAGTCATGATACCAGCCACCGGTATTCTCACGCAAGCTGCCGGTGCTACACCTGCCCACTATACCTTGCAGACCCCGCGGGTTCCCAAGGCCTTCCACGGGGACCTTTTCGAAGACGTGGAGGACTGGTTCCTTCACTTCGAGCGTGTGGCTGCTTATAACCAGTGGGACGACGCCGCGAAACTAAGAAACGTCTACTTTAGCCTAGAGGATGGCGCCCGCACGTGGTTTGAGAACCGTGAGGAAGTTCTAACTTCCTGGCGAGTTTCGCCGTCGCCTGCTGGAGGCCTACACCAGCGCGGATCGCCGCGAAAGAGCGGAGCGGGCAATCCAGTCCCGCGTCCAGCTACCGAACGAAAGCGTACAAATGTACGTCGAGGACATGACGCGGCTCTTCAGGAGAGCTGATCCTGCCATGCCTGAAGAGAAGAAACTTCGGCACTTAATGAGAGGCGTCAAAGAGCAGCTGTTCGCAGGCCTCGTGCGCAGCCCACCATCTACAGTTGCTGCATTTCTTTCGGAAGCCACAACGATGGAGAAGGTCCTGCAACAGCGTTGCGCCAGTTACGACCGGCCCGTGCATGCTGCTGCAGTCACATCATCGTTTGCCACCATCGGACAGCTTGCGCCACCTGGCAACACTAGGTGGGCCGATGTGTACGCGGGCAAGCTGACGGGCTTCTTCAGCGCGTTGGGCAATTTCATGAACATCGGGTGCGAGTTGGTCGTCATCGAGGCATGGTAGCATCGCGTCAAGCATGCTCTGGACTTCACGTCCATATACAAGACGAAAGGGAGTAAAGCGTGTAGTCTCCTGGAGGGCCGTGTTGTACGCAAATGTGACGTACGGTAGCACCTCATCCCAAGTTTTGTGCTGAACGTCTACGTACATTGACAGCATGTCCGCAATGGTCTTGTTTAAGCGTTCGGTTAGCCCATTGCTCTGCGGATGATAAGCTGTGGTCTTGCGATGGCTAGTGCAGCTCAACGTAAATATATGGTCGATTAGCTGCGCTGTAAACGCGGTGCCTCTGTCGGTAATAACGCACGAAGGGGCTCCGTGCCGCAAGACGATGTTTTGCATGAAAAAGTCGGCGACCTCTGAAGCTGTGGCACAGGGTATCGCCTTGGTCTCGGCGTAGCGAGTCAAATAGTCAGTAGCGACTATGATCCACTTGTTTCCTGAGAGTGACAACGGAAAAGGACCGAGAAGGTCCATTCCTATTTGATCGAACGGAGAGCGGGGTGTAGTAACGGGCTTGAGAAAACCCGCCGGCTTAAGCGGTGGCGTCTTCCGGCGCTGGCATTCACGGCAGCTTTTTACGTACCTTTGGACATCGTTCGAGAGTCCGGGCCAGTAGTACATGTTGCGTATCCTGGCGAGCGTCCGGGAAAAACCCAGATGGCCTGAACTGGGCTCGTCGTGGCATGCCAATAAAATGTCGGCGCGAAGATCGGCCGGAAGTACCAGAAGGTAAGCTCTTTCTTGGCCTCTCGAGTTCTTCTTGTATAAGATACCTTCGCGCAAACAGAAAGAGCCGAGACGTCGAGCGAAGTGTCGTGGTAGAGGCATGGCGTGACCTTCAACGTTGTCAATCAGCGGTCGGAGGTCCGTGTCAGCCCGCTGCCGGGCTATTATGTCCGATGCATTAAGTATACCGAGGAAACCGCTGTCGTCGTCGATTTCGGGACCGGAAGAGTCGAGTGGTGCACGCGACAGCGTGTCGGCGTCTTCGTGTTTACGGCCCGACTTATATACGATGGTAATGTCGAATTCTTGGAGCCGTAAACTCCAGCGGGCCAATCGTCCAGACGGGTCTCGCAAATTAGCCAGCCAGCATAGGCAGTGGTGGTCGGTTACGACTTTGAATGCGCGGCCGTAAAGGTAAGGGCGAAATTTCATGGTGGCCCATACGACAGCAAGGCATTCCTTCTCTGACGTAGAGTAATTGCGTTCGGCGCGGGAGAGAGTACGGCTAGCATAGGCTATAACTCTCTCAATGCCCTCTTGGTGTTGGACAAGGACAGCTCCAAGACCGATATTGCTGGCGTCGGTGTGGATCTCGGTGTCGGCCTCTTCGTCGAAGTGTGCAAGAACGGGAGATGTCTGAAGGCGTTGGCGGAGCGAAGAGAAAGCCGTCTCTTGGTCTATTGTCCAAACGAAGGAGGTGTTGCTCCTGGTGAGGCGCGTCAACGGCTCTGCAATCTTTGCGAAGTCCGCAATAAACCGTCGGTAATATGCACAGAGACCCAGAAAACGCTGGACAGCTTTCTTGTCAGTCGGAGTAGGAAAATTGGCGACGGCGGCTGTCTTGTCGGGGTCGGGTCGAACTCCGTCGGCGCTCACAACGTGACCGAGGAACCTGAGCTCTGTGTAACCGAAGTGGCACTTCTGGGGCTTCAGCGTAAGGTCAGCGGAATGGAGGGCTCTGAGGACAGTTCGCAGGCGCACGAGATGCTGTTCAAAAGTTTCTGAAAAAACGACAACGTCGTTCAGGTATACAAGACAACTTTGCCACTTGAGGCCGGTGAGGACAGTGTCCATCATCCGTTGAAACGTCGCTGGCGCAGAGCACAAGCCAAAAGGCAGCACTTTGAATTCATAGAGGCCATCTGGTGTAACGAAGGCAGTTTTTTCGCGGTCCCGTTCGTCCACTTCAATTTGCCAATAACCGCTCTTCAGGTCAATGGATGAAAAGTACTTAGCACGCCGTAATCTGTCCAGGGAGTCATCAATGCGGGGCAACGGGTAGACGTCCTTTTTAGTCACATTGTTTAATTTACGGTAGTCCACGCAGAATCGAAGTGTTCCATCCTTCTTTTTAACAAGGACAACAGGCGAAGACCACGGGCTTTGGGAAGGTTGAACTACACCGTCGTCAATCATCTCCTGAACTTGCTTTTGGATTACTTCCCGTTCTTTGGCGGAAACACGATAAGGCTGCTGGCGGATAGGGCGAGCGTCGTCATACGTAATGATCCGGTGTTGCGTTAGGGGCGTTTGACGAACTTTCGACGAAGAAGCGAAACACTGTTTATACTCCAATAGCAAGTGCTCTAAGGCCAGGCGCTTTCCTTCGGGGAGGTTGCAGTTGATGTCGACATTCGGAACAGATTGGTCGTCAGTGGCGCGCGATGATTGGTCGTCAGGGGCCGCTGCCGCGAACGCAAAGCAGACCGGAACATCCACAACCGCTTCAGCGGTAGCGATCGCAGTTCCAGAGAAAAGGTGCCGGTGCTCTGGAGAAAAATTTGTAACAAGGATCGCAGACCGGCCAGCGCGAATTGTTAGTAAGCTTCGAGCGGCGCAGATGCCTTGAGTCAGGAGGAGCGAATGATTAGCCTCGGCGACTGCTTCAGCGTCGTGCAACTCAGCACAGGCGACTTCAATCAAAACACTGCTACGGGGCGGAAGTGTGACGCTGTCGGCGAAAACGCGAAGTGCGGCACTGCGTTGGCAGGAGTTGTCGAGTTCGGCGGCTTGCTCTGTGGAAAACATGACGATTCGGTTGCGCAGATCGATAATTGCTCCATACTCCCGCAGAAAGTCGATGCCGAGGATTAGGTCCCGAGAACACTCGCCCAGGACGATGCAGCTGACGACGAACGTGGACTTGCTGATCTGAACGCGAGCAGTGCACATACCCTTGGGCGTAACCAGATGACCGCCGGCAGTTCGAAGGTGCGCGCCAGGCCAAGGGGTAATCACTTTTTTCAGAATGGTCGCCAGTTGTCCACTTAAGATCGAATAATCGGCCCCGGTATCAACTAATGCGCTTACTCTGCGACCATCGATAAGAACGGGTATTTCTAAAGAAACGCGGTTTTTTAACTCTAGTGATGGCGTCGGCGGGTTTTTGTCGGATTGTAGCGGCGACGACGGGAGGTCTTCAGCACAGCGCCCCCCAGCGACCTCGCCCCCGAAGGTCGCGGGTTTCAGTTTTCCCGACGAGGACTTGGCGATCGGCCCGGTGCCGCTCGCGAGAAGCCGGGAGGTGTCGGGGAAGAGCGCCTCGGTGAGGGTGAGCGCGACTGCCGCTGCGCTCGGGATGGATTGCGCTGGTCCGCAAGGAATTCTTCAATTTCAGGGGGTCGTTCACCTTGACGGGGTCTCGGTGAGTCGGTGCGGAAGCCTTGGATGCCGATGCGTCGGTAATAACAATCTCGATAAAGATGACCTGGCTCTCCGCAGTGAAAACAGAGCGGTCGTCGGTTAGGTGTACGCCAAACGTCGGCCTTTCGGAGGGGTGCTCGACGATCCTCGAAGTACTGCACCGGTTGCACAGAGGGCCGCGGGGCTTGAGGCGTGGCGTGAATTGGTGGCGGCGAAGCGGGAGCCGGACGCCTTGCAACTTCGGCGTACGTCGGACGGTGGTAGTCCCCAGGCAGAGGTGGTACGTCGACCACAGGAACAGGGCCCCGGAACGCCTGTTGCACCTCCTCTCGTACAAGAGCGGAGATGGAACCGAGCGCAGGCTGCGACGGGCTACAAAATTTGTGAAGCTCCTCACGCACGATTGTGCGAATAAGTTCCTAATATGCCATATGGCAACAGGTTACATAGTCTGAATGCACATTTATTGTGCTGAAAATGGACTGGAGTAGGTGACAGCTATCCACCCTTGCGGTGTCTTGCTACTTGAGGACAGATTTTTGATGAACATCTCAATAAGCTAGTGTAATAACGCTTAAGATTAACAAGAAAGTAAATTTTATTGTGTTCATCTTAAAAC
This sequence comes from Amblyomma americanum, assembly GCF_052857255.1. NCBI lineage: Eukaryota > Metazoa > Arthropoda > Arachnida > Ixodida > Ixodidae > Amblyomma > Amblyomma americanum. The sequence continues at coordinate 2,195,373 of NW_027526484.1, forward strand.
ATACTGCAGCAGTGCTTTAGTGGCTCGAGCATTTGCCTCGTATGTGGGAGGTGCGGGGTTCGATTCCCAGTGCCGCCGGGTATCCACCAGTGATACAATGGGTACAGGCTTTGCCCTGGCCTGGTGCTCGGATTAACTGGGGTAAAATGCATTTAAAACGGGTCTTTTGATCCCATCTTGAGTAGAAGAAAATACCTTGTGCCATGAAGGTCTTTGGCCAAAGCCACCCCAGCACCAGAAAAATTAATCATCATCATCATCGTCTTCTTGAAACACTTGAGGCATGAAAAAAAACTGCAATATAACTGCTGACATGTCGTTTTTTTGTCACTCCAGCTCTTGAACCAGGCCGGCCTAACCGTTGTAGTGAATTAAAACTATGCATCAGCAATAATTTTGCAGTTCTTTTCGTGTGTCATGTGACCTAAACACTCCCTAAACGTCACAGCCATCGTTCGGTTGATGAAACTGAAACCAGAACAGCATCAAAAACAATTTCAATTATGGATTATTTTGTGGTCGTTGATGAATACCATGTGTTGAACCACATATTCTAATGTCCACAGATCATTTGAAAAAAGAAAACATAACTGAAATTAGGTGTCTATGGTCCTCTAACTAATGCTTCAAACACTTGGAAGAATTTGGTTGTAAGGATGTGCTCGTAAACACTACCACACACACAAAAAAAGCTCCACTACAATTTATACAACACCGAACCTCATGTATTTTGTTTAGTTGTGGCATTGCAGCATGTGCTGAAATCAAGTGTGATGAATTAAACCTTATAGTGAGTACACTGCCTGACAATGTGCCATCGGAGTGTCTGTTGTAACGAGCTTTCCAGATATCATGCTCATCGTACGAGGCAGTAATCTGAAAAACTGTCTTACCTCATTGGCAAGCGTAAAGGTTCCCCAATGCACTGCCAGCGTGGCACGGCTGCGCACATCCTTGTGGATAAGAACTGCTTCCTCGGGGTTCACGTGCTGGTACTTCATGAACCACCTGCAACATGGCACAGGGCATGTGACCTCACAAGCAGCTGCTGCACTGACTGTAGTTTGCTGCTTTCTTTCGAGCACACTGCTGAATTTTGTTTCATCGTTTCTGAAAATTTTTAGCATAATTTTCTCTGCTTTGCAAATGCAGCCACTGCACAACGTTCCAAATGTTTCGAACTTGAGCCAAAGTCATATGTTTGTCGGACACTAGAGGAAATCAGCACTACGCATGTGAAGGTGACATAGGGTGGACCATGCTGAGATATGTGGGTGTTAGGCTGCAAAGACGTGGAGTGGGTATATAGCAGTTTACCACAAACTGTTCTGTTTCACACTGCACATTGGTGATTCTGAACCTTGAGATGATAATGGCTCTTATGATTTATTATGGAGCCCATCATCAGCAGCCTGACTAAGCCCACTGCAGGGCAAAGGCCTCTCCCATGTCTCTCCAATTAACCTGGTCCTGTGCCACCTGCGGCCATCGTGTTCCCGCAAACTGATGAAAGTATGAAATTCTAGAAAACATGGGCGTTCTCTGTGCTTTATTATGTTGTGTTGCATGTTCCTCTTGTTACAGTGAGTTAAGGATCGTGCAGCCATTGCAAGCACTGAAAGACAGTGCGGTCTGAGGGAACACGTGGCATCTTTTTCAGACGCTGCCTCCCCTGGGTGAGCTGAACGGGAGGGTTTGAATATGTAACAGGCTGTAACAGGATTTGAGCCCAGTACCTCCCACATACAATGCAAGCAGTTTTCTATTAAGCCATCAAAGAGCGCCTTCGTAAAAGCATGCATAGAGCTCATTGCTTATCATCCTGTACTTTTTCTTAACGATAGCGAACTGGCATAGCGCTGCTGTTTTTCTGCACAAACATAAATTAGTGGTGCTCGAGCCGGGTTTAGCGTTCTTAATTTTTGAATGTTCGGTACTCCAATTTTAGAATGCACCAGTTCTCTGGAGGAGAATCGCCTTCTGTTGATCTAGTTGGTATTGCATTGTTGGTTCTGGAAAGGACTGGAAAGAAAAAGGACTTTCTTTGGCTTCGTACATTGCCAGAACACACTTTAGAGGAGAGACGTAATCGAAGTTAATAGTTGTTTCATTTTAGCATTGCACTGCTTGCAGCACTTTTGACGTACACCTGAAAGTTGCAAAACCTTGCCAGAATGGGGCCACCAGTTGCATTTTTGCAGTCAGTCAGTGAGATTATGGTATGTTGCCGATGAGAAATTACATGATGATTGCTACTGCAATGTATTAATCTATGTGCTGTAAAGTGTTGAGACACCTGTTTCATAGCCAAAATAAGAAATGGTGCGTTCTGTCATAAGTTTTTGACATGGCGCATTCAGCTGGCATTTTAACCTGGCTTCTAGTGGTTTGTTGTGAACAGCACATATGTACAGGGGTGTCACAAGGACAGGGGCGGGAATGCATTTCGTTGCGCAGGAACAGAGTGCGAGTTTCAGCATGGCTTCTGCTCCATTGCCAGAAAAAGTTGTCGTGGAGTATAATTGTAGCAGTTCACACAAAAGATAATGTCACTGAAAGAGCTTTGCCAAGGGGAGGCAGTAGGTGAAGTAAAAAAAAACAATGGTGATAATTACGCAATTCTTGGCATGTACATCTCACCTGGGCTCGTACGCTCCGATGGGAATAGCAGCCACATCGAAAGGCCCGTACGCCTGCCCAATTTGCTTGAAAACGTCACAGTAGCCTGTGTCGCCCGCAAAGTAAAACCGGTACTCGGGGCTGATGACACACCAGCCTCCCCACAGCACCTGCAGCAGAAAGAGAATCACACCAAGATAGTCGGTCAGCATTGTCGTTGGCCTGAAGAATCCTTACATTGGGTGCAGTTGTACACAGCCAGTTATGCATTTGGGGATCACGTTCTAGTCAAGCATAGTGTGAGCAACAATCACTGCAGCACTACATACAACAGATAAGGACACGGAAATGAGGGGCTCATTATGTCACATATGACGGAAGCCAACAGCCGCTCAAAACCAAGGAAAGCACGTGGGAATTATTTTTTTATTTGTTGTGTTGGTGAAGCGGAAATTAGCAGTGTAATCATTGCTTACCTGAATGATAATTGATTAGTAGAAATAAGAAGAGAAGACAACCACATGCTGCCAGTGGGATCCGAACCCATGACCTCTGCAGTCACGTGTGGTGATCTACTCTATGCTTTTTTTTTGGTTTCAGTGGCTTTTGGCTTCCTTCAACACTGCATACAGGCTGGGAGATCAGACCAGTCTTCCTATTGATGTCAGACCATGCAGTGGACAGTGTTAACAGTTGAACATTGTTCTTTTAGGGTAACAGAATGGATTCGAAAGGAAAGAAAACGTAACCAGGAGTGGCAGAGAGTAGACATGGAGATGAGATAGGGGAAATGTCCTGGAATAGGGTGGCCCTGGGGGGTGAAAGACAGGATTATTTGGAGATTATTGTGAGCAGCTTTGTCCTGCATTGAATGTAATTCGGCTGATAATGATCTTCTAGAAAAAAAAGGAGAGACATTGAAAGCAATTTTGTTTTATGAAACTGGTGAAAGTTGTTCACTTCCTTAGGGAGCTTTTATGTTTTCTGAGCTGCCATGTCACTGTTATTAGAGGAAATCAATGTTGGTAATGCATCAGTCGTTCCTGTATTGACGATATAATGCATTATAGCCTGCCAAGTGAGAACTTTTTTTCTCTACTCAGTGCTAACACAAATCATGACCTCAGTAACGCTGCTACTGGGGCTATTTGGGTTAGCGCTTTTGGTTATGCGCGCTGCTTGTGGCTACGATGAAGACAAAAAAGATGGAACAACGACAGCCCACTAAGTTTGGCACATTGTCTTAGTGGGTTTTTGTTCTTGTTTCATATTTTTGTTCTCTTCGTAACTACAAAGCAGCGCACAGGAACAAAGATCAATCTTTGATGATATTGTAACGGAAAACAGGGAGACACCAAAATATGTAACGGAAAACAGGGAGACACGTCGCTAACCAGCAGAATACAGCAAGCAGCCAGCCAGCCAGCCAGCGCGAGACACTTCAACGTCTTCCAAGACACTTCAGCGCCACCTGAGAACACCAGGTGGCATTACTCCCCCTCCAAAAAAAAAGAAAAACAAAAGCGGGGTTGCAGTATGGGCAGTGGAAAGAGAAAAAAAAAACAGCACAAGCACACAAAAATGTACAAGGGAGGTGGGCGAAGGTGTCCCACGCGAAAACTAGCAGAACACTGAGCGTACTATCCATTACCGCGTGAAGTAGGGTTTCATGCGGACAACGTGCACAACCTCAGAGCGGGGTGGACGACGCTGAGGCTGCACAGTCCCGTCAGGAAGAACTTCGTAGGTCACTTCGGTAACGCGGCGCAAAACTCGGTACGGTCCAAAGTAACGGCACATCAGTTTTTCAGACAAGCCTGGGCGGCGTACCGGGGTCCACACCCAAACTTGGTCTCCCGGATGGTATTCGACGTGCCGATGACGGAGGTTGTAGCGGCGTGCATCCGTGCCCTGCTGCCGCTGAAGGTGAAGACGGGCACGTAGTTCTCGCTGTTGAGTCACCGAAAGGTCCGGGCTGATGTCAAGGGATGGGCGCACAGGAAACATTCAGAAACCTCCGCTAAGGGGTCGGCGAATGCGATGGCAGTAGCACGAAAAAGGTGCCGGGGCTCGTTAGAGAAGTTAGTCACCAGGAGCTCAGAGCAGCCGTCGCGGAGATGGATGAGACCTCGCGCTGAGCAGATGCCGTGGGTGAGCAAAAGGGACAGGTTGCCCTCTGCGACCGCTGTCCCTTCACGTAGTCCGTCGCAGTGAACACTCACAGAAACGCTGGCGCGTGGCGGAATCCAAACGCTCTCGGCGGATATTCTAAGGGCGGCGCGGCGTGGACAGTCCTCGGAGTAAACATCAGCTTTCTCGGTAGAAAATGTGACAGTGCGCTTTCGGAGGTCAATAATAGCTCCATACTCTCGGAGAAAATCAACGCCAAGGATACAGTCACGGGAGCAGTTCGGTAGAACTAGGCAGCTGACAACAAATGTGGAGCTGCGAATTTGGACTCTTGCTGTGCATAGGCCAAGCGGAGTTACGACATGTCCGCCAGCCGTGCGAATCTGCGTGCCGGACCATGGTGTCATTACTTTTTTAAGAAGCGCCGCTAGCTTTCCGCTTAAAATCGAGAAATCAGCGCCAGTGTCCACCAAAGCACTAACCTTATAGCCATCGAGAAGCACGGGTATATCCAACGAGAATCGATCTCCGAGTTCAGGTACTGCAGTCGTTGCCTTTAAATCGCGGTCGGTCGCTGTTCGCGTTGTCGGGGGGTCTTGTTCGTATCGATTGCCAGCGGCCTCGCCCCCTGAGGTCGCTCTCTTTAGTTTTCCCGGCGGGGACTTGGCGACCGTCTCTGCGCCATCCAGGAGGAGCTTTGGGGCTGTGGCGAAGGTCGGCGTGGTGATGGAGACCGAGACTGCCGCTGGGGAATTGTCGCCATGCGCTGCTGGGCGACGTAGTCCTCGATCTCCCGGGGTCGTTGACCTCTTGGTGGACGGGGCATGTCGATAGGGAACCCCTGCAGCCCAAGCTGTCGATACGGGCACTGGCGATACAGATGACCGGGTTCCCCGCAGTGAAAGCAGAGACGCCGCCGATCCGGAGCACGCCACAGGTCCGTCTTCCGCTGGGGTGATCGTCGATTGTCGATGTAGTACGTGTCGGGGTGTGCGGAAAACAGCGAGCCTTGATTGGACGGAGGAAACTGCGCCGAAGAGGGCGCAGGACGTTGCAAGGCTTCAGCGTACGTTGGACGACGGCACTCCGTTGGTAAAGGCGGCGGGTCAACGGACGGGAACGAAGGTCTCAAGGCTTGAACCTCTTCGCGGACCAGGCTAGCGAGAGAGCCGGCCGTCGGCAGGGGAGCACCGAAAAGCGCCTGGAGCTCTTCGCGCACAACGGAGCGGATCAGGTCGCGGAGAAGACCAGGGTTAGCCCCGAAGGCAGGAAGCGGCTCTGTAAGTGAAGCGGCGAGTACCGGCCGGTCGTAGGTGGTAGACCGCCGCAAGAGCATCTTCTCCATCGTGACCGCCTCCGAGAGAAACTCAGCAACAGTCCCAGGTGGACTGCGCACGAGGCCAGCGAAAAGTTGCTCTTTAACGCCGCGCATGAGATGGCGCACCTTTTTATCTTCGGGCATGGCCGGGTCAGCTCGCCGGAAGAGCCGAGTCATATCCTCCACGTACATGCTTACAGTCTCATTCGGCATCTGAATGCGAGACTGCAAAGCCCGTTCAGCCCGTTCTCGACGATCCGTGCTGGTGTAGGTCTCCAGCAGGCGTCGGCGGAACTCGTGCCATGATGTTAGGGCGTCTTCTCGGTTTTCGTACCAGGTACGTGCACCATCCTCGAGACTAAAGAAGACGTTTCGAAGTTTAGCGGCGTCGTCCCACTGGTTGAATGAGGCCACGCGTTCAAACTCGAGAAGCCAGTCCTCTACGTCTTCGAGCTGACTGCCGTGGAATGGTTTGGGCAGTCGCGGATTCTGCAAGGTGTAGTAGGCAGCAGCTGGCATGACAGGTCGATGGGTGGGTGCTCTGGCAGACTCCAAAAGCCCGTGTTCGGGAGGTAGGCCTTGATTTCTCCGGCTAGCACGGTGCACGGGGGTGTCCACTAGCGAAGGACTGGAGCCCAGGGTATCCGGAGGAGTATGAGACATATACAGGGATCTTTACCCAGCGCCTACACCAAAATATGTAACGGAAAACAGGGAGACAGGTCGCTAACCAGCAGAATACAGCAAGCAGCCAGCCAGCCAGCGAGAGACACTTCAACGTCTTCGAAGACACTTCAGCGCCACCTGAGAACACCAGGTGGCAATATATATATATATATATATATATATATATATATATATATATACATCGGGAGTATTGCGGGTTCTTCTATATGTTCTGTTTTCTTGTAAAAACACCTATGAATTGAACACACATCCTTTCCCAAGAGCTGTATGTTGTTTTTTCTGTGAGAATAAAAAAGGGCAGAACAGTACTGAAAATACTATTAATAGTTTAGCTTTTAAAACATTTACTCTATCTCTTTTATTCCACGTATGTGAGGCTTGTAAGCAATCTCCGCGCGTAATAATAGTGAAATATGTGTTTTCCCTCCATCTTTGCGCAGGTTTCGCTCTTCTTCACCACAATTGTGTGGAGCTACCTCCTTAGTTACCTCTTGTTCATCTGTTGCGAGGCGCCAACGGGGCGGCTGGACAAGCTAGTCTTCGAACCTCAACGTAAACAGACCGAGAAAAGCGATGGAGACGCGGCGCCAAATGCGAATGGCACGGAGGACGGACTTGCGCATGTAGTTGCAAAGCTCCGAGATACCTAACCGAAAAATACAAAAACAGAGAAGAACGTTTCTAATGACTTTCTTCACGATAAATGCAAACCAATCAGCTGCCATCAGCTCGACTGGTGACGACGTGTTTGGTGCCAACGATCGAGCACCGCCTAGAAGTTAAAGCCAACCTAATGAACGACGACAGACGGTAAACGTTCTCGATTTATTACTTAGGAGTAGTTATAGCGAAGACAAGAACATAGGCTTAACACGACTGTTGCGCCAGCGTTTCTTCTTTCAGCCACGTGCGTTTGCCTTTTGAAGGAATTCACATTGAGGGGTATGAAACATGTTGTGACTTTTTTGTGAGTGACACAAGATTAAAGTGCCGCCAATAAACGAGCGCAGATTTTGGGCTATTTCTTTTAAGCGGAAGTAGTGTCTGAAAATGGCGATGAACATTCTTTTTAATTTTTTGTTGCAGTCACCTTGAAAAATGGGCTCTGCTTGAATACAGGCAAAGAAGACTTCTTTCTGTGCGACTGGAAAAATTTTCATACGCTTTCAAATTTATATCCGCGAACTTATGCGCATCCCAGTTGAAGGAATGCAGTGAAAATCTCGTGAAACCATTGCTTTCTTTTGGATGGAGCTGGCTAAATTTCGCTCAGGACTAATTAAACCTAAATGAAATTAGTGCGTCAGTATTTAAACGAATAACTAGGTACATCTTGTAATTTTAACGATACTCGTATGACAGCGACCTTCAGTATTAGACAGTGAATGTTTCTCTCACTTTTACAGCTCTGCAGTTTTATGTAGTTTATGACCCTTATTTATATGTATTCGAAGGCAGGTGGTGCACCTCGTCTACATAACCTCCTCATGCATTTATTCTTTTTTCTCCCGCAAAACAGAGTAGAAAAGAATGTAAAGACATTTGGTCAATGCGGGAAGCTCATCTGTGGTATTGGCTTATTGAGACATATTGGCTTTCCCGGCGAAATATAAAGCGTAGCTTACTTGCTTAGGAATTAAAACCGTGTGCGAGGTTAGAAAGGACGGCTGCAAAGAGTCACGGTCATACGCAATCGCGTATAGCTTATTCAGTACTGGAGCTACGGCAGGCTTAAAGGATTTATAAAATGAAGTCCTCAGCCCATTGGGACAAGGAGACTTGCCTGGGTTCAGTTCTTCGCGTCTTTTTGTTACTTTCTCGGATGATATAGGGCTTTAAAACCAAGCGTTGATTTCATCGTATAATCGTGTTATCAGTAACAAAATTTCACGTTTAAAATGTTCGATCCTGACTGAACCAGAAGCGAATAGGGCACTATAAATTTCAGCAAAACGCACGTTTTATACCGCCTTATTGCTTCCTCAGAGACCGCTGTCATTCAATGTCATATATTTGATTCAAATGAGCACGACTTTTCTCTACGCCGATAATGCTTTCGGTAGGCGGCTAATCAGCCATCAAGCGCTCAGCACCTAACCGCAGCGTAGCTCCGCGGGAGCATTCGTCATCAATACTTCCAACTGTTGCTTTAGAGATCGAATCTCATTGATGAAAACACGTCCCTTGATAAATTTTTCAGCTGTCATTTTGCTCGTTCTCACATGGAAAATTTTGGCAGCATTTTCGTTGATCTTGTATAACGCCAGATCTTGCTATCGCTATCATTTTTACTTTTGCTTCAATTTTTCCTACTATACTGCGCTACATGCCTGCTACTCATTACACAACACGTCGATGACGTCCGCTGTCTCTCTAACAAAGAGTTCGTCTGCCAGAACTTGATCATTAAATTTCAATGATTTCCAAACGAATTTGCTACGTGTGCTTTGCTTCCCAACTCCAAATGGCAGCAAGCAATTTTCATTGATACAGGATTCACTTGACAGTAACTACACGGGACACGTATGCTTGATACAACACTGCATGACTTTTGCCTTGAAAGTCGTGCACCTTGCAAGCCGTCTAAACTTCAATCATATTTTAACACGCAACTTTTATGGTCAGCAACTACTGCAGCTTTACGGTATAAAATGTAGAATGACGTCCCTTTTCAGATCCAAATATCTAGAAACTTTGAATACTGGGTTAAAGATGTTTTTAGCGACATGTCGTAGTTCCAACCACCCTCTGTTATTTTGTTTGTCTTTTTCTTCTTTTTCGTGTTATGACTGGCATGCATTTGCACTGTTTGAGTTTCAAGTATCTTATTTTACTGTGCTTCCAAGCGTGAGCCCAAACAAGCTTTGTCTATAGGCCCATCTATTATTGTTGTATCATTTAGAAGTTAAATAAAGCAAATAACCGCTCACTCTCTCTCTCCCTTTCTCAAAAAAGTGTGCAAAGCTCATTTCACTTTGGATGCAAAGACAGGGACCGACGTCTTCTAGCCGACATCACAGCGGTAGTCCGCGCTGGCGTCGCTGGCAAGGCGCGAGCTATAGATCTGTCATGCGCTCAGAAAACACAGTTAGCCTGTGTCAATACAACACGGTCAGTGTTACACACCTGGTAGACGCTTTGAAAGAAAACCGTCCGGTCATCAACAATATTAGATGCATAAACGTAAGTCAAACGCCAGTGTGCACTGTTAAGGAGGAAGGCTCACAACCAAAATGTCCCGAAAAGTTGTCACGCACTAGAGGGGAGCAACGAAATGCTATAACTCGATCTTGAAAGAGCTATTGACAGAGTGCCGCATAGTGTACGTCAGGTTTATATACACAGGAATGCTAAAAATCAAAGAAGACCCGCCATCTCGCTGAATGTAAGAAAGTACGTGATGTAACTTCAAAATAAGGGAGAAAAAGCTGTGGTTTAAATTTTGTTTAAACTTTGTTTAACCCTGGTGAGAAGCGAAACCTTCCTTTGCATGGCTAAGTTCAAAAACGCCACACACACTGCCGAACGAATTGTCTGCAAAGCGTCGATGAAATGCCCGATGGGGCAGCTGCCACCTGCCGCGGTGGGCAGATTGTGATGACGTGAGTTGGTCACTTGACCTGCCATGTTACACCACGTGACACCTGTCTTGTGACTGCACAGACGCTGCCCTCTTGAAAACCTAGCGTAGAGAAGTTTTCGCTTCAAAACAACTCTAGCCCAACGACTGCCAAGTTTTTCGAGAAAACTGCTTTCAACGTCGCATTAAAAACTAGCTCTAAAGAATTTCCTAAGAGGCAGTTAATCCCTTATGTCACAGCAGTGCGGCATTTTTGATACCCTTCTTTTTAAAGGAGTTTTTCTGCGGAATTGCAGACATGGTTCAACCTGCCATTACTTCTATAAAAACGCATAAATTGTCGCGTGTGTGATTTAGTACAAGATGTGCAACTGGAGATTCGTTCAGAGTTGAGATTCTCTTTGGTTGCGTTTCTCCTAATGCCACCCGTTATATCACCTTCCTGCAGTCAAGGGTACGTGTCGAGGGCACCTTGTCATCTCGGCGAGGCGGAGCTACGTCTTGGTAATTTGTGCTCTTCGCCATAAGCATTCGCCACCTCGTTCACTTCCTGCTTGGTCGTCTTCGTTCGTTGCGGCTCGAATACGAGTTTTTACAGCTTTGCCGCCGGTCTCTCGCAGGTGATGAACAGCAGGTAGTCGAACAAGAAGCTCCAGAGAAGCATGATGAAGAAGTAGGACACCTGTCAATAAGGTGGAAGAAGACGTAAATAGGAACCAGTGCAGCCACTAATGAGAACTATGAACAGTCTTCTAAACACCTGAACCTTTCAGTGGTTGACATTCAGGTCTGAGGCATTAAGATATTGAGCATGAAAGCTGTGTTTTAATATGAGTCGAAATGTTTCAGATGCAATACTAGGCAACGGGCGTCATCAATCAGACCACACAAAACAATTCGCCATCGTTAGGCTATTTCCGCTTTGTGCTTCTTTACTGCGAGCAAGGAATCGTTGTTCCCGCATGGTTTCTCTACATGTCGACACCCTTCCGACCTGCTTCCAATTTTGCTTTTGCGTTCGCGTAGCGCCATTCATTTCTTGCGTCGCACTGCTGTGGTCTCTCATTCGCCGACGTCACGTGGCGAACTCTCACTTCGGGGCCTTCCCGGGTTTCGTGATTTCGTACAACGTTCCGAGACCGCGCTTCAGTGTTTCGGCGTCTATTCTCCTCCTTTTGGGCTGCTTCCCGAGCCCGCACCTCAGAATCGTGGCGCGCCGAGCATTTGTATGCTCAGCATTCCGCTAGTGTCGCATTCGCTTGGGACATTGTACCGACGGTTCCTCCTTCCCGTCGGCTTCACGTTTCCACGCCTCTACCTTTCTCTTACATGTTGCGTGCCTAGCGTGATGTTCCATGTGCTGCTGCTCTGCTTCATCCATTGCACTACTCAGCTACCATGTCGTCACTACGGTGCTGTCGGCCACATCAGCATGGCTCCGTCTCTTCTGCTGCGGTGCCATCTGTCTAGGCGCTACTGCATGCTCCTGAGTCTGCTATCTGTTTCGCTTGATAATTCTCCACTGCGGCATCTACCTCCGCTGCATACGTATTTCATGACCCTCCACTTCTGTGCCTCCTTTGATGAGTCTCATGGGCTCGAATTGTGCAAAATAGATTTCGATACCGACTGATGTAAACGCTATCTTGTCGAGAGCTAGCGCAAGTGGGCCGGGTGAACTATAAACTGACCAACTTGGTCAAATCGGGCAGCTGGGTTAAAGCGAAACGCCGTCGAGTCGTTCACTTGTTATGAAAGTGCAATAAGAGCGAGTTTTTTACCGGTGCCCTCAGGCACGGTCTTGAAAACCGCGCTTACTGCTTCAGTCTGTCCGCACATACGCAGGCAGCCGCTTCATTTGCGCCAGGCTCGATTCGCAGGCATCGAGTAAGTGCAATTGCCCAATCCTCCAATGGGCATGGCTTTCCTCCGCCAGACGCCTGACTCGGTCCCTACTGCCCCGCAGAGATACGCGAGACTCATGCACTCTTGTCGCCCCACTTCTTGTCCCGTCCTTAGCGCTAATTTATTCGTGCAAAACCAACTAGCTCAACTTCATTATCTGACGGACTCGTGGGAGGGTTGCGGGGCATGAAAAATAATGCGCAAATCGAATAACTTCCGCTACGGTAGTTTTGGCTGCGCAAGTATAGTCTATCAAAAGCTAGGAGCCCACCGTAACCACGGTGTAAGAATAGAGAGGTGTACCAACCGCGCCGCTTCTCCTGTGCTCCTCACGTTCATCGCAGAGTCTCGCAGTTTCGCTGCCTGCCGACAGATGGCGACGCAGAAATGCGGGCCCTAGTGGGCCCGTCTTTGTCGTCTGCTTGCAGTGAACACGCCGTTGAACGTAAGCTTTTCTCGGCATGGACTTCCAATTCGGTCTGTAGTGTTGTTCTTTGACTGAAACACGACTGCATTTTGATTATGGTGATGTATGGTGCTGTCGCCGGTTCTTCGGTGCTTCGACAATGGGCGAAAGTGCACTGCTCCGCGATGTACGACAGGCTACAAGCCGTGCAAAGAAACGTTTTCACTGTTTTGGGCGCCAAGGACGGAGAACGTTTGAAGGTGTGGAGAAATATTATCTTACGTAATGACCGTTTGCTGCAACCTTCGGGCTAATTATGTGAGAAACATTTCTAGCCTCATCTCGTGTCGAAAACGCGGGAAGCCATGTACAAGGGCCATATACTCGTACGTGCACCGGGGGGATCTTGTCTTGCGAAAGATGCTGTGCCAACTAGGTTCTTTGACTGTTCTGCACACCTGTCGAAAGTTAGTAAGGAACGGAAATCGCTCCACGGTGCTCGAGGATGCGGCGAATCAAGAGCCGTCTACGAAGGAGGGCCGCAGGAACCATATCTTCCTCAGGCACCACATCGCGCGGCTTCAGTTACTTGTTTGAAGTGCTGCCGAACATTTTAACTTCTAGCTCTTGGGGCTGCCATCGACTCGAACTAGATCTGGAGTCAGAAGCGTGTACTTTTCGAAAGCTGAGCGCATCAAAGTTAACCAGTTGAGAGCACCGCCAAACCCGTCTCCTCCGGTCCTGCCGACAATGATCGTAATTGTCAATGAGGACGTGACTATGACGCTAATTGCTATACTGAAAAGGCAAATCTCACTAGAAAAATTTCAGCTGTCAAGTGACACGACACGAAGTGCTGAAAATATTGTCGCAATTTGCTCAAACAAGTGGGTGACGCTGTTGTCTGTCGTGGTGGACTAAATCCAAAGGCTTATCCTCGAGTTTAGCGGGACAGCGGATTTCTTGATATAAGTGTGGCGTGGCACAAGCACTGCAAGTTTATTCAGCAGCCTCAGGTCTAAGCACTTGTCCAAGATGCCTCAGTTTCTCGGACACCTTGAAACTCCGCGAAAAGCGGTTAGCGAAGAGAGGTCAGGCAGCTGGAACAAGTAGATTTTGTTTCAAGTCTCCAGAAAATGCTGAACGAATGGCGACACTGAAAAGGGCGAACTACGCACGCGAGCTACGTCAATGAGGATTCGTCAGTACTCCAAAGCAAAGGAAAAATAAATGGGCAACAGAACGCAATCACTGAGTAAAACTGTCAAAGAAGGACATTCTTGATTGCAGTGTACGTGGAATGGCCGGGATTTTAGTTTCTATAATTAGGCACGAAAAACAAGGTCTGGCTAATTTCAGCGCTTTTCGTCTTGTGGGTCGTACATGTGCTCTTTCGCTCATCAGTGACACCGATTTTAGAGTGTCTTGTTTTCTTTGACAATAAAGCTAGTGATATATGTACCGAATATGAGTGCATTATTTTGCAGTTTCATTAGCATGCCGACTGATTCGATCACACTCAGGCTTATGTGTTTTTTGGCTTGCGTGCGATATTTTCATACTATGCCAGGAATTTACAGTTTCATTTATTTAATGTCTGTAGTAAAGAAAATAGCACCTATCACATTCTGCTCAGATCGCTCACCGCAGTCGGCACCACTGCTCAGACAACCTGCACGCCGTGTTGGCTTAAATCCCTTGAATGTTTTTCGCTTTGACGGTTTGATGAATTGCGCATAATCGCTGAATACAGGAATCCACTTTTTATCAGCCTGGTGGCAAGCGAATGGTTGGAATTACCAATGTTTCGCACACGCTAAATAACCTGAAGGCCACGAGAACTACTGGTAAACAATGGGAATTATCGGAAAACATGCGTCTCATTTTCTGGTTATTTACTCATTTTGGTTAAGCTTTGCGTTTAAACCAGTTGCTCTCGTTCCCTCTCAAGGTGTATTTCCACAATATTCCAACATTTCCTTGCTAACGTCTATTCCTGCCCAATTTGCTTTTTCTAACTTCAAATGCGGCCGCAGTCATGTGGCGCCATCCGGCCGAGCGTCGAGAACTGCGAGGCGTTTTGTGCCACCTGCCGAGGGCTCGTTGAGACACCTTTCTATTACACCGTGCACCGTAACCATAGCCAGAGCAAGAGCGTTGCCGAAGGATGGTGCTATTATCGTCTGCAATTGCCGCTATCTAGGAGGCACCGGGCGAGGTGACGTTGCCTCTCGCTCCCGCGAGACCTCCTCAGCAAGTTCACGAGAGTGAGGGAGACATGCCTCCTAGGACGGCGCTGCCGCAGGTACGGAACCTTGGCGTAACGCAATAACAGCCGCCAGTGATTGGACAGTGCTCTGTTTCGACCACCACAGGATAGGTGATGTTTTTAAAAAATAGCCTATTTAAAATGCGCGCACTACAAGAGACAGTTTTTTTTCAGCATCTCATATCCCGGAGTAATTTCCTGAAGGGGATTTTTTCTGGTATAAGTAACACGAAGATTTAGAGATATTACAGTTTAAATGAAGAACAGCTGACCCATTGCTCCCCACATCCCCCGCTCCACTCGACCCCTAAAAACTTTCCATGAGCAATATAGTTCGAGACTCTGTTAAAGGTAATGTTGTAGAGTTAGAACAAACACAGTTCGCCGCCCCGTGCACCCTTTGTTGTCAGTTTTAAACTGCCAACAAAAGGAGGCGTTCGGATTCACTTTTTTGCTCTCTCTTCAAGCGGACTTAGCAGCAATTTCTCCCCGATCTAAGGTTGTGGGTGAAGAACTGCGCGAAGCTTTATTTTTACATTCAGGAGTCCAGAATGCGTGTGTGTTTGATACATATATTACTTGCTGATACCTCAAGTGTCATTATAGAGACAGTGCTTTCTGTATTTCGTGGAAAGAGAAATCTTGACTATCAGACAGTGGAAATGTGAGATAATTTGGATTTTTCTTGTAGCCGGTATTTGATCATTCCATTTTAGCAACATGACATTTATTTATTCACAATTCTATTAAGGAAAACGGCATAGATCGTCCGTACTGATCCGTTACAAACTTTTACCGAGTGGAGTGGGAAATCGTCTGCCGGCTTCGCATGGGCAGTGCTTGAAGCTTTCTTGGAGGTAAGCCCCCAAGCACTTCGTGATTATATTTATGGGTTTATATGTGAAAATAAAAGAACTGCGTGGTCATTCTTAGATATGTAGCATGACGAAGAAATAAAGACAACGCTCGGTACACGGCTAGTGTATGCCTAGATGGATACCCATGAAAAACGGGAATAAATGTACGCACTGTCTGAGGACGCTGAAACGCAAGCATCACTATGCACAAAAATGTTCTGCTGGCAAAATGAGCTGCACTGGCGGTCAAGCATGTCTTCTTTGTCGCCTGCAACATTTAAACACGAAGGTTCGAATAAAAAGCGCAGTGTCGCCGGCGCGGCGACTCCCCTCCATGCAGCGACGTGCTACACACTCTCAAAGCGTAAGTACCAGCTCTATAGGGGCAGCTCTTTTGCCTTTAGCTGACCAGAATACGTGACACGGCAGAAATTGGCTACGACAGAGTTTAATGCCAATCAAGGCGCCGAGTAAGGTGGGTTGTCGTGCAGACGACGCCGCCAAGGACTACAACCACGATGGCACTTGAGTTCATCAGGTAAACGCGCGCATGCGCAGTGGGCTTAGCAAAACCGGTTTATTCTGAGAGAAGTTTGGTTCCTCGGCGTCTCGTTTGGGTAATGGTGAAGAAATACAAAAAGAATTCAAGTCTCATGAAATTAGCGCAAAATTAAGCGTAAAAGTCAGCACAAACTCATAACTAATTACAAAACAAAAATTCACTCCGGGCACTTATCACAGAGAAGTGCGAGAACTTCCTCTCCAGGGATGTGTGCAGCCAGAGCCGTATAGAGGGCAGGTGGGTGATGTTCATACACGACGAAGGATAGCCTGCTTAGGGACGTGAAGAAGCTCCATGACAGGAACGTGTTAAAAAGCCTGCGTTCGCGAAAGGACAGGTGGAAGTACATAGATAATCCTGTTTTATGACCGAGTAAAAAGAACAGAATGAGCAATTATTACTGTGAGCCATGGAAGCAAGAGAGAAGGTATTGAAGACTTTTCGGAGCACTCACTGCCGGAAACATATAATTTTAATTTTGTAGGGCAATACACGGACTACGGCAACTCTTATCGAGCAATGCACAAATTTAGGTTCCAATAACGCTTTAAAAGATAGTGGCAAATATTGGTTCAGGATGACAGGCGTGAGCACTCATGCTGCTGAAAATAATGTCTCCTTTACGCTTAAATCTTACGAAGACGGGCTCAGGGTGGTCGGCTTGATTTAATAGCGTGTTTGAAACACACGCTTGTGTCACTCGGGTTCGATCGAATTTCCAGCCTTACGAACCTAAGAAGGAAGAAGGGAGCTAGGTGACGCATCAGGAGAGTGAAAGCAGTCAGTTTGCGCGAACTGACCGCTAAAGCGCACTTATTTTAAGCACTAAATCCTTTTAGCTCACGTTTTCGGCGTGCCGCGAGCAGAGATGGGCATCCTGAAGAGGACGAGCCCTCATGAGGGCGTCCTCACCTTCACCTCATGAGGATTTCAGTCGGTGAGGTGAGGATAAGGAAAGATGGGCGTATGAAAATTCGTTAGAACGAGGGTGAGGGAAGAACGACATAATGAGGTGAGGGCGAGGGGTGGAATACATGACGAGGTGAGGGCGAGGGAAGACAAGATGCACGGTGTGAGGGTGAGGTTGATGGCTCGAACCGCACTCCGGGCTAATGCTTTTGTCTGTGCCGGCCGTTATGAATTCTTATTTTGAAGCGCTACTTCTTATGGTGAAGATCCCGGGGAAGACGTAGTTTGTGCAGTCTGGAGGTACACGAGGCGAACACGAAACGGGGGTGCAGCACACCTTCTTCGTCGCCATGATGGACTACACCGCCGAAAAAAGAGCTCCTTCAACTCGAAAAGATTTTTTTAATTGTCTAAAGTATTCAGTGAATAACCCTGTATATGTGATAACAAGGGGCCACTGGCCGAGCCGTGCGGGTGGCTGGCTGTCAAACGGGAGCCATAGCACTGCAGTCAACATTTTCATTACCAGCTCCGAGTCGGTCGGATGATCAGAGTGTAGAGTAAAACACGTAGAAATTATACCTAGCAAGGCCGTTGAATTCCGAAGTTGTAGGCCTTCTTTGTCGGAACGAAGTTCGATTTCAGCTGAGTGAGGTTTTAAAGAACTGGCTGCAGCGCAAAAATTCTTCGACGAAATTCCACTCTCAAATGAAAGCCGGTTGGCGGCGTTAGTGTGGAGTTTTTCCATTCATATTGTGAGTAGTTCAGCACAGTCGTATCTTTCTATATTCACTGGAATTGAGGTATAGGAAAGCGGTCCGACAATGAGGTGGGCAAAGTCAATCATTGTAATCTTACCATGGAAATAAAGCAGCAGCTTAACAACTTTGGTCTGAATCATCGCTCGCTCCCCCTTGCATTGTGCGATGTGCTAAAAAAGAAAAAAGTTGTACAACTCTCCAAATAACAGCAACATCTCTTGGTTCTATTTCTGTCGCTGGTGAGACATGAGACCACATAATCGCGCGCCTGATTTTATGAACCACATTTCTCGCAGGCATGGTAGGAAACTGACTCTCAACGTTTGGGTAATGCGTAGCCATGCAAGCAAAGCAATCACGGGCGGTTTAGCTTGGGGCTAATCAAGAATTATTGTGTGCTAGCACCACTAGCCCTGATTTAAATTTACTCTGTATACTTTTGCTTGACGTGAACTGGCTTACTTCGGTTGATATTTCATATGATGTAAGTTTGCGTGATATTGCATCATTTTAAACTTATACTGCGGTATAATTGGTCAATTCTCTGCATTCACAGGCCCATTTGATCCTGATTCCGCTCCTGGCGCTGAGATGTAGCTTGTAGGCTACGCGCCACTGCCTTGTGATGGCAGATGCTGCCATCGGCGGGGCTTATGAGGCCCAAGTTTTTCCTGAGGAATCTCTCCCATATGATTAATTGAACTGCCACTGCGGGCCGTTTGCTCATAATTTGATGGGCAGCTTGTGATGACGTCACAACGTCACGTGACCAAGGTGGCCCACGTGCTAGAAGCAGGATTCCGATAGACAGACCACCGATTTTCGGCGGAGTAGAAACGCTAGGGCACTATAATGGCAACCACAGGAACCGTTCACTCGAGACACCGACAGTTAATGTTTGCCATTATTCAGCCTAAAAGCTGCATTTTAGCCACGCGTTTGAGTTTCAAATGGCCTGAAAAATGTTTTAATTCAAGAGACAGCATAAGAGCCTCACTGCAGTGGCAAGCCGGAATCGCACTGAGGGAAGACACTTAAGAAATAAAAAGCTTCATAGCTGGAGGAGCGGGATCCGAAGCCGCGGTGGCGCTAAAAAATCAGTTCCGCTGGTCGCTGCTTCAGACCTCAACGCCATCGCAACAGCATTTTTAAAGCACTGTATTTTAATTGCATTGAAAATATTTTCATTTACATTAACTTTTTAGGAAACGCCTCGAATCGTATCGCAAAAGGACAGAGCAGCAGAGCACTAGATGCGAGGTAAGGCTGAGCACATCACCAAGAGGGAGGGCCACTCCGATTTAATGTCGTTCGGTTCATGCACTTGCCTCAGATGAACGGTCAGTTGGGAGAAATCTTAACATTCTGCCTGTAAAAATTGCCAAGCTCTCAATCTATGCTTGCATTGTCGTCATCTTGGTCACTACGCACGTTCACGCGTGTTAAATTGCCAGTCTCTCACGCTGCAGTTTGAAAGGGTGGTCTTCATTAGCTTCAATCCGTGCGCGTGGAAGCGTCATCAGACAAGCGTCCAGCAATCCGCACGATATGGCGAGAGGTTAAAGGCAGTGAAATTCAGAAGACCCAGTGCTATCGTAAAGTCATCGGGTAATGGTAATTAAGCGGCCTAGAAATTTTTTCTAAGTTTTTTCTATGCTTAGACTCATTGTAATGTTCGTGGTAAATGCTATTGCATTTTTTTCTGAATATTCTTGGCGTACATTAGTTTTTGTACAGACACAACAACGTGCTGACTTATTTTAGCGGCGCATATAGATAACAATGAAATTTTGTAGGTGCAGTTAACATGTATGCACGCAGTGCGTGCCAGAAGTAAAGGCAGAGTGTTATTTTGGGGCTCAACTCGTAACTGTCTCGGTTTTGTCTCACGTATTAGCTCTAACAATACACACACATGTACACGGACACACTCAATAAAAGGATCTAGCCTCTCGTCCAACAATGCCTTTAGGGCTTGTCTTAAATGTTTATTACTCACTAATATCGCCGGAAGTTGCCTACTACAAAAATAACTCGAATTTTAAAACGACTGTTAGTTAGGGTGAGGGTGAGGGAGGGTCACCGATGTGAGGGCGAGAGAGGGCCAGCAAGTTTTTTGAATTGAGGATGAGGCTGAGGGAGGGCCGGATAACATCTCAAAATGAGGGCGAGGGTGAGGGAGGGCCTTGGATTCAACAGTGAGGGTGAGGAAGGAAAACCAAAAATGAGGGCATTTGCCCACCTCTGGCCGCGAGTAACCTTGTCGGCAGAAAGGAGCGAAATCACGTCTCCTAAGCGAAGAGAGGGCATCGAACTTCGATGAAACTTTTCGTCTGTCTCCTGGTTCCAGCGTGCGGTGATGCTGCCGGAGTACGACATGGGTCAAAATCGGTGTTTGCCAACTCCCGCGGTAAGCCAAGACAGCACGCGGCGCCAAGGAACCAACTCTCTGTCCAGCAGCCCGAGCGGCGCACGAGCAGTCCTCGTGACGTATGAGAGAAACGAGAGCGCAGAATCCACCGTTTTCACAAGGCCGCTCGGCGCGTGGGCCCCTCTTATCCAGCTCCGGCTCATTTGGCTCTTCATTCGCGCGCCACGATCGTACTGCTGTCAAGCGTGGTTTGAGCGAGCGAAAGAGCGAAATCAGTTGCGGCCATCACTCTGCGGCCCCGTTGCAGCGGTGGACCGATGTCTTTGCGATGGTTTCTTTGCCCGCAGTCAGCCAGTTGGCGCGCGTGACGGTGCAAGTTGCAGCGAACACCCCGCGCTTTTGAGATGGCGATGTAGCCCCAAAGTGACGAGATGCTGAGGTGGCGAAGTTAGTTTGTCATGCATGAGGTCTGTCCATGGCAGTGCTGTCGCTTCCTAAAGAGGAAGCCGTGGTTGGGAGCAGTGGTCAGGCACAATTTGTGATGTGCTATTGTGATGGCAGTCATAAGTGAAATGGAAGCTTTTTAGCATAGCAGACATGCTATTCAGGAATGAAGAGAAAGCACACTAGATTCTGGCTTTCGGAGCATCTCATGGGAACAGAAGGCGCGCTGCAATCCTTGTGCAGCAATAGTGGCAAGGCAGGCGGCCAAGTCCAATGAAAATTCTGCATACCTATACCTACGACAGAGGGGCAGTTTTAAGCGGACACGGCACAGAGCAATTGTTTTAAGTGAGGGCGTCGATGCCAATATTCTGCCGCTATTATCTTTGGATCTTCAACCAAGCGTACGCGGCGTAAGCCGGGATACTGGAGTGACCGAGTCATTAGAAAGGTAGCGCTGGCGGACAACGGACAAGGACACGAAGTGGAGAAACTGCGCTGAACTAGTAAGTGTTATCCACCACTCTTAAGTCCCTCTATGCTGCCAAGTGAAATGATTCTTTTTCCATCTAGAAACAGGGCATCTCTATGGGTTCAAACATCGCTCCTGTTCTGAGCGTCCTCTACATGGTTATGCATGAGATAGATTATATTAGGACTAAAAAACAGAAAGAAGAAATATAGGTCCCAGCCCGCACCATTAAATATAACGGGCTTACTGCTATGCATGACAAAAAATTTGGCAAGGAACTTGAAAATTTTCCACTGCTTAAAATCTTCGCATACCTTGATGACAGTTTAATCCTCCTATACTGCCGCTACAATGCTCTTATGGCCGAAGTACACAAGGTGCTAGCCGTTTTCACAGTCTTTATCTCCGCCTGTTTTAACACATGAAATACCGGTAAATGACTGCATTCGCTTTCTGGAATTGAAGTTGCGCTTTTCGCACCAGCCCATTCGCTGGATCTTTGAGCATAGAGCCAACAAGCCAGTCTTTCTTTACGATTCAGCGCTTTCGAAATCAGTCAAGAGAAACATAGTGCACAGAAGTACTTGTATTTGGGCGTGTTGGTTCATATCTTTTCAGGAGGACACAGGGGCGCAACAAAAACACACGGACATAGAAGTAGACAGGGATAGTAAGCGCTCGTCCCTGTCTACTTCTATATCCGTGTGTTTTTGTTGCGCCCCTGTGTCCTCCTGAAAACATAGTGCAATCCTTTACCAACGCGCAGCTCAAATCGTCTGAGAACTGCCCTGAGAGTAGTCATTTAAACCATGAACAGAGACTGCTTAAGCCTCGGTGCTCGGCGTTACTCCTGTCCTCTGTGGCTGAAAAATTGTTAAAGACAAAGCAAAGCAAAAAACACACTTTCAAGAGTGAGAGGGTTCGGAAAAAAAAACTGGCCGTCATTTCATACGTTCAACAGGTGTCGCATAATTTTTAAAAAATTTGCAAAAGGGCTGGAGTAGATGTACTGTTTGCTTCTGATCACCTTCCTAACCTTTTCCGGCTTGTCAATGGACCTAGGGAGGAGTTTCCGGAATGCACAACTAGGCGCCGGGATCTTACCATGATATGCTCCGCGCGTGTTTTTTGCTCCATTCATTTAACCTGTGACAGGAAATACATCGGCCAGACAGGTCGGTGTATAAATAAAAGGCTGCTAGAACATACTAACACAAAAGAAAAGAAGACTGGAAACTTGGCCATTCACTGCCGGGACTGCCGTCCCTGTCTTCGCCGCTCTTCGAACTTTGAAGAAACAAATTTTGACAAACAACAGAAACCAACACACCCGTGAAATAAGAGAAGCAGCTAACACCAAAAAGCTAAACGATTGTTCCGTCAGCAGGCTGCCAGTTGCCGTGTTGGAAAAAGAAATAGATTCCTCTCTGCCTCGATATGATTCTCCGCTCTTCTTGGGCTTTCGCGCGTGTGTTTATTTGTATCACCTCGCCTGTGTTAATTGTGTTTATATACCATCTTCATTCCTTCGAAGATTTAATGTCATCAGCATTGTAAGCCTCTTTCTCTGTTGGTTTTCACGCAAGTTACACTTTTTTGTTTTCTTGTCTTTCATTGCACATACTTTTCGCTGTTTCTCAGTGTGAATCGTTTTTAGCGTTGTTTTTTTTTCGGTCGCTTTTTAGTTGTGTTGTTTGTTGCCTTTTATATCATTTTCTTTCTATATTTTTTCATTGTCACCAGTTCAGCCGTGTTAGTTGTTGGCTTTCATTCGCTTTGTTCGTGCTTTTTGCTATCGTTTTTTCTTTTTTGGACCTGTCTCTTTTTGCGTTGGGAACGATTAGATAGGTGGTGACTCATATGGTTTGCCTCGTTTCATCCTTGCATATCCTTGTGCATGCGTGTCTCTGCCTCCTTGTGCTTGCGAATTTTCTGTCACAGTATAAAAGGTGCGGTTCAGTTGTCTTCGAAAATAAAGTTATTAGTTCAGCACCGTTGTGTCAGCGCTGCCTTTCTCAAAATCATAAATGCCAACCAACTCGCCCAGCAACGAACTTTCCCTAGTCATCAGTGTGACGGATGGTGCGGAAGAACCACCTGCATCCGTTCCATCTGCTGCTGCATCAAAACCTGGCGCCATGGAACTTTCACAGCAGGAGTTACTTCACCTATTGGGCTCTCATAGAGTTGCAAGACGACCGCATTTTCTGACCAAACAGGTGAGGAGTGACGAGCCGACTTATTCGCGAAATGCACCGGTAAACATACACAATGCTCACTACTGGAGATATTCAAACCCCCACTGGGTTTCACAGACGCAGCACCGTTACCAATGGCCGTTCAGTGTTTGGAATTTCTGAAGGTAGCTTGCTCGGGCCTGTGTTTTTCGACCAGACGATGACAGCAGAGCGCTATGTCAGTGACATCCACAAAGGACCCATTGACGACTTCCTTTTGTATCTGTCAGTCGACAAGGCCACTGATGTATGGTTTCAGCAGGATAGCATCCTCACAGGCAGCAGCGACAAGGCTCTCGGACCTGGCTGGACATCGCATTTCCACAGCAGTGGATCGGACGGCTTGGTCAGGGGTAGGAAACTTCATATATACAGGCTGTCCCAGCCAACTCTTGCCAGGGGGTAATAATGTGCCGCGGCACTCCAAGACTACACGACCAAATGCATGCTGGTGGCTATTGTATGGAGCAAGTCACAATATTTTTTGTAGTGTGCGTAAATGCATAATCATTCGAGATTAATGAACCAGCCTCGCAAGCAAAAAAGATGGTGAAAACTTCCAACTAGAAAGTTGTAGAACGGCCCCAAAACGTTCGAATGAACAGTTTGTAACTTTCAATCTATTACGCATTAGGATGCCTGGGCCTGTTGGTAGCTCAAGATCGACGAAACAATAGTCCAGAAAGGAGAAAACAGCGAAGTAGTAAGGGAAGACAAAGCGCTGACTTTCATCAAGGTTTATTGGAAAGAACATCAGGTTTGTACACAAGGGCAGCCTAGAATACAAGCAACAAAGATGAATTCTCGTGGCCTCCAAGCAAGTATGTGATGTGGCTAAAAGTTTGTGACTAAATAAAAAAATCTAGCGCATATATATCATGATTGCCGCTGCCCTGGATTTTCAACAAATATGCTTTGAATGCCTGCATACAAAGCTTTCCCAAGTGTATTTTCCAGACGTATTTACTTCCATATGCCATAATAGTGCAGCATCTGGGATACCAGTCTCCCTAAAACCTTTTGAGCAGCATAACGGACACAGACCACGCCTGCAACACTTTTCTCGAAAAGCATAAATGTTTGCTTACTAAGAACTGTGCAACTTACGATTCTTTCAGAGGTGATATGTTGTCTGGGTGCCATTTTCGTAATGCTACCCGTTATATGACTTCCCGCCTTCACCGTTTTGTAGCGAGGCAACCTTGTCACCTTGAGGAGACGAGGCTACCCATGGTAATTTGGGTTCTTTGCCATCAGCATTCGCCTGCTCGTTTACTGCCTCCTTGGTCGTCTTCGTTCGTCGTGGCTCAAAGATGAGTTTCTCTAGCTTTCCCGTCGGTGCTTCGCAGGTGATGAACAGCAGGTAACTGAGCAAAAAGCTCCAGAGAACCATGGAGAAGAAGAAGGACACCTGTCAATAAAGAGGAGCAAGGCATGGAAGGAATCAGTGCTTGCAAGAAGGAGATTTTTAATTCGACTTGTAAACGCCTGAGCCATGCTGATCAGCGAGCCAGACACTGAGCTTGAAAGCTACATGTGAACATCTGTCACCTGTTGCATTTGCATTTGTTTGGGGCATAGTACTGATGACGTTCCCGAGAAGTTGGCCCTGTCTTGTGCACCGTGGAACGAGCGCGAGCTTCCACGCGTCGTCGCTCTGCTTCATCCATTGGCGCTACTCAGCTGCCACATCGACAATCCGAAACTGTCTGCCTGGTCATTGGCGCTCCATCGCTCTGCTGCAGCGCCCTCCATCTACGTAGCTGCGTCGATGTCTACTCTGGCGATCCGTATCTGTGCCGCTGAGTCACTTTCTAGCAGGCGCCTATCTGCGCTGGGTACGCGGTACTTGCAACTCCCCCTTCTGTGCCTCCTTCTTGCTACGCATGCGCTCTGCCCTTTGCAGACGCGTCAGTGCGATGACGATAGATGCGAATGCACGTCTTTCCTATAAGACCTATACTTCAGTAAAATCGGGTACGCGCTGGCAGCGTCAGACTGGCGCAGCATTAACGCTGGCAGCTGAAAAGGAGCAGGAGGGCTCCATACTAGCGATGATACGCTAAGGTTTTCAAGAATTGTACAAAAATGGGCTGGTCGAATGGTGGATAACGAATTCACGCATGGGGCTTAAGTAAACGCTAGCACATCGAGATGCGGTAGCTCCAGTTGTGGGTCGGCATTACTAAGCAGAACCGCTTGGTCAGATCGGGGAGCTGGGTGATATTGAAACACAGTCGGATTGGGGAGTAAATAGAAAGGGAATTTAAGAGCGCGTTTTAGGCCGGTTCCTTTGCTTCGCGGTCTTGGGAAACAAGTTTACTCATTCAGTGCGCCCACTTTTGCGCAGGGCGCCGGTTCAGTTGCATCAGTTTAGAATCTATGGCATGGAGTCAATACAAATGCCGGATCTTCCAAAGGGCGTGACTTTGCTCAGCTACACGCCTGACTCGTCGGGCTCTTATCGCGCTTACATACGCGATACTGATTGGAAATTTTCGGAGCGTGAAAACGATGCTAAAATCGCATAACTTCCACCGCAGCGGCTTCGCTGAGTTTGTACAGTTTCTGTCACACTGCTGCCGCGGCGGGTCAGTGGTTATGACACTCGGTTTCTGACCCGGAAGACAGGGGTTCGATCCCGTGCAACAGCGGTCGAATTTTGATGGAGGCGAAATTCTAGGGGCCCGTGTACTGTGCGATGTCAGTGCACGTTGAAGAACCCCAGGTAGTCGAAATTTCCGGTGCCCTTCATTACTGTGTCCCTCATAGACTGAGTCGCTTTGGGACGTTAAATCCCCATAAACCAGCTTCTGTCACAACTCGAGTCCGCTACGACCGACACCGCGGTGTAGAAGGAGCGCTGCACGAAGGATGGCGCTGTTATGGGCCGTGTTTTCCACTATTGAGGCTGCACCGGGTGAGGAGCCTCGTGTCTATCGCTCTCGCGAGGTCTCTCTCATCAGCAAGCGCACGAGGCCAAGAAGGAAATGCGACCACGCCCGGCGCAGCCTTGGTACCGGCAGGAATGGGACTCAGGTGTAATGCCACAACAGCCGTCAGTGAACTAATGGTGCTTTCGTTCGGCCACCTAAAGTTAGTGTTGTATTTATAAAGAAAACTCCTTTTAAAATGCGAGCGGTCACTGCAGCCGACTCAATTTTGTATCTGTTATTTCCAGTACAGCACGTCCCGGAGTAATCGACTGCTCTAGTGGTACAAACAAAAGATCGAAATTACCATTTGGTCAAAAAACGTTGACACCGGTGCCCGACAAGCTTTTCATAAGCATATCCGAGGCTGTGTTAAAGGTAATCCAGGAAGCAGCAACTTACACGCTGTGTCACCTTGTGCACCGTCACTCAAAGGTTTATGGAACGGAATACGCTTAAAAATTTAAATTTCAGGACCGCATTTGTACTTAAAATAGGATAAACATGCGCACCCTATTGGGCGAGTTACGCAGTGCAGGATTAGGTGGTACGCAATTCGCCCTGGATGGAAATAAATATCTTCCCCAAAATCACGTTTTAATGAACAAATGAAGTTAGGGATACGTCGCTCAGCATAATTCACTAGAAATTTCAGGCATCTACTAACTACCACCTTCTGGTGATCTCTAGGAGCGGGCCCTGCCCATATTCTGCTGTGTCCACATGCAGCGGCGATTAATACCGAATTTGTTAGGCTCGGGATATTTTAAAAATTTGACGCTTGTGTATCTGTCGGGCGTTGCTCCATACAAAGTATAGTCTCAAGTTTGGCAGGTGCTTCCAAGCAACATTCCTAGCGGAGACGCCCGTCTCTTCTTCCTCTCCTGCCTTGCTCTAATCTCTTTTGTAGCGATAGCTACATTACGGTAGCATTCCGAGCCTTCAGCGTGGCGGCGCCGCCCCCTTGTTTCTGCGCCGCCACACTTTCACGTGGTTGGTTACGTGGTGCGAAGCAGCTGCCGGCGGCACGGCGCTTTGGCTGATCACGTGGTTCGTCATGTGGTTGGTCACGTGACCAAGTTCCACTCGGCCATCTGTAGTTATTGCATCACTCCAGGTTTAACCAGAGCTAAACCACCGCCAATTTTTTGCTCCTCCTACTCTGAAGAGAAAGGAGTAAAAAGAGAGTAAGCTGTCCTCTAGCGGCCTTTCTTTTAATTTTAGAGGACAGCTTACCCTCTTTTAGTACCATATAGGCGCATCCGTGCTTACAGTGAAGCTGCACTCGGAAACGGTAGTGGCGGTCATGATACCAGTGGCAAGCCAGTGCGCTTTTCTCTCCTTCTTCTCACGGACACAAACACACACCCTCTCTCACAATACAAGTGAGGAATTCAGTACTTGCAGCGGGCGACTAGAATATTTCCCCACCGCGGCTTAGCATGCAGCAACGTGGAGCGTATCTCTCTGGGGGCTTCAGTGTCAATGTTTCCCTAATAGTTCAACCAACTTGATATCTATGAACGCCATCTATATTTGGCATTTTTAGATAAATTTGGTCCCCTAAAGTCATGTGCGGCTTTTGATCAACAAAGGAAACAAAAAACGAATTCACGTCTTGACGAAACATGCGAGAAATTCTAGTTATGCATATCTGTTCACAGAACCAAAATTCTTCACTCCGGACACTTACCACGAAGAAGTGCGAGAAGAACATCCTCTAGCGGGAGATGTGCAGCCAAAGATGTATGAAGGGCATGTGGATGATGTACACACCGAAGGATCGCCTGCTCAGGGGCGTGAAGGCACTCAAGGACCAAAGACAGGAATGTGTTCAAGAAGCCTGCGTTCGCGTAAGGATACGTAGGAAAACACTGGTAATCATGTTTTATGCCGACGTGAATATGGCAGAATGTGCACTTCTCTGGAGCATGCAGTAAAAAAAAAAGAGCACACTGTTGCTCCTAGATTTTCGGAGTACTCACTGCGGTTCTAAAGAATGTGGTACAATGAAGCCCTAAATATCTGGTGTTTATATTCATATTGGGTGATGCAGGGACTATGGCAACTCACATGGAGCAATGCACAAATTTAGCCTGCAGACTAGTTTCCAAAGGCCCCGCGACCGCTTTGCTGCTGTTTGACAGCCATGAATACCAGTACTTCTGAACAAATCGGTCCGCTTTACGTTGATATTTAGTAAAGCGGTGCCACTGGGAAGTAGACGTAAACCCGTGTTTGATTGCAATGCACGCTTGTGTCGATCCAGTTGTATCCAATATATAGCCCTCTGCGGTAGTACCAGTTTGAGAAAAGATAAAAAGTTGTCCATCCTGTTGTCTCACCGCGTTCTCGCGTGCATTTTCATTCTGAACCATAGATGGCTCAATCACTCCAATAACTTGGAATTGACGAATAAAGCAAGGAATGCGCCAAAATTCCGTACTAAACCAAGGCCACCACCTGATCCCATCTCTGTAGAGTCCCAGGTTCAGTCGATAGACGTGTCTACATTTCTCTGCCAGAGTGACAGTACACAACCTGTAGGCAAACGACATTTTCGCTTTCCAGGGACTGCTTGAGAAGGATGCAGGGAGGAAGGTTACACATCGGGAATGTGGACGCTGTCTGTTTACCGTAGGTGAACTCCTAAAGCGCCCTTATTTTTTCAATTACGTCCAAATGCCAGGGGTCCGGGTTCAGATCCACTCTTTGGCGACACGCGAGCAACATCGATTAGGCTTGCATGTGCTTTTTTGCGCATTTGAGCGCTTTTAACAAAACACTGTTATTAGAAGGATGGTAATTTTGGCTCGGGGGCGAAATATTTTGAAGGAACTTACTGTAACGTACAACACGCAGTGGAGGAGAAAACGGAGGAGAAAACAACTTGGCATCATTTCAGGTCTTTACGCTGGGATATTGTACCTCGCCCTGCTCCATGAAGAACAAAGGATTTGCTCGCAAGGACACTGTCTTTGTGTAGTAATGAATCGCGTGCGGAGTTGGAAGTGCATTGTGGTTATTTTCGAGCAGACTACTTGGACACGTTTTGACGCTTGCGCATTCCATGCCTTCAGCTGACATTCATGTAGATCTTTGCACGGAGGGTTTTGGGGAACGAGCTAAGTAAATATACGACTGTTTCATTTCTCGACACGAGAAGCAGAAAGCAATATAAAACGTATCTTACTTCATGAATTCTCGGTTTAAATTCTAATAGCAATTGTGCAGGGTGCCATCCAACCTCTCAGCAAAAATTAAAGAAACTTTTTACACGCGTATGTGGCTACCCGAGCAGCAGGAGAGTAGCGAATTATTCCCCAGATACCGCTACTTTTTTAAATCATTTCCCAGCCTTGTTTAGTTTCGCGTCTTTCTGCACTTGCTGAAAGGCCCCTCCGCCAGTTCTGGTGTGCTCTGAATTTCTATAAGCGTACTGCACTGGATGACGATGCTCGAGACGGCAAATTTAAAAAGCGTAGTCTGTGTCGGTAGCTCCGTGTGATATCAGCAGAAACCTGCGCAAGCTTTTAAAAGTAATCGCGGCCTGTAAACTGGTAATAAAATATATTTTTAGTGCAATTATGTTCGCAGAGCGCTTTCATGGTACCGAAATTCTTCGTTTCAATATTTAAAGTAAATGCGCATTGAACGAATTTGTTTTGTTTTTTGTGAAATTATTGAAAGAATTGGCAATAAAGGGTCTCTTAGGCGCTTTTTATGAGCATACCGTAAATAAACTCGCCCTCGCGTTACCTCGTGTTGTGACAAATATTTAGGCTAATAGTGTGCCTCCATAAGCAGCTCAGAAATCAAAGTTATGCTCGAAAGTGACTTTCGTATTCTTTCGACTTTTGACACTTGAGCCATTTACGTTAGCGTGTCTACATGGATATTTTTCAAAAGAGCAATTCGTACGGCACCTTCAGACGTTTCATGAGCCTCACGCCGCGATCTTGCAATGCAGCAGCCGCGCAATACAAATTACCTAGCAAAATAAACAAACGCCGACATAATCACGCTGACGATGGCTGTTTGCTAGGTGAGGCACCCACAGCCTTGAGCGGGCTAGAAATCACGAGAGTACGGGAAAGGTGCGAAGACGGCGAAGGAGATATTTCGATTTCCCAAGCGCCGCTTCTCTGAAAAGCACCATGAAGCAGTGTCGTTCCAAATCGAATGAACACTTCTTAAAGGACTATACACACCTAATTTTAATGCGTGTTTTCCTCTTCCAAATGATGCTTTTCACCTTAGAATACGTGGATCACCACGTGGATTTCGCCTACGAACGCTAAATATTATGTAATTGAATTTCTTCTTTTATGCTGTTTCACTCTGGGTTTCATCAGCCGAATGATGGCTGTGACGTGCAGTTGATGTTTAGGTCACCTGACGCAGAAATAAACGCCTATATTAATGGTGACACAGAGTTTTAGCTCACTACAAGACTTAAATTAGCCTGCTTCAATAGCTAGAATTACAACAGTCTATGTATCAGCAGTTGCATTGCATTTTTTGTGCTTCACGTGACCTAAACATCCACTACAGGCCACAGCTATCGTTGGGCTTATGAAACCCAAAGCTAAATAGCATTGAAGGAACGGAACGTAACCGGTGGGTAGCGGCAGAAAGAAAGAAAACGTTTATTGCTGGGTGTTACTGGCTTTATAAAGACCGCAAAGGTCGCATGACTGGACATGATACGCGGCTCGTGTGAAACAGGATTTGCTCATGCTATGCATCAGCCTGCGTGCTTGATAACACATCACACGTACTTGATAATAGTACAAGCATCAAGAAGAAATTCAATATAAATTATTTAGCGGTCGTAGGCGAATACCACGAGGCGGCCCGTGTATACCAATGTCTAACGCGTTGTTTGAAAGATGAAAACACGAAAGCAAAAATTTGGAGTCTGTAGTCCTACAAAAATTAGTTCATTGTTAGTGTCGCCGTCATTTAATTTGTCTTCCTTTTTGTAGACTACACTGGTACTAAATCTCACCAACTCTCCCAGGCATCTTTCATTCTAGCGCATATTTTTATTCCAGGCAACCCTCTAGGATATCAAAAAGCAAGGAAATAAAAACCTTTCAAGGAGTGATCGTCTATGTGTTGCGGGGTTGTAAGCTTAAAGCAATAAGAAAAAAGAAGAAAGGGTGGGGTGGATTAGCAAGTAGGTACTTGGCGTATCTCGTCGCGTGCAGCTGATGTGAAACACGTATTTGCGGCCTTTGAAGGTAACCATGGCCACTCAGGTTATCACTGCAGGCAGCAGCGCGGCCACGCACCGGCGGCAGCCTAGCCAATCACTTGCAGCACGAATGAATGCAGCTGCCTGGAGAGGTAAATAAAGTAACGAAAGAAACAAATGACGACATGATTACCCGACTATGACGCCTCAGTAGGGTAGTCTGGTATAGAAGCTCGATAGCCAAACACGAGAGGAGGAGAGAAGGAGCGAAGAGGGCATTTCGATTCCCCATAACACAGCGTTGGATCCGCTTGTTTTGGATTTTGGAGTGCGAATTCCGTCCGTCCGTCCGTCCGTCCGTCCGTCCGTCCGTCCGTCCGTCCGTCCGTCCGTCCGTCCGTCTGTCTGTCTGTCTGTCTGTCTGTCTGTCTGTCTGTCTGTCTGTCTGTCTGTCTGTCTGTCTGTCTGTCTGTCTGTCTGTCTGTCTGTCTGTCTGTCTGTCTGTCTGTCTGTCTGTCTGTCTGTCTGTCTGTCTGTCTGTCTGTCTGTCTGTCTGTCTGTCTGTCTGTCTGTCTGTCTGTCTGTCTGTCTGTCTGTGTCTGTCTGTCTGTCTGTCTGTCTGTCTGTCTGTCTGTCTGTCTGTCTGTCTGTCTGTCTGTCTGTCTGTCTGTCTGTCTGTCTGTCTGTCTGTCTGTCTGTCTGTCTGTCTGTCTGTCTGTCTGTCTGTCTGTCTGTCTGTCTGTCTGTCTGTCTGTCTGTCTGTCTGTCTGTCTGTCTGTCTGTCTGTCTGTCTGTCTGTCTGTCTGTCTGTCTGTCTGTCTGTCTGTCTGTCTGTCTGTCTGTCTGTCTGTCTGTCTGTCTGTCTGTCTGTCTGTCGGTTTGTCCGTCCGTCCGTCCGTCCGTCTGTCGTCCTTTCTGCGCACTACAGTGGTAATAAAGGTCACAAACTCTCCCAGCTATCTGTCATTTTGATGCGTACTGTTATCCCAGGCAGCCACTATAGGAGGCCTGTAAGCAGGGAAGTAAGCAAATGTATTGCACTAGTGTTCATCTGTGCGCTGTAAATCTGCAAAATTTGTATCCTTTTTATTGAATAAAGAAAACGAAGGAGGAGCGGGATGGATTACGAAGCAGTTTTTCAGCGTATCTTGTTAAACGCAGCTCATGTTAAGCACGGATTTGCGGCATTCGGAGGTAGAAATTGCCACTCAGGCTATTACTACAGGCCCCGCAAACTGCGTCATATGGGCCACATATACGGCCCACGGAGTCGTTTCTACTGATCCGCTGCTGGTAACAACCCCCAAGCAGGAGTCCGGCCCTTGCTCGCCGCGACCACGCGGCATCGTCTAGCGCATGGGTTGCGCGGCATCTCTTATCGTTGATTCCTCTCCATTTATACTGGGTCATGTAAACTGAGATGTGTCCGTTCTGTGTCCGTTCATTCGCACTGATCGTACCTGCAACCATAGCTCTTGATGTGGTGATGATAATGATAAATTTTTATGGCGCAAAGGCAGCTTTGGCCAAAGAGCGCCATTGCACAAGGTAGTTTTTCATTGCACAAGGTGGGGTCAAAGACCCAGTTCCCAAGCATTTCACCCTAAAGAAGCCGAGCCCCAGGCAGGGGATAGCGTTTACCCATTGTATCACCGGTGACTACCCGGCGGCACTGGGGATCGAGCCCCGCACCTCGCGCATGCGAGGCGGATGCCCAAACCACTAGGCCAACGCTACGGTAACTGACTTGATGTACTTCAAGAATGAAGCACATCAACTTTGAACCGAGATGTTATATATCTGACGGCCACTTCATACCCTGGCTGAGTAGGGGCTGTTCAGGCTTGCAACCACAGTTCATTGAAATATCGAAATCCCGTCATTAGCTGCACTCTGCACATTAGCTGTCTGAACAGAGAGCTAATGTGTATAAAGCGGCTGAAGCACTTCATGTTTCCCTTTATGTTTATGTTCACGCTTCCTAGGAAGTGGGGCGAAGAAGAACACGTATCAATAAGCAGGAACAAGGCATGAAAAGAATCAGTGCTAAAAATAATGAGAGTTATGATTGCGAACAAGAGCTCTGCTTGTCTTGAACAGATGCACAGCTTAAGGACGCCAGAAGTGTTGCACTATGCGGCTACGAAACAAACCTCCGTGGCTTGATTATACTTTCGGCAAAGATGTTTTATATAATTTTAGGAATGCCTACTCCCGATAGAAGGCTTGGACATTTTTGGTATATTCTCTTGAATTCATCTCCTCCCGTGTTTACAACTTGGGCCTCTTAAGTGGAACTCTAAGGCTCTATCCAAGTTCTAAATATATTTAGGTTTCTTTGACGTTTCCCGGAACCCCTCATATGACATTAGATCAGCGCTTCCCTCGTTAGCTTGCTATCAATTCCCTGTCGGCCGTGTTCGATTCTTCTGAAGTACTTTTTTTATTTATAACGCAATTTTTTCCTCGTTAATCGGCTCGAAGTAGCCGCGCTCAACCTTACGATCGTGCGCTTTCCAGAGACTGTCATAGGAAGTCTTGATCTCAGATTGTATTGCGACAACGTTTGCTGCAAGAGAAAAACAATTGGTGTGAACCAGCCGCTAGCCCAGTGCTAGCCTCCAGCAGCGCTAAATGTATAAAAACTAATTCCAGACAATGTTGGTTCGTCGCCGGAAGTATGTAATGCTTTGCCTGAAATGACCTCATCCTTTGTGGAACATATGATACGGGAGAGGACAAAAGAAGGCAGTAACAATGAAACATACCTCCTCGTCCTGTGTCACAGACGATAGTGACCCTCGACATAAGAATGGACCACAGAATCCGGTCGAAAAATGCCAGGAATAACTTCCCACATTCTGTAGTGGGCTCCTTGGCTTGGTACCAAGGAATCTTAATAAAGGTGCACAATAACCCGCACGCTATTGCTAACAACCAGGCCGCGGTCTCGCACGCCTGGAAGAGACAGTTTTACATGGACATAAGTTGCAAACGTTCATTGCAAAAGGCGGAAATTTCGGTAAACTGTTACAGGGGACACCGGAAGCACATCGTTTCAGGCACAGAAAGAAAAGGTGCCTGTGCAGCAGGTGTGGCGCTTAAATTTACATGATGAGTGCTCGCTTCACACTGCTGGGAGAGGTTTTCGTTATGGCATCATTTTGAGTATGGAACTGATGATGTTTTTAGGTAAGGGTGAAATAACGTTATTTCTTCAAGTGAATACAACCAATGCTGGAGCATCGGCTTTCCCTTAGCTCCGTTACCATCTACATAATTAATTAGTTTTCTTGTATATTTGTTTATAGGCACCGCACTAAACTCCGTGGCACGTTTCGAGACCAGGGCCTTCACGGAGGGCTTTTTACTGGGAAATACTGGGCCGGAGACTTGGAAGGCTCTCGAGCCAAAGCACGCGTCTCATAGCTCCACGTATCTTGGCTGGCAGGGGTAATTAATAGTGCTCCTGACTTGCTTATGTATTATCATCTGTTTTCCGCCTACATCATTGCCGCTTACAATCTTCTTTCTGCTCTTCCTCTTTTGCTCATTGCAAAGTAGAAGGCCAGATAATTATCCCTTAGGCCACCCTCACTGTCTTCCTGTAAATAAGGCTTCTCTCTTGCGCTGAAATGATTGATTAGAGTGGGTGTTAAGTTACATTCAGACATTTGACGGTCAGACTTCCTTCATTTGTCTGATAGCGGTATAGCCACACCAAAAACCAATATTATTATGATGCTGAGCTTCGAGATCACTCAGAAGATCTGATTATTTACTAACGAATAAATTACCGCAATTCCTCATTAACCAACCCGGGACTTCTTGATTATGGACACTATTAAAATGGATTCTGTTGGCATCGAAAAAATAATTGAACAGCTGAAGATGCCATCATCATGCGGAGTGGATGACATCAACTCGAAACTTTTGAAAAGTACCAAAGTGTATAGTGCTATTATTTTTGCTGAACTGTTTCAACAATCTCTTCAGTCTGGCTCTGTCCCTAGCGACTGGAAGGTGGGCAAGGTGCTTCCCCTGCACAAGGCTGGGGACAAACATTCTCCTAATAATTGTCCGCCCATTTCACGTGTTAGCATCCCTTGTAAGATCATGAACATGTCGTCTGCTCTCACCTTGCCTATTTTCTTGAGTCAAATTCTTTTTTCAGCCATCGCCAACACGGGTTTCGTAAACCATTATCATGCGAGACGCAGCTTCTATTCTTTACACAGGATGTTCATTTCATTCTTGACCGGGGTTCTATGGCTGACTGTATATTCCTGATTTCTCCAATGCCTTTGACAAAGTTTCTCACCAATTACTATTTTTCAGATTAAATAATATCAACCTCTACCATAACATCATTTCGTCGCTTCAGTCTTTCCTCGCTAATCGTTCTCAATACGTGACTGCTAATAAATCCAAATCTCCTTCCTCTCCAGTGGGCTCAGGTGTTCCCCAAGGTTCTCTACAAGGGCCCCTATTTTTTAACATTTATAATCATGGCTTGCCTAACAACATTGCTTCTTCCGTATGTCTTTTTGCTGACGATTGTGTTATTTACGGTGATATTAACAGTGACTCTGACACTTCTGTCCTTCGATCTGATATTAACCAAGTTTCGTAATGGTGTAAATTATGGCTCATGGAAATTAATATTAATAAGTGTAAACATATGCGTGTTCCTCGACGTAACACTGGAATAGACACTTACGACCTCAATAATGCTCCTCTTGAAGCTGTGCCTTCATATAAGTACCTTGGTTTGCACATAACTTCTAATCTTTCTTGGACTCTGCATGTGGAATTTATTACTAACAATTCTAACCGCATGTTGGGGCACCTGCGTAGAAACTTCTTCCTTTCTTGTACTTAAATAATATTGCTCCTTCATAAAACACTTGTTCGGCCTAAATAGGAATATGCAACAACTGTCTGGGACCCAGCCCTGTTATCATTAGCATCTGAACACGAATCTGTTCAAAACCGTGCTTCACGTTTCATGCTTTCAAATTATCGCCGTATCTCCAGTGTTATTATTATGAAAACTACCTTATCATTGCCACCGCATTCATTCCGCAGAAAAATTTCTCGCTTATGCCTATTTCTTAAGATATATCACTACAATCCTGTCGTTAAGAGCCGGCTACTAACTACACCTACATGTTTCAGGCCGCATTGATAACCTTCGCAAAGTAAGTGTTCCGTGATGCCATACTAAACACACTTTTTTCTTATTTTGTCCACAACACTTCCGACAGTTGGAACCACCTTCCCAGACACGTTGTCGATACTACTGACCCAAGCTCCTTTAAGACTGCCCTGTGCAATCTCTATTTTAAATTTTGGTAAATTTTATTTTGCGTTCGTTTTTGCTGTCTTATTGCTGTCTGCCGGAAATGTTTTCCTTTTTTGGGGGGGTTTGTAATTTTTTCCCCTTAGCCTTCTTTTGCCTCATTTTTAGTGTTTTGTTTTGTTCATTTTTCGCCGCGTTATCATTTCTTCTATTTATGTTTCTGCTGCACTGTATTTTATTCAATGTATGTCTTTCCCACCCCCCTCTTTAATGCCTTTGGGCCCTGAAGGTATTTGAATATATATATATATATATATATATATATATATATATATATATATATATATATATATATATATATATATATATATATATATTGCTACGCTACTAACTACTCTAGTGGCGCCATACAGCGGCTAAACTGCATTTCCTTGCAGTTGGGAAGCCTTGAGCCATCTCGGGGCTAGAAGCTTCGTCTTCTTCATCTCTCGTGCTGCCTGCTGCCTTGCGCGTTCCAACGTCTTGCGCGTCTAATTAAAGCAAGTAAACCAGCCCTGCTTACGCCAACCGTTTCTCAGTGACATATTTGGTGGGGGTGCTGGGTAACGGCCCATGTACGCTGACCTCGAGGACACCTTTGACGTCAGCTCTCAACGCGTGGCTACAACACCAGTCCACAAGGCGAGCCGCCGCCTGCGAGGCCTACAACCTGAGTTCGGCCAACTGACAGCGCCGGTAAGGGCCATGACATCCACCGCGGCTAGCCAGACAAGTTAGCACTCCGGGAGTGCCCCGCCATTTGTCCTTCACGCACCTCGATCGCCGCCACCGTTCCACGGGGACAGGTTCGAGGACGTCGAAGACTGGTTGGCCAGCTTTGACCGAGTGGCGGGTTTCAATGAGTGGGACGGCGAGCGCAAGCTGCGCAACGTCTACTTTGCGCTGCAGGACTCGGCCAAAACCTGGTTTGAGAACCACAAAGCTTCCTTTACCACCTGGGAGGCTTTTCGTTGAGAGCTGCTAGCGACATTTACCAGCAGCGAAAGAAAAGAGAAAGCTAAAATCGCCCGGCGCTCGAGATCACAGCAGCCGAATGAGGGCGTCGCGATGTTCATCGAGGACATGACCCGGCTGTTCAATCGGGCCGACCCTGCTATGCCCGAAGCCCAGAAGGTACGCCACTTAATGCGTGGCGTAAAAGAGCAACTGTTTGCCGGACTGGTCCATGACCCGCCACGAACAGTGTCCGACTTCACCAAGGAGGCAATGAGTATCGAGCACTCTTTACAGGAACGGGGCGCCCACTACGGACGTCAGGCTACTGTAGCAGCCGCTTCCCAGTCCCAGTACACGCCTACGTCGCTGCCCGCCGAGGACCTTCGGGAGCTTGTAAGAAGCCTGGTGCGCGAGGAACTGGCGAAACTTCGCTTTGAAGCTCCACAGGTCAGCGTCGCTGCCGTTACGGACGTGGTCCGCGAAGAAATCCGACGAGTTGTGCAGCCACCCCCCGCTCCACAACCGGCGCCCTCCGTTATGACGTACAGCGAGGCGCTACGAGGTCCCGGGCCAGTGATGCGAGCCTTTTCCCCCATCGCTCCTGTGCAATACCTGCAGGAGCCAATCGCAACAGCACCCTCCGTGCCGCAGGAGTTCAGGCCCCCTGTGAGCAAACCGCACGTTTGGCGTACGCCAAACAATCGGCCGCTCTGTTACCACTGCGGAGAGCCTGGCCACATCCTCCGCCACTGCCCCTACCGCAGGATGGGTTTAAGGGGGTTTTCACCTGACGCACTTCGACCACGCTACAGTGAAAGACCACGAGATATCGAACAGTACTTGGCTGAAAACGTGCAATCTTCGACCTCGCAGCGACGCCAGTCCCGATCGCTATCCCCAAGGCGGTTCTCTTCGCCCGGCCGCCCGACATACTCTGGCCAGTTCAGAGGTACGTCCCCACGTCGGGAAAACTGAAGACGGCGTCCTCCGGGGGTAGGGCTGCCGCTACTGGACCGAGTCAAGAGCCTCCACCCGGCGGTTCGCCACGACGCTCCGCGCGACGACGACCTGACCCGACGACCTCGACGACGCGCTGCGACCGACTGGCCTCCGCCGAAATTCCGGTATCCGCCGACAACCATGACGTTACCACACTCGTGGATACCGGCGCCGATCGTGGATACCGGCGCCACTGTCTTGAGGAAGGTTCTGACCCCTTGGGCTGGGCCGCAGATCCGGACAGCTGGTAGCCACGTGGTAACTCCGATCGGTGTCTGCACTTCGCGAATCCAGATCCGCGGTGTTACTTCCCCTGGCTGCTTTGCTGTGTTACCAGAGTGCTCCAAAGACCTCATACTCGGTTTGGATTTCCTTCAAGAGTACGGTGCCGTTATCAACCTCCAGGAGCTAATCGTGTCGTTTTCCACCCAAGGTCCTGTCGACGACGATACCGAGCCACGCAGGGATAAGTTATGCGTCGGTGACGACCACGTTTTGATCCCATAAAGATCCAGCATGTTTGTTACTGTAGAGTGCGATTACAGTACCAAAATTCGTGGCATTGCTGAAATCAACATGTCGCTGCTCCTTGGTCGGCAAGTCTGTGTTGCTCGAGGAATTGTTGAACTGGACAAGGGCCGAACCGAACTCTTGGTGACCAATTTTGGTTGTGAACCTCAGTGTTTGCCTGGCAGAACAGCTATTGCGTATTTCGAGGAACTCAGCGAATTCGCGGGACAGCACGCTTTGACCGGAGCCCCGGCATCAGTGGAGGAACGGACCACTCCCATAAACACTGACGTGAACCCAAACCTCCCAACTAACCAGAAACGCTGCTTGGAAAGCGTTATCCAGTCTTTCTGCGACTGCTTTGCCTCGACCTCCAAGGTTAGGCAGACACCGCTCACAAAGCACCGAATTATAGTTGACGCCAACCAACGGCCGTTATGTCAGCCGCCCTACCGCATCTCTTCGAAGGAACGTGATGCCATTCGACGCCAAGTTCAAGAAATGCTGAAGGACGACGTGATAGAGTCGTCGACGAGCCCGTGGGCGTCGCCTGTTGTTCTAGGGGCAAATAAAGATGGAACCCTACGGTTCTGCGTTGATTACAGACGTTTAAACAAAGTCACTAAAAAAGATGTTTATCCTCTTCCGCGTATTGATGACTCCCTGGACCGGCAGCGCCACGCCAAGTACTTCTTATCGCTAGATTTACGAAGCGGCTATTGGCAAATCGAGGTGGACGAACGCGACCGGGAAAAGACCGCCTTTATTACACCGGACGGTCTGTACGAATTCCGGGTGCTCCCTTTCGGCCTGTGCTCGGCTCCTGCAACCTTCCAGAGGATGATGGACACCGTTCTTGCCGATCTCAAATGGCAGTCCTGTCTCGTGTACTTGGATGACGTTGTCATCTTTTCTGACACGTTCGAAGAGCACCTGAGACGCCTGCGCGCTGTGTTCGAAGCAATTCGGTCGGCCGGTCTTTCCCTCAAGCCCGAAAAGTGTCACTTCGCTTTCGAAGAGTTGAAGTTTCTGGGCCACATCGTGAGCGCTAAAGGGGTTAGCCCAGACCCCGATAAGACTGCTGCCGTGGCTGCTTTTCCCGTGCCAACCGATAAGCGCAGTGTGCGCCGCTTTCTGGGTCTCTGCGCCTATTATCGGCGTTTTGTGCAGAACTTCTCCCAGATCGCTGAGCCCCTCACGCGACTCACGAAAGATTCCGAACCATTGTTCTGGGGCCTGGAGCAACAGCAAGCCTTTGAAGACCTCTGCACTCGTCTCCAAAGTACGCCCATCCTTGGACACTTCGACGAGTCAGCTGACACTGAACTACACACAGACGCCAGCAACATCGGCCTCGGTGCGGTCCTTGTGCAGAGGCAGGATGGTCTCGAACGCGTAATCGCATACGCGAGCCGCACATTGTCACGATCTGAGGCGAACTATTCCACCATCGAAAAAGAATGCCTGGCCATTGTGTGGGCAGTAACAAAATTTCGCCCGTACCTATATGGCCGCCCTTTCAGGATCGTCAGCGACCCCCACTCGCTGTGTTGGCTGGCGAACCTCAAAGATCCCTCGGGACGGCTTGCACGCTGGAGCCTTCGACTTCAGGAATTCGATGTCACCATCGTCTATAAGTCTGGTAGGAAGCACAGTGATGCCGACTGTTTGTATCGTGCTCCTATCGAGACCAACCGAGCTGACCCCGACGACGATTTCGTTTTTCTTGGTGCCATCTCCACGTCCATCCTCATTCAACACCAAAGGGACGACAGCGAACTACGGCCCCTCATTGAGTATCTAGAAGGAAGCGCTCAGTCTCCCCCGCGAATATTTTCGCGCAAGCTGTCGTCGTTCTGTTTACGTGACGGCGTCCTGTATAAGAAAAACTACAGTCCAACCGAAGCTGTCTATCTACTCGTCATGCCTACGGCTCTTTGCGACGAAGTCCTGCAGGCGAGCCATGATGACCCATCTTCTGGTAACCTGGGTTTTTGTCGAACTTTGGCACGCATACGGCAAAAATACTACTGGCCGAGGATTGCTGCAGTTGTGAAACGTTACGTAAGAACTTGCCGCGAGTGCCAGCGTCCCAAGACACCGCCGACTAAGCCAGCCGGCCTACTCCAGCCTATTGATCCGCCTCAGGTTCCCTTCCACCAAGTTGGCATGCACATACTCGGCCCATTTCCGGAGTCCTCGCTGGGCAACCGCTACATTGTGGTCGCCACCGACTACCTCAGCCGATACTGTGAGACTAAAGCTCTTCCCCGTGGTACTGCTGACGAAATTGCGAACTTTTTCATTCAAAACATTGTGCTTCGTCACGGTGCACCCACCATCGTTTTAACTAACAGGGGAACAGCGTTCACCTCGGCCCTTACGCACGAGGTTATGCGCCTAAGCGGCACCAGTCACCGCAAAACAACCGCTTACCACCCTCAAACGAACGGCCTCACCGAACGGCTCAACAATACGATCGCCGACATGATTTCTATGTATGTCGACGCGGACCACCGGAACTGGGACGCCATACTCCCTTACGTCACTTTTGCTTATAATACTGCGGTCCAGGAAACGACACGCTTCACTCCATTTCGTTTAGTACATGGTCGCGAAGCCACAACCATGCTGGATGCAGTGCTGCTTCCAGCTAGCGCTACCCCCTCTGTTATGGCTGCTGCCCAATTTGTTCGTTACGCTGAGGCCGCCCGCCAACTTGCTCGACAGAGCATCCGGCACCAGCAAGTTCACGACGCTCAGCGATACAACCTCCGCCACCGCAATGTGCGTTACCTGCCCGGCGAACAAGTCTGGGTGTGGAGTCCAATCCGCATGAGTGGACGCTCTGAGAAGCTTCTACGCAGATACTTTGGCCCCTACGAGGTGCTCCGCCAGCTCAGTCAAGTTACCTACGAAGTTCTTCCCCAAGGAACAGTTCGCTCTTCTAGACGGCCGACCTCCGAAGTTGTCCACGTCGCTCGGATGAAGCCGTACCACGCCCGCTAGCCCCTCGCGCGTGTCTGCACCACACGCCAGACACGTGCGACTACCCTTGTGGTCCTGCCTGCAATTTCTACCACACCGAGTCGGTGTCTTCAAGAGAGGGGGAGCAATGCTACGCTACTAACTACTCTAGTGGCGCCATACAGCGGCTAAACTGCATTTCCTGGCAGTTGGCAAGCCTTGAGCCGTCTCGGGGCTAGATGCTTCGTCTTCATCTCTCGTGCTGCCTGCTGCCTTGCGCGTTCCAACCTCTTGCGCGTCTAATTAAAGCAAGTAAACCAGCCCTGATTACGCCAACCGTTTCTCAGTGACAATATATATATATATATATATATATATATATATATATATATATATATATATATATATATATATATATATATATATATATATATATATATATATATATAATCAAATAAATAAATAATTGGGCTGTTTACTAACTTTCATCACGACTTTCTGCGAACTTGGTCTAAAATTCAAAAATTTTAAAGTTTACGCTAACGCTTAAGGATGGTGAAAAACGTACTGACCTTAGGTGCAGGCCACTGGACGTATATTTAAGATTAAAGATAACGGCTAAGTTCCGCCACGATCCTGATTACCTCAGAGCAACTGGATCAGTATCAATGATGTTATTGCTTTCAGCGAAAAGAAATCTTGCCGAATGGCGCAAATGATGCAGAATATAATTCACTCGAGAAATGTCGACATCCAAACAGCAGCTTTTCCGCCGCAATATTCAAAAAAGAAGCATTCACCTTTGAAATCTTCTTCTCCTTAAGTCTTTCCACGAAGAAATATGCAGGCAACCAGTGAAGTAACACACACCGTGCTAGAAAAAATAAAAGTAATAGTAGAAACCTGTCCCGAGGAAAGTTCTGCAGCAATATATATATATATATATATATATATATATATATATATATATATATATATATATATATATATATATATATGAGTGAGCGATAGAAATATATGTGTAGTTCTTGTTGTTCTTTCAATGCGCGGATGTTTATCCCCTTCAGTGACGATCTAGTATCCAGTCGGAGGAAAATATCAAACATTTCAAATTTTTGTAAGAAGTATGGCTAGATTGCTGAAAAAAATTCCATCCTGCGTGATAACAATTATGCAATTTCTCTTTGGTCGTGGTATCTCCACGTGATGAATCTTGACTGTTATG
The DNA here is from genome assembly GCF_052857255.1 of Amblyomma americanum. Taxonomy (NCBI): domain Eukaryota; kingdom Metazoa; phylum Arthropoda; class Arachnida; order Ixodida; family Ixodidae; genus Amblyomma; species Amblyomma americanum. The sequence continues at coordinate 2,239,032 of NW_027526484.1, forward strand.
AGTGCACTTCTTTTGAGTCGCTGCAGTATAAAGAAGACTGTGTATAAAATACACAGCTTAATTTAGGCTTGTGTAACAAAAGTAAAAACGGCATTAATTTTTACCCAAACCACACAGAAAGACCAGACAGGACGGGCGCTGACTCCAACTATTCCTATAGAAAGCCACATGTTGCATATATATAGCCCGAAGAAGGTAAACGCATGCGCATTTCTTATATGGTAAAAAAGAAAAAAAAGGAGAAAAACCAACAACAATAACAAACTCACACCCACACTCAGACAAAACCTTCTCATTATCACGTATTTTTTAGCAATCTATGCCCACTTTCTCGTAGGGAGATAGAAGAGGTGCTGACGCACATGCCACCTCTCTCTTTGATAAAAAAGGCTTCTGCCCATTTCCGAGATAATCTATCTTTGCTCCTAGCTAGAATTTTAATCTCGCCAAGTCATGGCTCACAGTTTTTGTTTTTGTTTTTATCAATGCAGGAGCGGCAATGAGCGGGCAGGTTTTCGGACGAATCTGATGCGTTCCCTAACGACCTTTTATGTTCGCCTGCACGCTCGTTTACGCAGCGTCCAGTCTGGCCGACGTACACCTTGCCACATGCAAGGGGGATCTCGTAGACCACTCCTGTGGCCCACCTTACATAGGGCTTCGAGTGCCTCTTTCCACACCCAAATGTTTCTTTGGCACCGCTGCTAACCTTGAGCACATCTTGGCCAATTTGCAGAGGGCGGAGAAGACCATGGGGACTCCGTACTTGTTGCCAACTCGTTTTAAATTGTGGGACACCTTGTGAATTGTGGGACACCTTGTGAAGATCCCCCTTGCATGTGGCAAGGTGTATGTCGGTCAGACTGGACGCTGCGTAAACGAGCGTGCAGGGGAACATAAAAGGTCGTTAGGGAATGCATCAGATTCGTCCGAAAACCTGCGCGCCCATTGCCGCTCCTGCATTGATCAAAACGAAAAAAAACTGTGAACCATGACCTGGCAAGATTAAAATTCTAGCAAGAAGCAATGATCGATTATCTCGGGAATTAGCTGAAGCCTTTTTAATCAAAGGGAGAGGTGGCATGTGCGTAAGTACCACTTCTATCTCTCTACGAGAAAGTGAGCATAGGTTGCTAAAAAATGCGCGATAATGAGCAGGTTTTGCCTGAGTGTGAGTGTTTTTTTGTTGTGGCTTTTCTCCTTTTTTTTCTTTTTTGTCATATAAGAAATGCGCATGCATTCACCTTCTTCGGAATATATATATATATATATATATATATATATATATATATATATATATATATATATATATATATATATATATATATATATATATATATGCAACTTGTGGCTTTCAAGAAACATAGTTGGAGTCAGCGCCCGTCCTATCTGGTCTTTCTGTGTGGTTTGTGTAAAAATTAGCGCTGTTTTTACTTTTCTTACACAATGTTACACCAAATAGCCCAGCAAGAGGTACTCGTAATTTAGGCCTTTTAAAACACTGATCAAGCCAAAACAAGCGAACAAGTACACATACCGTACGTTCCAAAGCCACTGCCGCTTGTGTGAGACACGGATGAGTCCATCTTAAATGGTTTTATGGGTCTGCATTCAAAGTATTCGAACTATACACTCTTGACATTCATGGCTCTTTATACAGGGAGTCCCAGCTAACTTTAGCCAGAGTTTAAAAATATGCCGCAGCACTTAAGGACGAGGCCACCAATTGCATGTTGATGCGTCTTTTATGGTGCAAGTCATGTTGTTTTTATATTGTGCTTAATTGCGTAAATAGCCCAGATTAATAAACCGACTTCGCAAGCAATATAGACAAAAAATTCCAATTAGAAAGTTGTAGAACGGTCCCCTAAACGTCCAAATGAACAGTTTTTAACTTTTCATCTATTACGTACTACCTTTTTTTCCGCTTATTGCAGATTCCCGCGAAATAGAACAAAATACCACGTAATATGTCTGGTTGCCCGCCGCGATTGCAGTGCTGTCAAGCGTGTGCTGTCGCGTAAAAGGTGACAGGGCTGCGACGCAGCAGCTGGCTGTGCGATGCGGTATGCTTCCCTCGCGGTGGTTCATGATAGCAATAAGCAGACGCAGCCCCTATAGCTTGCGCTGGCGTAAATCGCACAGCCAGCGCCTGCGTCGCAGCCCTGTCACCTTTTAAGCGGCAGCCCACCGGGCGAATTAAACTGTTCGTTAGTAGGCGGAACGTTTGAAACCACTGCAATCGCGGCGCACAGGCGAACATGTCACGTGGTATTTTTTGTATTTCGCGGGCATCTGCAGTGAGCAAAAAAACAAACACGTAATAGGCAAAAAATTAGAAACTGTTTAATCGGACGTTTTGAGGACCGTTCTACAACTTTCTAATTGCAATTTTTCGTCTCTCTTCAAGCTTGCTAAGTTGGTTAACAAATTTCGACAAATTATGCAGTTAAGCGCAATACAAAAAATAGTGCGGCTTGCTCCATACAATAGCCAGCAACGTGCTTTTGGTCGCGTAATCCAAGAGTGCCGGGGAATATTTTTAAACTCTGGCTAAAATTAGCTGGAAGACCCTGTATATCTGCAGTAACCGAAGCCGACACGAAAGTAGCGTAAACAGATCTGTTCTTTTTGACTGAATGAGTTACGCCTCTTTGTCCTACCAAGGGCCTTAGCCACAAAAGAGGGTTGTCCATGGGAAACCAAAACGCTACCTGCATAAAGTGGATGATAAAAACGAGGGTTCGCGATGATGACATCTTTTGAAAAGGAGAGAGAAAGATTTCCTGACAAACGTTTCGGCCTGCTTACTTTATGCTAGTACCAAATTTTAAGTGTTTTCCTAGTTCAGAGCTGGCTGCTGCTTGTCAAAAAGCAGACATCGCCTCTAATTTTGGCAAAGTTGTTAATCTAAGCGCCAATGTACACATTCAGCGCGAATGTCAAATCGTAAACACAGAAATTTGCTTATCAAGCATCTGTCACATTTATACAGTAGGGTTGGCACACGACAAAACTTTACTTAAAGAGGAGTCAGCAGTGAGTTTGTGTTAGACTGGGATCTAATTACTCACGTGTTTAGCTCCAACAGCAGCACTGAATGCAACACAAGGATGTTATCTTCGTTCACGCCCACAAAAATAAATTCAATAGGGTATGTGAAAAGCTAAATTGTGAAAGTCTTGATATTGCATCGGTAGCTCAATGGGGACTTTCTGTGGCGTAAGCGGCGTTGGTGTTGCCCATCCGTAGCTTGCGGTGACCAAACACGCTTGCGACTAGGAACGCTATCCTAGTAATCCCATGTTATCCTGATCGTGCGCGAAGTCTGCTGTCTCGAGAATATGTCCTGATTATTCATGGGACATATGTGTGCTTTCGAGTGGGCGCTGTCGTGGCCAAAAAGGGAGGGGGAGAAACGGCGAACCGGGCGCTGTGAGACCTTTCGCCTTGATAAAGGCGGGAAAACAGTTGCTTTTTGGAGAAGGTGCCCAAAATTGCGGGGACAAAATGGTACATCCCTAGGGTGCCTGCTGTTGACAACCCGTTATAGTCGCCATTTTGTATGCTGCCATTCTTAAAGATTTTTTTGTTTATGGGGGTTTAACGTCCCAAAGCGACTCAGGCTATGAGAGACGCCGTAGTGAAGGGCTCCGGAAATTTCGACCACCTGGGGTTCTTTAACGTGCACTGACATCGCACAGTACACGGGCCTCTCGAATTTCGCCTCCATCGAAATTCAACCGCCGCGGCCGGGATCGAACCCGCGTCTTTCGGGCCAGCAGCCGAGCGCCATAACCACTCAGCCACCGCCATTCTTAAAGACGAGTTGCGCACACATAAAAGACAGACACAGGAAGAACACAAGAAGACGGAAAGTGCTCAAACTTTCAAATGATTTTGTTAACAGCACAAAGGCTTATATAGGCAGTGTGCACTCGTGCCTAAAAGGAGGAAAACGAGAGAAGGAAGGCAAATGAAGCCTGTGCACAGGTCAAAAAAAGATGCGTAGGAGCTTCTTTCCCGTATTGTACTGCATTACGGAAGTATCACTGATAAAGTCATCGCTTTTTCATTTCATGTGGTGCGCTTATAAAAGCTCACGCGCTAATTTTTCTCTGCTGCTGCCCAGAATCTTAACGCTCTTGCGCTGTGGCTCACACCCTGTACATGCAATGGAATGAGCGGGCAAGTTCGCTCCTTCTCTAGCCCGAATTGACCGAGCATGCTAAAGTGATGTTTCATTAGGCGTGGAGTTCATGAGGACAGGGAGGCAGACTATCCGTACTGGCGATCGTTAATGTTTATTTACATGTGCTCACAACACACCGATTGCAACTAACGCAAGATTGAGCTTTCTTGTCAGAATGAGAAGAAGAATCGGTGAGAAGAGTAGTTGAAGAGTAGACGTATTTAAGAAAAATGGGAGGATGTTTCAGCTTCGTCTTTAAGAGTGGAACGCTACAGCGTGTTGCAGCGCTGCCAGGGAGTGCACGGAACGCCATCGCCTTGCCCGTTGGACAAATTTCTCGGAGTCTCTAAGAGGCCTCTAAAAAGAACACAGACGCTGCTCCAAATTAGCACACGTAGACGGCTGTAGTTCCATGACACCTGTTCAGAAACGAACGACACTACTCCGACACAGAAAGATAGCCTACGCGCGGGCCATCTGCCGGGCCAGCGCCGTGTCATGGCGAAGGGGTTTTCAGGGGGTGTCATATGATGGCGCTACTACTGCATGCCAAGCACGGAGGAAATTTGCCGGAAACGCATGACATTCGCCTGATTCCGACAACTGTAATTTACATGCTCATAATTACTCATTTATATCTCAGTATAGATCTCGAACGTACTTTTCCAGGAAACCCGTGCATTCACTAGACGCGCCTTCATTCTTGTTCAAACGTAGAGCTGTCATGGCGGAATGGAAGCGTCCCCGTTTCGAACGCCAAAGGCCCCGGCTAGATTCCCGGCCTTGACCAAGTTATTTTATTCATTGAATATAAGTGCATTTTTACGCAGCTCCGAATATTTCCGACGCATGGTGTGCACAACAAATTCTATAACGCCGACAGCTTTTCGATCAAACGAGCTGTATTCGCGCTCGCAAGAAATTGAGATCGGCTTGTGTGCCCACTGTCACCAGGATCAACGCGATCATTCTCCCTCGGCGCCTTAACTGGTCTGTTTTAAGGCGATCGGCCTTTAGAAACACACTCCAACCGGCGTTGCGTTCGGAAGTAGTGATATCATGCATGCTTGGAGGGAGCGCGTTGAGGATGACTGGAGGGCAGCACCGTCAAATGTAGACGAAGGGATCGCGACGGCCTGAAACGGACGGTGCAGTCGGTACGTGCCGAAGATAATAGCATGGGAGGAGTGAGGGCACGCTGCGGTCTCTGATAAGCTCAAACAAACGTCCCGTTAGTTTATGCCATATTGGGTGCGCCGCACTACACGTGTGATGTGGCTATAGCTTACTTTTAAATCGTTGGATTTGGCTTGGTGAAGAATGTGACAGTTTTCGGCTATGGTAGGTATATTGACGGGGAGGTCGCCTTCAGTTGTGCCAGGAAAGCTTCCTTATATCACTATCGCATAAATGCTGGCGGAATCCGGTCAGTACACGTGCTGGGGATATCACCGATTTAACCGCGGATACCGCCCGTGATGCCTGTTGTTGTTGTTCCCCTGATAGTAATTATATGATGCGCTCTGCGCAGTCAACGCTTAATGTCCAGTACGTAAACACAAGTGGCAGCCCCCACCGTCGCAAGGTGCGAGGGCATATTAGTTTTGCAGCAGCAAAAAATCGCTGCAACTATTTTGAATTATTATGTTCTCAGCTTGTCTCTATGACTGTATATTGCTGAAGAAACCGCGCGTGTCTTACTCAAAAGGCATTTTTGAAACTTTTATGGCACCACACCAAACGTGCGTCCATCTAGCCCAACCACACAGGAAAATTACTCACTCATCACCTCGGACAATAATTCAGCGGTCACAAAATTTGCCAGCCTTTCAAGCGGCCTGATTTGTCGAGTACAACACCTGACTACGTGGTGACTACACCAACATTGCATGAATTATATTGCAGGAGTTTCTCCCATACATCGGCATGCGTCACCATTACCAACTTCACGCACTGCAATCTCTGCCATGTTTCGATTCGGTAGCGGCACCCTTCTGCTTCGTGTTATCGCGCCTGTACGAGGTGAAACACGCTGCCAGGATTGACCTTTTTTTGGAATGGCGGATAATCAGGCGATTCCTACTCAATACACTTCGGCGTTGTACATAATACTACTCGCATGTTATGGTGCGACAGCGTTGGAGTATTAAGTAGGTTGTGGGTGGATAATGAACGTGGCTATTACCTAGCACGCGAGAGATCTTCAAAAATTTAATGCACTTCTCGTTAAAATGTGAAGAGAAACGTATTAATCTGAAGTGATAGGAAGTAAAGTAGCTATATGACTTTGTCTAAGTAGAGGTGCCTCTATTTAGTTAGCGCAGCATAAAGACTTTGCCACTTTGCTGATCCTCGAGCGGCATTCTTTGCCTGTTTAACTTGTACTATTATTCAGTAATCGGTGATTATTAGTGTTCGCAGGTGCCTATTTTGTGTGCACTGCAATCACCCCGCGCATTCGGCATTTTTCATGAGAGAATTACGCTTAGCATGATTTCCTCCAAGGAACCCTCAATGATATTAGTAGTCTTCCTCATTGTCCTAGACTCCTTTATTTTCCTTTTCATTTTCCTGAAATGAAGAAACATGCTCATAATATCTCGTGTGCACAAATCCAGGAATTCTAGCATGCAACTCTCAAGTGGAAGTAAACACAAAGGATTATTAGAATGTTTTATATATCTTATTTCCGTCGGCTGGCTATTGGTGTATAATATAGTGCAAAAAATTGACTTCTTTTTTCCAGCGTGTCACCTGGGGAATGAAATCCCCAGCATTTTTTTTTAACTCACGTTATTGACTCTGTCAATGGAAAGATAAATGGCGTCATCTCGTTGCCGGCCACTTGCCATGTTGCCACGGAACAGCCTACGAGGGACAGCACCACGAAGGCAGCCACTGCTAGCCTTAGACTTCATCGTGAAAAAAAAGAAATCTAAATGCTTCTCAGGAGCCGGGCATGCGCCTCGCTCACACTGGACAACAATATTTGGCCCCTTTTATGGCACCAGTATATTGATGACTTTCAAAAAATTCCTAGATCTGCGTGTAACATCTGCACGCATTTACATCTGCATGTAAGCGCCGCTGCAATACTTCTTGATGCACATTCTGGTGTTTCTTGTTTATTTATTCAGGATCCCTGGTGGCCAAAGTCGCGCGTTGTAATAAAATGTCACAGGTACCGCTGTTCTTGTTAACAAGCCATTTCCAAAATTTTGCCCCCCCCCCCCCTTGAAATCTGAACTCGGCCGATTTGAAATAAAATCAATATCCATCCATAATGGACCGTGCCCAACACGATGGTTACTTCCAAAAATGGCCTGGGTCATTTTCGAAATTAAGTAAAGCCAAAAATCAGTGCTTTCGCACTATAATACGTTTAACCAAGTTAAAACCCTGGCAACTTTGTTTCTTTGGTACCGTGACGAAACTCTAAACCGAACCTGCCTTTCTCCACCGAACCCTCTCTTCTCACTGGAATGATAAAGGGGCAAGCACTGGGCTTCCTTTCATCCCATGCGCAGCGTTAGTAGGTAGGTTTCTGAGTGTTACCGCACCACAGGCTACGCATATTCCAAAATGAGTGGAATAGGGTATGAGCGGCAATAGGGAATCAAACGTTTCTTACCTCTTCAGCAGCAGCAGAATAGGTAAACTGACAAGGAAGAACTGGAAGTCCATAGACAGGTACCATAAGTGTCCAAAAAGAGGCTGCAATCAAAACAAAACGATTATAGGTTCGCAGCCCATTGAGATCTGGCATATTTTGGTACGCTTAATCTATTCCTGTCTGAAGCGGCCGCTTTAGTTTCACAGTATATGATAATTACTAAATTATTTCGCATTTCTAACGTGGAGTTCCTTAGTTGTAGAAACTGAGGCTCACTTTTGTGAATCTTACCGGCGTTTCCAACATTCTTGGAAAAAAATGCTGAATATTGAAAAATTGCAAGGCAGTGTTATGGAAATATTGAGGATAAATATCGATTCTTCCTATGTCCAGCAAAATTTTTCTTTTACAATTTTTCTATCTCTCGCATGGAGCAGTTAAGACTGCCATAAAAACCAATGGGGAACGCTTTTTACGATCGCAAAATACGCTAATAGGAAAGAAAAACTAGTTTATAGGAGTTTGCGTATATATTGATTAGTATGGCGAAATGGTACAATATATGAAAAAACTGCGTTCATAAACTCTTTCCTGTTTAAAAAAGCTTTTGCCCAGAATGATTGGGTATGCCTTGGAAACGTGTCAGACCATTTAGAGATTTAAGCATGTGATTTCGTGGTAAGCACAAGCACTGCGGGAGTGAGAGGTCAAACTTAGTATCATAGAACATTACTGGCAATGCACTGGTGGTTTTCTGCACTCTACGATAAATTCGTGAATCAGCCGACGCACTCACAGAGGTAATGAGACTGGCTCGAAGAGTTGTGAGGGAAACGATAGGCCGCAGCTCAAACTTTGATCTATATGTCTACTTTCTGCGGCATGCATATATCATTTTCTAATATGTGCAGCGGCCGGTATAAATTATGTTTCATGGTACAGAGAGGAAAATTACAGCATCTGCAGTGACCTTAAAGTCGTAATTTTTCACTTGTAGAAGCAGATACAGCCACTGTCTCTGAAATTCGTCCTTGAACTTGTGGAAGTACCCCTTATCGTCTGGTCCGGAGGTGATAAGAGGCATCAGGAAAATACACATGAGGACGAAGAACAGCGGAGCCATGGTTCTGCAAAAGAATTCGTTTTGTAATAACTTGCTGAAGCACATTCGAGAATGAAGATGCTCAAAGTGAGACGTTGCAATCGGCTAATGCTATGGGTGAGCTGAATCGGAACCGAACTCAGGCCTCTGCCTTTTTTCCCCATAGAACAACGGGGATGACCCGTCTGCGAAGCGACACAGATTGCTTAATATTTTGGTGAATTAAATCTTGGTATCAATAGCCGCGGCTGTTTGGCAGAAATTAAAGCGACGATCTGGGGCCGCGGGCCGTGTCAACGCCTGAGTGAACGGCGGGAACCTGAACCATCCAACAAGCGAAAAAGAGCACAGGAGATAACTAAAGTAGTAGGGCGCAATACAATATTTATAGGATAGAACTTATGAGGATAAAGAGCAGATGTGCAGAGACACAAGTATGCAAACGGCTGAAAAACATCACCAAAGGCTCATTCACACTCGGCCATCCGGAGGCGAGAGTGAGCGAAATCCGTCGGCTACAGCGTCGCCGCTCGCGGCGTACGGAGATATGGTTAGCGAAGATCATAAATCGACGCTGTCGACTTACCATGCGTACGCACGCTCACGTACGCTAAAAGCAGGTATTTTGCCGGGCGTCACGCCGTTTATCGTAGTCCGACATTTAGTTCAGCGTATGCAGAGACGCAACGATAAGATCAGCCTAGTGGCGCCCTCTGGTTCTGGGGATGGGAACAATTTGTCAACAAACGGACGCTCCTCTTAAGTGGCAGAAGCGTCACTCTGAATAAAAAATAAAGCAAATGTATAAATTATACGTTTTCTTATAGGTGAGATGAGACGAAGCGGAAGATCGGTGCCCCATTTATGGCCACCCAACGCACTGAAAACAGCAGTAACAGCGACGAATTAAGTCCGAAGTGAGGGATACTGCTTCGAAGGGCACCGCCATGTTTCTCGCCGCGGGAATGCAACTGCCTACTCACATACCTATTGGCCGATGGGAATCGGCGGAATTTTTCCGGCAACAGAAATCGGTCTTGGGCCGACTGATCTTGCCGTGCTGCTATTCTTTCCTGTTGGCGCCAAAAGCGTCCGAATTAGCTTCGCTCGCCGAGTTTTTGGACAAGTGTGAGCGGGCCTTAAAGAGACACTAAGGAGAAATTGAATTTGGCTTGTATCGATAGAAAACCACCTCCTCAACACAAAAACATCACTCTATCTGAAAACAAAGCTCTCGTAAGTTAGAAAAGAGCAAGAACTAAAATACAAGTATCGCCCCCAAAGGCCAATCTCGCAAGTACAAGCGTGATCATGAAGTAAAACAAAAGCTCCACAGACCTCCGAGGCTGACAAACTTGCATGAAATGTATATGCTTGATAAATGTTGAAGTATAGAAGTCTTGTTTTGAAAACACGAGTGCACTTTGAGCACGCGAGGAAGACGGGAAAAAAAAGACAACCTCAATGTTGGAAATCAAAGAACACCTGCCACTGACGGCCAGCTGAGTTTCCGTACGCTTTGGGGTGCTTCGCGGCTATGCGTGTTGCGTGCCCGCACGGTTTCGTTATGCGCGTCGATACACAATGGCGGAGCAGCAGAGCACCTCCAAGTGCCTGTCTAAGTGCTCCTCGGACGAAGTTCGTGCAATGGCACGCAACTGCGACAAGGAAATAGAGCTGCGCGTAACCAGTGTTGAACGTGTATTTACGTTAGCAAACGCACCGCTTGGAGTGTTCACTTCGTCAACGCACCAAGACGCAGGGCTGCAGAACCAGTCCTACGAGGAATATTATTACAGAATTTAAATATGCCCTCACGTACCAGTCACTACACATCAGTCGAGACGGTGGCTCAGCGGTGACAGCGACGCCGCCGACTCCTCTGCGCGAGGACTTTCTTGCCAGACCCGCCGCCTCAGTGCTCAAAAGCATCGCGTGCAGTGTCGGGTTGAGATCGCTGGAAGCAGGCCGCAGAACATCGTTGTTGGAATCGGGAACTGGATCTATCGTAATGTTGGTGGAAACGTGAACGAAGCGGTGATAGCTGAAAGAGGCCTTCACCGTTCGGCCGGCAGTATATTTAATTTCGGCTGCTGCTAAGCAGGAGCTCAGCGCTCGCCGTCAGCAATCACAGAGTACTCGTTTCCTTTTCCGCCGTTTTACGTCCTTCTTCTCATACATTTCTTCATCAGAGAGTACCGAGTTTGAATCGTAGCGGAAGAAAAAAGTTTTCAACATCCAATTCTAATCTCTTAGCAATAATTGCAGCTTTCGCTGCCGGACAAGCGGCAAAAAAGTCACAATTTGCCGAACTATCAAATTTTAGTAAGAAAAAAAACATCGATAGCGTTACCCTCAGTAACTCCAAGGCGAGGGCGGAGCCATGCGTTGGAAGGAAAGAAGCACGGCGTTCTTAGCGCTGTCTGAAATACTGGTACGAAACGGGACCCCCTGGCAAGCGCTAACGTCACTCATACTCCGACTACCGCTGATGGAGCTACGTAGCCGTTGAGAAAAGCACAGGTGCATCCAGCGACCTCACAGGTAGAGCAGATTGAAGCAAAACGTTCAACAAAATACAGGATGGGAGAGACACGCGGGGAAGCGCTGGGGTGCTCTGCAAGGACCAGTGTCCACTGTCTCAGCACTCGTGGCAACACGCGCCAGCAACGGTACGGCAAGGCACGCGCCGTCGTTTCGAATCTAAGATCATTTTCCTTGAGATAAGGATGCTGTCTTGGCTAAAACCTTGAAGACATTTCATTTAAATATGCTCCCCGCACTCCGCTCGATCTTAATATGCTCTATGCTTTTATAAAATTAATAAGAAGCTAGTAAGAGCCTCTGTTTACTATCTCTGAATTAAGCATTACTATTTCTTCAATTACTTTGACTGCTTGTTGCTATACCTACCTGGAAAATCTTTGCTACCTCCGTGAAGGCAGAGCTTCCGCCTTCCTGCCTTGTTTCTACCTCACTAATAAATCTTTACTACGAGCTCAAAGAAGGGCACTGACGGCGCTGACGGCACTGACTCTTGTTGCTCCTTATTACCTTGCTAGTAATTGGTAGAGAGAGGTTAGTCAGATAGTCCTCACAAAGTGAACAAGGCTGGGCAAATCTCAGTGTTTTGTTTAAACAAATCTTGCACATGGTAAGAGCACTTACTAGCACTTCATACCGCCGATTAATCGCTTCTTTCACTCTACCCTTCCGCCCCGACCTGTCCTTTACCCCTCCAATGACAATTTTGTTCAATTTAAATTTATCTTTTGCCCTGCTTCTCTTCCCATCACTTCTCAGGATCACGTGTCTTCCGCATTCCTTTCTACTCACCCCCCCCCCATTTTGCTTTCATGCTTTATCTGCTTGCTCTTTTTCCTTTATTGTAAGTTTTTCCCGGGTATTTCGTTCTGCCAAGCTGACTAATCCTTTATAAGTTTTTCAGATCAAAGCAGCCAGTCAATCAACGCCACATGTGGCAGCTGGACATTGCCTTTCAAGCCCACGCTCGCTATCTCTCCACGCTCTACTCCCAGGGATTCCTTTCTGCTGAGCTGGAATTTTTCTTTTCACAGTCTTGCAGGTCAACCGGGTAATCAAATTTATAAGCCATCATGCCTGGACAAGATTTGTCCTTCCCGTCATAACAACATTAACACTTCATACTCTCCTCCCCCTCACGGGACCTTCCTCCTCGGAGGCATGACCCTATTTAAACCCCGCCAATAATGAACGCTTTGCCCAGATAAAGACAAGTCCTCTTGTCGAAACGTTGGAAAGCACCCCGAGGTTTTCGCTCCCTTGTTCACTTTGTCTAGTAATTGTTCGTTTCACCCTTCTAAAAAAGGTTAAGATAAATGGCAAAGACGGTAGTGTGAATAACATGGTTTTTTAATGGAACGTTCTTGCAGCCTAATGTGGTTGGACACATTTTCCCATTTTTCATTCGCAGGTTGAAAATCAAGCGCAGTAACTTAGCTCAACAGGTATATGTAAAAGCCTTTCGAGGGTCAGTTTGTCGAGGCGTAGAAGTGAAGATGGGATTATTCAGTGCCTGTGCAATGAATTTGTTGCGTTTGTGACTGCCTTTCAGATCTTAGTTTATTTTTGCGCAGCTTTGCCTGTACCTCGTACTGATTTTCACTTGATGTCATTGCCTCTCATTGCCTCTCTCTTTCAACGTTTTAAGCTAAAATGATTTGTACTATAGCCGCACCGCGTCTCTACTTGACACTTTCACCACGGGAGCAATTTTCGAAGCCATAAATGCTGTGCATCATGGACCACCGGTGGGCCACCTTTAATTTTCTTGGATGCGTCTCGACAATTCACAGGCAGCGGCGGTTATGCGAAATTCTTGGAACCGCCAACAGATGGCAATGTAGACCTATTTGAAAAATCAGAGCTGTACCACGGCTGCATCGTGCGTCTCAATATTCGTGGCCGCACAGCATACTCACGACTTGTGTCAACGGCGACTCGAGACGCAGTAAATGTGTTAAGCACGTAAGCTGCTGTCACCATAGAGGCGGTAGCTCTCGTTGATTTTGAGCACTTATCCCAATTATTGCGTGACTCTTATGTTTTTGAGCACTGCGAAATTAGTACGTACCTGCAGCTGACTATACCAGGAACAATATACGCAGAAAGCAGTTACTAGGTTTTAATTCCTGAGGGTCACTACCTTTATTTAAAAGGGTACAATGCGAAATCGCCGGAATAAAATTGCCTTTGGTACACACACCGAGTACTTTTATACATTAACTTCTCCAAGGTCGTAGCAGATAGGTGTTTGTATTAATGCATATTTGGTTGGGGCTGTAATGTGAACAGTGCTTTCGCACACACGTTGGTATCGGTTACTATGATTTTTTCACAGTCATTCAGTAGGAGTTGATATATAGTTTTGCTGATATGGCTATTTCTTGTTATTTTCAAGGGTTACTAAATTTTACCACAACGCACCTTACTTTCACTAACTTGCATGGCAGTAGCAAACTGGGCGAAGAGTTACCAGCTTTTTGTTAATAAGCACTACGACATTTTTTTAAGGATCTAGTGTCACGGTTTTGCAGGCAGAAACAACATTTCAAGAACACTAATAATATTGTATAGCGTTACTTTCACAAATTCTCTCTCACTTAGTTACTTACTTTCACTACTTTGTAAGTTATTATCGTTTGGCTTGGAATAGTTTATCGGGTGTTTAACGTCAGAAAGCGACTCAGGCAATGATGGACGCCGTAGTGAAGAGCTCCGGAAATTTCGACCGCCTGGGTGTCGCGAATTCGTAACGCGTCCCCGACTTTCCAAAGCGGAACGCCATTGCGTGCAGATTCGAGCAAGAGAACAAACAGATCAAACAAAACAAAACGAAGCCGTATTTATAATTTAAAGGAAAAGAGCCAATAAGAAAAGCAAACAACAATAAAACACACTATACACGCGTACAAAACTGCAGGTCCAAGGAAAGCATTCACCAGATATTGAGCGTCCCGGGTGAAGTGGGGATGCCTTGCCGACGGGATGGACCGCGGGTTGATGAACTGCGACGCGTCGCTGGCGTTGCGTCGACGGAAGCGGCGAAAAAGAGCCAGGTGGTACTAGCAGCGGAGAGGATCGACTCCAGGAAGACGCCGGTGGTCTCCCGTCAACAGCCCGAGGAACTTGGCATCAGCAGGAAAAGCGTAGCCAGGACCCGTCGACGGTGTCTCGAAACACCGGAGGTTTAATGCAGGCAGGGGTGCCTTTCGGCAACACGGACCCTCAGTTCATCGGCTGCCACCTCGATGGTTGCAAGGAACGCAGTAGGCTTGCGTCGGTGATCGAAGGGAGGGCACGGCAGCACGGATCCAACGTCTGACGGCTGCCACCTCCACGCTTGAATGACACGATCTCCGCTGCTGTCTCTCTTCACACCTCGGTATCTGACACGTCAGCTCTCCGCTGCTCGTGCTCGCCACGCTCTTCGTCGCCGTCACCTCGCACAAACTATTCGCACGCGCACACGCGCAACTGTGGGCTGGCACGTGCAGCGCTTCGCTATTGACGCACCACTGTGGACGCACCGCGTTCGAAAATCCCCCGACGATCTCATGGGCACATTGCAAATGCCCCCCCCCCCCTCTCCCTTCGGAAAAGTTTTTCACATAGAAAGAACTGCCGTTGGTGCACACAAGGCTTATGTTCATGTGGTAAACGGACAAGTTAGATGCTGCCGGTCACCGAAGGCACTTTTGACAGTGACACATGGAGGCACATGGAAACGCGCACAGAAGGAAGATGGGGTCAAACCTTATACATCTGGCAAAAGAGAAAATAAAATCAGTAGAAAAATATCAGACACTAACTTTAAACATGTCTGTGCGATGAAGGTGAATATGTACCCACTAAACAATCCATAATTGGAGAACGAAGGAAGAAGAAAGAAAAACAAGCCACAAACACTACCACACTGCATTTGCACAGGTAACCATTGCAAGCACCGGATAGTAGCACTGTACATTGGGCATTACCCGCCGGCAATTTGAAAACGACTCATGCAATCGGCGCCTACGTTTTCGGAGTCCTTGATGTACTTTACACTAACGGTATATACTCTTGTAATGTTAAGCTCCAACGCAGTATACTGCTGTTCAATTGATTTGCCTTTGTTAAGTATTGCAAGAGTTGATGGTCAGTGTGAATGATGAAGAACGTCCTGTGCAAGAATATGTGGAATTTCTCAACCGCCCAGACTATCGCCAAACACTCGCATTCAATTGCTGAGTAGAGAGATTTGCAAGGTAACTGTCAAATCGCATATGATAATGGGTGGAGGATTCCATCATGCTCCTGCAAAAGACCGGCGCCTATGCTGACCTCGGAAGCATCTCTGCGAAGCATGAACTACACACTGAGAATTGGAGCTCTTAATACGGGCCTGGAGGTTAATACGTTCTTGAGCTCGTCAAAAGCGGTTTGCCGTTGTGGTGTCCAAGAGACAAGGTTGCGTACATTTTTGCGTGTCATCTTCACGAGCGGTTGGACTTTGTCGGCATAGCCTGGGATGAACTCGTGGTAGTATCCGGCAGGCCCAAGTAAGGAATGCACTTGCTTCTTCGTCTTTGGAAGCAGTATGTTGACAAGCTTTTCCACCACCGTTTCCAACGGTCGGATGGTTCCTTCTCCAAGCTGGTGTCCAAGAAAAGAGATGCTAGTGGCTCTGATTTCACTCTTCTGCGGCTTTATCGTGAGGCCGGCCTCGCACACCCTGCTAAAGAGTCTGTTTAAAGTCCAAAGAGCTTCTTCCCAGGTAGAGGTCGCTACAATAACATCGTCGATGTAATGAACGACATTGTCTATGCCTTGTAAATGAATGCGCATCAGGCGCGTAAATGTAGCCGATGTTGTCTTAATGCCGAAGGTCATATAGACAAAGTGATAGTGACCAGATTGGGTAGATAACGCTGTTTTTGGTCTCGAAGCTTCCTCCAAGGGTACTTGCCAGTAGCCTTTAGCAAGGTCAAATTTTGAAAAGTACACCTTGGTTCTAACCTCACTAAATATTACATCTCTCCTTGTAGTGGGGTCTGCATCAAACAGAAGAACTTCAATGATGCGTCGAAAGTTGATGCAAGTCCGATAGGTGTTGTCTTTTTAATCAGAACGAGGGGGAATTGTATGGAGATATTGAACGTTCATTGACCCATAATTTGATCATCTCATCTAGCTCCTTTTCGACCACATCCTTCATGGTAAAAGGCAACGGGTATTGCGGGGTATTCACGAATTCAGAAATCGAGAGCCTGAGTTGACACTCCACTATATTAGTCTTCCCGGGAATCTCGGAAAAGATGTCTGCATACGTCTTAAGTAAGCTGCGAATCTCCTGATGTTGGTCATCGTCGAGCTTGATGGAGATTTGCACGGCTTCAATTCCTTTACTGTGGTCCGTGCTAAGGGTAGGCAGTTGTTCGTCAGAGTCACCTTCTTCGAATACGACGTAATATTACGCCTGCACGGTCTCTTCGGACGCACGCTCTTCTTACCATTTGAGAATATTGATGTAAATTGGTTCTGAGTGTGGCCCAAGTCGATCCAATAATCCACGTCGTTCTTTTTGCCAGAAACCACGAATGAACCTTTCCACTGCATCAAGAGTTTATTTTGGCTACTCGGCAAAAGAATGAGGACATGATCTCCAACCCTTAACTGCCGCGTCTTGCTGTTCCTCTCATAGTATCTCTTCGGAGAGTGTTTGACACGCAACAAATTTTAATGTGCCGCCCTCACAGTTTGGTCGACACGTTCTCTTAGATCGAGAATGTAACCGTATGTCGTCTTCGTGTCTGCTCCAAGCTCTTCCCTTGTCCAGAACTTTCTGAGGACTGTGAGCGGTCCTCGCACATGTCGTCCAAATATCAACTCAAACGAAGAAAGCCCAGACTCGCTAGCGGCACCTCTCTGCATGCGAACAGAAACGGAGCCATATAATGATCCCATGTTTTGGGCTGCTCATGACTGTGCTTCTGCAGCATCTGCTTGAGTGTGCCGTTAAAGTTCTCTACCATTCTAATGCACATTGGATGGTAAGAAGCGTGCTGAGATGTTTCACCGCCAAGAGATCATTCAGCACTCTCATCATTTCAGAAGTGAAGCAGGAGCCCTGGTCGCAAAGGATCTCTCTCGGCAAACCTATTCGTGAAAACATCTCCACCAAACCCTCTGCCACGGTAGTTGAATCTATATTTGGCCGAGCCACGGCGTCGGGATACCGCGTGGCAAAATATACGAGAGTGAGAATATATTTATTCCATTTCACCGATGTGGGCGACAAGTGACCGACAATATCGACAGAGACCCGATCAAAAGGAGTGTAGATAAGAGGCATGCGTTAAAACGGAGCTTTCCCTACTTTGCCTTTCGGGCACGTCCTTTGGCACGAGTCGCACGACATGACATACCTCTTAATCTCCTCCTTCAATCCTGGCCGGTAGAATTCTTTCAGAACTCGATCTGTAGTCTTCTTATTGCTCTAATGCCCCGCCAACGGGTTTTTGTGGGCAAGCCTTAAAACCTGCGATCTGCAATACTTTGGAAGAACTACCTGTCGAGCCTATCTGCCAGAGGCTAGATGATAGAGGCGGTACAACAAACCCTTTTCGACAGAATACGAGTGCGAAGTGCCGTGCTTGCCGTGGAACACCTTTTTTACTTTCACCCAACACGCCTTCAATGACCCATCCTCTCTTTGCTTTTTTTCTAACATCCCATTGGTAAACCTCATGGGACGAACGCTTAAAGCAATATTTTCCCTCCTTCGTCCGGAAACTTCCTTTCCAGCCAACAGCACTTTTGGTCCTGGCCTTCACCACTTGCACTGGCAGCCTCGTCATTCACTATGCGAGGACATAATTTACCAACGCCCTCCGATCTCTTCTAATTAATGTCTGGATTTGACGGCTCACGGGCCTTTGGTAAATTTCAAATTATGACATCGATCGTACAATGGTGTCTCCATGCACTTTATCAGGGCCGTGCCAGTGAAATAGGGCGAAACGATATGAACTGCTGCCTCGGGCACTTCCAGATTGCTGCCGTCCACAATGAACACCGTATATCTCGAGCCGGTGAGCTGAGTCAGGAACTAGGGCTCTCCGCACAACCACGGTATTGCTCCCCGTGTGCGGTTAAACACGTACGGGTAGGCCTCGGAGCCCTCCCTCTGCAGGCATGTGTTGTGCGTCTGCAGGCTTTTTCAGGACAAGTCTGACCACCACCTTACCCTCAGCTACTTAAAGTCTACCTGCTCTTGAAGACACCGTTTCACGCGCAACACACACTGGCTGAACACAACAGGACGACTGCTTCGGGTTTTCGTGCTTACTTAAACAGGAACTTACTTCATGACCTGTTTTTTGGCAATAAATGCAATAAAGCTGTTTTCGTTTAAAGCGATAGTCAACAGCCTTATGTCTATGTCGGTTACAAATGATGCACCTACCTAACTTTGTACTTGATGGGATAGCCTGTTATACGTAGTGGCACAGACAGGGGCTTAATTGTTTACATTCTTTTTAGGCTGCCCCACAATACTTTCTGTCTACTTGATGGAAAATTCTTCCCTCTTGGGATGCCCACTTCGAACGAGTCTTTGAACGAAGACAAGTTTCTTTGCCGCTGGGCCTCTAGAAAGGTTGTCTGCTGCCTCAACCATTTTGTCCTGCGTCTTGCACTCTTTTTCTCGAAGGAAAATCACCAGACGCCTATGACAGTTCCTCATGAACTGTTCAACCACTACCAAGTCACGTAAATCATTGTACGTTGTGGCCGTTCCCGGCATCTCGACCCATCTGTCGAAAAAAGTGAACAAGCGTACCGCGTTTTGCTTGCCTGTTTCTTTCTAGCGGCTTACTTTCACGAAACCTTTTGCGGTACCCCTCTGCTGCGAACCGAAAATGTTGGAGCAGGGCTAGTTTTGCCTTATCATAACCCATTGAATCTGCTGGGGACAGTCGACTGAACACACGAAGAGTCTCCCAGTCAAAGACATACTCAGTGCTGTAGCTCATTTCTCCTAGGGCTAGCTGTGCCCTTCTGCGATACGCTCAAAACATTTAAGGTAAGCATCCAAATCATGCCTACGATCATCGAACGGCGGAATCAGCTTGTGTGGGCCAACCACTACTGACGGCCCCGGTGCGGGTTCTCGATTACCCTCACCGGCTTCTGTGAGCCTAAACTTGGAGCTGCAATATACGCTCTTCAGCCTCTGCTAGCGACTCTGCATGCTCGCATTCGGCTTCTGCTAGCGCCTTTTCATGCTTGTGTTGAGCATCGCGTTCGGCTTCATGTGCTGCACGTTCCTTCTCTTGCTCGGCAGCCAACCACGTGCGCAGCTCGGCGTCTTTCAACCCCAACTCTCTCCCTAACTCAATTAACTCATTTAGCGTGCTCATTGTTTCCATATTCTTAAAAGTATCTCTCAATATAAGTTAAATGGCTTCGCCCTGTCGCGCGGACGCCAATTGCCGCGAATTGTCGCGTCCCCGAATTTCCGAAGGGGAACGCTATCGTGAGCAGGTTGGAACAAGAGAACAACAGATCAAGCAAAACAAAACGAAGCCGTATTTATAATTTAAAGGAAAAGAGCCAATAAGAAAAACAAACAACAATAAAACACACTCAACACGCGTACAAAACTGCAGGTCAAAGGAAAGCGTTCACCAGATATTGAGCGTCCCAGGTGAAGTGGGGATGTCTTGCAGACAGGATGGAACGCGGGTTGATGAACTGCGATACGTCGCTGGCGTTGCGTCGACGGAAGTGGCGAAAAAGAGTCAGGTGGTACTAGCAGCGGAGAGGATTGACTGCAGGAAGACGCCGATGGTCTCCCGTCAACAGCCCGAAGAACTTGGCAGCAGCAGGAGAAGCGTAGCCTGGACCCGTCGATGTCGTGCCGAAACTACGGAGTTTTAATGCAGGCAAGGGTGCCTTTCGGCAGCACGGACCCTCAGTCGGTCGGCTGCCACCCCCACGGTTGCAAGGAACGCAGGAGGCGTGCGTCGGTGATCCAAGGGAGGTCCACGGCAGCACGACCCAACGTCCAAAGGCTACCACCTCCACGCTTGAATGACACGATATCCGCTGCTCTGTGTCCCTTCACCCCTCGGTTTTCTGACACGTCAGCTCTCCGCTGCTCGTGCTCGCTACGCTCTTCATCGCCTCACAAACACCTTTCTCACGCGCACAGGCGCAACGCTGGGCTGGAACGCGCAGAGCTCCGCTGTTCGATACACCACGGTCGACGCACCGCGTTCGAAAATCACCCGGTGTTTTCATGTGCACATCACACTGGGGTTCTTTAACATGCACTGACATCGCGGAGTACACGGGGCTCTAGAAATTTGCCGCCATCGAAATTCGACCGCCGCGGTCAGAATCGAGACCGCGTCCTTCATCTCAGCAGCCGAGTGCCATAACCATTGAGACACTGCGGCGGGGTTACTATAGTTTCATGCCAGTACAGCTTTACTGTTGGGCTCTTGTCTTTTGCACCGAACTGGTAACACCTACCGTGAGTGTGTAGGCTCATGAAGTGCTTTATTCTGAATGGGAATTTTTTAGCCACCAATATTTTTTTTTGTTCCCGAATCATGTACGTGCACAAGTTTGCCAACGCAGTTTCTTAGGTTGTGGCGTGGCAAGACGACCTACTTTGCCACACAGCACTGCTGACGCCGCTCATTCACACGTCTCTGTCACGGCTAAAGATTTTAGTCAGTTATTAAAAAAATGAAATAATTGTTTCATAACACAGCTCCTATCTAAGAGCAAAGAAAATAAAAAGTTTGGGCCTAAAATAAGTATCGTAAAATGCACAGCCTGCATTCAGGGCCTTATCTTAACTGCGGGTGCATGCAAGATTACGCTTACCTGATTACCCTTCTGACTATGGCAAGCAGGAAGACGATCACCCCATTCCTTTCTTGCTTGTACACAATGAAAGCTAAGAGAAATCCGCTGAAAGAAAGCATTGAGAATATAAGTACAATGGTGACTGGCTATACAAGAGGGAAGTATTTCTTCAGCACAAATTGCTGCAAACCACGTCTTCTGTACTGTGTACACTTTGTTCACTGATAGGTCACTGCGTGGACGGGAAGACTACTTAAAGGAAATGTTACTGTTGTCTTCTACGCACAGAACGTGTAACTGTGTCGCTACTACCACGTTGTCATCTGCTGTTCAGCGATACAGACTTGTTAACTGAAAACTGCATTACGCGCGGCAACTCATAATTCTGGCTCGAGACGTGGGTCTGCCTCTCTGATACCCTGCAGCACGGTTAAAGCTACAGCTGCGTGGTGTCGGCTAACCGGGTGGAGGTAGCCATGCTAGCAAAGTTAACCTTGGGAAAAGCTACTGCTGACGTAAAAATGGTACCTATTAATCTTGACACTCTTTTAAGAGGGAATTGTAAAAATGTAAAGGCTCCGGGCAGGCACGACCGGCTATTACACTTGATAAACGCTTTGCGGCATAAAACCCAAAATTAACCTGGTGATTCGTTAGCTTCTGTGTGCAAGATCGGCGAGTTATTGCTCACCGCAAAACTTTCTTTGGTGGCTGTCGAAATCACAGGACTTCACAATACCCGGCTCAGCAGTGATTCCCCTGGCTACCGTGATTGGACAGCGGATCGCCGCCGGCCAGTCTGAGGGCAAAATTATTTACGAGGATGCGCGAACGCTTTTATAAGGCCCGCCCAAAAGACCTAAATTCATGAGGTTGTTCGTACGTGAGAAAAGCTCATGATTTCTCAGTGCGGGTTCACCCTGGGAATCCCGACAGGAATCACAGATACGGCGGAAGCATCGGGAAATCACCAACTTTTATTTCAAAACAGCTGAGTGAACTTGACCCCTCACTGCATGATAGTTAGCAGCCGCTTCGATATTGCTATACAGCTTTATAACGGCTTCAGTAGAAGGCGTGCGAGGGCCTTCTCGCACAAGCTGGCATAAGTGCGGATGGCATATGTGTTGAATTAGGTGACTGACTGGGCCAGGCTATTGTACAATTTGATATAGATGGCGGGCCGCCTTGAGAAAAAGATGAAAAAGGGGCTGACTGAAATCAGCCCCCCATACGAAGCCCCAGCTCCCACACTATCAAACTGTGATGTTCAAAAATAAAAAAAATCGTCCATGTATTCAAATCGCGGTGTTAAAGAAAACTTCCAAAAATCGTCCATGTATTCGGCCTTCCTGCCGATTTCCAGCTCTCAAGAAAAATAATTTGATGACGGCAGTGATCGGCTGTGTTAAGGACTTGCCAACGACTGCTTTTCATTAATTTTTGCGTATGTGCGTGCACAGTTACTAAACACAACTTTTCTCGCGTTTAGTGGGTTCCATTGCAAGTAATCCGGAGCGGTACTAAGGCGCTGTGCTTCCGCAGTGGCTAGGCTCCTTCTCTAACTGCATTTTGTTGTCACCTATTTCAATTTTCTCCTTGCGCGAGCTCGCACGACCGTTTCGTATACCACTGATGCGGCAACGTTGCTCGCCGAACATGCCTGCGCTCATGACTGTCAAGTTGTTACAAATCCATATACATCTTGCAATGACATACGGTAGAACTCGCGCTTATGCTCTGGTGGCGGATGAATCGCAATTAGTCGCCTCCATGGCTTGGCTGACGGACATGGCTGGACTTGCAGCCTGCCCATTCGACTGCCACAACGAGGCGCCGCAGTCATGCGATGTTCCGGCGTCTGATAGAATCTCCCTCGCAGTTTCTGGTGTGATTGAGAAACCGCGGGGCTGTCGAAGGGATAGTGCACTAGCCAAGGAGAAAGTGGGAGGGCCAGGAGCGGAAGCAGTAGATACTGCAGGAAGATAAAATAGAGTGTGCGATGTGTGCATGCGCGGCGCTTGCGGCTGTAGGCTATTCTGATTAAGCCCGTTGTAACACGTACCTCAAGAAGAAGAAGAAGCAGTCGACGCTCTTAAATCCCACCATTGTAAATATGTTCTGCCAGTTGTTGATATACACTACGGCGTTCACCATGTGGGCTGATGAAGAGAAAATGGGTATAAGTAAAGCTGAAGCTTTACGCTGTGCTGAGCTATGAGTAAAAACACAGTTAAATGCATCACCGCGACAAATTTGGACCACGCCATTCTTTAATACACGCTGACAACGCACAGCACGTAGGTCCTTTTCAATGGCGCCTGCATCGAAAGGCGGAAGCCGCAGTCGCCGCGGATAAATAAGAGTAAGAATTTTCTTGTCTTTTTCAACGCACATGACCACGCCAAAAGATACTTGCAGAGCGGAAAACCAATTCGCGCAGTCTGAGCAGTGTATGCTCGCTATTTTTTCCACTGCACATTAGCTTTCCCTCGGGCCTTAGTGTCGTTGCCTTTACTGTCGTTGCCTTACGTGGTATTGTGTCTTAGGCAAGTAATTTTATAGGTGCTTGAAGCTAAAGATATGTACAACGCATATTTCTTTTATCCCTTGTTAGCGGAGCGCAAAAGTTATTGATTTCTGTATTTTACCCTTATAACAACATATAAAAGTATGCAAACTCTTCGCTTTAAAGCTGCATTGTTATTAATGGCACTGACACGCAAGCATTTATGGCTCCGAAGCATTTATGACACTTATCTGGCGTAGAGTGTCATGAGCCGAAATCCTCGTATTATACAGCCGCCAAGGCTCCCGCGGCAACAAGGCTGAGGAGCAGGTTTCGAAGCGTTACGTTTCCCACAGCCCCGGGCTAGAAATAAGTCCTCTGGTCACATGTCGACGAATTCAACGAGAATAAGACGGAAAGCGTGCTGATATTTGACTTCACGTTGACTAGCGCAAGATATTGGGAATTTATTCGGAGCATATAGTGCATCATGCGCACGGCGTTGTTCTGGCACATGAAATATCATTAACCATCGTTTGTATTTTTTGCATTTAATGCTTTTAGTCGCAGTGGTCCACGCGCAGCTGCAGGAACAGAGGAAGAACACAAAAGCGAACCTAAACGAACTTTGGCGAAACTTTCAGTGACCCCATGCTGCCTACGTGCTGCGCTGCCGCCGGAGCAGCGCATGCGTCAACAACACCATCTATATCATGTGCCCCGCCGTTTACTCAGCACGCGCGGGTCACGCAGCTCATCGCAGCGTCGGAATGAATACATATCCGAGTCGCAGCAACCATGTTAGCTCAAGGGATTGCTCTAGCCACAGATACCTCCTCCCCGAACCTCACTCTAACCTGGCATGCAAGTCGTTGAAGCTAATGCCAAGTGAATTTGCTTATAGACTACTTATCTTGCAGTAAGTGTGGCAATAACAATAATACGGTCGCTTACGACAGTATGAAGGTTCCTACGCAGCAAAGCACTAAGATGAAAGAAAATAATTATAAAAATTTATGGCACACTTTCGATGTCAATCAGCTTTCGCTGATTACTTTGGCTTCGCTTTTCTTACTTTTGATTCGTCCCAACTGCACCGCGAAAAATTAGCTTTGAGACAAGGAAAAGTGCAGTATATTTATACTATCTCACTTCTATTTGACTAAAAAAAGCGGCTGATGGCTTCCCAAAACTCGACTGCACCTACCATGATATTTGAGACGTTCTGGAATGTGGTGCGCCCTTTCTGCGGTGCATTTCATGCTTACATCTACTCTCGACGGTGAGATATGGAGTCCATTTTTGTTTCTGTAATGAAGCGCAGCATAAGAGGTGCCTTGCAAACCGGCGTGCTTCCCTTACACTGCGTTTTGGTAAGCGGACGGCTTTTTAGTCTCACTTTAAATTATAGATTCTTACGCCACCTGATCATTGCTAACGACAATGGCCCTCATGAGTAAAGAGCTAAACGCAGAAAAATAAAAAAGCAGCTCCGATGAAAGCTCGAGCAGCATAGCCCCCTTTGACGCTGTCGAGTGCGTCTTCTCATTAGCTGCGGCATTACAAGGGACGTACAGGCCGCTGCTGCGAAGATGACAGGCTATAAACCTATAAAGTCTATATAATCTATATATACATTCTATATAAAGACTATATATCTGAGCAGGATCTTGTAATCGTTTGGTTTAGAGGCCAAAGGCTCACGCACTCCAAATTTCCGTAGGGGCACCGTAGCTGTGTCCAACAAGGATATAGACAATGCTGAGGAACCGGATGCCGTGCAGGAACCTCATGTTGTAGGCGTCAGAGCTCTTGTTTTTCGCAATTTGAAGCATCATGCGCGTATTAGACATCACAGAGAATGATTTCAGAATCGATATAAGAACACCTGCAATAAAGTAAGAAGTGAAGGAGACCTAGTTGAAAAATATTCATATGCGGCTTAAAGCTGTTCAAGAAAATATATGCTTTTTTTCGAATCAAAGTGCCGATAGAGAGTTTATAAACTTGGCTTTCCTTCTTTTTCTCTCTTGAGTTAAAATCAAATGAAGAATGCTTGCCCACGTTTCGGAAAGCATTACTCTTAATGTCCAGCATGGTAATATAACAGTATGAATAAAAGCAAATAATTTTTAAGTGGCCGTAATAATGATTACAGAGTTAATAATAGAGCGCTGATAAATAAGGAAGGTAACAGGCTCTAGAATTAAACGCGCGGCGCAGAAAGTGCGCATAATGTAACAGTGTGCAAAAATCGGAGATTGTTCACGCCCTTGTGCAAGAGCTCACAACTTCACTCCTCGGTAGTTATTTCCTTTGTCAGTCGTAACAATCGCTTCACAATTCGTAATACGGTACCTAAAATTTATCTTTGAAGGTTATATACTTCAAAAATTGATGTCAATAAATATTCAAAGATATTTATCCTTGCTTCTCTTTCTCGTTTCTTCGTGAGCTGTACAAATCGACGGCATTTCCAAGCACGATCACAAGGCCTAGAGTGCCAAGGAATGCTCTGCAGAAAGAAAGGAGCATTAGATAACTTGCTGCTCTTCGCAGATTAAATCGGGCGAATTGCGGAGCTATTCTCAACGTTCCTGTGCAGTTCGTTCAACATACTTACAGGATAGTAACCTGAGCTGTTGTGATGCGTGGAGACAGGCCGGTGATGCAGTTCTTGATGGTAGCGTCTAGAGTTTCAGGAAGCACTGAGAAGACAACGTCAGGCGCATCAAAAATACAGATCTTGATCATACGGGTAGTCACTGTACTATTATTTTTCGTTCACATAATGCTGTCATTCGTTGCAGCAGCCAAATGAGAGATTTTCGCCCGAAGAAATAAAAACTGCTGATCATCACATTGGAGCGGGCAATGAATTTCGGAGAACCTTGCACAGGTTTAATGCTGCGGTGGCGTACCTGATTTTGCCATTTCACTGTAGTTCCTCCTGACTGCAGACATCGAGCACACAAATACCTAATCGCATGATTAGAATCGTCTGCTCATAGATATGCCCTCGAAATCTGGTAACCTGCCGAGAGAAAAATATCTGTCAAAGGCACCCGAGCTTTCGCTTACCTGATCTTTGTGTCTATGTTTCTTGCTACACGGGACATTGACACTAAAACCGGAGGCTGCAGGTGGTTTTACGAAAAACCAGCTGGCTGCCCGGCATGCAGTGGTCGAGAATGAAAATTCTCGACGACAACAAAATCAGGAGCGCCGTTTTTTATCTGCCTAGGCAGCTGCAAACCGGCTTTCTTGAATGATACTGGTCTTTTCGAAGTAATCTTGCAACATTAAACAAGATAGGGCTCTAGTGGTCGTTTCGGGCATTTTCTTTGTTACAGCGAAGGCCATGGGCTCGGCCTGTTGCCTCAGTAGTCTGTACTGTCTGGTAGAATGTTACTAGCAAGCATCCGGCTTCCTGTATTCGTTTGACTCAGAAGAGAAAGTTGGCTCCGATACGCATGACAACAGTTTATTGTTTTCTTGACTAGTCTTATTTGCTATCTTAGAGTGACAGACATTAATCAGTTATGGGAAATAAAGGGCGTGTCGAACGTTCAATTATTCGTTTCATTCACTTTCCGGAAGTTTGTTTCCCTTGACATTTATTACGCACCACAATATTTACTCATGCCAGAAACTAATCATTGGCCTGCAGGCAATACACTGAGAGCATATTTGTAATCAAGGCTCCAAGGTATCTGATCCCACCGCTTTATTACGGCGCAGCACTTCATGAAGCCATGCCTCGTTCCCTGCGGATATCAGCAGGAAATCTTAATTGCGGGCCAGTTTAAGATGTCTATTTATTTCCTTGCTTTTGTATTCACACTCATGCGAGCGCTCGATTTAACTCATGCTCCTTGTCATGCCAAATGGGTTAGCAGGTATATGCAAGCCGGTATTGTGCGCGTCTACGAAGTGAGCGGCACTACTGCCTATTCGGTATGTGTACATCATACAGGAACATTTGGACGCACGTATGTTTGCTTACTCTTGTGCCTACAACGCCCAGATTGAAATTATTACGTCAGAATTAACACTCAGGAAAGAAACATTTGCTAAGAATGTTTTACAGAATCAGTACTAACCATCTCTACAGCTGGTTTTCAGCAAACTCAAACCCATAAAGGGGAGCTTTTACAACCGTCCTGTTTCTCTCGTACCCCGAACAGTGCTTCTGGGTGGGGCGAGTACGCGATACATGAGCTTTTCGGCGAAATAAATGAACGTGATGCAGAGTATGGTGCAAATAATAGTTCGTTTATTACTTAAAATGTATTTAAGATGGCAAAAGTATAGAGAACTATTATGACCATGATTAAGGACAATTACGGCAGAATTTAATTCGTAATCCCTCAGAATTTTCTTACGAAGATGCGTATCGGTAGAAACGTGCAGGCTGTCAATATGAGCCGCTAGAGTTCTAACTGCAACAGTTGCTATTAGGGCCATTCATTCAAAGGATATAAAAATGCAAAATACTTCTAAGAGGTTGTCCTGTTAGATTTCTGCACGAGGAAGTTAAGCGAATGCTTTACTACGCCAACCAGAGAGCCATTTCGGCTCGTCGCGCACTTCAGCCGTATACCGTATGCCGTATGCCATGTGCCGTATGCCGTACGCCGTGTGCCATTTGCCGTGGCCGCCGAACGAGCTTGAGCCGCCGTTGGCTAGCAACACCGCAGGCGCTCTCCAACAGATGGCGCCGCCGTCGACGCCGCTGCCGTCGCCGTTCACTCCACCAGATGTGTATATATATATATATATATATGCGCTTCGCCTCAATCACGGAGGAAGACTATACAGGAGTGAAAACACCGCTGTCTGCCGCCACCAGATAAGGTCAGAAGCCCGCGGCGCCACTATCATGCTGGCGGCGCCTAGCGGCCGTTTCGGTTGCCAAGGCAACCGGTCGAACGCGTTGCTCCCGTTCGGCCGCGAGTGCCCGACTTCTATTGAGAGCACTCACGCGTGGTTTTTTACCGCTGGTAGCCCGAAGATAAACTGGTGCTAGGCTTCAACCATTTGAGCACAGTAAAAAATAAAACGTGTTCTTTTCCATGACCGCTATAAGATGACCTGTAGCTTCTGGTTTTAAGCAGGGCTTTTGTTTGACACCGGCGCGATGACTTTGATTGGATGGGTGTAAGCGCTGTTGGCATTCGTCGAAGGCAAACATGCCTTCATGTTCGTCGAGTATGTGACCACGCTAAGTTTCATCTACCGAAGGAGAACGCGGGCGTCGTACGGCGCAGCGTTTATGACTACACGCCAGTCGAGAAGGAAACAAGCGGCTACAACTTCTCACCTCGCTCACCTTCTCCCTGACACACTTGTAACCGCTTTTGCAATTTCGAACAGAACACCTGCCTCCCATCTTATTCTAGCAAATTCCGAAGGAGGCCGCACTGCGCGTAGCAACGCTGTTAGTATTACGGACCTTAAACAGACACCGACAAGAACTGTTGCTGTATGACTTAAGGGCTCAGAAATACAACGTCATGGCGTGCCCGCTGAAGCAAACACCCGTGTCGTCTGCTTGTCGTCTGCTTTGAGCATGCACTGCCGGAGAGCGCGCCGGAGCTGCCAGCCCGGGCGCTGCATTTTTGTTTCGCTGCGGCTTCAACAAGGTGCCGCATGGCGCCACTGCATGCGGTCCCGTCGGCGCATACAATTGTGACTTTAGAGAGTTTTAGTTTCATGTACGTAGAGGCTTCACGTACGTAGAGCTCTTACGGGTGACCAGTGCGCATGCGCAGAACGCAAAGGGTATGCGCGAGTCTCACGTACGTACGTGAGATTCGGATTTTTACGTTGCGGTCTTTGCGTTCCTTGCGTACGTAGCGTTGACAAACATGGCGGCGCCCTGTCCGCCGCTTCACAGCAATAACAGCTTCGTCGCTAGTCCCTCGAAGCGATATCGTGTTCTAAACTGTTGTATTCGCCTTCGATTTGTCCATTCTTACCCTAGCAAAAGGTTTCAAGCGTCAACTTGCTTTTGTTTTTCAGACAGAAGGGCGATTTTTCAGCTCTTAAGCCTGACGGAGTAGCGTTGGTCGTCGTCATAGCAACGGTCTCGCGAAATCACGAACTGAGGGAGCCCCAAACCAGCCAAACATAGCCAAACTGCCAAACACGAGGACAGACCGAATGGCCTGGCTTAAAGACCTGTCTTGGATGATTTAGGCTACAACCAGTGTCTGTGTTTTCTAGTAGATGGCGATAGGAATAACGCGCGGCGTGTGTCGCGTAAGTGTAACTATAAGGGTTTCAAACGACCTGCGTGCAGGCTACGTAGACTTCTCACATTTGCGTACGTGAACCCTCTACGTACGTGAAACTAAAACTCTCTTTTATCTGGTCGCCTGCGCTCGCTCGCGCTGACGGGAGTTTAACCTCCTATATAGTCTTGCTCCGTGGCCTCAGTGCATTGTAGTCGTTATGGAGAGCGCGAAAGAGAGACAAGAACGAAAGAACGAAGCGAGGAAGAGACAACGTGCTGAGGAGACGGCAGAAGAACGCGCCGCACGACTCGAGAAGCGTCGTAACGAAGATGCGGCCTGAAGAAGTCGTGCCACGTCCCGGAGTGACTCTTCAACTGCGGAAGAGACCGGTTTGAATTCTCGAGAGCGTCGGAATGAGACGCTGTGTGGACGACGTGCCGAGGAAACGAAGCTTTCGCAATTCAACATGGGTTTACCAGAACTAAACCACAGTCAATTTTTTAAACTTTTTTTCCGTACCTGGGTAATGAATGACGATTTAGTGGAGCGACCATATAACCTCCGAATAATTTCGAACTATCTAGCAGGCGTACTTCTCACCCGTGTATGTGTAATAGACATAGCTGCTGCGATGAGGTCGTCTAGGTCGGTTTTGTTTCCGCCGTATGCCACCACGTTGCAGTACTGGCCCCGCGCTGTCTTCTGACCGAATTCATTGTGCCCCACAGTCTCTACGCATTTGTCGAAGGCACCCAAGTTTGCCCGGGCAGACGTCAGAAGTCCGCTAGGGTACTTTCCGGTGGCGTCAATCACTGCGCATAACAGAAGAATTTCTCAGATCAAGTGGAAAATCTTTTCCCCGTAGTCCTACTGCTGTACCCTGCTGAGAGAAATAACGCACAAATTTTGGCTGCGAAGTCTGTTTTACACCTTTACCAGGCACAGGAAAAGTGGTCAAGTCATTTTTTTTTTCGAATTCTTTAGAACCCAAAGAAGGAAGCTATAGAAAAGTTTGAATACAGTTTTTCGAGATGTGCCAAGCGATTGTTTCACAAATGTCTCAATCCTGTGGCACAAAACTTGTGACATTGCTCAGACGCATCAGTGCATTAACTCTGTGTGTCCTCTGAATAACGATTACCGCTACTAAAGATGTTCACCTAGCGTACCACTGTATGTGCCGCGTCGCTCCATATTTCGTTCTTTTGGGAGAGACGCGCGAAATCCGTGAAATCCTCTAGGTTGTGATACATTTCGGTTTCTGCATTACTTAATTAATTACAAATATCTGTAGCATTTGCAGGCAGTCTTCTTTCTATAGTAACAAGTTTTGATCCATCTTGCACAAACTTAAATCGCTCTGACAACCCATTAATACTGCGAGAAGGGGTAAAAATATGACTTTCGTTCTGAACTACGTACCAATGCGGATATTTACGCGGGTTCTCACCTGCCAGTATACTTAATGATGACTTTATAGGTACTGGAGCTCACCATGGCTCCATTTGAGCTCCGGGGCCAGAACAGAAGCTCCATATTTTTTTCCAGCTGCGGATTATATATTTTTGTCGCCTGCTTCAATAGATGAAGTGGTTTCCATAATAAATGCTCTTAAAAACACGCTTTTCTCTGATGATGAAGAAACTGCTGTTCTTCCTGCTAAGTGAGCTGTTATTAGTGCATAGAAAACATAAAACAGCAGCAACAACGTATGAAAAGATCGTTGATTTCCGTAGTTACGCCAAATACAAATTAATTGCGCTAGCACTTCGGTTTTCACTTCAGTTCCGTTGTTCAGATCTAGTGTTCACGGAAAGCATTGTAAGGTTAGCGATAAAGGATTAATGCCCATCTATGCGCAATAGGTCATTCTCTCCTTAACATTATAGATCCGTGGGAGTCCTCATACCACAGCTGGTGCAGTGGTGAAGTGGTTAAGCGATGCGCCACTGCCCTTCTTTGGCATGTGCTGGCCTGATGGAACTTTGGTTGTTTATTGGCTTGAGTTGAATCCCAGGTTGCTACTCCTGAGCAACATCTCGCGTTTAACTGAGCTACCACATGCCCCGGCAGGTAGGCAGGTATAAACGAGCCCCTCATTTCCTTTACCTTTTCTGCTAATATATATATATATATATATATATATATATATATATATATATATATATTAGCAGAAAAGGTAAAGGAAATGAGGGGCTCGTTTGACAAGCATATTAAGGAAGCCAACAGTCACGGAAACCAAGGGGCATGGGGGAATGTTTTTAATCTTTTTTTTTTATTTGTAGTGCGAATCAATCGGTTTAAAGAAAATTACTTATAAAGCAGCAGAAAAAACAACCATGCCGCCGGTGGGA
Organism: Amblyomma americanum; assembly: GCF_052857255.1. Lineage (NCBI taxonomy): Eukaryota > Metazoa > Arthropoda > Arachnida > Ixodida > Ixodidae > Amblyomma > Amblyomma americanum. The sequence goes on from NW_027526484.1 coordinate 2,271,443, forward strand.
TCCGAACCCACGACCTCCGAATATTGCGTCCGGTGCTCTTACCAACTGAGCTACGGCCCCCTGAGTGTACTTTCCCGCGAGGCACCGTGCAGCGGCAGTCTCACCTCGAGGCTGAGCGCATGCCCTTGTCAGTTACATTAACTGGCAAAAGAGGGCGCCAGCATCGCTGCGCGCGAGACTGCCAAAGCCCGCGCGCGGGAGAGGGGGCATGGGGCGCTTCGGCTGGAATCGTCGGCGTGATCGGACGTGTCTCTCGCGGCTCCGCTCTTCGCCGGCGGGGCGAGGAAGCGACGTGGAGACAGGCTCCCGTACTTGTCCCGTACGGCCTTCGGAGTATATATCCCTTGCCCTAGCGCGGGCGAACATTCGCTCGGAACCTTGCTGGTGAGTCGGACGACCTTGATTCATTAGCATACCTTGTTGCTAGCTGGCGTTATTGTTTCTGTAGCAATAAATGCCTGTTTGTGTCCACTAATGTGTCGTACTTTTGTTCCCCCAGAGCAAGGCCCGCCGTGGTCGGCGAGCGCGCGGTAGCGTACGCGATTACGGGGTGGGTTCGGGCGCCTTTGAACCGTGTCAGCCGCGATTGAGTGGGGAGAACGTACTTGTCTCCCAAAATCAAACCCCCACATCTGGCAGCACAACGTGGGGCCTGTTCTTAGAACATTGGACGACTGTCGGTTCGGTTCGAGGAACGTTCTTTGTCCGGACTTGACAAGTGCTAGGCCTAGAGTGAATTTTGATCGCTAGGACCTGCGGCATGCTTTCTTTAGTGCGAGGTGTATTGCGCTGCAGCATGTTTGAACTTTTCGACATGCTCAGCACATTTTTAATTAAGATTTCCCTGGAGTTTCTTCATGAGAATCACTTGGTCCGCATCGAGGGAGCGCGAGGCCTAGCGCCCGCGGAGTCGCCGAGCCCGAAGCGAGTGAGTACGGAAGCCGCGTGGGTGGTCCGAGCTTCTGTATATACTTTGTCTTCTGTCTCTTTTTCGGCTATGCGAGTCGCGGCTCCGGGTGCCGGGTGGCCTGAGGCCACGGGTGCCTCTACGAGCTCGCTGGTATTGCAGCTCGGCACCGGGCGCTCCGACCCCGTCCGATGCGGTGGGCGCCGACCGCTCAGAAGCTGCTTTGTGCAGTGAGCGGGGTAGGACCACCCCACAAAGCTGACGTCTCCTCGCGGCTGCGCGCACATAACCCGTTTCGGGTCTTTGTTGTGGTCACGATCGTTGTCGGAGTGGTAGCTAGGCCTGAGGCTTTTCGGAGCTGCCTGCACCACGTTAAAAGAGACACGACCACCGGACCGTGTCGTTGAGAGGGGGCACATTTTGCTGCCCGTCTGTTTTTTTTGTAACCTCGCACGAACTGAGCAGTCTCGTTCAACTCAAGAAAGGGCTTTGTTCACTCGAACTTTGCGCTTGCACAGCCACCGACACGTTTTGCTAGCGAGTTAGGCATTGTGCCACGAGGCCCTTGCGGATGCCACTTCCCCTCCCGTGACCTACGTTAAAGGCACGCCGAGAGCGTTTCGGCAATTTTGCAGATCCGGTGGAGCCACCCAGGCTTGCTGTCCGGTGCACATCGTCTCGCTGCCACCTGCTGCGACGGAGCGGATTGTATACTGTTCGCCGCATCCATCCGGGGCAGCTGTGGCGAGACCAGTCAGCAGTCACCTCCGGCTGCTGCTGCCCTAACGACTACTGCAGGATCCTGGCCTGCAGTTTTCCCACCGGCCTTCGATTCGCGGGCCTGCGGACACGGTAGTCCGCGGGCCATACGAGTCGTCCCAGCGGAGACCTTCACGCCGCCTTCGGAACACCGCGGAAGTCGGCGTGACCTCCGCTGCAAGACGTGCCTCAAGGACATGAAGACCAGGAGACTCCTCCATAGCATGTACTTTCAGGCGCGTGGGTCTATTTAAGTTTGGGGGGAAGTGGGGACCTGCCCTGCTGCCCCCTGAGTTTGCTTTCTCGCGAGGCACCGTGCAGCGGCAGTCTCACCTTGAGGCAAAGCGCATTCCCTTGTCAGTTACATTAACTGGCAAGAGAGGGCGCCAGCATCGCTGCGCGCGAGGCTGCCAAAGCCCGCGCGAGGGAGAGGGGGCATGGGGCGCTTCGGCTGGGATCGTCGGCGCGATCGGACGTGTCGCTCGCGGCTCCGTTCTTCGCCGGCGGGGCGAGGAAGCGACGGGGAGACAGGCTCCCCTACTCGTCCCGTCCGGCCTTCGGAGTATATATCCCTTGCTCTAGCGCGGGCGAACATTCGCTCGGAATCTTGCTGGTGAGTCGGACGACCTTGATTCATTAGCGTACCTTGTTGCTAGCTGGCATTGTTTCTGTAGCAATAAATGTCTGTGTCAGCCAATGTGTCATTCCTTTACTCCCCCAGAGCAAGGCCCGCCGTGTTCGGCGAGCGCTCGGTAGCGTACGCGATCACGGGGTGGGGTCCGGGCGGCTTTGAACAGTGTCAGCCGCGATTGAGTGGGGAGAACGTACTTATCTCCCTAATTCAACCCTACAATATATATATTCTCTCTGAACAAGAATGGTCCCCAATCGATCGAAACGTCAGTTCTTAAGCGTGCGTCAGTATACTTAAACACACACATATATATATATATATATATATATATATATATATATATATATATATATATATATATATATATATATATATATATATATATATATATATATATATATTGTCACGCGTGAATGCGGTGATCCCTGAAGACAGGAACGCAGGATCCGACGAACGTCTGCACCACAGCTCAAGATCGCTGACACCTCCGCTTCCTCTTCTTCGAGACGGCGCGTGATTCAGGTCAGCGCTAAGTGAAAATGCGGAATGCACTGTGTCACTGGCCCCCGGAAAAAAAGAGCATCGTCCCGATGCGTAGCCGGCGTGTTGAAAAAAAAAAGTTCACCAAGGGAAGTTCACGTGTTGTGCGGCCGTATGTCCAGCTCTAGCGCTACCGCTCGTGGTAAGGCTTGAGGCGGACAACGTGTACCACCTCAGGGTGCTGGGAGTGCCGAGTCTTCTGAAAGCCGTCAGGAACGACCTCATAGTTCAGGTCTCCAAGTGGCCTGATGATTTTGTAAGGTCTAAAATACCGGCAGAGGAGCTTTTCGCTAAGTACGCGTCGGCGAATGGGAAACCAGACCCACACACGGTCTCCTGATGGGTACCGAGCATCACGGCGTCGGAGGTTATAGTGTTGGGCATCTCGGCATTGTTGGTCGAGAATCCTCACCCTGGCCAGCTGACGAGCCTCTTCAGCGAGGTGCAGGAAGGTGTGAAGATCCGCATTCGGGTCGATGTCGTCCACATGCGGTAACATGGCGTCTAGCATCGTGGTCACGTCGCGGCCGTAAACGAAACGGAACGGTGGCATGGTTGTCGTTTCCTGAACGGCCATATTGTATGCAAAGGTGACGTATGGGAGCACTTCGTCCCAAGTTTTGTGCTTAACGTCGACATACATGGAGAACATGTCACCTAGCGTTTCGTTTAAGCGTTCCGTTAAACCGTTCGTCTGAGGGTGGTAGGATGTCGTCCTTCGGTGGTCTGTATGGCTGTGGAGTAAAATCTGCTGCAGGAGGTCAGCCATGAAAGCTGTACCCCTGTCGGTGATTAGGGTCTCCGGGGCACCGTGTCGCAAAACGATCTGATGGATGAAAAATTTTGCTACGTCAAGGGCTGTGGCACTTGGCAGAGCTGATGTTTCTGCGTATCGGGTCAGATAGTCAGTTGCCACGATGACCCACTTGATTCCCGATTGAGAAAGGGAATGGGCCCAGCATGTCCATCCCGATCTGCTGGAAAGGCCGCGATGGTGGTGCTATAGGCTTTAAGAATCCAGCAGGTTTTGTTGAGGGCGCTTTGCGACGCTGACAGCCTCGGCACGTTCTGACGTAGTGTGTAACGTCCGAATGAAGGCGGGGCCAGTAATACTTCTCTTTGATTCTTTCAAGCGTGCGGGCTACACCCAAATGTCCAGAAGTCGGTTCATCGTGTGAAGCTTGAAGGATTTCGTCCCTTAGGCTCGTCGGTATAACAATAAGGTATTGCTGATTGTTTGCGACGAAATTTTTCTTTACGAGGACACCATGGCGAACGCAGAGAGACCCTACCGAGCGCTTGAAAGCCTTCGGGGCAGTCGGGCGGGTCCCGTTAAGAAACTCAATGAGGTCGCGAAGTTCTGGGTCGGCGTATTGTTTGTCAGCAAGGCTCGTTGCACTGATCGCCTTTAAGGTGATGTCGTCGTCGTAGTTTCCGTCCTCCGTTGGGGATTCGATGGGGGCACGCGAGAGGCAATCGGCATCCGAGTGTTTCCGGCCCGACTTGTACGCCACTGTCATGTCGTATTCTTGGAGGCGCAGACTCCATCTGACAAGGCGGGCTGATGGATCTTTGAGGGTCGCAAGCCAACACAAGGCATGATGGTCCGTAACTACAGTAAAACGTTTTCCATAAAGGTAGGGTCGAAATTTCGACGTCGCCCGCACGATCGCTAAACACTCTTTCTTAGTTGCTGAGTAGTTAGCTTCAGCGCGAGACAAAGAGAGGCTGGCGTAAGCGATGACTCGCTCTCGACTGCTGTGGATTTGAACCAGAACGGCACCCAGGACTACGTTGCTTGCGTCAGTATGAAGCTCCGTATCTGCGTTTTCGTCGAAGTGAGCCAGAACTGGAGGTCATTGCAGGTGGCGTTGAAGAGTTTCAAATGCTTGTGCTTGAGGGGCATCCCACGTGAAAGGCGTGTCTGTCCTTGTCAAACGCGTCAGGGGCTCGGCGATTTGAGCGAAATCTTTCACAAAGCGACAGTAGTAGGCACATAATCCTAGAAAGCGGCGGACTTCCTTTTGGTCCTGCGGTGGAGGGAAATTGGCAATAGCATTGGTTTTGTCCGGGTCCGGCCGAACTCCCTCGCAACTGACGACGTGACCAAAGAACTTTAGCTCAGTGTAAGCAAAGCGGCATTTCTCATTTTTTAACGTTAGCCCAGAAGACTTCATGGCTTGCAGCACAACTTCAAGGCGCCGAAGGTGCTCCTCGAAAGTTGGGGCGAACACACAACGTCATCAAGGTAGACGAGGCATGTCTGCCACTTCAGGTCTGCCAGAACTGTGTCCATCAGCCGTTGGAACGTCGCCGGTGCAGAGAACAAACCAAATGGCATTGCCTTAAACTCATAGAGCCCCTCCGTAGTAAACAATGCGGTTTTTTCTCGGTCCCGTTCATCTACTTCGATTTGCCAATATCCTGATTTGAGGTCCATGGATGAGAAATATTTTGCATAGCAGAGGCGATCGACAGCATCGTCGATTCGAGGAAGGGGATAAACATCTTTTTTAGTTACTTTGTTTAGGCGACGGTAGACCACACAAAACCGCAGTGTACCATCTTTTTTCTTCACGAGGACGACAAGTGCCGCCCAGGGACTGCGAGAGGGCTGAATGACGTCGTCTCGAAGCATCTTCTTAACTTTACGGCTGATTGCGGCGCGTTCCGTGGAAGACACGCGGTAAGGTGACTGTCTGAGAGGGTGCACGGCGTCATCCGTAATTATCCGATGCTTGGCCAAGTGTGTTCTGCCGACGCGGGAAAAAGTCTAGAAGGTATCGCCGTACCCCTGGAGAAGAGTTTCTACTTGGCCTCCCTGCTGCGGCGAAAGTGCGGGGTTAATGTCGTACTGGAAGTCGGGAACCCCGGTGTGAACTTCTGTTGACGACACCATGGCAAGACTGGGAGCTCGTCGAATGTCGGCGATACCATGAACGTGGGCCACAGTAGTCCGAAGGCTAAGATGTTGGTGCTCACTGCCAAAATTCGTAAGCAGGACTTTGGTTTCTCCGTTTTCGAGGTAAACGACCCCTCTGGCGACCGCAAGGCACCGGTCGAAAAGCATAATTGGTTTGCTTTCGACGACACCTTCAAACTTTCGCAGCGTCTTCACGCCGACAGAGACCACAACGCTCGAACGGGGTGGAATGGTGACGTCATCAAGGATGGAAAGAGCCGCGGGACGTTCGAAAGCACTGTGGGTTACGTTGTCGGTGGAGAACGTCACTGACTTCGATTTAAGGTCAATGACCGCGCCATTTTCTGTCAAAAAATCCATTCCGAGGGTTACGTCCCGGGAACACTGGTCGAGTACGACGAAGGTGGCCAGGTACGTGTCCTCTTCGATGGTTAATCGTGATGTGCACGTGCCAGCTGGGGCGATCAAATGACCCCCGGCAGTACGAAGCTGTGGGCCCGTCCAAGGTGTGGTCACCTTTTTCAGAGTCGCGGCAAAAGGTCCACTGATTACCGAGTAGTCGGCGCCGGTGTCCACAAGTGCGGTAACGTCGGTACCGTCGATTGAAATGTTCAGATCAGCAGTTGTAGTCGTGGGTGTACGGGAACGTCGCGGAGTCCGCTCACGGCTGCGGTGCGGCACCAGGCGGTTTCGTTGCGGCGAAGAATTGATGCGGCGAGGCGTGTTATCGGTCTGGTGATCATCGGTTCGTCGTATAAGCGGTCGGTCATGTTTGTGCAGCAGTGGAGGATCTTGGACATGTCGCAGGTGAGCAACCTTGCCCCCAAAGGTTGCCGCTTCTAGTTTTCCCGACGGGGACTAGGAGACCTTCCACGCGAAATTTCGGCGGAAAAACGTCGCGGAGACGAGAAACGACGTGGAGACGGCGACCGGGCATAGCAGTGTGGTGCTTCGGGTGTCGCGGCCAGGTAATCGCTTATTTCTGGAGGCCATTGACCACGCTGCGGTCGGGGCGCATCGACACGATATCCCTGCAGACCCATACGTCGGTAACGACAGTTGCGGTAGACGTGACCGGGCCCGCCGCAGTGATAGCACAGAGCGCGATAATCGGCGGTACACCAGACGTCGCTCTACCGAGGGAGAACCTGAGAAGGGTGAGGTGGGTGTGGTTGGCGGTGAATGTGGCCAGGTGCATCCGGGCGACTTGGAGGCGGCGGTGGACGGCGAACGGCTGCGGCGTACATCATCATCTGGGGTGTTGTGTTCGGGTGAAGAGGGGCTGGCGGCGTGAACGCCTGTTGGACCTCTTCCCGAATAATGTCCGAAATGGAAGAAACTTGCGGCGACTCCGGGGCTGGAAAGAGCTTTTGAACCTCTCCGCGTACTACGGTTCGGATGGTTTCCCGAGGGATGTCGTGGCTAGAAGCATCGACACCGCTGGTAGACATCAGCGACGGCGGACGCTCGTTCTGTCTGGATCTCATGTCGAGCATCTTTTCCATCGTAGTGGCTCCGGAAACAAATTCGGCGACCGTTTTGGGCGGGCTTCGAGCTAACCCAGCGAAGATCTGCTCCTTGATGCCCCTCATAAGAAAACGCAGCTTCTTCTCTTCGGACATGTTGGGATCAGCCCGGCGGAAGAGCTTCGCCATGTCCTCGGAGTAAACGAGGACGGTCTCATTTGGTAGTTGGACGCGTGTCTGGAGGAGCAGCTCGGAACGTTCTTTCCTGAGGACGGTGGTAAAAGCCTGCAAAAACTGAAGGAGCCCCATGTTGTTATTGTGGCTTCTCGGTTCTCAAACCAAATACGAGCTGCACCCTCCAGTGAAAAAAACACGTGCTGCAGCTTCGAGTTGTCAGCCCACCTGTTGTATTGGGCTATGCTCTCGAACTTCTCGAGCCAGTTCTCCGGGTCCTCACCTGGGAAACCTTGAAAGGTGGGTGGTTCGCGTGGCTGCTGCAGCACGACAGACGGCAAAGAGATGGCATCCGGCATACTGACGGGGGTGTTTGTGGGCACTGATGGTCTCGCTGAGGTCAGTTTCCTGGCGGTCGGACGAGACTGCAGAGGCCCGAACTCTGGTTGCAGTCCTTGCAGCCGCCGGCTACTTTGATGGGTGGGCGTAACTTCGACTCTCAAGGTGTCAAGCGGGCTGGAGTCCCGGCCTCTTGGAGGGGTCTTGAGCATGGGGTGCACTACCCAGCACCTCCACCAAACTGTCACGCTGAATGCGGTGATCACTGAACACAGGAACGCAGGATCCGACGAACGTCTGCACCACAGCTCAAGATCGCTGACACCTCCGCTTCCTCTTCTTCAAGACGGCGCGTGCTTCAAGTCAGCGCTAAGCGAAAAGGCGGAATGCACTGTGTCAATATATAGCAGACAAGGAACATGAAATGAGGGCCTCGTTTGACAAACATGTGAAGGAAACAAACAATCACCGAATCCAAAGTGCCTAGAGGAATATCCATTTTTTTTATTTGTAGTGCTGATGAACGTGACAGTAGTACATACATTAATCTGTCGCTTAAAGAAAATTACTTATAGCGCATATTACTTATATAAAAAACCATGCCGCCGATGGGATCCGAACCTACGACCTCGGAATATCGCGCCAGGTGCTCTACCAACTCAGCTACGGCGACGGCTGTCCAACCTGCTGCTTACGTGGGTAGTGCCTACCTCGCAACTGTTATATATCTGATGAACTAAAGCGGCTGTTTGGGCTTGTTGGTCAGTGAACATGGTAAAAGAATGCAGCGCGAAAAAAACAAGGACGAACAGAAGTGGACAGGACAGGGCGCTGACTACCAACACATTTATTCAGAAAGATGAGCAGCTTATATAACGCAGTCCAACACCCACGTGACCAAGAAAATAGCAAACGCGTTCAACTATCTAATACAAAAAACAAAACGAAGTACACAATATCAAAGTGATAAAACCGAGAGGACCACGACGAACCGTAAGGTGCACGCATGAAAAATGATCAGTCAGCGACCTTTGCCGCCAATGCAGCACGAGGCAAAACGTAAACGAAAATAACACTATAGTCACCGAACACTAAGTAAAAGACGAAGCTAAAAGCAGGGTCGGGGCCAAACGCATAACAAAACAATACAAAACGCAACGCAAAAGCTGAGTCAACCGTTCACAGTCAAACTGAGTCAAAAAAGTTGAAAGTTCTCTAGAACAAGAATTAAAAGCAGACGTGTTTATAGTGGGCCTAGAAAACTGGACTCCTTGTCTGTAATTAAAATTGAAGGCGTGCTGACGCACTTGTCTCCAGCTTTGGCTATCATCCTTGCCTCAATGATGACCCTTTCAATTTCTGTCCGCGCCCGTGCTCTGACAACCGTGCGCGTGTGACATGGTACGCACCCTTTGCAAGACTTGCAATGGTCGTCCAGGTGCCCGCCGCTTTTGTTACGGACCCTCCGGCGGTGTTCAAACAATCTCTCGTTGAGACACCTGCCGGTTTGCCCAATATACACGCGTCCACACTTCAAGGGAATCTCGTAAATGACACATGTAGCACAATGTGTGAGTGGTTCTACATGTCTAATAGGGCAAACCTTTTTCTTTTGATTTGTCAGCAGTGTACACGCTCGTGACAATTTGCACGGGGCTGAGAAGACAAGGTTTACGTTGTTTCTTTTTTGCAACCTTCTTTAAATTGTGAGACAGCTTGTGAAGATACGGGATGACGGCCAAGGGAGGTCGTCTGGCCTGTTCTAGCTTGCCTGCGTCTTTGCCTTGCACTTTCAATTTCTGGAGAAGAGTCTCTAAAACGCTACTCACTAGTGTTGGTGAGTAGCCAGCACTGTAAAGACGTTGCACTTGGTTGTTAACACTGCTTTGCATCGTATGGGGACAGCTTTTTGTGAGCGCTGCCTGGATGGCAGAAGAAACAATGCCTCGCTTGATCAATTTCGAGTGAGCGCTGTCATGCGGAAGAAGACCTTTCTTAGAGCGAGGGTTGTACGTCCAACAGAGGTGGGTTTGTTTAAAACTAAAAGTACGTCCAAAAACTGAACGTCCTTGCCTCTCGGCGGTTCACATGTAAAGTTCAGTCCCCCAAAATGGGATTTGAAAAGGGCGTCAATTTGACACTCTCCACAGAACCAGGTGGGCAACTTCTGAGGACGATCATAAAATCATCCACATACCGGAAGACCAAATGGACCACATCACCCGGGAGAACCTGGCTAATGCGCTTATCGGCTGCCGCCAGGTAGATATCACACAGGACTGGCGCGATTGATGACCCGATGCATGCGCCATTCTTTTGCACGAAGTACTGACCGCTGTACTGAACAACAGTAGATTCAAGGTAGAACTGAAGAAGGCGAAGGAAATTGTCGCTACTCACACCCGAGCTGCTCTGGAAACGCACTTCACCCGACTGTTGGATCACGTCGCGCACCGCTGCGTATAGACTACCGTGCGGAACGGAATAAAACAAGTCTTCAACGTCAATTGTAAAGCCAGTCGTGGCGTCTGAACTGCCTTTGAATCACTGTAACACCTCAGACGAGATCCTTACCAGAAAAGGGTCATCTAAAGGTAGGCCATTCAAGTGGCGTTGTAGGTAGGCACCAACTTCAGCCTGCCACGTACCTCTTTCCGAGATGATGGTCCTCAGAGGGCAGTCAGGCTTATGGGTTTTGCCTGTGAAGAACACTTCCAAGAAGCAGTCTCGGGCATTTTCTGCCGATGATCTTATTCTATCGAGATGGAAACTTGTCAGTAGCTTCAAAGCCAAAGTTTTCTGTCTGCTGGGCCGGAATTGAACCTTCTTGAAATTCTTTTCGAGCGCTACCTCAGCCTTCTCCTTGTACAAGTGGTTAGGGAGGATGACAAATCCGCCTTCTTTGTCGCTTTGCACAGCCATATGTTTTCCCTCCTTGAGGCGTTTAGCAATGGACACGATGGGAGGCTTAGCATGCGTGAGCGAGGCCCCACAGCGACGTAGAACATCGATGCCATCCCCAATGACTCGTGCCTTGTCTTGCTCTGGTACTCGTTGTGCCATCTGCCGCACCATAGCCAGGAGCTGGTACTTGTTTGAAGGTGGCTGAAAGCTGAATTTGGGACCCTTCGCCTTCTTCAGTTCTACCTTGAATTTACTGTTGTTCAGTACAGCGGTCAGTACTTCGTGCAAGCAAAACGCAGCCATAACCTGCGTGAACCTCATCGCTATTTCTTTTTGCAAGGCCAGGATCCTCTCGTTCCATATCAAAAAGAAAATTGTGCCGTTCGAAGTGCGAGTGTTGTTCGGCCCTGTGGAGCCGTCTTGGGGGCATGTTCGGCGTATGTGCAAGATTCTGAAGTCAGAACTCTGGAGACAAGTGCGTCTTTTCCAAGACTGGCTAGGTGTGTTCGCGCCCCAGAGGCCACATTCGACGGAGGTGAGCTGCAGATATTATGAGTACAAAAAGCTCGCAGCACAATCGGCTGAATTCCTATGGCACCAGTACCGTCTGCGCCTTCCAGAAAGGAAGAAGGAAGTGAAGTCGTCTACGACCAACGTCACCGTTCTCGGAGGTGCATGCATCTCGTCTAAGGACTTGAAGGTCCTACAGAAGGGTCCCAAATTCAGCTTTCAACCACCTTCAAACAAGTACCAGCTCCTGGCTATGGTGCGGCAGATGGCACAACGAGTACCAGAGCAAGACAAGGCACGAGTCATTGGGGATGGCGTCGATGTTCTACGTCGCTGTGGGGCCTCGCTCACGCATGCTAAGCCTCCCATCGTGTCCATTGCTAAACGCCTCAAGGAGGGAAACCTTATGGCTCTGCAAAGCTACAAAGAAGGCGGATTTGTCATCCTCCCTGACCACTTGTACAAGGAGAAGGCTGAGGTGGCGCTCGAAAAGAATTTCAAGAAGGTTCAATTCCGCCCCAGCAGACAGAAAACTTTGGATTTGAAGCTACTGACAAGTTTCCATCTCGATAGAATAAGATCATCGGCAGAAAAGGCCCGAGACTGCTTCTTGGAAGTCTTCTTCACAGGCAAAATCCATAAGCCTGACTGCCCTCTGAGGACCATCATCTCGGAAAAAGGTACGTGGCAGGCTGAAGTTGGTGCCTACCTACAACGCCACTTGAATGGCCTACATTTAGATGACCCTCTTCTGGTAAGGAACTCGTCTGAGGTGTTACAGCGATTCAAAGGCAGTTCAGACGCTACGACTGGCTTTACAATTGACGTTGAAGATTTGTTTTATTCCGTTCCGCACGGTGGTCTATACGCAGCGGTGCGCGACGTGATCCAACAGTCGGGTGAAGTGCGTTTCCAGAACAGCTCGGGTGTGAGCAGCGACAATTTCCTTCGCCTTCTTCAGTTCTACCTTGAATCTACTCTTGTTCAGTACAGCGGTCAGTACTTCGTGCAAATGAATGGCGTATGCATCGAGTCATCAATCGCGCCAGTCCTGTGTGATATCTACCTGGCGGCAGCCGATAAGCGCATTAGCCAGGTTCTCCCGGGTGATGTGGTCCATTCGGTCTTCCGGTATGTGCATGATTTTATGATCGTCCTCAGAAGTTGCCCACCTGGTTCTGTGGAGCGTGTCATTCTTGAAATTGTCGCCCTTTTCAAATCCCATTTTGGGGGCTTAACTTTACCTGTGAACCGCCGAGAGGCAAGGATGTTCAGTTTTTGGACGTACTTTTTAGTTTTGAACAAACCCACCTCTGTTGGACGTACAACCCTCGCTCTAAGAAAGGTCTTCTTCCGCATGACAGCGCTCACTCGAAATTGATCAAGCGAGGCATTGTTTCTTCTGCCATCCAGGCAGCGCTCACAAAAAGCTGTCCCCATACGATGCAGAGCAGTGTTAACAACCAAGTCCAACGTCTTTACAGTGCTGGCTACTCACCAACACTAGTGAGTAGCGTTTTAGAGACTCTTCTCCAGAAATTGAAAGTGCAAGGCAAAGACGCAGGCAAGCTAGGACAGGCCAAACGACCTCCCTTGGCCGTCATCCCGTATCTTCACAAGCTGTCTCACAATTTAAAGAAGGTTGCAAAAAGAAACAACGTAAACCTTGTCTTCTCAGCCCCGTGCAAATTGTCACGAGTGTGTACAATGCTGACAAAGCAAAAGAAAAAGGTTTGCCCTATTAGACATGTAGAACCACTCACACATTGTGCTACATGTGTCATTTACGAGATTCCCTTGAAGTGTGGACGCGTGTATATTGGGCAAACCGGCAGGTGTCTCAACGAGAGATTGTTTGAACACCGCCGGAGGGTCCGTAACAAAAGCGGCGGGCACCTGGACGACCATTGCAAGTCTTGCAAAGGGTGCGTACCATGTTACACGCGCACGGTTGTCAGAGCACGGGCGCGGACAGAAATTGAAAGGGTCATCATTGAGGCAAGGATGATAGCCAAAGCTGGAGACAAGTGCGTCAGCACGCCTTCAATTTTACTTACAGACAAGGAGTCCAGTTTTCTAGGCCCACTATAAACACGTCTTTTTTTTTAATCACGTCTGCTTTTAATTCTTGTTCTAGAGAACTTTCAACTTTTTTCACTCAGTTTGACTGTGAACGGTTGACTCAGCTTTTGCGTTGCGTTTTGTATTGTTTTGTTATGCGTTTGGCCCCGACCCTGCTTTTAGCTTCGTCTTTTACTTAGTGATCGGTGACTATAGTGTTATTTTCGTTTTCGTTTTGCCTCGTTCTGCATTGGCGGCAAAGGTCGCTGACTGATCATTTTCCATGCGTGCACCTTACGGTTCGTCATGGTCCTCTCGGTTTTATCGGTTCTTGGCTGACTTTCCGTTACCTAGATATGTATCACTTTGATATTGTGTACTTCGTTTTGTTTTTTGTATTATATAGTTGAACGGGTTTGCTATTTTCTTGGTCACGTGGGTGTTGGACTGCGTTATATAAGCTGCTCATCTTTCTGAATAAATGTGTTGGTAGTCAGCGCCCTGTCCTGTCCACTTTTGTTCGTCCTTGTCTTTTTCGCGCTGCATTCTTTCACCATGTTATATATATATATATATATATATATATATATATATATATATATATATATATATATAGTGTCGAAAACAAATACAAGATATGATAACGCGACGAAAAATGAACAAATAAAAAGCAAAATCAAGGCAATGGAAGGAAAAGGGAAAAAATAAATCCCAAAAAAGGAAAACATTTCCGGCAGACATCAATAAGACAGCGAAAACGAACACAAAATAAAACTGAATAAAATATACAAATACATATTACAAAGAGCAGTCTTAATAGAACTTGGGATAGTAGTATCGACAATGTACCGTGGTCACATGACCGTTTTTCGTTTAAATCGAATTTTTGCATGTGATGGGCAAATGCGTTGATGCAAGGCAATCGTACTTAATTTTTGCTAGAAACCCTGTCTAGGCTGTGCTTGCGTGCGCGTGCTTGTGCGTGCGTGCTTGTGTGTGTGTGTGTAGGATTCCACACTCCGCTGGGTACACATCCGGGGTACACCCACGGATAAAATGTCATCTGGCACCTGCGATCCTCCACTCGCATTCCCACCAAAAAGCATCCCCCTACCTCAACCCGGCGGAAGCCTGCCACCCGCCTACTCACCTACACCCACCCCGCAAAAGAACCCCAGCTACTAGGAAGTCACCTGCACCTTCTACTCTGCACCATCCACCAAAATTCCAGGCTACACCCTAATAAAAAACCGAGCCGAAATAAAATTTTTGGAGGCAATTAGAGGCGATCATTGTAGAAGCGAAAATGAAAACCGCAATGTAAAACTAATTCTGCTAAATAAGATTTGACGCATCATATCGTATGACTGCCCGTCAATATTTTTTTGTATTTTAAGGCTGCAGCAGTAATAATGGTGCTACCCCAAATCCCGGCGTGGTGTTTCTGAAGTTCCTGCCAGGGATGCCTGCCTCCTCCAGAAGCACCATTCACCAACCACGCCCTATTCTCTCCCTCCTACATGGGGTTCTGTCCATCCATCCAGCCGACCACCTCCCCATCCCACAAACCACCATCCTCAAGCAGCACCCAAAGCCCTACCCCCTTCTTCCGCCCACCGCCACCCTCCAGAATATTATTGCGTCGTGTATGTGAAGTGTGTATGTTGTGGACAGGTGAGTGGGTCAGTAGCCCCTTAGTTAAGGGGGAGGGGTAGGGAGGTGGTTGGTGCTTCTGGAGGGAGGAGGCTTCACTCGCCGAGGCATTACACACACTACGCTCGGGATTTTGCGGAAACATAACTACTGATACTGTCGCAGTAGAACAGAAAAATTGATAATCTCACGCCACCCCCCACGTACCGTAGCCGCGCCTCGATAGGCGGCACACGATCGGCTCACTGATCACAACGGCTATCCCAACGGATGGATGGACGGAAGAGGAGAGCGTCCCTTTTAAAACGGGGTGGCGGCATTTTCCACCATGCTCGGCTTTTTTCTCATTTAGTTTTTTTCTTAAAATTTCTTTAACGGTGTTGCAAATAGGTTTATGCTCGCCATTTTATGTACATACATTTTTATCCGGCACTTCTAATATTATTCATCTCTCTGCTTTTGAGCCACTAATCTTTCAATCACTTTTTGCTAACTCCCATCTCAGATTCATTCTCATGGTCATCGCTATCTCTGAAACCTGGGTCTCAGGGAGAGTGATGTGCCTGCATCGACAACCGGATGGATGCCACCACATTCCAGAAAAAAAAATGTTGAATTGTTTCCGCAGATTTACTACACGCTGTAAATGTGTGATCTTCTTGGTTATATTTCTTTTTTGTAGCTTTGTGTTCTAAGACACTCTGACCTAGCTTCACAGAGTACGGAACTGCCTCTTGAGTTATTATAGAACGATCCTTCCTGATCTGCATTTTCAAAATCGGTGTATCTGAACAGTCTGCTTCTCTTTCAAGGAAGTTTTTACCTTCTGCATTTTTTATCCGTTGTTTAAAGCCCTTTACTTCTCGGTCCTGCGTACTTACTGGATGGTTTCCTGGTTATTTTTTCTCATTTTGAGTCAAAGCGCTTTCTGTACATGTATTTAGATACCCTAGCTGCTCACCACTTATCGTCCAATTTCCTTAGGCGTTCTTCACAAAATATTTTACTCTGAGCTTCCAGTGCTTCGAACAAAGCCCAGCCCATAACCTCCTTTACTGCCTCGTTAGTGGATTTGCATTGGGCATCTGGTGGCAATATTCCAACATCTCCCTTATTTAGTTCTAATCTCTACTGAACCTCTGCCTTTATAGGCACAAAACCCTGTTCCAAAATTAAGTATTGGCACTATTACCCCAGTACTATCACTATTATCTCTCAGTACTTCATATTTGTTGTACCCCCATAATCCTCTATGTTTCACTATCCCGGCATCTCTTCGCTCTTTTGCCCTAACAGACTGTTCGTACTTTTTCGTGTATATGTTGCCTTCGTTTACCCACACTCCAAGACTCTGGGCATTTCATGGCCTTGTACTGTAAGCACGTGATCTGTTGTATTGTTAACAAATCATCACACCTGACTTAGTTGCGCTAAAACTGAAAGTCAGAACGTCTCCTTCACCTTCACAGCAACTAACCAGAGTTTGCAAATCTTCCTGGCTATCAGCTAGCAGTAAAATAACGTCCGCATACATTAAACCCGGTAGCCTTTGTTCAATGACCTATCTGCCTAACCTGAATAACAAATTTTAACATAGATTACTTCTTTCAGCCTGCTTTTCATATTTATCATATAAAGCATGGACAGCAGCGATGATAGAGGATGATCTTGCCTTAATCATTTGCGTACTTCGACAGTTGTCGCACTTCTTATTCCTTGCCATGTAATTTCAACTTTATTATTTCGGTAAATTTTCTGTAGGCAATCAATTAGCTCATCACCGATACCTTCATCCTTTAGTATGTTGCTCAGGAGTTTCATGTTCACGTTGTCGCATGAACTGCTCATGTCCAGAAGGGCTAAATACAGAGGTCTGTTTTCCGCCTTAGCTGTTTCAATGCATTGGGTAAGCACGAACAGGCTGTCATCTAAGCGCCTACCCCTTCTCAACCCTGTCAAAAGTTCTAAGAGTACATGATTACTTTCTACCCATGGCAACTCACACCGTCATGTGTGCCAACTGGCTCACGAAGACGAGAAACCACCGCCAACATATCGGCCTACCGCTGGTGAGGGGCCGTCGGGTCAAGGGTGCAGGTGATTTCGTTTGCTCAAACCACGTTTGAGAGCAGCACGATAGTGGCGTGCAATTGCGTTAGTCACGTGGTTTATTTTGTATTTCGCGGGCTTTCCTCGGAGCTGGGAAAAAACACACACGTGAGGATTTCCTTATCGTAAATGATTGAAGGGGGGTTTCTGAAGGTGCTCGACAACTCTTCAAATAAAATTTGTTGTCTAAAGTCAATATTTATTAATTGAGAAAAAAAATGTGCCTGTAGAGCGCAAGATGGCTGCCGCCAATATGCAACTAGTTTCACTCACATGTCTCTAATAATTCCTTTTTTAACCCTTGGGTCAAATTAGCTGACACACCCGTATACAGCCGTTTGGATAATCTGAGTTGGTCTTGCAATCCGGTTTTTTGTGTCCCGTTTTTCTTCGCTGTTCCTGCCATCCGGAATTTATCTGCTGAGGCGCAAGCGGGCATAATCTGTGCTCTGCATCCATTGAATTTACATAAACTCACAATTCCACCTTCATGGCTCTTACACTTGTCTCCTCTTTTCAAGCCTCTGGGTCCTTCCTGAACCAAAATGGTGACCCCAATCAGAGCACTGCACGGGCCCATTTTTTTCGGCACGACCAAGCCAGAGCCCGCTGATCCCATGTCTCACCCGGCCCGGGCCCGGCTGTACCGAAGGCCGCTTTGGACCCAGCCTAAAGGGAAAGGTTTCATAGAGTCTCGCAATGCAGTGGCTACATGAGCGGCCTTTTCGAGACACACATGTAGGATGTGGAAGCAGATCACTGGGAGGAAGGTTTACGTATCGGGCTCCAATTTCAATCAGTTTGTCGGCGAGCTTAACGAATCCATCTCCATGAACAAATATAAACGGCCGCATATCGTTGACGCATAAGCCCACACAAGCAACCGTCATGCTCTCTTTAATTCTTTCTGGAATTGTGGAAGCATTCGCAACAAAAAATAAGTGATGTTTTAGCAATAAAAATATGACACACACACATTTCGACTCAGGGGCGAGGTTCCGCTTTGGCTGCAGTGGTACCTAAAGGAAGCTTTGCATTCACCGCATTTTACAGGTCTTATCCGTGCCGAGTCGTCGATTGACAACTTCAAGGATTTTTTTTTTCAAACACCATCTTTTTCAGCATTCTTTACAACAAGTTTGAACTACCCTGACGAAAGTCCTTCCTGGATCTTTCCAATGGTTATCTTGGACAGCAATTGCACAAAAAGAAAAAACCCGCTAATGAGACAGATTTGAACCAATGTCAGAATTCCTTGCAATTCTCAGGCGCCATTTCCCCTGTCCTTAGTACGCCGCTGTTCTAAATGCCCTTACGCTCTTCTACTACCCTTAGCTCGTCTTGATGACGTCTTTCAGTTCTCTTAGGTCTCCAGTCTTGTTTTCTTCATGATGGTATGCTTGCGTTTCGTCTTCTTTTCAATTCTTCCTGCTCTTTCTTTCTTTTCTTTTTTATTTGTATGTCCTCCTTCACTACTGTCGCAACTCGCTTTCGCCCTTAAGAATTTATTACGACACGTAAAAACCTGTAGGCACGTGGTGCGGCTGCTATTTAGGGCAGCCTTCAGCCCTTATAAAGCTTCACATCGCAGCTTAGCTGACCGAAAGTGACTATACATTCGTTTCAGTTCTTGCGTATTGCTTCTCCCTTTGAAGAAATCGACAAGCCCCTTGGGGTCCCAGAAAGCCGCGTTCGCTGCTTTGCGACCATGAGATCTCATGTAGTACGACCGCGGCCGCATCACGTGTCGCATAGTTTCGGAGGCGGCGCGGTTTGCTGCACCTAGCGTGCAAACTCGGCACTATTGGGAATGTATGACACGAGCGACTTCAGATGAACGGGACAAGCGTTTATACACTTCCACTGCAGCCCCTCGTGTCGCGCTACATGCATTCCCAATAGCAACACGAACCAACTCACCCAGCTGAAAGTATTAAGAGGACTCGGCACTGTTTCCGTGTAGTCGACGCCAGCCTGCTCGCCACTGGCTGTTGCATACACGCATACCTGCTTCAGCCTCACACGCACGTGCGCACACACATGAATGCACATATTTATGGGCGCACATACAGATGCGCGCGCACGTAGTACCTCGATGGAATGATACGCGAACAACCCGATGCCAACACCCCCCGCTGTTGAAATTTATTTTCATCGCGCGTTTACCTAGGTGGTACAAGAAAGACCTTAGGGTCGTCCTAGATTGTATCATGGACGAGTATAGGGTCTTTTTGCTATCACCGAAGTAAAAGCGCGGTGAAAAAAAATTGAAACAGCGGGGCGCGTTGGCGCCGGGTTGTTCGCGATTTATTCCATCGAGGTAGTACGCCCGCCGCTCTGTCTAAACGCGGGAAGGTATCGCCAAACTGCGCAAGATAGCTTGACTCTTTCTTTTTCTTTTAAGGTATCTCTTCTCTTTTTTTCCTTCGGGCAGCGGTACTGCGGATTTCTTGCAAGAGGCCGACAACAGCACTTGGAGGCTAAAATCTGACCCCACACTCAAACCTACATAGATGGGATGCGCGAAAAAAAAAAGATTGTCTCCCTGCTCCCGCGTGGCCCTCGGCTTGTGTCTTCCATATTCGCAAAGTTACCTCGCCGTTGGGCATCCTTTGGGCGCGACAAGAAAGGTTTCATACTGCGTGCTGTTAGAGATCCAGGGAGCGGAAAAAAAAACAAGACCGAGTGGCTACAGTAGTACCGAAAACGTGCGCAAAGCTTTAGTTGGAAGAAGGTGCGCGTGGTCGACTCCTTCCCCACGCCATTGCATCCGCCTCTGACACGAAGGAAGTCGGGACGTTGTCTAGTGTGATGAGAGGGATTGCAACTAGTAGGGACTTAACTGATCCCGGAAGAAACCTGCGCGGTTTGAACCGCGAGCCAGGCTGGGCATGGGCTTTTGGATGGACCCTGGCCCAGCCCAGGAGCTAGGAAAATCCGTGTATCCCAGCCCGGGCTCGGCCGGCGGGCAGGCTGCTGCCTGTGCTCTCGGGTAATCCAGCCACCGTGCAGTGTTCTAACCTGAATGCTGGCGCAAAACCTACAGCAAGAGCTTTTTGATAATGGGCAATACGAACGCTCTAAATAACAGGCAAATGTAAGAAAAAATTTCCAGTAAACTCCTAATGGAACAGAACAGTTTGGATCGGAAGGTACTATAGTTCGAAAAGCCTTGCTGGATTTTGTTTTCTGCTCTGTTCTGCACTGTTCGGTGCTCACCGAAGCGCCGATTTTCACCTTCTGTCCTCCCTTTACACGCACCGCCTATTGTTAACAGTCATGCCACTGGTGTCCACAACGAAGTTAAGCTACTCTGCCGATCGGCACCTAGGATAGGCTTCTCACCCATATACTATGCCTCCTAGCCCGATGCGCGCGACGCTCGAATCTAGAGTAGGAAAATATTGCTAGACTGCCATTCGCAATCTATCCTTCGAGCTTCTTTCGCACCTCGAGGTTATCAGAATTCAGTGCATATTCTTCTAATCTGCTGCGCAAAAACTACGAAGTCTCACTTTATGGTGATGGGACTTGCTTCGGTGCAGCAAAATTGCTAATATTCGAGAAGGAATTAATTACAACAATAGCTTTGCAAGCCACATAAAATGATCTTTGATGCCCGAGGATATCACATATTCAAAGATCGTATGCCCAATGCTATGTGCGGCTTTGGGCCTGCGCATTTTAGGCTCGCATTGCCATTTAGCGAGCGAAAATAAGCACTGTAATGCCGTAAAAGTTATTCGCTCAGTGAGCATTGCACTATACGCAACAGCAAGCGACAAGGAACATAATCTTGGCTATTAGGTGATGGGCTCCGAGCGAGACTCACGTCGCAGTGCCAGGGGCTCCAAATTTCGAATTCCGCGCACCAGTGTGAGAAGTCCAATGCTGCACTCGGCCGACACGTCGGCCTCCAGGAGCTTCCTCGTCAACGACGGGGCGGCCCGGTCCATGGCACTGGCGATCCATTCTTTCAGCTTGCTTACATAGCTTACGTTTTGCTGCTCCTTCACTCATGCGGAGGAATCCCCGTCGGACCCGCTGCCACTGAGTCAACACGGGAGGCACCCGTAAAGAAGCACTGTCACCACGATGAGAACCACTTTTTGCACAGTCATGATGTCGCGCAAACCTCCTAAAACATTTGAAGGGGTGCAAGTTGGCAAAATGACATGAAGGCTGCTTGCAGATACTTAATTAGGCTGATGCATATCTTACAAAGTTGTTTTCTGGTCAACTAAAATTCAGAAAACACCTTACGCGTTCGCAACCACCATAAGCACTTGGCGAATGATCCCCCTTGGGAAGTGAAGCCCCAAACAGCTCAACGGCATGAGAGACCCAGCAGGAGCGTCAAGAGAATAGGTTCACACGTGAGAAAGGTGGCTACTCGCCTTTAACTCCTCTTATAAAGCGCCGTCATGACGCTCATACGGCACGTGGCTTCACAAAGAGGCCCTGCGGAAGGTGAGACGGTAAGAGGACCAGTATGATAGGCTTTTCGCCATCGCCTTCTTCCTTGACAAAGACTTTACGATTCCTTGTGGCTTGGGTTGATTTGGCACAAAAAAAGCGTTCAGCTCTTTTATTTATGACTTTATTAGGCATTGTCAAATCGGTTTGGCTCAATGGCCGACGTTTCCTGGCAGGATTTCAGCGCTTGTGAAACATACTTGCAACCTGCTCGACTACTAGGGGCTTTCCGGCGCACAGCTTACGTAAAGATGGTCCGTGGACGCTGGACGTTTCAAATAACTTCACCATGCGCTGGGCCTGTTTCGTGCCCGATAGACTGTGATCCTAACGACTTCGCTGTGTTTAGCTTTTCCTGTATTACGCACCTTCAGTATAGTGCCGACAACGCTGCATGCTGCGAATTCCCGTAACAGTTTTTGCGTTAGGTGCGAGAGCATTAACGCCGTATTTTGTGCCAACAATGAACTGCCACTCATAACTCGCGTTTATACAGTTAATTCTTAATTAATCAAACTTGATTTAATTCTAACTTCCGGTTTTTACTAGCTAACTCCTTGGCCCCATAAAAATTAAGTGAAATGAAGAGGCTGAACTTTATCTGAACTCCGCCTAATTCGAAATAAGTTCGTGCTTCCTTCGCGTTGGAGTTGCAAAGGTCCGGCTTACCTTTTTTTCTAAATTGATGTTTCTGGGTCGTCTTTATCACTACTTATAAAGGCCTTGAGCTGGGCGGGGTAAATTGGAAAATTGCAATTATTTCACGTTTCGAACGTACTACTACACTGGGAACATTATTTTTATCCTATAAAGTTTACATAGATTGGAAGGTAGTTGCGAGCTACAATGAATGAACCACCGCGTCTGCAGTTGCCAGTAGCCATTATATCTTAATTTAACATTCGCCTCACGGCGGTTTCTATAAGGAAGTGAAGTTATAGCCGCTTATTTTTATGCGCTGCGTACCACACGTACACTCGTAAACAGACATTATGGACTACGCTTCGGATGTTAATGGGTATTTTATGCTTATCCAAGTAAAAGCCTCTTGCGCGTTAACGCATCAAAGTGGCGGGCATATATTTACGAGAGGGGAGATATGCAACTCCGAAGTGTGCCCTGTATCATTCTGTGCGCGACTTTACGTAATGGCTTATTTTTTACCACTGAGCTTTTACCTTTTGCCAAGCGTCATTTTTGCTACTTATTCTGCCCTTCGTTTCCTACTCCATTCGCTCTCTTCTCCACGCTTTTGCTGTTTGCGTCTTCGTTTAATCAGTAAGATGGAATGATGTTTTTTTTCCAAAATGTAGCTCTGTGATGGCGTCGTGCGTTTAATATGTCTGTGAGTTCTGTCTACGTGAAGCGCTCTTAAAGTCCAGCTGTCCCTTTTGAATCAGATTTTACTAAAGCCCTAGCAACCGTCCCTTCACCAACATCTTGATGGCTACCACAGTTTTTCTACTCTTGTTTACATAGTCGGTAAGGATTTTTTCCTTGAGTTTCTGTTAATATGGTTATTCTGATTACGGTCCACTCCAGATAATTAAGCAACCCGGAATTGAATTGGTATTGGTCTGTTCTTTTTCTGAATTTCGTGAGCGACTACAATGTCACCGTTTTTTATTTTATTATATTACATCAAAGCACCACTTTTGTAATGGCGCCTCCTCATTTTGAAGTCATGGCGCTCAATTGCGCAATTTAAGATTGCTTTCTTTTTTGCTTTATTGCAAGTAGCAGCAGAGTCAAAGATGTTTTAGTTAAGCTGACGCACTTGCTAAACAGAGCTGGTGGCTGCTTTGCTGCCATCCTGGAACATATTGTGCAAATGTGGAAAGCCTATCAGGTCGCTCTGCAGGTTACTCTTGTCAAAGATGTCTGCGCACCTTATGATTTCGGAACAACTTCACAAGGCATTTCGTTTCCCAATTTCGCCTAAATGGAATACCCTGAAAAAAATGGCTGTGGTTTAGCTCTGGTTAAACCTGGCATGACGTGATAGCTACAGCGGGCCGAGTGAAACTCGCTCAGTCGAATTGCAAAGTCAGTCTTTCACCGCTGCGTTTCGCTGGGCGTTCCTTCTTCATCTTCGTCCCTGCACGAGGGTTCACTATCTCCCCCTCTCCACTCCACGCCCACTCGGTTTCGCCGCCGCGCCGCGCCACTGGCAGCTGCCATGGCGGCCACGGCGCCGCCAGGCTGAAGGCTCCAAATGCTATCGTAATGTAGGCGAGCGGCGCGCACACCAGCTGCGTGCTCTGACGTCACTCCGCGCATGCGCACAACTGAGGAGGAGGGCGGCGTCTGCTCCGCCGTCGGTGCAGCAGCGAGGCGCGCACACCAGCTGCGGGCTATGATGTCACTCCGCGCATGCGCACAGCTGGCGAAGCGTTGGTGCCACGGCTTAGCGCGCATCCACGTTGACCTCGCAAAGTGGCTGGCATAGTGCAGCTATCACTACAAAAATATAAAGTACATGAAACCGCTCACCAAATCTGACAACTTCAATTTTACTCAGCTTCTATACTTTCTGATTCAGAGTGCCGCAAGTAAGTGAAAGGGCAAGAAATGTGTAAACATTTGTGAGCCAATATGCCCGACTGCATGCTGCGATTAGTGCTCAATTGTTCCACAGTTGTCATCATCAAAATCAGCCACCTTGGATAGTGTACAATGGTGAAATTAATTTTGCACTTCTTCAGTTTTGCGCACCTCAGTGCCTACTTAGCGCCCCTCATTACTATTCAGAGCATACGCCTTGACTTTGACTGCCCGCAGTAGTATGGAAGGACGCCGGACTAGAAGGATGAGTCGTCGCGAGGATAAATGCATATATTTTGACTCGGATAGCCTGAAAAGATCCATCAACTACTTTCTATCTGCTGTTGCTGCTTAATCAGACTTTTTCGCAAAGTCATACATGGATAGTGCTCTACGCGCTTTCGTAGAGCGCTTGGGTTGCGAACTCCACACTTTGTAGGCATCATTCCCGAGTGGCCTCGGGGTCTGAACAATAACCTATTGGACATGAGCTCCGGTACGGAGAGCGACTGACTTCCAAAGATTCAAAAAGTACGTCGAGGCCCAGGATGCGCTGTGGTGACAGCTTACGCAGAAGAGTGCATGCTGTTCATGCAGTCGAGCCTCTAGTCTAGTCTGGGGAGCATGTACGGGTTATTCGCGAGAAAAAGAACTGGCAAAGTAGGAAATTATTTCCCTGTTCTCTCCCCTTGAGGTTATCAATTCATGGTGCCAAAGACAACATCCATTTACTGATCTCTTGAAAATTTTTTGTTGACACTATGGATGAATTCGACTGTAAAACGGGCCATACATTCATTGAAAATTTTCTCATAAATGTTGCTTTATAGCAATTCAAACATAATTAACCAGAAATCTGTTTATTAATTTGTTGGCACTGGAATATAACAACTTATCTGCATTATTACGCATGTGCGCTACCGTATACACTCGTGTAAGGGCCGCGCTTTTTTTCCGCGATTTTGATGGGGTGCGGGCCTTCCACGGAAGTGTGAAATTTTTGTTCAATTTTCGATCCACGTATGAAAAAACTTTTTTAATTGTACCGTATATACCTAACGATGGGATATCTGGCGTCTAGCTGCTAACATTCTCTGTAGTTGTCTTCATCGGTATCGCTGCTCGGGCTCGGCTCGTCGCCGCTGCTCGCGTCATCCGCACGTTCATGTATCCAATCGTCCTCAGTGCCTTTGATGGCATTGGAAACCCCGGTGATCTTAAAACCGTCTACAATAATGTCTGTGGACACCGCAGGCCGCGCGTTTAAAATCCAAGAGCAGATCAGCTGAACTGACGCCCTCCTTAGTCGTCCGGTCGGCGTTTTCTCGTGGTGGCCCACTGTCATTCATTCAGAGTACCGGCGTCGGAATTCTGCCTTAAACGGCCTATTAACAGACGCATCCCGTGGTTGCTGCATACTTTTTAAACCGCCGGCGATAACCGCCAGATGCGTACGAGCTTCTGCAAGACGAGCCTTCACGCGTTCTGTGAGGTGGCCCCGAAAGGTGTTCAATACGAGCAGGGCCTTCCGTCGGAGCAGGGCTCCCGGCCGGTTAGCCCACGCCGTTTTCACCCAGCCAACCACTAGTACCTCGGACATCCAGCCCTTTTCTTGCACTCTGACGATTATTCCATTCGAGAACCTCTTCTTGGGCAGCGTCTGTCGCTTAAACACTACGTACGGGGGCATCTCCCTTCCGTCCTCTGGGATAGATAGAATTACAGTGCAACGCTGACGCTCGGCACCGCTCGTGAGCGCAAGGACGCTCTTCGCGCCGGCTTGGCTGACCGTCGTGTTCTCAGGAGCACCGAACTAAACAGGTGTTTGGTCCGTGTTTCCTATGTGGTGTAGGTGGTACTCGTGCTCTGCTGTTGTCCGGCGGCGGATGCTCAGTTGTTGTGGCTTCATAAATCTCCGAAGCCATCCCTCGCTTCCCTTGAAATCCGTCGGTGAAAGGTTCATGTGGCGTGCGATTCCAAGGGCCTTGACGTGGAGCGTCCCTGTTGACAACGCGTAGCCGTCTTTCCTGATGTCCGTGACGTATTTCATGATCTCCTTCTCGAGTGTTGGAAATTTGCAAGGCTTGCCGCGGAATGCTTTCCTAGTCTTGTTTGTTGGGGCAAGCTCCTCCATTTGGTCACACCAAGCACGCACTTGTCGTCGACGTGGAAACTCCGGCCGGCTCCACGTTTTCCATTCTGTTCGGCGTATGCCACAACTTGAAGTTGGAACGCAGCATCATACGCGGTTAAGCGTTTTTTTTTTCTTTTCCATCACAAGCGGGTGTCGTCAAAATGAACGGCGGCACAACGGATCAATGACGCCGACGAGAAAAGCGACAAGATCTCCCGGATAGTGCCGCGCGCCAGAAGCTCACAGATAGCGCAGCGGGGAAGCCGCAGTACAGCTGTTGCCATCTGGTGACTCCCGCGAAATGCGCCGTACGCGAGACGCGACGACGATGCCATTTGCGGGCGAGAATTTTTTCTTTTCTAAATTTGGACTGCCAAGTTAGGGGGAGCAGCCCTTACACGAGCGCGGCCATTAGTCGCGTGTATACGGTATGTGTGCTGTTAACAAACTAATGAGAAGCGCTGAAGCGCTTAAGTTTCAAACAGAGGAAGAGGCAACAGCCTAGTACTTAGAAAGGACGCTTCATGGGCCTTGATAGCACAAGACTTGTGGTCTCAGAATAAATGTTTTCCACACTAAAATAACAGCGGTAATTTTTACGACCGGATGGTGTCCCGCAGCAGTGGAGTAGTGGTTTAAGCATCCGCCTTGTATTGCAGGAGGTGCGGAGTTGGATGCCTAGTTCCGCAGAGTTCTCACTGCTGATAGAATGGGTCCAAGCTTTCCATTGTTCTGGTGCCCGGTTTATTTAGGGTGAAATTGCTTAAAAAAATGATGTCATCAAACTTTGAATAGAAGAAAATATCTTACGCCATGGCGCACTGTGGCCACAGATGCCCATATGCCATAAAAAAATATTAAATATCATCATGACCGAGTGGGCACATGATTTCTATTTCGAAGAAAACAAATGTCAGTGTTGTTGGCCAATGATTCATGCGGCTTGATGGGAGTTGCAATAAAAACGTAACAATTAGCATCGGTAAGTGCAGTGGGCGGAACGCGCAGCTTGAGGAAGTCGACTCGAAGTGGTAAAGATGATGCACAGAGCCTTCGGTCCTTGGTGGCGATCTCGCGGCGCCAGTTTTCAGTGAGGCAGTGAGCATCTGAAATCTTAAGAAAAAAAAATTACAGCGACTTAGACTAAAAGTACCACGAGTTATGAGCTCTCACCGGCTCGAGAAATGATTAGCGCAATGACGCCGTCACAACGCCCCAACGAAATTTCCGCGAGAAATACGCCGACACGGAGTAGTGGGCTTTGTTGTACAGTGTGTTTGTAGGCCCTGTCCTCTGAGCGTTGATCCTCTGTTAGGCCTGCAGCACGTATAGGCGCTGGCGTCCGGCACACGTGCAGCGTTCCGATAGCGACACGACAGATGAGCAGCCTCGCCGCTCGTGGTGTTACGAGAATGATCCGAAAAATTTCTGTGCTTACTTTGTTGATAAAAAATGTACATTACACGCTTAAATTGGAATAGCATAGCCTAGAAAGTAGCCACCTTGTGCAGCAACGCACCCTCCCAAGTGTTGCTGCCACTGCTGGGAAGCGGCCTGGCAATCTTTTTTTGCGTAATCACGTGCGAAATATTTTCAAATTTGTGGTCGGCCTCTGCAATCATATGAAAATGGAAGCTATTGAGCTGCACCTTCATTCGCGGGGAAAGGAAAAAGTTAGCAGGCGATAAATCTGGGGAGGCTACAGAAGCCACAACATATTGTGCGTGACGATAAATTCGCCAAAGAGGTGTGCTCAGTGGTAGAGTACATAATGCTAAACGTTGTCTCCTCAGCTTAGGGGTCAGCAGTTCGAGGACCAACTGGACAGCGACACGCAGCCTGATCAATACCACCTTTTGGGTTGCCTACACGGACCCGTTTGTCATTATCTCTAGTCCTACGTTCCTCAACCCAAAGTTCCGTGATATATAGGTTCCATGTTTTCCGCGATGTCGCGCATGGCTTGTGTTCGAGATGTGTAATCGTCTTCAAAGGACGCTGAGCTCTGAAGCTCGTGCCACTTGAAACTTTTGGCACGACTGATTGCCCCATCACTGTACTCTTGCGACAGGATAATTAACGTCTCTGTGGCCGAATCGTTCAGACTAACGCAACATTTCATGTCAGCTCATTGTTTCCACTTTTTCTGCCTGGTGCAATTGAAAATTGCCCCACACATTTGCCTACGAAGCTACGTCCAAAGCAACTCTCCATCTTGCCTCAGCAGAGTATTTTGGCACAGTGCCTTATTGTTTT
Source organism: Amblyomma americanum (assembly GCF_052857255.1). NCBI lineage: Eukaryota > Metazoa > Arthropoda > Arachnida > Ixodida > Ixodidae > Amblyomma > Amblyomma americanum. Next base: position 2,299,832 of record NW_027526484.1, read on the forward strand.
GCGTCATTACTCCCGTGAGCGCACCTCTGTGCTGCCATTTGATGACGTGTAATGAGCTTGTCCAGAGTCATTTTGATACTACCTTGCATCATAAATGCGGTAGCCACTACTGCACGCGCGCACTGCTTCTAATCGCACGGGGAGCAATTGAATGAGGTTAGGTTCGGACGATTCCGGTGTGTTTTCCTGAGAGGCGTTTGGCGGGCCTTGTTCCAACAGCGCGTCTCATTTGATGATGACGAAGGCCCAATGAGGCGCGAGGCATGGGCGTCTTACATGGTGTGGTCACGTGATCGTGGCTCCACCATCGTAAGGTGGATCACGCAAACACGCTCAACCCACCACAGAAAAAAGTAGCGTGTTACACGAGAGGCGAAGAGTATGGGAACGCACCGGCAATAGAGTTCTAGTATTTCGTTTACGTGCTAGCGTAGACATACACGAGATCACCGTACGCCTGCTGCACATGCGCAGTAGCCCCATCTGGCCCCGGACACTGCCACCGCGCCCAAGTAGCCCAACACATCGGCCCTATATTAGATATCTCCATGCAAGGCTGGACCCTAGGTAGGCTCAGAGTTGCCGGTGTGTTTCTGATATTATATATGCGTGTCATTAACACATGCAATGATTGCTTGCCCATCACATCCCGAGTATTGCTTTAGGCTTAATAAAACTCTGGCAATCATGGGCCAGGTTAGCCAGGGATCCCTCACTGTTTTGCCACAATTGGCTATGCCATTCTAAGATGTTTATTATATTAGCCTAGGTTTGCACTGACTTATAAAATGTTTATAGCGTGCTGGCAATGCTTAGTCGACTTTGAGCCGTCAGGTAAAATGGCCTGGCAGCTGGCATTCGGTATTGTGACCGAGAAAATTAATGTCATTGTTACGAGCACGATCTTGACAGTTTATAATTTTCGAACTCGCGGGAACTGAAATGAGCTCTGTAGGAGGTGTAAGAACAGGAATGACTTTTTATATCGGTTCACGTATAATTGGCATGCACTGATCCAGCCCTGTGGTTTGTAGTGCTCAGTCAGTAGCTGTTTAGAATCATTAAAACAGGAGAAAAAATAATTTTTTTACGAGCGGCATTCTGTACTTTCTTTTTACTTTTCTGAGAAGGAAAATTCACTGGCTTCAACCTTTGAGAGGCCAGTGAATTTATTTGACATAATTCCATGAAAATTTCGCGCAAAGCATTAAAAGCGCTCCTAGAGCTTGAACACTTGCAGGCAATGATTGAAATTGACATAAGACAAATGAATTCTTCGTGAAAAAATTTGCTTATAGAAGAAAAGCATAATAAAAGCCTCGAAGCTAGAAAACGATGAATAAATGCAGACATGAAATCGAGGCAGCCAGAATGAGCGGGAACTAACAACTAAAATTTGTGTGTGTGTGTGTGTGAAAACCTCCCGCCAATCGAGGATGTAACGACTTCGCGCTAGCATGTCGTAGGAGAAAAACGTAATATGAACAGGTTATTCAGCTAAGCTGCTTTTCAAGAAATTCGTTGTTTACCTGACAGGTGCACAGACACCGCAGTCACGTAGTTCCCCATGCCTGATTTCAGAGCATAATAATGTTCCCATTTTGTCATGGAACGCAATGCCTTTGAATGCATTTTGTGGCTCCGCTCGCGCAAGTATCTCAAAAACACCACGAACGCGCTTCACTCTAGACAAGTAATTTCACTCTCACACTATCGAGCCGTTTTCTGTGTAAGCAAAGTGCTATATCAATCGTAATGACTCGGCTGAGTGTATTGGCTGAAGGGCTTTTGCGGGCAGTTTTAGCAACGACCAGGTACAAAGCAATCGCTTCATGAGTTATAATTTGTATACATTGAGCATGTGCGAAATATTTCGCCGTTTTTAAGAAGAGGTGCGGCCATTTGTTAAGAGAAGATTACTGCGTCCGAGCATCGTACCATGTGATTATATATTTTGTATTCTTGTATTTTGGTTTATGGTTTACGTGGTTTAACGTCCTAAAGCGACACAGGCTTTTGGGGACGTATTCTTGAATTTTATCTTTCCGTCCATCCCTGCCAATTGTATTGTTCTAAATCCTTCTTTCTTGTATATTTTATTGTGCACTTACATAGCTGCTTTTTATTGCTCTTGCATACATCTTCGCTCATTTTTGTGTAGTATCATATATGAAACCATAAAAGAGCATACATTGTGCATGCATATTATTTTATTTATTGTTTCATAGTTTTGTTACTATTATGTCTGGGGCCACATCACACAGCCCTACACATAAGGCGATTCTTTGAAGCCGTATGATCGAAATCGACCTCCAAGCTCTCCGTTTGTCACTTTAAAGGTTTCAGGCGGTGAACATGATGCTCGCAATGAACTGCTTTTCCTACTGCACTGGGAAAATACTCTGACGCCTGCGCGTTTCTCATTTCCTTGTCTCTTATTGATATTGCCTTGGGAGCTGCCCATGACGCATTCTCCGAGAATTTCAAGCCGCTTTCACAGGATCCGCCAACTCCTCTCTTTTTCAAGTCCCATATCTCCCCACCTTGGCTCCCGGCCGCGTCTTTTTCAAGGAAGTGTGCTAGGCACAGTAAGGTTTCTGGCGACAGCCGGTGGTCTGATTCAGCTGCGTATTCGGCCAGGACACCTGCAGCCGGGGTCCCTGCACGGCGATAGGCATCTGGGTTCCCACGCTCGGTCATTGCGAGGTTTATTGGATTCAAGACGGAGGATTCCACTGCAGAAGACGTGTCCGGCTGGAGGGTGAGAACTGTCGCCCTTTCAACTGTGCCTGCTCGCCGGCGCCTCGTTCATTCAGACTTCCCAGAAGACGGGTCCGGCTTGAGCGTGAGAACTGCCGTTCGGAAGCGAAGACACCACTCTCTCTGATGGGGGGGGGGGCGATTGTCCAGCGGCACCCTCTCTCTCCGGCGAGGCATGTGACGGGGCCGTGTCTCTATGTGAAGTGGTGTGTGTATACGACAGCGCAAGTTAGGCCACGCCCAACCTGGCGAAGGCATTCTCAGACCTGGGGAATTCGAGGGACCGGACCCTTTTAAAACCGGACGACGAGTGCCATGAGGAAGGAATCCTCGATCATCCTCAGATCTTCTCAGGTCCTCCGACCTTCCCCCATCACCCTCCAATGGGTTCCAATATCTTGTAAATAATGTAAAATAAACCCCCTGTACAGTTTCCTTCATAACCAAGTCCGACAACGTCATTCGGAGAAGGGACCTGCGGCGCTGAAAGGGTCAGCTCACTCAAGGACCCCTCGTCCCCAACAACTGGTTGGCAGCAGCTGGGATGGACCGTGCGACATCGTGATTTCTCAACCGGTAAGCGTTTCGGCATTTTGCTGTAGGATTCGCCAGGCTTCAGATTTTGAGAGAATAATCTAGAATCACTGGGAAGTTTATGTCAATTGAGAAAGGGTAATCTCACGACATTTTTGAAGATAGCATTGCCAAAGCGGAGAAGGCATTGTCATGGACCTTATGAAATTGTCAAAGTCGGACTTGCTGTTGTTATGCGAGGAACTGTCAATAGAAGTACAGGGAAAAATTACAAAACTTGAAATATGCAAGACAATTGAAAAGCACGTAGATTACGATCAGCTGGTAGATACGTGGAATTTGGTACAGGAAGAAAAAAGAAAAAGGAAGCGGAATGGGAAAAAGAGAAAGAACGGCAAAAGTGGGAAGCTGAAAAAGAAAGAAATATAAAGCGATTGCAGCTTGAAAGCGAAAATCGAAAAAAGGCGACAGTACGAGAGCCGGGTCTCCTGAAAGAGTAAGCTATGTACAATCATATAGAATGAACAGATTCATGCAGCCCTATGAAAGTGGAAGGGACATAGGATTTTACCTGGGAAACATTGAGAGAACTTGCGAAAGGGAGAACTTTGCTTGCAGTACGTGGCCGCAACGGCTTCTGACACTCTTGCCATGTGAAGTAGCTGAAGTCATAGCGAGACTTAGCACACAAGACGCAGCTGACTACGAAAAAGTCAAAGCCAGCCTGCTAAAAAGGTACCGGCTGTCAGCCGAAGCTTTCCGACAGCGCTTCAGGAACGCAATGAAAAACGATAGCGAGGGCTATTCGGATTTCGCGTATGGCCTAAAGACGAATCTGCTAGAGTGGCTAAAAGGAGCCGAGGTTTATGAAAGCCGAGACAAAATCATTGAGTGTTTTTGCCTTGAGCAATTTTACCGAAGCATTCCCCAAGTGGTGAAACTGTGGGTTCAAGACAGGGAAAAAGTCGACACAGTTGAAAGGGCCGCTGAGCTAGCAGAGGAGTACGTTTCGCGTAGAAGGTTGAGCACTGAAGAGGGTGCGTCACACGCTCGAAACGCGATGCGAGATAAAGGGCCTAGCAGAAAGGCGCGAAGTGCTAGAAGTTCGGAGCAATCAGAGGCAACGAAGGTAGCGCCAGAAAAGCGTGAAGAACAGGCGAAGAGACAGGGAGCAGACAAAGCCGCGAAAAAAGAGTTTGAGGCTAGTAGGCCATTTCGTTGCTACAACTGCAATGGTGTCGGGCACTTTGCAGCCAAGTGTACAAAGCAACGTTTGGTGTTCTCGTGCGTCGAGGATAACGACGAGAATCTAGAGCTCCTTAAGCCATACCAGCACGAGCTGCACGTTAACGGGAAACCGTGCAGGGTGTTTCGTGATAGCGCTGCGACGATGGACGTTGTCCACCCGTCTTACGTGTCAGTGGACGATTTTACGGGAGAAGTCTCGTGGATAAAACAGGCAGTAGAAGAACACAGTGTATGCCTTCCCATAGCTAGAGTGATAATTTGTGGACCGTTTGGAGAGCTAATCACTGAGGCCGCAGTTTCGAAGGCCGTGCCACTTCAATATCCTTACCTCTTCTCGAATCGATCAGACCAATTGCTACGCGAGAGAGGCCAGAAACTCGGAAGCGGGGGGATACAAGCTTTGACAAGATCGAAAACTCGTCAGCTTGCATCTCAACTAAGTCAGATTCCAGAACCTCAGGTAGCCAGAGTTGCACCAGCCAGCATATCGTTGCAATCAAATGAGGAGGGAAGTGAACCAACGAGGAATGAAAGCCAGACAGCTGACCGAGCAAATGAGCGACGAGGGACTTCAACCACTAAGTCGGTAGAGGAATCAGAAAACGCTGAAGGATCCGTTTTATCTCCAACATCGCGTAGTTTTGATCGCCTTCTGCAGGTGAACAAGGAGTCCCTAACAAAAGAACAGAAGCAGGATCCCACTTTGGAAAGGCTGCACCTTACAGTTAAAGAGGTCATCGCGAGACGCAACATAACGATGCATTAGAAGGGAGGCTTACTATACCGACACTACCAGGACAGAAAAGGCAAAACATTTGATCAGCTGGTCGTGCCCGAAAAATACAGAGCGGACATTCTGAGTCTCTGCCACGGAAATGGCTGGGCAGGACATCTGGGAATCAATAAAACAAAAGAGCGCCTATTAATAGAATATTATTGGCCGGGCTGTTTCAAAGATGCAGAACGCTACGTAAAATCATGCGATGCGCGCCAGCGCGTGGGCAAGCCGGGAGAGACATGGAAGGCTCCACTGAAAATTGTTCCATTGATCTCGGAACCTTTCCGCCGGCTTGTAATAGACACAGTAGGCCCTTTGCCTAACACGAAATCAGGCTATAAGTACTTGCTTACTATGCTATGTCCCGCCACAAAATTTCCCGAAGCAATTCCGTTGAAGGACTTGAGCTCCACAGAAATAGTTGATGCCCTTTTGTTAGCGTTCGCGAGAATAGGATTTCCGGCCGAAATCCAAGCCGATCAGGCGACGGTCTTTACAAGCGCCTTGACGACCACATTCCTAGAAAGATGCGGAATAAAACTGTTGCACAGCTCCGTGTATCATCCGCAGTCCAACAGTGTAGAGAAATGGCATTCGGTGCTGAAGCGGGTGCTACGCGCTCTTTGTAATGAGCATAAAGCAGACTGGGAGGATTGTCTGCCGGCCACACTTTTCGCTTTATGAACAGTCCCCCACGAAGCTACGGGGTTTACGCCAGCAGAACTCGTGTACGGAAGAGCCCTCCGCTCTCCCCTCCGAATGCTGAGAGAAATGTGGGAAGGGACAGGAGAGAACCAGACAGTGGTTGAGTACGTGCTTAAGCTACTGGACCGCCTTAACAACACGAGGGAATTAGTAAATCGAAATATGAAAGCTGCCCAGGAGGCCGCCAAGGTCTATTATGACAGAAACGCTCGCCTTCGAGGTTTCACCGCGGGCGATCGCGTGATGATCCTCCGGCCATCGAGAAAAAACAAGCTGGAAGTTCACTGGGATGGTCCAGTAGAAGTGTTGCAAAAACTTTCGGGATGAATTACGCGCTAAGGGTTCCAGGCAGGGGAAAACAGGTGAGAATCTATCATTGCAATCTGATGAAGCCGTTCGTGGAACGCAGCGGGATCGTCAATCTGACTCTAAATGAACCAGAAGAGCTCGACAGCGAGAGTCAGGGTTGGAAGGGAGGTGCGGACGCTATTTACAACGTGGAAAACATTCTGGCTCACTCCGTGAATGCAGATTTCCTAAGCGGGACACAGGTCGACACGCTAAAGCAGTTGTTGAGCGAATTCGCTGACCTATTTAGCAGTCGCCCGGGAAAGACACACCTCCTGACACACGAAATCGAGCTCACCTCTGATGAGCCGGTACGGTCGAAACCCTACAGGGTATCACCGCGGCAAAAAAAAAAATAATGGACGCGGAAATTCAGCGCATGTTGGAGTTAGGGGTTGCAGAGCCAGCGGAAAGTGACTATACCTCACCGCTAATTCTTGTTGAGGCCCTAGGGAAAGATCCTCGTCCCTGCGTGGATTAAAGAAAGCTTAATGCAATTACCAGGGATCAGCTATACCCGATTCCCAACATAGAGGAAAGGATAGAAAGGGTGAGCGGCGCGAAATTCATTTCCACCCACGATCTCGTACGGGGATATTGGCAAGTTCCCCTCTCAGAAAGCGCGAGCGGGTATGCCGCTTTCATCTCCCCAGCGGGCACCTTTCGACCCTCCATGCTTAGTTTTGGGTTGAAGAATGCCCCCTACAGCTTCTCGAAACTCATGGACATCGTACTGAAGGACATGCAGTGCTTTGCACTCCCTTATTTAGACGATGTGGCAATTTTTTTGGAAACCTGGCAAGAGCATCTAGAACACCTAAAGACCGTGTTTTCCAGTTTACGACAGGCTGGACTGACACTGAAGGCAGAAAAGTGTAGATTTGGTTGCGCACAGGTGACGTACTTGGGCCACGTTGTAGGCCAGGGAACTAGGAGCCCATTCGAGTTAAAGATTGCCCCGATCGCAGCATTTCCGCAACCACGGACGAAAACGGCCATTCGCTCATTTTTGGGATTAGTTGGGTACTACCAGCGATATATTCCTAACTACTCACAGCGGGCTAGTCCCTTAACTGACGCCTTGCGAAAGGGAGCACCTACTAACGAAAGTTGGGATAACCAAAAAGAAAACGCCTTCAAAAGCATGAAGGAAGCACTCGTGTCCCGACCCTTCCTTAGACCCCTGACTATGGGAAAGAGTTCATAGTCCAGTGTGATTCCAGTGATAGAGGGCTGGGTGCTGTCTTAAGCCAAGTTGGCTACGACCATGAAGAACACCCAGTTCTCTACATCAGCCGCAAACTGACCAGTAGAGAAGAAGCGTACAGCGCTTCCGAAAAAGAGTGCGCGTGTTTAGTTTGGGCAGCGCAGAAGTTGTCGTGTTACCTGTACGGAGCAAACTTTGTATTTGAGACTGACCATTGTCCTTTAACGTGGCTGCGACAGATGTCCCCCAAAAATGGACGCTTGCTCAGATGGAGTCTGGCTCTCCAACAGTACAATTTCTCGGTGCGTTATAAGAAGGGGAAACTGCACGGAAATGCTGATGGCTTGAGCAGACTGATGTAAGCGGGAGAACTAAGAGGAATCTCCTCCTGTGTGAGTGTTTTTTTTTATTTTGTTCCGAGTAATCCGGCTGTGGCAGTTTCAAAAGGAGATGTTTCGCGCTCAGTCGGCACAACATTAACCCAAATTTGAACACAATTTTTTTAAAAGTGTATTGTTGTCAATGGAAGAAGCCTGGTGATTCTTTGGCGAAGTCCGAGCGCTTGCGGGTGGGGCAGTGCTTTGCTGTTTGGAACGTCCCACCTGCGCTTTCCTTTGTTGGTGGTGCTTTGGGTTCTGCCTTGGGGGCGATGATATTGCAATCCAGGGGACCAACACGGACGCCATCTCATCTCTTCCTGCCCAGCGGTCGTCAACGCTGGACATTCGAGATTTTTCGGGCCGCGGAGGAGCTGTAAGGTTTCTGGCGACAGCCGGTGGTCTGATTCAGCTGCGTATTCGGCCAGGACACCTGCAGCCGGGGTCCCTGCACGGCGATAGGCATCTGGGTTCCCACGCTCGGTCATCGCGAGGTTTATTGGATTCAAGACGGAGGATTCCACTGCCGTTTGAAAACAACATTCTTCCCGGAAGACGTGTCCGGCTGGAGCGTGAGAACTGTCGCCCCTTCAACTGTGCCTGCTCGCCGGCGCCTCGCCCATTCGGACTTCCCGGAAGACGGGTCCGGCTTGAGCGTGAGAACTGTCGTTCGGAAGCGAAGACACCGCTCTCTCTGGTGGGGGGGGCGATTGTCCAGCGGCACCCTCTCTCTCCGGCGAGGCATGTGACGGGGCCGTGTCCCTATTTGAAGTGGTGTGTGTGTGTGTGTGTGTGTGTGTGTGTGTGTGTGTGTGTGTGTGTGTGTGTGTGTGTGTGTGTGTGTGTGTGTGTGTGTGTGTGTGTGTGTGTGTGTGTGTGTGTGTGTACGACCGCGCAAGTTAGGCCACGCCCAACCTGACGAAGACATTCTCGGACCTGGGGAATCCTAGGGACCGGACCCTTTTAAAACCGGACGACGAGTGCCATGAGGAAGGAATCCTCGATCATCCTCAGATCTTCTCAGATCCTCCGACCTTCCCCCATCACCCTCCAATGGATTCCAAAATCTTGTAAATAATGTAAAATAAACCCGCTATACAGTTTCCTTCATAACCAAGTCCGACAACGTCATTCGGAGGAGGGACCTGCGGCGCTGAAAGAGTCAGCTCTCTCAAGGACCCCTCGTCCCCAACAGCACCATGGCACGAATCTCGCTTTCTCAAACCTGTTTGCTCTCGCTCACAGCTAAGCTGTTCGTCGCTCATGCACCGTTCTCCGATATCAATTTATCCATTTTTCGGCTATAAACTTTCCTTTGCGACAACAAAAGTTCTAGAAAAGATAAGGACCATTCCCCCCCTCCCGTCAACTCCCCCATCTCTCGCCTTGGAATGACGCGATACATCACCATTCCACCGCTACGGCTGCTCTATATCCTGTGCCACAGCCATGGCTCCACGCGTCCTGCCTATGGCTGGCACGGTGGCGCCTAGCCGCACAACCAGCGCGCCGCGAAAGCATGCACGATCGAGCTGGCGCCGTTCGTAGTCTGCGCAAGCGAAAAGCCACACCTGACACCAGCTCCAATGTATTTCATAACCTTGACCTGCAAGGTCTTATATGTAAGTCCACCATCCTTATATCTTGTGATAAGTTTGAAAATTAATGCGCTTTTGAGATTAATTATTGCTTTCACTACGCGCCACTTCATTTTTTTCAGCAATCGGCAGGAGAAGAGAACGAAACAATGTGCGAGGACGACTGCTGTGTGCCTACTATCACTGCGAAATGTCTAGCTTGACGTCGTGCGCAGTGCAGTGCTGCCCGAATAGTAAGAGTTTTATTTTCGTCTTTGGTGAGATGAATTCACCAAGCATTGACCACCTTCTCTATCAGCTCTTTGGAACGTCATGTGCTCTAACATATGATGCGTACGGGAAAACATTTGTCATCTACCGCTTATGCTCGACCGTAATCATAACCTCTTGTTCTTCCACTGCAGGGCAGCCCGCAAATATATGTGCAATTCTTGCGTACTGTTTCGCTTTGGCCTTCATAGCTGCAGGCGCGCTATATGCGGGTTCAACTACAGTAACGATGCGGCAAATGCTTCACAAAGGAGCCCCTCCAGCCAATGGCGCGGACCGATTCTCTCCTGCCCCTTGGCCGACCCCCTGGACCTGCTATCGTGAGATTGCAGGGGGTGGCTGATGAATCACCATGGGTTAATCGCAGTAACCGTGACGTCAGAAAAATCGGTAGATGCCATTGGCTTAAGGGTCTCCTTTAAGAGGCATCTGCCGATCTTTCTTGCATTGTATGTGCCTAAAGAAATTGAGCAATTTCTAGTTTCAGCTATATTTGCTAACTTATCGCCAATGAAAAAAAAAAAGATGTAACTCTGGACTGTCCGACGGGTGACTTTGTGTGCTTTTAAAGACAGAGTTTCGTTTCCTGCGCTACATGTACGGCAAGCGACAAAGAAGAACTGTTTGATTTTTTTTTCAAGAGAAAGATGCTCTCAGTTACCTGCGTTCAGTGTATTTCGAAAAACTGTGCAAGCCGTCTCTTTCACTGCATACAGAAACAACTTTGTTCAAAGATGTTGTTTTGATGTCCATGTGCAGGAGATGCTACAGTCTGTGCCTTAACTGCACTTCAATAGAAAGGTTAAAAAACATGTGGTCCCAGTTTAAAGGTGCGTAGTTATGATACAAAAACAAGACAATACGTCAATTTGCTTTGAAAACGTGATTAACTTGATTTTGTAACTTTGAACAATTTTTATTGGGGGTGCGACACGGCCTATTATGATTATAAATCAACCATTTGACAAATTCATGAAATTCAAATCCGCTTTCTTCAATTATTATGATGACTGTTTCTAAGTATCAAATAAAAATTATTCTGTAAACTGTCTTGCGAGTATCTTTACGCATGCGGTGTCTCACAAAATTCAGTGTTATTTAATCATTTCTCTTTTTGCCCTGTGACGGCCATATTTAGGCTCATCATGACATCATGCATCTCTTTGCAGGTTTGACGTATAGGGAGGTCATTGTACAAGAACTGGAGGAGGAATTTGTTTGAATGCAGTGCAACGGTCCTCCTGCAAGAGGAAAGCAATGATTAGTCCCGATATCACTAATCAGTTCACTGAAGTACAGATTCATTAGCATGAATGCCTTAGCCGTGCCACAACAGCTTGCCAAGCTTCGTACGTTGTCGAACCTGAATTTTCAAAAGCTGGATACCAGTGCTTGAAAGCTGGAAAGCCGGTCTGAAAGCTTTATTGACCCATGTGGCGCGATGAACGTCAAGACAGCGTTGGGCGCTCCATCACCCGAACGCTAACGTCATGTCAGCTGGAAAGGCGGGCCAACTTTAGAAAAGAAAGCGCTTTCCCGAAATGCCAATGTGGGACCGATCCTGATGCCAGTTCTTGCCATCGTTATGCCGTCTGCGATCCAACGTGGGTGTTGAGCTTGGGCGTGCGTGCACGGGAAGCGTCCGGTAATCTGGTTTATTCCTATACGGTAGTACGTCTCCGCTATGCTAAAAATGTTTAGCTCACGGCGACGGCTACGCTAAAATAGAACTTAACCTGGGGCAGCTAGTGCTGGAAAAAAAGGACGGCGCCCTTTTTGCACGTAGAAATAATATTAGGTCCAGCTATGCAAATTAGGATGCAGTTTCGTTCCACGCCGATTTGTTCCGAACGAACATCAAATAGACTGCTGAGAAGATTACAGTTTCATCCTGGACAATCCTACGAGCACTCATACACGTAAAAAGGGGCCGCGTTTATGTTCCAGAATATTCCATGCCTCAGCTATCGGGTGCCAGTTTTGGATGCTTCTGGTGCTGCTAAGTTTTCACTTTACCTGATGCGTATCACATGAGTCAGCTTGTTATTGACTTCCGAGTAGTTGCACATTATCCACATGCTATCTTTATGGCGGGGATTCCTGGGCTCCAGCATACGCTCTGATCACCAGATAGCCAGTGCGCCAAGGCTTGTTTTAACGTGATAGCATTACGGCACGTTCACCAGAAAATTCGGTGCCGGCGTTCTCGACGTCGCTGTTGTGAGCGAAAAAAATCACGGACATGGCCCTGGCAAATGGGGCACATAGGTCACATGACCTTGCGGCATCATCACAATCTGCCCAGCGTGGCAGGGGGCAGTTAAATTATTGGTCGCACGGGAAGAGCGACCGGGGCCGAACGAGGCCCACCGCTGGGAGCACCTACCATCGCAGGGCAGTGGGGCATTCCTTAACCATTGCACCACTGCGCCAGGAGTGGTATGAGGACTCCCATATATCTAAAAATGTAAAGTATAGAACGACCTTCCACATTTGTGGAAATGATTCCATTACGCTGTCGCATCATACCCTTCAGGCGATGCTTAGGTGTCCGTTCCAATTTTTCTTTTTTCTTACAGCTTTAGCATCCATTCTGTGCGGACTGTACTACACTTCTGCGCTACACCGGCACACGTGTAACAAGATTCAGAAAACTTAACTTCTTTCAGAACGTATCGCGATGTACTAGCATGTTTCTGATAGGGTAGTGCCCATGCATAGCGAAATGAAGTCGCAGTCTTGTGTGGGATACAGTTTGTCAGTACGACCCCTCGGTCATTCGAGGGAGGTTTGCTCGATTTTCAAGTGCAAGTACTTCTCTTGGGCACACTTTCGAAGATCTAGTGTAACTTGTGAAATGGACGTTCATATTTTACACAACGCGATTCATCTCCGGCAAGTTAATTCAATAGCACCCGGGCATTCATGTGTGACTTTTTGGCACTAGTGCCACCATAATCGCTTACTGGCTTGCGATTTTGAGATTGGTGCGTGGAATGGTTGATGGAAATCAATAAAGTTTTTCTTTCTTGGTGACCCCGTGCGGGTCACCAACAAGAAAAAACCATGACAGTTCACCTAAACGCTGAACCGCGAGAAATTTCCTCCAGGTCGGTAATTATAAGTACATATACGTAACCTTAAATTAGCATCTCAGCCCGGCCAGTCATATTGAAACAATTCGCTCTGCCGCTTCCAAGAAACTTGGCTTTATCCACCACACAATAAAGCCTGTCCCACAGCCCATAGGGCTAATAGCTTATAACAGATATATAAGACCTAAACTTGAATACGCGAGTGTATCATGGGATTCATTTTTTTTAAACGATGACCATTTCCTGGCGGTGGCACAAAAAAAAAGTCATCCGCTTCATTTTCAACAGTTATCAGAGGCATGCTTCAAAGTCCGATCTCATGACTGCAAACAATATTCCACCCTTGAAAAAGACAAGACCACTCGCCAGGCTGAAATTTCTTCTCTCACTTTATCCTCAACGGTTTAATTTCAGCCACCGGCGACAACCTGCGCCCACGTTTAACCCGACATACAAGGCACATTCATGATGACCACAGCCTTACGCCATACTTCGCGCGCACGAACTTCTTTAAAAACTCGCTCTTTGGTCGCATTATTGCTCAGTGGAACAGATTGCCAGCTCATATCTTTGCCGCGCGTGTTGTTGCCGATTTTGATGCGCGACTGTTTCCTCCCAACTGAGTTAGTGTCCTCTTGTTCTCTGCATTTTTTTGTTAATTGCATTTCTATTTTTTCTTGAAGATTCATTTTAAATGTTTGGTTATTGTAGCACTCGGCTGCTTTACAAAAACGTTTTTCGTGCCACTTGACTGTCGGCGCCTTGATTTTTTTATTCTGGGAAAGTGCGGTTTTTCGAGCGATTCCTGTTACCCCCTTTTGCCGGTATGCTCCTCGTCCGCATGTCAGATCCTTTGTGAAGATCGTTATTCGTTGTATTTTGACGTACTGGCAATTGTTATCTCCTTGGCTGTTCTTGTAACATTGTCCACTCTGCTTGTCCTCGGTCTTCAGTTATATTACACAAAGAACAACAAAAAACGCTGACACTGCTGCAAGCATTCAAAAATATGTTTTTCTGCAGGTAGCTAACTGACGTTTATTTGCAAAATACAAGTGATGTTGAATAACCTTTGCCTCCTGAGGAATAACGTCGCTGATCAGAAATCGCTGATCACGCGTGGAAAACGGGAATTTATCAAGCGCGAAGCGTTTTCTTAATATCTGTATCTGTAATTGCCCGCATTATAACGCCGTGCGCGCTTAGGGATATGCTATTGGTTATCCACAGAAAGAGATACGGGATGAAATATGATAGATAATATATAATGAAGTATCTTTTCATTCGAATTTCACCTGGCTCTAATTCTTTTAGTACTTCTTTATTGCCCCGTGTCCGCGCGTTCTTCAAGCAGTAGGGGAAATGTTAAGAACTACATAGTATCAGACAGAAAGAACTCTATCATAGCAGTCTTATACTCATTACATGCCTTCCAAGTTCCTGCACTGCTTACGAATAAACTTAGGGCACAAGGTGCGCTTACCTGTCCTTAGAAAAGGGTGTGCGGAAAAAGGCGACCTAATTGTTATCACTTTCCAGCGGTAACCATGATTAGAAAACTGCATTAAAATTTAAAGCAGTACATGGTAATAAAATTCTTGAGTGCAAATAAAAGCAAAAGGGTGCACCTTTAAAAGCTGGAGCTCCAGCAGCGGTGACTGTTCATTTCTTGTTTACTTCTTTATTGTGCAAGCAGCATTAAAATCACTGAATCTTGCCTGCCCGTAGGGCTAAATACAATAAAATTCTCTTTTAGATTGGTCATTCAGCTCTTCATCATCAATATCACTGACTTTAAATTCTCGATAAAGTGCACGCCGACCTCATCACGCTCCTCTTGCCCACCGGCTGTTTTGGAACACCAGACAGCAATTTTTTCCTTGTCGTTCGTTTATTTTTACACTGGAGAGCAACTGGCTCATGGGAGTTCGCCATCATCGGCAAACAACCGTGAGTTTTCTGTGCAGTTTGAAAGCAAGCGCGATTGTATCTAGGATGCTCACTGAAGGAGCCCTATACATAACGCTGCCTTATTAGATAGCGTTGCTTTATGTGCTCAATATAGGATTTCTTTAACCGCCACCTCCAGGTCATGAATGTCGCCAATAGTCTTGGCAGATTCAGGGTGTCCGGGCTTGTCGGTAGTTCAGGGTCGCTGAAAGAGCCCAGAAAAGGCAAAGGCGAAGAAGTAGCACAGGAAAACGCAAGTGGTTACTTCCAACAAGATTTATTTGAAAGCACGTCAGGTTCCTACACACGGGAAGCGCCCATAACAACAAAAAAACCCTTCTCGTGGCCTCTAGGAAAGTGTGAATGTGACCACAAAAAAACAAAGACTACTCCAGCGTGGCTGCTTCATTGTCTCGATAAAAAGCTTACTCTAATGCAGTCCCCAGAAGCAATTATATCCTTAAGCCACAAAAGGGCGGGATTTGTGATCCCATCTTTTATAACGGACTTTCAACGGCACTAAGGACATAGCACTTGCATTACTTTTCTCGAGAAGCATAGCGGTCCTGAGTTTGTTCATTACGATCTGTGCAACTAGAGATTCAGAGATGACACGTTGTCAGGTTCCCCTTTTCGTAATGCCACCCATTAGACGTCTTCTTGTCGTCGCTGTTTTCTAGCGAGGCTACCTTTTCAGCTCGCCGAGTCGGGGCTACCCTCGGTAATTTGTGTTCAGCACCATCAGCATGTGGCAGCACACCAATAGCCTCCTTGCTCATCCTTCTACGTAGTGGCTCGAAGATGAGTTTCTCCAGCTTTCCCGTCGGTGCCTCGCAGATGATGAACAGCAGGTAGCTGAGCAGGAAGCTCCAGACAAGTATAGTGAAGAAGAAGGACATCTGTCAATAAACGGAAGCAAGGCACAAAATGAATCAGTGCTTGAAATAACGGGAATTATAATTTGTTTCGTAAACACCTTAAGCATGCAGATGAGCGAGCCAAACATTGAGTTTGAAAGGTGCATGTGAATATCTCTCTAAAGGTTTCAGGCGCAACACTAGTGAACTGGTATCACCAAATATGCTATGGAACAAAAAAGTTTAGTTTAGCTGTTCCCAGTGTGTGCCACTTGAATGCAAGCAAGAGATTGTTCAGATAGCTTTTTTATTGCTTTTTTGAACTTTTTCGTTTGCGTTGAGCTTTTCGCAAGCTTGCCTAGCTCTGCTGTGTTTTTGCAGTAGCCGACGCAGGGCGGCAAGCTCACACTTCGGGTTTTTCGCGTCATTCGCGATTTCGCAAAACATCCCGAGCTCGCGCTTCAAACTTTTGGCGTCTACTGCTTTCCCGCCGCAACCCGAGCCCCCACTTTGGGGTCTTGACGCACCGCGCAGTTGTATACTCGACATTCCCCTTTTGTTGCATTCGCTTGCGACGTTGTACAGACTACCCCAGCTCCCCTTTGGCTTGCCGACGTTCCCAAGCGTTGCTTTGCTTCATACATTGCACTACTCAGCTGCCACAGCGACAATCCGGCACCGTTTGTGACATCAGTGCCGCTCCGTCGCTTCTGGCGAGGCGCCCTCTACCCATCTACGCAACTGCGTCGCTCTCTGCTCTGGTGCTCCAAATCTCCGCCGCTGCATCGTTGACCGCTCCGGCGACTGACTGAGCCGCATACGCAGTTCTTTCCCTTTCCCCTTCTGTTCCTCCTTTCTTGCTACGATTGCGCTCTGCCCTTCACGGTCGTGTTATGGTGGCGACACTAGACGCGAATGCGCAAGATCGTTCTTGTAACAGCTAGCGCTGTAAAAAAGCTAGTGCGCGCTGCCAGAGTCACACTCGCGCAGCACTGACGCTGGTGGCTCGAAGGGAGCAGGAACGCTCTATGAGTTATACCCATTTATTAGACTTATACTAGAGAAGATACACTAACGGTTTCATGAACCTAACAAAAGCGGGCAGGTGAAATTGTGGTATATAAATTCCCCCATCGCGCTGAAGGAAGCGCTAGAGCGCCGAGTTCTGGGAGCTCGCCAAACTGGGTCGGGTTTACTAACCAGTCACACTTGAGCATGTCGGAGAGCTAGGTGGTATTTTACTGTGTCCAGTCGGGAAATCGGAATTATAGAGTGCAGTTAAGAGCAAGTTTATGAACGGAATACAGGATTATGAATGCAACATATTGCAATTTTTTTTATCTGCGTACAGTATTTGCATTCAGCGTATAACTGACGCGCACAGCCCATTGTGCCCATTGAAAAGTGCACCGTTAGATCTTAGACAACGCGCCCGGGGTGAAAGTGAATTAAATATATCCGCGAACATCACATTGCATGAACCCTTGAAGGTCGGTATGCGCCTGTTCAGCCTATATTTCAAGACATTCAAGACATCTACTGAGTACCACCTTCTAGTGCCCTTTAGATGCTGCTGTGCGCCACATATTACGCGCTTACAATTTACGATGAATAATAGAAATATCGTTTCAATTGGAATATTTTAAATGTTTATTGGTTAATAGATGCATCTCGTATGCAGCGTACAACGTCGGCAGTCTGAAAGCTTCCAGGCAGCTTTCCTTTCTCTTTTGCCTTCCTCTCACCTCATTTTGCTCTGCTCACGGCAGTGCTAGTGGTGGACATATCACCAGTCACAAGCCAGTGCACGTTCTCTCTGTTTAAACTAATACACTCTCTCATGTACAACATAATTCATTACTTCCTGCGGTCATACGAAATATTTATTAACGCGGCATAGTAGGTGAGTGCAGTAAATTTTTCTCGCCTCGTTAGTGTCAGTATTCTAATAGATCAATAAACCTGATTTAAAAGAACACAATATACAGTAGCATTATAAACGAAACTTGGTTCTCAAAAGTCATGCGCGCGTACTGGTGAAGAAATTCAAAAAAAACGAATTCACGTCTCGACCTAAAATGGGCTCAATTTTTCACATGTGCATATCTGTTAACAAAAATAAAATATTTAGGTCAGGTTACTTACCACAAAAAAGTGCGAGAAGAACAACCTCTCCCTGGAGATGTGCAACCAAAGCTGTACAAAGGGCACGTGGATGATGTACACGCCGAAGGCTAGCCTGCTCAGGGGCGTGAAGAAGCTCCACGACAGGAACGTGTTTAAGAAGCCTGCGTTCGCGGAAAGACAGGTGGAAATACAAAAATGATTTCGTTTAATATAGTAAATAAAACAGAATACACATATGTATGAGCAGAGATGGTAAGAGAAAAGAGCACAGTCGTGTTAATGCATTTTCGAAGCACTCGCTGCAGTTGAAAGGGATACACTAGCGTCGTAAATTACTGTCCTTTCTAGATATACGAGAAGATACAGGGGTTATGAAAACACACATGGTGCACTGTGGAAATTAGGCCTGTAGTAATGTTTTCGAAGGACCTAAAAAAGCCTTCCTTCCACTTTACAGTCGTGAACAGCCGCGCTTCTGAAAATACCTATTCTTTTCAGTCGTATTTAAGAAAAAAGAAAGCCACTCGTAGACTGCCATCAAACCCTGTTTGATTTCCAATAGACGTGTGTTATTCAATGTGAATGGGATTTCGGTTCCTCCGTTGTGGGGCCGGTTGGATAAAATATAAAGAAGTGGCCATTTTATTGCAACGAGTGCTGGCGTCATCCCTCGGTGCGAAGGTGAGACGGCCATCAAGATGTCCTCCGTGCTGCTCGCATGGTCTTCGCCCGCGTTTACGTTCTCAGCAATAGATGGTGACATTGCGCCTACCATTTAGAATTGACTAAACGAACAAGAAATGAGCACAACTACGATAATAAACAAAGACCAGCTCCTAATTCCATCGCTGTGCAAAATCAGAGCGAGAGGCTCAGTCGACAGACACGTTTACAGCTGTCTTCCAGAGTGAGAGTACGCACATTCTGTAAGTAGACGTGATTTTGCCTTGCCATTGATTACTTAAAAAAGATGTTAAGAATTATATGGCACAACTGGAGCGCTAAAGCGGTTTGTAATTGACCTCTAAGGCGCCCTAATTTTTCTCAGACTGCGACACCTGAAGCCCTTGTTAAAATCCACTTAATGACACCGCACATGTAACATCGACTACATTACCTATATAGATTTGCGCTCTCGGGCATGTTGTAACAAAGCACAGTTATTAGAAAGATGAGGATTTCGCCTCAGGATGTGAGTACCTTTTTAGAGTGTACTGCACGTTCATGTGGGCAAAAAAGGAAAAAGCAACTAGGCACCATTTCTGGTGACTACGCTGGGTAATTGTAGCTCATTCTCCTGGGGCCATATTCTGTACGCTGTCCATTCTTCATTGCCCATTTCACGTCCATTTGGTCCTCTGTGAATGGTCATTCAGATATACCCTCCGCTTTCAAGCGTCCATGGGGTGCGACCCGACCATTGAGCTGTTGGCGACTGGACACCACCATCGGCTGCGATTGGCTGCTGTATACAGCTATAGTGGTGAGGTGCATCGCAGCGCTCTGTCAACAGCAGGTGATTGGTCCTGACCTCCGGTTGCCATTGGCTGCGATAGGCGGCCAATGGTGACGTCCGGTCGCCCACATCCAATGGCTGTGTCGCATCCCACAGACGCTTAAAAAACGCGGGCATATCTGAATAACCAATGACCGAGGACCAAATGGACACGAAATTGACAACTGGAAATGCACAGCTTTAGAATACTGACTCTGCTCCTCAAAGAAGAAGGCAATTGGTGGCATTCACACCGTCTTAGTGTCGTGATGAATCGCATGAGGAGTTTGCTGTGAATTATGGTTATTTCCGAACATTTTATTATTTTCGCCGGTCTTGTCAATTTTTCATTCCATGCGGCGTGTCTAGTTTCTTGTCCATCTTGCCACTGAATGTATTGGCGCTGCGAACTAATTAAGGCTTCGACTGCTTCGGGCATCGACATGACGGGCAGCAGCGAGTATAAAAAGCTTTCTTCCTGATGCAAGGTTTCTCTCTTTAAAAGTGTCATAACGGCTGTGCATATCGTCCTTCCACCTTTCGGAAAAAAGTTAAAGAAGCATTTTACAGGCGTATGTAGCTTCCTGAACAGCAGGAGGGCAACGAAATCCGGTCCGGGCATGGCGACTTTTGTGCAGCATTGCTCAGCTTTGTGCAGGTTGTTGGGGACGAGGGGTCCTTGAGTGAGCTGACTCAGCGCCGCAGGTCCCTTTTCCGAATGACGTTGTCGGACTTGGTTATGAAGGAAACTGTACAGAGGGTTTATTTTACATATTTTACAAGATTTTGGAACCCATTAGAGGGTGATGGGAGAAGGTCGGAGGATCTGAGAAGATCTGAGGATGATCGAGGATTCGTTCCTCACTGCACTCGTCGTCCGGTTTAAAAAGGGTCCGGTCCCTAGGATTCCCCAGGTTCGAGGAGGTCTTCGCCAGGTTGGGCGTGGCCTAACTTGCGTTGTCGTACACACATACACCACTTCACATAGGGACACGCCTCCGTCACATGCCTCGCCGGAGAGAGAGGGTGCCGCTGGACAATCGGCCCCAGCAGAGAGAGCGTTGTCTTCGCGTCCGAACGACAGTTCTCACGCTGTCAAGTCGGACACGTCTTCCGGGAAGTCCGAATGGGCGAGACGCCGGCGAGCAGGCACAGTTGAAGGGGTGAGTCACCCCTGCTCGGTTCTGGCGGTCGCTAACTGCCTCCGTGCCGCACGGTCGATCTTCCGGGAACAATGTTGTTTACAAACGGCAGTGGAATCCTCCGTCTCGAATCCAATAAACCACGCGAGGACCGGCCGTGGGAACCAAGTTGCCTATCGCCGTGCAGTGACCCCGGTTGCAGGTGTCCGGACCGAATACGCAGCTGAATCAGACCACCGGCTGTCGCCAGAAACCTTACAGCTCCTCCGCGGCCCGAAAAATCTCGAATGTCCAGCGTTGACGACCGCTGGGCAGGAAGAGATGAGATGGCGTCCGTGTTGGTCCCCTGGATTGCAATATCATCGCCCCCAAGGCAGAACCCAAAGCACCACCAACAAAGGAAAGCGCAGGTGGGACGTTCCAAACGGCAAAGCACTGCCCCACCCGCAAGCGCTCGGACTTCGCCAAAGAATCACCAGGCTTCTTCCATTGACAACAACACACGTTTAAAAAATTGTGTTCACATTTGGGTTAATTTTGTGCCGATTGAGCGTGAAACATCCCCTTTTGAAACTGCCACAGCCGGATTACTCGGAACAAAGTAAAAAAAAAACTCACACAGGAGGAGATTCCTCTTAGTTCTCCCGCTTACATCAGTCTGCTCAAGCAATCAGCCTTTCCGTTCAGTTTCCCCTTCTTATAACGCACCGAGAAATTGTACTGTTGGAGAGCCAGACTCCATCTGAGCAAGCAACCATTTTTGGGGGACATCTGTCGCAGCCACGTTAAAGGACAATGGTCAATCTCAAATACAAAGTTTGCTCCGTACAGGTAACACGACAACTTCTGTGCTTCCCAAACTAAACACGCGCACTCTTTTTCGGAAGTGCTGTACGCTTCCTCTCTACTGGTCAGTTTGCGGCTGATGTACAGAACAGGGTGTTCTTCATGGTCGTAGCCAACTTGGCTTAAGACAGCACCCAGCCCTCTATCACTGGAATCACACTGGACTATGAACTCTTTCCCATAGTCAGGGGTCTAATGAAGGGTCGGGACACGAGTGCTTCCTTCAGGCTTTTGAAGGCGTTTTCTTTTTGGTTATCCCAACTTTCGTTAGTAGGTGCTCCCTTTCGCAAGGCGTCAGTTAAGGGACTAGCCCGCTGTGAGTAGCTAGGAATATATCGCTGGTAGTGCCCAACTAATCCAAAAATGAGCGAATGTCCGTTTTCGTCCGTGGTTCCGGAAATGCTGCGATCGGGGCAATCTTTATTTCGGATGGGCTCCTAGTTCCCTGGCCTACAACGTGGCCCAAGTACGTCACCTGTGCGCAACCAAATCTACACTTTTCTGCCTTCAGTGTCAGTCCAGCCTGTCATAAACTGGAAAACAAGGTCCTTAGGTGTTCTACATGCTCTTGCCAGGTTTCCGAAAAAATTGCCACATCGTCTAAATAAGGGAGTGCAAAGCACTGCATGTCCTTCAGTACGATGTGCATGAGTTTCGAGAAGCTGTAGGGGGCATTCTTAAACCGAAAACTAAGCATTAAGGGTCGAAAGGTGCCCGCTGGGGAGATGAAAGTGGCATACCTGCTCGTCCTTTCTGAGAGGGGAACTTGCCAATATCCTCGTACGAGATCGAGGGTGGAAATGAATTTCGCGCCGCTCAACCTTTATATCCTTTCCTCTATGTTGGGAATCGGGTATAGCTGATCCCTGGTAATTGTATTCAGCTTTCTATAATCCACGCAGGGACGAGGATCTTTCCCTGGGGCCTCAACAAGAATTAGCGGTGAGGTATAGTCACTTTCTGCTGGCTCTACAACCACTAACTCCAACATGCACTGAATTTCCGCGTCCATTATTTCTTTTTGCCGCGGTGATACCCTGTAGGGTTTCGACCGTACCGGCTCATCAGAGGTGAGCTCGATTTCGTGTCTCAGGAGGTGTGTCTTTCCCGGGCGACTGCTAAACAGGTAAGCGAATTCGCTCAACAACTGCTTTAGCGTGTCGACCTGTGTCCCGCTTAGGAAATCTGCATTCACGGAGTGAGCCAGAATGTTCTCCACGTTGTCACTAGCGTCAGCACCTCCCTTCCAACCCTGACTCTCGCTGTCCAGCTCTTCTGGTTCATTTAGAGTCAGATTGACGATCCCGCTGCGTTCCACGAACGGCTTCATCAGATTACAATGATAGATTCTCACCTGCTTTCCCCTGCCTGGAAGCCTTAGCGCGTAATTCGTCTCCGAAAGTTTTTGGAACACTCCTACTGGACCATCCCAGTGAACTTCCAGCTTGTTTTTTTTTCGATGGCCGGAGGATCATCACGCGATCGCCCGCGGTGAAACCTCGAAGGCGCGCGTTTTTGTCATAATAGACCTTGGCGGCCTCCTGGGCAGGTTTCATATTTCGATTTACTAATTCCTTCGTGTTGTTAAGGCGGTCCAGTAGGTGAAGCACGTACTCAACCACTGTCTGGTTCTCTCCTGTCCTTTCCCACATTTCTCTCAGCATTCGGAGGGGAGAGCGGAGGGCTCTTCCATACACGAGTTCAGCTGGGGTAAACCCCGTAGCTTCATGGGGGACTGTTCGTAAAGCGAAAAGTGTGGCCGGTAGACAATCCTCCCAGTCTGCTTTATGCTCATAACAAAGAGCACGTAGCACCCGCTTCAGCACCGAATGCCATTTCTCTACACTGTTGGACTGCGGATGGTACACCGAGCTGTGTAACAATCTTATTCCTCATCTTTCTAGGAATGTGGTCGTCAAGGCGCTTGTAAAGACCGTCGCCTGATCGGCTTGGATTTCGGCCGGAAATCCTATTCTCGCGAACACTGACAAAAGGGCGTCGACTATTTCTGTGGAGCTCAAGTCCTTCAACGGAATTGCTTCGGGAAATTTTGTGGCGGGACATAGCATAGTAAGCAAGTACTTATAGCCTGATTTCGTTGTAGGCAAAGTGCCTACTGTGTCTATTACAAGCCGGCGAAAGGGTTCCGAGATCAATGGAACAATTTTCAGTGGAGCCTTCCATGTCTCTCCCGGCTTGCCCACGCGCTGGCACGCATCGCATGATTTTACGTAGCGTTCTTCATCTTTGAAACAACCCGGCCAATAATATTCCATTAATAGCCGCTTCTTTGTTTTATTGATTCCCAGATGTCCTGCCCAGCCATTTTCGTGGCAGAGACTCAGAATGTCCGATCTGTATTTTTCGGGCACGACCAGCTGATCAAATGCTTTGCCTTTTCTGTCCTGGTAGTGTCGGTATAGTAAGCCTCCCTTCTCATGCATCGTTATGTTGCGTCTCGCGATGCCCTCTTTAGCTGTAAGGTGCAGTCTTTCCAAAGTGGGATCCTGCTTCCGTTCTTTTATTAGGGACTCCCTGTTCACCTGCAGAAGGCGATCAAAACTGCGCGATGTTGGAGATAAAACGGATCCTTCAGCGTTTTCTGATTCCTCTACCGACTTAGTGGTTGAAGTCCCTCGTCGCTCATTTGCTCGGTCAGCTGTCTGGATTTCATTCCTCGTTGGTTTCCTTCCCTCCTCATTTGATTGCAACGATATGCTGGCTGGTGCGTCTCTGGCTACCTGAGGTTCGGGAATCTGACTTAGCTGAGATGCGAGCTGACGAGTTTTCGATCTTGTGAAAGCTTGTATCACCCCGCTTCCGAGTTTCTGGCCTCTCTCGCGTAGCAATTGGTCTGATCGATTTGAGAAGAGGTAAGGATATTGAAGTGGCACGGCCTTCGAAACTGCGGCCTCAGTGATTAGCTCTCCAAACGGTCCACAAATTCTCACTCTAGCTATGGGAAGGCATACACTGTGTTCTTCTACTGCCTGTTTTATCCACAAGACTTCTCCCGCAAAATCGTCCACTGACACGTAAGACGGGTGGACAACGTCCATCGTCGCGGCGCTATCTCGAAGCACCCTGCACGGTTTCGCGTTAACGTGCAGCTCGTGCAGGTATGGCTTAAGGAGCTCTATATTCTCGGCGTTATCCTCGACGCACGAGAACACCAAACGTTGCTTTGTACACTTGGCTGCAAAGTGCCCGACACCATTGCAGTTGTAGCAACGAAATGGCCTACTAGCCTCAAACTCTTTTTTCGCGGCTTTGTCAGCTCCCTGTCTCTTCGCCTGTTCTTCAAGCTTTTCTGGCGCTACCTTCGTTGCCTCCGATATCTCCGAACTTCTAGCACTTCGAGTCTTTCTGCAAGGCCCTTTTTTCGCATCGCGTTTCGAGCGTGTGACGCACCCTCTTCAGTGCTCAAGCTTCTGCGCGAAACGTACTCCTCTGCTAGCTCAGCTGCCCTTTCAACTGTGTCGACTTTTTTCCCTGTCTTGAACCCACAGTTTCACCACTTGGGGAATGCTTCGGTAAAATTGCTCAAGGCAAAAACACTCGATGATTTTGTCTCGGCTTTCACAAACCTCGGCTCCTTTTAGCCACTCTAGCAGATTCGTCTTTAGGCCATACGCGAAATCCGGATAGCCCTCGCTATCGTTTTTCATTGCGTTCCTGAATCGCTGTCGGAAAGCTTCGGCTGACAGCCGGTACCTTTTTAGCAGGCTGGCTTTGACGTTTTCGTAGTCAGCTGCGTCTTGTGTGCTAAGTCTCGCTATGACTTCAGCTACTTCACATGGCAAGAGTGCCAGAAGCCGTTGCGGCCATGTACTGCGAGCAAAGTTCTCCCTTTCGCAAGTTCTCTCAATGTTTCCCAGGTAAAATCCTATGTCCCTTCCACTTTCATAGGGCTGCATGAATCTGTTCATTCTATATGATTGTACATAGCTTACTCTTTCAGGAGACCCGGCTCTCGTACTGTCGCCTTTTTTCGATTTTCGCTTTCAAGCTGCAATCGCTTTATATTTCTTTCTTTTTCAGCTTCCCACTTTTGCCGTTCTTTCTCTTTTTCCCATTCCGCTTCCCTTTTTCTTTTTTCTTCCTGTACCAAATTCCACGTATCTACCAGCTGATCGTCATCTACGTGTTTTTTAATTGTCTTGCATATTTAAAGTTTTGTAATTTTTTCCTGTACTTCTATTGACAGTTCCTCGCATAACAACAGCAAGTCCGACTTTGACAATTTCATAAGGTCCATGACAACGCTTTCTCCGCTTTGGCAATGCTATCTTCAAAATGTCGTGAGATTACCCTTTCTCAATTGACATACACTTCCCAGTGATTCTAGATTATTCTCTCAACATCTGAAGCCTGGCGAATCCTATATCAAAATGCCGAAACGCTTACCGGTTGAGAAAGCACAATGTCGCACGGTCCATCCCAGCTGCTGCCAACCAGTTGTTGGGGACGAGGGGTCCTTGAGTGAGCTGACTCTTTCAGCGCCGCAGGTCCCTTCTCCGAATGACGTTGTCGGACTTGGTTATGAAGGAAACTGTACAGGTGGTTTATTTTACATATTTTACGAGATTTTGGAACCCATTGGAGGGTGATGGGGGAAGGTCTGAGGATCTGAGAAGATCTGAGGATGATCGAGGATTCCTTCCTCACGGCACTCGTCGTCCGGTTTAAAAAGGGTCTGGTCCCTAGGATTCCCCAGGTTCGAGGAGGTCTTCGCCAGGTTGGGCGTGGCCTAACTTGCGGTGTCGTACACACGCACACACCACTTCACATAGGGACACGCCCCCGTCACATGCCTCGCCGGAGAGAGAGGGTGCCGCTGGACAATCGCCCCCACCAGAGAGAGCGTTGTCTTCGCGTCCGAACGACAGTTCTCCCGCTGTCAAGTCGGACACGTCTTCCGGGAAGTCCGAATGGGCGAGGCGCCGGCCAGCAGGCACAGTTGAAGGGGTGAGTCACCCCTGCTCAGTTCTGGCGGTCGCTAACTGCCTCCGTGCCGCACGGTCGATCTACCGGGAACAATGTTGTTTACAAACGGCAGTGGAATCTTCCGTCTCGAATCCAATAAACCACGCGAGGACCGGCCGTGCGAACCAAGATGCCTATCGCCGTGCAGTGACCCTGGTTGCAGGTGTCCGGGCCGAATACGCAGCTGAATCAGACCACCGGCTGTCGCCAGAAATCTTACAAGGTTCGCATCCTTTCAACACATGCTCTAAGGCCCCACTGTGAGTTCAATTGTGCTCTTAATTTCTGTTAGTGTTCTGCACTGTGTGACGCTGTTCCAAGCCGCGAATTTATGAAAGGCACATTCGACTTCGGCACTTGTGTAATACAAGCTGAAGCGTACATAACCTCCTAAAAACATTGATGGCCTGCAAACTAACAAGCAATAGACCTTTTGGGTGCAAATTTCACAAAACTCTTTTATTGCATCGAAATTCTTATCTTGAGTACTTTAAGCCAACGTGAATTTCTCATATTTCGTTTTATCGAATGCGCAAGTTTTGAAATAACGATTATTAGAGGGGTTATTGGACGATTTTGTGAACACCGTAAAAAGCTTGCGGCGTGTTAAGGTGGTGTCATCGTGAAGATTACACGCAGCAAGAAATGCAGAAAGGCTCAAAAGTTGGCTCTACCCTTCCATAAATTTGTGTCCCTTCAGTTCTTATTGTTTAGTAATATAATAATAAAAGTATTATTAATTTTTATTGCCCTTCGAATTTTCATGTACACATTTTTTACCACACGTATGTATAGAGTGCTTGTGGGTGGGTAGGCAGGTCAGCGGGTATGTACCAGGCAAGCATGTATCATTTAAAGAAATCATCAGAACAAGAGTCAACTCGGGTATGAAGCAAGATTTTATTACATTTGTAACAAAAGCAAACAATCAACAGGAAACAAAGAAAAGGAGCAGGCAGTTTCCCAATAAAAAAGTCCAACAAGCATTCAGAAGAATCTAATTGGAGTAGATCCATGAAGCGGTGTCGGTCCACATCGAATGCATACTTTTAAAGATTGGTCCATTGTTAATGTCGCTTTCTTTTCATTCGTAGTCCCTTCTGCAGACTCCAGTCCTACTAAACCCTATTAACTCTGCCAGCTAAGTTCATACATACTTTTATTCCAGGCAGCCACTATCGGAGATTCTCAAGCAAGGAAATAAACATGACGTTTTAAGCAGTGGTCTTTTATATCTTGCCGGTTTGTAATCTTTAAGGAAAAAAGGAAGAAAAAACGGACCGTGGTGAATTGACAAGCAAATATTCGACGTATCTCGACACACGCAGCAGATGTCAAGCACGGATTTGCGGCGTTCGAAGGTCGCCATAGCCGCTCAGGTTTTTACTGCAGGCGCCATAAAACTACAGCCTGCGGAGTTGTTCCAACCGCGTCGGGGCGGGTCACAACCCAACCACGGGTGCACGGCCCCAAGCCCGCGCGGCGACCACGCACGAAACCTGGTCTCGCGCATCCATCGCGTCAGACTTTTTATTGGCAATTATTTTCGACTAGCACTCGATCATGCTAGAAAACTGTTTCTGTTTTCAGTTCGCTCATTTTGACGGATCGGACCTGCAGCCGCAAGCAATTTGTTACACTTCAAAGATGAAGTACGTGAGATCCAAGTAAAGATCCAATTTGTCTGATGAATACTTGAAGCCTCTGCTAATTATGCGCACAATAGGTTTGTAGCCACGGTTCACATCAGCTGCACTGTTCGCATTACACCTCTCCTTTGTGCTTCTCTGTCTCCCTTGAAGGGAATATCTTTGTACTAACATTCCTACGGAGCTAGCAACCACAAGACGCCGCGCATATTTGGACATTTCATTTCTGCTCATATGGCCGCGTATTTATATTGTGTGCGTTTTGCATTTCTAAAAATATTAATTTCTGTTTGTGTTACTAGCTATTTGTACATTTGTGTCCATAGGTTGTGTACTGCCCAGAGAAGTTGAATTGAAATATTAAATATAAATAAAAGGTTGCCATTTATGCCGTAGGTCTGTGTTTTATATTATTGTACTTTTTCAACTTTATCTGCTTGATAAATCTAAAATTTCTAAAACCTAAAGCATTGATAAGTCTGAATTGCATAAGTCTTGCCGAAAAGTTGGGAGAACCCTGGTCTATATAGTGCTGCTGAGCACCACTCAAGTCCGACAGAACTGTAATCGGTAGTACGCGGGGCATCTAATGCCACGGGCAGTCTAACCGCGGTTAAGCTTAACAGTTGTTAGAGAACTGAAATTATCGCGAATCGCAGCTCGCCGATGTCACACGGCTGTCCTCGGTTCTTGGTTAGCGCAGCCAATGGCCGCTTGGGTGGAACAAACTAAGTGAGAAGATCATCGGCAGAGCGAGGCTACATTTTCAGATATCTTTGTTATTTACAACGCAGTATCTAGAGTGCCGTTCGACAGTGCCACCCGTTGATAGCACTGCCTCAATCATCATACGCCACCGCGCCTCCCACAAGCCGTCTGCGCCAAGCAAACACGTTGCTGGCGGTTTAGCATTGCTAAGCACGAAGTACTTTGCGAAAGCACAGTTTTTCGCAGGTGGACACCACCGCAGCTTACCTGAAAGCACGATTGAGGTGTCCGCTGACACAGGGTGCCAGTTATGCGCGTGTTCAACTTTTGCATCGTCAATGAAAATTCACCTAGTGCACACCGGCGGCCTATGCTCCAGTACCAGGTTTGTGCATCAATGTTGCCAACGTCAACGCGTATTCCTCAAGTGCTGTGTATCTGCCGCAACGTGTTCCACACCAACGCATGCAACGCACATCTCTCCGCCACCAGATAGCTCAAAGCGCGAATAAGTTTGACAGTAGTATTTGCGATGAACAACACCACGTGCAATGCACTGCGCAAGAGGGTGTTGCAGTTCAACACGAGGTGTGTGCGGTCGAATCACCGCGATCGTCGAAATCTTTGTTTCGTGGGCAGTGCGCTTTCTTGTGGGGAGTATATGCTGCCCTATAGAAGAGCAGCCTAGCTGTCTCCCCTGACAAGATGCATGTGTGTGCCTCCCAGAGTATTGATGTAAGGGAAGGTGGGGACGTGCAGGGGTATGGTGGGACCGTATTACACAGCCTGGTATTTTGAGGCATACGCACTCAGATTTTTCTTTTCCGCACTATATCCATGCAATAAAGAAAAAACGCTGCGGCGATAGCCTATAGGGCTCTCGCGCTGCGGCCTGCGAAGCTTACCTGTCCGCTCAACCGTGGGTTTGACTCTCAGTCAGGGATATTTATTTGATTTATTTTATTTGTTACTTTCCCTTGGCACAAACCCGCAAACACCGCAAACGTGCAAACATACCAAGATCTTGCTCAGGGTTGACCCATCGAAATAGTACCTTCGCACTCAAAGGGTTGTCCCAATAAATAATAAGCCCTGGGATAAAAGAATGTCAAAAAGGAATTCTTCTTAAGGACGGCTGACCCGTATCGAGAAGCTGGTTGCAGTGAGAACTGCGATACTAGCAAGTTTCTCCTCACAGCTGCATAGTATGGCGGCCAAAGGCGCGCCGCGGCTCGCCAGGTCTGCTTGTGCGCTAGCGCCCCTGCTACGGCGTCGCTGGAATAGACCACATCTTTATTTTAGTACGAGACAGTGGGGCTGACAGCAGACGTTTTTAGCATACCGGAGACGTGCTACCGGAGACATATACCGGTTTACCAGACCCCTCTTGCGCACGCGCAGTGGCCCCCCTCATCCCAACAATGTCCCTGCGCATGCGCAAGAGGGGTCCGGTAAACCGGTATACATCTCCGATAGTACGTCTCTGGTACGCTAAAAACGTCTACTAAAACTATGCCATGAGTAGAACGTTTGCTATCGCGCTAACGAATTGCAAAGCGCTGTCCGCTGTAGCTTCCATATGAAACCAATTATGCCTAGCGACGACTAGAGAGTAGCGCACTGCCAGAGCGTCGTCGTCCGCCACGCTCGCGGGTTGCACCACTGAGGTAAGCTCGCGGCATCCGGCACTGCGAATGTTGGGAACTTGTCGTCTGCTCTCATGATGCGGTAAGGAGCGGTCATTTTTCGACGTTAGGGCGATAGAATGCGCAGCCTGAGCACCGTGGTACGGTGCTGCAGTGCTCTTTTGCGGCCCCGTCGGTCGGTCTCGAAGGATGTGTAAAAGCGCCATATATGACGGCACTATAGACACTGCCTATTTTAATGTGTCGCTCTTAAAAGGTGATTTGGTGTGAAGAATGTACGTTGTTGATACGGGCCAGCTGTTACTAGGACGCCGACGAGCACTTTCCTTCCGAAGAGGCCGCCATTCGGTTAGAGACGCAAACCAACGTCGTCAAGCTCAGTTCTCGATAACCGTGGTTAGCGGTGTACTCGCAGTTTGGTCCGCAGTGTGAACAGCAGTAACCACGGGTAGCGAAAACCACGGTCATCGTAATCGCAGTTAAGCGTGCTATTTTCAGAAGGGTATAAGAGAGGTTAGGTCATTTGAAACGCCTCTTTAAAAGTTCCCCTCGGAGGCGACGGCTCAGCGAAGAGAGATACCATGGTCTGCAACGATTTTCTTTTCGCCAAATAATGTAGCATAACCCGCTCGAATGACCATCCGCTATTCTTGTTTAAAAGACTCTGATAAACTATCACTGGCACAAAATTTCTCTCTCCGTTTTCTGTTGAACTTTCAGCGAACGTCTCTGTTGTCTGCTTTGATTGTTTTACCGTGTACAGCTGCACCATCCGCGTTCTTTCTTGGCTGGCACTTAAATATGTGCGCTGAAACTGCTGCGTTTGTATCGCCTTTTGTCAAAGGTAACCAGGCAACGGCGTTTGCTTCTGAGACGTATTGTGGAGCATGCAGTTACGGCACCCCTAAATACCAAACGATCTCCAGAGGTGAAGACAAGGGTTTTTCGTTCGTAACGTAGATTTGTAACTGAAGTTTGTCATAAGCGCTCATATACACGCATCAGAAAAAAACCGCGTTGCCTAATTGTACTTTCGGCAAAGGTGTTACATAAAACTGTGGAAATGCACTCTCCGGACTGAAGGGCTAGCCATTTCTGTTAGAGCCTTTTCAATTGATCTCCTCCAGTGTTTCCAGCCTTTCTGTCTCAAGTTGGGTTTTATGCCTTTATTCCACTTCTAAATATATTTGAGTTTCTTTGACGATGTGTGGAACTCGCCACATCACGTTGGATTGAAATTAGCTTGAAATCATTAGCTCATTAGCTCTTGCTTTACTCATTAGCTAATGAGAAACCGTCTACCTAATGAGGAAACCCTAATTAGCTTGAAATCAACTTTCTGTCGGGCGTATTAGATTCGCCTGACTTAATTTTATTCCATTAAGACGGAATTTTTCTCTTTGTTCTCAACTGACTTCATCGTTTGTGGAACATTTGGTAAGAATGGAGACAAATGATGGCAGCATATAGGGCTTAGACATACCTCCTCGTCCAGTGGCGCAGGCGATAGTGACCCAGGACATAAGAATGGACCACAGGATCCGGTCGAAGAACGCCAGAGATAACTTCCCAAACTCAGTAGTCGGGTCTTTGACTTGGTACCAGGGTACCTTAATGAAGATGCAGAAGAGCCCACAGGCTATTGCGAACAACCAGGCCGCGAACTGGCATGCCTGAAAACAGAGAGTTTTAGATCAAAATGAAATGCAAACGATCATTGTAAAACGTGTGGTCGCAGAAAATTTGTGTATAAATGTTTACAGAAGGTGGCACAAGAGACGTAGGAAGTACACAGTTTCAGCGACCGCAAGCAAAGGGGCCGATTCAGCAGGAATGCCCTTTAAATTTACATAAGGAGTGGTCTCTACTCATTTTAAGGAGAGAATTTCATTGCGGCCACATTTTGAGTATGAAACTGAAGATGTTGTTTGCGTAAAGAAGGAAAAACCTTAATTCTTCAAGAGAATCTTACCAAACATTTCTGTACAAAATAATTTTTGAACGGAAAGAAGAGTTTATCAGCGCAATTTTTTCATAGATTGTAAGATTTCACTATAGCAATCAATATATCCGCAGTTCTCCCTTCGGCAGTATTGACTTTTTTTGCTATCGTCAAAAGTGTTAGCCTCTGGCTTTCTATGGCAGTCTTAACTGCTTGATGCGAGCGATGGAAAAACTATAAAAGAAAGATTTTGTTATATATTGGAAGAGTGGACCATTACCTTGAATATTTCGCTAGCAATACATTACAGTTTTCGAATATTCAAAATTTTGTCCATGAATGTTGGACATGAAACCCATGCTGGAGCTGAAGTCCCTTAGCTGCTCTTCCAGCTACAGAAAGAATCGGTTTCCTCTGCTTTAAATGAATGTCACACTGAACTCTCTGACGCGCTACCAGAGCAAGCTAACTCACGGACGGTCCCTTGGCCGGAGACTTGGAAGGCTGTACAGGCAAAGCTGGAGCTCCTTCGTTTCTTGCTCAACACGTTCGTGAGCTGGTGGTCGTGATTAGGCTCCCTACTTACGTGCTTATTGCCAGGTGTGTCAGAGAAGCCCACCATTAGTCCTTAAAATTTTGCTTTTTGCTTTAAAGAGCAGCTGTGTGTGTCATAGTGAGGCCTGCATGTATGTGAAAGGACTCCGAGTTAGCATTATAGATTACGGTTATATGCGGTACCATACTGAAAACCACCAACCAACTTGCTGAATGTTAATGAGGAGGCGGGCTTCAACTAAAAAACAGAATGTTGAGGAGTGGGCCAAATGAGGCGAACAATTCGCTCGGGAATCTTGGATGCCGACAAAGCAACTTTTCCCCGAAAATAAACAATGGGCGAGCTTTCACCTTTGAAATCTTTTTCTCCTTAAATATTCCGACGAAGAAATATGTCATACAGCCGACGAAGTAGCACACGGCGTGGTAGAATGGGTAGAAGTAGTAGTGGAAACCAGTCCTGAGGAATGTCCTGCGGAAAAGAAAAACGAAACATAAAGAAGTATTGGTGTCTCTCTTAACTGTTCATTAAATGGGCGGATCTGTATCCCCTTCAGTCCCTGTTAATAAACA
Source organism: Amblyomma americanum (assembly GCF_052857255.1). Classification (NCBI taxonomy): domain Eukaryota; kingdom Metazoa; phylum Arthropoda; class Arachnida; order Ixodida; family Ixodidae; genus Amblyomma; species Amblyomma americanum. The sequence continues at coordinate 2,333,228 of NW_027526484.1, forward strand.
ATGTTAGTAATTTTTCAAGTTTTCAGATTCTACAATATGCATGCATAGACGGCATACATGCTCCTTGATGGGTTATATTAAATTTCTGCCGAGTCCTGGTACCTCCATATTTCAACCCTACACAGTGGAAGTCAGTATATAGCATGTGTATTATGGCAGGTACGGAGCTGTCATGTATAGAATTTTCGATAAGGCCGCTATGGACGAGGGTGGCTATGATGAGCACTCAGCAGACTAGGCAACAAGGAGCATATATAATGCCAAAATATATACCACCAAAATGCCACCATAAACATAAAAGTAGAAGGTTGGACGGCCGCCGCCATAGTTCAATTCCTAGAGCACCGTAAGAGACATACGGCGGTCGTCGGTACGTATCGCATTGGCGGCATATTTTTTTCCTCGGCTTACTAATCATTTTACTCCGCAGCATAAAATGAATACACTACTAATTTGTCATTGACCAAAACGAGAAATTAAAGAACACAATTCTTTCACGCTTTCTTCAATTTCAGTGACTTATGGCTTCCTTCATATCCTAACGAGTCCCTCATTCCCCTAGCCTTCTCGACTGAATAGGGTCAGTAAGGCCTTGGTTCTGCCAGTATTGATGCCCTAGATAGCATATGATGGTTCTCGCGCGGATACCGCCTTCGCCGTTTGATCACCTTCAATGTGGCACTTGCGTTAGTTCAATACGTGCTGTTTCCACCGCTCTGAATCAGGGTGGCCCTGGTTAAATCCCTCATTATTAAGTTATACGCAACAGAAATATCGCATTCCCAGCCTCCTACGTTTTCTGTGCTTCGTCATCAGCGCCGACATCAAATGATGCCGACCGTCACGCCTAGGCAGTCTTGAAACCCCTCAAAAATCTAAAAGCAGCGCCCTCTCTTCTCAGCGCCCCCTGCTCAACAGTCACCCTCTCCCCTTGAAACCGCGGCTCCCCCTACACGGTTCTGAACAAAAAAAGCACTTTTTAGAGCACGGCTACCGTTACACGGCTGCCGTTGAGCCCACAACCTGTGTTTGGCTTCAGCTAAGCTATTACAGCCTTCGCTATAAAAACAGTTTTCCTGTGACTGTTCGCTACCTTGGTTAGCATTTCTTATGCAAAGGCTGCTTATCAGCCGATTTCTACTAGATTACTCGATACACTGTCGCTCTGTACGCAGTGCTACGCGTATGCTATAGTGCGATAGCATTGGGATATTAATTTGGTTTTGGGTGCATAATGAACTTGTTTATACTTTCCACGCAAGAGAGCTTCAAAACAGAAGAAATTTTCGCCCACGACTTCTGAAAATGTTAAGATAACAGAAAGGTATTAGCCTGAAGTGAAAGTACGCCAAGTGGCAGTGCGAATTTCTTTAACTACAAGTGTCTCTGTTTATGTAGCGCAGCATAGATTCTAGCATTTCGTTCGGGCTAAACCGTCATTTTTTGCCTGTTTCATTCGTACTAGATTTCACTAATCGGCGGTTATTATTGTTACCGTGTGTCCATCTTGCATGCATGCGGAATCTCCGCGACTATTTCGTTATTTTCCAGACAGAATTCGCTATTGTACACTTTCATCTAGAAACCCTCAGTGAAATTAGTAGTCGCCACCGCCGTCCTGTGTTCATTTACTAGTGCGAAACAATTACTTCAGCGGTACCAATCCCGAGCAAGAATCTTGTCTGGTGTTGTCCCGTGCTCCGAGTGACGTTGCGAAAGCTGCAGCCAATGGGTAGAAGCTCGGGTGAGTTCGGAGGAGCGTCGCGCCAGCTGTCGCCCATGGGAGACAGGTGGCAGTTAAATTATTGATTGGTCGCGAGAGGTTGCTCGGGAAGAGAAACGTCGGTCGTACAATCCCTACCGGTGGCTGTCAGAGAAACAGCCACCTGCCAGAGCAGTGGCTCATCGCTTAACCGCTGCGCCACTGAGATGGTAGTGGTACGAGGACTCACCGCGATCTATGAATGTTAAGTAAAGAATAACCTGTTTAGCATATATGGATATTAACCCAATAAAGCTATCGCGTCACACCCTTAAGGCGGAGCTTAAGTGTCTTCTCTAATTCAATAATGAACACCTGCTTTCGCAGGTCTACTCGGTTTAACTACGCTAAACCCTCATCACGTTAAACCCGTACCACTTTTTTTTCTGTTTCCTGAAATGAAGAAATGCGCGCATGATCGCTCGTCTTGAATAAACGCGAGCATGTACCCTGAAAGTGGAAGTAAACGCCAGGGATTATTAAAATTTTTGATGCTTGTGCTTGCCGTCGGCTGGATATTGTTGCATGTGTATGGTAGAAGGCAACGAATTGACTGCTTTTGTTCCGAGCAGGTCATGTTAGGTAATGAAATTCCCAACATTTTTTTTTACTCACGTTATTGACTCGGTCAATGGAACGATAAATGGTGTCATCTCGTTGCCGGCCACTTGCCATGTTGCCACGGAACAGCCTACGAAGGACAACAGCACGAAGGCAGCCGCGGCTATCCTTGGACGACTGCAGCGGGGAAAAGAAAAATGAAACAAGATATTTCTCAGCAGCCCGACCTGTGCATCACTCAGGCTGGTAAACTTGGCACTAATATAAAAGAAATTGTGGGTGACTACTGTGCTCTTTACTTGCCAGTGATTTTTATATTGCATTAAAGGTGGGCTGTCCTGCCCTGTGAAACTTGAAGTATCTGCATGTAAGGATCACTATAATAAATTTTTATGCCTATTCTGCTGCTTCTTTCTTCATTTGTTCAGTATGCTTAGTGTTTTACGTGGCGCGCTTTAAAAAAATGACGCAGCTGCTGTTCATGTTAATAAGAAGACAACGCAATTCATTAAGAAAGAGCGGTGAAAAGAGCAAGTTGCCACCGAGACTACGTTTGCCAATGCAGATGGCAGTAAGGCTCCTTCAGAGCCTCTTTAAGCAACCTTGTAGGCTTCTATCGGCTTCCTGTTAACTACGTGATCAATGGTAAAACAAACTTGTTTCTTTTCTTTGAATACAAGTAAAGAAGACGCGAGTCAACTGCTTAGATGAGCAGTTTTGGGGCCTGTTGCCCGCATAATTAACAGCATTTGGTAGTATTTGGCGAGTTATTGAAAACAAAGCTCATATAACTAGAAAAACAGAAAGGTGTGATAGCACTTGAGCTCAAAAAGTACAACATTCGTTCTCCCGGAGAAAAGTATCAAATTAAAGACGGAGACATAAATCGCACGCAAAACTGCTAGTCTGAAGGACTCTAAGGAGGAGGTGAGTAGTATGAAAAACAAAAAGAGAACCGTTCGTTGCCGCTATACTAGTTGAAATGCTCAGACGGTAACTCTGATCAAATCACGTACTAATAATTAACCGGCTGTTTACTAATCTACATTCACGATATTTAAAAAGTAATGGTCCAACAATGTCAGCGTGCCTGCAAGAACATAAACACACAATAGAAAAATGGACGTTATTTCAGAGAAATCACTGGCGCAGTGATTAAAAAAAGCATCAAATCAAATGTTTTATGTGCAGATAAAGCCAAAGCCATTTCTGCGAATCCGAAAGATCTTTTGGCAGGTTACAAGTAGTCGGAGCCAAAAATAGCTGCAGAGTGTTTGAAGAGTTTCGCACGCTTCATTGTTCCAAAGAAACTATCAGCGGAAGCAGCACGCTGTCGTCTCAAGGCGACACCATAGGACCTGATTTGGACCACCACCGCGTGTTTCCTGTTTTTCTCTTTGATATTGAGACCAAAGTGAAAGCAGCCCCCCCCCCCTTCCTTGCAATCACCATTCTCTCTCGTCACTTCAAAGAGAAACAGGAAAACGGCACGCTTTCAGTCACTTCATTCGCAACGTTAACAAGTAGATTTTTTGCTAATACTGCACCACGGGCTACGCGTCTTCTGTAATGACTGAATTGGGGTATGACTGAAAATAAGCATATAGAAGCTTGTCTTACCTCTTCAGCAGCAACAGAATCGGCAAACTGACAAGGAAGAACTGGAAATCCAGAGACAGGTACCACAAGTGTCCAAAAATTGGCTGTAATCAAAGCATAACGGGGATATGCTGACATCCACTGTGTTCTGGCATTTTCGGGGCGCTTAACTGATTGCTGTTTGGAGAGACGGTCTTACTTTCAACATATATTGAATATATCAGATGCCTAGCATTTCTAACGCGGAGTGCCAAGCAGCAAAGATTGAGGCGCGCTTTTGTAAATCTAAGACGCAACCTTGAAAACCTGTCATACTAATTCAGTGCAAGCTTATTGAGAATGCCACGTGCTGCTTATTCTGGTATTGCCTGTTATTTTGCGGTGCGTGAATGTAATCCAGGAGTGAGAGGTCAAACTTCATAGCGTAGAACGTCACCGGCACTGTATTGATGCTTTTCTGCACTCTACAACAAATCAGTGAAGCCACCGACGCACTCACAGAGGTATTGAGACTGGCTCGAGGAGCTGTGAGGTAAAACATAGGACAAAGCTCAAACTTTGACCTATCTAGCGAATTTATGGAGTTATCTTCCATGCATGCAGCGCTTTCTGATTTCTGCAGCGGCCGGTATAGATTATACGTCCCCGTACATAGAGGCAAACGTACAGTATCTACAGTGACTTCGAAGTCATAGTTTTGGACTTGAAGAAGCAGATACAGCCACTGCCTCTGAAATTCGTCATTGAGCTTGCGGAAGTACGCCTTAGCGTCTGGTCCGGAGGTGATAAGAGGCAGCAAAAACAGGCACATGAGGCAGAAGAACACCGGAACCATGGTTCTGAAAAAAAAATAAATGCACAGTGTAATCAATCGCTGAAGCAGATTCGCGGTTCAAGGTGCTTAAAATCAGAAGTTACAGTCGGCTAATTAAGGCTCGAAGTGTGAAGGGAAAATGAACGCTGCTGTCTCAGTGTCCAGTTTCCGCTTTGTGCTATGTGCCTAACAGGTCTGCCTTGTCAGTTCGGGCCCTGAAACTCATTTTGCTAAACCACATCAACGGCGGAAATATTTTTTAATTGATTAAATCTTCGTATCAATACTACTGGTTGTTTGATAGAAAATAAAACAAAGATCAGTAATCGCGGTCACACTAATCGCCTGAGTGCACGATGGGAATCTCAAATATCCCACTACCGAAAAAGCGTCTTGGAGAGCTAAAGGCGCAGCGGCGCATATTACATGCAAGGGAAGAACTATGAAGTGGATGAGGAGCAGATGAGCAGGGACACATGGGTGGTAACGGTAGAAAAATTGCGATGGGATTCTCCAAGACTCGTTGCAGGCAATGCGTTTAGACGAAAGAATAGCCAGTCCTTAATGCTGACTTTATGAAATGCTGCGTCGAGACGGGGACCCTCTGGAGAGCGCACATGCCTGTCAAACTTCTACAACCGCTGTTGGAGCCACCTATAGCTGCTCAGCAAGGGGCAGGTCCATCTGGCGCCCTCGCAGGCACTGGAGATAGACGTGAAACACAGCAAGGAAGAGCCACGCGATGTAGGGTACGGCTGTACCACTGCCTCAATTTTACCGAGAATCAGGGTCCGTATTCCGAGTATGGGTCATAATAAAAGCGTCATAATCTGCCGCAGTGGCTACACCTCATTTTTCAAAACGCCGGAAGCGGATGTGGTGGTCCGGATGCAGCAAAAAGGGTTGAAGAAATCGGACGGTGAAGTCAGACACATAGCGTACGCTCCTCTACAGCAGATGCTCAAGGACAGCCAACATGGCGGCACACTCTGAAGCCGAGCGTCTCGCTTCGAAGTGAACTCGTCGGTATTACTGTGTTTTTCGGCGCGTGAACAGGCTATAAACAGGTTACGGGACTCTCGCTTCGTCTTATCTTGCCTATAGCAAATTGGATGGACGATAAATTTGGCCTGCTTTTTATTTGGTTGGATAATTCTGTAGCTCCTAGGCCTACCGAGCAGCGGTTTGTTGCAGAAATTGTTCTCTTCATTCAAACCGAATGGTGCCACTATCACCGGAGTTATCGCGTCTGCGTAGGTTATATGATGTAACATAAAGCATAATGACCCTCGAAATAGTTGCGTTTACTTCGCGCAAACGTGCATTACCCATTCTAGAACTCTGTATTAGCTGTTTAAGCATCTTGCATCATGATCGTGTGTAATGCCTGCCAGCGTGAAACCGCTCATGTGCACGGATGGTCACTCGACAGTGACGCGCTGCTACACCGACGCGTTTGACATGCCAGAGGTGGTTTTTCGGCGTCCCTTACTGTTCTCGGTAGCCGCGGTGGTGTGGCTCTGTATTTTTCTCAGGAGTTAGGATGCAAGTTGGTTTTCATGCGCCAGTGTAGGCATGCCGGCGCCTTGCATCATGGCGAACTTATGAAAATTTGGTCTGCGAAGTCTCCCAGCGCATTTATGAAGAGAAATACAGCAAATTCTTTTTTTAGCTGACCCCTTTTATTTGTTGACGGCAGAAAATTAAAAACCTATATGCGGCATTTCGCGGCTCTTGCAGTACATGCATAAAAGGAATGAAAAACGGAAATTACCCTCTGCACAACTGTCCGATAACAGCGACCACTTACGTTCAGCTATGTTGCAGACGGCAATTCGTCACGGCATCTTGGTTCAGCACAACACGGAGCGCGCATTGCGCAGTGAGTGAGTGCATGCTACAAATTTTCTTCTCCGTTCCCTTTTACCCTCAAGGTAAATCTAAAACGCCATGTTATGCGAGCAAGATAGCTGTCTTTTATTTACCGTAGGCTATCGACGGCTGTAGCGGCTGCCTTCTGTTACTGAAAAGGTATGCGTATTGCGTACAATATTTTCTTCTTTAAGCACACCTCCGACTTTTACGGTGCAGAAAAGAGTATCTGAACTATTGTTTCTGTTCGCCGAAGTCTACTGGGCAAATAAAGCTGCTTTCATATTACCCCTTTACGGTGGAATCCGATGGGCAGCTAAACTTGTGGCTGAATGTTTCTGCTCTCGCATTGGTCTCGTTCCATATGTCGGCAAAGAGCAAAAGCGCCGCTGGACGTTTCCCTGTGGCAACCGCAACGCAGTGATATCCTGCCGCCACTCACAGTCGCAACTGAACCGATATCCGCTTCCGGCGTTTTGACCAATCAGGTGCGGCCGCTGTGGCAGATTATGACCCTTTTTATTATTACACAAACTCCGAATGCGGCCCCAGGTTATGAACTTATCTGTTGGAGAGGTGGCGGGTAAGGGAGTGGCCAAGTAGACATTCGTATTGTGTGGTCTGTGGAGTTTAACCACTCAAAGATGCATATGGACTATGTTTCGGGTACATTTGGACTCCTTTTGGGTACAACGTTCTATATATTAAGAGCGCAAGGCTTTAAAGGGGCGCTGATGACAACTCGAGGCAATTTTTGTTCTATGAAAAAATAGATGCTATGGGTCTTTCTGGCGATGTAGATGCTTGTCCGTCAGTCAAAGAAAGACGCATTAATCGCTAAGAAAAGTGGTAAAAAATTTATCCGCCACTTGATTTAAACTTGAGATTCCAAGACCGGGAAAAGACATCGTCTGCGCTGATCGGAACCAAATATTGCTTTCATTCAACCATAGGGATTTGCGTGCAAAAAAAAAAGAAAAACTCTCTTTACGTAGCGCAATCTGCTTCCAAAAAGAGACAGTGGTGGTGGTACCTGTATTTATTTCTTTTTGTCTTTGCTAGCTTATAAAAGCTTTGTTTTCAATTAATGCAGCGCATTTGTCATTGAAAAGCTGGAATCTATCGATACAAGCCAACTCCAGATTAGTCTTCATTTTCCCTTTATCAAAAACGAGGGCCACTGGGCGACGCGAATGGCTTCCAGCAAGCGCGCGAAGCTCCGGTGCATCCGCTTCTGTGCGCGGCCCTTTCCTGTGAAGGGCAGGGAGTCGTTGCCATCCGGGCTGAGCCCCGTAAACGTCGGAGCGCCTTCAACAAAGGCGCGCGTAGTGGCGCCGGTGGCCTCCAGCGCAGGAGGAAATGTCAGATGGTCTTCGGGCACCACACGCGCCATTATCTCGAATCTCAGTAGTTCATTTTCCTTAAGTGAAGGATGCGGTCAGCGCAAAGATATCGAAGAAACCGTGTTTAAAGGGTCACTAAGGGCAAAGAGGGCTTGTTTAGCATAAAAACAAAGAATCAGAGATTTTTTTTCTGGAAAGAAGAATTGGATGGAGCTGTCATCAGTGCCCTTTTATAGCATGCGCGTCGTGCTTCGCACACTGTCTATGCACTCTATACTCTTAAAAAGTAATCAGTTAGAGAGTGCCGCTTTTTACCAACTACGCGTTACTACTTTTTTATCAACTCTGACTGCTTTCTACTACCTGGTTGCTAAATCTGTTGTGCCGTCTTAAAAGTAGAGTTAGTAAAAGTCGGCACTTACGTTTTACTAACTTCGATTGCTTGTTACTGCTGTAACGGTTAGCAACCATTCTTAAACAGAAGGTTGTATTATATAAATGGCACATATAGTAGTGCGAATGGCATGTTTTTTCAATAGAATATTTTTTCTGCGTCATACGTTTGTGCACATTTGCCATTTCTGCAATAGCAGGTTGCAAAGTTAAGGATGTTATCTTAGCTGACAGAGGTAAGAGGCTAGAGAGGGCCAGACGTACGAGGAATCCATGGCGAGCAAAGAATTAACCTGCGCATGCGCAGTGAACGTGCCTAGTTTGTGTCACCTTTGTGATTTTAGGCTTTCCGCGCATCGCATGAGTATGCTCGTTTGATTATATTGCTTCGAAAACGTAGTAGGCTCTGATGCCACCGTGTCAATGTCAAAGTACAGTCGTCAGCACGCTTAACACGAATGAGAGAAAGCGTGTCCTAGAGCGGCTTGGACTAACGCCAGCACCGCGATGTGTTGCGCGCTCTTGCCGAGATAACATCTTGGTATTTTTGCGGTGGCTGACGATAGCTGGAGCGCAGCTGGATTTGACTACTCACCTTGTTATTTCGCTTGTATCTAGCCGGCAGGGTGAGTCGCTCACTTGACTGTTTCGCGACTTTTCTCTACTGGCCGCGGCTCACGCGGGCGCAGAACACACGTTGCGGTTTGCTCATCTCCAAAAAGCGCTAAAGTGGCGTGTCTTCACACCGCTCGAGCGCTTTTCCAGGTCGGCCTTAAAGCCTGTGATCTAAAGAAATGAACATTCGGAAGAGCAGAGCAAACGTGGGTTTTTGGCGGTTGTAAAGATTGGACAATAAATTTTCAAATACGGTGGCCTCCTTGCGCTGGTCCTTCATTTCTCACATTCTAGGACAGCGTGTGTCGCTGTGCTCTCGCAGGCTAGTGTCTGGCTTCCTGTTTCGCCCACGCTGCACTGGAGATCCAGCGCAGGTGCGCAAGAGCTGCTCGTGTCATGAGCAAGAGACGTCGATGCAATTCAAAGTAAAATTTTAATGTCTGATTATTAGCGAGAGGCGCTATATAAGCATCCGTTGGGATAAAAATCTGACTCTTTTGGAAAACTTCGTTTGGTTTTATAATATTTAATGCCCAAAGCGACTCAGGCTATGGATGCCGCACGAAAGCCACTCAGGTTGTGGACACCGCAGTGGAAGGGCAGCGGATAATTTCTCACATCTGTAGTTCTTTGACGTGCACTGGCGTCGCACAGAACACGTCCGTACAGCATTTCGCATCCACCAAAATACGACCGCCGCGGCCGGGATTGAACCCGGGTCTCCTGAGCCAGCAGCTGAGGACAACAGATATTGGATGCCGTGGTGGCATTATTATGCAAACTAGGAAGCCTCTGGCCAGAGATGCAACGAGTCCAATGGTATAAGCCGTTGGAGGATACCGATTGCCTTATAATTGATTGCTCTTTGGAATATTCTGCGAACTAAGTGAACTGTTGCCACGTGCTCATATCCGGGCACTCTTGATGCGGTCTTTACCAAGTTACTCTGAAATGGCATGCATGGCACTTGATTTTCCGCGAAGATTGGCATCAAGAAGAAATAATACTGTAAAATGGCGTTGCTCGTGTAAGAATATCATCAAGGGCACAGACCACTTGTTACGGTTCGGGGAATTTTATGCCTAGAAGTCTAGAAATTTATAATACGACAGCATGAAGCGATATGGCAGCTCGAAGTGGATAGTTTTCAGGCAGCTAGCCGGTTGAGACAGCATGAACGCGCTAACGCCGATATAGGCGCGGCAACACCCAATGAAATTTACGATAGTTTGGGATGACGCTAGACCAGTGTTATATAAAGTCATGCATCTAACAAGTGTGTGCTAAAGATTCCGCGCAGAGTGCCGAAGGAAGGGCGCCTCGCTATAGTTTACATGGCCCGTACAATGTCGCAGCGAGAAATAACTGCTACAGTTGGGCGGCCAGTTTCCACGGTTAATCCGAATTGTCCGGGCATTCAGAGACGAAGAACGGATAGAGGATGCTGCACGCACAATTCTGGAGCGGGCAATAACCCCTGAAGAAGATATTCTCTTTGTAGCCTCTTCAGTGGACAACCCCTTCCTGACAGCGCGTAAATACGCGATGAGTTTGGGCTACAAGCTAGCACGGACACCATGCGCAGAAGACTACGTAAAGCGGCCATCCAAAACCGGGTCGCCGCTAGGACGCCAGTGTTGGAAGCGCCGCATCGCCACCAGCAACTCCAGTTCGCTCAAGAACGCGAATAGTGGACGCCGGACGACTGGGAATACGTCGTTTTTACAGACGAAGCGACGTTTTCTACGCGGTGAGACCAACCCCAAAGACTTGGCGTCCTGAACAGCACCGGTAAGTCCTTAGTGCATTTTATAGCCATGCGATGCTGACAAGTCGTTTTTTTTCTTCAGCATGACCGAGCCACCATCCACGCCGCGCGAGTTGCGCAAGATTTTCTGGATCGCCAAGCGATCATGCAGCTTGAGGGGCCCAGCCGCAGCTCCGATCTAAACTTAACTGAAAATGTTTGGGGCATGAAGAAATTTAATCTTTCGAGGCGCTTGGGCTCGAGTTGCACAACGGCGGACTACCTCTGGATTGCCCTACCAGAACAATGGGAGATCGTGCGGGCTGGCAGAGAGGTTGTTAACGCGCTCGACAATTCCCTGCCTGAGCGAATGGACGCAGTGAAGAGCGCGGGAGCACGCGCTACTGCATTGTCAATTAGGCAGAATGTTCTTTTTACTGTCAACAAGTGCTCTAGCCTTTATTTCTCGTTGGAACCAGGGCTGGTTTGTTCCTAATTTGTGCTTGTGCTCAAAATCGGCTCGTTTCGGTTTAGTTGGCGCCTCTCGCTAATAATCAGACATTAAAATTTTACTTTGAATTGCATCGACGTCTCTTGCTCATGACACGAGCAGCTCTTGCGCACCTGCACTGGATCTCCAGTGCAGCGTGGGCGAAACAGGAAGCCAGACACTAACCTGCGAGAGCACAGCGACACACGCTGTCCTAGAATGTGAGAAATGAAGGACCAGCGCAAGGAGGCCACCGTATTTGAAAATTTATTGTCCAATCTTTACAACCGCCAAAAACCCACGTTTGCTCTGCTCTTCCGAATCTTCATTTCTTTAGATCACAGGCTTTGAGGCCGACCTGGAAAAGTGCTCGAGCGGTGTGAAGACACGCCACTTTAGCGCTTTTTGGAGATAAGCAAACCGCAACGTGTGTTCTGTGCCCGCGTGAGCCGCGGCCAGTAGAGAAAAGTCGCGAAACAGTCAAGTGAGCGACTCACCCTGCCGGCTAGATACAAGCGAAATAACAAGGTGAGTAGTCAAATCCGGCTGCGCTCCAGCTTTCGTCAGCCACCGCAAAAATACCGTGATGTTATCTCGGCAAGAGCGCGCAACACATCGCGGCGATGGCGTTAATCCAAGCCGCTCCCGGCCACGCTTTCCGTCATTCGTGTTAAGCGTGCTGACGACTGTACGTTTGTTGTGTCCAGCACACAGGCGGTCGCTCTTATTGGTGTCAGGTGTTCTTCATACTTAATGTATAGCTCTTGCGGATTTTTTTCCAGAGTGCAAAATAACACATAACACCAACACATCATACTGGAAACCTAGCACCATGGGATGCAAGTAGTTTTTAGGCGTTTGGTGGTAGCTGCTTCAACCTGCATTTAAAAGAGTGCTATGCACCTTCACCTGCGCAAAGAAGCAGTGACTAAGAGGGTATAGTAGTGCATTCTTCAGTTAAGTGGCTCTGAAACACCTTCCGAGGAGAGCCCATGAACTCGCGCAATCACTCAACTGTGTTGTCTAGGACAATTGAGCCGAACAATACAGTTCTACAAGCAGCATTGGACCCACAATCACGCGCGAAATTTGGCCACTACTTTCTGGTGACTTTTTCCTGCTCGCGCCCTTTTCCGTCGCTCGCACCTGCGTACAACAGTTGGGAGATGGCTATTGGTTATATTCTTTCAGATGGAAGGCAGATGCCGTGGCCAGTAAGCCGCATAGCTCCGGCGGGTCAGGAAGTTCCGCCTTCGGAGGGAAAGGCGCGAAGCCATTGAAATTCAAATTTTGACTTCAGATAACTTAGCTTCTACAAAGGACATTAACAAAAATTCTTGCTGCACAATGTTCGGGAATCTACGTGCTTTAACATCTCATGCCTACTGCAACTTTAATACAGCCCATTTCAGAGCCCCTTTAAAGGTTGTACTTTAAACCAGGTTTTTGCAGAGTAGTTTTGTTTATGAGGGTTTAACATCCCAAAGCGGCTCGGGCTATAAGGGAAGCCGTTGTGAAGGGCTCCGGAAAATTCGACCACCTGGGATTCTTTCACGTGCACTGGCATTGCACAGTACACAGGCCTCTAGAACTCTGCCTCCTTCGAAATTCGACCTCGGCGGCCCGGATAGAACCCGCCTCTTTCGGGTCAGCAGCTGACCGCCATAACCACTGAGCCACCACGGCGTCTGCAGACAAGATGGCATCGCTTACTAGTCATTTGGTAGGGCTTGATAGTTTGATTTGACGTAAATGTTAGTTATTGCTACAACTTTGAAGGGTTAGTAAATTTTGCCGCCATGCAATTAACTACCTCCAGTTACTAACAGCGTGGCTACATATTGGTTACTATTTCGCTAGATAAAGAGTAAGGCGGCCGCTTTTTTTTTAAGTGAGTATGCATCTGTTTCGCGAATGCATACACTCGGCAGAAATAATATTTCAAGAATCCTTCGAAGACTTGCAATACCTAGACACAGTTTTCGCTCGCACTTTATCGCTTGCTTGCGCCTCTGCTTCGTGAATGGCTAACGTTTTATGTTGATCCAGCTGTATGTTGGACTCTTAGCTTTAGTGCCAAAGTATAGAAAACGCTGCTGTGCGTATGTAGTTTCATAAATTGTTTTATTCAGAGCGCCAGTTTGCGGGTCAAGGATGGTTTTCGTTTTGTAATAACGCTACGTCTACAATTGCATCACCACATTTTCTTGCCCTGTGGCCCTGCGAAACGGCCTACTTTTTCACGTAGCGCTTCTTTCACATCTTGTTCAGAAGTCGCAGCTTGAAGTCAAAAGTTCTTTTGGTCGTTTATGAAATAAAATAAAATAATTATTTCATATCATAAGTACTGTCTAAGAGCCACGAAAAAAATATTAGTGTAAAATGAATAATTTACAACAGTCAGACTGCATTCACAGAACCAACGCGAGGTTATGGTATTCTGAAAGATATATCAGACAGAAATTGTCATGGGCTGCATATGACAGACAACCGACTGCTTATATGGGTGACACATTGTACACAGCGGGTAGACAAACGTACTCCATAACGCCAGACAATGCGATGGTGCGGCTGGGCTAGTAAATTCGCAACCATGGAATGGCCCTGGATGGCGGTTCTGCCTAACCTTCCGTGCATATATGTCTGCTGATCTTTAAGAGGGGTGACCCCTCTGACGACTGCTTGATGCAGACATGCGTAGATAAGAAGTATGGACTCTTATCTATGCATATCTGCGAAGGTAATCCGTATATCTATGCATATCTACATCCACCCACTTGTCTACGGATGGACGGAAGATCACGCTTACCTTATGAACCTTCTGACTACGGCAATCACGAAGACGATCACTCCATTCCTCTTTTGCCTGTGCACGACGAAAGCTAAGAGAAATCCGCTGCAAGAAAGCATTTATAATATAGGTACAGTGGTGGCTAATAAAAGCACATTAATGTATTTAAGCGCTGTTTGGACAAAGTACGACAAGGGACGTTTTTTGTACTATCTACGTAGATTACTAATGTGTCATGGCGTGCAGCACAAGGTATATTGGTTGCTTTTACGTGCACATTATGTTACTGAACCCACGCTTTCTTCTCACTGCGTGCTTTTGCGTGAAACCAAGCTGCTTGCTGAAGCATTCAATAGGACGCGGTGGCTTTCATGATTCCGGTTTTCGACGTGGTCTGTCTCGCCTGAACCTGGTTGCGTTGTTAAAGCCGCCTCTGCGCAGTGTCGGTAAACCAGGTTGAGGTCGGCAGCTGACAAAGTTAACCTTCTAAAGCATTCGCGCTTCGGTGATTGAAGCAGCGCGTTTAGAAGAAATCTCTCTCAAAGCTGGGCTTGAATGGCAGATGTAAAAGCGCTATCTGGTCAGTCTTGAGGGTCTTAAAACCGAGAACTTTAAAACAAAATAAAGGAAGGATTCTAGCAAGCATGGCCCGCACTAAACCCTCACATAAGTTTTGCGACATAAATTTAAGAATAAACATGGTTGTTCAGGTGTGTGCACGTACAAGAACGGTTAGTTACTGGGCACCGCCGACCTTTCGGTCGTCAAAGTCGAACTCACGGGCCTTCACAATAACCGCCTCAGCAACGATCCCTCTGGCTAACGTGATTGGCCAGCGGATGGTCGCCGGCCAGTCCCATACCAACATTTGGCAGTCACGTCGAGCGAGTCGCAAGCGTCTTAATCTTCATCGGCCTTCACTGCAGGGCACACCCACGCAGCCGCACTAGGCGCCGGCACTGATTCATCCCGTAGCCTGCCGCTGTGAAAACACGGATTACGCTCTACACCTCCTGGTTCAAGAGGGCGTCATCGTCGACTACTCCGTAACCTGCTACGTTGACTCCCACGTGACCCCATCCACTACAAAAGGAGCACCTTCATCGACATTCGCAGCATTTGGCAGTAACGTCGAGCGAGTCGCGAGCATCTAATCTACTGCGGCCTTCATTGCAGGTTAGTGAAAAGAGCACGTTGATCATACGCATTAATATTAGACGCTCGTCTCTGCTGCCAAGTGTCTTGTGAACTTCTGCTGCTATCGTTTCTGTTTGCTGAACCTTATCGAGTGTGCTGTGTGACTGTAAGGAGACACACGTTTAGGATTGGCTGGAAAGGAGGCAGAAAAAATGAAAGAGGACTTTAAAGCTGATAAGCAAAGTTACGGGAAGAAACTAAAGCTGAAATGAAGCTACTTCGCGAGTCGTTGGAACGGGAAATGCGCAACGAAATTCGAGAACTGAAGAGCGAAAAGCAAGGCTTAGTTAAAAGCATCGAGTTTGCACATGACTCTATCAAAGAGCTTGAAGAAAAGGTAAATGCCGAAATCGCTGAAAACAAGAACCTTGCTTCAAAACATGCAAACAAATCTGGAAAGCAAAGCGCTTGATTTGGACAAGCGACTGATTCTGTCTGAGCCATACTCAAGAAGGGCTGACTTAGAAATTCAAGGTGTCATCAAAAATGACAGCGAGTCTGTGATTTATATAGTCTCAAAGATAGGAAATGCAATTAAAGAACCAATTCAAGAAAGCGAGATTGAAGCCTGTCATCGAGTACCGACAGGAAAGGCAGATACGTCGAATATTGTCGTTCAGTTCCGGTCTCAAGCCAAACGTGATACAGTCCTCCCGAAAGCCAAAACAACGAGGGTGACAAAAACTGACGTTGGCCTGGAAAATTCTGATCCTCTGTACGTCAATGAGCACCTTTGCCCGGCACAAAAGAAACTTCTTGCGTTTGCTGTAAAAAAAAAAAGCATGAGCATCGGTGGAAGTCTGTTTGGTCACAGAATAGAAAGATATTGTTGAAGCAAAGTGGCGGCTCGGCTCTTGTACCGATAACCAGCGAGAAGGACCTCATCAAGCACTTCTCGCAATAAAACATTCGTGCTGAGTCAGCAGCAGGCGACAATCATACCTCACTTGGCAACTAAAATCTCGTCCTTCTGCTCTGTAATCAAAAAGAACTAAACAAAAATGACCTATCACGAATTTGTCCTACCACAACAGGTGAAGCTAGGGCACCGTAACTGTGAAACTGCTTTGTACCTCAGTGCGCCCTCAGTGGGCAACAAACAAGATGAAATCATTCTGTTATTAAAACAGTTCTCTTTCGAATTTACGGTTTTGATACTCTCTGAAACATGGTATCAACCTGGCTGCAGGATGCTAGAGCTGCTCGGTTATGAAGTCTTTTTCCTTAACAGACCTAACAAACGCGGCGGCGATGCTGCTACCTATACTCTCGCGTGCAAAAGGTGCCACATCCTGCCTAATCTTAGTGAAGTTACTGAAGATTATGAAGTGTTAACATTGGAAAAACGAAACCAGCTGGTTTCTGTAGTATACCGCCCCCCAAATGGCAACATGAAAAACTTTAGAGATTATTTTGACCAGATTCTAGAATATGCATCATTTAATAAATGTTTCCTTTTGTGCAGTGATGAATTTAATATTAATATTCTCGACCACAACGTTATTGTACGTGATTTTAAAATGAAGCTTCTTTCCTGTGGGTTTGTGAACTTAATAGAAACAGCAACACGTGTCACGTGCACGACTGTGTCGGCACTTGATTTAATAGTTGCGAATATTCAAACCAATGTGCTCTCTTGCGGTACAATTGCTTCTGATGTTAGCGATCACTGTCCGGTGTTTGTTGTCTTTCAAAATAAGCATGCTAAGCGAAACAACGTGAACGAGACCATTAGTGTACAGCGCATCACAGATGCCTCATTGGCAGCATTTAAGCGCTATATTACGAACTTCGACTGGTCTTGTGTGCTGCAAAAAACGGACGTCAATGATGCGTACGACTTATTTTTCATCATTTCCTATATCTTTATTTGAAGCACTTTCCGCTAGTAAAATACACTCCTTCCAATAAGATAAGGAAACCATGGATCGCACGAGAACTGTTCCAAATGATAAAGGACAAAAATCGTTTGTATCAAATGTTCCTTGAAAAAAATAAAAAGATATTGCTTGGAAAGCTTTAAACGATGTCGTAGGTCGCCGTGCGAATAACTATGTTGCAAAAACTATGCTATTAAGTGGCAAGGAAATAAAATGAAGAGCACTCGCAGAATATTTTAACACACACATTTTCTCAATCACATTTCTTCATCTCAAGATCCTACGGACAATAATATCGCCGGTTACTCTAGTCAGGTTAGCGAGACTATATTTTTCGAGCCTACTGATGAAAATGAGGTTTATAATGTGTATATGGGAATGAGTAACAGCAAAGCCTTAGATATCAATACAATGCAGATGAAACCACGTAAATATGTCTTACCCACAATTTGTCCCTTGCTTTCTCACATCTATAATTTTGCACTGGAATGCGGGGTTTTCCCCAACAGAATGAAAACGGCAAAAGTGTCCGCAATTTATAAAGGGGGCGACCGAAATGTATTAGCAAATTACAGGCCCGTTTCAGTACTCCCTGTGTTTTTGAAGGGGCTGGAAAAGGTTATTTCGTCAAGAATAACAAAGTTTTTTGACAAACATAGGGTAAAAACTGAATCACAATTTGGTTTCAGAATGGGTAAATTTACAAAAACAGCCTTTCTAACAATGAAAGAAATTATTTTGAACAATATTAGTGAGAACTTGTCTACGATGTGCTTTTTTCTCGATTTCAGTAAGGCGTATCATTTCTTAATTCATACGGTTCTTGCTAACAAAGTTCAAATGTATGGTATTCGTGGTAAACCACTCAGTTTGCTTAAAAGCTACCTTCAAAACAGAAGTCTGCCGGTGTCTGTAGATAAGGAACTTTCTTCCCTTTTGCCTATCAGTTATGGTGTCCCACAAGGGAGCATACTAGGACCCCTTTTTTTTAATGCATACATAAATGATATTGTTAGCATAGATCCTCCCATTGATTTTGTAATATACGCCGATGATAGCACAATACTTATTTCCGGCCCTAACCTTTACGATTTAATTGCGGAATGTAATGTAATAAATTATCTAGGAGGTCAATGATGATTCGATTAAACATATATCCTACAAAGTCCAAGGATATAATAAGTCGCGCAAGAAACAAACCGGCAACACCCAATTGTATGCTCAACTTTGAAAATCAACAAATAGAAATTGTTGAAGAGCACGAAATCCTTGGAGTATATTTTTCGTGTCATTTAAACTGGGATGCCCACGTCCAACACCTCTGCAAAAAACTCTCTTCGATCTGCGGAGCCCTTTCACGATGCCGTGAAACTTTACCTCTGAAATGTAAATGACAAATTTATTATGCATTATTTTTTCACAACTTGAATACTGTAGCTTAGTATGGGCCGCAGTGAAAAAAAATAAGATAAATAGCTAATATTGATAACATGACTACCACCAAATACGCCTTCCAAGAACGTAACATTGTCCGCGTTGATCTTTTGTATAATTTTATATCATTGCAAAAAATATATTTTTCCACAGCATCAGTTGTCAATTTTTACTCTACCCTAGCATCTTTGGACACGCGTCGTGCTAACATACATACCAGAAGTACTAACTCATAGAATATACCTCGTTTTCGCACCGATTATAAATTACAAATGTTGTCTTATAATCTGGCCCATTTTTAAACACATATCAACATACAACGGGGTATACAAAAGCTGAGCTGCGGAAATATTTTGTTCAAATGCCATTCAATGTCTCCACTTGTTGATTGTTGAACGTTTGCTTGAGTGTTAACGTATTTTTCTTTCAACATATGTATGACCATTTCAATGTTCTCATTTTTAAACATTATTCGAGTCAGTGTATATATGTGTCGAGTGTTTTCTTTATTCAATCTACTATTGTATGCGTGACTGGTATTGCAAAATGTCCTGTACAGCTGGTGTGCTACTGCTTGTAGGGGTTTCCGGCACCCTGTCAAGCTGCCCAGGCCGCTTTTAGCCAGGAAACCCTCCGGTTGAGCCTGGAAAATAAACTTATTTACTTATTATTTACGAGGTTGCGAAAACGTTTTCATAATGCTCCCCGGCCCCACAACCTCATAACGCGAGGTTGCTCTTACGTGAAAAGAGATCTTGATTTTTCAGCGCTTGTGCGCCTTAGAATCCTGACAGTCGTCATAGGTATGGTGTAGGCGTCAGGAATCAGTTACATTTATTTGAATACGGCAGCGTGAATTTCATCCCTCATTGCATGATAGCCGCCGCTTCCGTATCGCTACGCTGGTTTTAACGGCGTCCGTGGAGGGAATGCGAGGTCGCTCTTCTAAATCTGGCATAACTGCAGACAACGTAAGTGTTGACTTAGACGACCGACTGGAGCGGGTCGTTGTAGGGTCTGACATGCATGGTCGGCTGCCAGGACAACGAATGGGCTAGGGGGATAAACGAAATAATTCCTTGAGGTCCCCTCTCCCCAACGTTCAATCGAAGTCCACATAAACACAGCTCACAGTCCATAGACCGTCTTCTTATCCCCGTAACCTCCCTCTTATAAAACAGATTTGACCACGCCACTCCTCATGGGCTGTGTTCATTGTTTTTGATAACCACAGGGGGCCACGACTCCGTTTTATTCATTTCTCTTTCGTACAGTAATTGAGCACGAGCTTTCACGCATTCATGGGTTTCTGTTCCATGTTTTCTGGAGCGGTACAAATGCGCGGTGTTTTCTTAGGGTTTAGGTTCCTTCTCTCCTAACGGCATTTTGTTGTCATGTATTGCAATTTTCACCTTGCGCCAGCTCACACGACCGTCTTGCAGCCCTAATGGGGCAGCGTTCCTCCTGGAACATGCCTGTTATCACGACTATCAAGGTGTTGCGAATCCATCTTCTAACAATATGACACTGTGAAATGGCATCGTGTTTAAACTTTAGTGCAGGATGTATCTCAATCACTCGCATGCTTGGCTTTGCTTATGGACGTGACTGGACTTGCAACTGCCTGAAAAATGACAACTAGCGCTAAAATACACAACGGACAACGAAAAGACACCGACGGGACACACGCTAGAGTTACTGGAAAAGAACAGGGCCCAATAGGAGCGTGATTAAAGATCTGTGGGCTAGTTGGTTCTTTTCATTAACTGACTGAAACACAGTAAGTAGTGCTGAAATAAATAAGGAATAATAAAAAGACGCCGTCGGGATACACACTAGATTTTAGCGCTAGTTACCATGTTTCAGCCAGTTAATCAAAAACGCTGACTTGCACAACTTTCATCACGCTCCTGACTTGCAACCTTGCCTTTGACCTGCGACGCCGAGGGAGTGCGGTCATGCGAATATCCTACGTCTGGCTCAAGCTTATCCGCACCTCCTAGTGTCGTTGAGAACCCGTGGGAGAGTTGACGAGAAATTCGGCTAACCAAGGAACGGAGAAATTGGACTAGCCAGATTCTTAGTTATTGCAGTTGGCTGCAGTGTTAAAGGGTTGGGAGAAGAAGCAGTAGATGATGCAGGAAGACAAGAGGAGGATGTGATGCGACCACCGCCCGCATCTGCCGCTGAGGGCTTTCCTGAAGCGCCGTGCAATACGCACTTCAAGAAGAAAAAACAGTCGACGCTCATATATCCCACAGTTGTGAATATGTTCGCCCAGTTGTCGGCATATACTATGGCGTTCACCATGTTGGCTGGAGAGGAAAACAGCAAGTATGAGTAAAGCTGAAGGTTTTCTCATTGCTCTGCGCGCGCAGTATGCAAGCTGTGCGGAGCTGTGGGGCAAATAAAAATACAGTGAAATGCGCGACCGCGGCAAATGTGCGACTGCGGCATTCTTTAACGCACGCTGCCATTGCACATCACGCGGGTGTTTTTGGGTTGCGGCTGCATCGAAAGGCGGCAGCCGCGGCTCGTGTTGAACGTCGCCCCCGTACAATCCGAGCCTCACAGCCAAATTCACTACCACCGCGGCATATGCCTGAAAAAAGCATTTTTTGCGTTCTTTATTACACACGGTTGTACCGAAAGATAGTTGCCGATTGCAAAACCAATTCGCTCGAGGCATATTTCATTTATACCTTGTTAGGGCGGTGCAAATGTCGTCACTTTTCATGGGGCATATTAGCTGTATATTGACAGACAAAATTTTTTAAACTTCTCACTTCGAGGAAGCTTCGTCATAAACAGCGCTCGCACCACAGCTTTTATGCATGAGGATAGCGCAATTTCATGTCATAATCAAAATTTCATGTATGTTCACGTGGCTGAGGTTCCTGCGGCATCAAGGCAAATGAATAGCTTTTGACATTTTATGTTCCAATGAGCACAAGGCTAGAAACACCGTACTTTATTATTCCTGTGGCCACATTTCGATGGAGAAGGAAAGAAAAAAAAATGACCACTTGCTGATATTTCGGTTCACGTTCATTATAACAGACTAGTCGAAACTAATTCTCACGCTTATTATGCAGCGTTCCCGCGGTATTTTTGTGGCACATAATTGGCCAATAACCGCTGAACATGCTTGTCTTTCTGCAATGAAGCGTAGTAGGAAAAGTGCGTTGCTAACCGGCGCGCTTCGCTTACACTACGCTCTGGTAACTGGACTGCTATATTCAGAAACACTTGAAACGTTAGCTTCTTAAGCTACCCCAACACGATTAAGGACAGTGGCCGTCATAAACAGCTTACAAAATACAAAAATACATCCCGTCAGATGAAATAATGATACGAATGAGCCCTGGACATAAGCCCCTTTTATGCTGTCGAGGGTGCCTTTTCGTTGGCAACTACATTACAAATGACAAACCGACACCTGTTGCGACAATGATAGAGTATATATGTGCTGTTATTTTATCAAGAACTTGCAATGGTTTCTTTTAGAGGCCAAAGGCTTACGTACCCCAAATGTCCGAAGGGGCACCGTAGCTGTGTCCAACAAGGATATAGACAATGCTGAAGAACCGGATGCCATGCAGGAACCTCATGCTGTAGGCGTCAGAGCTCTTGTTGGTCGTGATTTGAAGCATCATGCGCGTATTTGACACCACAGAGAATGATGTCAGAACCGATAAAAGAACACCTGAAATGAAAATGAGCGAGAAGTAAAGGAGACCGAATACAAAGAAGTTCATATTTCGTGTAAAGATCATTACTGAACTGCCTTGGAAAAAAGTTTGGCTTCGTGAACTGGTTTTTAAGGAATTAAGCTCCACGGCAACGCGAAAAGGGATAGTCGTATAAGGGAGTATATACGGCAGGTCTTCCTTTCCTATTTGCACGTCCATGAATGCGTGGACGTGTGCTTTCGCACTATGATTAATTCGCATCTGCTTTAATGCAACTTTTTCGCCCGTAAGCGAGTTCCGTGGGCATGCACGTGGTTCTCAATGGCACAAAATCCGAGGCTTGTCTCACAACTTGATGCTTTCTGTATTTTTTTTTTTTTTGGGGGGGGGGGGGGGAATATAACAATTATGCGATACTTTAGTCGTCATTTCGCTATTAAGCCTTGGAGAAATTTTCTAAATTGACCTGTGAAATGTGAAATCCGGTTTTAGTTAAAACAAAAATATTTCGGAACGTTGTGAAAAACAATTCTTGAGTAATCTTCAATACTGAAATATCAAGACATGAATAAAGGGAGACAATTTTGAAGAGGCCGCAATATCTGTTTAACGATTAGCAATCGAGCCCTGATAGACTAGGCAATTAAAGGGGACTCGAGGAAAGGTGCATTGCAGAAATTGTCTCAAACGCGAAGATCAGCTCGAAACGGCGAGCGTATGCAGGTTGAAGAATTCGGCGCTCATGTTCTCAGTCCTCTGGAGTTATTTCTTTTGTCAATCGTAACACTTGCTCTACTATTAGTAATGTCATAGTGGCATTTGTCATTCGGTTTTATCTAAGTTGGAATCGGTGACGTGCGTAAATATTCAAACGTTTTTACCTTTGTTTTCACCTTTCTGCTTTCTTCGTGAGCAGTACACATCAACGGCAGTTCCAAGCACGATGAGCAGGACTAGAGTGCCTAGAAATGCTCTGAAAAGAAAGGAGCAGTAAATATCTTTCTCCTCTTCGCAGAACACCTCGGATAAAGTGCGGTGCTACACATAACTGCACATACTTACAAAATAATAACCTGAGTTCTTGTCATATCTGGAGCCAATGCTGTCACGCAGTCAGTGATGGTAACGTCAAGAACCTTTGGAAGCACTGAAAGAACAAATGCAATACGCCTAACAAATGCAGAACTTGAGCAGAAAGCTGGGCGCTTGAGTGTTCTTTACGTTCGCGAATCGTGGTGTCCTTAGCCACAGCAACTAAATGAGATGTTTTCGCCGGAAGGAATGGTAACGGCTGATTGTCCCACGGGAGCGGGGAATTTTTTCTGCGAGCCTCGCATGGGTTCAGTGCTGCAGATACATACCTGCTTTCGCCATCAGCTGCAGTTCATCTTGATTGCAGACGTCGAGCACGCAAATTCCTAATCGCATGATTGGGATCCTCTGCTCATAGATATGCCCTCGAAATTTGGCTACCTGCACAGAGAAAAATACCTGTCGTAGGCACCCCGAGCTTTCGCTTGCCAAATCTTTCTGTCTATAGTTTCTCGCTACGGCGCCCGTTGAGACTAAAACTGCAGGCTGCCAGATGGTTCTACCTAAAACCACTTGGCTGTGCGGCATGCAATGTCGATGCCGATGAATTGTCGACATTGACCGTTCTCGACGACAACAATATTAGGAGCGCCGTGCTGTATCTGCCTAGTGCGCTGCAAAACGGCTTTCTTGAATAAGCGCAGCCTTTTCTTAGTAATCATGCAAAAAGAAACAAAATAGCTCTCTAAATCTCTAATGGTGGTTCGATTATTATATTTGATAAATCGAACGCCTTGAGCTCGCCGTGTTGCCTGAGTAGTCTGTACGGTCCGGTAGAATATTACTAGCAAGCATCAGGCTTCCTATATTTCGTTTGACTCGGAAGAAAAATGTAGCTCATATGAGTATGAGAACAGTTTATTGTTTTCTTGACTTGTGTTATTTCCTATCTTCAAACGACTGATTTTAATCAGTTGTGCCGACGAAAGCGCGCTTTGAGCGTTTAATTGTTCGCTTCAATTATTTTGCGAAAGTTTGTTTCAACTGAACTTCTTTACGCAGCACAATATTTACACACGTCAAAACTAATCGCTTGCCTGGCGGCAATATATGTACTGAGAGCACGTTGGTAATCAGGACTCCAATATATTTTATATCACAACCTAATTATTACGTAGCGGTTAATAAGACCATGCCTTCTTCCTCAGGAGATGTTAGTGGGAAGTCGAAGTTAGTCCCGAGCTCAAGGTCCCTCTGTTTTTTTTTTTCGATTGAAAGTTATTTGAGGGCGTGATTTAACTGAGGTTCGTTCTCATGCCACCCTTATAGTGCAAAGCACGTTTTCGCAGCCCTGCAGGCCTAAGACAGCCAGTCCACATCAGAATCAGCACGTTGTTGACTCTAGGGGGAAGGACAGGGTAGGCACCTCGCACGCAGCACTTTGACGACACGGAGAGTGGGGAAGACGCATGGTAAATAGATGCGGACAAAAACGCATGGGCTAGCAGGCAGGCAAGCGTTATGGTGCGGCGTGTACAGAATTTACCGCGCTGTTGTCTATTCTGCAGACTGCATTGTACGGAAGAATTCGTGGACGTGTGTGTGCTTACTCTTAGGGCCCTGCACGACCAAATTATGCCAGAATTCGTAAACAAGAAGGAAATATTTGTTAACGATGTTTTACGGTATTAGCACTACCATGCCGACAACTGGTCGCAGCAAACTGCAGCTTATAACGGGAAGGTTTTACAGCCGTCCTGTTTTTCTCGTTCCTAGAACAGCATTTATGGGTATAGGTCTTGATGCAATAGATGAGTGCTTTCGGCGAAATAAATAAATGTGATGCAGAATATTATACGAAATAATTGTTCCTGTTTGTTTACATGTAAACAGCGTTCGATTTCGTTAGAACTATACTGAATGGCCAGCATTATCTAACAGCATTGTCGCCACATTCTGATTTTTAATGCGTCAGGTTTTTGTTACGACGAGGCGCAGCTGGGGGAACATGCGGGCTGTCGAAATGTACCAGTAGAATTCTATCTATAGGAGGTGCTATCAGACGCATAGATTCAAAACGTCGCATAAATCCAGCGTGCTTCTAAGGTGTTACGCTGTAAGATTGTTGCAGCATTATACTAATTGTTGTCCAGAGAACGTTTTGCCTCCACAATACAGCTAGAAAGTAAGGAACTGTTGGTACCCCTCGCTGAGGTGATCTTCAAGGGCATATTTCAGACGTATGTAGTTATTCTAGTTTACTGCTCGAGACTCATTTTTCTCTGTGAAACAATAAAAAATTAATGCAGTGCCAAACACATCGTGTCTGTGCAGTTCTGAGGATTTTGCCTCAGACTTCTCTTATGCCTTCTCTAATGTATTAAATATTTAACTTTTTTGTGTCCGGTAATTATGAGCATTAGGTACAGTAACCTAAGAAACCTCTAAGCAATACTCAACAAGCGAGCAGGCGTGATTCTCACCCGTGGATGTGTAATAGACATAGCTGCGGCGATGAGGTCATCCAGGTCGGTTTTGTTTCCGCCATATGCAACCACGTTGCAGTACTGGGCCCGGGCTGTCTCGTGACCGTATTCATTGCGCACAACGGTCTGCACGCATTCATCGAAGGCACCTAGGTCCACCCGCGTGGTCGCCAAAGCTCCGCTAGGGTACTTTGCGGTGGCGTCTATCACTGCGTGAAAAAGAAGCATTTCTCAGACCGGGTGCAAAATCGTTTTCTTTGGTCCCGCTGCCGAATACATGGAAGAGATATAAACAAGACGCCTTTGGTGTAAACTATGGCTTTACTGCTTTACCTGACAATAGCAAAGTTGTAATTTTCTCTAGTTTTGCTGACACCAAGGAATGAAGCTACCGCAGAGCATAATAAATACTGTTTTTTGAGTGGTGCCAAATGATTCCTTTACCAAATTTTACTGGCCTGAGACAGGAACTGTAATATCTCATACGCCATTATGCCTTTAGAAGGGGTGATCGCCAAATGACGATTAGTTTTATCAGTGCCGTTTCACTGTATTGTTTGTTAAAATTGCGTTTTTTGCCCAAGAAAGGCACGCAATCCGCGAAAGCCTTCAAATTCCGAAAGAGAGAGAGGGTAAACGTTTATCCTTTGTCGAAAGTGTGGTGGGAGCCTGTGAGGATGCAGCCTCGTCAGGAGGCCTTGACCCTTGGATTTAGGTCATCTATGTAGCTTTAAAATATTTCGCTGTTGGGATAATTTGTTGTCAGAAATTATGAAAGGATTTTAGCACCAAGATACTAAACCTAAAAAAGAAGGCAACACGGGGGCTTTGTTCTCTTCATTCATGTGTGTAGTACGTCCTGGCGCTAAAATTTTGTATAATCACCTCTATGGTTCTGCTCAAGACGTGGAGTTGGACATCCATGTCGGAGCCACGCAACGTGGCTTGCCACTGATCAGAGTTCGACAGCTGGAGGCTCTCCGGCGGAATGTCCTGAGGGCACTTATGCAGGATGTGGCCAAGGTTAGCCTTGGGGTGACAACGCAGTTTGATAAACGGTATACTCATTCGTACTCCGACTGTAAAGATTTTATACATTTGCCGCCTTCAAAAGCGGAATTAGTTTCTACCATTGCACCATTATGTACTTCCAGACAATTCCGAGAGTCCACTTGCGCTAGATAAATGTAATGCAACCGAGAGTTTCAAGAACTTTCCACAACAAAGCAGCGTGCGTCGTTGGTCTTGAATTACCGCCCCAAGTAACCGACCACGTAGTGCTATTGTGACGAAGGGGAATGGGTTTTCCCTCTTGCCTGCAAAAATGATGGAAATATGACGTCTGATGTTAGTTTGTTAGCATATTATATGTATTTATCAAATTATGAGGCGCTGAAGGTGTTCTTCTATGCTCTATGTTTCTGGGTTTTCATCTCTAAATTTCTTGTAGTTGACGCTACTTGTCACGTGGAAATGCAGGAGGAAGTCGCTCTGAACCTGCCCAACCCGTAGCTATATGAACGCGAACAATTTCAAAGAAAGACGGATACTTCTCCAGTGATGTGGACGCTGAGAACACGCAGCCATGTTGAATCACCCCCGATTACTTCTCTGGCGGCGCCTACGTGACTGCCTTAGGGCATTTGGCCGTTATGAGGCAACTCAACGTGTCATCGTTTTCAAGCAAGCCTACAAAACATAGTGTGCATAAACGCTGTCTTTCTGCACAGTGCACAGTTTCTGGCCGAGGATGTCATGGCCTCCGTGCAACTGTTAAGAGACACGTTTTTTCCTTATAAAAGGAGACACTGAACCCGACGAGTTCAAACATGAGCCGCGCGTGTTTCATGAAGTCTCGCTGCCATTTCTGCCTAATTTCGCGGAGCTGGGAAAAGCCATGGTCTCCAGAGTGACAGCATCGGAAAGGGATCGCACAGAGAGCATCATTTACGAGGTGTATGCAGCCACGCCCAACACAGACTTGAGGATACCTTTGACAGCAGTGGCAGCTGTGCGTTCATTGCGAAATGTCTCGTTTGAAGACAACTCGTCGCATGACGCCTTTGTACGTAAAATCTGCGTGCCTTTATTCTTCAAGGCCGGCTATTCCCCTTCGACCTGTGCGGCCACTTATTGGTAAACTGCTTTCTGTCATGTCTACGGCAAAAATTCATGACGCCGACTATATCTGATCACACTGTCGTGGCACGGTTCTTACAGCACCTCGGCGACGGTTCCTCCACGGCGCTGGAAATAATTTTCTTGTACCATTCCTTTCAAGACTGCGCAAACTTCACAAAAATGGCGAGGAATCACTTAGCATAACGAAGCCGCCGCCATTCTTCGGCGCCATCGATACTACCACTAAAGACATTGGAGAAGAAAGCGCTACTGCGGCATTAACACGCTTTCTTGTTCTACAACGCTTTTAAGGCGACAGCGTTTAATGGCTATTGCTCACGACCGTGTACGTCGGTGAGTCCTTTCGTTACGCTCTTCAGCAACTCGATATGAAAAAAAAACTTTGTGCAGGATGGGATTCGAACCACCATCCTTCCGTTCAGCAGCCGACCGTGCGAACGACTACGCTACTTCCTGACAATTTATATGTACTTCTTGTCTAGGACGCTGGGGAGAGTTTGCTGAAAGGCGTCGAATCAGACGGATGCCTCCCAAACGCCCTGCAGTGTCTCCAGAATTTAAGACTCAAACACAATTGTGTACTTAATCAACATCTTAACCACACATCAGTGACACAAGCAGCAATACCACGCTAAAGGCTTTCGCCTCAACGAACTTTAGGTCAACAAAGTGGCCCCTGAATTTTTGCATATCGCCGTGTGGCGCCGGCCCACATGATTCCCCTTTTTTTAAGGACAGCACCCCAGGACTTATAATACATCCCGTCCGCTTTGTACGAAGGCTATATGAATTGTCAACTGGAGAGATTTTACTACCGTGCTAATTTTCTTCTAATTCACTGTTCCAATTCTGTCTCAAGTAGATGTAGGCGTATAATAAATAAATAAAAAGAAAGAACTGAAGAAACATTTAAATACAAAAATTAATAAATGCCAATATTCTCTTTGGCTTCTTTTCGGATAGTTAAAGATGCAGAGTGGACATAAATATAAAAAAAAATTCTTTAAAATGTTGTCTCTAATTCTTCCGATTAATTATATAGTTTTATAGCCCTAGAATTCCTAATAAAATATTCCCAATCGTCTATAAAGCCGAATGTCAATTTTGTAACGAAAAGACAAAAGGGAAACCTTCAACACGTGGTGTGAATCTCCAAAAACAATTCAAGAATAGACGCAATCAGGAACCCGAAGCAAGAGCAGCGGGAGGTCGTGCTGACCAACCCTGACCTTGCGCACCGTTGAGGCTTGGTGGCGACAGCAATGGCGGGAGCGAAAGTCCAATGGCTTCTTGGAATAGGGGAGCCATTCACCATCATTGGCTGTGCTTAATGGAAGTTTTATTCGTTTATGCGTTCCTGTTTATTGCCAGATGCAAATATATTCCTGGAACTAGGACTCCCAAGCTTCAAATTTTCGTTGATGAAAAGGTCACCACTTGGGAGCTTTGAAAACAATTTTCTTAGATTGTTATTCGTTGGGCTTATGTTCTGGATATTTTTAACAGATTGCTTGATGGGAACTTATCTGCGATTTCTAAAGGCAATCTGACGAATTGAATTATTGAAGATTTAATGGTAAAGTTTCCGTCAAGGTTTAGAGTAATTTACTGCATTGTTAGGTTTAGTTTTAGTTCTTTTTTATCAAGTTATGAAGTTTATCTCTATTACCTTTAATTTTTTTCCTTGTTCATATGAATGCGGATCGCTCTGTATTTCAGGTACGATCTTGCAAACTAACTATAGCCGTTAAGTGGCCTACTTGCGTTGCATTGCACATGACAGGGAGAATAAAAATATTATTGCTTCGATTAAAACATCGCTGTGAAATCGTTTGAATCATATCAACAATGCACAGAACAGCAACCACAGGAACAGTGAAGGTACGCAACATCTAAATATGAAAAATATCAACCAAGACTAGTTTGTATAAGCCGGATTTACAAATGGAAATCATGTTCAAAACAAAACAAGCAATAAGGAAACAAATGAAAACTTGGTTTGTGTGAGGGGACAGAAACGAAGATAAAAAATTAGCAGAATGAACCTACAAGCCTGGATAAGCAACGCAAAAGCATACACTAACAGCATTACTACCGCCATTTCATGTATCGCCAATAACAACAACAATGTGAGAACAAGGGGAAAATTTTACGTACGCAAAACGGTAAAAAGGTTCCTAAGATAATAATCTAGAAAAGGTAGACTGACGAGTGAGGCTTTTTACTGGAGGGGGCCAACCAAAAAGGTATATTCTTTAGAAGAAACGGAGATAGAAGCGGTTCTAAAGCACTCGTGATTGCTTCTAAGAATAAAAAAGGCCCATACTTCCCCGTTTTGCTCATTACTCAGGTTTAGCTAGAAATCTTGCTTTTTCATGCCAGGAACTACAAGCTCTACGGTGAAACTGTACTTCCTGGTTTCCACCCTAATTGCTCCGTAAAGATGGTTTTTACTCATGCGTGTTTTTTTTCCCCGCTTTTGCATTCATTTTCACTTCTTTTACAGCCTTCATACCTCTTCGCGGCACATGAAACACTCCTGTAGCGATTTTTCAGAGTAAGCTTCCATTAGTGACGTTTTCTGTCTTATTCAATGAATTTGGCGTCATCTCGATCATTTCCTATGTAACCCCAGCCGGCTTCCTGCTTGTTTCTGGGTTTTTCCAGGCACGCCCGTTTACTTTTTACCTGCTCGAAGCTGCATACACCCTGTGTTTGCTCACTCCGCAGGGTACTGTTAAGCGGCGCTAAGCCGAAAAACGGTACGCCATGAGGGGATGACATTTCATAAATTGTGGTCCTACGCGAGAGGTCGGTCCGGTGCCACTGCACCCCTCGCAGCCTCAGCTAGACTAAGTTTATTCATTAAATTTAGACGAGGTGCCTCCGTTCTGTTGCTTCTCTTTTGTCCTTTGTCGCTGAAGCGCAGATATATATTTAGAGTTCCTGCTGAAGTCCATGTGGTCTTTCTCGGCTAGCGACAAGCTTATACCGCAAAGGAAGGAAATAAATGAAGATAAAGTTAACGAGTCAAAACATGTCAGATATGTTGAGATTCAAAGCAATGGACACCCTTTTTATAATTCACCAGTTGTAAACATCACTTTCCACCGTAAAACAAAAAAGAAGCAAAGAAAGCACTACTTAGGTAGGTACAGAAAAAAACACCGATAAATCCAAATCATTTCCTCCTGGACTGTCCAGAAGGCAGCTAGCAACGAGAACACATCCGATTAAATTGATAACGAAACAGCTTGCGGAACATTGGGCTTGCCAAATCTGCGCATCTTGGCTTCCTAACGCTGTTCAATAATCTCGCTGCATCCGTGTTTACAAACGCAGCCAAAGAGGAACTTGGGAAGCGTTCAGAAGCCTTTTTGCTGTTTAGATTGCTTGCTGCTAGCCCACGTCGAAGCGCTACACTAATGGATAGCAATTGAAGGGACAGGAAAGCAGGAAAGTATGTGGCTAATTACGGACCAAGCACATACAGAAAAGCGCGGCCAACCAGAGGTCGTATTCAGAGCGTTGTTGATGCGGATCACTTATTTATGCTCGGTCGCCTGCTCAGCTGTTTTCTATACCGGGTGTTTTTTTTTTATAAGTTTCTGTTTTAAAAATTAGGGTTTTTGTGGAAAATGAAGGCTTTTTGCGGCATAGTAATACCAGTGTTGGCGGACGTCAGAAAACAGCTGAATCATGCCAACTAGTGAATGATTACCTAAATTTTAGGAGTAAACATTTAAACTATTAGCGATGGGCACCTGGTTGCATTTAGAGAGTTGTAGCCGTCCGTTAGTAATAGCGATATCAATTTTTAGAATTTCGAAAACGTGAGCACCCTCGCCTTTGTCACTGAAGAAATTTTGGCTAGATTTTACCAAATTGCCTGCGCTCTCGGAGAGTATGCAGGCAACGCAACCCCTCCAGAGAACGTAACTAGTCGAAATAGCGAAATTAAAATTGATTGAGCCACGGCGGTGAGGGCAATTGCGGTTACGAAATTTAAAAAACTGATTTGGCTATTACTAACGACCATATACAAATCTCTAATCGTCACGAGGTGCCTATCGGTAATAGTTAAATATTTAAGTATTAGAATTTAGTTAATCACTTTAGTAGTTAACAAGATTCACCCGTTATTTGACGTCCGCCTACACTTTTATTACTATGACACAAAAAGCTTCTCTTAACCTAAAAAAACTGTGTTTATAAAAATTTTGCGTCTTCTAAAAAAAATTTCCCGGTATAGCTTTCTACCATATCTACCCAGAACAGAGGCGTTGGTAGATATAGCACCGATGTTTCTCATTTTTGTCGATTAAGTGCTCAGGCTACATTTAAAAGCATGAGGTTCACGTTCTTAAATATTTGGTTTATACAGGAAGGCGTGTTTTATTAAGCCGCTTGCATATACAGCCGTCTGGATTACCTGACGAGACTTTCGTTCCAGTCTTTTGTGTCCTGTTACATTGCGCTGTTCCAAACAGGCGAAATTTTGCACTTTTTTACTCATGAGGCGAGAAAGAAAACAGTCACCGAAACCAAGTAGAGTAGACGAATGTATCTTTCTGTCTTTATATATTTTTTTCATTTGAAATGAATAATATAAGTACTTGATGACTGAAACATAATTGATGACAAAGCAGAAAAGAACTACCACATGCCGCCTAGCCCACGACATTTGAATTTCGAGTCCAGTGGACTAGCAACTGAGCCATGGCGCTGGCTGTCGCGTCTTTTGCTTT
Organism: Amblyomma americanum; assembly: GCF_052857255.1. Taxonomy (NCBI): domain Eukaryota; kingdom Metazoa; phylum Arthropoda; class Arachnida; order Ixodida; family Ixodidae; genus Amblyomma; species Amblyomma americanum. Next base: position 2,365,826 of record NW_027526484.1, read on the forward strand.
CGGAGTATTAATGTTCGGTGTAACGTTACCTTGAGAGTGTTCATTAGCACCACCCTCCTGTATAGCGGCGGACGTAGTACTTGCTAATACATTACCGCGAGTGTCATGTGGAATGTCATCAAACGGTGAGAGCAGAAGCTGATCGTGATCATTCGTATGCTGCCTATGGTATCAAGCTCTCAGAGCTGTGGCCCTCTTTAAGCTATTGAGCAGACAGAAAAAAAATGAGAGGCTTGTAATGTTATAACACGCGTATAGAGGTAGGCAATAGTCACCTAAACCTAGTAGCATAGGGGAATGTTTCTGTATTTATAGTTTTTAATGAAAAATTATTAGTACAATTACTTTATAACTAAAAAATAATTAGTCAGAACCGATGACCTACGAAAGCGTCCGTGTCCTTCAGGAACCAAAACGGACACATAAATATTGGCGCAAAATGTTCAGCATGCGCTTTTCAATGCCGGGCATTGCGAACACTCACTAAAAAAGCGTATGCAAGTAAATATTTTCAGTAAGCACGAACGTGAACAGAACGCGTCGTTTAATAGCGTGTTTGTTTGCTGCCATTTCTTTTCTGCCCAGGCGGCGAGAGAGCAAGAGAGAGGGAGAGAAAAATATTTACGTTCCGACCCTGGTCCGAAGTTTAGCTACTCTGCATAGTATTTTCACGCAGGTACTTTGCCTCCTTGCAAGATGTACCCGTTTTTTATTTAGGGCTGTGAAAGTATTTCTCGACTACTATTTGCGTTCTGCCCTTCCAGCCTCTAATTCAACCTAGATGTTATCATTATGAACTGGAACTTTTCCAAGTCTCTTCCCCTAAAACTACGAAATATCGCTTTATGTAGGTTAGACTGGTACTGGTGCTGAACAATTGCTAATATTCAGGAAGGGATTAGTTATTTCAAAACGAGTTTCGCAAGCCATATAACGTTTGATTCCTAATGAAATCACTGAGCAGAGTGCGTATGCCCAATGCTAATTGTGGCTTTGGGCATGCGCACTTCAGGTTCGCATTTGCACTCCGCGAGGGAAAGAATGAGCACTGTATTACAGGTGAGGTTAATCGCTGAGTGAACATCGCACTTCACGCGACCGCATGCGACAAGGCACTTGAACTTCATGATCTGCTCCGAGCGTAACTCACATCGCAGCGCCCACGGCTCCAAGTTCCGGACTCCGCGCACCAGCGTGAGAAGACCGACGCTGCAGTCGGCCGACACTTCGGCTTCCAGGAGCTTCCTCGTCAATGACGGGGACGCCCGATTCATGGCACTGGCGATCCATTCTTTGAGCTTGCTTACATAGCTCACGTTTTGCTGCTCCGTCATTGATGCCGAGGAATCCCCGTCAGACCCACTGCCACCGAGGCAACACGGGAGGCACCCGCAAAGAAGCACCGTCACCACGATTAGAACCACTTTTTGCACACTCATGATGTTGCGAAAACCTCCTAAAACATTTGAAGGGGTGCAAGTTAGCAAAATGACACGAAGGCTGCTTGCAGATACTTAATTAGGCTGATGCATGTCTTACAAAGTTGTCCTCCGCTAAACTAAAATTCAGAAAACTGCCAGCTCGATCGCTAACGCCTGAAGCCCTTCCTAAATGGGAGCACGAGAGAAGGGAATTTCCAAAGAGCGCATCTGCATGGGAGTCCCAGTAGTAGTGTGTGAAGAGATCAGGCGCACGCGTGCGAAAGGCAGCCAATCGCCATTCACCCCTTTTATAAAGCGCGCACTCATGACGCGCGTACGGCACGCCGTTCCAAAAAGGGCCTCTCCCGTAGAAAGACGGAAAGAGCGCAAGTGTGATCGGCTCTTCGCCCTCGCCTTCTTTCTTGGCAGGGACCTTCCGATGGCGTGTGGCGTTGGCATGTTTGGAGCATTCAAAGCGTTGTGTTTCTTTTTTATGTTTCTTTGTTTTGGCCGCTGCCAAGTCGTTTTGGCTGAGTAGTCGTATCTCGACATCCTACAGGCATTGTTTCAACGCGTATGCGTGAAACATACTGCCTGCAGGCTGTCTGACTGCTGCGGGGATTTTTCTCATGGCTGTTTTGCGGAAAGCTTACATTATGACGGCTCGCGCAGTCTTGGCATTTTAAATAATTTGCTCATCCTGTCATCCTAACGGCTTCTTTGTTTTTGTCTTTCCTCGTATGACACACCTTCAGTGCAGTGGCGACTACGCAACATCCTGCTAACCTAGTATGTAACCTTTCGGCGTTAAATTTTTGCCTCTTGTGCAATTACGATAAGCATAGAGTTTCTAAATACTATCTAGAGGGAATGCTAGCCGTTCTGCACTTAATCCGCCAAGGACGCCCAAGGTATGCTGGGAAGACGTGATTTCAGAGTGACATCTGGTGGCTTGATGTCTGTTCAATTGATTGGGTTTCGTGGTTGTTCAGTTTCGTTTTCATTGATGTTTTATGCACCCAGCTACCCACGCAGTTCATTCGAGATCCGAAGCATCCGAAGTCACTTTACTCGAAGTTTGCGGAGAAAAGTGACTGGTGCCTACTGAGCCTGAAGGACGTTTGCCCCATGGTTTGGAGCCATTTACGCAGTAAGCTGGGTTTGTTCAGCGCAAACCTGTGCATTGAAATGCGAAGGAAGGGTACAAAGTCCTTTGTGAATTTAAAACAGAACAGTCTGCTACTGTGACCGCTATATATCACTGTAAAAAAATTGCTCATTTAAGGGTTGTGTTTTGTGTCTATAATTCGCACCCTTGCACCCTCCCAAAAGGATAAAACTTAGGCTTATCACACCCATAGTAAGGTGGGATCGTTACAGTTGCACCCTTTTTTTCGACTGCTTTAGTTTCATAGATTTTCATTGCTTCAAAAGACTGACATTTTATTTTTCGGTGCACTCTTCGAAGAAAGCTAGCCAATCCTTATGCGAAAAGCTGCTGACGGCGTGTCTAACTTTGCACTACAGTCACGGCATCCCCAACTATAAACATAATTTCGAGATGTGTGTTTCACGGTGTTTCTAAGCTTGTTTGCTGTGGAGTAACATTTGTGAAGTGTGCATCATGGTCACGGCATTTTTTTTCTGAATATATTCGAAAAAATAACAATAGAGCTTGCCAAAAGATGCTCGCCTTCAGCAAACCCGTTCGCACAGTTACACGATAGTATGATGTGCCACGTATTTTAGCCGAAGGAATATAAACAGGTGTAAGCATAACTGGATTGATTTATACGAAGCTGCACTGAGGTGACAGAGCTTAACACAAAAGGCTCAATACTTTCGTGCCATGACGCGCATCCTTTCTCCAAGTTTAATATGCCATTTCAGCAAGCAACTATTTGGAATCAATAATGCTTAGATCTTCAGCTGAAATAATTTCGTTAAATATCATATTACGGGGGTAAAAATCGCAGTTATAGCTGCTCGCATAAAGGCTGCAGCCGTCACTTAAGGGAAAGCTCAAATAGCTCAGATAATTTAGAAGCACGCTTGATTCAACTACTGCAACTTTGTTCAACAAGTCAAAGAACACCCTTACGCACCCTTGCACTCGAAGGAGCTGCAACACCCTTCTGCCCGTGCACTTTTGAAGGGTTTATGGGTGTATTAAAGGTGCTGACGTGCTCAGCGCACCCTTTATAAAAAGACAAGTAAAAATAACGGTGTGGAAAGAGTGCTTGCATTAGCGTTACACCTTTAGGGGTGCGAATTTTTTTACTGTTTTTGCAGATTGGTTGTAGGAATCTCGGAGGCACTGTCTAAAGCGCAAAATATTTCGACAAGTGCCACTTAAGTTAACCGTACCGGTTGTGGATTGCATATGGTTCATTTAAATCTTATTTTTTGCAAAACTTCACAAGTATGCATTCGTAGTCAGTATGTTTGGGGATAACATTAGTCAAGCCAAGCAAAAAACCTCCTATTCCTGGCATTCCCACAGTGGATAGAATTTTAAGGAATTCGCATAAAAAATGCCACCAGCTTTCCGCCTTAGTAATATTTAGAAACAATATAACGATATATTCGTATTTCTGCCCTCTAACTGCCACTGAAAAGTCGAGATCGTGCAGGTAATTCTAGTCTACTACGATTCTTTTTACTCCAAAAACCCGGTTTGTACAGAACTGAAGACTTGGTCACGTCAACATCAACTGCATTAAAGAGGCTCCTTCTAACTCGAACTACGCGTAATGCTAAAGAATTCTAGTTCGAGTTACAGATATTCGACTAATTTTTTCCATAGCCTAATGCTTCTGGGGCGTCTTTAGCATTGCTAAAAAATGCGCACAACTTGTCGGTAAACTGAAAAGTTTGCAGTTATTTTCTCATCCTCACATACTACTTTATGTGGCCATTTATTTTTTATTGTCTACAGAAATACGAAAGCACTTTCGAGCTCTTGTGTACGATATACAGCACCGTAGGTTACCAGTCACCGTTTTATTTTTATTCAACGTTCGCCTCACGATGGTTTCGCAATTAATGTCTAGTTGTAGTAGCTGATCTTTATTCGCTGCACGTCAAACGTATGTGATTAATCATTTTTTCTCTGAGGGGTTTCGTTTCACCAAGCGTATTCTTTACGCACATTTTTGCGCTCCATTTTTGTCTCTGTTTGCTCTCTTCTGCACGGTATATTGTTATTTTCAAAGGTTTTCTTGCATGCATGAATGGTTTGTCTGCGTTTTGTATGTTTATTATGCGTTTGAGTTCGGCCTATGTGAACACCTCTTTAATGCGAAATCATTAATGACTCATCGGCAATGAAACCCAACGTCGGCGTTGACCAGCAGCAGTGGTCCCAAAAATCCCACATGACGTAACCGTGGTATAAAAGAAAAATAAAATTTCCTCCAAAGCTGCTGGGAACGGAACCCAGCACTTTTATGTTGCGAAGCAAGCACGCAATCCATAGGCCACAAAAGCTTGTTGGTTCTCTACGAAAAATTTGAAAAATTAAGGTTGTTTTCCCGAGTTCCTTTTTTATGCTTATTCTGAGTTTTGCCCTATAATTTATAGCAGAATGCTGACTGAAAAGCGATCGGCTTGCTTTGGCTACAAAATTCTCCTAATCCCAGCAAATGAAGCAGCACTGAATTGAATTTGTTTTGCTGTGTTTTTCTCAACTTCGTGAACAACGAAAGAAAATGACGTTCACGAGATAATCATTTTTTTCTTTTGTTCCTTATACCCACTAAAGGTGCCACTGATGTACTAATGTCCCTTCATTTGATCGTCGTAGGGCGCCGATTGCCCGCTTTCAGGTTCCTGTAATTTTTGGTTTTCTGCAAGTAGCACAAGGTCAGGGATTTTTTAGTTAAAGAAACGCGCTGGCTTTGTAGAGTTAGTTGATTGCTGTTTTCCTGCCACCCTTGAAGAACATGTGTAAAAGTGATAAGCGATCAGCTCATACTGAAGGTTTTCTCATTCCAGGGTTTTACGAACCATAGGATTTTTGAAGAGATTCACAATTCGTTTCTTTTGCCAAATTCGCCTGCCTTAAAAACACGCTGGAAATTCAAAAAAAACTCAGGATGCATAATGCTACTACCCACATCAGACAAATTCAGTTTCACTCGCCTTCTGTCTTTTCGGTTGGGGTCTGTTGAAAGAAAATGAACGGAGTAAAATCTGCGGAAATTTGTAAGGCATTATGTGGCAGTGCACGCTGCGATCAGTGAGTGCCCTGTGAAACCTCAGACATCATCATCAGTCACCTCGGGTGGTAGGCAGCGGTGAAACGCATTTTGCGCTCCTCCAGCTCTGTACACCTCAAAGCCTTTTCAGCGACCCTCATTACTGTTCAGACCATACGATCTCTCTCGACTGCGCTCTGCATTTAATGAGGACGCAGTACTTTGAGGACAACTGACTTAAGTTGTCGCGTGAAAAAATGCCTTATTCTGACTCGGATACACTGGAAAGCCTCACAAAAATAATATTTTCTCATTACAGTTTGCCTTTAATAAGAACTTTTTTCGCGGAATCTTTCCTGGACAGTGATCTACGGACTTGCGTAGTGCACATGAGGCGCGTAATACAGACTTCGTTGGCATGAGTCCCATGTGGCCTTGTGCTCAAAACAATACCCTTTCGGGCAGTTGTTGTGCTATAGATTGCTTCTGATTTCCAAAGGCCCAAAAAGTGCCCAAGTCCAGGAGATGTTATGCGGAGAGCTTGCGTGAACTCTAGGCTTTATTCAGTTGTGGGAAGCTATGCACGTGTTGCTCACCCCCTCCCCACAGAAAAACTAAATATCAACGAAAGAAGGAAATAAATTGAGCTCTTAAGGGCCACTTAAGGCTACCAATTCTTCACTCCAAAGAAAACATCCATTTAATGATCCCTTGAAAAAGGTTTGTTAACGGTGTAATGATGCGAAAGCAAAACAGGACGCACTTTATACGAACTTTCTCTCATAATTTCTTCTTCATAGCAGTGGAAGCGTAACTAAGCAAAAAACTGAATAAATAGGGCGAGGCTCAGATATTTATAACTGCCTTTTCACATTATTATGCACATGCGCTCTTCGTACCTTCAAAAACTCATGAGAAGCGCTCGAGTGGAAAAAGATCCTTGTGACCATCACCGGTTTGTATAGCCCCATATTTTGGGCCTGCGTATAAATGTCTTGCTACACCACCATTAAGGGCCGTAACTTCACGACTGGTTGGGTGCCTCCGTCTACCTCGAGGAAGATGAATGTGGCTGCTGTTGACTGCATATGAATGCGCGTTGATGCGAGTCGTAATAAAAGCGTAAAGAAGCGTGGGTAAGTCCACTTGGCGGAACGCGCAGCTCGACGAGTCGACCCGAGCTGTTTCAGGTGGCGCACGCGGCCTTCTTTCCCTGGTAGCTTCCTGCTTTGCTTTTCGCTGGTTATCGCTTGGCGCCAGTTTGCAGTGAGATAATGAGCATCTGGAATCTTAAATTTGAAAATTACTGCCGCTTAGCCGAAGAGTGCGGCGAGTTATAAGCTCTCTCTGGTTCGCGAAATTATTATCGCAATGACGACGCCAGGCATAAGTATCTGAGGATTGTTTAGAGTGCATAATGATGTCACATGTGCATGGGCATAGACAGGAGGGCTTTGCTGCGTAGCGCTTTTGTGAGCCACCTTCTGAGAGCGTTGGTCCTCTGTTCAGAACATCGCACGTTTGCGGCATTGGCCTCCCGAACACGTGCACCGTTCCGAACATTATGCGGGAGATCTGCAACGTCGCCACAGGCACTTTTACGGGAGTGTTTGGAAACGTTTACGCAATGGCTCCGTTGACAAAAACATTACGCGCCTAAGTTCGATTAGCATATCTTTCGAAATAGTCGCCTTGCGCAGCAATGCACTCATCCCAGTGTTGTTACCAAAACCGCAAAGCGGACTGGAAGTCATTTTGCGTAATCCCGTCCATAATGTCTTTGCGATTCACGCTGGATCTCTTAAGTGGTACTAAAACGGCGGCCACTCAGCTGCATCCTCATTCGCTTAAAAAAAACGAAGTCATCAGACGCTAAATCTGGAGAGTAAGACGGGTACGGAAGCCATATCGCGCTGTCGTTGACAAGTCACAAACGAGGGGTGCTCAGTGAAAGAGCGCACAATGCGACACGTTGTTAATTCCTTCTCCTAAGGAGTCAGCAGTCGGAGCTCAAACTATAGAGCGACACGCCGCGTGTTTAATTCCGTCTTTAGGAGTGTGTGTACTGACCAATATACCAAGCCATAATTATCTCTACTCCTACGAACCTCCAGCCCAAGTTCCCTGACACGCTCCGCGTTTCCTGGGGTACCGCTACTGTATGGCCTTCCAGATCGGTAGTAATCATCGAGGCGCGATAAGCTCTGAAGCTGCTGGTCTTCTTGAAACATTTCGTAAGGCTCATTGCCCCTTTGTCGGACGTTTACGGAAGCGTAATTAACTTTAATCACCTTAATTAACGGTCAAGTGATCGTGAACCTTCCGTCGTAAGATTCATCACGCGAAGATGCTCCTCTAACAGACGGAGAAGGTAGCGTGTGGCACAAGGCGTGATGCATGCGGACAGATCGACAACGGCTCTACAAAGTTTGAGCATTCTGGAGACATGCTAGCTTAGACTCATGCCGGATTACTGTACGCCAGTCGCGCATCACAGTGGGTCCACCTGGCGCCGCCCCTGCCAATGCGCGTGCGCAAGAGGCGGCTGGTAATCCGGTATATATCGACGGTTTTTCGGGTTGAACGTCCCAAAGCGACTCGGGCTATGAAAGACGCCGTAGTGGAGGGCTCCACGTATTTCGGCCACCTCGACTCTTTTAACGTGCACTGACATCTTACAGCACACGGGCCTCCAGCATTTCGCCTTTATCGAAATGCTACCGCCGCAGGCGGGATTGAACCCACGTCTTTCGGATCAGCAGCCGAGTGCCATAACCAATAAGCCACCACGGCGGCTTGTATATGTCCTCGCTAGTACTCGTCCCCAACGAAAAAAACTCTCAAACTGAGGAAGCTTACCACGCGAAACCAGGGAGAGAAGCCGAGGCAACTAGCGTGAGGCAAAGCAAACAAGTGTGCTCTGTTTGGTGTGTGCAAGTAATGCAGACTACTGTTGCTAGGCCGATTACGATACAGTTTCGTTGCTTACAGGGTAAGTTCACACAAACATCCAATAGGCAGGCGCGAAAATTCGCAATTAATCCTTGACAATTCTACGATGAGTCAATAACGTCAAATATCACATCATTTTTGTTGCAGTAAACTCCGTGCGTCATATCTCGCACGCCAGTTTTGGTTGCTTCAGGCGTTGCTAAGGTTTCACATTATGATTGAACGTCACATGAGGGAGCTTGCTATTGTCTTCCTAGTAGTTGCAAACAATCCGCGAGCTTTATTGCTGGGGTTCCCGGACGCCGGCATACGCATTGATCGCCACATATCGTTTGGTCTTTCTTCACGGAGCAAATTGAGGAAATTACTCACATATTTGTCTCTTGGGTACAAGGAGAGCTCACCGACACACTTACCTTTCTTCGGCGTTAGAGCCACGAGTCTTTGCCACTCTGTTCTTGAGCAGAAGCAGTGTAGCAACTTCCTTTTTTGTCCTTTTTCCTTCGGTAACCATTTCGTGCGAACTGCGCTGCACTTGTGTTCTACACCGGCACACTTGGAACAGAATTAAAAGAAACCTCACTTGTTTGAGTGCATCCTCTTAAGTGCTACGCTCTCAATAACGTCAGTTATGTCTCTGTCCAAGGAAAGAAAAATCTGCGCAACAAGCACTTTGCATCGCACGAACGTGTCATTGATGCACAGAGACATATTGCACACAAAAGTGAACTGGCGCAAGAAAACGAAGACAGCACATACAAGACCGGACTAGCGCCAACTTTTATTTTGCGAAGTCGCCACGTTTTAACCACATGAAGCAAACACACAAGCAAATGCACTGAGGGGTGACTCGATGATACGATACACCTGCCAAAGAAGTAAACCAGGGAAGCAGAGATTTGCCGCGAAATAAACGTCATTGGAAGTTGGCGCGAGTCCTGTCTTGTTTGCGTTGTCGTCGTCTTCTCGCGCCAGTTCCTTTTTATGCCCATTATGTGTCTTAATACTACCTACTAGTTTTACAATCAATGTACCATGCCATTGACGTGTCAGCAGTCTCCCTCATTTTTCGGGGGTGGATGATGCTACTCGTGCACTAATACTGGTGGGAAAATGGACAATCCAGATTTGTTTTTGACGTCACATCTTTCTGTGTCTTTACCTATAAATAATAACAGTAACAATAACTACATTTATTTGCGTTAGGGTGAGGAAAGAGGCTGATGGAGGAAACGAGGTGAATAAAAAAAATTCCTGAATTGTTTCTACTTTCCCAATGTACACAATCGCTGAATAAGAGGCGGATAGCTCAATTTATAACCAAACAAAATTAAATACAAATGCATCAAAGGTATAAACTTGAAAATAATTTAAGATGTATGTGGTACACGCATGTGCGGCATAGATAAAACTATGCCCTTAGAAAAAGTGGATACGGAAGAATATAAAACGTGGCACACTAAATCATAAATCATTACAGTACGTGGCACCTAGGAGGGAAAAGCTTCACCACGCCACGGTTGGACAAGTATGCGCCCCTTCCATAATGGCATGGGCAGGGGACGATGTCCTCACACTCGAGCTGACGGGCTAACAATTCTTGTCATGCATTTTTTTACAGTTTTTGGGCTGTGCTGATTCGAACTTCCTTTCTTGCTATCTTACATTTTCACTACAGTCCTTTTTTTTCACCTCCCCCCTTCTATCCCAAGCCCAAGGTCTACCAGTCGCATTACGAAGGACAGCTGCTTGCTGCTTGCACCGCCTGCCACCACTCGATCATCAGGATTCGATTACAGACCACTTTTCTTTTTTTATTTTACCTGATACCCTGCGAGGCCAGCCGCCTCGTTTCGCGAAGCACCAAATCAATAAAGACAAACTCTGTTTTTCTGTACCATTTCTGACGCACTATCCAAGAGTTAGATCACCTGACCTCCTAAAAGAGTGATAAGGCCCCGCTAATACCGCGGTGGTACAGTGTGTGATGCAGGTTGATTCTTCCAGCGGCAGCACTAGCACGGCGCCTCCAGTTCAGGTACAAAACTTTCATCGTTTATGAATTTGCCAGAAACTTAACTCGATCAATAACTCGAGCAATATTACTGTGAAAGCTGCATTTATAAAAAACGGTGCAGGTAGTGCGCACAAGTAGTTACAACAATGCGCAGAGTTTGCCCAACATTTGCTTGCAATAAATAAATAAATAATAATTATACATATATATATATATATATATATATATATATATATATATATATATATATATATATATATATATATATATATATATATATATAGAGAGAGAGAGAGAGAGAGAGAGATAGGTAGGTAGGTAGATATATATTGCGGATTTCGACTTTTGATGCAGGCGAAATTGTAGAGGCCTGTGTACTGTGTGATGTCGGTGCACGTTGAAGAATCCCAGGTGGTCGATATATATATATATATATATATATATATATATATATATATATATATATATATGAAGGGAGCTAACAGCCACCGAAACAAAGGTGCATAGGGGAATGTTTTTTTTATGTGTTGTGCTTATCAGTGGGATAGTAGAGTACTTAGTTAATAAATCGCTTAAAGAAAATTACTTATAAAACAGTAGAAAAAACAACCATGCCGCCGGTGGGATCCGGTGCTCTTACCAACTGAGCTACGGCGACGGCTGTCCAATCTGCTGCTCTCGTGGGTATTTATGTTCATTGGGTGTAAGCGAACCTTGAGAGTGTTCACCAGCGCCACCCTCCACCATTGCGGCTGACGTAGCACGTCCTGTAATACCGCGAGTGTGACGTGGAACGTCATCTAACGGCGAGGGCGGAAACTGTGCGAGAGCCTTCTTAAGCTACCAATGGCATCAAGACTGCCAGAACCGAGACCCTCGTTAAGCTATTAGCAGATAAGATAAATGAAATGAGGGGCCCGTTTGACAAACTAATGAAGGGAGCTAACAGCCACCCAAACCAAGGTGGATAGGGGAATGTTTTTTTATGTGTTGAGCTTATCAGTGGGATATTATAGTACTTAGGTTAATAAATCGCTTAAAGAAAATTACTTATAAAACAGCAGAAAAAACAGCCATGCCGCCGGTGGGATCCGAACCCACGACCTCCGAATATCGCGTCCGGTGCTATTACCAACTTAGCTACGGCGACGGCTGTCCAATTTGCTGCTCTCGTGGGTATTTATGTTCATTGGGTGTAAGCGAACCTTGAGAGTGTTCACCAGCGCCACCCTCCACCATAGCGGCGGACGTAGCACGTCCTGTAATACCGCGAGTGTGACGTGAAACGTCATCTAACGGCAAGGGCGGAAACTGTGCGAGAGCCCTCTTAGCTACCTATGGCATCAAGACTGCCAGAACCGAGACCCTCGTTAAGCTATTAGGTGATAAGTTAAATGAAATGAGGGGCCCGTTTGACAAACTTATGAAGGGAGCTAACAGCCACCGAAACCAAAGTGCATAGGGGAATGTTTTTTTATGTGTTGTGCTTATCAGTGGGATATTATAGTACTTGATGCCATAGGTAGTTTAAGAGGGCTCTCGCACAATTTCCGCCCTCGCCGTTAGATGACGTTCCACGTCACACTCGCGGTATTACAGGACGTGCTACGTCCGCCGCTATGGTGGAGGGTGGCGCTGGTGAACACTCTCAAGGTTCGCTTACACCCAATGAACATAAATACCCACGAGAGTAGCAGATTGGACAGCCGTCGCCGTAGCTCAGTTGGTAAGAGCACCGGACGCGATATTCAGTGGTCGTGGGTTCGGATCCCACCGGCGGCATGGTTGCTTTTCTGCTGGTTTATAAGTAATTTTATTTAAACCAACTGATTGGCATTAGAAATTAAATAAAAAATATATAAAAACATTCCCCTATGCACCTTGGTTTCGGTGATTGTTGGCTTACTTAATATGTCTGTCAAACGAGCCCCTCATTTCATTTGCCTTGTCTGCTATTAGCTTAACGGGGGAGTTAAGTTGTCGAGCTGTTGCTCAGGGACCGATCGCGCGCGCACCCCGAAGCCGGTGGCTTGGCCCCCTTGGTTGATGTGTGTTAGCTGTTTTGGGGGCTCCTCGAGAAGACGCCATCCAGGCGCCGCCGAAATGGGTTTGTTTTGAGACAAACGCGGCAGATGACGGTAACGACGGTTTACCGGCAGTGAGGAGGCCCGTCCTTGTAAAGTCGCACTCGGCCGCAAGACGCGGCCGACGCGCGGACCCCTGGGGTTTCGAGAGGGGGTCGCGTGTAAATTTATTGCTTTCAACGGCGGGCCGGCCGCGGGACGGGCCGGACGCCTCGGAGCAGGCAGCAGAAGGGGGGAGCGCGACCAGGGCAGTGTGCGTGGTTCGGACTGGGTGTTCGGTTTCCCTGAGCTTCCGCTGGCGTTTTTAGGGATTTTGTGTCTCTGTGCTGTAACCAAGCGGAAATGCGCAACGTCTTCGTGGAATTCGCACTGTGCCCGCGCGAAAGCAACAACTTCAGCACCGGCGTGCTATTGGCTCCTTCAGTTTGAACGAAATTCTCCTGATTGGCTCTGAGAAGCGCATTTGCTATTAGTTACAAAAAGGGTCCCCAGAATGCTGGGCAAAGGGATTTAAAGGCGAGTTTTGGGCGCGAACGGGGAGGTTGGAGATCGGAGGGCAGGTCGCCTGTGAGGGCCCGTACAATAAAGAGCTGGTGTCCCGAAGAAGTTGTCCAGTCTGCTCCGCAACGTGTCGCCGGATCACCGAACCATCAGAAGACTTCAAGATCAACACCATCGATCTGTCGATCACTAACATAGATCGATAAGTCACCAATCATTAAAATTAACTGGCGTAGTCGACAGGATGATTCCGGCGGGTTTCTGCGGAGCGGACCCGGACACCGGCATTATGGAACGCCAGCGGAGGGTGACACCCTGGTGAGAGGCCCCGCCGCTGCGGCTGATCATCGCGAGTAGTGGGCGCTGTTTCGGAGGAAGCAAGCGAACTCCTGGTGACGGGCTTCGGAGGCTGGTGGGAGCGAAGAGAGGCGACATCCTGGTACGAAGCCTCTGGAGCTGTTGGAGTCGAAGAGGGGACGGCAGTTGAGGAGAGTCTTGGACGAAGACTGGTGCAAATCTGCGAAGCAACGAGGAGGCAACGAGAGGTCTCCGAGCAAGAGAGTGCTGCAGCCGTTAGAAAGGACGAGGCGGCGTTGGCGGCTGCGGCGAGACAACACCCCTTCGGTGCAGGCGTCCGAGACAGTAAGAGACGCGTCTATAAGAACACTTCCAGGTGACAGCGCAAGGTGACTCTTGAGCCGGTTCGTACCGGCGCCCTGTGCGGTCCAAGCGGGGCACCATCCTTCAGGGTCAACGCGGGACGACAGCGACGGAGGAATCCAGGTGGGCCCTCTTGCTGCTTGCTACGGGTCAATCATGTCGGTCACCACACGGGCGGAATCTCAACGCACAGATGAATCTGGGGGATTGGAATCAGGGGCTGGAAGCCCACAGAACGTATCTAACTTGGAAGAGCAGCACAATCCGTAGGAGGGGCAGGGCAGAGCAGCTACAGGCAGCAGTGACGCTGCCATGCTAGTCGGGGAACGAGAGCTGGAGATAGAGAAGCTGAGAATAGAGGTCGAGTTGAAGCGACTCGAAAATGGAAGCTAGAACCATCGAGGGTGTAGGTCGAGGTGGTAGGACAAAATTAGGGCAGTACGCGGACGATCTGAGGGAAGTCCTCGCACCGACGCCCGAATCAATCTGATGAACTTGTGCCTACATGGTTTAAGACAGCGGAAAGTATGCTCCGGAGCTGTTCAATCCATGATAGCATTTCTGGCCAGGTCATACTTCCTTTTCTAAATGAGAAGAGCCGCACTCTGGTCGCCAACAAGTCGGATGATCGGGTGCTCCCTTATACAGAGATCAGAGAGCTGGTGCTCACCGAGCTGAAACTCACCCCCGAGGAGTCCAAGCGCAGGCTCTATGCCCATCGCAAGGGCAAGGAAAGCTGGGGTCAGTTCGTGACTAAGCTGGAAATTTTGTTGGATTATTACCTGCGTAGCCGGAATGTCGCGACGCTAGAGGATTTGAGCCAGTTGTTGGTGTGGACCGCGCCAAACAGATAATGTCAGACGAGCTGCGCGCATATGTTCTGCAACACGAAACAGGAGAGTGGTTTAAGCCCACGAAGATTGCTCAGCTTGCGGAAAAGTTTGAGGAGAGCACAGTCGTGCACTGCCCGAGAACGATGGACGCGCCGAACGAAGTTTATGGCCCGCCACGAGAGGCAAGCAGCCGGACATGGGGCGGCGAGCAAAGAAACGAACGCCGACCTGCAGAGAAATGCTTTGGCTGCGGGCACTTCGGTCATATGCAGCGGAACTGTCCGCAGACTAGATCAAAGGGAGTGGCTGGTCAGGAATCAGGCGGGGAGCCCCAGCTGTTGTCGAGATTGACAGCGAGGGCCGCATGTGAGCTGGAGGCGTAGACAGAGATCGGGGCAAGAGAGCCGGCTGAGCATGGCTCCAGACTGACTTGGGTGGAGCTGATCTCTGGTGTGCGCCCGTTCAAGGCTTGCCTTGACTCAGGGGCAGATATACCGGTACTGAGGAAGGAGGTTGTCTCTAATAACGTGAAAGTGCAAGGCTCGGGAAGGGTGCGACTGCGCGGTGCGTTCGGCCACACGGTCTCGGCTGATCTCATGTATGTTGCCCTGAGTTTGGTCACGAGAGACGGCAGCTCCAATCCGCAATCATTCGTACTTTGCGCCGTCACTGACGAGCTCGCTGAGGGAGTGGACGCCTTATTGACCCCCGATGTTTTCGAGGGGCTTAGCAGAGTGCAGGAGGACGCAGCGGAGTGGGCTGATAGAATAACAAAGGCAGAGAGCGAAGCCGCGCTTCACGAGGACAGTGAGAGTGCCGCGTCCGTACTAGAGTTCGAACATGGGGTAGCAGCTGACGAAAGCCCAGGAGGCATTCGAGCGATGCAAATCGAGGTAATTCCGCCCGAGGAGGAACCGGCACAGTTGACCGCGTAGTTGCTGACGAACAAAGAACAGATCCATCCCTAGTAGAAGCCTGGGAGCAAGCACGAGCGGGCACACATGACATGCTGGTAGACGCAGGGCTGCTCTTACATCGAGACACAGTGGATGACAGACCTTGCACGCAGCTAGTCCTTCCGGAGAACCCCCGCCAGGAATTACTTACGTTGGCGCACGACATGCCATGTGAGGGCCACGTTTCGGAAAAGAAAAACTAAGCAGCGCATACGGAGCGCATTTTTCTGGCCGACGCACGCCGCTGATGTTAGAAGGCACTGTCAGACTTGTCACACCTGTCAAATGTTCTCAAACAGGCGTTCCATAGACAGGGTGCCAATAACGCCGGTGACGCGACCAAAGGAACCATTGGATGTTGTGTATATGGACTGCATAGGGCCAATTGAACCGGCTTCGGCACGCGGACATAGGTATGCCCTGTGTGTGATAGACCTGTGCACTCGATGGCCGGAGGTAATACCACTTAGATCACTGACCGCTAGAGCGACCTGCCAGGCGCTGGTGGACACATTCTCACGTTTGGGAATGCCACAGTTGATTTTTTGCGACCAAGGAACTAACTTTACTTCGAGTTTAACTAAAGAGCTAACCGAACACCTCGGGATACAAATGAGGTTCTCCACACCTGACCACCCGCAGAGAAATGGGATAGTGGAACGCTGGAATGGGACGTTTAAGGCGATGCTCAGGCATGTGATACATGAGCATGCACGTGAATGGGACCGATTAATCCTCTTTATGCTCTGGGCCTATCGAGAGGTGCCACACGAGATAACAGGGATGTCCCCATTCGAGATGATGTACGGACGAGTCCCGCAAGGCCCTCTCAATATACTGCAGAGAACTTGGACCGGCAAATGGACACCCCCTACGGGTCTTAATAAGGCAGCCTCGGCATACCTGGTTGAGCTCCGGCGGCGGATAACTGAAGCAGCAGAAAACGTAGACGAGCGGATCAGGCGAGTGCAGCAGGCGTACGCGGAGAAGTACAACATTCGGACCCGAACTAAAGAGTTCAGCGATGGAGAAGAAGTTCTGGTCCTGGAGACAGGACAGCACAGTAAGATGCAACCCAAACTGATAGGCCCAGATAAGGTTAAAGAGAGAAGGCGCCCGGAGAGTTATATCCTCCAGTTCACGGACGGCTCTGAGCGATGGGTGTACGCAAATCGCATCAGGAAATACTATGCGCGTGCGAACCATATCGGGGTGATAGTTGAGTCGGACGGAGAGTTCGGAAACGTAGAAACCTTCCCAGACGCCCGCGGCCGCGAGAACGGCGCTCCTGACGTGTCACAGGACGGTGAACGCCTCACAGACGAGCCGGTGACGCAACTCCGGCAGGTAATAACGCGACATAGGAGAGTCTACTCGGATAGGCCGGGCCGCTGCAAGCTTGGCGAGCACAAGATCAACCTCCTGCCAGGTGCGAAGCCAGCAAAGGCTTACCCGTACAGAGTACCCGTCGCACTCCGATCCGAGGTCGAACGGCAGATCGCAGAATTGATAGAATGGGGCCTTGTGTACCCCGTGGAGAGTAGCTTTGCGCATCCGATCGTCTGTGTGGCGAAAAAGGACGGAACAGTTCACTGTGCATTGGCTATCACCAGCTGAATGCTGAATAGGAGGCAGACAGCTTTCCCATGGGTCATCATCATCATCAGCCTTACTACAACCACTGCAGGGCAAAGGCCTCTCCCATGTCTCTCCAATTAACCCTATCCTTTGCCAGCTGCATCCACCCTTTGCCTGCAAACTTCTTAATCTCATCCGCCCACCTAACCTTCTGCCGCCCCCTGCTACGCTTACTTTCTCTTGGAACCCACTCCGTTACCCTTAAGGACCAGCGGTTATCTTGCCTTCGCATTACATGCCCTGCCCAAGCCCATTTCTTTCTCTTGATTTCGACTAGGATGTCATTAACCCGTGTTTGTTCCCTCACCCACTCTGCCCGCTTCCGATCTCTTAACGTTACACCTATCATTTATCTTTCCATGGCTCGCTGCGTTGTCCTTAACCTAAGCTGAACTCTTTTCGTTAGCCTCCACGTTTCTGCCCCGTAGGTGAGTACCGGTAAGATTATGCTGTTGTACACTTTCCTCTTGAGGGAAATTGGTAAACTGCCACTCATGATCTGCGAGAATTTGCCATATGCGCTCCAGCCCATTCTTATCCTTCTAGTTATCTCCCTCTCATGATCTGGATCAGCTGTCACTACCTGCCCTAAGTAGACGTATTCCGGCACAATTTCTAGGCTCTCGCTGCCAATTGTGAACTGTTGTTCCCTTGCTAGGCTGTTGAACATTACCTTGGTTTTCTGCATGTTAATTTTTAGACCCATCGATCTGCTCTGCCTGTCTAACTCGTTGATCATGATTTTCAGTTCACCTCCTGAGTGACTCAGCAAGGCAATGTCATCAGCAAATCGCAGATTATTTAGGTATTCTCCATTTATTCTTATTCCCAACTGTTCCCAATTCAGGCTTCGAAATACCTCCTGGGTAATACCTGGGAAATACCTCCCATGGGTAATGTAACAGAAATGCTCTACGAGGTAGCCGGGGCTAGATATGTCACTATCCTGGACATGACGCGAGGCTACTGGCAAATAAAAATACACGGCGTTCGCAACACCGAAAGAACTGTTTGCATGGCGGGTAATGCCATATGGGCTGCGCAACTCAGCAGCCACATCTCAGCGGGTTATAAACAAAGTGCTCCAAGGGCACGACAGATATGCCTGCGCTTACATAGACGACTTGGCTGTCTATTCGCATACGTGGGAGCCGCGCCTATTGCATTTGGATAGGGTGTTGGGGACGATTGCAGAGGTCGGCCTTACAGGTAACCTGGCAAAGTGCAAGTTCGCAGAGCCGAGTGTCAGATATTTGGGGCATGTGGAAGGGTCCGGAGCACACTCGCCCGACCCAGAGCACATGCACGCCATTCTGCGGTTAAAACCGCCAACGACGAAAAAGGACCTGCGCAGCGCGCTGGGGCTTTTCAACTATTACAGGGACTACGTCCCATCCTACTCTGAGTTGGTGCGCCTCCTAATTGACCTGACTAGCCGGAGAGTGCCAAACGCGATCCCCTGGAGCGAGGGTGCAGAGTGCGCTTTTAACGCTGTCAAAGCTGAGTTGGCCACGCTGCCCACATTAACTGCGCCAGACTTGAACAAAGGCTTTATCTTGACAACCGATGCGTCAGAGAGGGCAGTCGGAGCATGCTTGGCGCAGAATTACGAAGGAAAAGAAAGGCCAATCGCATTCTTGAGCAAAAAGCTCACTCCGCAGCAGGATAATACCCCTGTCACACGGGCACTTTCGATCCTCATTGAGCTCTATCTGCATCGAGATTTTCGAGCACGCTCGAAACATCCGGTGCTACACGGACATTTTCAATGCTCATTGAGAAGTTTCCCTCATGTGTGTTAGGTGGCGACAAATGTTCCGCCGAGAGCCATAACATGGCGATGTCCGGCAACACTGTGCAGTCGGGGGCAGCGGCAGCCAAATCCGTAGCCAAATCGGTACAATGCGTATCTGCGCCAGGTTTTTGGTTTTTGTGGCGCACCTCTGCTTCTGTGCGATGCAACCCAAGGGCCCGCAACGCCTCCGCGATTTCTGCATAGACTGCGGCGTTTCTCTTCTGGAGCCGCAAATTATTTAGGCGGTCCTGCCAGCAGTCGATGAGAGCGGCTGTCTCGCGCTCGCTCCACAGTTTCCGCGCCGACGAGCAGGAGGACGCCATCTTTGTTTACACTGACGGCGAAGCTTGGAGCATGGTGTAGAGATTATTTTCACATGTTTGCATATAAGCAGGCATAGTACCTGAAAAATGTTCTGTATTACATTTTAATCAATCACAACAACAACAATTGTGGTTTGGTTTTGTTAACTTGTGTTTATTTTTATAGCTTCATGAGAGCGAGAGTGTTCTCGATTGTGCATGGAACCTCAAGCACTCTTGAGGAATCGGCATCGAGTCAAGCAGGATCGAGCTCGATTGCGCTTGAAAATGGCCGTGTGACAACCGTCGATCTTCATTGAGTTCGATGAGCATTGACTCAATGAGGATCGAAAGTGCCCGTGTGACAGGGGTATAAGTGGCCGGCGATTGAGCGAGAGGCCTTTCCGATTGTGTAGCCTTTGGGGCGTCTAGATACTTGGCTGTTCGGTGCGAGCATCAATGTAGTCACTGATCGTAATCCTTTGACGTACCTGACAAGGTCGACGTCATCAAGCGCCCGCCTCACGCGATGGATTCTGGCTCTCCAAAAGTACGATCTGCAGTTCTCTCATATAAAGGGCTCCCTCAACAAATGTGCTGATGCTCTTTCGAGGCTGGATAGCGACGTTTGAAGCTGAAAAAAGGAGAAGGGAGTACCGTTGTTGTAGTATGGTACTCAAGTGCAAGAGCTAACTCAGGTGTGGTAGCGACCGACATGGCGGACTGAGTTCGTGCAGGACAGGGCCCTGCCTTGATGTGTGTTTGCGCGTGATTGACTCTGATTCATTATTCGTCGTTTAGTGTGGCATGTCGGTGAAATTCGCTGCATTGGTATGCTTCAAGTTATACGGTGTTAAGTTGGGACCGCGATTCAATGCGCTGACATATTTCTTCATCGCACTGTACGAATGCCTCGAAAGTGCGTCTTGCAATTTGCGTGTATATGTTTCTACGAAAACTATCGGGACTATTGTGAAGACTTAAGTTGCTTTTGTTAGATGTGGTAGTTGTGTATATTATCGATGTGCTTTTTCCGTATATTTTGGTTCGTACGTCCCTTCGCACTTTTTCATTGTTGTAACGCGCTTTGTGTTGTGCGTACAGCGAGTGTACGCACAATATTCTCGGTAAGGAGGAGTTGTCGAGCTGTTGCTCAGGGACTGATCGCGCGCGCACCCCGAAGCCGGTGGCTTGGCCCTCTTGGTTGATGTGTGTTAGCTGTTTTTGGGGCTCCTCGAGAAGCCGCCATCCAGGTGCCGCGGAAATGGATTTGTTTTGAGACAAACGCGGCAGATGACGGCAACGACGGTTAACCGGCAGTGAGGAGGCCCGTCCTTGTAAAGTCGCACTCGGCCGCAAGACGCGGCCGACGCGCGGACCCCTGGGGTTTCGAGAGGGGGTCGCGTATAAATTTATTGCTTTCAACGGCGGACCGGCCGCGGGACGGGACGGAAGCCTCGGAGCAGGCAGCGGAAGTGGGGAGCGCAACCAGGGAAGTGTGCGTGGTTCGGACTGGGTGTTCGGTTTCCCTGAGCTTCCGCTGGCGCTTTTAGTGATTTTGTGTCTCTGTGCTGTAACCAAGCGGAAATGCGGAACGTCTTCGTGGAATGCGCGCGGTGCCCGCGCGACAACAACAACGTGAGCACCGGCGTGCTATTGGCTCCTTCAGTTTGAACGAAATTCTGATTGGCTCTGAGAAGCACATTTCCTATTGGTTATAAAAAGGGTCCCCAGAATGCTGGGTGAAGGGATTTAAGGGCGAGTTTTTGGCGCGAACGGGGAGATTGGAGATCGGAGGGCAGGTCGCCTTTGAGTGCCCGTACAATAAAGAGCTGGTGTTCCGAAGAAGTTGTCCAGTCTGTTCCGCAACGTGTCGCCGGATCACCGAACCATCAGAAGACTTCAGGATCAACACCATCGATCTGTCGATCACCAGCATTGATCGATCACTCACCCATCATCAAAATTAACTCGGGGTCTCGGTTCTGGCAGTCTTGATGTCATAGGTAGCATAAGAGGGCTCTCACACAGTATCCGCCCTCGCCGTTAGATGACGTTCTACGTCACACTTGCGGTATTACAGGACGTGCTACGTCCACCGCTATAGACGAGGGTGGCGCTGGGGAACACTCTCATGCTTCGCTTACACGCAAAACATAAATACCCACGAAAGCTACAGATTGGACAGCCGTCGCCGTAGCTCAGTTGGTAAGAGCACCGGACGCGATATTCGGAGGTCGTGGGTTCGGATCCCACCGGCGGCGTGGTTGTTTTTCTGCTGGTTTATAAGTAATTTTTTTAAACCAATTCATTGGCATTAGAAATTAAATACAAACTAAAAAAACAGAAAAACATTCCCCTATGCACCTTCGTTTCGGTGATTGTTGGCTTCCTTAATATGTTTGTCAAACGAGCCCCTCATTTCATTTGCCTTGTCTGCTATATATATATATATATATATATATATATATATATATATACATATATATATATATATATATATATATATATATATATATATATATTGCCGCTAATATTTGCAGTGTTTGTCGTTCTTCAAAGCTGCTAGCACGCCACTTTATCGCTTTGTTTGCGATACAAGACGCGACCAGATTTATCCCGACTGATCGCATCCAGGGAGAGGTGAATCTACGTTGTTCCAGAATGTTCTAGTAACTTTGAACACTTAACCTCGAAAGTTTGCTATCAGCTTTAAATTGAGCGCGGCCGACAGCGGCGGACATTCTGTTCGGCGACTGCCGAGCACGCTTGTGGCTACACCGCCGCCGAGTGATTCAGTCCATTGTGGGCGCAAGTCAGCCCATATAATGAGATTTGTTTAGACACCATTTCGCAGCCTTTCTGCTCTCCGACTGCAGTTACCACTTCTTGACATCCGGTGTAGGTGCGGGGTGGCCTTCCATGTACCGGACACCCTGTTCAAGTCGTGACATCAGCCCACTGCGCATCACACCGGAGGACAAGCCAACAGTTAACGGAGAAAGCAGACGTCTTCATGGAGACAAGCCTGACTTCAGGACCCTGCCGGACCGCATGCGGCAAAGACAGGGCACTGCTGCTGGCACCACAACCTCGTCAAAGATGTCGACCCCGATCACACTGCAACAGCCGCTGGTGCCGCCACCTTTCAGTGGATCTCTAGGCGAAGACACCGAAAAATTGTTCGACCAATTTGAGCGTGTGGCATCATTCAACAAGTGGGATGATGCGGCAAAAATTGGACACGTATTTTTCTCACTGGAGGTCTCAGCACGTGCGTGGTACGAAAACCACGAGTGTCCCTGCTGACATGGGAGCTATTCAGGAAGGAACTTTTGAAGGTATTCACCAGTGTCGGGAGGAAAGAAAGAGCGAAATACAAAAAAAAATACCACGTGACATGTCGTCACCAGTGTCGGGAGGAAAGAAAGAGCCGAACGACTTCTCGAGTCCAGAATCCAGCTTGCAAACGAGCCCGTCCGCGGTTACATTGAAGAGATGAAGCGCCTCTTTCGCCGCGCCTACTCCGAGATGACCGCGGAAAAAAAGTTCAGTTTTTAATGCGTGGCGTAAAAGAACAATTATTTGCCAGCTTCGTCCGCCAGCCGCCAAAAACGGTCAATGAATTCATGCAAGAAGCCTGCACCAATGAGAAGACCCTCGAAGTCCGGGCTCGGCAGTACAACCACCCTTCTGTCTGTACAATCCGTCTGGACACGACGACCACCACCAGCGGCAACTTGCTGGAAGTTATCCGCGAAATTGTCCGAGAGAGCTACGCCGATTACTGCCATCCTCCCCACAGCCACAAGCAGCGACTCTGATGGACGTGGTACGGGAAGAAGTGAAGCAGGCACTTGGCACCCCGACGGCCACAGAACCCCAGGTCAAGACCTACGCCGCTGCAGTAAGGACTGCTATGCCCCAACGACAACCCCCACGTCCTCCTTGAGATGAGCCACTTGTTCCGCAACGCCGCCTCCCAGCTCCCGCCCGCCCCGCCTATGAGCGGCGCTCAAACACCAGGAAATGCGACTCCTGGAGGACTTCTGATAACCGGCCGTTGCGCTTCCATTGCAGTGAGGCCGGCCATAATCTTCGTCACTGCCTGTACCGACGTAAAGATCTTCGAGGAGTTGCCGTTGACGCCCCACGACCACGCTTCGGCCAACGTCCGCAGGAAATCGACGAGTATCTGCGTCGAGAGGAGTACACGCCGAACCGCCTTTCGCGCTCACCATCGCCGTCAACCTCGCGCTTTGCGTCGCCACGCCGCAGCAGCGCAGCCGCGGTACGAGGAAGGTCTCCCAGCGCCCGCAGGCGAAGCTAAATACAGCAACCTCTGGAGGTGAGGTTGCTCTTGAGCAAGGCGTCGAAGATCCTCCAACGACCATGCCTCACGAAGACGCCGCCCCCGACACGCCGACACCGCATGCAATTACAACCTCGACCACGAAGCGAACCGCCTTCAAAACGACGCCACTATCGAGAAAAGCTTCGACGACACGTTCTACCCACGATTCCTACACCCGATGAAGCCGTGACCCGACGCTCAGGACGACGTGCAACGCAAGAGCCAGGACGTCTGAGTTAGAAGTAGTTATCGACGGCCGGAAAGTTACCGCTCTATTCGACACAGGAGCCGATTACACGGTGATGAATGGAAAATTCGCTGCTCAGCTGAGGGAAGTCATGACCGCTTGGGATGGCCCACAAATTCCCACCGCAGGGGGCCACCTCATTACGCCATCAAGACGATGCACAACGCGAGTGATTGTCAAAGGACATACCTATCCTGGGACATTCGTTGGGCTACGGCAATGTTCCCGCGAAGTGATCTTGGGAATGGATTTCCATAGTGAGCATCAGGCGATCATCGACCTGCGATCGCAGCTGATCACGGTTTCGACGGACGAGGTCATCTTCTCAATGAGAACTCTGGAAAATCACGTTGCCATGAGTGTCCTGGAGGAAGATGTGAGCGCCCCCTCCCGCCCCCCCCCCCCACGCCACCGTTCAAGCGTTATCGTGACCGTAGGTGCCACGATAGCCATTAACGCTGAAATCATCATCGAGGGCAACATGCAGTTGCTTCTATACTGTGGAATCAGCATCGCAAGAAGAATCGCACACTTCCGCAACGGCCAGGCCGAAGTACTGCTAACTTGAGCGAAGAATGCCGGCACATTAACATAGGAACGATGATTCCTTTCTTCGACGAAATATCCGACGTACGAGACTCCTTCACCCTCTCCGACCCATCCGCAGAAGATTCGCCTGACCGAGAGCACTCGCCCACTTCCGACGTCAACCCAGTCCTGCCCCGGAACAGACAAGACCAGATCCGCAATCTGCTTCAAAGCTACAGCGAGTGTTTTTCGTTATCACCAATGGTCCGACCAACGCCAATTGCCAAGTATCGCATTATAACCGACGAGCACGCCAGACATCTCCGTCAAAGCCCCTACTGTGCGTCGCCGCGAGAACGACAAGCCATCCGGGACCAAGTGGAAGAAATCCTTCGCGACGTCGTCATCCAGCTTTCAAATGGCCCATGGGCGGCACCGTTTGTTCTAGTTAAAAAGAAAGATGGCGCACTTCGATTCCGCGTTGATTACCGCCGCTTGAACAACATAACAAAGAAAGACGTCTACCCCTTTCCCCGCATTGACGACACACTGGACCGGCTCTGCAACGCCAAGTATTTCTCATCGATGGACCTCAAGAGCGGCTACTGGCAAATTGAGGTCGATGAAAAATATAGCGAGAAGACCGCCTTCATCAATCCGGATGGGCTCTTTGAGTTCAAGGTGATGCCATTGGGTCTCTGTTTCCCACCAGCGACGTGTCAGCGAGTAATGGATAGAGTGCTGGAAAGCCTGAAGTGGCAAATTTGTCTGGTATATTAGATGACGTCGTTGTCATCGCTTCGAACTTTGAAGAGCACCTCAAAAGACTTCGAACAGTACTAGACGCCATCAAGTCTAACCTTCAAGTCTGGCCTAACCTTGAAAGCAGAAGTGCCACGTTGCCTATGAAGAGCTGCTGTTTCTAGGCCACATCGTTAGCAAGGAGGGAGCACGCCCAGACCCGCAGAAAACAGCTGCTGTTGAACAATTTCCACCACCGACCGATAAGAAAGCAGTGCGCAGATTTCCTCGGACTGTGCGTATATTGTCGACAATTTGTGAAAGACTTTTCACGCATCGCCGATCCCCTCACGCAACTCACGAAGGCAGATGTGCCATTTAAATGTGAAGCGCCGCAAGCAGAATCCTTCAAAGAGCTTCAGCGTCGTTTACAGTCTCCACAGATCCTCGCGCATTTTGACCAAAACGCCCATACTGAAGTTCATACCAGCGCAAGCAATGTAGATCTAGGCGCCGTCCTCGTTCAAAAAACCAACGGGCTGGAGAAAGTCATCGCATACGCTAGCCGCTCCCTTTCTAAGGCCGAAACTAACTGTTCGATAACTCAAAAGGAGTGCCTTGCCATCACCTGGGCTACGTCGAAATTCCGCCCCTACCTGTACGGACGACCGTTCAAGGTGGTCAGCGCTCACCACTCGCTCTGCTGACTTGCCAAATTAAAGGACCCCTCTGGCCTCCTCGCTCGATGGAGTCTCCGCCTCCAGGAGCTTCACGACACCGTCGTTTACAAGTTCGGACGCAAGCACTCCGACGCCGATTGCCTCTCAAGAGCCCCTGTACATACACGGCCGCGGGACGATGATGAGGACGCCGTCCTGGGATCCATCAGCCCCAGATCTTTTCTACAGCAGCAACGTTCGCAACCCGACCTAAAACGCCTCATCGAGTTCTTGGAAGGCAAGCTTTCTTGACTCTCCGCCTCATTCAAGCGAGGACTGCCTTTACAGAATGATGTCCTTGTGAAGAACTCCGCAGCGAATAAAACAGCCTTCCTCCTTGTTGTACCTGCTTGTCTCCGCAAAGAAGTTCTACAGGCTTCACACGACGAGCCGACAACTGGACATCACGGGTTTACACGCACCCTCCGCCGCGTTCAAGACAAGTATTACTGGCCCCGACTGTCCGCCGATGTCGCACATTATGTGAAAACCTGCCAAGATTGTCAGCGACGAAAGACCTTCCAGCAGATCGGCATGGACTTGCTTGGCCCTTTCAGAAAGTCAACGTTTGGAAATAAGTGGATCATCATAGCGACCCACTACCTGATCCGCTATGCCGAGGCAAAAGTCCTACCGAACGGAACAGCAGCAGAAGCCGCCAAATTTTTCGTGGAGTGCATTCTTATGCGGCACGGCGCCCCCGATGTGCTCATCAGGGACAGGGGAAGAGCATTCACGGCGGAACTAACGCAAGCCATCCTGCGTTACAGCCGAAGCAGCCACCGGAGGACAACTGGATACCATCCGCAGAAGAAAGGACTGACCGAGCACCTGAACAAAATCATCGCCGATACACTCGCCATGTAGGTAGCTGTCGAACTGAAGACCTGGCGCCATCCTGCCTTACGTCGTCTTCGCCTACAACACCGCTGTGCAGGAGACCACCAAGATGACGCCTTTTAGGCTCATCCATGGCAGGGAAGCCACGACCACGCTAGACGCCATGCTGCCCAACGTTACCGAAGAAGCGAACGTCGACGTCACCAACTACCTTCAACGCGCAGAAGCCCAAAGACTTGCCCGATTACGGATCAAACACCAGCAGTGGACCGGCGCCAGAGGCTACAACCTACGAAGTAGCAGCGAGGAATACAATCCAGGAAACCAAGTCTGGATTTGGACTCCCATTCGCCGCCGTGGATAGAGTGAAAAGCTTTTGCGCCGTTATTTCGGCCCGTACAAGGTTCTTCGTCGGCTAGGTGAACTGGAATATGAAGTCATCCCTGACGCAATGACTGCATCCCAGCGACGCCGCATACCACCAGAAGTTGTCCACGTCGTCCGTCTGATGCCCTATTATGCGCGCTAAAGGACGTTGCATTTCCACACTCTGTGTTTATTTTCGCACGATCCGTTTTGTTCGTTGCTAGCCGCCTTATTTGTTTTTATGCATGGGGTCGATGCTTCTTTGATGAGAGAAAAGTAATGCCGCGAACCTTTACAGTGTTTGTTCATTCTTCAAAGCGGCCGGCCCGCCACTTTATCGCTTTGTTCGCGACGCAAGACGTGGCCAGATTTATCCCGATTGATCACATCCAGGCAGAAGTGACCCTACGTTGTTCCAGAATGTTCTAGTTACTTTGCACGCTTTATCTAGAAATTTAACTATCAGCTTTAAATTGAACACGGCCGACAGCGGCGGGTATTTAATTCGACGACCGCCGAGCACGCTTGTGGCTACGCCTCCGCTGAGTGATTTAGTCCATTGTGGGCGCAAGTCAGCCCAAATAGAGTTTTGTTTGGACGCCATTTATGAGCCTTTCTGCTCTCCGGCCTGCAGCCACCACTTCGAGGCTATATATATATATATATATATATATAAAGTGATTTCTGGCAGCTGATTTGGTCATTATAACATAAAATAACCAAAAATTGAAGCAATATAACAGGATTTAAATCACGACGTCTCGGCTCGAGGACCAGCCCTTTCCTCCAGCCTTGTCCTCCAGCCGAAACATCGTGAATTAAATCCTGTTATGTTTCTTCAATTTTTGGTGATTTTATAATATATATATATAAAGGAATAGAGATATAGAGTTGACAAACGGCGGATAAAGTAACGATCGTTATCGTTAATAGTAAAGAGCGTTACATCTTCCACCATGTGTGAACTCTCCATCCGGATCCATTCGATCTTCTCCCCCAGCTTATATATATATATATAGGTTTGGTTTTATGGGGGTTTAACGTCCCAAAGCGACTCAGGCTATGAGGGACGCCGTAGTGAAGGCTCCGGAGATTTCGGCCACCTAGGGTTCTTTAACGTGCACTAACATCGCACAGTACACGGGCCTCTAGAATTTCGCCTCCATCGAAATTCGACCGCTGCGGCCGGGATCGAACCCGCGTTTTTCGGGCCGGCAGCCGAGCGCCGTAACCACTCAGCCACCGCGGCGGCTACATATATATATATATATATATATATATATATATATATATATATATATATATATATATATATATATATATATATATATATATATATATATATAAAGAGTTGAAGTACACTTGAGGAAACTTTTATTTACCAACGGGTTCCAACTGTGGACCGTTTTTCATCAGGGTAAGACACGGTCCACTGTTCGAGACCGTTAGTAAGTAAAAGTTTCTTCAAAGTTTCTTCAACTCTTCACTTATGTTATCAGCAGTCGCGGAAGTTTTCAAGTTATATATATATATATATATATATATATATATATATATATATAAAGCATAACAGCGGCGCCGCGGTGGCTGAGTGGTTATGGCGCTCGGCTGCTCGCCCGAAATACGCAGGTTCGATCCCGGCCGCGGCGGTCGAATTTCGGTGGAGGCGAAATTCTAGAGGCCAGTGTACAGTGTGATATCAGTGCACGTTAAGGAATCCCAGTGGTCGAAATTCCTGGAGGCATTCACTACGGCGTCCCTCATAGTCTCAGTCTTCTTCAGAGTGTTTTTGACGTGAGTCCCTCTCTGAAGAAGACTGGTCCCCAGTTGAAACATCAGTAAAACCTTATGTTTTCTTAAGCCTGCGTCAGTATATTTGAGAAGCAGTCGTTATAGCAGCCTTTGATCTCTAAATCTCTGTAAGGTAAGGAGAACCGTTTTCCTCGACATTCGAGACCTCTTGGTGTTGAGGAGTGCCTTTGAGGGCTGCATTGTGCGGATAAGACGAAAGCCCGTTGCCTTGTTCCTCTTGGCAAAATCATTACTTTTAATCTGCAGGACTGCAACTACAATTATAGGCGTACAAGAAAAAGCAAATTTTCTAGAATTTCTTCCTTCTTTTTCGCTGAGTGTTTCGCTCCGGCAGCAAAACTAACCGACTGAAATAGGTCGCGTTAACTCCGGCCAGTGCGGCTCCTCAGTCTCGGCACAGTGACCTTGGGAGTACGGCGTAGAGCTTGAACCATGCTGCGCGGGAAAAAGAAATCAAAGCCAATATCCTAATCATGCCTAGTAAGTCATTAACATAGATCAGCTGATTTATTCTGGCGCGCTGACCCTGAAACATAGCACGCGACAAAAACATCACCCGGAAAGTATTACCACACGTGGCTCATAAAAGAAGCAAACGGAAGGGGAAAACCTACGTTGAAAGTCCGTTCCAAATAAAACAAACTAAGCAGTATCGATTCGCCGCCCAGGCTTTAATACTCTCGGTGGTGGCACTCACAGCGCCAGTTTTCGTTTTCCTTTTAGCTCGCCCGAGCGGACGCGCGTGCCGGGGGGGAGGGGGGGGGAGGGGTGGCCTTAAAGGGTCTTGGCCGCCGGAAGGAAAACCTCGTCCGAAAGCCGCTATATTTTTGCCGCAGAGCCGTCGTCCTCCTCTTTGTTAGTCTAGATGCGCGGCGCTTTTATTTGCCACCTCTGCCAGAGGCGCCGCTTTTGCACAGCGCTCCGTAAGACAAAAATGTGTGTGCAGGGGGTGGGAGGACGAGTGTGTTTCCTATCTCGAAGTTGCTTTGGGCGTTTGGCGCGAAGCCAGAAGCGTGGTCCGCACCGAAGTAGACGGCCGCTGTACTTACCAGCCTGCCATTACGCAAAATTGCAGGCGATGAGAGGACTTAGAGCGGGAACAAAAACACCAATTATTGATGCTATCTTTAAGTGCCAGTTAGTAGCAAGAAATGTGTAAAACTGACCGCGAAAAACACTACAGATAGTGAATTATGCACGCGCACAAACCTAGCGTTGGTTTCAAAATGGTTTGCTATCGCGAACACTCGGTCTATATGCCCGAAAGCGGAGGAAACTAGATATAAAGAATCGAACGACATTGATGGCAGAAATCACGTTTTCGAGCGTACTACAGAAAGGACATTTCGACAGCACGTTTTTTTTCCCCAGCAATATACAATACCCCGTTCGCGCTCTCAAGAACCGCCATGTATTATTTCTCAGCTGCGCTGGCGTCAACAGATATCTTAGTTTTTACCTGTCAACAATTTCTTCAGGTTATTTATTCTGAGTGCTTCGCTTGGCTGCAGAAAACAGTAATATATTAGGGTGCAAACAGGTGAAAAACGTAGATTCGGCGTCTTACCCGTCATGTTCCTCTTTCCTGCTCACTACTTAGCACGATCTGGCTAGCCCACGCACCGGACTAAGCTTTGCCTCAACGCGGCGCTTTGAAGAATGTTCCAAAATATTTTTTAACTGTATATTCTCTACACTACATGCATGTCTTTGTAAAACCTATCGACGGCTTTGAGCAAATGCTTCTGTAAGTGTAGTAAAATATTATGAAATGGGTCTACAAATAAGGCCACATTTCGCTTTCTTCGCTCCATAGAGCGCTCCTTGATTGCTTTGAACAAGGTTGGCATGTTGTGTACGCGGGTTTTACGTGCGACAACATTCCCACAATGACATGCGGTGAAGACTGCGCGACAACCTATCTGCGTCATTTTGTCGGCTGGATTAAGGTGAATCGAATCAATTCTACGGTGCATGTAAGTCTCCTGTATTGTTTACGAAAAGAAAAGAGAACCATTTAATGGTCAAATACGGCATCTACTACAGGCCACATCACCAACAAAAGGTACTCTAAGTGCTGCATACGCACCACTTTTATATATTAACTAGAGAAGACATAACGTGAAAAGTAATTCAAAAGGTAACGGGGAATGAACCATTGAGCATTGCACGAAACAAAAAAAGCGGGAGGCAGGAAAGATTGAAATTCCTGACCAGCATTTCGACAGGAGGAGCTTTTTCAGGCTTCCCTCCCTCCGGTTGTCCATATTGTGCTGTCAAAATTGCAGTCTTTCCTGCTCTCTGTCTAACGTTGTCGGAACCTAGCGATTTGGAGTGGTTAACAGAAGTCAACTCCACAGTGTGAAATAAAAAAAAAACTGAATTTTAGGCCCGTTCAAGGTTCCTTTACATCGTAGATGGTAAAAATTACCGACGCGTAAAACAACGGCGATGAGATTGTTGAATATTAGGTAACGGAATAGTGCGTTTGGGAACAGCTCGAGAGAAGAAAACATCGCGGCAAGAACCTGCTGCAGCAAGAGAGAGTCAGGGCAAATGATAAGGGGATGTATCGCCGGTAAAAGGCTAGTTTGCATAAAGGATTGCATTACCAACCATACACAAACGCTGAAAAAGTCTGCGCATTCCTTATGACTGTAATTTTTTTTTCTTATGATACCTATCCAGAACCGCAGTGCGTGCAGAAAATGATTTTCCTAGCTGGTGCTAGGCAAATCAAAAACGCAGTAACAACTAACAACGCAGTAGTATTGAACACTGCTAGAATAACAGGGATGGGAGAGGGAGGCAGATTTGCATTTGGTGCCCTATATTTCTTTTGCTACCTTGCAAAGAGTGAAGAGAAAAACGTGTTGGATACGTATTCATACCTGCCTTTCCATATCTTTTATTGCTAATAAGGGCAGGTTGCTAACGCTGCAGTTCCCATTAGAACATATTCGCTAAAATGCCTCGTCGGCATTCGGGAGTGCCTTCAGTGGCTTGCGAATCAGCTTTTGTTAAATCATCGCGTACTCAGCTTTACAAGCTCGTTGTTATGCGGTTATTATATTTCAAATATTCTTTAATACTGTTTTTGTTACAAAGAGCACTTTCCTTCGGCAACATACGTGCCTAAAAACTTTCTAAATTCATATTCTCACATCAATAGATTTTCTGAAGACACTTATTAACAAGTTGCTGAATACATGTGCGGAATGCCCAAGAGCCCAAAGCACTGATAGATGAAAGAGATTTTAGCTGCTTTCCAAAGGAAAAGATTTCGCTTGAATAAGTGCCATGGGCATAACGAAACGACTCATCTTATGCAGAAATAAAATGAGATGTCCAAATGTGAAATGTGAAAACCGCAATAGTCTAAAGGCACAGAAACACTTATTAGTAAGTATTGTACCATTCATACTACTTTGTTTGTTTGAGCCAGAAACTTTTATTTGCACTATCTTTTTCATGTACTGTTCGCCCCTTTGAAGTCTCGGTATATACATATACTTGCGTACGGTCACCGAGCTGTTAGGTGCCTTCAGTGAACTACCATTATTTAGCCAGAGGGTGTAGCCCACACTAAGGTCTTCCTTCTCATTGCATGCTATTCGGACTGCGCGCCACACTACACTGGTAAAGCACGGTAGGTAGGCAGTGTAGCCCATCTAGGCATTTTCCAAGGTGCTGGCTGTTTTCAGTCTCAGCCGGAACTGTTGGTGGAGTGCGCATATTTTTTTCTCTTGAAAAGTAATAATGTACAGCTCTACACAGAGAGGAGAGATGCAACGGTGTCTTATATTGGCTCATCCAGGAATGGGCTTGCAGGCCTTTCGAACAAAGCACTGAGGGGGAACGAAATTGTCCCATGTATCATGGAAGGGGACGTGAACTGTCATATGTAGCTGTGTAGTGGTGTAAGGCAACAAATGGTGCTCTTTTCTGTGCTGTATTTTTTAAAAACTGCTAATGTAATTACAGGAGCAGAACTTCAGTGCATGACTGATTACTAATATTGAAATCAGAATGGTGGGGATAGGAATTATAGTGAATGAAATAAAGTTTTGAGCAATCTAGGAAGAGACCAACAGTTTGCGATTGGCAGCGAGGTATTTGTAGACGCAAGGGAATGCATTTATCCAGGGCAAGTAGTGACAGCAGATCTTGATCATGAGAGGAAAAGATCTAGGGGAATAATAGAAGGGCGGAGTGCATTTCACTGGTACTGTGAGTTCATGAATAGTTGCTCATCAGTATCTCTCAAAAGGGAAGCATAAAATAGTTGTATATTGCCAGTACTCACCTATTGGAGAGAACCTTGGAGGCTGACGAAAAGATTTGAATATAAATTAAGGACAGTGCAGCGAGCTATGGAAAGGACAGTGATAAGGGTAAAGTTAAGAGACAGGAAGAGAGCAGAGTTTATTACCGGACGAAACACGGGTTATTTATACCCCAGTTATGATCAAAATGATGAAATGGGCATGGTCAATTAAAGTAAGGAGGAAAATGTACTCTCGATCGCCGCTTAGGGTAACAGAGTGTATTCCAGGGAAAGTCCAATGCAGCAGGGTGCGATAAAGTCGGGATGGCAGATGACGTAAGGAAGTGCTCGGGAATGGTTCGGACCCGGGATGACGCAGGGCAGGGTTAACTGGAGGTCATTGCCGGCCTTCGTTATGCACCGATAGGAAGGAGCTTGTGGTGGTGCTGCTGATGATGACATTTGCAACTGATGTTTAGTCTAAGTTTTCTTGCCTGTTCCCTGTTTTGTAAATTCAGCAGAGTTACGGTGGATATAACGGTGTATGGAAAAAGATTGACCTTGTTGTCATCTAATAAAGCGTAAGAGGACTTCGTTCAAGTAGGTTATTTTTTCTCCAGGAATCTTCCGGGGGGATGTGAGAATTTGTAACCCTCTACTGTCATATCACGAAACGCTCACACCGCGTCACTGGGTCCATGTAAGGATGCCGAGCGGCTACATCAGCTACCTACGACAGGAATAAGGGGAAGTGAAGGTGCCAAGAAAAGCTAAACCTGCGATGCGTTCCGGTCGTTCTCATTTTATTTCTGGTAAATGTTGCTTCATCGCGATACGGAAACAGAAGACTCGCCTAAGAACTGCGGCCTACGAGATGCAGCATCATGTTGCAACGCTGCCGTCATGGCTACGCGCCGTCTTCCGACACAAGGGCAGCGGAAGGGCGAGGATGAGATACTAATAAGAAGCAACAATTCAGGGAGTTAATCGGAAAGTCGCTGTTATGCGAGGACCATGAACATTACAAAGGGTGCGTGATTTATATCTCTCTACATACTACATAGGTGGCAGATGGAGAACCTGACGCCTTTTTGTTATTTTGCTCCTACCTGTTCGCATCGAATTTTTTTTTTTTGGGGGGGGGGGAGGGGGCAGATGGAATTTGTAGAGCAAAGCTTACTTGCTTAGCCCATGAATCAGCTAAAGTTGTAATAGTTTTTTTTTTGGTTAAGCCACTTAGCGCTGAATTTCGCCATCGAATCTACACTGTCAAGCGTACGAGAAGGCCTAGCCGTGCGCATGCGAAGCTAGGAAATTTGATCTGGCCACCTGTCGCCTCCCCTAAACGTGGAGAGGGCATTTCCCTCTCTCTACTTATCCACCTGCCAATCATGGTAGGTGGTGGCATTGGACGGAACATAACTTGATTCAATCAAATGAAAATAAGGAAGATATTTTAAATCAAATCACTAAGTAATTAAGGTCTTGCGGCTGACTCTTCTAGAGTCCAAGGCAAAATGCAGGGCTGTATGGCCAAACTCAAACTATACAGCTTTCGATGCAAAAGCTTTCACAAAACTTTCGCTCGGTTAACCTGAGGAGCTTATAACGCTATTAACGAAAATTTTACAGTGAATGACGAGGTTTATATCCGCGTAAAGACGAGAGGATATATGCATGAAACGTCGTTTCGTACACGACTCATCTTTGAAGGTGGTTACAGCAGTTCAGCTTAGTTCAATTTATTACCTTAAAGGACCCCTTTTCTCGGGGGTAATATATACATAGAAGAAGTAAAATCGGGAGCATATTTAAACGCTGTTTCGCCATACAAGCAGGCAGCATGAGGATAAAAGCGTTTGTTGCAGAAGTGCATTTTTTGCTCGATGTGGCTATAAGCAAAATGACTGGGTAGCGGAATAGCCGAATGATATAGAGCTCCGCTGTTTTACACATGTCATTTATTTTTGGCACCTCCAGAGAAGGGATGAAATGTTCTGTCACCACCGACGTCAGATTTTTCGTTAGATGTGGACGCTGAAGCAAGAAACACTTCTTGAAACGTCATTCCAGTTTGCTCTACTTTTCCTGTGCTCTGCAAATGCGCTGAAAGCGCAACTAGAGCGTTATCACCCATCGCGTTCATCCCCGGTGAAGACTCTTTTCTGAGCGCTTCTCCACCGCTTGCATGAATTATGGCATCACCAGTAAAGTCAAAGGTGGCAGCTTGTTCGGCTGCAATTCCCAGGAAGAATCCCATTCGACGTGTTCTTCTCGGAGCTGGTTTGCCAAATGTCCAATTTTCTATCTCTGAACGTCACAACGGCGTCCGGAAGTTTGTCTTGCACAGAGTTGTCATTCGGCGCTTCGTCTTTCTCTCTCCCCTCAGTCTTGCGGCGTTGAGGGTCGAAAATCAGCTTGTCCAGGCGTCCTGTCGGCGCCTCACAAAAGATGAACAGAAGGTAACTCAGTAGGTAGCTCCACACAAGCATGCTGAAGAAAAACGAAACCTGCACAAAACACGAAATAAGACGCACATTTAGCTTCATTCAGTCGCTGCGATTTCTCTTCTGCCCCTAAACCAAATTTAACCAATTCCACACGTTAGAACTACTAGGTAGCGTTTCAGAGGCAGTGATATCTGACACACAGTCCTTGGCAGTTAATTTTCGGCTGCAAAAAATAGGCAGCTCTTATGACATCATAGTATATGTAAGGCTGGAGGCGTTCTTAAAAAAGAAAATAAAATAAAAAAAACAACTTATCTAATATTTTCTTCAGAGATAAACTTCTCGACTTGCTTTGAATCTGCAGAACTGGTGAAACGTTTTTTTTTCAGCGTACACAAAAGATGTCGAGACACACAACATGTGTTTATTTCAAAGGCTGCCTGTATTTTTCAAACTTTACAATGACCCGAGAACACGACCATACTTTTTCGTTCTGGGAAGTTCGGATTCCTTACCAAAAGTTTTGCACTTAGTATTGTCTCGGTGTTGTTTTAGGTTTACTGAAGAGAACAAATGCTGATTAGGATACATATATACTATACCGGACAAATGGTGCCTTGAAGATAATGTAAAAATAAATGCTGTGTGGACAAGCAGTAAATAAAGCAATGTCAAAGGGTAAGGCTGTGGCAGGCTTTTACAAGCAAATGCCTATTGTAAAAGTGCGTGATCTGTGAAGAAATTTCATTTTAAACTTTGCGTGTAAACGTACGGTGCCAATTAGCACGTGATGAAACGATTGAAAAGCCTGACTAGCTAGGGATGCTGTTGTAATTGAGCAGACGCTCTCTTTCCAGAAGATCAGTGTTGGTAGTAGGAGTACAACGCCATGATGCGACACATGGACTATGAGGGATGCCGTAGAGGATAGTTCCGGTTTAATTCAGACCTTAATTCAGTTATTTAACGTATTCACAGCACACGGGCATTTTTGCTCTTGGCTTCCATTTAAATGCGGCCGCCGCGGACGGGATTATATCCCACGACCTTGGGATCAGCAGGTGAACGCCAAAGGTACTGAGCCACCAGGGTGGATTTTTTCAGAAGAGAATTCTTCTACTTTTGCAACCACCATGTTTCCTCAAAGAGCAGGCAGTGAATAAGATCGCTGAACTTGGCGCCTCTAGTGACGCTTAAGGCTTTGAATGTGTAGCGGCGGCCTCTGTCAGCGTGTTTTTAAAGAAATAAATACATAGAGGTATATCTTGTTATCTACTCTACAATTAAGGAATTGAAAGCTTTTTTCCAGGAGACACCTGGCCACGCGAAAGGTACAGTCAGGAATATTTTGGTGGAACGCTGATGATGCCCGACAGGTATACCGCCATTCATGCTAAACGATACGTACGATGCTAAGCAAGCACTTTCAGCCTGATGGCTTCCGCGATCGGCGCGACTCTGCAAAGAATGCAACCTGGCAACGTCGTGTTGTACCTGGAACATATGCCGTCCTCCTTGCGCATTGGGGTCGCAGGGTAGGCACAGGAGATCGAATGCTTGGTGTCTTTTTCTGCACTCGCATCACAATCACTCTGACTCTTGAGTGTCTGCTATTCAATTAATGTAAGTCCTAAATTGAGTCAAGCCGAAAGCTTCAGATTAATTATTTTTCTTTCCAGGGTTTTCGCAAGAACTCTCTTTGCTAGAGCGCTTGGTGCCCTCAGAAGATGTCATTATATTGCGGTAGCAATGAAGATATTTACCCGGTTATGACCGAAGTTTAATTTGTGCTGTTAAGAGATTCGAAGCACAAAACTTGATATTGAGAAAAAAAACTCGTTGAAATTCTTCTGGGCTCTACAGGATTTATTGGGCTCTCCTTGAGTTTCTTGTGGTTCAGTTGGCTTCATTTAGCTCCTTTTATTCAAGTGATTCAAATAAAACTCGGGTATGTGCGGTTTACAAAGTTAGAAAGGACATGACGGATAAGAAGAAAGGCCACCGAAACAGACATTCTCGAGAATGCGCAAATTCATATAAGCTCGCTAACTCATCCGCCTATGTACGAACGAAGAACGCGCCAAGGAGCAGAAAGCACTCAACGATTGAAAATAGCCGCTATGGTACACTACTAAATCTACCGCCAGACATTCCTCTATGGCAGCAACTAATGTATGCGCGATGCAACTGAAGTCGATGCTCGTTGCTTAATTATCGACAAATTTCTACCTTTCTGTTCTCTGCTATAAAACATTTTTTTTTTAAATTCACTGAGAGTAATACCCATTTTCTTGAAGCGGTAAAGGACTTATTCCTTTATGCAGCATGCTAGACACGCTCCGCGCCCGCATTACATTTCTTAGGATTCGTAGCCGTGTTGCAACTACGTTGCCTGCCAATAGGTGATTGTGCATGCGCGATGCGCATTATTATCTGCATGGTGGCACAGCAATACGGAAACGGTGAGCCGGAAGTACTAGCACGCCCTTCGCAAATGCTCTGAAATGCCTAGAGGGGATTGCTTTTAGGTATAGATATGCGGTGGCCTAAGTAACGATGTCCTTGGCCAGTGTATTTAACCGCTGCACCTTCCAAAGCTTAACGTTTTTGGTCCAGACACTCACCACAGAGAAGTGCGAAAAAAATATCCTCTCCCGGGAGATGTGCAGGCACAGGTGTATGAAGGGTAGATGGATGATGTACACGCCGAAGGCCAGTCTGCTAAGAGGCGTGAAGGCGCTCCATGAGAGGAACTTGTTGAGAAAGCCTAGGGGAACAGACAACATGACTGGTGAAAAGAAGAGAACCATGGAGCACCTTATTAGCAGCAGTGAAAGTTTAGCATTGCCCAACGACATTCTGTGGTCATAAGGAACGAGAACCGTTAGAGTCGTTTGAACGATTCCATGTTTCGTTCAGGCTCTAATGTGTCGAAGGGAGGTTACAGAAGATTTAGACAGGACGCAAGGAGCGGTGCAGACATGACGAGTGTTATTAGCAACATGCGCAATTGATAGTAGCGCTCGTCTCATCTGCATGCAGCTTTCCTTACGTCCTTATCAAGGTCTCGTTTCCCTCCTTTAGACATGTCTCACAAAATGGCCCGAAGCTCTGGCATTCTAAAGGCTAAAGTAAGAGCATGTTTCATTGGGAAACTTGGTAAGCAGAAAGAAGGAGAAAAGAAGCAAGGCAAACCTGATGCTCTAGCAAAAGCCAGAGTGTTGTATGGGTGGTTTAGTGTCCCTAAGCTCCAACAGGGCTACTGGGGACGCCGTAGTGGAGGGATATGGTGCAATTTGCACCACCTAGGGTTTTTGGAGGAGCCCTCAGTGGTCAGCACATGGGCGTTTTTCGAATTTCACCCTCATTACG
Organism: Amblyomma americanum; assembly: GCF_052857255.1. Taxonomy (NCBI): domain Eukaryota; kingdom Metazoa; phylum Arthropoda; class Arachnida; order Ixodida; family Ixodidae; genus Amblyomma; species Amblyomma americanum. Next base: position 2,404,880 of record NW_027526484.1, read on the forward strand.
ATGGTGCTTCTGCGGCTGGGATGAGACTCCGCGACAACGTACTGACTAGCAGGGCGCCTCATCCTCCTAGTGACGGCGGTGGGTCTTGACTATAGTCGTAATAGTGCCGGACATTCTCAGGCATTTTGCGCGGCACGTTCAAATGAGGGTTTCATGAATACAACTGCGCCTTAAGCGTTCTACACAGAGCGCTAATTCGAGGCTTAGTTGGGAAACTCTTTCGCAACGTAGCACATGTCTTACTATTCCATCAATAGTTGGGATTTTCTCGTAATTTCAATTTGGTGGTCAAGCTCTTATAGTTGACATGATGGCAGAGTAAACAAAAGCAGCAATCTTTGCTCCACAGTGATATGCGTGATGAAGACCCCGCCAAGCTTGTTGAGGCGTAGCATCACCCAAGGTGCTTTCACTGCGAATATCTAGAAGGGGTAAGGTGTACCATAGCCCCAGTGATAACGAGGTGGCTCAATTGGGATAGTTACGGCAGCCACGACTAAAGGACAGAGTCTCGTGGGCCACGGCAGAAGCTGCGTAGTGCTGGCTGGTGAGCATTGCTGGGCAAGACCCACAGCGAGGCACTAAGAACGAGCTCGTATTACGCATTACATTTAAATGGCCGCGTCGACGTATCCGTCCTGAGGGAAGTCATTTTGCTGGTATAAAACACTGCCAATCGGAGGAGATTTCGTTGTGAATAATGGAGTTTGGGACACGGCTAAAGAGCGTCGAGGTCAACATAGACGCCAGGAAAACCCGACTTGGCATGCACCCTGATCGCCTAACGGTAGAGTTGCTCTACACCTTGAAAGAATGAATGCACAAATTTCGCTGCATTTTTTGTGCATTTCTTCAATCGTTCACGTCACAGTCATGAATATAAATACGTGTGCGCACAATAGCAATATGGTGTTTACCGCCCTCGTATCTGACCACGTTATAAATTAGGCAGTACTAGACTCGACTTTTTTTCTGCTTTTTTCGGCATATCCTAAGTTTGGGGCTATCCAAAGACAAAAGTATCAGTTTCCTGCAGTCCAGGGCGTAGAAATTTGCTTCACCAGACAGTGAAAATGCCGGACTTTAAGGAAATTATGAAGCCGCTCTGCACGCGGAGCTTCGCTTGAGTGTGAAAACCGCCAAAGAAAAACATTCGCCTAATTGTTGCTATGGGCACACTCACCACACACGCACTGACATATGTCGCAGCGTAGAACGTTGCAAGCCTCTGCCTAAATTAGCCTCGCTCGCCTCAGTGACTATGTATGAGTGCGTGACTCTTTCTATGTATGTGACTTAGCATCGCTGTAAAAGAGTTTGGCCCGTATGAAAGTTCACATAACACTGACACTGACGCTGAATGGCCACTTTGTTACATTTCACGCTGAGATATTTTTACGAAAGGAAGACTTCTGGCGAAACATGGACAATGTCGTGCTCTTCCCCTTCTCTCTATATTTTCACGAGCTCCCTCGCCTGCACCGCAACTTTTTTATTCTCACTGAAGTATTGTGGCATTTCCTATCTGCAGTGTCCATAAAATATGTTTTCACCCCTTAATTCGAGGGATGCTAAACTGTCGTAAATACCTCCTCGTCCCGTGGCACAGGAGAGGGTGATCCAGGCCAAGAAAATGGACCACAAGATCCGGTCGAAGAACGCTGCCGATAGTTTTCCAAACTCCGTGGTGGGGTCTCTGGTGCGGTACCACACCGTCTTCATGAAGATACAGCACATCCCACAGGCGACAGCAATGCACCATGCTGTGGCCTGCAGCACCTGAAGAGATATTGGTTGTGTACAAAATGCATTCCATAAATCAGTAATCTTCTCCCTCTGGATATAATACGGCAACTGCTCTATTCTTTTGAGCATTACAGACTCGTGTTGCATAACCAGGCAACGTGAATACTTCACAATAACGTCTTTCACGGTGAATAATGTCGTTTCAGTCGCTCCTGCAAAACTTGGAATACCATTACTTCATTCCTAAAAATCGCGTCCTCGTGAATACATCTGATACCGATATCTTAAATTAGCCTTGTTTCCCCTTTCGGGTTTCTTCTTTTCATTTTCTTAATCATGTCTATTCAGCAGTCGCATTTATACTTATGGCAGGTGGCATACATGTTACGTAAAAACTCCACACGCATAAAGAATATTCACGGCCGTTTCCTGACATGAACGCAAAGTGGTCAGCCTGCTCGATGCTTCTGCTCACGAAAGTGACATGCACCTGCTTTATTTGATTTATTTTCTCAATAGGCCCCGCAAATGGGGATTTACATGCGCTGTTCACAAAATCTGAAGTCCGAGCGCGGAATTTTCTAAATACTTTTTCGACTACCTTTGCAGGGTAACCTTTGAATCCAATTGCAGTAAAAAATATTCAGGGCCTATGTTCAAAAATTCAAACGTGCTGCCTGTCGAAATGCATATTCAGTGCGGCGGTAATCATTAAAAAAATTTGGCATTGTACGCAACCTTTTTCTTCAAATGACCAGCTTTCAGAACATGCTGTTAATCCAGAAATGGGAGGCTTGTTTTGTATTTTTCTGCGTGACAGCATAAACCAACATTTACGTAACGTCGTATATGGGCGCGACACTCAGCGCACGAATTATCAGCTTCATACCAACACTTCCTGGAAAATTTGCAGCAGCCGAGAACCATTACCTGTGAGACGCGCCGTCCTACTGGATATCGTAAGCGGACAAGTCTTGAGCTAATAGGCGTAGCGACCCCTTGACGACTCAGACTTGTAAGCCTCTACAGCACGTTGAATGAAATTATGTGAAGGTAAACGATATTTCTCTTTTGAAGCCCCTGCTACAGATAGAGCGAAACCGTGTGTGTGCCCATGGTCTACATCAACTAATTCAAGTATCAAACTGATATTCGCGCTTTCAGCTATGCGGCGGTATAGTGACACAGAGAGGTGCGCTGCGTGCGCTGGCGCAGACAACGTTGTGGCAAAAACAGGGCTCTAGAGGAATGCGAGTTCCCGTTGACAGCAATGCAACACAAACGCGGAGCTGGAGCACAGCCCGCCAGCGCATATTGCGCAAGTTGGCACTGACGGTGAAAAAAAGAGATAAGGCGCATAACTGGCCGTAACACCTGAATCGCACTTTCATATACATGGCGGTGGTGTCCACCCTCAAACCACTGTGGTCTGGCATAGTATTTTGTGCTTCGCAATGCTTAACCGCCAGCCATTCTTATTTTATTTTTAGACAATAGCTTTTCTCGATGCACCTTCTCAATGCTCAACACCGCGTGGCCGGTCCGCTGTCTGAAATGGACCTTCAGTCTAAACAAGGTCGAAATGTGCCTAGATCGAAAAAGAAATAAATCCACCACTGGGAGACGAACCCGCCACGGTGGGAACAGATCAGCTTCAAAGAATGCTGTGCGAGACCACCAGGCGAGCACACCTCCGTGTTGAACTGCACCACACTCTACCGCTGCGCACGCACTGCAGTACGCCGCCTTCGTCAACTCCCATCTGCTCCGTCCGGCGACACTGCCAGCTCATCATCGTCTTCCACCTAGCACAAAATCCGTGCTTTCTCACTGATTCCCCAACCAACATTAGACCCACCCCTGAAATTTTACATTGCCCTATTTGGATCATAGTCGATTTCCAATCATAATTAGGCGCGCCCGACACGATGGCAACCTCCAAATTTGGCCTCGGACATTGCAAAAATGCGATCTCTCGACCTTTGGGTGTAACCGTGGTTAAACAGTGCGTAACATCTTTTAATGAGTTTTGCCTTTGTACCTAAGCTGTTGGTTTTAGCAATGGTTGTATTTTTTATTGCTTGCTTTATTGCTTTCAATCACTTTACCTCAGTTGTGTTATTGTTGCCTTGCCCCTCAACTGGAATGCCTCACGGTGTACTAGCGCTCCTACGCTGGTGAGTTGCGGCTGCTAACGAGTGTGCGGAAGGGCGTAGCCGAATTCGGCTTGAAATGAGTCGACGCGAACTTTACAATCTGTGTCGCCGAATAACTTTTCTCGCGCCATTGCTCTTAATGCTGACATGGAGGAAGGGAAGAAAGTCGAATGACTCGCAGTCGGGTACACTTCAGGTACAAGCGTCAGCCACTCAGTCACTCGTTGCGTCCTCACGTGCCGGAGAGCAGCCGTTGCCTTCGGGTCCAGACGCAGTCATTAACCAAACGCGACATGGACGATTGGTCGCTCGGTCGGTTCAAAAGCGTTCAGCTTTTCATTGTCTTCTTTGGCACACATGAACCGGGGGAGGGAGTCTAGAAAAACTGCAGCGTGCTGCACCTCAGAGCGTTTAGGGTCATTTTAGCGTCATCGATTAACGTGACGTCACTGTCGCTACGGGGCTACTGCGTCTCAAGGTCGACAGGTCAGCGACGGCTGGTTCAGAGAATCGCATCATCGGTCGCTAAGTGTAAGTTTCTTAACGACGTCACTGTCGATCGCTCTGTAGTGCGGCAACACGTATTTGCGTGACTGCCGAGGCACATGAACCGAAACGACGCTTACACCTAGAGGGGCAGGCATCACAGCGAACCGCACAGGCAGTTAGCGGCGGCCCACGCGCTATACGGACGCAGAGGCTACGTGATGCGGGCAGAATTCCTCGGCCAGAAGGCCGCGCATCACGTGCGTCATGGCACCGCCACGTAGACCGGAGGAGCGAAGGAGTTGCCCAATCCAGGCGGCCGTGATTGCCGCAATCAAGGAAGCCTGGATGAATGCCGACATGTGAGAGCACGCATACGCGCGTCCCGCACTACATTTCCTCAAGGCCCGTCTAGGCAGCGCTCCTATGCTGTTTGGGCTAGAGCTACTGTATAAGTACCTAGAGGTGCGCGTAGGTCTACCGAGTTGCCGCAGAAAGCTTACAAATTATGAGGGAAAGCCGCAACTCTTAGATGCAGGAGGCTGAATTGGTGCAAATGGTTAGCGCGAGTGCAGGCTCAATCCGGTTGTTTCTGGCTGCCAAACTTCTTTTATTTCAGGTAGATTGTTGTTGCATTCAATGTCACAGCTTGCTAGTGATGCGTCGGCTGCATCAACGCCTTCCTCAATAAGCTACAAGCAAAACTGGAGGGGACACTTAAGCCCCGCCTAGAGGGTATGACGCGATAGCGTAATGGGTTAATTCCCATATACGCAGAAGGTCATCCTCTTCTTTACATTCATAGATCCCTGGGAGTCCTCATACCCCTCCTGACGCAGTGGTGCAGCATTTAAGGGATGCGCCACAGCCCTACAATGGCAGGTGCTACCAGCGGTGGGCCTTATGCGGATCAGGTCGACCTTCCCGAGCGACCAATCATTAATTAAACTGCCCCTTGCCACTGTGGGTAGTTTGCTTACTATCCGGTGAGCAGGTTTTGATGACATTGCAACGTCACGTGACCTAGGTGGCCTACCTGCCTCCTAGGTTGCTCTCTGGGGAGCACCTGCCAGAGCCATGCCCGTGATTTTTCCCTCACAACACCGACGCCGACCACGCCGACACTGGGTTTTCTGGAGTGCAGTGACTTCAAGGCTATCCCGTTAATAAACATTTCACAGCAACCGCTGCTACTGGGTGTGCGGCAACGAGATGCCATGGATTCACGCTTTATCAAGAGTACACAACGTATGAACGGGCCCATGCACACTGGCAAGTCATTTTACTCTAGCGATGGAATTTTTTTTTACCGTCTCAATTCAGACACCCTTGCACGTTAAATAGGAGAAAGCTGTAGGGCAGGTAAAGTAAACTGATTTTGTAAAGCGTTGAATTTCAGATGTTTTGAACACTAAAAGAAAAACGCCATGCATGGGGACATTTTCCCATCCAGAAATTCTGGACAAACGCATTTTTTCAAAGAGAAGTTGCTTATGAGCGGAGTTTTTCCTCATATCTTAAGACTGCACCTTAACAATCAATATATCCGCAGATACTTCTTCGGGACCCCTATATATACTTTTCCACTATTTATGGTCAAAAAGACACCCCACTCGTTTTTCATTCAATAATTATAACTACTTTTCCTCGTTTTTTAACGTTCCAGTCTTCACGTTCTCTCTGTTCGGTGGTCTCTGAAGCTACTTGTACATGCCTCTCGACTGCAAGTTCCTCTGGCGACTTCATCAATCGCCCCTTCTCACCCAATCGTCTTCTCGTTCCTCGCTCTTCAGCTGTTTCCGTATCTAGTTTATCTAGGTTATACTGCCTTCGCCGCTCTGCTTTGGCATCTCTCCTAGAGCTCTATATCCATTGGATCGGTTGAATCAGGTTGCGCTCTCTTCTTTTGCGCTGCTGTTCAGCTCACCGTGGACGTCGTTCGGTTTTGTAATCTGTCGAATGACAGGCTTTGTCCATGACGTACAGTTTGCTACGCTACACATTCCTCTGGCGACTTGATCTTTCACCTGCCTCTTCTTTCTGGCATCCGCATGTGCACAAAACCGCGCTTCTCGCTCTTCATCTTCGCACCCTTTCTCCACTCGGTTGCAGCAAGCGCTACGTCCTCCTCCCATTGGCTGCAGCTTGCGCGAAGCTATATAAAGCTTACACGAGCTTACCCGGGTTACTCCGTGGCTTCACTCTCAGACAGGATGGCTTTTTTGCGAGCAATGCATCTTGTGCTAGTGCACAAAACATGCCTCAAACTGCAAATATTTTTTTTTATCAGAAAGAATAAATGCAGCTCTATGAACAGCAATGACAGGACCACTGTAGTTACGAAGTTGTGTTCACCGTGACCGTGCAGGCGGGCGGTCCAGCCGTGATGTTACAGACGCCCTGTACGGGCTTCACGATCGACTCAAAGTGTTCATGTGGTTGTCACAGAGATTGAATAATATTGACAAATAGGAGACCATCTTTCGGTTAGCGTGCATTGGGCTGCAACACAAGACACATCTATAGATGCACACATGTAGCGCCCCAACGGAAGCGGAGGTGAAATCGCATGGGCCTATTCGGCGGGACATCGCAAACTGGCAAATCTACCTCACTCCCTGACCAATTTCAGTGGTGGAATATGCACTGAGAGATTTGTGGGTACTGCTGGGATATAGTGGGTTTACTACGACGTCAGCTTCAACTGACAATCGCGTGAATTTTTCATACTTACAACTGTAAACAACACGAATAACGTTTACGCGCCATCACTCAGAAATCGTCTTTATTTCAGCGGCCTCACCTACACTGTGGCCGAGAGTGTACTAAGCAGTTCTGTCGACATCAGCAAAACGTGTAAAGCCACTTACTTTCCGTTTCTTTCTAAGATTTTAAGTGCCGTCCGGCTGAAGACCCTTGAACAGGTCATGTGCTATTATTGTTAGTCGACATTAACGATTACGCAAGTAATCTATTTTCTACTCTTCGTGTGTTCGCTGACAACGGCGCCATGTACCATTGACTTAAAACAGGGACTCCCACCATCTGGAATATGACTTAAAACTTAGAGAAAATTGGCGCGCTAACTGGCTAATGCACTTAAACGTTAATAAAACAACTCTAATCTTATTTCCTCGTCGTCAGTCACGTCCTACACCAAACTACAGTATATGTGGCGCCGCAGTATCACACCATCTACTAAAATATCTAAGAATCAGCCTAACACACCATCTCTCTTGTCGCACCACCGACAAGAACGTAACCAAAACAACTAACTGCGTCTTTGATTATGTAAAAAAAACCTCCGACTTGCACCACCTTCTGTTAAACTGTCCGCCTATTTAACTCTAGTCCTTCCTAAACTGGAATATCCATGCTCTATTAAGGACCCCCGACAAACAACCCTTGCCAAACCGCTTGAGTCCGTAAAAATCCGTGTGGTTGAATTACTATATTCTTAATATTCATATCATACAAGCGTTACTGCATTGAACATACCCCCCCCCCCCCCCCCCACTTCCGCCTCAAGTCTGGAATCCCCTGAGAAAATAACCAGAATTTGCCTTTTCTCCAAGTTCTATTATTCCTCACTGAGTCAATCTGTTATCCCTGCACACTGCCTTTCACTTCGCATGGGCAATCCGAGAGTCGTTCATCCACCTCGAGCATCCACTTCTGCACAACTGAAATCATTATTCATCCTTACTGCAAGAAAATGGAACAGCGTGTCCGCGGAAGCCGTTAGCCATGCTGCCCGTGAGCGCTTCAAGTTATTCATCATAGAAATAATGAAATTACGTATTAAACCGCTCCTCATGTAATGGCCTGAGCGGGTGCTTTGAAGTACTAACAAACAAACAAAATACACGACTCTATATCAAAATATTGTTCACTTAACTCTCCTTTCAACTATAACGGCCGGGGCAAGGTGACGTCCTGAACTGCCGGTGCCATACACATAAGGTGACAGCGTGTGCGTCGCACGTTTTTTTTTTTTTGCATAGTACATGCACTCAGTTAATGTAGCCTGAATCTTGTTATATCCCCACTATTTTATGAGTAAAGTCTGAAGACAGAGACCTCATCCGGGAAATGATCACGGATCGCAGCCCACTGCTCCAGCTAAGCTTTCTCATTATTTCACCTTAGGCATCTTGCTCCTCTTGAAACTGGCAACGGCGAAGAATGTTATACACCCCGTGAAGTAGCACACAGCGTGGTAGAATGGATAGAAGTAGTAGTAGAAATGAGTCTTCAGAAAAGATCTGCAAGAAAGAAGAATATTAAAGCATCCGACATCTGCACCAACGAGCGCAGCTGCACACTTTAGAAAGTCCGCTCTATTGATTACTCATCTTGCACAAAGACCTTTGCATCATTTTCGCAACAACACTGCAACATTCACAAAAAAGAAACCCTGTTGACTGCATGATATCTACTCTGGTTGAAAAGAAATATTGAGTGACAAATGCGCAATCGTCGCCTAGGTATGTACGTACATATTGAACACAAGAACAGTTGTATACTTCCTGTTCGTTTCTTCGTATAACATGGTTGCGCTAAAGGATGATTACGAACTAAATAGCTCATTACAGAAAGACACTCAACGGAGGATAATGTTTGCAGCTAATAAACTGAACCGGTAACACATAGATTTATTTTCAATCTGTTCTACTAAATCGCCACCATTTGCAGCGCCGACAGGCAGATCTTGGAGAAAAGGGCGAGCGGCGGTGTTTTTTCCAACAACAAAGAGCGGGGAAAAATATAGTGTAAATCGACTTGATGGCACCCGCAATACTGGGGCGCCAGCAAGGCTAAAGTTTCCATGTAACGCATACTGCTTGACTAATATATTCGCCGAAATCAACTCATCCCTGCATTGGAAGCACTCCACGAATATGCCAGACATCGAGCTCTCCATGATAGAAAATGGGCATGGCAATTTTTGTGGGCTTATTCACGTTGGTGGTAATCAGCGAGAAACGTAAGCATTTTATTCCATGGTAAGAAATAGCAGATGTATAAAGAAAAATTTTTCGCAAAAGTGTTGAATCTAGCTTTAATAGACCGTTATTCTTTGTGCCTGCGTGGATGACCTTCTCTTAGAGGACACAGGAAAACGCTAGTGATTTATTGCTCTTAACCAAAAATACTTCTCTGCCTCTTTCTGGGTATGTTAACGTTAGTAGGACAACAAAAAAACATTAATGGCGGAGAATATTTAATTTTAAAATGAACTCGTGGCATGCAGACCGCGGACTGCTTGCTGTTGCTTTGAAGTGAATGGCGGTGTAGCATAGCCCCTGAGCTCCGCGTAATGAAAACGGTGTTGACGTATGCAGTTTACTTCAGAAATCCGCCGGTGGTGGCCACACGTGTATTTCTTCTTGTTTTTTTTCTGAGGTCTGTTTGCGGTGAGAGTGGTCTCTTTATCGCTGTAATGCCGTAATCTGCCGATAGGAGGCTACCTTCGATAATCTCTCAGTGCCCCCAAGTTAACAGCCACGTTGTCAAGAAGTCCGAAGCGATGTCATATGCGAAGATGCATAAAAGCTTGCATTTGGGTGGTTAGTGTGCGTGTTTTCTTTCACGGCATGCCCCGTCTAAGCGAAGAACCATAATGTTATACGCTCAAAAAACTAGCTTTCCATGAGTCGGTGGCAAAAAGGAGAGCGACCTGAATAGGAATCCATACCCGAAAATCCGTCCACATATCTTTAGTAACCCACGGCTGCGTTGCCGAACACGACCCGAGTTAAACCAGAGGTCGGCGCCATACGCCCACCGCGCTTAAAATAGTTTCCTTTCTGGCCTCCTATCGAGTGTGACAGTGCGTAGATTTATCTTCGGCTAAGCTCGTTGTACCCGTATGCGCTGCGAAACAAAGAAAAACGGGTATACGCGTAGGCGCTGACGCAAGTAGAATGCATCTTGTGGACTTCACGAGTTTTAATCGAATGGTGGCAAAATTTTTAAACGCAACTTCCTCAGAAATAAGTATTTTTTTTTTTTTGGTTGCTGGAGAATCAACTGCATAGCCAGAGAATCAATTTTTACTCAGAACAATTAATGGAGTCGTCCTCAGTGTCCCTTTAAAATTTCGGGACACAGAGCAGTGACATAGAAGCATTTGCTTCAGCCATTGCTCGTTGACTATGCTTGAATTATGCAGTGGCGTGCACTCATTTATTTGTATATTATTAAGAACTCTTTTCAAACTCTTTTGTCCCATATTTGGCCAGAGATGCTGCAGTTTACCACGTCACTTTTGTTCTGCCAATGCAGTCAAGCAACATGGTTACTGGCAGATACCATTGAGGACCACTTGGGATCTGTATTTTTGATTCCCTGATCAATTTATGTGACTAGCCATTCTGCACGAGCATTTCTGAAATACTGCTATCCATTCAGTATGCCTACAGATATGTTTGTGTCACCTTTCACACCAAAAGCAGAACTTTGAGCTTTCAATCCAACACACTGCATGTCATTTTACCAGACAAAACATCACCGCATAAAATGCAACATCAGCAACTACTTCCATCGACATCACCGTGTTGTTGCATCATGGCATTGTAAAGGACATTCCACCCAACTAAAAGTGATTCACCAAAAAGCAATCCTTTTAGAATGCGGACCCAGGGGGATTGTCATGGCCAAGATCCACAGGCTGCCCTCTGCTTGTAAGACACAGCGTATCACATCCTTTGCTCATGCTAAGCCTTTGCAAGGCAATAAATATGTATCCTTGGTGCACACACACCACTGTTCATGAACCGCTCACTGCACACAGCAAAGATATGTTGCACAACACAGCTGCAAGACTGTACAGTTCCTCAATGTTTGGCAGCCAGTTCCGCAGTTTCCTGTTGTCCCTAAAGGGTAACTGATCACTTTAAGACACTGGTGAATTTTAAGGGCTTGAAAAATTTTCGAATGCATTATGGCGCCCGTCCCTGGGTTTCGCGTTGCCATCATCAGCGTTGGTTGTGCGGTCAACCTGGGTCGCATAAGCCTACGGGTGGCTCTGTTTGGAACCGCTGCCTGCCAGTGCAGGGGTGCATCACATGACCACTATTGCTGAATTTCATGTTACACAGTCGTAACCGTCCTGTGAGTTCATGCATGCAAAATTTTTGCATCAGCTTTCCATGTAAGGCGCAAAATTTTTATATGATGAAGTGCGTAGCCAATAACAAAGCCAGATTCATTCTATCAAAGTTTAAACAAACTAAATGCCTGTCTGTGCAATGCATAGAAATTTCACAGCTGTGGACACATTCTCTGCTGCAGTAAGCTATAATGTGCAGCAGCACTCATTCTCGGGTGCTGTGGACGGCACAGATACCATTCCACTATTGCACTACTTTAGGCATCTAATCCGAGTGTAGTTAGGAGGTCATCGATGAGCTTCAACTTCACATTGGCATCTAGAATCTCTGCTGTGCTTCGTGCATTGGCACTGATATAGTAGCGGATGTCGTCTATTACGGTGATGGAATCGGTCTCTTGCCTGAGTTTCACCTCTTTCGCATCCTCTCGGATCGCCTCATGGAATTCTGGAAGTTCAATGACCTGAAATGGAAAAAAATATTGGTCTGTCTCAATGCCGAAGGCAAGTGCAAAATATAATCAAATGCACTTCTCTGGACAGGTTCGTGCTTTAAGCCATTTGACATTACATAAAGAAGCTTTTCTGAGGGAATACAGTAGTTATTTATTGGTAACATGCGAAGGGATGTCTTGCAACTACATCCTGTGTTACAGCGTACAACTACATGTAGTAAGTACATGTGTACTTCTTTATGATACAGCTTTTAACATCTCCAGTTTTCACTTTTACAACATGGGCCGCTGGTTCCACCATGTCTATTAACTACTGTCTAGTGCTGCTTCTGAGACAAAGTGTCTTTGAATTTTAAATTTACTGCTTGAAGCCTGCGGACTACTGCCTTTTAAGTGTTTCCAGTAACAAAAGAGTTTGCAGTGTTGAAGCCATAAAGAAACAAGCAGCACCAGTTGGAAGGAGCATTTATGTTTCCTTATTCACCTCGGCCAAGTGCTTTGCCATGAACTCTATGCACTGGTTCTCCAACCGTGGCAGGCGGAACAGCCGCGATGCCCGCAATGTTCCGCAGATGCTCTCAACATCAAGCAAGCGTGCTATCTGCGCCCCGCACTGCCGCTTCAAGTCTGGCAGCAGGTACACATCAGCAGCACACAGGACGTCCCAGACATTGGTTGCATTCACCTGCCAAGATAAAATTACAATAACATGCACTTGGTGAAAGATTTGGGAAAACCATTAGTAACTGTCTTGACGAGGTCTGCACCATTTCCACAAGACAACATGCAGGTGCAACCTGGACACAACTGTACACACACCCAGGGACAAAATTCAGAAGCACAGGCACGGTGAGAAGTGAATATCATTGATCCCAAGGTACACAGCTCAAAACTAATACTATGCAGAACCTTAACTAGTATGTGTAAACAGTACAGAGTGCCAATGAGTTTGAGGCAGTGCAAAAATTTGATCATTTTTGTTTTTTGCAGTGCTTGCAAAGCAAATACCTTTGTCCCCGAATTCATGCAATGTTCCTTCTCCATAAGCAAGGTGTCCCAATTGTTTCCAGGGATATACGCAAACACAAGGCTTTGTGCTAATGTCTTTGACAGTGTGTCAAGAGATGCAGCTAATGCTAACCATCGGGGTTTATCTGTGCTTAATTATGTAATTAATAAAACAAGTCAGCCAACTTTACTTTATTGATTTAGTAGCCAAGGTCCCAATCAAAATATTGCCACAAACTTTGAGAAAAATCTAAAAGATGAGTTTCCAAAAAGCCAGATTTCACAATTTTTGCACGCCCTCTCCAAAAAAAGAGCAGCTCGCATAGATGAAGGCACACCACAACTGTAGTGGTCTCAAAAATGTGTAAACCAAACACTGGCTAATGACAATGCTTATTGTGAAATTATCTTTTCTTTGTCGCACCTTCAAAATATTTGGGCTTGTGGGGCTGAGCTGAGGGGGTGCCACAAATTGTGAGGGAATCCAATAATAATAAAAAAAAGCTCACCGAAAAGACAAGTCAATTGTGGACTGAAGCCAATTCAAACCCAAAATATAAAATATCCCGGCTGCACACAAAGCGCTTACCCTGTCATCTGAGTTACTGTAAACATGTCGCAGCACGCAGCCAAAGATGTTAGGCGTGACTTGCTGCAATTCGATGACTGGCAGCTGCTGCTGGTCACTGCCTAGCCGACTGGCCTCTGTGAAGTGGTCCTCAATGAGGGCACGGAAGTACTCACTCCGGTTGCACAAAAACACCTGAAATTACACCAGGGTTGTACTCTAATGGGACGGCACTTCTGTCTTTGTGCGATACAGTAGCAGGTGTGCCATTTTTGGTGCAGAAAAACTGAACTTTTTCCGGCAGAAACCCCAAAAGCAATCTATATTTCTCGTAGTTGTGAGAGTTAGGCTCAGAGAAATGCCAGGCTTTCCAGGTTTGTAACGTTATAGCGGCGGCACTTGGCTAAGTGCAAAAAGTCTAGCTTTGCTGAGCTTGTTGCCAGTTAGCAGAGCAGGCTCAATGAGCTATGTTTGCATTTATTTCTCAGCATCTACCAGCAAGATTGGCACACAGGATGTAAAAACATGCCATCACCTGTCCAGCTGATTGCAAGGTATGATAGTGAATCTCGGAATTTCCAAATGCTTTCAGAATTGACTGACCATTAAAAAAATTTGTTGCACGTCCCGAATCAGTACAAAGAAATTGAATTACAATTTTTCAGACAGTGAGGCAAGACACAGCAAGATGCTCTGAGACTCCCTGCAAAAAGTGTGACAAGTGAAGGTATGGCATGCCCTTGTTTTACGCATCGCATTCCTGACACAAATGTCGAAGAATGGAACTGCACATTCAGTGCACTAGGCCTGCCTTACTGAAGGGCCGCAAGCGGGGGGAGCCCAGCACCCTTTAGCACTACGTTGGATGTACCTCAAGTATTGAACCATCTTATGTCATGTTTTCAATTCTGTGTCCGCAACGTTTTCTATCTCACATCAATATCACTACTGTGCTAGAAGCCATGCTACAGGAGTGCGCTTGCTATAAGATACAGTTACTCTCAATATTAAGCCAATCATATCCCCTTCAGGAACCAATTTAATCTGCTGAAAGGAAAATTCTTCTTTTGCATAAATAATGATCAGTATACTAAGCAGAAGTGATGTGCAAAAAATGCAAAAATTCATATTTAAGCATATTTTATACGTGTCCACATTTGTGGACACGCTGCCTTAAACCTGATACATGATCGTAAAAACTGCTACATTTACTTGCCTTCTTTAACTGGTCGTTAGACACGAATAAATGTTTAGATGTGAGAATATGCGCTTCAGGGTATTATTCTGTTGGTCGTGAATTATAGAACAGATAAAAACAGCCATTCTGTGACGACAGGCAGAGGAAAATTTGGCACTTCATGCACCGAACGTGGCTTTAGATGTGCAGCCTTCATGTCGGCACCGCTGTGTAATTAACGTGTTCAGAAGGTGGGGCCAATGGTTGCTTCCATCATAAGTAATGCTTCAAGTCCACATGCATCAAAGGGGTCTCGAGTGATCCGAGCACAGGTGGAAAGGGAGAAAGAGATAGCATCTTGCGGCCTGTTTTCCACATGGTTTTTGCAAAAATGAAAAATCATTTTTAAAGGTCATTGTTTGCTCAATTTATGTCAGAGACCTGAAACAAACTGTCCCCTCGCTCTACCAATGTGCTGATTGTTGTTTTGTAGCCTTGGAGCTGAGCGGCCAGCTCTGAACTAATCATGGTGTGAGGGCACGGGTTCTCCTTTTTCATCCCTTCTTGTGTAGTGCTGCCACTTTGTATTTTTCGCCGTGTCAAGTTTCATACAAAATGAAACGATTCTTGCTAAAGACTGCAGTGAAAATTTCAAAGCGATACTGAAAAAATGTTCTGGCCGTCACTGAAAATTGTTGCTTCCTTCGGATTCATGTGTTCTACTATCAAGCACAGGTGGCCTCGGACCCCTTTTTGAATACTAGCAAGGGGCCTAAGACCCTCCTAGACCTCCGTGACTATAAGCATTGGTCATAGCGCGCTGTGTTTGTTGGCAGTGGCTCAGTTAACTGGCGGTTATTTGCGACGACCTGCGGATGTTCATTGCTCGGTCGGCAGCACTTTGGAGGCGCTTCTCCATAGGCTATTTTCATGAAAAACGCTTCTGCGCTGGAGTCATACAACGTTCTCTTTGTAAAAGCATGGTTTCAATGGCCGTAAACAGTAAGCCTATTTCGTGCCATACGTGCACAAAAAAACAGCGCGTTGTGGGGAGAAAACGCCACTGATATTTTCTGCATTAAGGCGCCATGTCCACATTTGTGGACACGCCACTTCGAACATCTACCGCAGCATTTTTTCATCGTCTATGAGGATGAAAATTGGTGTGCCGTTTCTACATTAACCTATCGACACATTCTGAGCCCTAAATTGCATCATTCGCGATCATTTGTTATGATAGAATGCAAAAAGTACAAGGTATTTACTCGTCCTTCCGACAAATGATGTGAGACACATATTTTCTTTTTTTACAAACATATTTCGCTGTAGCTACAAGAGATGGCACCACAAACTTGACAGGGAGGGTAAAAATCGTAAGAGCGCGTTATTCAAAGAAGGAAATTAGCCTTGCGTTAGGTCGCGTCCACATATGTGGACGCAGCGCCCAAAGGGGATATGATTGTGTTTGCATGATGCACAGGACAACATAACTTAACTGCTTCAACTAATTAGGGAATTTTAACTAACTGCTTGCAGAAATTAAGAGACACATCTAGCAAGCGCATACACTGATATCTCCAAACTAAATACTTAACTCTCTTCCTTCTCAGCTCTCCATGCTCACTGCTCCCACAAAAACCAAACAGATTACAGAACAACCCTATATCTGACTCAATGACTCAAAGTACCATAAGCGGGGCATTACCTAGCCAGTGGCTCTACAACCAGTGCCCCCAAGCTTAAGGTGCGTTTCTATCATGACGCGGAGATGTACTTCAAAGGTATGCAGCAGGTATGTCTTACCTTGTGGCAAAGAAAGTGTGTACCATCCACGTTAATGCAGATGTCTGCATGGTTATGTTCCTCAGCAGGGAATGCAGCACCGCCAGCAGTGACCTGAGGCATGTAAACATCATTGCTCGTACCTCTACGCAACAAGTAATTCAGACTGGCACAAGCAGATTACTACAAACAGGTTAATTTAAATATATAAAAGTAGGATAATTTTTGACTGAATCTGCTGTGCAACTAACAGCCACATTTTTTTAACAGGTCCCTCAGTCAGGCAATGGTCACCATTGACAAATTATTAAACTTAGAATAAAAATAAAGGTTTTCATTAACACAAAACTAACTACACTGTCATCATGCAAAAAATGAGCAAATGCTATACATCTTGTTGTCAATGGTCTGAAAAGCCTTACCACAGCTCCTGGTTTAACTACATTGCATATATTTTCACCATCTTACCTGAATAACATTTTGACATAAATACAATGACAGGTTTGCTTCTAAGCTCATTGGCAGAAAAAAATTACCTGCTGAAAATGCACAACAAACCCATAATGACACCGACCAAAAAAAAGATAAAAATGGTGAAGTAACAATTGATGATGAAAGCCTGGAACTTAATACACATACATGATAAGACCTAAAAAATTTTGAGAAGTCCAAGTCATTTTATCTCTCGCATTTGGCCTTGTCAAATTTCTTTCTACGGCTGGTTTGATGTCACAATTACTTTTCTTTGTAATGCAGTGGTGCCAAAGACTTGCTAATGCTACTGAGCAAAGAGCGAGGACAAGATGTGTGTGAACTTTTAAAGGCCTTCGCCATTAGCAACAGCAATAATACTTGTATATGTACCCGAGGGAACTGAATGAAGTAACAGTATTAAAATTCCTGCAGGGATACAACTAAACCCTGCAATAATTTTTACTCTGTCTTTTTGACTTTCACTTTATTTCGCTCCTTAACCTGCAAGGGAAGGCCTGGACTAATGGTACTTAGAAGGCCCAACAAAGGCCTCCACCACCCTTGGTAAAGTGCAGCAACAGTAATGTATTGACCATTAATTAATAACAGAGAAAATAAAAATTCAAAGCAAAAATCACCTATATTCACTGGGTAATATTAATGTTTGAGGGCCGCTAGAGCAAGGGTGATTCTTGCACTTCTATAATATTCAACAAAAGACTTTTCCTACAGCTTGTTCTTGGCGCATGATGGCCTCAGTTGCCTATGTGCCATAAACCACAACACAACACACACAAAAATCACTTCCTGCTGCACTCATTACTCATGAACGTATACTAGAACATATTCAAATCAACAAGTAAGATTTGTGAAAATTTCACCAAAAGGCCTCATAATAAAAAAAAACCAGCAAACCATTGGCAAAGAGAAACTGTCATCAGCTCAAGCCAGCTCAGACTTATCACGCCCCGCTGAGCTAGCTGTTTCCAGTGGTTGTGTTTCACTGCTGCTTTTTCACTACCCAGTTTTGCATAGCCTGTATATGCACCATAAAAGCCAAGTGAGTGAATGGGCACATGGATGAATGAACAAGTAGAGAGCACAAGTGACCTTACAAAAATTAATAAAAAAAGAAACAGAAAAATAACAAATCAGCCCAGCAGCTTACCCCTGATGCAAGCTCAACGGGCAATGTGGAGAAGTCCCTCTGAAGCTGCTCCCGGTAATGTGTGGGCTCAAGAAGGATGGTCTCACTCTCTGCGCTGACACCACTTCTCTGGCTTCCTGCATGGAAAAAAGAACTTACTTACTACCCAAACAGCACAGGTAATCAGTCCAATATTGGAAATGGATGGTTTCACTCTGCTACTTTGTAGGGCCGGACTTGGCCAATATGGTTCCAATATTGGGCCGATTACCTCTGCTGCTTCGGTAAGTACACTGAGAGTTGTTGCGCAAGGAAAGTGAGCAACTCTAAGCTCCAACACCAAGCCCTAATGCAGAAACACGTCTTCCTTGTGCCATGACTGCATGGTGCTAACTGTGAAAGGGTGAGCACAGTGCTGTGATTCCGCAGTCACTAGTTCATGGACTTATACGTACATCGCGCCAATGCACAAGCCATCACACAGTAATGTGAAATCTATGATGTTCCGAGCAATGCTTCATGAACATACTGTTCAATGCTGTATGTACCAATCAAACCATAAAATTTTCGATATCCCTACTACTCCCAGCAATCTAGGTGAGGTTAGGAAAGCTTAAATCCTCACCTGTTATCGTACAGTTATCAAGAAACATAATCTAAAAACCTCAATGCTTTTGCACCACAACAGTGTGATTGGTGAAATGCACTCAATGCACCACCACTGTGAGTACTTGGCCCATACCGTACGACTCTGTCTTTATTGCAGATTTCAGTCTGCATCTTTACTGAAAAATAATGCTATCGTATAACTGGGCCAGGTCACTGAGCCTAAGATTTCTGCAAATGTCAAGCCCTCTTTTATATGTTCAACTTTAGTTTCAATCAAACTCTCTTTTATACAAAAAAAAATCTGAGGGACACCAGTAGTTCACCTAAATGAAACAACAAGGCTTCACCATGAAGCGTCAGCTGATGGGCCCTATCAGGACCATGCTGACTTATAAAGCCCAATTTTTACAGAAAAGAGAGACACTGAGAGGCACTCTTTACCATGGTGAAGGCTTTACCTTGTCTATGCACCTGACATGCCACTCTAGATGACAGCAATGAAAGAAGTGCCATACACATGCATGCTTGCATGCACACTTGCATGCACACAATCAATGCACAGTCAAAGGTGTTCACATAGGTTAGATTAGGTCTGTGTTCTGAAGCGCACCCCCAAAGCCAAATAATGTCATGCACAGGAAGGCATGCATGCTGTACAGTCCCAGCACAATCTAGAGGAATGCTTGTGATGACACAGAGCAACTCCATGTGAAAATACCATTGTACTTCACACATGAAAGGCACAACAGAGTCCTCAAATGGTCATTTCTAAACAAAGTAGTGGTTAGCACAAGCTATACTCGCTGAACACACTGAAGGAAGGTGCCAACGTGCTTGTCGGGGGCACAAGACATGTGAAAGTCACAGCTGGAGTCATCAGCCATAGTTAAGTCCTACTTCATCCTGCAGGCCTTCACAAAAGGCTGCCCCATGGATGTATGGTTCCCTCAGTGGTAGCTAAAATACAGCACAACTATTAAATGTGAAGATCAATGAAAAATTAATAGACGATCAAAGCGATTAATGCGACAGAGTATGCGTCGAGCAGCATCGACAATCTCATAGTGTGAAGCATCCATGCGCCCATTTTGCTGTCATTTATGTGTTCAGCTAACCTATCTGGCTTCAGAGGCAACGACATGTCCAAACATTCCAAATCACAGCCGTGCTTGAGCGCATGCGCACTCACTCACCCTGATTCAGCACTTCTGCTAAAGCTTCCTTGACATCCGCAATGAGAGAAATGAGCTGGCATCGTGATGCAAGCTCGAGAAAACTCTCAAAATGCTTGGCTTGCATCTCAAGTCGGCCTGCAAGTAATGCAACAACGTATCAGTGCTTACTTAGATACGAGCTCTGGAAACAGCTTTGAATCTGTCAGCAAGAAATGTGCTATAGTGACAAGCAACTGAATAGCAGGGGCTGTGCGCTCAAGTGCACACCCTTTGGCAACACCTCTGCTCTCGCATTACATGATGGTTTTCGATAAGAAGGGAACTCCATTGAAGTAGCCACATTTCTGAAGCTGCCTCCCACTGAACATTAAGCCCACCAGGCCATGTTAAACTTAATTTGTGCACCAAAAGCACAGACCTTTGGGCGAGTTGGTGCATTGCAATCATGTACAAGCGCAAAAAACAAGGACCAGTTGTCCAGTCCTTCTTTGTCCTTGTTTTTTGCGCTTGTACATGATTGCGCAACAAAAGCTGCTTTTGAGCACTTTCATAGGTGCACTAGTCTTTCTGTATTGCAACCAGACCATTTCACTCGGGAGGATGACATGGAAGGGAGGTGATCATAGCTTGGAGCAACAAACACTTCTCTCTGAACACGCTACCGCAGCCACAGTGACAGCTTACGAAGCTATGTTGTATGAAACTGCTTTGCTCCCCTTAGTGGCTTGACAGTGCACTCAAGTATTGCACAATGCTGATGTTCAAGAGAAGCGCATCAGCTCATTAATTTCTATTCTGCATCCAGCTGCATTGTTCAAGCAGTAGCCGTGTGCAGAAAGCTGCAGTGGTCCCAACAGCAATGGCTTCTTGCTATAACCACGGACTTGCCCACATTCCCCATCAGCTCACAACTACTGGCCTGGCTCTACTGCCCTAATAATGACTGAGATAATGATGTTTCAAATGCATACACACAAGAAAATCCTTTTGTGAGCCTGGCTCCCGTGCAGAAAATAGCATAGCGCCTTGCCTTAGTGAAATGCGACCGCTACTCCTTGCATGCTGAGAAAAACTGCATAGCAGTTAATTTAGGCATTTACCCTGACTTCATAACAAGAGGAAAGGCAAGAAGGCAAAATTTTCCTTTTCAGACTAGATAAAATATCAACAAAAGTAAATTATAATAATAAAAACAAACAAGAAAGAGTCGCACACTAAGCCAGCAAAGTCCCTCATAGACTACAATTTACTAATTAGTGGGCAAACTTGCAAGTATTCAACAAAATCATTTTAAAAGGAAGCATTCTAACAGCTTGTGGATAACTGCTTCATGCTTATTGAAAACTATCACTTAATATACCCACCTGTGTACAGATACTGAGTGATGATCCTGAACACAGCACCATCAACCTGAAGAGAACAAAAGAGTGCGCTAGGTACCAGTTGCATGCCAGTGGCATCTAGTAGCTAGGAAGGTAACTGTGTCTACCCATGAGCTGCATCTTTTATAGCATTTTTTATTACATTTTTAGCAAACACACACAATTTAAAGCACACTGAGCTACTCATTTTTCTATCGTTTTCCACAGTGAAGCACACTGATAAAAGCCTGTAATCCATCTTCAGCAAGAGTTTAGAACTCTTCGCCCTGCTCTGTGACCTATGTTTAGGGCAACAAAAATAAAAAGCATGGCTTGCATTCCTTGCCACCAGATGTTACTAGTGCATGACACTATCAGAACAAATGGTTCATTTTAAAGCATAAACTTCCCGATTCTGTACTATGAGGAAAAGCTGCTTTCCTGCACACTAACAGAACAAACAAAAAGAACATTCAATAAAAAGATTACAAGCAACACATGCTTGAGAAGTGCACACATCACAGAATTCAGCCAACATGCCCAAAGTACTTTAGATTAAGCAATACATCAAACCGAAAGAATGATTATCATCGGGCTTCAAAATGTTTTCTCCTCACAAAATGCAAAGAACATGTTTCAGTGCTACTGTTCAGGTAAATAAATTGTCAGCAATATAACGTAGTGCTAAAAGGACCCTGAAATGATCTTGATGATCATATTCTAGCGCAACAAATCTGTAGCATTTTTTTTTGTGAGTATTCGAGTCAAATTTAAAAGCTCTGCATATACCTACAATTTACAATTAATTTTTTTAAAGTCTCAGCTCGCAGCCGATTAGGGCGACATCCCACCATGTGTTCTTAGCCACAGTTCTCCCGCCGACACAGAGCAGGGAATCTGAGCGAGCCTTCTCATTGGGTGTGCCCAAGTGGCGTGGGCAGAACGAGACACACTCCCGACCTGTTTTGTTTATTTATTCATTTTCGTGTGTGTGGAGCCTCGGCACGTACGGGTTGAAGCGGGAGAGGAGGAGCGTCATTTTTAATCGCAGGTATCTTTGGTTTTAACGAAGGTAGCTGTGATAAAGATGAAGTGTGGCAAGTGCGCTGCACGCACTCGCGCGCATGGGGGGAGAGAAGACGACGAAGTAGGAGAATACAGATCGGCTCGACCGTATGCTACGTGTACTGTTTCATTGCTAATTATCATTACAACGATACAACATATTTTGGCGACGAGGATGCTGTTTTGATTCGGGACCTTCACGTGGCCTGCTCACCATCCGTCATGAGCTTTTCTGGGCTTCAGCCACCACCACCCTTCCTGCCGACTCCTGGTCGTCCTGCCCTTCCATGGGAGCAATGGGAGCTGGCGTTCCGGAATTACATGCTGGCCTCTGGTGCCTCTACTCTGGGCGCGGACAGGCGGAAGGCCATCCTGCTGAATTGCCTCGGACTGGAAGGTCAGCGCATTTTTTATACATTGGCGCCGCCGTCGTCCCCTCCAGCGCCTACAGCTGCGGCTTCGCACTCCGGTGACGAGACGCCCCGCCTTGACGAATTTGATGCGGCGATATCCATCCTGTCGGAGCATTACAAATCGTCCGTGAATGTAATCGCCGCACGTCATCGCTTTCGCCGTCGAGTTCAGGCTCCAGGAGAGACAACCGATGAATACGTCGCTGTCCTTCGCAGTCTTGTCGCCGACTGCGGGTTTGGGACCATGGCGGACGATATGATCAGGGACCAGCTGGTGGAGAAGACCTCGAGTTGCCATCTGCGTGAGCGCCTACTCATGGAAGGCTCCTCCTTGACTCTGTCGCGCGCCATGCTCCTTGCTCGACAGTGTGAGCAAGCTTCTCGGGAAGCCAGGGAATTGGCTGAGGAGGACGCTCCAGTACATCGTGTGAGATGCGAGCGTGGATCGAGACAAACACCACCTCAGGCCCATTGCTGCAAGTGCCAAAGTCAACCATCACAACCTGCTGCTGCAATACCAGAGCGCATGTGCTACCGCTGCGGTTCTACAACTCACCTAGCGAACAACCCTGCATGCCGAGCCCGCAACCGCAAGTGTCGTCTGTGCGGCAAGGTGGGCCATTTCGACTCTCTCTACTAGTTGTCCGACCGTCCTGTTCAAGTTCAGCAAGTTGCAGATACTGCTGACACATCGTCGATGCCGGATGGCTCCAGCAGTGCATCTATTCTCAATGTTGAAAGTCAAAAAAACGGAATTTTCGCATCAGTCCTGATTGAAGGCAAGTTCATCCGCTTCCTGATTGACACCGGCTCATCTGTGTCAATTATTTCTGAAGATCTATACCACCGATTCTTCGCTAAATGTTTCCCGCTTAAATCAACTGCAGTTCAACTATTGGACTATTCTAAGTCTCGGATTATAGTCCAAGGGTGTTTTGTTGCCACAGCAAAGTTCCACGACCGTACCGCCTGCATCCTGTTGTACGTTGTCTCGGGAGGCACAACGCTGCTGGGCCTGGATTCCATTGCCGCTCTACAAATGAAGATCAAAGGTGCATCGTTGGAATGTCTTTCCATGACACCGGATACGCCTCTGTTACCTCCTGAGCTACGTCCACACTTCGAACATCTCTTCTCCAAGGAACTCGGAGTTGCTCGTGGCTACGTGCACAAAGTCAGAGTGCAGGATTCCGTTTCTCCTGTTGCTTGCAAGCTCCGACGGCTGCCGTTTGCCATTCGTCAGCAGGTGTCCGAGGAACTCCAGAAGCTTGAAGCTCAAGACATCATTGAACGGGTTTTCATTGAACGGGATTTCACCCATAGTCGTGGCTCGGAAAAAGATGGCTCCATCCGAATGTGCGTCGATTTGCGTGAGCCGAACAAGACTATTGTGGTCGACAGTTTTCCTTTGCCTCAAACGGAAGAACTTCTACATAGCTTGGCCGGGTCACAGCGTTTTTCGAAGTTGGACCTTGCCTCGGCTTACCATCAAGTACCACTTAGCCCTGAGAGTCGGGAATTGACCACATTCATTACCCATGATGGCCTCTTCCGCTTCAAACGAGTGTGTTTCGGCCTTGCTTCGGCGCCTTCGGCTTTTCAGAAGATGATGCACTTAATTTTAAAAGGGTGCAAAGGTGTCCTCTTCTACATCGACGACATCATAGTCCATGGCACCTCCCGACAGGAGCACCTGACCAACCTTCGTGCTGTTCTCGAGCGCCTGTCCCAAGCTGGACTCAAGCTCAACCACAAATGTGTCTTCGATGTTCCGAAGCTCACTTTCTTGGGGCATGTTGTCAGCGGTGAAGGACTGTTTCCGCTTTCTTCTGCCATCGAGGCGATTACGAAGGCTCCGACTCCATCTAACATCAGCGAGCTTCGCTCCCTCCTTGGACTTGCGGGTTTCTACTCCAAGTTTATCCCGCATTACTCCGACGTCGTTGAGCCTATGCGCGCCCTAATTCGAGGCAGCGACTCCGCCTTCACTTGGACTGCTGCTGCGGATTCAAGCTTCAAACTACTGAAGTCCATGTTGACGTCATGTGACGTGTTGCATTTTTTTGATCCTGCCCTTCCCGTGGTCTTAACGACTGACGCTTCCGGATATGGCCTTGGGGCAGTGCTTCAGCAAGACAACGGCCATTCCCTGCAAACTGTTGCGTTTGCCTCCCATACCTTGACACCCCAAGAAAGAAAGTACTCTGTTGGTGAACGTGAGGCCCTAGCTTGCGTTTGGGCGTGCGAACGGTGGCACGTGTATTTGTGGGGCCGGCCTTTTGTTCTACGCACCGACCACAGTGCACTTGTCATTTTGCTGTCGACGAAAGGAACGGGCCATCGGCCGTTGCGAATTTCACGTTGGTCGGCTCGCCTGTTGTGCTACAACTACACTGTAGAGTACCGCAAAGGCAATGACAACTCTGTTGTGGATGCTCTGTCTCGCCTTCCCTTACCGACCACATCGTGCAGTGAGCCCAGTGAGTTCGACGCCAGTGACGACGACTTCGTCTGCCTGCTATCGCCAGCCGTGACTCTACAAGAGCTTCAAGAGGCAACCATCAGCGACGCGGCAGTTGCTCAAGCCATTCAGTTTACATCGGCGACATGGCCGGACAAGAAATCCCTATCGGAGAACCTTAGGCCATACTATCTCCTGCGCTCGGAGCTGTCCGTCGTGCAAGGCGTCTTGTACCGAGGTGACAGGCTCGTCGTTCCCGAAAGTTTGCGACGACGCCTCATGGACATCGCGCACGAGTCACACCCCGGGATCAGCCGCACGAAAAGTCGACTGCGAGAGCTCTACTGGTGGCCGCGAATGGACGAGCACGTCGAAGAAATGGTACGGACATGCGTCGTGTGCCAGTCCTGTGACAAATCGGCTCGTCCGGTGGCAGCTCCTCTGCAACCTGTCGCCTTCCCAGAGAAACCTTGGGATAAGGTTGCCATTGATATCGTGGGGCCTTTCGACCAAGCTCCCAGTGGCTGCCGCTTCGCGATTACTCTCATGGATTATTACAGTAAGTGGCCAGAAGTTGTCTTCGCTGATGCCATCACAACTCAAACCGTTCAAGAATTCCTGCTTGGCCTCTTCGCTCGTGAGGGTTACCCTCAAGAGATTGTCTCTGACCACGGACCTCAATTTTCATCGATGGCCATGCAAACTTTCCTCCGCGAACGGGGGATACGCCATTGCTACTCTTCAGTGTACCATCCCCAAGCTAATGGACTCGTTGAACGATTCAATCGAGTGCTTAAGTCCTACATTCAGCTAGCTCTGTGCGAGCGACGCGACCTACGTACAGCGATTGTGGACTACCTCGGTGTCTACCGCTGTACGCCCCATGCCACGACAGGAATTGCACCAGCTGTCCTACTTCATGGCCGGTTGCCCCGCACAAGACTTAACGTCGTAGGACTGCCGGATCAGTCCTTCTCAATGGATCCGACAAAAGCGCTTAAGCTTTTGCGGCAGAGGCTTGACGAGAAACAAGCGCAATACAAGCTTTATGCGGACCAGCGGAGTGGCGCCCAGTGTCGTGACTTTCAGATTGGCCAGTACGTGCGTGTCCGCAAACCAAATGTGCGAGGCAAACTGTCAGCTCGGTTTTCGGAGCCTCGGAAGGTTGTGGAGCAGCGTGGACCTGCATCTTATCTGCTGGATGATGGGCGAGTGTGGCACTCGTCCAAGTTTTCTGCGGTTCGCCCAGAAGTAGTTCAGCAGCAACTGTCCTCCTCAGCTCCAGCGGCCTTTTTCGCTGATATTTCGCCGCCTATCGACGGCAACCGAATGCCGCCGCCCAGTCCACAGTCCGGAACCGTGGTCCAGGGTCCTTCTTCGGACGCGCCTTCAATCCATATGATGCCAGCCGTTCCGCCTGCTCCGGAATCGGCAGCCGCTCCTCAACCCTTGTGTAGTAAATCCGCAGCGGCAACTGCGGCTTCACCTCCTGCGCCGCCTCGCCGAAGTACTCGCAAAAAGAAGCGGCCCGCATGGTTCAAAGACTATGACATCCGCTAGACATTTAGTTTTTTTTAAGTGCGGCGGAAATGTGATAAAGATGAAGTGTGGCAAGTGCGCTGCACGCACTCGCGCGCATGGGGGGAGAGAAGACGACGAAGTAGGAGAATACAGATCGGCTCGACCGTATGCTACGTGTACTGTTTCATTGCTAATTATCATTACTACGATACAACAGTAGCTTAAAAATTTTTCTGTTGCGATGACGAATGATAAAATACCGACTGCTCTTCCATATTAAATATTGTTGCATGGCCCCTTTAACATGCACGGGAAGTAGTTTGTGGCAAATGTAGACGAAATGGTGACCTGTGATTGAAACCAGGGGTGTGCCGCAGTGACTGGGGCCCCAAAAATTGGCACATACTAACCACATAGCTGCAGAGGACAAATACTTAGTATAAACGACGTTACGAAAGAATGGCAAGTTGTTGCAGGCAGCATTACGGCACACTTACTGCATGGTGAGTAACTGGAATCAGCTGCCGTCCTGCCCACTTGTCAAGCAGTGAACGGCGGAAAAAGTCACAGCGTGCCGCCAACACACAGCGGTGAGCAGGAATTATTTCCCCTTGTACACTGAATGATACATCACAGTGCTGACTGTCCTCCAAGCACCTGCAAGCATGAAATTTTCATTGTAGACTGGATTTTTTTTATTGTAAAGAACTTCCAGGAGAACAAAGGGCCATGCTACCCTTTTTGAGACCAACTCTACACGTCAGTTGGTCTACTCTCTCTCGTCACCATGCCTTCCCAAGACAACGCAGTGCACCCACAATACTTGGTGTTTTCATTTTCAAAGAACTGTTTTGGCAGTTTCACTTTCAATGCATGCTAACTTCGTGAACTTGCAAGGCTGTAAACAGAAAATTGGCAGTGGCCGCAGAGCCTGTTGACGTCTAGTATTTCAGTACCATATGCAGCTGTCAGGTATGGTGACAGGGAATCTAGAAGAAAAAAAAATGTCCTCCAGCAGATTTCCACTCAAACCCTGCCACCTTTCTCCACCTTACAGTTGCTCACTCGAACCATGCTGCACACTGTGCCACCAGTAACAAATAAAGAGGGTTAGAGAGGACAATTAAAGTTGGCCTAGGTTAATCGGTCACCACTTTTTTTTTATTATTATTGCACAAATATGCCCTTCGGCATAGGAGAGTTATATGTGCATAGGAGAGTTATATGTACTTGTGCAAGGCGGTGTCGGCTATAAATGCCAACAAGGCCCGGTATTGGGGTCCATTAGTCCAGATCCGAGTGTCTGGTGGCCGGCTGTGGTGGTAACCCTGAATACCGAGGTATTGCTTGCGTGCCTCCCGAAGTCCGGCGCAAGTTAGTATGAAGCGAGCAAACGTCACCTCTGTAGCAGAAGCGGGGCAGAAGGGGTAAAAAAAGTCAAATAGCTACTTGCACATAAATGAGATTTTTTTTTTTTACTAGAACTATTACTCATGCAGCTTTAGCACGAAATCAAATACTAAGCAATGCAAGACCATCAACCATAATGCCACCACTGCCAAGCTTTATTTGCAGCAGTGAAACAAAAATGTTGCGGCTTTAGCTCCAAATTTTGCAGCAATGAGAGCATCTTTTGCTTTCAAACAAACACCAACAGAGCCATGAGAACTGAAACTATTGGCTGTCAGTAGAACAAGACCTTGACGGATTTGTGTTCAGAGTCTTTTAAATGATGCTTGCATTGCTGTTACAACTTTCAACTGACCCACAAAAGCATTCCAGCGGTACGTTTAAAGCTAATGTTGGCAGCTGGAACATTCATTCAGATGTACTGTGTTTGTCACACCAAAGAGACCACAGCAGCAGAAGCAGGGCACCATCAGTGACTGTACAATGTACCATGTAAGTCAGTATGTGGATGTGAAAGTATATCAAAATAAGTAAGAAAACAGATCTTAGGTTTCATCTGAACTCCTGCAAGTTGATGTTCTGCAAAGTCATGCACTTTGGTATACGTAACTGAAAGCAGAAAAAACTGCACAAAAAACTGACAGACTGCACAAAAAACTGATGATAGCCGGTAATGCGAAATTTGAGCGCAGCTGTTCGCGCGACACCTGCCATCGCTGACAGGTGGCATGTTATGCTTTTAACCACTCTCCGGCATCTTCCCGTGGCAGTCACCTTCCAGGTGGCGCTTCGCTCTGCTACTTGGATGTTGGACCAGATGTTCAAGCAAGGTTAGAAATCAAACAACAGCCGTACCCATCCATCCATGGACAACCGGTTACGCCGACAACACCAACGCCGACACGGAATGTAGGAACGGGTGCCTAGGAGCTGCGTTCTAAAATTGAGTAAGAGCAAGCTCGTGGTGTAGGTAGGAAAAGTGTGTGGTATACCTCTTTCCGAAACCAACAGAAGACCCAGTACATTAGGCATACCAGTAAGCTAGTACATAATGTGTGACATTCACTGATATGGCAGTGACAGCAATAGCCACAATATTGAATTTTCTGTCCTCATCGCAACGTCATTGAAATCATACTGATGGGGACTCTCCTGCAGTGCACCTCGATAACTAGCTGACATGAAACTCATTGTAAGGACCAGCATACAGTGCCTTGTCCTGCCAGCTTGCTCGTTAGCATGCTCAGAACGGAAAGCGAGTAAAACAGGGGCCGGTCACGAGCAGACATAAGGCATATAGTGAAATAGAAAAGGTTAACGGGTTAATGCCCATATATGCAGAACTGGTCATTGAGGTCACGGGGCTGTTAGGCTAGTCAGCCCTGATCGTTTGCATATACCACAACGGGAACTGTCCAACATCGTGGCAAAATTTAAAGAAGTTCGTACCTGCGCAAGAATTCATCATAGGTGTCCCGGCGCATCGTGTTCGACGTGATCACTTTTCGGTCTCGCAGGAGATCTCGAATCTCCAGGCTCAGCGATGCATACAGACAGCGCTCGCCATCGAAGGTGTTGGCCACACAGCTTGCGCCTGCGAATGAGTGCGGTAAAAAGAAAAGGTAAACTAGCATGCGTGCTCTCACGAAAGGAAAGCTGCTGGAACAAATCTGCACGCATAAAATTAGCACACTATGTATAGCAATAGGTTTAGAGATAAGCTAGCAAAAACACGCATGAGCTCATGTACAGCATTTAAAAGCATACCGATTAAAAGCAACTCATTCCTTTTAAGTGCACTGTTAGCCCCATTGCAATATGAGGTATGTGGAACAAATATGTGCGTTTTTTTTTTTCAGTGATGTTGATCGGCAGTGCATTCGGTGGAACTTAACCGAACCTCAATATGCTACCTGAACACACATACACACGATCAGCCGGTATAAAGTGAAACTTGGAGAGGGGAAATGAATGGGGACACTGGTGAATATCATTTTATGTGACATCAGTAGATCCAGCTCCTTACGGTGCACAATAGGCATATCAATGTTAAAGAAACGATAACCACGCCAGTTGCCCATGTGAATGAAAGTATTAATACGAAAAACGTGCATGCATGCTATGAATTGTGTGCGCGCGAAACCCGCGACAATGCCCACCTTGGAAGAGTAAATATTCGACGACGTCCTTGTGGCCGCAGAGACAGGCGTAGTATCTAAAAAAGAAATAAAAAATTGTGAGAAGGAAATGACTGCTCGATTTCGACCAGCAACCTGAGTAATTTGTCAGGTCGCGATATCGAGCCGCTCACAGAGGTGTGCCGTCCCATCTGTCCCTCACGTTGAGCTCGCTTTCCTGTTCTTCGACGAGGTACCTTCAGAAAAATAAGGGAGAAGTGAATGACGGGAGGCTGACAGCTGTCATCATGCCGTGCCGGATTCGACACACGACAAAGGGTCGACTTGGGTGCTCGATTTTTCGCGTACTTCACCCGGGCAAGGTCGCCTGTCCTGCAGCTGAGGAACAGCTCCAAGGTGTTCCTCCGGAGTCCATCGTGACTTTCGGCGATCAGGGCGTCTTTCTCCAACCGCATACCTGCGCCGTCCACGCGACTTTACCAAGCTCTCCACACCACTAACACAACCGAAAGCTGTGCACATTCAAGCGGCGATCCGGAAACACGAGGTAGTGGACATGAGCCATTGTTTATTGGTAGTTCCGTACAAAAAAAAAACATTACATAGTATATGCGCAAAAAAAACAATTATGTGAAATTGCCAACTATAAAGTAAGATCATGTTTTAAACATGCAGCTAACTAAAATAAAAAGTATTCTGTTATGAGAGGGCGCCACCTAATGACCTAAGTATAAAGTTCGCCATTTCGACTTCGGAACGTCGTTACACTGTAACGTCGTGGAACGCATAGAGCTAATACTACGAAGATATCCACGCGAGCTGGATTTTGGCTGTTGCTTTCGCGGCCAAACGCGGAGGGAATCTTCGCTGAAGTGGAACGGCGGTTTAGGATTCAAGGTTGGTACTGCGGTGTGACCGCGAGAAACAACGTGTTGTAAAGGGGTTTTGTTTGTGCAGCGCGATGGAGGACGAAGATCCCTTGAACGAGCACTGCGAGTGGAAAGAGGTAAGTGGTACTTTTCTAAAGAACTTGTGCGCTACCGAGCCTCAACGCGCATTAATTTCTTGGGGCACCGGCAACAGGTGTCCGCCAAACTAATCAACTTCAAAAGTAAAGACACTTACTGGTCATATATCGCTTATTCTTGATTAATAAAACCCGTAATTTTATCAACCAGCACGCTTCTATTCCAGAAGCTTGAAATGTGCCGGTATCGCAATGTGCGTTGAACGCGACGCGCGGTCGCGCGTCCATTGCGCTTTTGCAATGAAGTTTGTAATTTTGTAAAATAGAGTGGAAACAAGAAGCCTGATGCGAGGGACTCGTAACGTACCCTTCAATAATTCGATGATGATACCGTAACGTTGCATCTTTTTTTTTCTGCTCGCGTAATTTGTCGTCGATCTGTGGAGCCATCGGCTTGGAGGGTCGACCGTGAACATTTTTTTTGAAACGCAGGACCGAAACACCCGTACATGCGAAATCTTCTGTACAACTAGCGCATGGAGTCGATGCGACGCGCCCCAGACGCTACTTAAGTTCTAGTACACTTTAGTACAGTGCTCGTTGATCCCCTAATGGTCGCAGTTAAAAGGGAGTCTTTCTCTGTTGTCACTTGAGACGGCGTTCGCCCCCCTGCTGCTGCACTTGCATCATCCGCTGCGACTAGGGGACAATAAATTGCAGACGTGTCTGCTCGCGTGTTTCGATGTCGTAGCCATGGACGAAAACATGATAGTTTTCCGGTATCGGCGTTGGATTCCTGGCCCTATCTCAGCGAAGATTTTCTTCGCCGTTAGATCCCGCCCTGCGGCTCAGTGGGTATACTGCGTTCGGCTGTTGTGTCATTGTTGAGCGTTGTTGTGCCATTATTGAGGCAGGGGCATATTAATGGGTTAACCTTCCTTCCTGCCTTTCAGTTCGTCGTCCTCTCTCTATGCATAACTCATGGAATGGGGGAAGCGGTCCCATTCGAACACTGTGTTTCCTCGACTTCTTTCAAAAAATTGTCTGTGGTTTAGCTCTGGTTAATCCAAGTCGAATTGCGAAAGCTTCGTTTCCTCGGCACGTTGTCTACGCAGCGTCTCATTCCGACGCTCTCGAGAATTCAAAGCGGTCTCTTTCGCAGTTGAAGAGGCACTAAGGGAGGTGTCACTTCTAGCCGCATCTGCGTTACGACGCTTCTCCAGTCTTGCGGCGCGTTCTTCTGGCGTCTCTTGAGCGCGTTGTCTCTTGCTCGCTTCGTTCTGTCGTTGTTGCGTCTCTTTCGCGCTCTCCATGACAACTACAATATGCACGCCGTTTAGCTAAACGTTGTTCCCGGTCTTCATGCGTTTCTTCCGCACGCCGCCGCTTCTTAGCTGCAGCACATCGTTGCAGCTTCACCTTATACACATCATCCGGGGTTGCGTGGTGAACGTGCGCGTCACCTGAAGGCAACTTTTTTGAAGCGAAAAGCTTCACTACGCCAGCTTTTCGAGCCGTCAGCGGGGCCGCAAGTTTGACCTTGAATGTAGCTGGAGGTCACGGTGGCCACAAGTTTCAGCTTTAATGTAGATAGAGGTCAAATGGTGGTAGCCAGGTTCGACACATGACGTCAACTACAGCGACTGTTACACCAACTATCTCGACTTTGACCTTTACCTCCGGTCAAGTGTCTGTCGGCATCGCATGCACGGGTCATGAAAGTGGGTTCTGCATTAAACGCCGGTGCATTCTGATGTGAAAATGGCACTAGGTGTGATCGATGCGACGCCTGCCGTGGAGACGACACCCGGACCGCGCCCGTATAAGGGAAGGAAAATGAAATGAAGATTTGTTTTAAGGAAAGCAAATTACGCCTGTCTCACATATCTTGGTGGACACCCGAAACGCGTCCGTAAGGGAAGGAAAATGAAATAAAGTTGGTTTTAAGGAAACGAAATGACGCCTGTTTCACATACTCGGTGGACACCCCATCTGCGCCGTAAGGGAAGGAAAGTGGATTATGAAAGTTGGTTCTAAGGAAAGGAAATTACGCCTGTCTCACATATCTCAGTATGGTTATACTATGGAAACCGCCAGTCGCTCGACCACAAACGTAGCCAGGGAGATGCAGCTTTTCGCTTTCGGCCAGGGTTAACCAGAGCTAAGCACCAGCAATTTTTTTTTTTTGGCAATGCGGTATAGAGGCTAGGCAGGAAAGGAGAGAGGGACTTTGTCCCCTTGCCTTGTTGTCCATTGTTCGGCTCCATAGTTTCCCCCCTTTCACCCCTCCACACCCCTAGCCGAACAATGAACAACTCCCCCAGGGCACGGTGTCAAAAGCCTGTCTCCTTCCCTTTCCTCCCTAGCCTCTGCAGCATTGACAAAAAAGTTGTCACCTCTCATGATCCTAGTGGTCGTGGTGGTTGCTATGATGGGGGGTGGGGGGGGGGGGGGTGGGGGGGGGCGTACTGGTCCCGACGTATGCTGATCTCGCCCCGTGCTTTCTCTCACCCGCGGTGCGAGGAAGAGCGACGCGTGATTGGCGGAGGGGGTTGTCCCATAAACAGCCCTCGCCGCGAACTTGTACTTGTGAAGTAATAATTGGTTATGAGGAAAGGCGCAGTAACTGTCCCACTCTCGGTGGACAGCTCAATCTCGCCGTGAGGGAAGTGATGAAGGAGAGAGGGTGTGAGAAGGGGAAGGGAGAACGAAGGGGCGTAGTGGAGGGCTCCGGATTAATTTCGTCGTCCTGTGGCTCTTAAACATGCGCTGGCGTTGCACAGCACGCGGGCGTCTTTTGCTGCATTTCCCCTCCATTTGATAGGCGGCCGCCGTTGCCGGGATTTGGCTGCGTCCTCGCGTTTATCTCCCGCACGGCGTCTTTTTAATGACGCACTCAGAAATGGGCAGATTGGCGCCAAACACATTATAAAGTTTCCATATAAGTAAATTAAAGCGACGCTGAGGACAGACAGCACGAATTTGACCTTTGTCGACAGGATGCCGCATTCCAACGGCAGAGAAGTTGCTTTCAATGACAACGGAGCTATTATGAGCTAGAAACGGCCAAGAAATAACATGCAGCTAGTATCGTAGTAGTATCGAGTGATCTATGGGCTCCTGCGCTCTAAACTGATCATATGTGACCACTCGGACCAAGCAAAGCGAGTGGGACGCCATCTCCGGACACACAGCATTACCAGCATTACCACAGCATTACCTCTACTCCGTTACCCTCGTCACAGACAGAGTGCTCCCAATTGTCGAGAAGTTTACAACAATAAATGCATTTAACTCGTTTAGTGGCACTGAAAAGATTGGCCGTTCAGTTTACGCAACACAAACGACAATGCGGTCCAGCGAGTGAAGTGCGCTTTCCCGCAGCGCGATGTCGGCGCGCTGGGGCGCTGTAGCAGACGACGTGAAGCCCCGCCTACAGGTACACATGCGTCGTCTGCGCCGCTTCGCTTCGATATGCGGCCGCAACGGATGCACTGGCGCTCCGCAGAGCGCCGCGTCGTCTGCTGAGAGCCGTCTGCACGTGCACAACTTTTTTGCACCTCCTTGGTAAAAAAAGTTGTGCGCACGCAGACTGCTTTCAGCAGACGACGCATGTTAGCTCGTAAATATTGAACGTGAATTGAGAGACGCCTTCTCTGTGGTCGACGGGTTCGGTGTCATTCTGCGAGAAAATGGCGATGAAACCTACGCGACAGCAGGGGCCGTATTCTGTACCGCTCTCTAAATCGCTCTCAATTTTCTGTGTTTTGTGCTGTAGCTGCCATGTTATTTGTGCTGTGCCTTCTGAGCAGGCAGGTACTGCTGATTCGCCGCTGCCATTCTGCTGCGGCGACTGGGACGCCAGGGCTAGCAGCGCGGCCCATCTCGTTCCGAAGGACATTTTTTTTTTCTTTTATCGCTGCTTATGAAGAGCTAAATGAGCAAGGCGGGTTCTCGGGGGTGATTTCCGGGCGCCCTCCGCTAGGCATCGGAAAATATGCAGAGGCCTTGAAGCGCGCTGAAAGTTCTTCGAACGTCTTTCTCAGTGTCTGAAGAGCCTGAATCCGTAATTGAAATAGCTCGCAACAGCGCTTTTATAGCACTTCGGAATTCGACTGCCGGCAGTCGAATCTTAAGTAAGGTGCAGCAAAAGACAGCACGGAGTCGGTTTCCTCGTATTCACTGTGGGAAGCGTAGAACTACTTCATAGCAAGGAACTATGCGATGTCGTCGTCGTCGACCATGGCCGACACGCGAGAGCTTAACCCCTCCACGGTGAGCAGACGACAAAACCTGTTTGCACGCGCTCGATTGAAAATTGTCGCACCTATGAGGTTTGCATGGAGCTTCCTCGACACCACCTGTACCACCATGGGCGCTCTAAGCATCATAGGGCGGAGAGCTACCGACGGCAGAATTACAACTTTTGGCCAAAAAATAATGAAAAAACAAACGTTGTTCGAGATCAAGAATGTCCTATAATTTAATATTCTGTCTATATATAAATCGTAACAAACAAGGAGAAAAGCATGTAAATGCAAAGTTTACTCAAAATAAGCGATGGCTTGATCTCCTATTGGCCAAGCATTGCAGGCCACAAAAGCCGATACTTCGTGCTTAACAGGCGCACTCTTAAAAAGAAAAATGTTTTTGAAAAAATGTCGCTTCAACATTTTAGAAGATTTTTCCAAGGTATTTCGAAAAACAAAAGCCTTTTATTGGCGTCGTGTGCTGTTGCGTTTTCGCTACTATGGCTTTTGCACACTACTTTTACGCCGAAGTCGTCTGCGCGGAGCGCGCCGTGGATACGGAATGGGACATCTTCGTAACGCCACTCTTGTGTTCCTGAAAAAAACCTACTGTCCCGCACCAAGTAGCTCATCGCCCCATGATGCTTTGCGCGTCCATGGAAGTTCAGGTGCAGCGCCGCCAGCTTTCCTTCTAGTTATCAGTAAGAAACTCTATGCCTAAAGTCCCTCAATGAAGCAAAAGTAACGCAAAGCTTTGAACTTTCCGGCTTCCTTCCTCCCCTAGCGCTCCGCCGGATAATCGAGCCTCCCATTGGCCGAGGTGCCGTGGTCACGTGTTAGCGCGCGCTTTTTTGGCTCCGCAGCAGACGCCGGTGCCATTGTCGGTTGTAGGAATCGCGCTTCGTTTTCTTTCTGTGCAACAGTTTTGGCGGGAAGTGTTTTTCCATCTTTGACGGCGTCTACGCGTTGCGGTGATGCTAAGCTTCTGTTGCGCGTATGGATGCAACAACCGAGGAGGCAGTGGGAAAAGATTTTTTGTAATTCCGTCCGGAAAAAGCAACGCGGCTCGCCGAAAGTTTTGGCTGCACAGGATCAGCCGGGCAAACTTCGATAATGTGCTGGATCCGCAGCTTTGTGAGGTGTGTGGCCGTTCTTCAGTTGTCAGTAGTGTTTTTTTTTGGGGGGGGGGGGGTGATTTTGGTGCGAAGCGCGAGCGACTGCAGTCTTCGCAGTAAATCCTGTTTGGCATAGTTGTAGATGGACTGGTTCGCTCGTAGGCTACGAAAGCTGTGCTTTTTGTTGTCTTATGCCCACCGTGCCAGCTCTGCTAGATTCTGCAGGTGCAGCTTTGATCGCATTTCGTGGCGTCCACGTGATTGCAGTCAGACTCGTTCGCAGGCTCGACTCGAAAGTTACACTTCATGTTGTTTAATCCCCCATCTCTATGTTGCTTGCGTTGGAGGTCGAGCTTTGAGCTTGCGCGCTGCTGCAGGAATTTTTTTCGCAGTTGAACTCCTTCGCTTACGAACCCCATACTAAATAGGCAGTTCTCGCTGTTTGATACCCGCTGTACAATATAGGTCTAGCTTTTATATTGCGTGCATTGCTTGTCGTACTTGTGTCATTACAGATGCACTCCTTCACTCACGAATTCGATAGCAAAAGGGCGGTTCTTGCTGTTTGAGCCTCCGCTGATCATACTGCTCGCGGTGCAGGTCTATCTTTCTTGTTGGGCGCATCGCTGGACGTATTTGTTTTGTTGCAGTTGGACTCCATCGCTCACGAACTCGATGCCAAAGGGGGTGGTTATCGCTGTTGAAGCCCCCGCTGTTCATGCTGCTCGCGATTCAGGTCTAGCTTTCATGTTGTGTGCATTGCTGGACGTATATGTCAGGCAGGGTCCATACCAAAATCGGGCGTTACTGTGCTTAGGCACAGTAATGCAGCTATCGCTTGAATACTCGATATCTGCATGGATAATAATTGAGAATGCAAGGTAGGACCTTCTTTAAACATAGTTGTAGACATTTTGGGTTCAAGGCAGTCATCTCTGCCGAGAATCCATGCAAAAATCGCGCTGCGTGGAACTTTGTAACGGGGATAGGTGGTGTCAAATGAATCACCAACGGAGGGGTGTGCGCACTGATACTATTTCCAACGTCCGACTTTGGCAAAGCTCTTATGGCCTTTTGTGGGGTCTGCTGACGTGTTAACACTTGTGCATGTTTTTCAAGTTGTGAAAGCTCACGCTCTCTGTATATTTTTCGTGTTTTGTATTGTTCCTCGTAAGGTTGTGTCTTACAAGATCTTACTTTATTCGTCTTAGGATCACTTCACCGAAGACCAGTTTGAGAGCCATGTCCTTCGGAATTACGGTATAAAGAAAATAAGGCCAGATGCAGTACAAAAGGGAAGGCAATGTTCTCTTACAGGACATTTTTGCATATGCTGACCCAAGAGGATAATCACCTAAACAAGCAGCATTCGAATGACTCATGCGGCACTGTAGTTGCTCACGAAACAGCGTTAGATGCCTTTCTTGGTTGCTGTTAATCAACCCAAACTATTAACCCTACATCAAAATTCTGATCACAACCGTGTTACAGTGTGCAACTATAGGGCATCGTGTTCGCCTATTTACAAACATTATGTGGCTGACGTGAGTCGGATATTTTTAATGGTAGCCTGCGAGGTGTCCGAGGTATATTAACTCCAAAATAATCTCCAAGCTTTCCTGCACTAAAATAATTAAAATTGAGACGAGTAATCGCCTACACACTGAATAGCACAGCCCATTGCACGAGCCAACGCGCCTTTGAGAGAATATATTATAGGAGCGTTAAACCGCCATCCGTTCAGATAAAGTCTAGGCCGCACATCTAGTCGCATGTCGGCCCAGTTCTTCTTTGCAGAGTTGAATGTTTAATAAGAATGGGCAAAAGACGCCGGTTGAAAAACACAACTCCGAGACATTCACTATAGTGCCACGAGCTCGCTTGCTCACTCCACCTCCGCTGTGTGCACCGCGATCAAAGCGATCGCAGTACGAAAAGTTCTGATAAAGCAGTGCGACGTGGGTCGGGGCAGTTATTTGGGCAAGTAATTTTTGTACCTCCCATGCCATGCGGCCGAATCAGAGGCAAAAATGCAACAAAAAATTGATTCGGTCGCGCGTTCCACTACGCGCCAAAGCGCGAGCGTTGGGAACACAACGCACTGAGTATATTCACTATAGTGCCGCGAACTCGCTCGCGCACGCCACTTCCAACGTATGCTCCGTAGTCAAAGCGATCGCACGGCAAAAAGTTTCGATAAAGCAGCGCTGCGTTGGTTGGGGCAGTTATTTATTTTAGTAACTGATTTTTCGATCTTCCATGTCATCATGTCATTTCGACCGAAGCAAAGGTAAAAAATTGGAGGCTTATCAAGGTTAAGCCCAGTGGATGCGAAGCATACACCCTCGGAGCGTTGTCGTCGAGCCGCATATTGAGCGCGCCGCTTGGCTAGGCGTTCTTCGCGTTCTTCATCGGTTTCCGTAGCACGCTGCAGCCTTCGTTTTGCATTCCTATTATTGTTTGGAGGCATCTTGACCGCATACACGCCCGGCGCAAAGACGCTGGCGCGGTTGCGGGGCACAGAGACTGACGCGACGGCGGGCGCGCGCCGCTTCATCCCTGGCGTGACGTCACATATCACGTGATGCAGCGATGGTGGCGCCGCCGCCGCGTCGCGCGCGACGGCGCGAACCGAAGCGTGGTGGCCACCGCCGGGAGGCGACCGACGGCGCTATATGAGGCCCCATCTGCAGCCGGTGTGACGTCATCACGTGACGTCACATCATGTGATCTCACTTCAGGGTCAATGGTGGCCACCGCCGGGAGGCGACCGACGGCGCGATATAAGGCCCCATCTGCAGCCGGTGTGACGTCATCACGTGACGTCATGTCACGTGACCCCACTTCAGGGTCAATGGTGGCCACCGCCGGGCGTCGCACGAAGGCCCGAAACCTACGTTAATATGCTTCGCATAAAAACGCTACACAAAATTCATTCGGGCGCGCGGTCTCCTGCGCATCAAAAGGCAAGCGTCGGGAGCGTCTGCTAGCATCCCCCGGCCTAGGAGCCACCACCGTCGGCGCACGGGAGGGGCTGAGAGAAGGGGCGCTGGCATAGGAGGAGGGGGAGGAGATGTCGTTACTTTTATTCTATTGAGGGGCTTTAACTGCACCTGCACCGCAGAACTGGTTCTGCACGGCACTGGCACCAGCAGCTTTTTTTCAGGATTGGTGCTGTAAACCAGCACTGAATTGAATGCGTTAGATAATTCAGTGACTCTAAACAGGCTGTTCAATTTAGCTGCACTTGTTGCACCAGTTCAGCCAAGTTCCACGAGTTCAGGCAGTCCAGTGCTGCTTGGCACTGGCTGCTTCTAAAGCAGATATGGTCGAGTGCAGGCCTAGTCGTCTGCTAGCTTTGGCGTCGCCACCAAATTTCAGCTAGTTGTGTGCACCCGCATCAACGTCATCCAAGTTGCGATTACAAACCCCAAAAAATGGTCGTTTTCTAGAAAAAAAAAATGCACACATGATGTGCGAATATATGTTGGAATGCTGCCACTGGTTGACTTGGCCTCTGAGGAAAATCCTGAAGCCTCGACCAGCAACGCACCTTCCTTTGAAGAGACAACTGCCGCAATTTCATCATCTTCTGCAACCTACGCATGGGCACCGCCATGTTGCTGCACTACAGCTGCACCTTCCATTGCAAAACGAATATGGAGGTGCAGCGGACACATGCTGCACTTGCAAAACGAATGCGAAAGGCCTGCACTCTTTGAACTACAGGTCCGTTCGATTCGCCTGCACTCGATGCACCAGTGCTGTAAAGTTCTGAAACGGTGACTCTAGTGTGCAGGGCCAGTTCCACCAATTCAAGTGCAGCTTGGCACTGACTGCTTTCAAAATGAATGGTCGAGTGCAGGTCTGGCTGTCTGCTAGCCTTGGCGTCGCGAGAAAATTGCAGCCAGTGCCCGAACCGTGTGAAAAAAATATGCCGCCTCGTTTAAGTAACGAGCGTTAGGTGTTTGGTGGCGCCATCTATCATCCATGCAATGTATTACCACGTGATTAGGCTACCTTTCCATACTTCACGGCGAGCGGGTGCCTACTGCCTTGAGGTCGGATATTTTTACCACTCTGGGCCGAAAAGCTTTTTCGACTCTTTGGAGGGCCATTTTTTCCTTATCTCAATGCGGTAGGTGCCCGGTCACCATGAGGTACGATATTGTGAGCCGCCGAGTGCTGACGTCACGGCCGCCATGTTAAGCCTGACCATAACTAAATATTAACCTAATTAGGCGATATTGGTGTCTAACATTACCTACTCACGAATATGCCATTAGTTAGATCATGATGCTATCGGTTAATTATAAGCAATTAAATATAAGCCTAACTATAACTAAATATTAACTTCATTAGTTAATTTTGGTGTCTAACGTGTTCTACTCATGTAGAGGATTCCAAATGTTTAATCCATTTATAATGACCTCATTAACTACTGAGTTCTAAGCGAATAAACAGTCACATGATTAGTCAATTATGACGTCACAGAATGATTGACGCTGCCAACAATCACCAATTTGATATACTAATGATGTCGCCAATCAATCACCAATTGGGTTGCTGTAGCTATTATATGGGGGCCACCATCTTGCATTCCCCAGGCTTAGAAAATTTCGCACAGAAGGGAGGTGGTGGCAGACCCCAAGAAGTCGAGAAGCGTGACGTATAAGAGCTAAGGCTCTTAAAATTTTCGAACACAACATCGCAGCGAAGTGGCGCCATGAGCCAGCCTCGATCGACGCATGTGCGCCTCGCAGCAGCTCGTGCAAAATGCACGTGTGTTCTTTTACTTAACACAGCAGAGTTGTGTGCGTGCCGAGTAAATAGCGAGTAAACAGTAAATAGCGGCGCGTCCGCTGTGATTGTGACAGAGGGCACTTTTGCACTGTGTTCGCACGCATCTGTCCACGAGTAATGGTTCGCCGCACGCGGGCGCACCAGCACAGAAGTATTGACACACACACACACAGCACGCGTGGTTCTCTGCTCACACACTGCACAGAAATCGCCGCAAGTATTTACAGACCTGATCATCAGGCCCCCAGTGACGCACCGCAGGAGTAGGACTCTACTGGGGTACCATTCTCGTCGACGAGCAGATAAACCTTAGTTCCTTCGCCGCATTTATCGCAACGCACAAGCCATCGTCTCGCAAGCTATCGCCTGCTTCCATGGCTGCTGCAGCTGCAAGATTTTGGCACCGACCACTGATGAGGTGCATAGTTTTCCTGAACTTTTCCTGAACTAGACCTGCACAACAATAGGTGCCGGCTGCACACACGCAGTGGCCCCACCTGGCAGCCCCCCTGCCACTGCCCGTGCACATCTGGTAAAGTGCTATATGTCTACGCTAGTAGGCCTCTGCTCTGCTAAAATACTCTAAATATGTCTGAAGGTTGCATGGACTCTAAGCTGGGTGGAAAAACTCTTCGTATCGCGAACAACGAGCGGAGGCCATGAGACAGCCGATAAGACATCGCGGTGAGAGGACATGAAGTGAGGAGATGATGAAGGTTCCAAAGTGCGAGCAACGAAATGACAGCGTGAGATGTCAATGCTGCGCGAAGGGCCAAGCACCTACAAGTGTCGAATACGCCTCGTGCCCGAAACGTCCTTTTCAGAAAACTAAGCGCCAAGTTTCATCGGTTCTGGCAGTATAATATACAGCTTCGGAGGCCCGTGTAGCGCGCATGTGAGTCTGCACCTGTGGCATCGACATAGAGGGATCAAAGGCCGACAGAAAAAGTTTATGAGAAGTGGGTGCGCGAAACAAAAAAAAAATATTGTGGCGCCATTAGGCAGGCCAGTCTCCTGAAATCGCTGCAAGTTGGGGACACAGGCGACTGGGTCACGAGGCAACGTAAAAACAAATTTGATTGTTCCTGAAGCACGCATCCGGTTAATTTTCGTTACCGACCGTAGGTCTCCATCTTCGCTGGCGAACACACTCTGGTGAACACAATATATCAATCATAAAATGTTAGCTGGGCTTTCAGTATAATATATTCATTCGCAGGCAGGGCAAGGAATCCTCAAAGAATTATTTTAGCTTACCTCCAACGGTGCAAAATAATGCCCTTGCGGTCGAGTTACACTCTTGTTTCGAGTACTTGGCCCTAATCAGAATCTGAAACTATAGGTTCCCAGGCGTTTTATCATGCGTTTACTGCCAGGTTCGCTAAGCATATACACGGAATGCACTAGTTGCAGTGGCGACAAGGAAAGCACGAAATGCTGTTTTTGCTTTAAGGTTCATCCGCTTTTGGCGTGAGAAGTGAGCGATTTTCCGCTCCAGTCTTTGAGTCTTTCAAGTGTCTCGTTCTGAGTTCTCAGGCCATTCGCGTTAACTGTCAAGTGCAATGTTGAACCTTCTTGCGGGGATGGCGAGGGTTGTATATCCGCGTGGAGTAGATCAGCATCTTCGGAGAAGGCACATAGAAATAACGGCTTTTAGTCAGATACAGATTTTGGCCGCAGTCGGCATGCGCTCGCACCTCTTGGCGAGCGCGTGCGCATACCGCCCTCGTGAGGTCACGTAGGCACGCGCATGCACAGACTGCCTACGCGAGGGCACGTAGGTGCGCGCATGTGCAGACCACTTCCGCGAGGGTGCGTAGGCGCGCTGCGCGTTCACTGCATGGAGCTGAGGGCATCGCGGCGTCCCCTAATGTGTGAGTCGCGCACTACTGCTCTGTGCTCACGGTATGTACTACGCAACAGGCGGTCGTGTCATTTGTAGTGCCAGGGCAGCACTTGGTACCTACGTGTATGGTCGCGGCTCCGCGTTTGTGTCATCCATACAGCGGCGCGGGAGAGTGTTCAGAGCGCCCAAAATTTTGCACTTTGTACGCAATGCACTTCAGCTGTCAGCTTTACTCTCTTGAAATTGTGGTTTATTTGTTAACTTTTGATTACATGCCTGTACCCCTCCAATGTAATACCCTCGAACTGAGGGCCCCTAGGGGTATTTTGTATAAATAAATAAGTAATTAAAATAAATATCAGCCATAACGGTATCATCGAGATTCACATACCTACGAGACATATCCTAATGTATATGCGCTTTTAATGCTCAGTTTCATTGCCTGTGAAACATCAAGGCATTTATGATGCAGAGGTTGCAGTCTAATGGACGTACAGGCTGTTTCACACTTAGAGGGAAACTGGGAGTGCATGGCAGCCGCGTTATGCGAAGTGCTTGCGCCGATAGAGGAGGAGAAACGGCGACAAAGATGCATGCGCAAAACAAGCACTGCCTGCTGTTATTTCTGCACATGTGCCCTGAGGCGCCAATTCTCGCTGCCTCTCGCCGGCAGCACTACTGGAACCATGGCGGCACGCACTCCCAGTTTCCCTCTAAGTGTGAAATAGCCTGCACATGGTTGATTGAGCGCACGTGTA
This sequence comes from Amblyomma americanum, assembly GCF_052857255.1. Classification (NCBI taxonomy): domain Eukaryota; kingdom Metazoa; phylum Arthropoda; class Arachnida; order Ixodida; family Ixodidae; genus Amblyomma; species Amblyomma americanum. The sequence continues at coordinate 2,448,885 of NW_027526484.1, forward strand.
CTGGCATTCAGTTGCGTATGCATATGAAGAGGCGTTATAGCACTACAATGCAGGCAGGCCTGGGCATGCCATCTTGCTTCGTTTTTTAAAATTCTCATCTGTTTATGTTTTCCTTCTGCTGGCATGTTACACTATTGAGGTGAACACTGCATCAAACTTGTTTTGGTGGCAAGGAATTTGCAGTGAGCATTTGGTGCGAGTTCGTTAGATTTAACCATATTGCATCATGTGATTAGCTTAACAGGGTGTTTTATTTCCTGTTAAAACGCATTTTTAAAATCCATTTCTTTTCATGCTAATGTTGGTTAAGACAATTCCAACAATGAACATTTGGTGCCAGTTCATTAGATTTAATGGCATTGCATCATGTGATTGGCTTAACAGGGTATTTTACTTCCTGCTAGGACACATTTTTTTCATGCAAATGTTGGTTAAGGATATTCCAACATTCAAATATATGATTTCGATGATAATATCACAGCTCCTTGAGAAGCTGACTGTTTATGGCGTTATGTGTTTCATGGGGTTTAGCGTCCCAAAGCAGCTTGGGTTATGAGGGACGCCGTTGCGGAGGGCTGCAGGTAATTTTGACCACCTGGGATTCTTTGACGTGCACAGACATCGCTAAGTACACGGGCCTCTAGCATTTCGCCTCCATCGAAATGCGACCGCTACGACCGGGATCGTACCTGTGTCTTTTGGGTCAGCAGCCAAGCACCATAACCACTGAGCCACCGTGGCGTCTTGTGCCAGAGGGGATTATGTTGAGTTGGCAAGAAACGAAAGTAAAATATCACTTTTAAATGGCCATTTATAGCGTACCAGGCCTTCAGCTTTCTATGTTTGTCTATGATATTCTGATTGAGGACATGATAATATCATGTGCGTGACCTCTGTCTTTGGCAGTTTAAGAGGAATGGTGCCACACTAGCCAACATTTGGTTAGCTCTGAAAACTAGATTACTTACATTATAGTGTCTAGAGAAAAATAGTATGTGCACAAGGCTTGCAATGTCAGCTGTTTTTGTCAGACTTGTTTGAGATATCATGTTTGTTGTCAGCATGACATGACATCTTCACATAGCAAGGTCACGTGGCCGTTGCCTTCAGTCAAATGACCGATGGGTCACATGGAGCTTGTGACCCATTAATTAAAGGCTTGCACCAAATTCTAGTTGCACATTCATTTTTTGTAATGATGCACAAGAAGTTAGTAAACTTAAATTGCCTTGTTGAATTCGCTTACACCTGATAAATAACTTGTAATTGAATTTTGTTTCTGTGTCACTTTCAACACAAGTGGTGGTTGTAATGAGGCCACTTGAAGCATGCAGAAACTGCCGTATTATATTTACTTGTTCATCTGTTCTCCTATCAGCTCTTGGCACTGGCTGGTGCAAGAGCTCTACAGATTTAAGGCAGTCAAGAAACACTTGTGTCACATTTCTTTTTCTCATATGTGTCTTATGTGACAGTCAGGTAGCACTTAAGTCACATTTTTTTTTGTCATATGTGTCTCATGTGATTAGAAGTCTAATTACACATCATAGGCAGGTCCAGCATTGTATTGTTGTGAACACCACCTGTCATAGTTGGCAGCTGCTAAAGTGAAGACAGGAAAATCGCCCTCTCCACTTATAGAGGAGGGACCACCTGCCTTGGTTGGCAGGGACTAAAGTGGAGAGGAAAATAATCTCTCTACTTGTAGAGGAGGGACAACCTGCCACATTTGGCAGGTGCTAAAGCAGAGACAAGAAAATCCCCTCCACTTGTAGATGAGGGACCACCTGCCACAGTTGGCAGGGGCTAAAGTGGAAAGGAAAATAATCTCTCTACATGTAGAGGAGGGACAATCTGCCACATTTGGCAGGTGCTAAAGCAGAGACGAAAATCTCCTCTCCACTTGTAGAGGAGGGACCACCTGCCACAAATGACAGGTGCTAAAGTGGAGAGGGAAATAATATCTTCACTTATAGAGAGGAGGGAAAGGCTGGAAGGCGGCTGCCACAAGAAGAACCCAGAGGGCAGCTACCACGGACGAAGAAGGTTCTGATGTGGATGGAGGAATGCGCAACCTGAGGGTGGTTGCCACGGGAACAACCGGTTGGTAGTTACCATGGAAGGCGGTGGGCCAGTCAGCCTATTCCAAACAGCTTTCGCTGATTAATGCACTAAGCCAACAACCTTAGCTCTTCAAGCAAGAAGAATTAATGCTATTATATTATCATCGTATAATGATAATCACACACCCAATAATCTTTTGTTTTTTTTCCTGCTGCAGGAGTATAAGGACTTCAAGAGGAAGGTCATTAAAAGACAGTAAGTCTGCTCATGGCACTTAAAAAGACCTCGGTTCTTAACACTGTACACTTTTCTTGCAGCAATATGATTGAGCAGTTGGAGGCTTCATCGAGGCAAGGTATGTGTCTTTCTTTTTTTTCCTGTTTATCGCAGGACAGTCTACCACATTTGTAACAAATGTACAAAGCGACTATAGTTGCAACAAATGTGTTTTCTCTTGTCCATGTAACTATTGATTGATTGATTTACCAATTGATTAATAGAGTGATTCATTGAGGAACACACAAGCCAGGCCATTTTTGTTATCCCTACAATCTGGGGTTGAAAATACTAATGTGTTCTGATGTCGCTGATAGGAAGATTCTGGCGTTTGTAGGTGTGGGCTGTATTTACCTGGCCCACGAAGCTCTGCCTCAGCGCAGTCTATGCGGCACTGTTCATAGACGAGTACCATTGCTGCTACAGTTGAAGGCAGATTGAAAATTATCCTATTTTTAGCTTGCCTTCCTTTCAAAATCAGCTGGCACTAGTTAGAAAATATGTAGCAGCAGCAGCGGCTTTATGCAGCAGGAGCAGCACCAGCCATCGAAGATGATAAGCGGCTGTTGTCCGGGGTGACACCACTTGCCGCTTCTAGTTGTGTCGTGGGAAGTTTCCCTGGAAGCGACAGGGAGCGGTACACTGACGCGCTGCTGCACCAAAGGTGCGATGATACCAGCACTTACTGGTTTGAAGAGGTGGGGCAGCACTACGTCGGCAAGGTGAGGCCTGGTGGCGGGAAGGCGAAAGAGAGCAGGAGGTCGACAGTGCGGTGATTTGATCGGAGAGACGTGTGATCTGGGCATGGAAGCCGTCATGAAGGCTCTGAAGGTCCACGCGGGAGGGAAGAGATGATGGTGGGGTGGGAGGCTGGGACACTGCGCCGAGAGAAATGTTGGAGTAGGAAACGTCCATGTTGGATGCCGCCAGCTCAGCGTGCTTCTCCAAAGCATACCGATAACGGCAAGCGCTGAAAGAAAAACTCACGCAGGAAGGCTTGGTTGAAGGTGGCAGCCTTGTCGCCCAGGAGCTGCTGGAGTCGCCGCAGCAACTGTGTTGGTTTGCAGTCCCCCAGTTCTTCGGAGGAGATGAGCTGCTGCAGGCGGCGATGTTCCGAGACGGCTGTTCACTTGAGCTCAGCAGCCAGCGTGTCAAATGGGGCTGAGGCGGGCGGAACTATAAGGAGGTCGCAGACTTCAGCGGCAATCTCAGGTGGTAGCGATGCAGCGGCGTGATGAAACTTCTGCGCTTGGGTGGTGATGCGGCCAATAGCAAACTAGCTTTTGACTTGAGTGAGCCAGAGTTGAGGATTGGCCGGCAAGAACTAGGGAAGGCGAAGGGACAGCACAGAGACTGCACCGTTCTTACGCTGCTGCTGCGTAATACCCTTCTCTGCTCCGTCCTTCCAACTTCTTACTGCTCGTCAAACACCAGGTCACGCATCACATTGTGACCACTGGTCCGACCACGCATGCTCGCCTGTCGCCTTGCTCCAGACCGTTAACAGATCACCCGCAACGAGTTTGAACACATGCTTGAGCTCGGCATTATCCGACCTTCATCTAGCCCTTGGGTGTCCTCTCTACACATACACATGGTACCGAACAAATCCCCAGGAGACTGGCGTCCCTGTGGGGATTACGCGCCCTCAACAACACTACCATTCCAGACCGTTATCCCTTACCTCGCATCGCGGATTTTACCACCGCTCTGCATGACGCTACAATTTCTTCTGAAATCGATCTCACCAAGGCCTACCACCAAATCCCTGTAGAACCAACCATCCGATGTACCCAAAACTGCAATCATCGCACCATTCGGCCTCTTCGAATACCTCCGCATGCCATTTGGCCTCTGTAACTCTGGCCAGACATTTAAACGCTTCGTGGACAGAGTTACAAGGTGTCTAGCTTTCTGCATGGCCTACATCGAGGACCTTCTCATATTCAGCACGATACGGAGCAGCACTTGCTACACCTCCAGCAGCTTCTTCTTCAACGTCTCTCTAATTACGGCCTGATCATCAACAGAGCAAAATGTGAATTCGGCAAGTCGGAGCTCGACTTCCTTGGCCACCGTGTCAACAGCTCCGGCATCCGGCCTCTCCCATCAAAAGTCCAGGCCATTCAAGACTTTCCTCAGCCTGCCTCAATCCGCAAGCTCCGTGAATTTCTTGGCCTTATCAATTTTTACCGCCATTTCATCCCTCACTGTGCTGCACTCCTCAAACCACTGATGGACATGCTTCAAGACAAGAAAACAAACTCCACACAGCTGACATGGTCTTCAGCTGCTCTGGATTTTTTCCAGACCGCCAAAGCAAAGAAGCCGCCGGAAGTATTGCTTTTCTCGATGTTCTCGTTCTCCGCACTCCCGATGGGCTCGCCACTACCGTATACCGAAAGCCCACACATACCGGCAAGTACCTCGATTTTATATCTGCCCATCCCATAGGCCACAAATGCTCCGTCATGTCCGCTCTGTTCAAGCGAGCTGGTCGTCTATGTTCTAGTCCTGGCCTTCTCTCTTCCGAGCAGCAGAAAGTTCGCGTCGACCTTAAAATAATGGCTACCCCCGTCAGATGCTAAACAAGAACGCCGCTGTAAGGAACCTGCTCAGCCCCAGTTTGTTGGGCAACAGAAACGCGCGACTGTCCCGTATTCCCGGGGTACAAGTGAGGCTCTGGCGCGAATATTTGCCAAATACGGCGTTCGAATTGCGCACGTACTGTCCAGCAAGCTGAAACAGCAGCTGTGTCACGTGAAGGACCGCCTAGAGCGCACATGTTACCCCGGCGTTGTATACAAGATCCCCTGCAAGGATTGCGATGCATCATACATTAGCGAGTCAGGTGATTTTAAAAGAAGAATAAGGGAACACAAGAATGACGCCAAGAAAGGTTGCACTTCCTCCAACGCACTTGCAGAGCATGCCCAAATGATGCAGCACACCATTGACTGGGAGAACGCCACAATCTTGGACACGAAGAAACCTTTATCTTCACGATTACTTCTCGAATCATTTTACATACAGACGACCAAGAATGCTATCAACAGGACGAGAGGGAATCTCCCCGATATCTACGCCCACTCACTGTGCAGTCAAGTCCGCTTATAAGTAGCGGCCCATTCCGCCCATCCTCATTGTGAACAAGGGACCCGTATGGGTCTCGAAACGTCATGTGTTAAATATTTTTCTTTGGCGAGTGTATGTTTCTTGTGCTTCCAGTATGCTTCCCCCTCGCCAGACAGGATTCTGTCGAACCCTTGATTACGAAACTATCCGATTTCGCTCTCCTTGCTCATCCGCGCCCTGATGCACCCCTACGCCTCCGACTCCGGTGTTGGAGCCGTGCTCCACCAACTCGTGGATGGTTCTTGGAGGCCTCTATCTTTTTTCTCCCGCAAGTTTTTCGCTGCCGAAAGCTGCTACAGTACTTTCTGCCGTGAACTTTTTGCCATGTATATGTCCGTGCGGCATTTCAAGCACTTCCTTGAAGGTCGGCAATTCCACATCACCACCGACCACAAACCACTTATTTTTGCCATCAAATTGGGGAGCGGTAAATTCTCGCCCCGTGAAATTAGTCACCTTTGGTACGTGGCAGAACTCACGGACGACATCAGACATGTGCAAGGTCTTGACAATGCCCCGGCGGATGCTCTGTCACGTGTTACTGCTTCCCTCGCCTCCGCTGCTCCACCACTGAACCTCGACTTTGCCGCCCTTGCAAAAGTGCAGCAACATGACACGGAAGTTATGGACCTTCGCAGGAACCCACGTTCGCCGGTTTTCCGTGAAATTCTCCTCTCTTCGTGCCCTGTCCCCATCATCTGCGACACTTAGGCCAGCACTCTGTGCCCTTTGGTGCCCTCTGCCTTTCGTTGTCTTGTCTTCGACGCCCTCCGTGGCCTGTCCCATCCCGGAATTCGCGCCATGCAGCACCTTCTCACAAAACGTTACGCCTGGCCTGGCATCAACAAGGACGTGCGCACCTGGGCCCGTGCCTGCCTGGCTTGCCAGTAGTCTAAAACTCAGCGACACACAACCGCTCCCTTCGGCTCGTTCCCTGACTGGGAGAAAATTGACTGGGAGAAAATGACTGGGAGAAAATTGCTGCTTAAATGCGAGTATGTCTGAAAAGTAAAAAAAAGTATGGTCTATAAATGTGTGTGTGTGTATATATATATATATTATGTATGCATGTCTTTCTCGAATCCTGTTTTCTTTTTGTCTGCCACCATTATTCACCGGCTGAGTTAATTTATTGTACAGGTAACTATAAAACATTCACATTGATCTTAGAAGCACAATTTCAATCTCAAATACCACGGGCATTTTTTGTGGTTCTGCAGCTTCATTTGTGTAAAGCTGCTTGTGGATGTCATGACTGGTAGGAGCACTGGCAGGCAATTGTTGCTTTTGTGCAGCTGGGAAACGGAGTCTTTTCTTTGCACAAATGCACAAGGGATGCGGGTGTACTCTTGTTCGGACTTGCAGAGTGTGCGCCTCTGGAGAAGGAGATCATCAAATATGAAGGCACAGCTAAGCGGCTGCGCATGGATGGGGTCCAGCAAGAGCAGCAGGTGAAAGCTACCTCGGACAAACAGCGGCTCGCTGTACAGGTAGGTAGGTCCGCGTAGGACCGTCGAGGTGTTTGAGTCATTTCAGTATAAAGCCTGCTGCTACCTGTTTTGCCTGGTTGATGGTGCTTGTACATATCTGGTGAGTGATGTATTGCCACACAACACTCTGCTCAAACAAGTGTGTGTTGCACAACATTGCATAATGCTTTTTCACCGACATATTCTGCGTATCAGTTCTCATACTGCACCTGCGTAGCGAGGAACTATGGACATCTTTGGAATAAACACAAGTAATTACCGGGGCACTTAAGTCTGCTTACATGGAAGAATGCGAAAGCATGGAACTTTCTAGAACGTGGGTTTTTTCTGCGACATCAGTACGTGATTTATTTTTATTTATATTATTTTTATTATATTTTCGTTTTAAATTCAATTATGTTTAAAATTTTCTATTCTTTATTATGTTTTTTACTTCATTTATTTTACGGTTCACGTCCAGGTGCTATGTTGACGTCTATGGCTGTTTTGACATCCAGGTGCTATGTCAACGTCCGTTGCTATTGTGTTGTCGAAGTGTAATTACAATTAAGCAATTACAATTCATCAAAAAATAACCAAATGTTTCCCACAGCAAGATCTAATCACGCACTAACACAATCAAACTTTTGCACATTTATCTTCACAGAATGATATATAATGCAGAGAAAGTTTTGATGACGCAAAACACGGGACATAAACACAGGCTATCGTGATTTAAAAATGTAATTTTTTTTGTTTAAATAATTAAGCAATTACAATTCATCAACCAAATGTTTCCCACAGCAAGATCTCATCACGCACTAACACAATCAAACTTTTGCACATTTATCTTCACAGAACGATGTAATAATGCGGAGAAAGTTTTGCTGACACGAAACACTGGATATAAAAATGGCTATCATGATTTCAAAGTGTAATTTGTGCATTTAATTAATTAACTAATTACAATTCATCAACCAAATTTTTTCCACAGCAAGATCTCAACATGCACTAACGCAACCAAACTTTTGCACATATATCTTTATAGAACGGCACAATCGTGCAGAGAAGCTATGTTGACGTCCGTGGCTGTTGTGACGTCAAAGTGTAATTCTCGCATTTAATTAATTAATTGCACCACATTGACAAAATTTTTCCCACAGCAGGATCTCATCACACACTAACATAACCAAACTTTTGCACATTTATCTTCAGAGAGCGATGTAATCGTGCAGAGAAAATTTTGCTAACAGGAAACTCTGGACATAATGCTTTCACATTACAAAGACGAGCATGAAAGGAAAATGACTGCGCAAGTGCTTGTCTCACAATTAAATTTTTACTGGAAGGCACAAACGTTCATAGCTGGAAAACAAAACAAGGGCTAGCAAAAAAAAAACAGTTATAGATGATCAGTGCGATTGATGCAGTGAAGTACATGTTAGCATTAGTGTTCCCTGCCCTGGACGTAGCTGCCGCTGGTGGGTTCATGCTGTGTGAATGGGTGACGTGATTCAGTCCGTCAATCACCATGTGACGTTCCGCACACACACTCCACTGCCCCCAATCCAATCCAACAGTCGCTGTGGGACACACCTCTCTCCCTCACTGTTCCCCATTTTGTCACTCTTCCCTACCTGTCCCTTCTCACCCTGTCTTCCCTCTCCCTCCTCTCCCCAAGAGGGAGATTCCCCCTTTCACTTTGCCACCTGCAACTCTTGCCACCCACCCTCTCTTATAGTCTTCCTTCTCTCACTTTCCCTCTCTTTGAAGTGGAAAGGACTGCCCTCTCTGCTTTTCCACTTGCCAGCCCGGGTTTTGGACAGACTTTTTCAACATGGGTGTTCAAATGCTAACGAAATAAAAAGAAATTGGCAGTTCTTTGCTTCGCTTATGTCTACTGATGCAGAAATTTCTTGTGAAGGTATCTTGCACAATATTGCATGCGAAAAAAAAATAATTGAGCAGGCTTACCTTATGCCGCATTATTTGTGAATCTTGGTGAGAGAAAACGCAAAGGTTATTTTTACTCCATCTTGCTCCTTTAATCTCTTCCCTCAAAGGTGCAGTCCACGAGACCACTCGTTATCAGACATACTGCTATCACATCTTAGCTAGTAACTACTTATAACGGGTACACACACCCGCCGCAGTGGCTCAGTGGTTATGGTGCTCGTCTGCTGACCCGAAAGATATTGGTTTGATCCGGGCTGCGGCAGTCAAATTTCGATGGAGACGAAATTCTAGAGTCCTGTGTACTTGTAATGGCAGTGGTTGACATTTCCAGAGCCCTTCACTATGGTGCCCCCATAGCCTGAGCTGCTTCGGGACGTTAAACCCCCATAAACCATAACGGATGCACAGATGTGCACTGAGCATTTCAAAGGCATTTTGAACCACATTGGTGGCGTCTTATGATCGTGCATCCCCATTCCACACACCGAATACCAAAGCCTGCCACTTTCTGCGAACTCAGAGTATGAGGCAGATGCCTACATCGATTAACTCTTCTAAGAATGAAGGTATTGACTCTTGTTTAAAACATATTGGGCACTTATCATAACATGCAACTCTGTGTGATCAACCAGAGCGGGTGAAAGCTTACGGGTGCAGCAGCTGTGTCATCTCTCGAAGGGATGAAAAAAAGAGTTGAACAAGAAAGAAAGAAGGGGGGGGGGGCTATGTTTGAGGGCTTCGGAATGGGGCATGTGGTATTTTGCATTTCGCCTGCATTAGAACGACCACCGAGGTTGGAAAAAGCAAAAGAAATGAAAGTGCATGAGCCTTTAGACAGCAATATATAAGGGCCACTATCACTGCCTCATGTTGATAGCAGGTTGAAAGAATCAGGAGGTGAAAAAAAAAATGATAGAACAGACATCCCACAAAACACAAGGAGGGCTACGCAACATATAACAAACGTCTACAAAGGTATATGGAAATGTTTAGAAGAAATCTATTTTCAGATGGTCTGTAGACAATGAGGAAAAAAGAGGTTTTATATGCCTGCTAGTGCTCCGCTAAAAAAGATCTAGAAAACTTCTTCGCAAGAACTCGTTAAGAACATATTTAGACATTTTTATTTTTTGCAAATGGCTGCTTATATGAAGCCTGTAGACACCAGATCAGTATGCTATATATTTAGAACCCTCTAAAATCAACTAGTGGAATTTCATTAGGTTTAGTACTCATGCTTTATTTAGAGCTGCTGATTTTGTTTGCTCAGATATCTGCAGTATAGCTCGAACTGCAAAGGGTGGGCAGCTGCCCTTTGCAGCATAAATACACATGCGAATGAGGCAAGAAAACCTACTTCATCAGTCTCTGCCATAGTTTCATCAGTTCATTAGTTTCTGCCAGCGGTGTGCGTGGAGCTTGAAACCAGCATAGTCGAGAAATTGTCTCGCGCTCTACTATGTACGGTATGTCCAACGCACATTCTATATTGCTCTTATTACTCTTATTATATACTGACTTCGAAGAAGAATGCTATTTGCAACGTTCGTTGCGTGGACATTCCTGCTGCCTTAACGGCTGTGCGGAATTATCCTATGTTAATTGGCGCTGAGTCATGTACATGACTAGCTCAGTCATCACTAATCACCAAAATAAAAGACGGATAAAAATGCATATGATTGGACTTAGGTTCTGCGTGGTGTTAGTTCACATCTACCGACTGTGTATGCCAAGTACTTGGACATATATGCAAAGATATGTTTGGAACAAATTGCTGTTAAACAACTTCACTAAAACATTCCCGAGTAAACTTCTCGTCACAGAAATTTTTAAAACATTGCATGGAAAACATATATTTAGAGAAGTTTTTAAAAAGTGTGTGAATAAACCTCTTTTGTCAGTATGTTTTTAAAACGTTTGTGGATAAACCTCCAATGCTGAGATGTTTTTTAAACGTTTCAATCACGAGTTAGACGTTGCTAGATGTTTGGAGTTGTTTGAAGACGTTCTATAGAAGTTATGTGTTTCGTGGGATGCACCACACCCACGTGCATTGGAGTGATGACGATAACTGGCTGGAAATTGTAATTTAAAGGCACCAAAACCACACACACACACGAGAGAAGAGAACAGGATAGAGCACCTGTCCCATTCTCTTCTCTCGTGTGTGTGTGTGTGTGGTTTTGGTGCCTTTAAATTACAATGGTCAATTGCCAACTAGCCCGACAAAAAGGTCTCTTAAGCTGGTTGGAAAATCAGATATCCCTGTGTGTTTGTCCCCAAGCCATCTCTGCAACCGACTGTGCCCTAACCGCTGAGCCACCATCAGGGGCTCAACTTGGCAGCACCAAAATATCTGTGCGGAAAGCAGCATTTTCGTATCTTTGAAGCATGAAACTGTTTGATACTCTAGCCTGGCATTGTAGCCTTGTTTCAAATCAAAGTACCCTGGCAGGCATGGACAAAAGGGTGAGGTTCATATGAGGCAAGCAGGTTGCCAGCATCCCAGCTCCAGGGATCATATGAGCAACGGCTGATACCATCACAGGAACTGTTGACGGTTTAGGGCAAAAGTAGGTATGAGTGAGTGTTGGAATTCAGAGTGAATGAGCAGAGGCACTCGCACCTGCAGCAAAGCATGGTAAATCATGTTCTCAAAGAACTACCACATGTTACAGTGTTGGCATGTACGGGCTCAGCAGGCACACACTTGGCAGGCAAGCTTTTACAAGCCATCTCCGGCATACCATGCAGCTACACTGTGGGCGCAGCTGTGGCTCATAAAGGGAGATGGCAAAAATGGAGGTAGCGAGCCTGGTGCTAATGGACTGTTGTAGTCTTATTTAGCCATTTTTAGCTAAGTAGCGCGTGATTGGTGGTAGCATGCTTACCACTATGCTTCTGCCAATCATATTTTATTCTCCAAGCTTGCTGCAATCTCTAGGTTGCAGAGCGAAAGTTTTGGTGTACAGTAGAATGTTGTATTTGCTATCTGAAGAGAGCTGATGTGGGTTGTGCTCTTTGCACCTGCTTTGCAGCAATTCACCAAGGTCAAAATGGAGTTGAAGGAAATGAAACAACAGTGGGAGCAAGTCGAGGGTGAAGTGGAGTTCTGCAAGGTGAGCTTTTACTTCTTTTTATGCGGCGAATGCGTGTGAGGCTGCAGAAAGTAGAAGCCATACGTCACAAAGCTTAGAGAGGCGAGCAGCACATATCCGATGGGATAGCGCTGCTTTCCGCTATCGCGTCGCCTCCATGTATATGGTCTATTCATGCACTTTCGCATTGTGTTCGCTGCCAGATCTGTGTGGAAGTGGAAACCAACTACACTGAGGCTAAACATTTTGAAAGAAAAAAAAATAGGAACACTGGGGCATGTTCAGGGATTTTGTACACTTACCCCCCTTTTTTTGTTCCTGTGCAGAATGCTATTCCGAGGTTCATAGCGCTGCTTCGTGAGGAACAAGCGCAAACAGCTACGCTGCACCGGTGAGCTTGTGTCATGTTACAAGAGTTGCACTGGATGAAATATGTCTCTAGAAGCTTGCTAGTTGCTGTCCACTCAAGGCAGAGGGCGTTCTTCTCATGCATTGGATGCAATAACGTGGTAGCGTTAGAGCAAATGTCCAGTGAAGACCTTGGGGCTACAATGAAATTCCTCATTGGTCTACAGGATTGCGACATCATTCCACCACCGTTGCATGTAGCCTGTGAGGAAAGAAAAACAGTTATACTGAAAAGAAAAATGGCTGAGCTGGTACTCAAAGCGATGCCCCTTTCGTCTTGAGCCGGGCATGCTACCCTGCCATGGAGGAGCTTTGAGTGTGATAAAAGGAGGTCTTGTGTGAGCACCTTGCACTGCAGAGTAGGCTGCACAGCAGGCAAAAACATCCAGTTAATTAAGGTTACCAATTAGCATCGCCAGTTAATGTTGCCAACTAACAAAGCCTTTTTGCGTATGAACAGCCGACAGCCGCTTAATGTATTGTAGTGGCACCGGCATGCGGCGGAGTACTTCGCAGCTCCAAGAGATGGCACTTAAGGAATGCGTTTTGATTATGAAGGGTGTGAAGCAGAAGAAGACTTGGAATGACAGTGCTGAGATGGGGTGAGTGATAAAGCATTGTGTTGGAGAAAGAAAAGAATATGTAGGGCCCATGTTAGCGAACTGGTGTAGAAAGAGGACCTCAGGCCATTGATGGGATCCATTAGCGCTATCGTGTCATGTCCTTAAGGCAGAGCTCAAGGGCCATTTGCAACTAAATTTTACTTTGCCTAGAATGCCTCTCAATATGTTGGGTGCATCATAAAAATAACTGTAAGAATGTTCTACACTTAGAGAATCAGCACTGGTGTTGAAAAAGCTCTATAACAGGCGATGCGTGCACCTGGTAGCGTATGGCTGAATTGGTAGCGCGTCCCCGACTTTCCGAACGGCAACGCTATCGCGTGTTGGTTTGGACAAGAGAACAAAGAAATCAAACGAAACAAAACGAAGCCGTATTTATTCTTTAAAGGAAAAAGGCCAATAAGAAATGGAAATGAAAACAAGAAAACACACACTCAACACGCGTACAGCACTACAGAATAAAAGGAAAGAGTTCACCAGGTAGTGAGCGTCCCAGGTGAAGCGGGGATACCTTGCAGACAGGGCGAACGCGGTCAATGTAGTGCGACGCTGCTGGCAATGCGACAAAGGAAGCGGCGGAAGGGGGCCAGGTGGTAGTAGGAGCGGAGAGGAACACAGGGAGACGCCGCTGGTCTCCCGTCAACAGCCCGAAGAACTTGGCAGCTGCAGGAAAAGCATAGCCAGGTCCCGTCGACAGTGTCACAAAATGCCAGAGGCTTAAAGCAGGTTATCCAAGACTGCCTTTTGGCAACACGGACTCTCAGACCATCGGCTGCCACCTCCACACTTGCAAAGAATGCAGGAGGCTTGCGTCTGTGATCCAAGAGAGGTCACCGGCAGCATGGACCCAACGTCCGACGGCTGCCACCTCCACGCTTGAATGATCTGATCTCTACTGCGTTGCCTTCCTTTACACCTTGGCTCTCTGACATGTTAGCTCTCCGCTCCTCGTGCTCGCCGCGCTCTTTGTTGCCGTCGCCTCGTGCACACCCTTTGCATGCGCACATGCGCAACGCTGGGCTGGCACACGCAGCACTCCGCTGTCCGACGGACCACTGTCGACGCACTGCATTCGAAAATCCACGAAGATTTGGTGTGCACCTGACATATGCCCACCCTTCGAAAAAGTTTTGTCGCAGAAAAAACTGCCATCGGTGCACACAACACGAATGTTTACGTGGGAAGCAGTTGATGCACGAACAGTAATGTTCACGTGATAAACTGTCAAGTTAGACGCCGCCGTAGTCACCGGACTTTACACAGGACACATGGAGGCACATGGAAACGCGCACAGAGGGAACATGTCAAACCTTATACACAGAGGGTCAAACCTTATGCATGTGACAAAAGGGAAAATAAAAATAGTACAAAATATCAGACACAAACTTTACACATGTGTATACCATAAAGGTGAATATGTACACACTGAGCAACACATAACCGGAGAACGAAAGAAGAAAAACAACCCACAAACACTACCAGGCCACATTTGCACAGGTAACAATTGCAAACACCGGATAGTAATAGTATACATTGGGTATCACTCTCCGGCAATTATAAACCACTCATGCAATCAGCGCCTATGTTTTGTGAGCCTGTCAGCCTCTTCGATTAAACAACGAAAGATGACGCTTGCACGGTCTCTTGGGACGCACGCTCTTCGTACCGCTTAAGCATATTGATGTGGAAGAGCTTCTTAGTGTGGCCCAAGTTGATCCAATTATCCACGTCACTGCCAGAAACCACGAATGGACCTCTTCACTGCATTACCAGTTTATTGTGGCTGCTCGGCAAAAGAATGAGGGCACAATCTCCAACCCTTAAATGCCGCTTCTTGCTGTTCCTATCTTAATATCTTTTCTGAGAATGTTGGGCACTCAACAGATTTTGATGTGCTGCTCTCACAGTTTGCTCGAGACGTTTTCTTAGATCGAGAACGTTTCATAGGTTGCCTTCGTGTCTTCTCCCAGCTCTTCCTTTGTCCAGAGCTCTCTGAGAACTGCGAGCGGTCCTCGAACATGTCCTCCAAATATCAACTTAAGCGGAGAAAGCCCCAGACTCGCCTGTGGTACCTCGCTATATGCGAACATCAGCGGAGCAATATAACGATCCCATGTTTTGGGCTGCTCTAGACTTAGCTTCCGCAGCATCTGCTTGAGTGTGCCGTTAAATTTCTCCACCATCCCATTGCACATCGGATGGTAAGGTGTCGTGCTGAGATGTTTCACCGCCAAGAGATCATTGAGCTCTCTCATCATTTCGGAAGTGAAATAGGAGCCCTAGTCACAAAGGATCTCTCTCGGAAAACCTATACATTAGAACATCCTCACCAAACCTTCAGCCACGATTGCTAAAATCTATTTTTGGCAGAGCCACGGCCTCGGGATACCGCATGGCAAAATCGATGAGTGAGAATATATCTGTTCCATTTCACTGATGTGGGCGACAGTGGACCAGCAATATTGTTACGTGGCGACCCGCTGAATAGTGAGGCGAGATGTATGATAGCAGTGAGATGGTGTTTAATGGCGGCTGCCCTAGCGCGAGTGCTCCGTCCCGCACCACTGCCAGCGTCATTGTCTTCGTGACACTACCCGAGGCTGCCGAGCGATCGTCCCGATCGTGAATCGAAGAAGATATCGACGAAGAGTTGCGCTCGATGGTGATAGGTTCACAGGACGCTACAATAGAAATGGCATGGTGGTGAAGTGCTGGCCGCCACGATGAAAGAGATTTGCGAATGAATCCTGGTCCATGAAGCTTACGGGCCGCAGGTCGCCAGGAGCCGAAGGCCGAAGCCCTAAGACGCACCGAAAGGCAGGGGCAGGGGGGCTGTGTGTTCATGTGTGGACAGCGTCTCGGGCCGGTCGGGTCATGGGGTCGGGTCGCAGCGGCGGCGTCATGTCGTCGTATCTTGTGATCAAGGCAGGGGACGGGGCTTGGGTGAGCGGCGATGTCAGTTCGGGCTTGGCAGGCTGGAGCACGGCCGGCCGACGCGGATCAGGAATTCATGGCCGACGACCACGGTCGACACAGGACACTGAAGCTCCGAAACCAGGATAGGGGATGATACCCCGCACCTCACACCAAATGTTACGTGGCGACCGGCCGAAGATTGAGGCGAGATGTATGATGGCAGTGAGATGATGTTTAATGGCGGCTTCCCTAGCGCGAGCACTCCGTCCCGCGCCACTGCCAGCGTCATCGTCTTCGTGACAATATCGGCAGCGGCCCGATCAAATGGAGTGTCAATAAGAGGCATGAGTCCCAATAGAGCTTTCCCTACTTTGCCTTTCGGGCTCGTCCTTTGGCAGGAGTCGCACGAGCTGACATACCTCTTAATCTCCTCCTGCACTCCCAGCCAGTAGAATTGTTCCAGAACTCGATCTGTAGTCTTCTTAATGCCCTGGTGCCCTGCCAACGGGCTATCGTGGGCAAGCCTCAACACTTGTGATCGGCAAGACTTGGGAGAAGCACTACCTGTCGAACCTCTCTGCCAGAGGCGGTACAGCAAACCTTTTCAACAGCACATGAGTGCGAAGTGCCGTGCTTGCCATGGAACAAGTTCCCTACTTTCAACGAACACGCCTTCAATGACTCATCGTCTCTTTGCTATGCTTCTAACATTTCCTTGGTGAACCTCCTAGGACCAACGCTTAAAGCAGTATTTTCTCTCCTTCGTCCAGAAACTTCCTTTCCAGCCAACACCACTTTTCGGCCCTCGCCCTCACCATTTTTACTGGCGTCCCCGTCATTGACTATTTCAGGACATAATTTAGCAACACACCCCAATTTCTTCCAATTAATACCTGAATTTGGCGGCTCACGGGCCTGTGGTATATTTCCAATTATAACATCGTATAATGGTGTCTCCATGCACTTTACCACGGCCGTGCCAGTGAAATAAGGGAAAGCGATATAGACTTCTGCCTCGGGAACTTCCAGACTACTGCCATCAACAAGGAATACCGTAGATGTCGAGCCAGTGAGAGCTGAGTCAGAAACTAGGGCTCTCCGCACCACTACTGTATTGCTCCCCGTGTCCCGTAAAACATGTACGGGTAGGCCTCGGAGCTCACCCTCTAGTACAGGCATGTGTTTGGCGTCTGCAGGCTTTTTCCGGACAAGTCCGACCACCACCTTATCCTCAGCTTGTTCAAGCCTATCTGCAGCTGTGGACACCGTTTCGGATGCAACACACTCTGACTGAACACAACAGGACGATTTCTTCTGGTTTTTATGCTTTTTTTGAGCAGGAATTACATCATGCCCTGTTTTTCGGCAATAAACTCAATAAAGCTGCCTTGGCTTAGACAGACAGTCGGCAGCCTTGTGTCCCTGTCGGTTACAAATGAGGCACCTCCCTGACTGTCTCTTTGATGGAACATCCTTTTCCCTCGGGACGCCCACCTTGAACAATTCATTGAACGAAGACAAATTTCTTTGCCGCTCGCCCTCTGGAAAGTTGTCTGCTGCCTCAGCCATTTTGTCCAGTGTCTTGCACTCTCTTTCTCGAAAGAAAACTGACAGACGACTATGACAGTTCCTCATGAACTGTTCGGCCACCATCAAGTCACCTAAATCATCGTACGTTATGGCCGTTCCCGACATCTCGACCCATCGATCGAAAAGACTGAGCAAACGTGCTGCGTATTGCTTGCCTGTTTCTTTATCAAGCGGCTTACTTTCAAGAAACCTTTTGCGATAACCTTCTGCTGTAAACTGAAAATGTTGGAGCAAGGCTAGTTTTGGCTTATCATAATTCATTGAATCTGCTGGGGACAGTCGACCGAGCACACGGAGAGCTTCCCCAGTCAAAGACATACTGAGTGCTGTAGCCCATTTTTCCTTGGGCCAGCTGTGCCCTTCTGCGATTCGCTCAAAACGTTAGAGGTATGCATCCAAATCATCCCTGCGATCGTCGAAAGGCGGGATCAATGTGTGTGGACTAACCGCTGCTGAGGGCCCCTGTGCGGATTCTTGATTACCCCCTCCTGCTTCTGTGAGCCTTAATTGGAGCTGCAATCTACGCTCTTCAGCTTCTGCTAGCAACTCTGCATTCTCACGTTCGGCTTGTGCTTTGCGCTCCTCAGCCTCTGCTTGCACCTTGGCATGCTCGCCTTCGGCTGCTCGTGTGGCGTGTTCCTTTTCCTGCTCAGCGGCAACCCACGAGCACAGCTCGGCGTCTTTCAACCCCAACTCTTTGCCTAATTCAATTAATTCCTTTAGCGTGCTCATCGTTTCCTTATTAAAAAAAATTCATCAATATAAGTTAAACGGCTTCGTCCTGTCGCAGACGCCAATTGTCGAGAATTGGTAGCGCGTCCCCGACTTTCCGAAGGGGAGCTCTATCACATGCAAGTTCGAACAAGAGAACAAAGAGATCAAACAAAACAAAAACGAAGCCGAAGGAAAAGAGCCAATAAGAAACGGAAACGAAAACAAGAAAACGAACACTCAACATGCGTACAACACTACAGAATAAAAGGAAAGAGTTCATCAGGTACTGAGCGTCCCAGGTGAAGCGGGGATGCCTTGCCGACAGGGCGAACACTGGTCGATGTAGTGCGACGCGTCACTGGCGATGCCTCAAAGGAAGCGGCAGAAGGGAGCCAAGGGGTAGTAGGAGCGGAGAGGAACACAGGGAGATGCCGCTGGTCTCCCGTCAACAGCCCAAAAAGCTTGGCAGCCGCAGGAAAAACGTAGCCAGGTCCTATCGACAGTGTCACGAAATGCCAGAGGCTTAAAGCAGGCTATCCAAGTGTGCCTTTCGGCAACACGGACCCTCAGTCCATCGGCTGCCACCTCCGCACTTGCAAAGAACGCAGGAGGCTTGTGTCGCTGATCCAAGGGAGGTCACCGGCAGCACGGACCCAACGTCTGACAGCCGCCACTTCCACACTTGAATGACCCGATCTCCACTGCGCTGCCTTCCTTTACAGTAAACCTCAGTTCTCTGACACGTCAGCTCTCCACTCCTCATGCTCGCCACGCTCTTTGTCGCCTCGCGCACACCCTTCGCACACGCACACGCGCAACGCTGGGCTGGCACGCGCAACGCTCCGCTGTCCGACGCACTACTGTCAACAAACCGGATTTGAAAATCCACGATGATTTGGTGTGCACCTCACAATGGCACAGTCAGGGACATGATGAAGGTATTGACCACTGAGAACCTTCCTGAAGCCGTGCCCAATCATATGAATATATTACGGACGGCATGAAAGGCTTGTGGCTGGAAATAAGGCTTGAGCCTCATTGGCAGCCCTGCTGTGGTACTGTACAAGAGTGTTTCAAAATTTTAGGAGCAGTTACATTGCTAAAACACTGGTAGACATCGAGGCACGAACACGCCTGCTGCCTTCCAATGCTCATGCTGCATGCATTTCCAAAGTATCGAAAACAGCTAACGTTGTCCGGCATACGGCGGTCCCCTTTATTTCACAAAGCGTTCTGGTGAGTTTCTTGCCTGGATGGGTCAAAATGAATATAAAACCCACATCACCTATTGCATTTTCAGCCAAAAAAGACAGTTTTTGCAAAGGCTCTGCTAGCAGAGCAGACATCTGAAACAAAAGGCGGTCTCTGCTTGCGTGTGTCCGTACGCAGTGCTGGAAATTCTTGCGATCAGCATTTGCATCGCTAATTGTACATGCTTGGAATGCATGTCCCCTCCCTGCGCTTTGTATGGGAAGCAGTTAGCTTCCGAAATGCCCCCGAACTGCTGGCCCTAGCAGCCCCTCTTTAGACCGAGTGGTACGTTTTTATGTTATTTTCAGCACTTGATAATGGTGGCCTTTTCTGTTCTCAAATTTTGGTTTGAAAAATGATTATTTTTGCGAAATATTTCTAATGTATTTGCCAAAAGTAACCGGGCAACGACGGTTTGTTTCTTAGCTGCATAGTGAAGCACTCATGGCAGCCCTCAAGCTCTGAATGTGTGTAATGTAAAATGAATGCTTGTACTCACTTTGTGACACTTTTTAGTTTTTAAGGCTGCTGTAAAGGCTCCCTTATACAGTTTAGAAGCAAAAACCTGTTACAATTGTTTTCATTTACGAAGACTCCATAAAGTATGTCACAATTTCCATGCACGTGGGATTATTGAAGTACACACGTCTTCCTTTCGGTGTGTCATCGGCACCAGCGTTGTTCCAAAGGGAGATGGAGAACCTTTTCCGGGGGCTGCCACATGTTGTAGTATATTTCGATGACATCCATTTCACTGGCTCGAATGATGTAGAGCACCTTCGCAACCTCAGGGATGTCCTTTCTCAACTCCGTGGTGTTGGCCTTAAGTTGAAGCTCGACAAGTGCCATTTTTTCGTCGAACAAGTTGAATACCTTGGGCACATCATAAGCAAACAAGGGCTGTCTCCAAGTTTGAGCAAAAGTATCTGCCATCCTTCTTGCACCTGCACCCTGTGACGTCAAGGAACTCCAAAGTTTTTTAGGACTTGTGAACTTCTACAGTCGTTTTCTACCAAACCTTTCCGGACGCCTCCATCCTCTGCATTTGCTTTTCATGAACGAGAAGAAATGGGTGTGGGAAAAGGAGCAAGAAAACACATTCAGTGGAGTGAAGCAGTTAAAAGCATCAGCTCCAGTCCTAGTGCATTTTGACCCAAAAAAACCATTGTGTCTCAGTTCTGATGCCTCTACGTATGGGAATGGCGCAGTTTTGGCACACCGAGAATCTGATGGTCGAGAACTGCTCATTGCTTTTGCTTCCAGATGTTTGTCTCGTGAAGAGCTGTGCAGCCTGCCAATCTTACCTGCGTACACCGCAACGCATTCAGCATACACCATGGCCATTTCCTCAGAGAACCTGGTCAAGGCTTCACATAGACTTTGGGGGCCCATTCATTGGTCATACTTTCCTGGTCATTGTTGACGCCTACTCAGAATGGGTTGAAGTTTTCCCAGTGAGTTCAATGTCAGCGGATGTTGTTATCAACTCATTCTGAACAGCATTTGCACAGCATGGACTGCCGGACCTCATCGTGTCCGATAATGGACCTGCCTTTGCAAGTGAGCAATATTTGGAATTCTTGACACGTAATAGAATACGTCTTGCATGCTTGTACCTCCCTACCATTCAGCTTCGAATGGCATGGCAGAGCATGTCGTACAGACTGTCAAGAACAAGATCAAGAAGAGTGGATCATTTCAAACCCATATTTCACGGTTCTTATTACAGAACCATACCACATGAAATCACAGGCAGTGCGCCGTGTTAAATGCTCATGGGAAGGATGTTCAAGACACCTTTAGATGTTCTTCGCCCAAGTCTGCATAATTGAGTGCTGCTGAGACAGCTTAGACAGAAGCTGCAGGCCGATAAAGGATGCCATTCTTCTCCATTGCCAAATGTGGGTGACCACGTATTCACATAGAATTTTCAGCAGGGGCCACCGTGGATAGCTGCACGTGGTACAAGCACCACAGGCCAGTCAGCAGCTGCAGCCTCTCTCAGTGACGGTACTGTCTAACACAAGCTCGGTGACCACCTTCACCCTCAATCCCAAGAAGCCTCCCAGCCAACCGCTGGGCTCCTGTGACACAAGACGCTTTGCAGGCATCCAGAAACTGTGTGTGACACCAACCTTGCTTGAGCCAGCCTTGAGTGACACTAATGGCACAGAAGAGACGGCTATATACTTTCCTAAATCAGTGTGCAGCACGCGCATGCCCCGGTTGCGAAGAAGCTCTAGGAGCCGCAAGCTAGTGCAGCGCTACTCACCATAATGCTCTCCTTGAACAATCTAATGGGGGAGGACTGTTACAATGTTGTTCTCATTTCTAGTTTCGTTTTCATTCAGTCGTTCACGTGGCGCCACCAAGAGGCAGCGCCACGATCATGTGAGAATAAAAAGGGCACGGCACGGGCAGTGCATGTGTGTGGTTTGCACAGTGGAACACAGTGTGTATTCAGAGTGTAGCCATTGATGGCGACCGCCGAGCTTGTACGCCTCTCGGCAAGGGCCATCATGCTCGTAACAAAGCCTGTTGCTCAGTTACTTTTTGGAAACGGGGTATTGACTTCTATTACGGATGTCAACTCTCATTTTCACTGCTCTCTGTTGGCGTACTACTAGAAAAACGCCTTTTTACGGAGTGAAAATTTTTATTGTAGTTGGCCTTTAAGTGTCACCCGAATCTTTTTGGCTCATCCTCTTTAATTCAGAATTATCAACAGCTGACAATATTTTTGTTTCTGCAGAATCCAGTGGCATATGGTCATATAACAGTTTCTGTATGGGCGTGGGTTGGCATGCTGTGGCTGGGTTACTCTTGCTTTGCCCACTCGCTTCTCTGGTTGGTGGACAGCGCCTGTAGTCGTGGCCACACATCATATCTATGAAATGGAACGTGGCATGTCTGTTGTGGCACTGAGCCCAGCTATGACCACAGCAAAGCAAGCATTAAAAGCAGCCCAACACCGCATTGAAGCTTTGTGCTAAAGTTTGCGTTGAAAGTGCCTCAAACTTCATAGCGAGGTTAGCTGTGGGCTACATACATGAAGCTTCCTCAAAACCTGGGCCCGTTTGTGCTCGGTTGCTGACCCAAAAGACGTGGGTTCAATCCCGGCCACGGCTGTTGCATTTCTATGGAGGAGAGGTTTTAGAGACCCGTGTACTGTGCAATGTTAATGCACATTACAGAACCTCAAGTGATCGAAGTTTCTGGAGCTCTTCACTACGGTGTCCCCCCTCATAGCATGAGTCGCCTTGGGATGTTAAACCCCAATAAACCAATCCTAAACCATCTTCCGTTCAGTTCTTCTGTATAAAGATAGGTTGAGGTTATCTGTGCAGCTTCTTTTTACTTTCGAGCAATTAAGGCACCAATGGTAACCGTGCCAATGGCTTGGAGCAGGTGGCCAAGATTTCCTCAGCCAATTTTCACAAATTTACAAAGCACATGCCATATGACATATAACACATCAGCTCTCTCCTATCTAGAAGCACCTGAAAGCCAAAGATTGTATTGGCTAATAACATTGGCAGTGAAAGCTATGCAATGCACAGGTTCATGTGCAGTGGGCAGACTTAAAGCAGCACTGGCATTTGTGGCTGTTGCTTTGATTTTGTCAAAATCTGCTGTTGACCTCTGCATCGCTGCAGAGGAGGATGATACCACATTTCGGCACTAATTTTCACATGCCATAATGAAACATAAC
Source organism: Amblyomma americanum (assembly GCF_052857255.1). Classification (NCBI taxonomy): domain Eukaryota; kingdom Metazoa; phylum Arthropoda; class Arachnida; order Ixodida; family Ixodidae; genus Amblyomma; species Amblyomma americanum. The sequence goes on from NW_027526484.1 coordinate 2,472,097, forward strand.
AGCAGTGGTGGTTTTTCTTTTCTGAAAGACATTAGAACCAACTGCGCTTAACAGTCAGTGCGTAATGTGTAAAAATGTATCGGAAAGTTTTTGGTGGAAATTAATGTGCCTTTGATTTGCAAAGTGCCACCCTGATCAACGCGAAGAACGCATACAGAGACAACTTGCGCTGTGCTCGAGAGAAAAGCTCCAAGAGGAAATTTTTTTTTCTTGCTACAAGCAGAATGAGACAAATATATGTGTGTGAGCTGGGAATGGATATGTCCCTCTTTAAAAGGAATTTACACTGTTTTGAAGATGCATTAAATAACACAAGCACACAGTGGCCATGTAAGTAAATATTCCCAAACTTGCATTGAAGGACGTTCTTTATTTCTTTTTTTTATTTATCTTTCAAACTGAATACAAAAAGCAATCACAAAAATTTGTTGAGCTAATAGCCGAAGCTAGTAGAGGCCGTTTACACTGTTATTTAAGCAACAGGATGCACGCAAAGAAGAGAGAGTTCCGAGCCATTTTAATTTCTAGTGGCACGGTATTCCATACTTTAGCCCCATTATACTCGATTAGGTGCTGTCAGTGGGTGTTTCAGGTTATAGGGTAGTTAAAATTTATATTGCTTGCATGCCTGGTATTCCTGTTAGGCAGCACAGAAATGTTTGAAGGAAGGCAATTGTTTCGTATAATAATATTTACAACCATCGCGGTTTTCATTTCATACAGCAAAGGAAACTGCAAAATCTGCAACCTATTGAACTAGGAAGTACTGGACTGATACCTGTTGGAGTATGTTATTATACACAGTGCTCTTTTCTGCAAAGAGAAAATTTGATCAATATAGGACCTGTATCTGGTAGCCCTCGATTCGCAGCAGTATATGTTAAATGGCAAGTTAGAGAAATTGTTTACTTAGAGAAAATTATATAATTTTTAGCACAGTTATGTCCAGAAACCCCCATGTGTTAAGTAGAATGTAACAAGCTGAAGCAAGCTTACAGCACAAAGTATCAGTGTGTTTCCACACAGCATGTCTAAAGAAATGCTGTGGGGAAATCCTTTTTACTGTGCATAATTAAGATTTTTTTCTTTTGCGCAGGTGCTGTTTGCTCTTTTGAACATTTTTTTTTCACCCAGTCTAGTTCAGTGCTGTGAAGTGTCACTGTGTGGCACTTAGGCGTTGTCATGTTTGTTTTTTGTTGTGTATAAGATGCTGTATGTAAAGTTCATATTTTTTTTGTCCAACTTATGCCGTTTGCAGCTTGTGCTACTGGAAGTAAAGTGTCCTAGAAACTTCTTATGTTGTTTCTTTGTGTTTTGCATATAGTATATGGAAACCATTTCATAGGCACATTTTTGTTTTGCATATACTCTGTGAAAAATTATACTCCATGTCGTTTTTTGTTTGTGTATCGCTATGTGAAAACTATGCAACTGTAGTAGGTGTAGACATTCTTTCCTGTATTTCCTGGTGGCAGAAAGAATAGGGCAATTCTGCGGCACCCTTCTTTTGATATCCTTAAGTGTGCAAACATTGATTTACTGCCCTAACGAGCAAGTAAAATAAAATGATCAGTACAGTGGGAGATTCAGTGGTTGCTGCGGCAAAATGGCTGTCATTACTGTAACACCGTGAAGGAAGCGTGTTCTGTTTGTTTGCCAATCCTCTCTTCATTGTGCAGGTCTTACGAGGAGGAGCAGCAGCTGCCCGACGATGGTGGGTGGACACCTTGTGGGGGGTTGCTGACTGGCAGCAACTTTCTCTCTCTTTTCTCTGTACTTGTGATAGGATATTGAGCAGAAAAAAAAAAAGTGGCACTTGTCGTGCATGGGTGGTTGTATGCAAAGCATGTATACTTGTGGGATGCTACCAGGGATAACTGTAGCCTCAGCTTTTGTTGAGTCGTAGCCTGTTCAGTCAATGTTTTACTGAGCACCTGTGAGACAGCGCAAGGGATGCTGATGCCAGTGGCTGCACCCTCATCTTAAAGCATGTGGCACAAGAGTAGTGTAGCTTGCGCTTCATGAAAGTCTGTGTTGAGCATCATTTTGTTTATTTGTTTATTTGATTCCTCAAGGGTCCCATGTCAAGATAATTGCACGAGGGAGTGGGCGTATTGCAAGGCAAAAAAAATGGCTGTGGTTTAGCTCTGGTTAAACCTGGAGTGACGAGATAGCTACATCTGGCCGAGTGGAACTCGCTCAGTCGAATTGCAAAGTCAGCCTTTCGCCGCTCCGTTTCGCTGGGCGTTCCTTCTTCATCTTCGTCCCTGGACGTGATTCACTCTTTCCCCCCTCTCCACTCCCCCTCCACTCAGTTTCGCCAGAGCGCCGCGCCACCGGCAGCTGCTCCGCACCACGTGACTAACAACGTGGCGGCACCGCCACACTGAAGGCTCGAAATGCTAGCGTAATGTAGCTATTGCTACAAAGAAATTCAATGAAAATCACGATGAATTGTTATCGATGAGCTGCTTGAATGTTACTGGGTCGACGATGGTGGCAACTTCAGTGGCCATTCCATTCCAGTCTTATGCTGTGCGCAGGAAGAATGACTGCTGAAAAGTTGTAGTATATAGGCTTGCACAGCTCATTTCTAGTAACACAATGCATTCATCATGGCTGTGTGAAACAGCATGTTCAATTTAATTTCTGCTTTTGTTCGTTACGTCTGGACGGTACACAGCACAGCATGGCTCAGAGAGTGATGACTAACTCCAGTAATAAGGTGGTTGAAATGGCCTAATATAAGCTTTGAAATTTTTGTTCAGCGAGCAGGAAGCAGGTTGTAGGTAATGTTTGCGACATCACAGATGCACTTTTAAGTATAAGAATTGCCTAAACTGGAATGATAAAAATGGTAAACTTTAAAATTGAATAGTGCCAAGCTTGTCCAAAATGATCTAGGGCAGAGAGAAAAATCTACATGAAAGTTTAATTCTAATAAGTGATCATTGAAATGAGCCTGAAGAACACACCATGAGCTAGTTGGTTGTTCATCACTACGAAAACAGCACAAACTTCACGAAGGACTCAGAAAGGGAAGACGAGACAGACATTGAACTAACAACTTCGAGGTGTCAGAGTAATAAGCCTTCAGTTGTTAGTTCAGCGTCTGCATTCCGTCTTCCCTTTCTGCGTCCTTCATGAAGTTTGTGCTGTTTTCACTCTGATAATTGAAAAATCACTAGAGTTGCCCTTCTAATGTGCCTGCCTAAAGCATCCCTGCCTCACCGTTTTCTCTCTTAGTTTTGTCATTGAGTATAAATTCGGTGATCGGAAACATAATTGGCTTCTTCTATCGAAATGCTGTTGTCTGTGCAGGTATATAATCGTAATAAGGGCGAGCAGACGGTGCTGGTTTGGCCACGGCTGCCGAAATACTGATGTGCCACTTTTACTTGTCAGGGGTTGAGGCAATGGAACCAAACAGTGCATTGTTTGTGCAGTGTTGGAGGTGGAGCGAAAGGCACAGGCATCGTATAACAGCCGGAAGCGGTTTTGGCTCAAACAAGACAAAGCAGAGGTACGTTGTCAATGCTTTATTGATTGCATTATTTTTTTTTTGCGTCAGTTGTTAGGGAATTAAAGAAAATTTTAGTTTTATATTGGTGGTAGCATTGCTTTGTTTGTTGTCTTTGAGGAGGTGCCATTTTATCGAGCTTTTTATTTAAATGTTTATTGACTTAACTTACTCTCTCACTCACTCACTGTCTCATTAATTTATTTATTAGTTATACCTACAACACTATACTGTAGTAAGGCATTATTGTAGTGGGGAGGGGCTTAGTTGTAAGAAATTGTACAAAGGGAGACCTTTCATTAACAAACTGTGACACTGTAAAAAACTGGCGTCCCACCGTGCAGCACAGCAGCTGAGATCCTTCTGACCCTGTTTTTGGTGCATGGTAGCCCGCAGCTGTTTTATGTGCCATAAAACCCAACACACCAACCACTAAGCATTACTCTAGGTGTTCCAGGGAAGGCAGTCACTAATCTTGAAGTATAGGTTTTTTTTTAAGTAAAGAGAATTAAGCTTTTTGCAACATGGTAATACCAGTGTTGGCAGACGTCAAAAAACGGGAATCATGTTAATTAGTAAAGGGATATTTAGCCAAATTCTAAAACAGTAGAACCCCACTATAGTGAACCCGGATATAGTAAAGTGAAACTGCGGTCCCATTTCGCCTCCCATAGACAAACTGTACATTTTTTTTTCGGTTATAGTAAGGATTTTTTTTTTCAAATAAAACGGCTATAGAAAAGAGAGCCTGGCCTTGGCGACGTACCTCCCGCGGAATGATGACAACGTGGTACGCGCGAGGCCGATATTCGGAGGTAAATGCATACCAAAGACAATAAAACGGCGCTCTTTGAGATAGCTTCACCACCAAAATTGACAGCTGTGAGGAGAAGCCAACTTAATCTTGGGGCCGTGAGGCGAAGCGTGCGGCGCGCACGAAAAAAAAAAAAGTAAGGCGGGCTATGAACGCAGAAAGAAGGAGGCGCGGGTCGCTCAAGACAAACTTCCTCAGAACATAAACAAAATCGAAAACGTGATAACATGAAATGAGATAACTGAAGATAAGTAATTAACACATAAAAAGACAGTAAGAGTAGTATATGGAACGTATTTGTGAGTTCCTTTCATAAACTAACACTGTGTTTAGTAAGTAGCCAGTGAATTTCCAGAGAGCATCCTCAGAGCCATACCATCACCAACAACTGATATAGTAAAGACCCTGATATAGTAAAGATTTTTTCTGGTCTGAGTCACTTTACTATAGAGGGGTTCTACTGTAGTTAACTTTTGAACTACTATAGTGATAGGCACCAGATTGCAATTAGAGATTTGCAGCCAGCCATTAGTAATAGCCATGTGAATTTTTAGAATTTCAAAAGCCTGATAACTCTCGCTGCTCCAGCACAACTAATATTGGCTACATCGTACCCAAATATGCGCGCTTTTGAAAAGCATGCAGGCAAAGCAACCCCTCCAGTGCTCGTAACTAGTCGAAATAGCCAAATCTTGTCGAGCCACAGCGCTGAGGGTAACCGCGTTCTCTAAATCATACTGATATGGCCGTTACTAATGGCCAGCTACAAATCTCTGATTGCAACCAGATGCCTGTCAGTAATATTTACAGTTAACTATTAGAATTTAGTTAATCACTTTACTAGTTCACGTGATTTACTTGTTTTTTGACGTTCACCAACACTGGTATTACCATGCTGCAAAAAGCTTCTCTTTACCTCAAACACCCTATTTTTAAAAAATTGCAATCGGCTTCCCAGGGACGCCTCATATATCAACAAATAATCGGGGAACATCGACAGCGGAGAGTAAGGGAAGAAATTAAAGGTATTGTTGCATGCCTCAATGAGCAGCAGAACACATCAGCGAATCTGATCATCACTAAGGAGCATCTGTGAACAATGCTCTCAGTTGTGCTTTTGATTTGAAGTGCAGCCATCACTTTGTTAGGGAGCTACTCCCAGTTGCTAACTGTGTTAGGAAAAAGAATTATTTAAAGCTATTATTATATGTGGTACTGGTACGGTCTAATTTTCTTGGTATGTATTGTCTCTCCTAGACGAAATTTGTTGCTGCTTCTTAACGAACAGTGTTCTACCTGTGCCAGTTTTATTTGTGTGTACCCTAATCAGAACCCACGTACATATGATGCGCATTTGTTTTAAACGGAATTCTTGAAAAAATGCACCGCCTCCGCACCCCAAGTACCACTGTGCTCGCACATAGTGGGTGTTTTAAGAAGTGCGAAACAATGGGGGTGCTCTGAGCAGGTTTCCAAGTTGGTTGATTTGTCTAAACCAGATTTCTGCTTCCTGCGGCCAAACAGCTCCCAAGTGTCTCGTGCTTTTCCATGAGATTATTTGTAATTTTGATTTAAAGGTGCATTCTGTCATGCAAGTATTTAACTAAATATGATCTATAAAACACTGTCGCATGTTTATGTATGCCTGGAGGCCCATAGCAGAAAGCGTGGAGAACTCGTTAGGGAAGAACTGTCTGCCAGATTTTGTGTGTACATTCAAGGCACCGCCAAGGCTTGAGATATGCATGTGGATTAACCCTGCCAGGCTGAACTTTTGCTCGAGTATGATGAGAACGTACGTGTTGTGAAATTTTGATCAGGTTTTTTTTCTGTGCATAGCGAACATTTTCTAACCTAGACCTCCTTATATTCAGGGCCCTTCGTTTTGGGTTCTTTTTCTTTTCGATGTGGGGGGTGTAGAAAACCGACCATATTTTTCTAGCTCAAATTTGGGTGAAAATTGGGTTACTCAGAAAAAAAATTTTACGTAGTTTGGGCTTTTTTGGTACACAAGACAGTATAATGGCAATGATTTGTTTTTCTGCTAGACACGAAATTTTCTTGTTTTGCTCAATATTTCATAAACAAAATGGAAATTGCAGATTCCAGTAAAAAGTTATTTACTAGTTAAGATTTTTTTATACCCTGTTACAAATATTCCATCGCATACTCTATCAGTCTCCCATGAGAGACTCCCGCGTCTGAGCAATACCACATCCTGCCATTATTTGTATTATGTGAAAACATTAAACATCATAGCGACGATTTTAAATGCGGAAGGTGTTGGGTCAGGGTGTTGTCAGCGTGGATGGTGCTTCCTAAGCGAAATTGATATACAACGTCTTGTCGGCACCCATGTTCTGGCCTCTCGTTTCTACATCGTCCTTTTCAAACTTGTCCTCAGATTCGTCCACCTCATAAGAACAAGAATTAAAAGAGGTTCAGGGTCCTTGATTGACCAAAGACACCCCTCTGCAATAAGCTTTAGATATCCACAAATTTTCTTGTGGTGTCTTGAGCTTTGTGAGCTGAAGACCAATATGGTCTAGAAGGCCGGCCCACTTTCAGGGAAAAATCGGGTTTGACCTGATTCTTAAGAAAGAAGTTCGGTGTGCAAAAACCAGGTAAAAGTGTGTTTTACATGAAAAACGAAGGGCTTTACTTACATTGCATAGCCTCTGCCAGCAAAATTATAATTTCCTGTGACAAAGCGTACTGCTTCCTTTTTTGCGCTTGTTCCATTTTATCTGTGAGGTTTCTTTTGTGTTGATCCCAAGTTATACATTCATATTCTAAGGCAGACATAATGTTAGTCAGGTATGTTTACTTTCAAGGATGACTGAGTGTGCTTAAAAATCACTTTGGTAAAAACAATAAGCTTTTTGCTGTAATTTAGTATGATTAGGCCAGTGAAGCACTTCAGTAAATGTAACTTCAATATATTTAACAGTTTCTGTAGTTCAAACCACATTATTTGTTTTACACGAGCTAAGGGAGGGCTTTTTTCATCCTTTCTTTTTGTAAACTGCACATAACATTTTTCAGTACTGAAAGTCATCTGCCATAGATTGCACCAGAGAGAGACTTTTTTGACTTTAGACTGCAAAATAGACACATCGTCAAGGAATTTGATTGGACAGTATACAGCACAGTCATTAGCGTATGGCCTGATGATGGTGGATGGAAGGTCTGCTGCTCAGTCATTTATTGACACTATTAGGCCTCAAAGTTTATTTACTAGACCAAGGTCATATACCGTCGCGCACTCCCCCATGCCGGTGTCCTTCGCATGCCGCAGTTCACGCACGTGTATGTCTCCACCGCGGCAGTCCTCCCCGCTCATACCAAGCACCACGCATGTCCAGTTCCTGCGCCCTTCCCCCAGGCCACCGCGTTGCCGTCCCCATCAGCTTGTTCCACAGTGCTCCACTTTGACACCTGCTCGCGGCACTGACACTGGCCCTCACAACACAAGGAATAAAAGTGCACTTTATAGATCTGATGTTACACTGTTCAGAACAACGTACTGTTTATGCAAGGGTAAACAATTGCTTATCCTCTCGAGATTATTATGAAAATGAAAGCTAACTAGGTGTGGCAATTTTTTTGCAAAAGAAGATTGTGCATATACTTGTTGATCAGTTTTTAAACTGGTTGCAAATATGTCTGGTGCAAATTAGTTTGCTATCTTGGGAGGTATGCTTCTAATAAAACATATCTAGGCACTATATGCTACGTATTGCTCAACCGAAGCAACGAGTCCGAGTTATCACAGCATTTGTTCTCTGAGCTCCTGAAATCTTTGTGCAGAAAACCGCACCGGGGTGATGACTAATACACAAGGGTGCACAAATGTGGCTTCTCATTTTAGTGATCAGTCTGGTGTGATTTTGTGTACGATGAACTACCAACTAGTCCCTGTTATTGCTCACCTGATCTTGATGCATCTATGCCCAGGGCTATAGCTTTTAGCGTAGTGCGGGTTCCCATCCGAGTTCATTTAGTTGTGTTGTGCATGATAAACCGGAGGGAAAACCGTGCTGACCAGGAGAAAAATGATATTTTCCTAGAAGTGCTTTACCTAGGTTAGAGTACAGGAAGTGTTCGAGCATATCTTACAGCAAGTGAAGGTTAAAAATACTGTACAATCACTTTCTTTAAATACTTGCATCACTTTGGATGCCAGTGATGGATGCCCAGGCGAAGACAAGACCTCTTGTCGAAACATTGGCAAGCAATCTGAGACTTTCCTTTCCCTTGTTCACTTTGTGATTATTCCAGTCTTAGGGCAGTTTTTGCATTTTGTTGTGTATTAGATAACTAAAAGAGGAGCAGCCTGTCTTGAACAATGCCTCGAAATGTAATCAGAAATTTTTTTCAGCTCCATGACCGAATGAGGATTAGCGCAGCTAGCTGACTGCAGCCATGAGTAAAGCATTTTGTATAATTTTCTTGGAAGCAATATGAGGCAGTCTGTAACTGTTGGCAGACGATGTGCTTAGGAGGTGACACCAGGGCCCTATTGTGTGTGTTCGTCGCCGTCTTGCATGAAGGAGGCCAGTTCAACAATTTGAAGAGCTTTGGTTATGGTCGGGGAGAACCTGGCACAGAGTGTTCTTGGCCTTCTTTCTGCCTCTGCGGAGGAATCCGAAAGCTTGCAGCAGATTTGCTTGCATGCATTGGTTCTAAAAGAGGTGTATTGAATGTGTTCTTCATGTGTTCATCGTGTGGTTTCTGCATGTGTGCAGAACTGCTCCAGAGCGTTGATATATGTGCGGACATGGAACCAGGCAGCCTCGGAGGCTCCAAGAGACCAAGGTGCGTTCGCATTTGTACGTCAACACCATAGCAAGCAAGAACGAGGCAGCTGTATTTCAGGGGTGGGGGACAAAACAGGAAGTTATCAGCTTAAGCTCCTTTATTGTGTACATGTATAGCTGAGAATAGGTAAGATTAAGGTTGTATTAGAACGCATACAAAAAACTAAAGATCCTAACAGTCTTTGAAACCAAGGAAAGCATAGGGAAACATTACTGTTGTGATTTATTCTTTATTGTCGCTGCAACAGTGGAAAAGTAATTGGGTGATCATTTCAGACAGAAGAAGATGTAACGAAGTATAAGAAAAGAGCTGAACCTGCTAATGAAGTTGTAGGGTCGCACAAACAACATATAGGTCGTTGGTTTGGCTCTCACTGGTGGCATGTCTTCTAGATTGGTAAATTATCTCTTGTCTCAAATGAATGCTTAGTAACTACTCTACTTGACAAGAGACAATAAAAGATAAATAATAGTAAGGTATTCTTCTGCTTTCGTTTGTTCTGGAGGCTGCGTCTTCCAGTAAATGAAGTTAGTTAGCTGTTGTCTCGCAGCCATCAATGCACCATATGTAACGGTTAAAACCCTTGTGTATCATGGGTAAACAAAAACACTGAAAGGTGCTACAGAACTGATGTGGCAAGTAACCTAGAGCATGACACTTAGCTCCTACTAGACCAGTGTCATGCTAATGATAGCGATTTTCTTATATGCAGCTCAACACTATAGTGCAGGGATAATTGCAGCAGTTGTGGCAAAACATCGTTACACCAAGCTTAGCTCAGCATATTGCAATGACTGGATGGTAAGCAATGCAGCTGCCCATACTGGGTACTGCTTCAGATGTCGTGTCAATGCCTTATACAGGTGGACAAAGGCTGAAGAGACGGTGTGCACGTCTCCCCTCCAAGCACAGTCCAGCAAAGATTTTGCGGCTGGATCAGGCTACTGGAACTGAGACGTCAGAAGGCAGTATGACTGCACCACAAGGGCACAAGCACCCAACAGCCCATGGTGAGATGCTTGCTTGGCCTGTTATATTGTCTCACCACTGAAATCATGTTCTTCCTCATGCTGCTACCAAAAATGTGCTGCTCATGCGTGCTGCTAACCCTGAGTGCACTTATATTCACGCCAAAATGGGGGCAAAGCTGCGTATGCATACCATATGCTCCTCTTTGCATGGGTCGCAATGTGGTTTGATGTTGTTTATAGGTTCTACATACCTGGCGCCTCCAACTTTGCTCAGACTGTGGGACATAGGTAACAGACGTGTTGTCACTCAGTATGGGTTTTCCTGTTTGTTCCGCAAGTACGCTGCAGGAGAGAGGACGTGCAGATTGTACGCTGGATTCGTGTGAATGCTCGACGTCCAGACCGACTGACAGATGCTTGGTCACGTGTCGCAATAACCGCGCTGACGCGCGCGGGCCATACGCGATTCGGTCCGCTTGTCTGAACCCACCTTAAGGGCCATCGGGGTATCTTGTCTTCACATTACATGCCTTGCCCAAGCCCATTTCTTCCTCTTGATTTTGACTAGGATGTCATTAACCTGCGTTTGTTCCCTCACCCAATCTGCCCACTTCCAGCTTAACGTTACACCTATCGTTCTTCTTCAGTTTGGTGTGCTGTCCTCAACTTAAACTAAACCGTTCTCGCTAGCCTCCACGCTTCTCCCCATAGGTTTTTGCCTCGATTTTCACGAGAACCAAAAAAGGGAAAAAATTCCAGCAAAATCCAACCACACTATTCAAGCCAAGAAAGGCTGTACCATGGGAAATTTATTTTGATATCATCGAACAAGAACAAAGCTTCTTCCCAGGCCAAGTAGTATGAGAGGATTTTTTTTATTTTTTGTTCTACGATTATCTGTGTCTGAAATGAACGAGGTAGAATGGTGAATTTTTTTCATACATATGTTGGTTGGTCACTAATTTTCGTCTGTGTTCACTTTCACTCACGTTTTCCCCCTACATTTCGTTGTGTTTAGTATGGGAGAATGCACTTTGCTTTGTTAATTTACTTGCAGGTGACGGTGCCTCTGATGAGAGAAGCATGCTGATCAACATGAGAGCAGAAATGGGGGATCGCCGGTCGCTCACTCCCTTGCCTCCATCTCCTCCACATGGTGGGGAGGAAAGCAAAGTTGACCAATTTGAGGTCACCTTACCAGACCTGCCCTCCATATCCCTATGGCTGCCCTGGTCACTGCAGTCAGTGGCCTCTCCACCAGAGCCAGAGACCTCTTCACCAGAGCCAGTGCCGGAGTCTACTCCTCCTCCAGGACCATCCCAACCCACACGTCTGTTGGAGGCTTGTGTGCAGGTATCTCGGGAGGAGCAGCTGGAGCCTGCTACTCTGGAGGAACCTGTGGTGCCTTTGGCTTCCTTCGAACTGCCACAGGATGCGGCTGAGGGGCAGGAGCATGGCAAAGAGCAAATGGCATTTGCATCCATCTCTGTACCAGAGCCAGGGCTAGTGCTGGAAGTAACTTCAGAACCACCCCAACCCAAAAGACTGTCAGAGGCTCACATGCAGGAATCTCTGGATGAGCAGCAGGATCTTGCAATGAGAGATGTTAAGGAACTTGTGGCACTTTCAGTTTCTTCCAAACTGCCACACGAGACTGCAGGGATGCTGGAGCACGTCAACGACACAATGGCGCTTGCATCTGTCTCTGTACCAGACCTAAGGCCTGTGCCAGAGCTGACTCCTACTTCAGAACCACCCCAACCCACACAGCCGTCGGGGGCTAGTGTGCAGGAATATCTGGAGGAGCAGCTGGAGCCTTTTACTTCCTCCAAACTGGAGCAGCAGAATCTTGCAATGGAAGCTGCGAGAGAACTAATGGTGACTTCAGGATCCTTTGAGCTGCCCCAGGAAACAGCAATGCAGCTGGAGCATGCTGAAGAGGCAATGGCGCCTGTAGCTATATCTGCACTGAACCCAGGCCTTTTGCCGGAGGTGTCACCTCTTTCAGAAGCATCTGAATCCAGACATGTATTGGTAGCTAGCACGCAGGCATCTCTGTCAGAAGAGCTGAAGTCTGCTGCTGTCTCCAAGATGGAGTTGCAGGCCCCTGTAATGGAAGCTGTGGAGGAACTTACGATGACTTCAGCTTCCTCCAAACTACCACAGGATATTGCAGGGATGTTGGAGCACGTTGCAGGACCGATGGCGCTTGGGGCTATCTCTGTGCAGGAGACAGGACTGGACGTGCCTGCTCGGTCAGAACCACCACAGACAGCTTGGCCACCAGACCTTTTTATGCTAAGTCAGGTGGCAGAATCTGCCGCTCGCTGTGAACTGAAGCAGCAAAATCTTGGTCAGGAGGGGCCAGTGACGGCTCTGCCGGCTTCCCCCGAGCTTGCTCCGGCCTCTGTCCTCGAGTCCGTGGCACTTGCAGCTTCATCTGAGCCAGTGCAGCCAACCACAACGGCGCTGCTGCCTCAACTGGCCGAGTCTGGCCTGTCACCGCATCCAGAGGCTGTATTTGAATCAGAGCGTAAGTATTTCTGATTTCTTGTGCAGGTTGCAGAACCATGCGTACATTGTGAATGACCTGATGCATGGCTTCACTTTGCAGCTCGTACTGTAAAATTTGGGTGAGAACACTGGATGGCAGGGACACAGTGCAGGCTTTCAATGTGTGTTGGAACAATATGGCTGCATTATATCAAGCTGTCAAAGGACTGTTATCATGCCATCACAAGTAACTAGGTGACAGCATGAACTTTTATTCATGAGCAGTAACTGCGAAGCATCGCAATCTGATGCTTGTTGCTTGGATGAAGGTGACATGTTTCGTAATTGGGCTAAACGGCAGTCACAGCCTGCTACCATCATGATTAAAAATAATTTGATTTGGTCTCTTTAATTTTTAAGTGTGTGTGCGCGCGTGTGTGCGAGAGAAAGAGAGAGCATGACACTTAGCTCCTACTAGACCAATGTCATGCTAATCATAGCAATATGCAGCTCAACACCATAGTGCAGGGATAATTGCGGCAGTTGTGGAAAAACATCGTTACGCCGACCTTAGCTCAGCATATTGCAATGACTAGATGGTGGACAGCTACCCATACTGGGTTAAAACAGATCCTTGGGCGAGTTGGTAACTCATTATAACCAGAACAGCGCTCACTAAGACACGGACACGAAGGGAGACACGACACACACGAGCGCTGACTTTCAACTGGTGTTTATTGTTTGGAACGAGGCATGTATACAGTTCCAACAACACAAGGAAACCAAACCATCCATTCATAGATTCATAGTTAATTCATGCTGCTGCTTCAGATGGTACTGCTTCAGAGGTACTGCTTCAGATGTCGTGTCAATGCCTTATACAGGCAGACCATGGGTGAAGAGACGGATTAGACGTCCCCTCTCCGAGCACAGTCCAGCAACGATTTCGTGGCCGGATCAGACTACTGGAACTGAGACGCCAGAAGGCAGCATGACTGCAACACAAGGGCACAAGCACCCAACAGCCCATGGTGAGTTGCTTGCTTGACCTGTTATATTGTCTCACCACTGAAATCACGTTCTTCCTCGTGCTACTACCAACAATGTGCTGCTCATGCTTGCTGCTAACCCTGAGTGCACTTATATTCACGCCAAAATTGGGGCAAAGCTGCGTATGCCTATCATATGCTGCTCCTGTTTGCGTAGGTCGCAATATGGTTTGATGTTGTTTATAGGTTCTACATACCTGGCGCCTCCAACTTTGCCCAGACTTTAGGACATAGGTGACAGACGTTTTGTCACCCAGTATGGGTTTTCCTGTTTGTTCTGCTAGGATGCTGAAAAGCCTCTCGAAGTGTTGCCGAGGTGGCCGTTTCATCATAAAACCTTTTTAACAATGGCAAATCCGAGGGAGCACCTTTTTTTTTGTCGTACTACAAGTGGTGACTGCAGTCAGCAATTATTACCAGTCCGAACTGAAGGGGATCAGTGCCGCCAGATTCTGCAGTAACTAAGAGCAGCTGGTGAAGGCGAGACACCAGTGGCGGTAAATAACCACAGCTGCTACCTGCAGAGCGGGAATGGTCTACTCTTGCAATACGTTCTTGCAGTTGACCGCAGACAGGGGCAGTCCTTCCTTGCATACATTTACGACACGTGTCATGACACAATGTATATGAGAAGCTTAGACATGTATCTATGTGGCTGCTGGTTGGAATGCTTTTGCCATAGCGTATATCCCATAACCGGTCTGGAGTGCCATACAGTTAGGGCCTTGGTATTGAGGTGGTCACTTGAAGCAAGGCATCTTGCAGCTTGTTTCAAAGACTTGCATTCTTTCATATGTGTGTATATGTAGCACAGCCCATTGGCAACTACAAGAGGTCTAAGGAAATGGAAGATGGAAGTTTAGAGCTGTCCGAAAAAACGTAAATCACAGTCACAGCATATGCCTTCAGGCAGCACTTTTTTCTGTCCTTTTTTTTTCCAGGCAAAACTAGCCAGTACCTCACTTGAACATTACATGTTTATGATAAAGCAAGTCATTTTGCTTAATCCTAACAAAGTCACGTCCCTTTGTCATTTACGTAGGTGGCCCCAGTCTCCGTGTCTGTATGTTTCCATTTATAGCCCTGTTGATATAAGCATTTTTTTCACAAAGTTCGAAGAATAACTCATATGCGAGGGAGAAACATAGTAGCTGATCGACATTGGAACATAGTGCTAAAATGTAAGATAATTGAAAACAGCCTATATAAGCATTAAACTGAATTCTGTAGAGCCTTGATCCCTTGACTGTCACGACAGCTAGATGGCATACGGTGACCAGGGACCATACTCTGTAACAATCCACTTCTCAACTTTATTATTTTTTTCATCTACAGTTAGTATACCGCTGCAACTTAATTGTGACAGCATCATTGACAGGTTAACAAACCATGTGATTCACGGGCTCCAGTATGGATGGCAGAGCTGGCCAATCCATGGAGACAAAGGAATGAATAGAGAAAAGAGTTCTTGCAAAACGCGAGAAACATGGATTAAGGTGATATGTGGAAAAGTAATTGGGTGATCATTTCAGACAGAAGAAGATGTAACGAAGTATAAGAAAAGAGCTGAACCTGCTAATGAAGTAGTAGGGTCGCACAAACAACATATAGGTCGTTTTTTTGGCTCTCACTGGTGGCATGTCTTCTAGATTGGTAAATTATCTCTTGTCTCAAATGAATGCTTAGTAACTACTCTACTTGACAAGAGACAATAAAAGATAAATAATAGTAAGGTATTTTTCTGCTTTCGTTTGTTCTGGAGGCTGCGCCTTCCAGTAAATGAAGTTAGCTGTTGTCTCGCAGCCATCAATGCACCATATGTAACGGTTAAAACCCTTGTGTATCATGGGTAAACAAAAACACTGAAAGGTGCTACAGAACTGATGTGGCAAGTAACCTAGAGCATGACACTTAGCTCCTACTAGACCAGTGTCATGCTAATGATAGCGATTTTCTTATATGCAGCTCAACACTATAGTGCAGGGATAATTGCAGCAGTTGTGGCAAAACATCGTTACACCAAGCTTAGCTCAGCATATTGCAATGACTGGATGGTGGGCAATGCAGCTGCCCATACTGGGTACTGCTTCAGATGTCGTGTCAATGCCTTATACAGGTGGACAAAGGCTGAAGAGACGGTGTGCACGTCTCCCCTCCAAGCACAGTCCAGCAAAGATTTTGCGGCTGGATCAGGCTACTGGAACTGAGACGTCAGAAGGCAGTATGACTGCACCACAAGGGCACAAGCACCCAACAGCCCATGGTGAGATGCTTGCTTGGCCTGTTATATTGTCTCACCACTGAAATCATGTTCTTCCTCATGCTGCTACCAAAAATGTGCTGCTCATGCGTGCTGCTAACCCTGAGTGCACTTATATTCACGCCAAAATGGGGGCAAAGCTGCGTATGCATACCATATGCTCCTCTTTGCATGGGTCGCAATGTGGTTTGATGTTGTTTATAGGTTCTACATACCTGGCGCCTCCAACTTTGCTCAGACTGTGGGACATAGGTAACAGACGTGTTGTCACTCAGTATGGGTTTTCCTGTTTGTTCCGCAAGCACGCTGCAGGAGAGAGGACGTGCAGATTGTACGCTGGATTCGTGTGAATGCTCGACGTCCAGACCGACTGACAGATGCTTGGTCACGTGTCGCAATAACCGCGCTGACGCGCGCGGGCCATACGCGATTCGGTCCGCTTGTCTGAACCCACCTTAAGGGCCATCGGGGTATCTTGTCTTCACATTACATGCCTTGCCCAAGCCCATTTCTTTCTCTTGATTTTGACTAGGATGTCATTAACCTGCGTTTGTTCCCTCACCCAATCTGCCCACTTCCAGCTTAACGTTACACCTATCGTTCTTCTTCAGTTTGGTGTGCTGTCCTCAACTTAAACTAAACCGTTCTCGCTAGCCTCCACGCTTCTCCCCATAGGTTTTTGCCTCGATTTTCACGAGAACCAAAAAAGGGAAAAAATTCCAGCAAAATCCAACCACACTATTCAATCCAAGAAAGGCTGTACCATGGGAAATTTATTTTGATATCATCGAACAAGAACAAAGCTTCTTCCCAGGCCAAGTATATGAGAGGATTTTTTTTATTTTTTGTTCTACGATTATTTGTGTCTCAAATGAACGAGGTAGAATGGTGAATTTTTTTCATACATATGTTGGTTGGTCACTAATTTTCGTCTGTGTTCACTTTCACTCACGTTTTCCCCCTACATTTCGTTGTGTTTAGTATGGGAGAATGCACTTTGCTTTGTTAATTTACTTGCAGGTGACGGTGCCTCTGATGAGAGAAGCATGCTGATCAACATGAGAGCAGAAATGGGGGATCGCCGGTCGCTCACTCCCTTGCCTCCATCTCCTCCACATGGTGGGGAGGAAAACAAAGTTGACCAATTTGAGGTCACCTTACCAGACCTGCCCTCCATATCCCTATGGCTGCCCTGGTCACTGCAGTCAGTGGCCTCTCCACCAGAGCCAGAGACCTCTTCACCAGAGCCAGTGCCGGAGTCTACTCCTCCTCCAGGACCATCCCAACCCACACGTCTGTTGGAGGCTTGTGTGCAGGTATCTCGGGAGGAGCAGCTGGAGCCTGCTACTCTGGAGGAACCTGTGGTGCCTTTGGCTTCCTTCGAACTGCCACAGGATGCGGCTGAGGGGCAGGAGCATGGCAAAGAGCAAATGGCATTTGCATCCATCTCTGTACCAGAGCCAGGGCTAGTGCTGGAAGTAACTTCAGAACCACCCCAACCCAAAAGACTGTCAGAGGCTCACATGCAGGAATCTCTGGATGAGCAGCAGGATCTTGCAATGAGAGATGTTAAGGAACTTGTGGCACTTTCAGTTTCTTCCAAACTGCCACACGAGACTGCAGGGATGCTGGAGCACGTCAACGACACAATGGCGCTTGCATCTGTCTCTGTACCAGACCTAAGGCCTGTGCCAGAGCTGACTCCTACTTCAGAACCACCCCAACCCACACAGCCGTCGGGGGCTAGTGTGCAGGAATATCTGGAGGAGCAGCTGGAGCCTTTTACTTCCTCCAAACTGGAGCAGCAGAATCTTGCAATGGAAGCTGCGAGAGAACTAATGGTGACTTCAGGATCCTTTGAGCTGCCCCAGGAAACAGCAATGCAGCTGGAGCATGCTGAAGAGGCAATGGCGCCTGTAGCTATATCTGCACTGAACCCAGGCCTTTTGCCGGAGGTGTCACCTCTTTCAGAAGCATCTGAATCCAGACATGTATTGGTAGCTAGCACGCAGGCATCTCTGTCAGAAGAGCTGAAGTCTGCTGCTGTCTCCAAGATGGAGTTGCAGGCCCCTGTAATGGAAGCTGTGGAGGAACTTACGATGACTTCAGCTTCCTCCAAACTACCACAGGATATTGCAGGGATGTTGGAGCACGTTGCAGGACCGATGGCGCTTGGGGCTATCTCTGTGCAGGAGACAGGACTGGACGTGCCTGCTCGGTCAGAACCACCACAGACAGCTTGGCCACCAGACCTTTTTATGCTAAGTCAGGTGGCAGAATCTGCCGCTCGCTGTGAACTGAAGCAGCAAAATCTTGGTCAGGAGGGGCCAGTGACGGCTCTGCCGGCTTCCCCCGAGCTTGCTCCGGCCTCTGTCCTCGAGTCCGTGGCACTTGCAGCTTCATCTGAGCCAGTGCAGCCAACCACAACGGCGCTGCTGCCTCAACTGGCCGAGTCTGGCCTGTCACCGCATCCAGAGGCTGTATTTGAATCAGAGCGTAAGTATTTCTGATTTCTTGTGCAGGTTGCAGAACCATGCGTACATTGTGAATGACCTGATGCATGGCTTCACTTTGCAGCTCGTACTGTAAAATTTGGGTGAGAACACTGGATGGCAGGGACACAGTGCAGGCTTTCAATGTGTGTTGGAACAATATGGCTGCATTATATCAAGCTGTCAAAGGACTGTTATCATGCCATCACAAGTAACTAGGTGACAGCATGAACTTTTATTCATGAGCAGTAACTGCGAAGCATCGCAATCTGATGCTTGTTGCTTGGATGAAGGTGACATGTTTCGTAATTGGGCTAAACGGCAGTCACAGCCTGCTACCATCATGATTAAAAATAATTTGATTTGGTCTCTTTAATTTTTAAGTGTGTGTGCGCGCGTGTGTGCGAGAGAAAGAGAGAGCATGACACTTAGCTCCTACTAGACCAATGTCATGCTAATCATAGCAATATGCAGCTCAACACCATAGTGCAGGGATAATTGCGGCAGTTGTGGAAAAACATCGTTACGCCGACCTTAGCTCAGCATATTGCAATGACTAGATGGTGGACAGCTACCCATACTGGGTTAAAACAGATCCTTGGGCGAGTTGGTAACTCATTATAACCAGAACAGCGCTCACTAAGACACGGACACGAAGGGAGACACGACACACACGAGCGCTGACTTTCAACTGGTGTTTATTGTTTGGAACGAGGCATGTATACAGTTCCAACAACACAAGGAAACCAAACCATCCATTCATAGATTCATAGTTAATTCATGCTGCTGCTTCAGATGGTACTGCTTCAGAGGTACTGCTTCAGATGTCGTGTCAATGCCTTATACAGGCAGACCATGGGTGAAGAGACGGATTAGACGTCCCCTCTCCGAGCACAGTCCAGCAACGATTTCGTGGCCGGATCAGACTACTGGAACTGAGACGCCAGAAGGCAGCATGACTGCAACACAAGGGCACAAGCACCCAACAGCCCATGGTGAGTTGCTTGCTTGACCTGTTATATTGTCTCACCACTGAAATCACGTTCTTCCTCGTGCTACTACCAACAATGTGCTGCTCATGCTTGCTGCTAACCCTGAGTGCACTTATATTCACGCCAAAATTGGGGCAAAGCTGCGTATGCCTATCATATGCTGCTCCTGTTTGCGTAGGTCGCAATATGGTTTGATGTTGTTTATAGGTTCTACATACCTGGCGCCTCCAACTTTGCCCAGACTTTAGGACATAGGTGACAGACGTTTTGTCACCCAGTATGGGTTTTCCTGTTTGTTCTGCTAGGATGCTGAAAAGCCTCTCGAAGTGTTGCCGAGGTGGCCGTTTCATCATAAAACCTTTTTAACAATGGCAAATCCGAGGGAGCACCTTTTTTTTTTGTCGTACTACAAGTGGTGACTGCAGTCAGCAATTATTACCAGTCCGAACTGAAGGGGATCAGTGCTGCCAGATTCTGCAGTAACTAAGAGCAGCTGGTGAAGGCGAGACACCAGTGGCGGTAAATAACCACAGCTGCTACCTGCAGAGCGGGAATGGTCTACTCTTGCAATACGTTCTTGCAGTTGACCGCAGACAGGGGCAGTCCTTCCTTGCATACATTTACGACACGTGTCATGACACAATGTATATGAGAAGCTTAGACATGTATCTATGTGGCTGCTGGTTGGAATGCTTTTGCCATAGCGTATATCCCATAACCGGTCTGGAGTGCCATACAGTTAGGGCCTTGGTATTGAGGTGGTCACTTGAAGCAAGGCATCTTGCAGCTTGTTTCAAAGACTTGCATTCTTTCATATGTGTGTATATGTAGCACAGCCCATTGGCAACTACAAGAGGTCTAAGGAAATGGAAGATGGAAGTTTAGAGCTGTCCGAAAAAACGTAAATCACAGTCACAGCATATGCCTTCAGGCAGCACTTTTTTCTGTCCTTTTTTTTTCCAGGCAAAACTAGCCAGTACCTCACTTGAACATTACATGTTTATGATAAAGCAAGTCATTTTGCTTAATCCTAACAAAGTCACGTCCCTTTGTCATTTACGTAGGTGGCCCCAGTCTCCGTGTCTGTATGTTTCCATTTATAGCCCTGTTGATATAAGCATTTTTTTTCACAAAGTTCGAAGAATAACTCATATGCGAGGGAGAAACATAGTAGCTGATCGACATTGGAACATAGTGCTAAAATTTAAGATAATCAAAAACAGCCTACATAAGCATTAAACTGAATTCTGTAGAGCCTTGATCCCTTGACTGTCACGACAGCTAGATGGCATACGGTGACCAGGGACCATACTCTGTAACAATCCACTTCTCAACTTTATTATTTTTTTCTTCTACAGTTAGTATACCGCTGCAACTTAATTGTGACAGCATCATTGACAGGTTAACAAACCATGTGATTCACGGGCTCCAGTATGGATGGCAGAGCTGGCCAATCCATGGAGACAAAGGAATGAATAGAGAAAAGAGTTCTTGCAAAACGCGAGAAACATGGATTAAGGTGATATGTTTCGTAATTGGGCTAAACGGCAGTAAGTCTGCTGCCATCATGATTAAGAAATAATTTGATTTGGCCTCTTTTTAATGTGTGTGTGCATGTGTGTGCATGCGTGAGAGAGGGAGAGCATGACACTTAGCTCTTACTAGACCAATGTCATGCTAATGATAGCGATTTTTTGATATGCAGCTCAATACCATAGTGCAGGGATAATTGCGTGTGTTTGTGCATGCGTGTGTGTGTGGAAGAGCATGACACTTAGCTCCTACTATTCAAATGTCATGCGAATGATAGCGATTTTCTTATATGCAGCGCAACACCATAGTGCAGGGATAATTACGGCAGTTGTGGCAAAACATCGTTACACCGAGCTTAGCTGAGCATATTGCAATGACTTGATGGTGAGCAATGCAGCTGTCCATACTGGGTACTGCTTCAAATGTCGTGTCAATGCCTTATACAGGGAGACCATGGCTGAAGAGACGATTAGACATCTCCCCTCCGAGCACAGTCCGGCAACGATTTCGCGGCTGGACCAGGCTACTGGAACTGAGACGCCAGAAGGCAGCATGACTGTAACACAAGGGCACAAGCACCCAACAGCCCATGGTGAGATGCTTGCTTGGCCTCTTATGTTTTCTCACCACTGGAATCACGTTCTTCCTCGTGCTACTACCAAAAATGTGCTGCTCATGAGTGCTGCTAACCCTGAGTGCACTTATATTCACGCCAAAATTGGGGCAGAGCTGCTTATGCCTACTGTATGCTCCTGTTTGCGTAGGTCGCAATATGGTTTCATGCGAATGGAGGGAAGTTTAGAGCTGTCCGAAAAAGCGTAAATCACAGTCACGGCATATGCCTTCAGGCAGAACTTTTTTCTGTCCTTTTTTTTCCAGGCAAAACTACCCAGTGCCTCACTTGAACATTACATGTTTATGATAAAGCAAGTCATTTTACTTAATCCTAATAAAGTCACGTCCCTTTGTCATTTGCGTAGATGGCCCCAGTCTCCGTGTCTGTATGTTTCCACTTATAGCCCTGTTGATATAAGCATTTATTTTCACAAAGTTCAAAGAATAACTCATATGCCAGAGAGAAACATAGGAGCTTATTGACATTGGAACATAGTGTTAAAATTTAAAAATTTAAGATAATCAAGAACAGCCTACATAAGCATTCAACTGAATTCTGTAGAGCCTTGATTCCTTGACTGTCACGACAGCTAGATGGCATACAGTGACCAGGGACCATACTTTGTAACAATCCACTTCTCAACTTTATTATTTTTTTCTTCTACAGTTGGTATACCGCTGCAACTTAATTGTGACAGCATCATTGACAGGTTAACAAACCATGTGATTCACGGGCTCCAGTATGGATGGCAGAGCTGGCCAATCCATGGAGACAAAGGAATGAATAGGGAAAAAAGTTGTTGCCAAACATGAGAAACATCTAGGTTAGTCTTAGCGTACAAGATGTAGCCATAGTGCTTCCTCTGCAGCCTTCTGTCTGGGGGTTCTGGTGACATCCACCCATGAGAATTCCTTAGACAAAGCACCACGATTCCTTGTCTTCTTGTCTTTTGCTTATGAGTAGCTCCTTGCCTAGGCAGCAGGGAACTGAATGTTAGATCGAGATAAACAGCAATTAGGTACTTCAGATGGGTTAATTAGCTACTAGTCCTTGACTGTCTGCAGGTTGTGAGTTAGTGCTAAATCTTTTGGTGCTGTACATTAATGGTCTCCATACTTAAAAAGAAATGCCGTGTCGAAGCATTATCTCAACCTAGTGTTATTCTAGGTGTCGATAGGATTTGATCAAAGAATACCCCTGTCTAGTGTTGTTCTTTGTTTAGCTCAATGGTCGCTGAAGACACTGTTGTAAAGCAGCCTTGCTTGCTTTTTTTTTTCTCTTTGAAGGAAAGGTCTCTCTTTCTGCTTGAAGCAAGGTGCAAAAAACGAGAAAGGAAAGACCTGAGGTGTTTAGTGAATGATGCAACCATTGCTCGTGTAGGAATGGAAGGGCTACTTCCCAGTAGAAAAGAAAACAGTTGGAACCAATTGGATTATCAGCTGGTTCCAATTGGACCAATTGAGTTTACAGATGTTTCCAATTTGAATGGTGTGCAAAGTGGATAGTCCAAATGGAGTATCCGATTATACCAATTCAGTTTCCAAATGGTTAGATTTGGATCAATTGAGTTTCCAACTGGTGAGCCCAATTGGTCTATACAACTGCACCCAATGTATCCATGTGAATATTTGCATATCTGACAAACAAGGCATAACTAACATGGTTTTTATATTAATAGCTATCAACAGCTTATCCTGCTAAATTGTATTCATTATCTGCACTACCTCTGCCTAAGCTGTATGCACCACTTGCACCACCACTGTGGTCGAAATTAAATAACTGTGCTCAGTGGGCAAGCATCACTGGCCCCAGCCTGAGAGCTTCATTAATGGGGTATATAAGTTGGAATGCAAGTGTGTTCTTTGCATGTACATAACGAGCTAATTTATATGCTATTAGTGTCTGAATGTGTAGTGTTTCTTGTGTGTGATTTACGCTTGTCTTTTGGCCTTGATTTCCATAAATTCTTATGGTTTTTAATTCCGTAGTAAAAATTTGTTGATTGGCACCAGTCCAAGCAACTCAGTTTTCCTTTTGGACATTAATATGTTAAGTTGTAGAAATATTTCTCACATCGTATATTTTTCACAACTTAATTGTGATGTTTATGTTGTGAATATTTTCTGGATGCAAAAACTGCCCAAGGCCTAATCGGTCCAATTCATTGGTCCAGTTGATCCAGTGGAGTCCAATTGGCCAGGTGGCTAAAAACACAACTGAAACCAATTGGTTCCAATTGTAATTAGTTACAATTGCAAAATCCACTTGGAACCAATTGGAAAGTCGAATTGGTTCCATTTGAAATTTCTAATCTTTTTTTTTACTTGGCCATCAAGCAAGAATGTAAGTTGGTCGTATTGGTGATGCATGGTGCCTTGTTTCTGCAAAGGCACTGATGTTTTGTGGAGTTTGACTTCAGAAAGCATGGACGTCTATACGGTCTTGCTAGTGTTAGGTACAGCATTCCTCACAGTAATCATTTTTTTTGACAAATTAAGAGAATATTACAGGCTTTATAGCCCTGGTATCATCATCATCATCATCATTCATTAACCCTTAAGGGTCCCGTCAGGGACATTACATAAGGGGGGGGGTGGTACAGGGGTGTTCAGCCGTCATACATGAATATAAATAGAATGAATATAAATATAGAAGGAATATAAAAATACAGAAAAATATAGAAAATATATAGAAAAATATAGAAAGTAGAACAAGACGAAAAAAGACAGAAGTAACAAATTCAAATAATCACGTCATGACAGAGTGTAGCAGAAATATAAACAAAAACAAATTGTAACTTTGGAAGTAGCACAGGATGGTCAGTTAGCAGGGCTTGGAAGCTGGCATAGGGTGCAGGAAAAAATTATTTGTCGTTGAGATGGCCGATTAGGAGCTGTCTGAATCTGGAAGGATTAGTCTCAATGACAATGTGTTCACTTCTTGGGGTGCCGTTTTTTTTATTCCCTTCCGCAATAGACATAAGGTTTCATTCTATATTCTTGTGTTGGTATTTTATTTTCATCATCCTCATCAGCTCGACTACGCCCACTGCAGGACAAAGGCCACTCTCATATCTTTCCAATTAAATCTGTCCTGTGCCAGATGCCACCACCCTATCCCCGCAAACTTCTTAATCACATCCGCCCACCTAACTTTCTGCCACCTTCTGCTACATTTCCCTACCCGTGGAATCCATTCTGTTACCCTTAAGGGCTATCGATTGTCTTGTCTTCACATTACATGCCCTGTCCAAGCCCATTTCTTCCTCTTGATTTCGACTAGGATGTCATTAACCCGTGTTTGATCCCTGACCCACTCTGCCCTCTTCTTCTCTCTTAACGTTACACCTCTCATTTCTCTTTAGTTTGGTGTGCTGTCCTCAACTTAAGCTAAACCCTTTTCACTAGCCTCCACGCTTCTGCCCCATAGGTTTTTGCCTCGATTTTCACAAGAACCAAAAAAGGGAAGAAATTCCAGCAAATTCCCACCACACTATTCAGCCAAGAAAGGCTGTACCACAGGAAATTGATTTTGATGTCGTCGAACAAGAACAAAGCTTCTTCCTAGGCCAAGTAGTATGATAGGATTTTTGTTTTTATTTTGTTTTGGTCTACGATTATCTGTGTCTGAAATGAACGAGGTAGAATGGTGAATTTTTTTCATACATATGTTGGTTGGTCACTAATTTTCGTCTGTGTTCATTTTCACTCACGTTTTCCTCCTACATTTGGTTGTGTTTAGTATGGGAGAACGCACTTTGCTTTGTTAATTTACTTG
The DNA here is from genome assembly GCF_052857255.1 of Amblyomma americanum. Lineage (NCBI taxonomy): Eukaryota > Metazoa > Arthropoda > Arachnida > Ixodida > Ixodidae > Amblyomma > Amblyomma americanum. The sequence goes on from NW_027526484.1 coordinate 2,497,435, forward strand.
CAGGTGATGGTGCCTCTGATGAGAGAAGCATGCTGGTCAACATGATAGCAGAAATGGGGGATCCCCGGTCGCTCACTCCCTTGCCTCCATCTCCTCCACATGGTGGGGAGGAAAGCAAGGTTGACCAATTTGAGGTCACCTTGCCAAAGCTGCCCTCCAAATCCCCATGGCTGGCCTGGTCGCCGATGTCAGTGGCCTCTCCACCAGAGCCAGAGACCTCTCCACCAGAGCCAGTGCCAGAGTCTACTCCTCCTCCAGAACCATCCCAACCCACACGTCTGTTGGAGGCTTGTGTGCAGGTATCTCGGGAGGAGCAGCTGGAGCCTGCTACTCTGGAGGAACCTGTGGTGCCTTTGGCTTCCTTCGAACTGCCACAGGATGCGGCTGAGGGGCAGGAGCATGGCAAAGAGCAAATGGCATTTGCATCCATCTCTGTACCAGAGCCAGGGCTAGTGCTGGAAGTAACTTCAGAACCACCCCAACCCAAAAGACTGTCAGAGGCTCACATGCAGGAATCTCTGGATGAGCAGCAGGATCTTGCAATGAGAGATGTTAAGGAACTTGTGGCACTTTCAGTTTCTTCCAAACTGCCACACGAGACTGCAGGGATGCTGGAGCACGTCAACGACACAATGGCGCTTGCATCTGTCTCTGCACCAGACCTAAGGCCTGTGCCAGAGCTGACTCCTACTTCAGAACCACCCCAACCCACACAGCCGTCGGGGGCTAGTGTGCAGGAATATCTGGAGGAGCAGCTGGAGCCTTTTACTTCCTCCAAACTGGAGCAGCAGAATCTTGCAATGGAAGCTGCGAGAGAACTAATGGTGACTTCAGGATCCTTTGAGCTGCCCCAGGAAACAGCAATGCAGCTGGAGCATGCTGAAGAGGCAATGGCGCCTGTAGCTATATCTGCACTGAACCCAGGCCTTTTGCCGGAGGTGTCACCTCTTTCAGAAGCATCTGAATCCAGACATGTATTGGTAGCTAGCACGCAGGCATCTCTGTCAGAAGAGCTGAAGTCTGCTGCTGTCTCCAAGATGGAGTTGCAGGCCCCTGTAATGGAAGCTGTGGAGGAACTTACGATGACTTCAGCTTCCTCCAAACTACCACAGGATATTGCAGGGATGTTGGAGCACGTTGCAGGACCGATGGCGCTTGGGGCTATCTCTGTGCAGGAGACAGGACTGGACGTGCCTGCTCGGTCAGAACCACCACAGACAGCTTGGCCACCAGACCTTTTTATGCTAAGTCAGGTGGCAGAATCTGCCGCTCGCTGTGAACTGAAGCAGCAAAATCTTGGTCAGGAGGGGCCAGTGGCGGCTCTGCCGGCTTCCCCCGAGCTTGCTCCGGCCTCTGTCCTCGAGTCCGTGGCACTTGCAGCTTCATCTGAGCCAGTGCAGCCAACCACAACGGCGCTGCTGCCTCAACTGGCCGAGTCTGGCCTGTCACCGCATCCAGAGGCTGTATTTGAATCAGAGCGTAAGTATTTCTGATTTCTTGTGCAGGTTGCAGAACCATGCGTACATTGTGAATGACCTGATGCATGGCTTCACTTTGCAGCTCGTACTGTAAAATTTGGGTGAGAACACTGGATGGCAGGGACACAGTGCAGGCTTTCAATGTGTGTTGGAACAATATGGCTGCATTATATCAAGCTGTCAAAGGACTGTTATCATGCCATCACAAGTAACTAGGTGACAGCATGAACTTTTATTCATGGGCAGTAACTGCGAAGCATCACAATCTGATGCTTGTTGCTTGGATGAAGGTGACATGTTTCGTAATTGGGCTAAACGGCAGTCACAGCCTGCTACCATCATGATTAAAAATAATTTGATTTGGTCTCTTTAATTTTTAAGTGTGTGTGCGCACGTGTGTGCGAGAGAAAGAGAGAGCATGACACTTAGCTCCTACTAGACCAATGTCATGCTAATCATAGCAATATGCAGCTCAACACCATAGTGCAGGGATAATTGCGGCAGTTGTGGAAAAACATCGTTACGCCGACCTTAGCTCAGCATATTGCAATGACTAGATGGTGGACAGCTACCCATACTGGGTTAAAACAGATCCTTGGGCGAGTTGGTAACTCATTATAACCAGAACAGCGCTCACTAAGACACGGACACGAAGGGAGACACGACACACACGAGCGCTGACTTTCAACTGGTGTTTATTGTTTGGAACGAGGCATGTATACAGTTCCAACAACACAAAGAAACCAAACCATCCATTCATAGATTCATAGTTAATTCATGCTGCTGCTTCAGATGGTACTGCTTCAGAGGTACTGCTTCAGATGTCGTGTCAATGCCTTATACAGGCAGACCATGGGTGAAGAGACGGATTAGACGTCCCCTCTCCGAGCACAGTCCAGCAACGATTTCGTGGCCGGATCAGACTACTGGAACTGAGACGCCAGAAGGCAGCATGACTGCAACACAAGGGCACAAGCACCCAACAGCCCATGGTGAGTTGCTTGCTTGACCTGTTATATTGTCTCACCACTGAAATCACGTTCTTCCTCGTGCTACTACCAACAATGTGCTGCTCATGCTTGCTGCTAACCCTGAGTGCACTTATATTCACGCCAAAATTGGGGCAAAGCTGCGTATGCCTATCATATGCTGCTCCTGTTTGCGTAGGTCGCAATATGGTTTGATGTTGTTTATAGGTTCTACATACCTGGCGCCTCCAACTTTGCCCAGACTTTAGGACATAGGTGACAGACGTTTTGTCACCCAGTATGGGTTTTCCTGTTTGTTCTGCTAGGATGCTGAAAAGCCTCTCGAAGTGTTGCCGAGGTGGCCGTTTCATCATAAAACCTTTTTAACAATGGCAAATCCGAGGGAGCACCTTTTTTTTTTGTCGTACTACAAGTGGTGACTGCAGTCAGCAATTATTACCAGTCCGAACTGAAGGGGATCAGTGCCGCCAGATTCTGCAGTAACTAAGAGCAGCTGGTGAAGGCGAGACACCAGTGGCGGTAAATAACCACAGCTGCTACCTGCAGAGCGGGAATGGTCTACTCTTGCAATACGTTCTTGCAGTTGACCGCAGACAGGGGCAGTCCTTCCTTGCATACATTTACGACACGTGTCATGACACAATGTATATGAGAAGCTTAGACATGTATCTATGTGGCTGCTGGTTGGAATGCTTTTGCCATAGCGTATATCCCATAACCGGTCTGGAGTGCCATACAGTTAGGGCCTTGGTATTGAGGTGGTCACTTGAAGCAAGGCATCTTGCAGCTTGTTTCAAAGACTTGTATTCTTTCATATGTGTGTATATGTAGCACAGCCCATTGGCAACTACAAGAGGTCTAAGGAAATGGAAGATGGAAGTTTAGAGCTGTCCGAAAAAACGTAAATCACAGTCACAGCATATGCCTTCAGGCAGCACTTTTTTCTGTCCTTTTTTTTTTCCAGGCAAAACTAGCCAGTACCTCACTTGAACATTACATGTTTATGATAAAGCAAGTCATTTTGCTTAATCCTAACAAAGTCACGTCCCTTTGTCATTTACGTAGGTGGCCCCAGTCTCCGTGTCTGTATGTTTCCATTTATAGCCCTGTTGATATAAGCATTTTTTTTCACAAAGTTCGAAGAATAACTCATATGCGAGGGAGAAACATAGTAGCTGATCGACATTGGAACATAGTGCTAAAATTTAAGATAATTGAAAACAGCCTACATAAGCATTAAACTGAATTCTGTAGAGCCTTGATCCCTTGACTGTCACGACAGCTAGATGGCATACGGTGACCAGGGACCATACTCTGTAACAATCCACTTCTCAACTTTATTATTTTTTTCATCTACAGTTAGTATACCGCTGCAACTTAATTGTGACAGCATCATTGACAGGTTAACAAACCATATGATTCACGGGCTCCAGTATGGATGGCAGAGCTGGCCAATCCATGGAGACAAAGGAATGAATAGAGAAAAGAGTTCTTGCAAAACGCGAGAAACATGGATTAAGGTGATATGTTTCGTAATTGGGCTAAACGGCAGTAAGTCTGCTGCCATCATGATTAAGAAATAATTTGATTTGGCCTCTTTTTAATGTGTGTGTGCATGTGTGTGCATGCGTGAGAGAGGGAGAGCATGACACTTAGCTCTTACTAGACCAATGTCATGCTAATGATAGCGATTTTTTGATATGCAGCTCAATACCATAGTGCAGGGATAATTGCGTGTGTTTGTGCATGCATGTGTGTGTGGAAGAGCATGACACTTAGCTCCTACTATTCAAATGTCATGCGAATGATAGCGATTTTCTTATATGCAGCGCAACACCATAGTGCAGGGATAATTACGGCAGTTGTGGCAAAACATCGTTACACCGAGCTTAGCTGAGCATATTGCAATGACTTGATGGTGAGCAATGCAGCTGTCCATACTGGGTACTGCTTCAAATGTCGTGTCAATGCCTTATACAGGGAGACCATGGCTGAAGAGACGGATTAGACATCTCCCCTCCGAGCACAGTCCGGCAACGATTTCGCGGCTGGACCAGGCTACTGGAACTGAGACGCCAGAAGGCAGCATGACTGTAACACAAGGGCACAAGCACCCAACAGCCCATGGTGAGATGCTTGCTTGGCCTCTTATGTTTTCTCACCACTGGAATCACGTTCTTCCTCGTGCTACTACCAAAAATGTGCTGCTCATGAGTGCTGCTAACCCTGAGTGCACTTATATTCACGCCAAAATTGGGGCAGAGCTGCTTATGCCTACTGTATGCTCCTGTTTGCGTAGGTCGCAATATGGTTTCATGCGAATGGAGGGAAGTTTAGAGCTGTCCGAAAAAGCGTAAATCACAGTCACGGCATATGCCTTCAGGCAGAACTTTTTTCTGTCCTTTTTTTTCCAGGCAAAACTACCCAGTGCCTCACTTGAACATTACATGTTTATGATAAAGCAAGTCATTTTACTTAATCCTAATAAAGTCACGTCCCTTTGTCATTTGCGTAGATGGCCCCAGTCTCCGTGTCTGTATGTTTCCACTTATAGCCCTGTTGATAAGCAGGCCGAGTTTGGCCTGTCACCGCATCCAGAGGCTGTATTTGAATCAGAGCGTAAGTATTTTTGATTTCTTGTGCAGGTTGCAGAACCATGCGTACATTGTGAATGACCTGATGCATGGCTTCACTTTGCAGCTCGTACTGTAAAATTTGGGTGAGAACACTGGATGGCAAGGACACAGTGCAGGCTTTCAATGTGTGTTGGAACAATATGGCTGCATTATATCAAGCTGTCAACGGATTGTTATGATGCCATTGTTGTGTGCCAAAAGCAGCGGCGTACCGTGCGTGTGTTGGCAACTGTGGACACAAGCTGCATGCGCGCGTATTGACGCTGTGTGTGTGTGTGTGGTGCCGGCGGCATGGCTTCAATGTTGTGTGTCAGTATTGTACCATGTTCTTAGTTGTGCAATAAATGAAGTGCAGACACAACAAATGGCGACGAGGACCGGATCAAGAACGCTCCAAGAACGGCCTGAAGATCACCACATCAAGCGACAGTAACTGGCAGCCGCAAGAAGAGCATTGACAAACACGAAGTGTCAGGCCTAACTCTGCGAGCCCTACGCTGGGCGGGAGAACAATGGCAGCTCAAGCAGCGCTAATCGGTAAGCTCGAAAGTTTCGATGACACTGTTGAAGACTGGTCGTCGTATATAGAAAGGGCGGACGAATACTTCGCGCTCAACAGCTTACCGGAAGAGAAGAAGGTAGCGGCTATAATTACAAGCATGGGAGCGAAAACTTACGCAATCCTTCGCAAGCTGACCACGCCGAACAAACCCTCAGAGAAAACGTACGCAGACATTAAAAAGTACCTGGGAGACTACTTTTCACCTGTGCCTCTTGAAATGTCTGAGCGACATCGGTTCTACAAGAGACTTCAGAGAGAAGGCGAGTCTGCTAACGAATATATGGCAGAACTGCGGCGGCTTTCACAGAACTGCAACTTTGGGTCATTTTTGAACCAGGCACTGCGGGATAAATTTGTGTGCGGTCTTCGCTACGTGCAAGTCCAGCAGAGATTGCTAACCGCAAAAAAGGTTACGCTAGAGCACGCCCTTGACGAAGCAGTAGCACATGAACTTGCCGTGAAGGACATCGCCGAATTCAAAAGCAGGGAAGAAGTGCCGGCTTCCGTGGCTCATGTCGAGAAGGAAGCACGACGATGTTACAGGTGTGACCGCAAGGGGCATCCACCGTCGAAATGCAAGTTTCTCACAAGTGTTTGCCACAAGTGCAATAAAGTTGGCCACATTAGTACCGCGTGTAAAAGCAAGTCAAGCGACGCCAATAGAGCACCACGCCGGTCAAGCCTTACTTACAAGAATAGGCAGGCTTCAAAAAGTCAAGTGCATGCCATTGAACAAGACAGTGATGCATTTGAACTTCTGGCACATGTCGACGATGGGAACAAAAGCAGTCCGATCTGGCTGAAGCCACAGATCGAAGGGCACACATTGGAAATGGAGATGGACACTGGATCCAAGTATTCTCTTGTGCCAAGAACCACGTACGAAGCGCATCTCTCTCATCTGCCTCTGGAGGGAACTTCAGTACGGTTCAAAACGCTGACTGGTCAAACCTTTAGACCTAACGGTGTGGCAACAGCCAATGTCACGTTTGGGAAGTCAACGCAACGCGTGCAGTTCTTTTTAGTCGACACTCCAGGACCTCCGCTCTTCGGAAGAGACTGGATTAATCGTTTCAACCTTCTTGAGCTGAGCAGCGTATTGAGGATCGACAACCAACTGGGGCCACGTGCAGATCAACTGAACAAGATCCTCGCAGAACACAGGGACGTCTTCGATGATAGCATTGGAAAACTCAAGCACATCAAACTGAAACTGCGTCTTCAAAGTGGTGTGCAACCGAAGTTCTGCAGGCCACGACAGGTGCCCTATGCCTTGAAGGAGAAAGTGAACACTGAGCTTGAACGGTTGGAAGCAGTCGGCATCTTGACAAAAGTGAATCACAGTGATTGGGCCACGCCCATAGTGCCTGTAGTGAAAGCAAATGGAACTGTCCGCATATGTGGAGACTTCAAAGCCACAATCAACCCTCACTTGGTGGTGGACCAGTATCCCTTACCCCGCATTGAGGACATCTTTGCAAAGTTAGCAGGAGGACAGAAGTTTTCAAAGATAGATCTGAGACAAGCCTACCTACAAATGGAAGTAGACGATGAGTCCAAGCCGCTCTTGACCATTAACACAGAAAAAGGGCTGTATCAGTACAACAGAATGATTTTTGGCATCTCTTCTGCACCAGCTGTGTGGCAGAGAACAATAGATCAAATCCTGCAGGGAATCCCAATGTGCCATGCTACTCAAGATGACATTCTTGTCACTGGTGAGTCAGAAGATTCTCATCTCAAGAACCTAGAGCTAGTGCTCAGAAGACTGCAAGAGTATGGGCTCAGAGCTAACCTCCAGAAATGTTCGTTCTTTGAAGACTCCGTAACATACTGTGGTTACAAGCTTGATGGAACCGGGTTACACAAGACAGAGGACAAGATCAAGGCAGTGATACGTGCTCCTACACCCAAGTCCACGTCTGAGTTGAGGTCATTCCTTGGCCTTGTGAACTATTACGGGAAGTTTATTCCAGACAGTGCTAATCTTCTCAGACCACTGCATGCACTTCTGGAGAAATCATCACCATGGAAGTGGACAAAAGAATGTGAGGTGGCATTTCAGCAAGCAAAGAAGATTATAGCCTCAGAAACTGTCCTTGTGTACTACAACCCGAACCTGGAAGTACGTCTAGCATGTGATGCTGGCCCCCACGGACTCGGAGCAGTCCTTTCACACAAAATGCCTAATGGGAGTGAAAGACCCATCGCATTTGCATCTCGAACCTTGAAGGCTTCGGAAAAGCAGTACTCTCAGATAGATAAAGAAGCACTAGCCATTGTCTGGGGTATACAAAAGTTCTATGCATACCTGTATGGAAGACACTTCAAGCTGATCACAGATCATCAGCCTCTGACACATATCTTTGGCCCAACCAGCAGTGTTCCTGCGATGCAAGCTGCACGCATTCAACGTTATACCTTGTTTCTAGCTGGGCTCGACTACGAGATTCAGTACCGCAAATCATCGGATAATGCCAATGCAGATACATTGTCACGCCTTCCTCTTCCAGACAGTCCTGAAGATAAACCAGATGAAGCTGAACTTTTCTACCTGAACCAAATGGAGCAACTACCTGTAACAGCTCATCAAGTCAGACAAGCCACAGAGCGTGACCGTCTGCTATCGAGAGTCCGCTACCATGTTTTGAACGGGTGGGACTCGTGCAAACAAGACAACGAAATCCTTCCATTCTACAGGCGTAGAGGTGAACTCTCTTTACACCACGGCATCATTGTTTGGGGCATAAGAACAGTCATTCCAGCTGTATTGCGAGAAACAGTCCTCAACGACCTGCACTCTGGACATCAAGGCACTGTGAAAATGAAAGCGCTTGCACGTTCGTTTGTGTGGTGGCCATCTGTTGACACCGATATCGAAGCCATCACTAAGAAATGTGCAGGGTGCTCCAGCGAGAGCAACATGCCACCAAAGGTCTCTCTGCACCCATGGGAAGTGCCGAGTGGACCATGGCGCCGAGTTCATTTAGACTTTGCAGGGCCATTCCTGGGCAAAATGTTTCTTATCGCTGTTGACTCATTCTCAAAATGGCCTGAAATACATGTGATGAGTTCAACTACGGCAGAGTGCACCGTGGATGCACTGCGCGTTATGTTTGCATCTCACGGCATTCCAGAACGCATTGTCACGGACAATGGTCCTCAATTCACATCGGAAGAGCTTCGGACCTTTCTCATGCAGAATGGTGTGCGACACACATTTAGCGCGCCATATCACCCGGCGACGAACGGTCTCGCTGAAAGGTTCGTGCAGTCCTTCAAGCACAGTATGAAGGCCATGAAAGGAGAGGGATCCATCATCAAGAAGTTGACAAACTTCCTTTTGGCATACCGTACGACACCCCACTGTGCTACTGGTGAGACACCAGCAAACCTTTATCTCGGGCGCGAGCTACGCACTCGACTGGCACTATTACGCCCACAACCCGGTGGACGTACGTATGAGAAACAAGGGTCATCTCAACCAAGTAAGCCTCAGCGCTCCTTTTCTGAGGGGGAAGAAGTTTCTGTGCGCTCCTATAGGGGTACAAGTAAATGGGTGCCCGGAACAATCGCAACCAGAACAGGGCCTCTATCATATGAAGTGGAAGTTGGAGGAACAACCTGGAAACGTCACACTGATCAACTGCGCAAAGGTTACACCGACGACAAACGCCATCTGGATTCGGAACCTGAATTCCTACCCAGTATGAAAACCTCCCCGGACAAGGAGACATCACCTGCTTGTGTTCCAGATGAAAACAAATCTGCATCACCTCGACGTGATCCATGTGTGAGTGCACCAGAAGACAAACTTAATACTCCTCGGGTAGCAGTTCCCGTGAGCCTCCCTGATCCTATCACAGGTCGCCCAGTGAGAGTACGTCGACCACCATCGAAACTGGACTTGTAAAAAAATTACAAGGGAGGAAGTGTTGTGTGCCAAAAGCAGCGGCGTACCGTGCGTGTGTTGGCAACTGTGGACACAAGCTGCATGCGCGCGTATTGACGCTGTGTGTGTGTGTGTGGTGCCGGCAGCATGGCTTCAATGTTGTGTGTCAGTATTGTACCATGTTCTTAGTTGTGCAATAAATGAAGTGCAGACACAACAGCCATCACAAGTAACTAGGTGACAGCATGAACTTTTATTCATGGGCAGTAACTGCGAAGCATCGCAATCTGATGCTTGTTGCTTGGATGAAGGTGACATGTTTCGTAATTGGGCTAAACGGCAGTAACAGCCTGCTACCATCATGATTAAAAATAATTTGATTTGGTCTCTTTAATTTTTAAGTGTGTGCGCGCGCGTGCGTGCATGAGAGAGAGTGAGCATGACACTTAGCTCCTACTAGACCAATGTCATGCTAATGATAGCAATATGCAGCTCAACACCATAGTGCAGGGATAATTGCGGCAGTTGTGGAAAAACATCGTTACGTCGAGCTTAGCTCAGCATATTGCAATGACTAGATGGTGGGCAGCTACCCATACTGGGTACTGCTTCAGATGTCGTGTCAATGCCTTATACAGGGAGACCCTGGCTGAAGAGACGGATTAGATGTCCCCTCTCCGAGCACAGTCCAGCAACGATTTCGCGGCTGGATCAGGCTACTGGAACTGAGAAGCCAGAAGGCAGCATGACTGCAACACAAGGGCACAAGCACCCAACAGCCCATGGTGAGATGCTTGCTTGACCTGTTATATTGTCTCACCACTGAAATCATGTTCTTCCTCGTGCTACTACCAACAATGTGCTGCTCATGCGTGCTGCTAACCCTGAGTGCACTTATATTCACGCCAAAATTGGGGCAAAGCTGCGTATGCCTATCATATGCTCCTGTTTGCGTAGGTCGCAATATGGTTTGATGTTTATAGGTTCTACATACCTGGCGCCTCCAACTTTGCCCAGACTTTAGGACATAGGTGAAAGACGTTTTGTCACCCAGTATGGGTTTTCCTGTTTGTTCCGCAAGGATGTTGAAAAGCCTCCGGAAGTATTGCCGAGGTGCCCGTTTCATCATAAAACCTTTTTAACAATGGCAAATCCGAGGGAGCACCTTTTTTTTTGTCGTACTACCAGTGGTGACTGCAGTCAGCAATGATTACCAGTCCGAACTGAAGGGGATCAGTGCCGCCAGATTCTGCAGTAACTAAGAGCAGCTGTTAAGGCGAGACATCAGTGGCGGCAAATAACCACAGCGGCTACCTGCAGAGCGGGAATGGTCTACTCTTGCAATACGTTCTTGCAGTTGACCGCAGACAGGGGCAGTCCTTCCTTGCATACTCATAAGCATTAAACTGAATTCCGTAGAGCCTTGATTCCTTGACTGTCACGAGAGCTAGATGGCATACAGTGACCAGGGACCACACTCTGTAACAATCGACTTCTCAACTTCATTATTTTTTTTTTCTACAGTTGGTATACAGCTGCAACTTAATTGTGACAGCATCATTGACAGGTTAACAAACCATGCGATTCACGGGCTCCAGTATGGATGGCAGAGCTGGCCAATCCATGGAGACAAAGGAATGAATAGGGAAAAGAGTTCTTGCAAAACGCGAGAAACATGGATTAAGGTGATAATTGGGCTAAACGGCAGTAACAGTCTGCTGCCATCATGATTAAGAAATAATTTGATTTGGCCTCTCTTTAATGTGTGTGTGCATGTGCGTGCGTGAGAGAGAGAGAGAGAGAGCATGACACTTAGCTCTTACTAGACCAGTGTCATGCTAATGGTAGCGATTTTTTGATATTGAGCTCAACACCGTAGTGCAGGGATAATTGCGTGCGTTTGTGCATGCGTGTGTGTGTGTAAGAGCATGACACTTAGCTCCTACTATTCCAATGTCATGCTAATGATAGCGATTTTCTTATATGCAGTTCAACACCTTAGTGCAGGGATAATTACGGCAGTTGTGGCAAAACATCGTTACACCAAGCTTAGCTGAGCATATTGCAATGACTGGATGGTGGGCAATGCAGCTGTCCATACTGGGTACTGCTTCAAATGTCGTGTCAATGCCTTATACAGGGAGACCATGGCTGAAGAGACGGATTAGACATCTCCCCTCCGAGCACAGTCCGGCAACGATTTCGCGGCTGGACCAGGCTACTGGAACTGAGACGCCAGAAGGCAGCATGACTGTAACACAAGGGCACAAGCATCCAACAGCCCATGGTGAGATGCTTGCTTGGCCTCTTATGTTTTCTCACCACTGGAATCACGTTCTTCCTCGTGCTACTACCAAAAATGTGCTGCTCATGAGTGCTGCTAACCCTGAGTGCACTTATATTCACGCCAAAATTGGGGCAGAGCTGCTTATGCCTACTGTATGCTCCTGTTTGCGTAGGTCGCAATATGGTTTCATGCGAATGGAGGGAAGTTTAGAGCTGTCCGAAAAAGCGTAAATCACAGTCACGGCATATTCCTTCAGGCAGAACTTTTTTCTGTCCTTTTTTTTTCCAGGCAAAACTACCCAGTGCCTCACTTGAACATTACATGTTTATGATAAAGCAAGTCATTTTACTTAATCCTAATAAAGTCACGTCCCTTTGTCATTTGCGTAGATGGCCCCAGTCTCCGTGTCTGTATGTTTCCACTTATAGCCCTGTTGATATAAGCATTTATTTTCACAAAGTTCGAAGAATAACTCATATGCCAGAGAGAAACATAGGAGCTTATTGACATTGGAACATAGTGTTAAAATTTAAAAATTTAAGATAATCAAGAACAGCCTACATAAGCATTCAACTGAATTCTGTAGAGCCTTGATCCCTGGACTGTCACGACAGCTAGATGGCATACAGTGACCAGGGACCATACTTTGTAACAATCCACTTCTCAACTTTATTATTTTTTATTTCTACAGTTGGTATACCGCTGCAACTTAATTGTGACAGCATCATTGACAGGTTAACAAACCATGTGATTCACGGGCTCCAGTATGGATGGCAGAGCTGGCCAATCCATGGAGACAAAGGAATGAATAGGGAAAAAAGTTGTTGCCAAACATGAGAAACATCTAGGTTAGTCTTAGCGTACAAGATGTAGCCATAGTGCTTCCTCTGCAGCCTGCTGTCTGGGGGTTCTGGTGACATCCACCCATGAGAATTCCTTAGACAAAGCACCATGATTCCTTGTCTTCTTGTCTTTTGCTTATGAGTAGCTGCTTGCCTAGGCAGTGGGCAACTGCATGTTAGATCGAGATAAACAGCATTTAGGTACTTCAAATGGGTTAATTAGCTACTAGTCCTTGACTGTCTGCAGTTTTGTGAGTTAGTGCTAAGTCTTTTGGTGCTTTACATTAATGGTCTCCATACTTAAAAAGAAACGCCGAGTCGAAGCATTATCTCAACCTATAGTGTTATTCTAGGTGTCGATAGGATTTGATCAAAGAATACCCCTGTCTAGTGTTGTTCTTTGTTTAGCTCAATGGTCGCTGAACACACTGTTGTAAAGCAGCCTTGCTTGCTTTTTTTTCTCTTTGAAGGAAAGGTCTCTCTTTCTGCTTGAAGCAAGGCGCAAAAAACGAGAAAGGAAAGACCTGAGGTGTTTAGTGAATGATGCCCAGTAGAAAAGAAAACAGTTGGAACCAATTGCATTATCAGCTGGTTCCAATTGGACCAATTGAGTTTACAGATGGTTCCAATTTGAATGGTGTGCCAAGTGGATAGTCCAAATGGAGTATCCGATTATACCAATTGAGTTTCCAATTGGTTAGATTTGGATCAATTGAGTTTCCAACTGGTGAACCCAATTGGTCTATACAACTGCACCCAATGTATCCATGTGAACATTTGCATATTTGCTAACAAGGCAGAAGTAACATGGCTTTTATATTAAGAGCTATCAACAGCTTATCCTGCTAAATTGTATTCATTATCTGCACTACCACTGCCTAAGTTGTATCCACCACTTGCACCACCACTGTGGTCGAAATTAAATAACCGTGCTCAGTGGGCAAGCATCACTGGCCCCAGCATGAGAGCCTCATTAATGGGGTATATAAGTTGGAACGCAAGTGTGTTCTTTGCATGTACATATCGAGCTAATTTATATGCTATTAGTGTCTGAATGTGTAGTGTTTCTTGTGTGTGATTTACGCTTGTCTTTTGGCCTTGATATCCATAAATTCTTATGGTTTTTAATTCCGTGGTAAAAATTTGTTGATTGGCACCAGTCCAAGCAACTCAGTTTTCCTTTTGGACATTAATATGTTGACTTGTAGAAATATTTCTCACATCGTATATTTTTCACAACTTAATTGTGATGTATATGTTATGAATATTTTCTGGATGCAAAAGCTGCCCAAGGCCTAATGGGTCCAATTCATTGGTCCAGTTGATCCAGTGGAGTCCAATTGGCCAAGTGGCTAAAAACACAACTGAAACCAATTGGTTACAATCGTAAAATCCACTTGGAACCAATTGGAAAGTCGAATTGGTTCCATTTGAAATTTCCAATGATTTTTTTTTTTACTTGGCCATCAAGCAAGAATGTAAGTTGGTCGTATTGGTGATGCATGGTGCCTTGTTTCTGCAAAGGCACTGATGTTTTGTGGAGTTTGACTTCACAAAGCATGGCCGTCTATACGGTCTTGCTAGTGTTAGGCACAGCATTCCTCACAGTAATCATTTTTTTGACAAATTAAGAGACTATTGCAGGCTTTATAGCCCTGGTGCCGTTTTTTAATTCCCTTCCGCAATAGACATAAGGTTTCATTCTATATTCTTGTGTTGGTATTTTATTTCCATCATCGTCATCACCTCGACTACGCCCACTCCAGGACGAAGGCCTCCCTCATATCTCTCCAATTAAATCTGTCCTGTGCCAGATGCCACCACCCTATCCCCGCAAACTTCTTAATCACATCCGCCCACCTAACTTTCTGCCGCCTTCTGCTACACTTCCCTTCCCGTGGAATCCATTCTGTTACCCTTAAGGGCTATCGATTGTCTTGTCTTCACATTACATGCCCTGTCCAAGCCCATTTCTTCCTCTTGATTTTGACTAGGATGTCATTAACCTGCGTTTGTTCCCTCACCCACTCTGCCCACTTCCAGCTTAACGTTACACCTATTGTTCTTCTTTAGTTTGGTGTGCTGTCCTCAACTTAAGCTAAACCCTTTTCACTAGCCTCCATGCTTCTGCCCCATAGGTTTTTGCCTCGATTTTCACAAGAACCAAAAAAGGGAAAAAATTCCAGCAAATTCCCACCACACTATTCAGCCAAGAAAGGCTGTATCACTGGAAATTGATTTTGATGTCGTCGAACAAGAACAAAGCTTCTTCCCAGGCCATGTAGTATGATAGGATTTTTGTTTTTATTTTGTTTTGTTCTACGATTATCTGCGTCTGAAATGAACGAGGTAGAATGGTGAATGTTTTTCATACATATGTTGGTTGGTCACTAATTTACGTCTGTGTTCATTTTCACTCACGTTTTCTCCCTACATTTGGTTGTGTTTAGTATGCGAGAACGCACTTTGCTTTGTTATTTACTTGCAGGTGATGGTGCCTCTGATGAGAGAAGCATGCTGCTCAACATGATAGCAGAAATGGGGGATCCCCGGTCGCTCACTCCCTTGCCTCCATCGCCTCCACATGGTGGAGAGGAAAGCAAGGTTGACCAATTTGAGGTCACCTTGCCAGAGCTGCCCTCCAAATCCCCATGGCTGGCCTGGTCACCGCTGTCAGTGGCCTCTCCATCAGAGCCAGAGACCTCTCCACCAGAGCCAGTGCCGGAGTCTACTCCTCCTCCAGAATCATCCCAACCCACACGACTGTTGGAGGCTTGTGTGCAGGTATCTCGGGAGGAGCAGCTGGAGCCTGCTACTCTGGAGGAACCTGTGGTGCCTTTGGCTTCCTTCGAACTGCCACAGGATGCAGCTGAGGGGCAGGAGCATGGCAAAGAGCAAACGGCATTTGCACCCATCTCTATACCAGAGCCAGGGCTAGTGCTGGAAGTGACTTCAGAACCACCCCAACCCATGCGACTGTCAGAGGCTCACATGCAGGAATCTCTGGATGAGCAGCAGGATTTTGAAATGAGAGATGTTAAAGAACTTGTGGCACTTTCAGTTTCTTCCAAACTGCCACACGAAACTGCAGGGATGCTGGAGCCCGTCAACGACACAATGGCGCTTGCATCTGTCTCTGCACCAGACCTAAGGCCTGTGCCAGAGCTGACTCCTACTTCAGAACCACCCCAACCCACACAGCCGTCGTGGGATAGTGTGCAGGAATATCTGGAGGAGCAGCTGGAGCCTTTTACTTCCTCCAAACGGGAGCAGCAGAATCTTGCAATGGAAGCTGCGAGAGAACTGATGGTGACTTCAGGATCCTTTGAGCTGCCCCAGGAAACAGCAATGCAGCTGGAGCATGCTGAAGAGGCAATGGCGCCTGTATCTATATCTGCACTGAAGCCAGGCCTATTGCCGGAGGTGTCACCTCTTTCAGAAGCATCTGAACCCAGACATGTATTGGTAGCAAGCACGCAGGCATCTCTGTCAGAAGAGCTGAAGTCTGCTGCTGTCTCCAAGATGGAGTTGCAGGCCCCTGTAATGAAAGCTGTGGAGGAACTTACGATGACTTCAGCTTCCTCCAAACTACCACAGGATATTGCAGGGATGTTGGAGCACGTTGCAGAACCGATGGCGCTTGGGGCTATCTCTGTGCAGGAGACAGGACTGGACGTGCTTGTTCGGTCAGAACCACCACAGACAGCTTGGCCACCAGACCTTTTTATGCTAAGTCAGGTGGCAGAATCTGCCGCTCGCTGTGAACTGAAGCAGGAAAATCTTGGTCAGGAGGCGCCAGTGACGGCTCTGCCGGCTTCCCCCGAGCTTGCTCCGGCCCCTGTGCTTGAGTCCGTGGCACTTGCAGCTTCATCTGAGCCAGTGCAGCCAACCACAACGGCGCTGCTGCCTCAACTGGCCGAGTCTGGCCTGTCACCCCATCCAGAGGCTGCATTTGAATCAGAGCGTAAGTATTTCTGATTTCTTGTGCAGGTTGCAGAACCATGCGTACGTTGTGAATGACCTGATGCATGGCTTCACTTTGCAGCTTGTACTCTAAAATTTGGGTGAGAACACTGGATGGCAGGGACACAGTGCAGGCTTTCAATGCGTGTTGGAACAATATGGCTGCATTATATCAAGCTGTCAAAGGATTGTTATGATGCCATCACAAGTAACTAGGTGACAGCATGGACTTTTATTCATGGGCAGTAACTGCGAAGCATCGCAATCTGAGGCTTGTTGCTTGGATGAAGGTGATATGTTTCGTAATTGGGCTAAACGGCAGTAACAGCCTGCTGCCATCATGATTAAGAAATAATTTGATTTGGTCTCTTTTTAATTTGTGTGTGTGCGTGTGCATGCGTGTGTGTGTGTGTGTGTGAGAGAGAGGATGAATTTGAGAATGCATCCGAGTGCAGCATAATGTAATCTTAAAAAGTTCAGAGCATAATTAATGCCCCATTTTCAGTGTCTAGTGCAGTCCACCAGTGTCACACCACTAATGTTCATATCACTGCAGTACTACGTAAAGAAGCCACTGCTTTGCTTGAGGTTGGACGTGATTTACAAAAAATTGCAAATTGGAAGGTTTTACTTCCTGAAGCCCATGATGTGCATCGTAGCGGAAGGCTCCAAAGTAACTGAAACCACTATCGCACAGCACATGGGCGCCTTTTGTGTTTTGCCTCCATCGAAACGCGGCCGCCGTTCCTGATACTAAGCCCAGATCCTTCAGCTCAGTATCCAAGTGCCCTAACCACTGAGCCACCACGGCAGATGGACGCTTTGTAGTCACTTCGAAAGACTGTATTTGCAGATAACCTCCATGTTGACTTCCAGCTTGGTCAGTTCCACCATGGTCCCCACTTTGTTGCAGTCACTGGCTTATGCTTAAGGATTCTCTTGCAGTTATTTTCTTTTGCAGCAATATCTGTGTTTGGGAGGTTAAGTGGCTTTTAGACGCAACAATGTTAGTGCTTCAGAATGGCTATCTTCATACTGATCTGTGAGAATACAGCTAAGTTGGCTAAGGAACATGTACTTTCTGCAGTCATATGATCCATGCCTGTGTGCCTAGGATTTGTCGCTACATTCTTGCTGGAAAAAAGTCACTGGTGTGCCTGAGGTCTATAGTATTTGCTAGCCCAGACTCGGTGGTCTCCTCAGGAGACAATATTGTTTGCGGGCGACCTCCACATTGACCTTCGTTTTTGCCGTTTCCACCATGATCCCCACTCTGTTGATTGTCATCACCAGCTTAGCTTAGGGGCTTTTTTGATGCTGACAGAGAAAGTTGCCTGGCAAAAGAATCCAGGTATTGTCTGCTGCTTCATGTTTTCTTTGCAAAACAGTTTACTAACAGTTATGCCCACATCTAGCTGAATCATAAAATATAAGCATCTGTGGACTGTGCATAAGCCTGGAAAGGTGCAGTGGCAGCTGTAGGGTCTAGAGCATGGGCATAATTCTCCAGTTCTTTGACACTGCCCATATTGTGGATTCGTATTGTCTCTACTTGAATTGCAACAACTGCCTGCTGCAAAAGTTGGCTGCGCCTGTCAGTGTCTGTTTGAACTGTGGTCTTGCTGCTGTGGTCTGCTTCTGTGTTAGAACCTCAGCCATTCACACACTGCTGGCGCAGGAGCAACTTCAAAGTATCCAGGCTTTTTGATCTCCAGAGTGAAATCGGGGTGTAATGGTCATTTCCCTTTTAACTCTAGTTATTTTTCTCTTTAAGAAAAGGTGGCTATGGAAAAGCCTACCCATGGAGGGCCAGACTCCTCGAAGCAGGCATTAAAAATCAGCTGGAAAGTACCCTTCATGAAGAGGAAGGATTCGTGATAAAAATTCAGATTTCATGCTCGTACTGTTCCACTCAATTGAACGCCACGTAGTAGTAGTGCACAGGTCTGCAAGTAGTTTTATGTTGTGTCGCAATATACATTGTTTTCTGTCCTGAGCATATGCAGTTATTACGTGCAAATTTTCAACCATGTTCAAACCTTTATTCTTTGTGGACTCATGCTTACTCAACCACTGCCACTCAAGAATTATTCTGTTTGACGTAAGTGGCAGTGCAGATGAGAAGGGAAAATTGGAGGGGAAACTTAAGCTCCACCTGAAGAGTTTGACGTGATAGCGTTAATGGTTTAGTGCCACCATATATGTGGAATTGATCATTGTCGACCATAAGGGCTCCTCCTACCGCTCCTTGCCCTGCAATGGCAGGTGCTGCCAGCAGTGGGGCGTGTGAGACCCAGGTTGATCTTCTGGCCGTGGCAGTCACATTTCAGTGAAGATGAAATGCTGGAGGCCCCGTGTGCTGTGCGATGTCAATGCACGTGAAAGGACCCCATGTGGTGTAAATTACCAGAGTCCTCCACTGCGGCATCACTCATAGCCTGAGTTGCTCTGGGATGTTAAACCCCATCAAACGAAATCAAATTTAAATTCCACCTGCCATGGTGGGCAGTTTGCTCACAATCCGGCAGACAGGTTTTGATGACATCACAAAAGCCATGTGACCGAGGTGCCCCACCTGCCTCCTAGGTTGCTTCTCTGGGGATTTTTCGTGTATTTTTCGCTCACGGATAATGACGCCAATGCCGATGACGATGCCAGCTTTTCTGCATGTGTGTCCTGTGCCTCACCACGACCAGGCTTTTGCATTTTCAGATCAGAGGTAGGATGTCACAGAGCATGAGGTGCGCATGAGAGTGTCAATTTTTTCCGCAGTTATTTATTGCCTTTAAACAGTATAACGTTACGCTAAGCACAGACAATTTTTTTTTTATCCTGCTTGTCAAGAGGTTTTTCTCTTTTGCCGGGGTAGGACAGGAACATACTTCAGCTAAGAGTAGTGTTCTTGGAAAGTGTGAGCCATTAGCACAGACAGTGTAAACAAAACTGGAGGTGAATGCAGGGTGTCTCTCTTTTTTTTTGGATATAGCGAATAGGCGAAGCAAAGTCAGTGTTAATTATGAAAATGCCTCATTTCTTGGCCACTTCTATCTCTCAATGGTGAAATCTTTTACAGGATAGGTTTGCAAGTAGTATTGATTTGTTAATTGTCCTTCTAGCTTCTCTATGGTTTTTTGTGTACTTGCACCACTGACTGATTTGTTCCTCTGTGTGTGCATGTGCATTTGGAAATCGGTAGGGAGATATTTCTGCCGACAGTGCTGCTGGCGGCATTCAAGGTGTGGGTGGGTAGCTTCACCTTGCATCACTGAGGAACGTATGAGGCAAGGTGTCTGCAGGCTGCTTCTGTAGCTTATACCTAACCTCTTACCTAAGAGTGGAGAGGCCATTTGATTGAGTGCGTTTTTAGAAAAGAAATTGCTGTCGATCTGCTCCTGCTGGGTCCGTCTGCGGCGAAATGCATTTAAAGACTGCCAACCAACGTGACACTCATCGATGCACTTGATACTTTGGTTGGTTTCAGTGTCAGAATCGTCGCCATTGCACTTATGCATTGTCCAGGTGAAACAATTAACAAGCTCACAAGTAAAGCGTGGTGCTAAAGCCTGCAAATGAAGGGGAAATGTTGAAGAATGCTATGCCTTTGCCAAATTTGTTTTTACCTCCTTTTCTTGAGCTAACCCTTACCTAGTTTTCTCCGCCACCGCTACCTTTTGCCATTGGAGGAAATGAAATAGGATAGCTGCACCTCAATGGGGGCGTGAAATTGCAAGAAAAAAAGGAAGTCTCTGCTCAATACATGGAGCCTGATATGGAGTTGGACCCTCTTTGTCTCGTGCTCATGTTTACCAGCATGTATAATTAGCCCATCAATGTCATCCAAATATCCGTAATAGTTTGCAAATTGCGTTATTAGTTAGTGATTGATTAAATTTAACTTTGCAGAGATATCAGTTGTGTCTTCCTAGGTGTATGCTTTCCATTCTTTATGAGGGCGCGTTTGAAGTGGGGCACTCTTTGAATACTTTTTGTTTGAAACCTTGGGGAGGAGCTATTGAATGCCTATTTGCAAAAAAAAAGTCAATTTAAGGTTTTCTGCTCTCGGTGGGGATTTTGGAAATAACCCAGGTGACACATTTCCTGTTCCTGATTGCAGCGCACCCAGCAGCAGCTGCGTCACCAGCCGAGCAGCGCGACCTTGGAGCCGAGCTCCCTGTGGTTTGCCCCATGACAGTGCGGACTTCCGCGGCTGCAACGTTGACGGCCTCCGGCACAGGGCAGCTGCGAGAGGGGACACAGCCAGCTGAGGCAGCGCACTTACCTAGCAGGGCAAGGCCATCAAGGGAGGAGAGTTCGTCGGAGGAGGCGGAGCAAAGTGCCACAACTGGACAAGAGTGCCCACTGCAGCCACAGCAAATGGGGTCGGTGCTGGCGGCACTGATGGCAATAGTAGAAAAATTGGGGCAGATTTCGGACAACATGCAGCTGTTTAGAAACGAGCTCGGGCTGTGGTTTAGGCCAGACTTGCATCACCCTACGGAGCTGAGGGACAGGAGATGTGCCTCATGTGGCCAGGAGCAGTCATCAGGAGTGGCACCACTTCTGGTCAGGGGGCAGGAAGTACCGGGCCAGGAACAGGTGGGTGAAGTCAGAAACACACCTTCGTCATTTGCGTTTTGACAGTTCATATTGAATCAAGTCAGGTTGCGATGAAGCTGGCCATTAGGCTCCCATTGGCATGTACTTGCTGACTGTTGGCTGTCCATATTTGCTGCTGTATACTTGTTCTGCACTGTCGGTTTTTATTTTCTTTGGCTACAATTGATGTGTGTGGGCGGTTCACGGGAAGTTGCTGTTAGAAAAAAAATTAGTGAATTCACAATTCTGAAATCTTCAGGGAAAGTGTTTTTTTTTCGTGCTGATTTCTGTGATGTCTTTTCATTTTGTGCAAAACAGGCACTTGAGCACTTACGTAATATTTTATGTAAGCTTTTCGCCGAGAGTTTTTAGGAATTTTTCAGCACAGAACTTGCTAAAAGACATGTCATTGGTTTACCGGAATAAAATAAGGGTAAAATTACTTGCCGCCTATCATAGAAGTTGAGTTATATTGTTCTGAAGTTGCCACTTCATGGCTGGAAGAAAAAGTTTTATTTGTTTTTGCAGTGGCGACTTCAAAATCGTGTAACCAGTTCTATGATAGATAGGACGATAATTTTACTTTTATTGCATTCTTCAATGTCAAGAGAAACCAATGGGATGCATTTTGGTAAGTTCCCTGCAGCAGAATTCCTTCAAAGCTCTCGGCAAAAAACTTACATAACGTATTACATAAGTGCACAACTACTTGCTCTACACAAAATTAAATGACATATATTTGGAATAGGGAGGCTAAACCACATGTTCCCTGAAAGTTTCATAGTTGTGACTGAGGTATTAAAATTTTTTTTATGACCAGCTTCACCCCTTAAGGTGAGACGCGGGTCTTGAAATGATCAAAAAGTGCAAAAATTTCGATTTTGCAAAAATGGCATATTTGGGATCAATACACACTAAAGTTCCTGTCTAAAAAGCTTGAAGGTCTAAGTTCAAGATCCAACTACTAAGATATTGCTACGCTACTAACTACTGTAGTGGTGCCATACAGCGTCTAAACTGCATTTCCGATGTGGGGGGTGTAGAAAACCGACCATATTTTTCTAGCTCAAATTTGGGTGAAAATTGGGTTACTCAGAAAAAAAATTTTACGTAGTTTGGGCTTTTTTGGTACACAAGACAGTATAATGGCAATGATTTGTTTTTCTGCTAGACACGAAATTTTCTTGTTTTGCTCAATATTTCATAAACAAAATGGAAATTGCAGATTCCAGTAAAAAGTTATTTACTAGTTAAGATTTTTTTATACCCTGTTACAAATATTCCATCGCATACTCTATCAGTCTCCCATGAGAGACTCCCGCGTCTGAGCAATACCACATCCTGCCATTATTTGTATTATGTGAAAACATTAAACATCATAGCGACGATTTTAAATGCGGAAGGTGTTGGGTCAGGGTGTTGTCAGCGTGGATGGTGCTTCCTAAGCGAAATTGATATACAACGTCTTGTCGGCACCCATGTTCTGGCCTCTCGTTTCTACATCGTCCTTTTCGAACTTGTCCTCAGATTCGTCCACCTCATAAGAACAAGAATTAAAAGAGGTTCAGGGTCCTTGATTGACCAAAGACACCCCTCTGCAATAAGCTTTAGATATCCACAAATTTTCTTGTGGTGTCTTGAGCTTTGTGAGCTGAAGACCAATATGGTCTAGAAGGCCGGCCCACTTTCAGGGAAAAATCGGGTTTGACCTGATTCTTAAGAAAAGTTCGGTGTGCAAAAACCAGGTAAAAGTGTGTTTTACATGAAAAACGAAGGGCTTTACTTACATTGCATAGCCTCTGCCAGCAAAATGATAATTTCCTGTGACAAAGCGTACTGCTTCCTTTTTTGCGCTTGTTCCATTTTATCTGTGAGGTTTCTTTTGTGTTGATCCCAAGTTATACATTCATATTCTAAGGCAGACATAATGTTAGTCAGGTATGTTTACTTTCAAGGATGACTGAGTGTGCTTAAAAATCACTTTGGTAAAAAACAATAAGCTTTTTGCTGTAATTTAGTATGATTAGGCCAGTGAAGCACTTCAGTAAATGTAACTTCAATATATTTAACAGTTTCTGTAGTTCAAACCACATTATTTGTTTTACACGAGCTAAGGGAGGGCTTTTTTCATCCTTTCTTTTTGTAAACTGCACATAACATTTTTCAGTACTGAAAGTCATCTGCCATAGATTGCACCAGAGAGAGACTTTTTTGACTTTAGACTGCAAAATAGACACATCGTCAAGGAATTTGATTGGACAGTATACAGCACAGTCATTAGCGTATGGCCTGATGATGGTGGATGGAAGGTCTGCTGCTCAGTCATTTATTGACACTATTAGGCCTCAAAGTTTATTTACTAGACCAAGGTCATATACCGTCGCGCACTCCCCCATGCCGGTGTCCTTCGCATGCCGCAGTTCACGCACGTGTATGTCTCCACCGCGGCAGTCCTCCCCGCTCATACCAAGCACCACGCATGTCCAGTTCCTGCGCCCTTCCCCCAGGCCACCGCGTTGCCGTCCCCATCAGCTTGTTCCACAGTGCTCCACTTTGACACCTGCTCGCGGCACTGACACTGGCCCTCACAACACAAGGAATAAAAGTGCACTTTATAGATCTGATGTTACACTGTTCAGAACAACGTACTGTTTATGCAAGGGTAAACAATTGCTTATCCTCTCGAGATTATTATGAAAATGAAAGCTAACTAGGTGTGGCAATTTTTTTGCAAAAGAAGATTGTGCATATACTTGTTGATCAGTTTTTAAACTGGTTGCAAATATGTCTGGTGCAAATTAGTTTGCTATATTGGGAGGTATGCTTCTAATAAAACATATCTAGGCACTATATGCTACGTATTGCTCAACCGAAGCAACGAGTCCGAGTTATCACAGCATTTGTTCTCTGAGCTCCTGAAATCTTTGTGCAGAAAACCGCACCGGGGTGATGACTAATACACAAGGGTGCACAAATGTGGCTTCTCATTTTAGTGATCAGTCTGGTGTGATTTTGTGTACGATGAACTACCAACTAGTCCCTGTTATTGCTCACCTGATCTTGATGCATCTATGCCCAGGGCTATAGCTTTTAGCGTAGTGCGGGTTCCCATCCGAGTTCATTTAGTTGTGTTGTGCATGATAAACCGGAGGGAAAACCGTGCTGACCAGGAGAAAAATGATATTTTCCTAGAAGTGCTTTACCTAGGTTAGAGTACAGGAAGTGTTCGAGCATATCTTACAGCAAGTGAAGGTTAAAAATACTGTACAATCACTTTCTTTAAATACTTGCATCACTTTGGATGCCAGTGATGGATGCCCAGGCGAAGACAAGACCTCTTGTCGAAACATTGGCAAGCAATCTGAGACTTTCCTTTCCCTTGTTCACTTTGTGATTATTCCAGTCTTAGGGCAGTTTTTGCATTTTGTTGTGTATTAGATAACTAAAAGAGGAGCAGCCTGTCTTGAACAATGCCTCGAAATGTAATCAGAAATTTTTTTCAGCTCCATGACCGAATGAGGATTAGCGCAGCTAGCTGACTGCAGCCATGAGTAAAGCATTTTGTATAATTTTCTTGGAAGCAATATGAGGCAGTCTGTAACTGTTGGCAGACGATGTGCTTAGGAGGTGACACCAGGGCCCTCTTGTGTGTGTTCGTCGCCGTCTTGCATGAAGGAGGCCAGTTCAACAATTTGAAGAGCTTTGGTTATGGTCGGGGAGAACCTGGCACAGAGTGTTCTTGGCCTTCTTTCTGCCTCTGCGGAGGAATCCGAAAGCTTGCAGCAGATTTGCTTGCATGCATTGGTTCTAAAAGAGGTGTATTGAATGTGTTCTTCATGTGTTCATCGTGTGGTTTCTGCATGTGTGCAGAACTGCTCCAGAGCGTTGATATATGTGCGGACATGGAACCAGGCAGCCTCGGAGGCTCCAAGAGACCAAGGTGCGTTCGCATTTGTACGTCAACACCATAGCAAGCAAGAACGAGGCAGCTGTATTTCAGGGGTGGGGGACAAAACAGGAAGTTATCAGCTTAAGCTCCTTTATTGTGTACATGTATAGCTGAGAATAGGTAAGATTAAGGTTGTATTAGAACGCATACAAAAAACTAAAGATCCTAACAGTCTTTGAAACCAAGGAAAGCATAGGGAAACATTACTGTTGTGATTTATTCTTTATTGTCGCTGGAACAGTGGAAAAGTAATTGGGTGATCATTTCAGACAGAAGAAGATGTAACGAAGTATAAGAAAAGAGCTGAACCTGCTAATGAAGTTGTAGGGTCGCACAAACAACATATAGGTCGTTGGTTTGGCTCTCACTGGTGGCATGTCTTCTAGATTGGTAAATTATCTCTTGTCTCAAATGAATGCTTAGTAACTACTCTACTTGACAAGAGACAATAAAAGATAAATAATAGTAAGGTATTCTTCTGCTTTCGTTTGTTCTGGAGGCTGCGTCTTCCAGTAAATGAAGTTAGTTAGCTGTTGTCTCGCAGCCATCAATGCACCATATGTAACGGTTAAAACCCTTGTGTATCATGGGTAAACAAAAACACTGAAATGTGCTACAGAACTGATGTGGCAAGTAACCTAGAGCATGACACTTAGCTCCTACTAGACCAGTGTCATGCTAATGATAGCGATTTTCTTATATGCAGCTCAACACTATAGTGCAGGGATAATTGCAGCAGTTGTGGCAAAACATCGTTACACCAAGCTTAGCTCAGCATATTGCAATGACTGGATGGTGGGCAATGCAGCTGCCCATACTGGGTACTGCTTCAGATGTCGTGTCAATGCCTTATACAGGTGGACAAAGGCTGAAGAGACGGTGTGCACGTCTCCCCTCCAAGCACAGTCCAGCAAAGATTTTGCGGCTGGATCAGGCTACTGGAACTGAGACGTCAGAAGGCAGTATGACTGCACCACAAGGGCACAAGCACCCAACAGCCCATGGTGAGATGCTTGCTTGGCCTGTTATATTGTCTCACCACTGAAATCATGTTCTTCCTCATGCTGCTACCAAAAATGTGCTGCTCATGCGTGCTGCTAACCCTGAGTGCACTTATATTCACGCCAAAATGGGGGCAAAGCTGCGTATGCATACCATATGCTCCTCTTTGCATGGGTCGCAATGTGGTTTGATGTTGTTTATAGGTTCTACATACCTGGCGCCTCCAACTTTGCTCAGACTGTGGGACATAGGTAACAGACGTGTTGTCACTCAGTATGGGTTTTCCTGTTTGTTCCGCAAGCACGCTGCAGGAGAGAGGACGTGCAGATTGTACGCTGGATTCGTGTGAATGCTCGACGTCCAGACCGACTGACAGATGCTTGGTCACGTGTCGCAATAACCGCGCTGACGCGCGCGGGCCATACGCGATTCGGTCCGCTTGTCTGAACCCACCTTAAGGGCCATCGGGGTATCTTGTCTTCACATTACATGCCTTGCCCAAGCCCATTTCTTCCTCTTGATTTTGACTAGGATGTCATTAACCTGCGTTTGTTCCCTCACCCAATCTGCCCACTTCCAGCTTAACGTTACACCTATCGTTCTTCTTCAGTTTGGTGTGCTGTCCTCAACTTAAACTAAACCGTTCTCGCTAGCCTCCACGCTTCTCCCCATAGGTTTTTGCCTCGATTTTCACGAGAACCAAAAAAGGGAAAAAATTCCAGCAAAATCCAACCACACTATTCAAGCCAAGAAAGGCTGTACCATGGGAAATTTATTTTGATATCATCGAACAAGAACAAAGCTTCTTCCCAGGCCAAGTAGTATGAGAGGATTTTTTTTAATTTTTTGTTCTACGATTATCTGTGTCTGAAATGAACGAGGTAGAATGGTGAATTTTTTTCATACATATGTTGGTTGGTCACTAATTTTCGTCTGTGTTCACTTTCACTCACGTTTTCCCCCTACATTTCGTTGTGTTTAGTATGGGAGAATGCACTTTGCTTTGTTAATTTACTTGCAGGTGACGGTGCCTCTGATGAGAGAAGCATGCTGATCAACATGAGAGCAGAAATGGGGGATCGCCGGTCGCTCACTCCCTTGCCTCCATCTCCTCCACATGGTGGGGAGGAAAGCAAAGTTGACCAATTTGAGGTCACCTTACCAGACCTGCCCTCCATATCCCTATGGCTGCCCTGGTCACTGCAGTCAGTGGCCTCTCCACCAGAGCCAGAGACCTCTTCACCAGAGCCAGTGCCGGAGTCTACTCCTCCTCCAGGACCATCCCAACCCACACGTCTGTTGGAGGCTTGTGTGCAGGTATCTCGGGAGGAGCAGCTGGAGCCTGCTACTCTGGAGGAACCTGTGGTGCCTTTGGCTTCCTTCGAACTGCCACAGGATGCGGCTGAGGGGCAGGAGCATGGCAAAGAGCAAATGGCATTTGCATCCATCTCTGTACCAGAGCCAGGGCTAGTGCTGGAAGTAACTTCAGAACCACCCCAACCCAAAAGACTGTCAGAGGCTCACATGCAGGAATCTCTGGATGAGCAGCAGGATCTTGCAATGAGAGATGTTAAGGAACTTGTGGCACTTTCAGTTTCTTCCAAACTGCCACACGAGACTGCAGGGATGCTGGAGCACGTCAACGACACAATGGCGCTTGCATCTGTCTCTGCACCAGACCTAAGGCCTGTGCCAGAGCTGACTCCTACTTCAGAACCACCCCAACCCACACAGCCGTCGGGGGCTAGTGTGCAGGAATATCTGGAGGAGCAGCTGGAGCCTTTTACTTCCTCCAAACTGGAGCAGCAGAATCTTGCAATGGAAGCTGCGAGAGAACTAATGGTGACTTCAGGATCCTTTGAGCTGCCCCAGGAAACAGCAATGCAGCTGGAGCATGCTGAAGAGGCAATGGCGCCTGTAGCTATATCTGCACTGAACCCAGGCCTTTTGCCGGAGGTGTCACCTCTTTCAGAAGCATCTGAATCCAGACATGTATTGGTAGCTAGCACGCAGGCATCTCTGTCAGAAGAGCTGAAGTCTGCTGCTGTCTCCAAGATGGAGTTGCAGGCCCCTGTAATGGAAGCTGTGGAGGAACTTACGATGACTTCAGCTTCCTCCAAACTACCACAGGATATTGCAGGGATGTTGGAGCACGTTGCAGGACCGATGGCGCTTGGGGCTATCTCTGTGCAGGAGACAGGACTGGACGTGCCTGCTCGGTCAGAACCACCACAGACAGCTTGGCCACCAGACCTTTTTATGCTAAGTCAGGTGGCAGAATCTGCCGCTCGCTGTGAACTGAAGCAGCAAAATCTTGGTCAGGAGGGGCCAGTGACGGCTCTGCCGGCTTCCCCCGAGCTTGCTCCGGCCTCTGTCCTCGAGTCCGTGGCACTTGCAGCTTCATCTGAGCCAGTGCAGCCAACCACAACGGCGCTGCTGCCTCAACTGGCCGAGTCTGGCCTGTCACCGCATCCAGAGGCTGTATTTGAATCAGAGCGTAAGTATTTCTGATTTCTTGTGCAGGTTGCAGAACCATGCGTACATTGTGAATGACCTGATGCATGGCTTCACTTTGCAGCTCGTACTGTAAAATTTGGGTGAGAACACTGGATGGCAGGGACACAGTGCAGGCTTTCAATGTGTGTTGGAACAATATGGCTGCATTATATCAAGCTGTCAAAGGACTGTTATCATGCCATCACAAGTAACTAGGTGACAGCATGAACTTTTATTCATGGGCAGTAACTGCGAAGCATCGCAATCTGATGCTTGTTGCTTGGATGAAGGTGACATGTTTCGTAATTGGGCTAAACGGCAGTCACAGCCTGCTACCATCATGATTAAAAATAATTTGATTTGGTCTCTTTAATTTTTAAGTGTGTGTGCGCGCGTGCGTGCGAGAGAAAGAGAGAGCATGACACTTAGCTCCTACTAGACCAATGTCATGCTAATCATAGCAATATGCAGCTCAACACCATAGTGCAGGGATAATTGCGGCAGTTGTGGAAAAACATCGTTACGCCGACCTTAGCTCAGCATATTGCAATGACTAGATGGTGGACAGCTACCCATACTGGGTTAAAACAGATCCTTGGGCGAGTTGGTAACTCATTATAACCAGAACAGCGCTCACTAAGACACGGACACGAAGGGAGACACGACACACACGAGCGCTGACTTTCAACTGGTGTTTATTGTTTGGAACGAGGCATGTATACAGTTCCAACAACACAAGGAAACCAAACCATCCATTCATAGATTCATAGTTAATTCATGCTGCTGCTTCAGATGGTACTGCTTCAGAGGTACTGCTTCAGATGTCGTGTCAATGCCTTATACAGGCAGACCATGGGTGAAGAGACGGATTAGACGTCCCCTCTCCGAGCACAGTCCAGCAACGATTTCGTGGCCGGATCAGACTACTGGAACTGAGACGCCAGAAGGCAGCATGACTGCAACACAAGGGCACAAGCACCCAACAGCCCATGGTGAGTTGCTTGCTTGACCTGTTATATTGTCTCACCACTGAAATCACGTTCTTCCTCGTGCTACTACCAACAATGTGCTGCTCATGCTTGCTGCTAACCCTGAGTGCACTTATATTCACGCCAAAATTGGGGCAAAGCTGCGTATGCCTATCATATGCTGCTCCTGTTTGCGTAGGTCGCAATATGGTTTGATGTTGTTTATAGGTTCTACATACCTGGCGCCTCCAACTTTGCCCAGACTTTAGGACATAGGTGACAGACGTTTTGTCACCCAGTATGGGTTTTCCTGTTTGTTCTGCTAGGATGCTGAAAAGCCTCTCGAAGTGTTGCCGAGGTGGCCGTTTCATCATAAAACCTTTTTAACAATGGCAAATCCGAGGGAGCACCTTTTTTTTTTTGTCGTACTACAAGTGGTGACTGCAGTCAGCAATTATTACCAGTCCGAACTGAAGGGGATCAGTGCCGCCAGATTCTGCAGTAACTAAGAGCAGCTGGTGAAGGCGAGACACCAGTGGCGGTAAATAACCACAGCTGCTACCTGCAGAGCGGGAATGGTCTACTCTTGCAATACGTTCTTGCAGTTGACCGCAGACAGGGGCAGTCCTTCCTTGCATACATTTACGACACGTGTCATGACACAATGTATATGAGAAGCTTAGACATGTATCTATGTGGCGGCTGGTTGGAATGCTTTTGCCATAGCGTATATCCCATAACCGGTCTGGAGTGCCATACAGTTAGGGCCTTGGTATTGAGGTGGTCACTTGAAGCAAGGCATCTTGCAGCTTGTTTCAAAGACTTGCATTCTTTCATATGTGTGTATATGTAGCACAGCCCATTGGCAACTACAAGAGGTCTAAGGAAATGGAAGATGGAAGTTTAGAGCTGTCCGAAAAAACGTAAATCACAGTCACAGCATATGCCTTCAGGCAGCACTTTTTTCTGTCCTTTTTTTTTTCCAGGCAAAACTAGCCAGTACCTCACTTGAACATTACATGTTTATGATAAAGCAAGTCATTTTGCTTAATCCTAACAAAGTCACGTCCCTTTGTCATTTACGTAGGTGGCCCCAGTCTCCGTGTCTGTATGTTTCCATTTATAGCCCTGTTGATATAAGCATTTTTTTTCACAAAGTTCGAAGAATAACTCATATGCGAGGGAGAAACATAGTAGCTGATCGACATTGGAACATAGTGCTAAAATGTAAGATAATTGAAAACAGCCTACATAAGCATTAAACTGAATTCTGTAGAGCCTTGATCCCTTGACTGTCACGACAGCTAGATGGCATACGGTGACCAGGGACCATACTCTGTAACAATCCACTTCTCAACTTTATTATTTTTTTCATCTACAGTTAGTATACCGCTGCAACTTAATTGTGACAGCATCATTGACAGGTTAACAAACCATGTGATTCACGGGCTCCAGTATGGATGGCAGAGCTGGCCAATCCATGGAGACAAAGGAATGAATAGAGAAAAGAGTTCTTGCAAAACGCGAGAAACATGGATTAAGGTGATATGTGGAAAAGTAATTGGGTGATCATTTCAGACAGAAGAAGATGTAACGAAGTATAAGAAAAGAGCTGAACCTACTAATGAAGTAGTAGGGTCGCACAAACAACATATAGGTCGTTGGTTTGGCTCTCACTGGTGGCATGTCTTCTAGATTGGTAAATTATCTCTTGTCTCAAATGAATGCTTAGTAACTACTCTACTTGACAAGAGACAATAAAAGATAAATAATAGTAAGGTATTTTTCTGCTTTCGTTTGTTCTGGAGGCTGCGCCTTCCAGTAAATGAAGTTAGTTAGCTGTTGTCTCGCAGCCATCAATGCACCATATGTAACGGTTAAAACCCTTGTGTATCATGGGTAAACAAAAACACTGAAAGGTGCTACAGAACTGATGTGGCAAGTAACCTAGAGCATGACACTTAGCTCCTACTAGACCAGTGTCATGCTAATGATAGCGATTTTCTTATATGCAGCTCAACACTATAGTGCAGGGATAATTGCAGCAGTTGTGGCAAAACATCGTTACACCAAGCTTAGCTCAGCATATTGCAATGACTGGATGGTGGGCAATGCAGCTGCCCATACTGGGTACTGCTTCAGATGTCGTGTCAATGCCTTATACAGGTGGACAAAGGCTGAAGAGACGGTGTGCACGTCTCCCCTCCAAGCACAGTCCAGCAAAGATTTTGCGGCTGGATCAGGCTACTGGAACTGAGACGTCAGAAGGCAGTATGACTGCACCACAAGGGCACAAGCACCCAACAGCCCATGGTGAGATGCTTGCTTGGCCTGTTATATTGTCTCACCACTGAAATCATGTTCTTCCTCATGCTGCTACCAAAAATGTGCTGCTCATGCGTGCTGCTAACCCTGAGTGCACTTATATTCACGCCAAAATGGGGGCAAAGCTGCGTATGCATACCATATGCTCCTCTTTGCATGGGTCACAATGTGGTTTGATGTTGTTTATAGGTTCTACATACCTGGCGCCTCCAACTTTGCTCAGACTGTGGGACATAGGTAACAGACGTGTTGTCACTCAGTATGGGTTTTCCTGTTTGTTCCGCAAGCACGCTGCAGGAGAGAGGACGTGCAGATTGTACGCTGGATTCGTGTGAATGCTCGACGTCCAGACCGACTGACAGATGCTTGGTCACGTGTCGCAATAACCGCGCTGACGCGCGCGGGCCATACGCGATTCGGTCCGCTTGTCTGAACCCACCTTAAGGGCCATCGGGGTATCTTGTCTTCACATTACATGCCTTGCCCAAGCCCATTTCTTCCTCTTGATTTTGACTAGGATGTCATTAACCTGCGTTTGTTCCCTCACCCAATCTGCCCACTTCCAGCTTAACGTTACACCTATCGTTCTTCTTCAGTTTGGTGTGCTGTCCTCAACTTAAACTAAACCGTTCTCGCTAGCCTCCACGCTTCTCCCCATAGGTTTTTGCCTCGATTTTCACGAGAACCAAAAAAGGGAAAAAATTCCAGCAAAATCCAACCACACTATTCAAGCCAAGAAAGGCTGTACCATGGGAAATTTATTTTGATATCATCGAACAAGAACAAAGCTTCTTCCCAGGCCAAGTAGTATGAGAGGATTTTTTTTATTTTTTGTTCTACGATTATCTGTGTCTGAAATGAACGAGGTAGAATGGTGAATTTTTTTCATACATATGTTGGTTGGTCACTAATTTTCGTCTGTGTTCACTTTCACTCACGTTTTCCCCCTACATTTCGTTGTGTTTAGTATGGGAGAATGCACTTTGCTTTGTTAATTTACTTGCAGGTGACGGTGCCTCTGATGAGAGAAGCATGCTGATCAACATGAGAGCAGAAATGGGGGATCGCCGGTCGCTCACTCCCTTGCCTCCATCTCCTCCACATGGTGGGGAGGAAAGCAAAGTTGACCAATTTGAGGTCACCTTACCAGACCTGCCCTCCATATCCCTATGGCTGCCCTGGTCACTGCAGTCAGTGGCCTCTCCACCAGAGCCAGAGACCTCTTCACCAGAGCCAGTGCCGGAGTCTACTCCTCCTCCAGGACCATCCCAACCCACACGTCTGTTGGAGGCTTGTGTGCAGGTATCTCGGGAGGAGCAGCTGGAGCCTGCTACTCTGGAGGAACCTGTTGGTGCCTTTGGCTTCCTTCGAACTGCCACAGGATGCGGCTGAGGGGCAGGAGCATGGCAAAGAGCAAATGGCATTTGCATCCATCTCTGTACCAGAGCCAGGGCTAGTGCTGGAAGTAACTTCAGAACCACCCCAACCCAAAAGACTGTCAGAGGCTCACATGCAGGAATCTCTGGATGAGCAGCAGGATCTTGCAATGAGAGATGTTAAGGAACTTGTGGCACTTTCAGTTTCTTCCAAACTGCCACACGAGACTGCAGGGATGCTGGAGCACGTCAACGACACAATGGCGCTTGCATCTGTCTCTGCACCAGACCTAAGGCCTGTGTCAGAGCTGACTCCTACTTCAGAACCACCCCAACCCACACAGCCGTCGGGGGCTAGTGTGCAGGAATATCTGGAGGAGCAGCTGGAGCCTTTTACTTCCTCCAAACTGGAGCAGCAGAATCTTGCAATGGAAGCTGCGAGAGAACTAATGGTGGACTTCAGGATCCTTTGAGCTGCCCCCAGGAAACAGCAATGCAGCTGGAGCATGCTGAAGAGGCAATGGCGCCTGTAGCTATATCTGCACTGAACCCAGGCCTTTTGCCGGAGGTGTCACCTCTTTCAGAAGCATCTGAATCCAGACATGTATTGGTAGCTAGCACGCAGGCATCTCTGTCAGAAGAGCTGAAGTCTGCTGCTGTCTCCAAGATGGAGTTGCAGGCCCCTGTAATGGAAGCTGTGGAGGAACTTACGATGACTTCAGCTTCCTCCAAACTACCACAGGATATTGCAGGGATGTTGGAGCACGTTGCAGGACCGATGGCGCTTGGGGCTATCTCTGTGCAGGAGACAGGACTGGACGTGCCTGCTCGGTCAGAACCACCACAGACAGCTTGGCCACCAGACCTTTTTATGCTAAGTCAGGTGGCAGAATCTGCCGCTCGCTGTGAACTGAAGCAGCAAAATCTTGGTCAGGAGGGGCCAGTGACGGCTCTGCCGGCTTCCCCCGAGCTTGCTCCGGCCTCTGTCCTCGAGTCCGTGGCACTTGCAGCTTCATCTGAGCCAGTGCAGCCAACCACAACGGCGCTGCTGCCTCAACTGGCCGAGTCTGGCCTGTCACCGCATCCAGAGGCTGTATTTGAATCAGAGCGTAAGTATTTCTGATTTCTTGTGCAGGTTGCAGAACCATGCGTACATTGTGAATGACCTGATGCATGGCTTCACTTTGCAGCTCGTACTGTAAAATTTGGGTGAGAACACTGGATGGCAGGGACACAGTGCAGGCTTTCAATGTGTGTTGGAACAATATGGCTGCATTATATCAAGCTGTCAAAGGACTGTTATCATGCCATCACAAGTAACTAGGTGACAGCATGAACTTTTATTCATGGGCAGTAACTGCGAAGCATCGCAATCTGATGCTTGTTGCTTGGATGAAGGTGACATGTTTCGTAATTGGGCTAAACGGCAGTCACAGCCTGCTACCATCATGATTAAAAATAATTTGATTTGGTCTCTTTAATTTTTAAGTGTGTGTGCGCGCGTGCGTGCGAGAGAAAGAGAGAGCATGACACTTAGCTCCTACTAGACCAATGTCATGCTAATCATAGCAATATGCAGCTCAACACCATAGTGCAGGGATAATTGCGGCAGTTGTGGAAAAACATCGTTACGCCGACCTTAGCTCAGCATATTGCAATGACTAGATGGTGGACAGCTACCCATACTGGGTTAAAACAGATCCTTGGGCGAGTTGGTAACTCATTATAACCAGAACAGCGCTCACTAAGACACGGACACGAAGGGAGACACGACACACACGAGCGCTGACTTTCAACTGGTGTTTATTGTTTGGAACGAGGCATGTATACAGTTCCAACAACACAAGGAAACCAAACCATCCATTCATAGATTCATAGTTAATTCATGCTGCTGCTTCAGATGGTACTGCTTCAGAGGTACTGCTTCAGATGTCGTGTCAATGCCTTATACAGGCAGACCATGGGTGAAGAGACGGATTAGACGTCCCCTCTCCGAGCACAGTCCAGCAACGATTTCGTGGCCGGATCAGACTACTGGAACTGAGACGCCAGAAGGCAGCATGACTGCAACACAAGGGCACAAGCACCCAACAGCCCATGGTGAGTTGCTTGCTTGACCTGTTATATTGTCTCACCACTGAAATCACGTTCTTCCTCGTGCTACTACCAACAATGTGCTGCTCATGCTTGCTGCTAACCCTGAGTGCACTTATATTCACGCCAAAATTGGGGCAAAGCTGCGTATGCCTATCATATGCTGCTCCTGTTTGCGTAGGTCGCAATATGGTTTGATGTTGTTTATAGGTTCTACATACCTGGCGCCTCCAACTTTGCCCAGACTTTAGGACATAGGTGACAGACGTTTTGTCACCCAGTATGGGTTTTCCTGTTTGTTCTGCTAGGATGCTGAAAAGCCTCTCGAAGTGTTGCCGAGGTGGCCGTTTCATCATAAAACCTTTTTAACAATGGCAAATCTGAGGGAGCACCTTTTTTTTTGTCGTACTACAAGTGGTGACTGCAGTCAGCAATTATTACCAGTCCGAACTGAAGGGGATCAGTGCCGCCAGATTCTGCAGTAACTAAGAGCAGCTGGTGAAGGCGAGACACCAGTGGCGGTAAATAACCACAGCTGCTACCTGCAGAGCGGGAATGGTCTACTCTTGCAATACGTTCTTGCAGTTGACCGCAGACAGGGGCAGTCCTTCCTTGCATACATTTACGACACGTGTCATGACACAATGTATATGAGAAGCTTAGACATGTATCTATGTGGCTGCTGGTTGGAATGCTTTTGCCATAGCGTATATCCCATAACCGGTCTGGAGTGCCATACAGTTAGGGCCTTGGTATTGAGGTGGTCACTTGAAGCAAGGCATCTTGCAGCTTGTTTCAAAGACTTGCATTCTTTCATATGTGTGTATATGTAGCACAGCCCATTGGCAACTACAAGAGGTCTAAGGAAATGGAAGATGGAAGTTTAGAGCTGTCCGAAAAAACGTAAATCACAGTCACAGCATATGCCTTCAGGCAGCACTTTTTTCTGTCCTTTTTTTTTTCCAGGCAAAACTAGCCAGTACCTCACTTGAACATTACATGTTTATGATAAAGCAAGTCATTTTGCTTAATCCTAACAAAGTCACGTCCCTTTGTCATTTACGTAGGTGGCCCCAGTCTCCGTGTCTGTATGTTTCCATTTATAGCCCTGTTGATATAAGCATTTTTTTTCACAAAGTTCGAAGAATAACTCATATGCGAGGGAGAAACATAGTAGCTGATCGACATTGGAACATAGTGCTAAAATGTAAGATAATTGAAAACAGCCTACATAAGCATTAAACTGAATTCTGTAGAGCCTTGATCCCTTGACTGTCACGACAGCTAGATGGCATACGGTGACCAGGGACCATACTCTGTAACAATCCACTTCTCAACTTTATTATTTTTTTCATCTACAGTTAGTATACCGCTGCAACTTAATTGTGACAGCATCATTGACAGGTTAACAAACCATGTGATTCACGGGCTCCAGTATGGATGGCAGAGCTGGCCAATCCATGGAGACAAAGGAATGAATAGAGAAAAGAGTTCTTGCAAAACGCGAGAAACATGGATTAAGGTGATATGTGGAAAAGTAATTGGGTGATCATTTCAGACAGAAGAAGATGTAACGAAGTATAAGAAAAGAGCTGAACCTGCTAATGAAGTAGTAGGGTCGCACAAACAACATATAGGTCGTTGGTTTGGCTCTCACTGGTGGCATGTCTTCTAGATTGGTAAATTATCTCTTGTCTCAAATGAATGCTTAGTAACTACTCTACTTGACAAGAGACAATAAAAGATAAATAATAGTAAGGTATTTTTCTGCTTTCGTTTGTTCTGGAGGCTGCGCCTTCCAGTAAATGAAGTTAGTTAGCTGTTGTCTCGCAGCCATCAATGCACCATATGTAACGGTTAAAACCCTTGTGTATCATGGGTAAACAAAAACACTGAAAGGTGCTACAGAACTGATGTGGCAAGTAACCTAGAGCATGACACTTAGCTCCTACTAGACCAGTGTCATGCTAATGATAGCGATTTTCTTATATGCAGCTCAACACTATAGTGCAGGGATAATTGCAGCAGTTGTGGCAAAACATCGTTACACCAAGCTTAGCTCAGCATATTGCAATGACTGGATGGTGGGCAATGCAGCTGCCCATACTGGGTACTGCTTCAGATGTCGTGTCAATGCCTTATACAGGTGGACAAAGGCTGAAGAGACGGTGTGCACGTCTCCCCTCCAAGCACAGTCCAGCAAAGATTTTGCGGCTGGATCAGGCTACTGGAACTGAGACGTCAGAAGGCAGTATGACTGCACCACAAGGGCACAAGCACCCAACAGCCCATGGTGAGATGCTTGCTTGGCCTGTTATATTGTCTCACCACTGAAATCATGTTCTTCCTCATGCTGCTACCAAAAATGTGCTGCTCATGCGTGCTGCTAACCCTGAGTGCACTTATATTCACGCCAAAATGGGGGCAAAGCTGCGTATGCATACCATATGCTCCTCTTTGCATGGGTCACAATGTGGTTTGATGTTGTTTATAGGTTCTACATACCTGGCGCCTCCAACTTTGCTCAGACTGTGGGACATAGGTAACAGACGTGTTGTCACTCAGTATGGGTTTTCCTGTTTGTTCCGCAAGCACGCTGCAGGAGAGAGGACGTGCAGATTGTACGCTGGATTCGTGTGAATGCTCGACGTCCAGACCGACTGACAGATGCTTGGTCACGTGTCGCAATAACCGCGCTGACGCGCGCGGGCCATACGCGATTCGGTCCGCTTGTCTGAACCCACCTTAAGGGCCATCGGGGTATCTTGTCTTCACATTACATGCCTTGCCCAAGCCCATTTCTTCCTCTTGATTTTGACTAGGATGTCATTAACCTGCGTTTGTTCCCTCACCCAATCTGCCCACTTCCAGCTTAACGTTACACCTATCGTTCTTCTTCAGTTTGGTGTGCTGTCCTCAACTTAAACTAAACCGTTCTCGCTAGCCTCCACGCTTCTCCCCATAGGTTTTTGCCTCGATTTTCACGAGAACCAAAAAAGGGAAAAAATTCCAGCAAAATCCAACCACACTATTCAAGCCAAGAAAGGCTGTACCATGGGAAATTTATTTTGATATCATCGAACAAGAACAAAGCTTCTTCCCAGGCCAAGTAGTATGAGAGGATTTTTTTTATTTTTTGTTCTACGATTATCTGTGTCTGAAATGAACGAGGTAGAATGGTGAATTTTTTTCATACATATGTTGGTTGGTCACTAATTTTCGTCTGTGGTCACTTTCACTCACGTTTTCCCCCTACATTTCGTTGTGTTTAGTATGGGAGAATGCACTTTGCTTTGTTAATTTACTTGCAGGTGACGGTGCCTCTGATGAGAGAAGCATGCTGATCAACATGAGAGCAGAAATGGGGGATCGCCGGTCGCTCACTCCCTTGCCTCCATCTCCTCCACATGGTGGGGAGGAAAGCAAAGTTGACCAATTTGAGGTCACCTTACCAGACCTGCCCTCCATATCCCTATGGCTGCCCTGGTCACTGCAGTCAGTGGCCTCTCCACCAGAGCCAGAGACCTCTTCAC
The DNA here is from genome assembly GCF_052857255.1 of Amblyomma americanum. Taxonomy (NCBI): domain Eukaryota; kingdom Metazoa; phylum Arthropoda; class Arachnida; order Ixodida; family Ixodidae; genus Amblyomma; species Amblyomma americanum. Next base: position 2,536,423 of record NW_027526484.1, read on the forward strand.
CAGAGCCAGTGCCGGAGTCTACTCCTCCTCCAGGACCATCCCAACCCACACGTCTGTTGGAGGCTTGTGTGCAGGTATCTCGGGAGGAGCAGCTGGAGCCTGCTACTCTGGAGGAACCTGTGGTGCCTTTGGCTTCCTTCGAACTGCCACAGGATGCGGCTGAGGGGCAGGAGCATGGCAAAGAGCAAATGGCATTTGCATCCATCTCTGTACCAGAGCCAGGGCTAGTGCTGGAAGTAACTTCAGAACCACCCCAACCCAAAAGACTGTCAGAGGCTCACATGCAGGAATCTCTGGATGAGCAGCAGGATCTTGCAATGAGAGATGTTAAGGAACTTGTGGCACTTTCAGTTTCTTCCAAACTGCCACACGAGACTGCAGGGATGCTGGAGCACGTCAACGACACAATGGCGCTTGCATCTGTCTCTGCACCAGACCTAAGGCCTGTGCCAGAGCTGACTCCTACTTCAGAACCACCCCAACCCACACAGCCGTCGGGGGCTAGTGTGCAGGAATATCTGGAGGAGCAGCTGGAGCCTTTTACTTCCTCCAAACTGGAGCAGCAGAATCTTGCAATGGAAGCTGCGAGAGAACTAATGGTGACTTCAGGATCCTTTGAGCTGCCCCAGGAAACAGCAATGCAGCTGGAGCATGCTGAAGAGGCAATGGCGCCTGTAGCTATATCTGCACTGAACCCAGGCCTTTTGCCGGAGGTGTCACCTCTTTCAGAAGCATCTGAATCCAGACATGTATTGGTAGCTAGCACGCAGGCATCTCTGTCAGAAGAGCTGAAGTCTGCTGCTGTCTCCAAGATGGAGTTGCAGGCCCCTGTAATGGAAGCTGTGGAGGAACTTACGATGACTTCAGCTTCCTCCAAACTACCACAGGATATTGCAGGGATGTTGGAGCACGTTGCAGGACCGATGGCGCTTGGGGCTATCTCTGTGCAGGAGACAGGACTGGACGTGCCTGCTCGGTCAGAACCACCACAGACAGCTTGGCCACCAGACCTTTTTATGCTAAGTCAGGTGGCAGAATCTGCCGCTCGCTGTGAACTGAAGCAGCAAAATCTTGGTCAGGAGGGGCCAGTGGCGGCTCTGCCGGCTTCCCCCGAGCTTGCTCCGGCCTCTGTCCTCGAGTCCGTGGCACTTGCAGCTTCATCTGAGCCAGTGCAGCCAACCACAACGGCGCTGCTGCCTCAACTGGCCGAGTCTGGCCTGTCACCGCATCCAGAGGCTGTATTTGAATCAGAGCGTAAGTATTTCTGATTTCTTGTGCAGGTTGCAGAACCATGCGTACATTGTGAATGACCTGATGCATGGCTTCACTTTGCAGCTCGTACTGTAAAATTTGGGTGAGAACACTGGATGGCAGGGACACAGTGCAGGCTTTCAATGTGTGTTGGAACAATATGGCTGCATTATATCAAGCTGTCAAAGGACTGTTATCATGCCATCACAAGTAACTAGGTGACAGCATGAACTTTTATTCATGGGCAGTAACTGCGAAGCATCACAATCTGATGCTTGTTGCTTGGATGAAGGTGACATGTTTCGTAATTGGGCTAAACGGCAGTCACAGCCTGCTACCATCATGATTAAAAATAATTTGATTTGGTCTCTTTAATTTTTAAGTGTGTGTGCGCACGTGTGTGCGAGAGAAAGAGAGAGCATGACACTTAGCTCCTACTAGACCAATGTCATGCTAATCATAGCAATATGCAGCTCAACACCATAGTGCAGGGATAATTGCGGCAGTTGTGGAAAAACATCGTTACGCCGACCTTAGCTCAGCATATTGCAATGACTAGATGGTGGACAGCTACCCATACTGGGTTAAAACAGATCCTTGGGCGAGTTGGTAACTCATTATAACCAGAACAGCGCTCACTAAGACACGGACACGAAGGGAGACACGACACACACGAGCGCTGACTTTCAACTGGTGTTTATTGTTTGGAACGAGGCATGTATACAGTTCCAACAACACAAAGAAACCAAACCATCCATTCATAGATTCATAGTTAATTCATGCTGCTGCTTCAGATGGTACTGCTTCAGAGGTACTGCTTCAGATGTCGTGTCAATGCCTTATACAGGCAGACCATGGGTGAAGAGACGGATTAGACGTCCCCTCTCCGAGCACAGTCCAGCAACGATTTCGTGGCCGGATCAGACTACTGGAACTGAGACGCCAGAAGGCAGCATGACTGCAACACAAGGGCACAAGCACCCAACAGCCCATGGTGAGTTGCTTGCTTGACCTGTTATATTGTCTCACCACTGAAATCACGTTCTTCCTCGTGCTACTACCAACAATGTGCTGCTCATGCTTGCTGCTAACCCTGAGTGCACTTATATTCACGCCAAAATTGGGGCAAAGCTGCGTATGCCTATCATATGCTGCTCCTGTTTGCGTAGGTCGCAATATGGTTTGATGTTGTTTATAGGTTCTACATACCTGGCGCCTCCAACTTTGCCCAGACTTTAGGACATAGGTGACAGACGTTTTGTCACCCAGTATGGGTTTTCCTGTTTGTTCTGCTAGGATGCTGAAAAGCCTCTCGAAGTGTTGCCGAGGTGGCCGTTTCATCATAAAACCTTTTTAACAATGGCAAATCCGAGGGAGCACCTTTTTTTTTTGTCGTACTACAAGTGGTGACTGCAGTCAGCAATTATTACCAGTCCGAACTGAAGGGGATCAGTGCCGCCAGATTCTGCAGTAACTAAGAGCAGCTGGTGAAGGCGAGACACCAGTGGCGGTAAATAACCACAGCTGCTACCTGCAGAGCGGGAATGGTCTACTCTTGCAATACGTTCTTGCAGTTGACCGCAGACAGGGGCAGTCCTTCCTTGCATACATTTACGACACGTGTCATGACACAATGTATATGAGAAGCTTAGACATGTATCTATGTGGCTGCTGGTTGGAATGCTTTTGCCATAGCGTATATCCCATAACCGGTCTGGAGTGCCATACAGTTAGGGCCTTGGTATTGAGGTGGTCACTTGAAGCAAGGCATCTTGCAGCTTGTTTCAAAGACTTGTATTCTTTCATATGTGTGTATATGTAGCACAGCCCATTGGCAACTACAAGAGGTCTAAGGAAATGGAAGATGGAAGTTTAGAGCTGTCCGAAAAAACGTAAATCACAGTCACAGCATATGCCTTCAGGCAGCACTTTTTTCTGTCCTTTTTTTTTTCCAGGCAAAACTAGCCAGTACCTCACTTGAACATTACATGTTTATGATAAAGCAAGTCATTTTGCTTAATCCTAACAAAGTCACGTCCCTTTGTCATTTACGTAGGTGGCCCCAGTCTCCGTGTCTGTATGTTTCCATTTATAGCCCTGTTGATATAAGCATTTTTTTTCACAAAGTTCGAAGAATAACTCATATGCGAGGGAGAAACATAGTAGCTGATCGACATTGGAACATAGTGCTAAAATTTAAGATAATTGAAAACAGCCTACATAAGCATTAAACTGAATTCTGTAGAGCCTTGATCCCTTGACTGTCACGACAGCTAGATGGCATACGGTGACCAGGGACCATACTCTGTAACAATCCACTTCTCAACTTTATTATTTTTTTCATCTACAGTTAGTATACCGCTGCAACTTAATTGTGACAGCATCATTGACAGGTTAACAAACCATATGATTCACGGGCTCCAGTATGGATGGCAGAGCTGGCCAATCCATGGAGACAAAGGAATGAATAGAGAAAAGAGTTCTTGCAAAACGCGAGAAACATGGATTAAGGTGATATGTTTCGTAATTGGGCTAAACGGCAGTAAGTCTGCTGCCATCATGATTAAGAAATAATTTGATTTGGCCTCTTTTTAATGTGTGTGTGCATGTGTGTGCATGCGTGAGAGAGGGAGAGCATGACACTTAGCTCTTACTAGACCAATGTCATGCTAATGATAGCGATTTTTTGATATGCAGCTCAATACCATAGTGCAGGGATAATTGCGTGTGTTTGTGCATGCATGTGTGTGTGGAAGAGCATGACACTTAGCTCCTACTATTCAAATGTCATGCGAATGATAGCGATTTTCTTATATGCAGCGCAACACCATAGTGCAGGGATAATTACGGCAGTTGTGGCAAAACATCGTTACACCGAGCTTAGCTGAGCATATTGCAATGACTTGATGGTGAGCAATGCAGCTGTCCATACTGGGTACTGCTTCAAATGTCGTGTCAATGCCTTATACAGGGAGACCATGGCTGAAGAGACGGATTAGACATCTCCCCTCCGAGCACAGTCCGGCAACGATTTCGCGGCTGGACCAGGCTACTGGAACTGAGACGCCAGAAGGCAGCATGACTGTAACACAAGGGCACAAGCACCCAACAGCCCATGGTGAGATGCTTGCTTGGCCTCTTATGTTTTCTCACCACTGGAATCACGTTCTTCCTCGTGCTACTACCAAAAATGTGCTGCTCATGAGTGCTGCTAACCCTGAGTGCACTTATATTCACGCCAAAATTGGGGCAGAGCTGCTTATGCCTACTGTATGCTCCTGTTTGCGTAGGTCGCAATATGGTTTCATGCGAATGGAGGGAAGTTTAGAGCTGTCCGAAAAAGCGTAAATCACAGTCACGGCATATGCCTTCAGGCAGAACTTTTTTCTGTCCTTTTTTTTCCAGGCAAAACTACCCAGTGCCTCACTTGAACATTACATGTTTATGATAAAGCAAGTCATTTTACTTAATCCTAATAAAGTCACGTCCCTTTGTCATTTGCGTAGATGGCCCCAGTCTCCGTGTCTGTATGTTTCCACTTATAGCCCTGTTGATAAGCAGGCCGAGTTTGGCCTGTCACCGCATCCAGAGGCTGTATTTGAATCAGAGCGTAAGTATTTTTGATTTCTTGTGCAGGTTGCAGAACCATGCGTACATTGTGAATGACCTGATGCATGGCTTCACTTTGCAGCTCGTACTGTAAAATTTGGGTGAGAACACTGGATGGCAAGGACACAGTGCAGGCTTTCAATGTGTGTTGGAACAATATGGCTGCATTATATCAAGCTGTCAACGGATTGTTATGATGCCATTGTTGTGTGCCAAAAGCAGCGGCGTACCGTGCGTGTGTTGGCAACTGTGGACACAAGCTGCATGCGCGCGTATTGACGCTGTGTGTGTGTGTGTGGTGCCGGCGGCATGGCTTCAATGTTGTGTGTCAGTATTGTACCATGTTCTTAGTTGTGCAATAAATGAAGTGCAGACACAACAAATGGCGACGAGGACCGGATCAAGAACGCTCCAAGAACGGCCTGAAGATCACCACATCAAGCGACAGTAACTGGCAGCCGCAAGAAGAGCATTGACAAACACGAAGTGTCAGGCCTAACTCTGCGAGCCCTACGCTGGGCGGGAGAACAATGGCAGCTCAAGCAGCGCTAATCGGTAAGCTCGACAGTTTCGATGACACTGTTGAAGACTGGTCGTCGTATATAGAAAGGGCGGACGAATACTTCGCGCTCAACAGCTTACCGGAAGAGAAGAAGGTAGCGGCTATAATTACAAGCATGGGAGCGAAAACTTACGCAATCCTTCGCAAGCTGACCACGCCGAACAAACCCTCAGAGAAAACGTACGCAGACATTAAAAAGTACCTGGGAGACTACTTTTCACCTGTGCCTCTTGAAATGTCTGAGCGACATCGGTTCTACAAGAGACTTCAGAGAGAAGGCGAGTCTGCTAACGAATATATGGCAGAACTGCGGCGGCTTTCACAGAACTGCAACTTTGGGTCATTTTTGAACCAGGCACTGCGGGATAAATTTGTGTGCGGTCTTCGCTACGTGCAAGTCCAGCAGAGATTGCTAACCGCAAAAAAGGTTACGCTAGAGCACGCCCTTGACGAAGCAGTAGCACATGAACTTGCCGTGAAGGACATCGCCGAATTCAAAAGCAGGGAAGAAGTGCCGGCTTCCGTGGCTCATGTCGAGAAGGAAGCACGACGATGTTACAGGTGTGACCGCAAGGGGCATCCACCGTCGAAATGCAAGTTTCTCACAAGTGTTTGCCACAAGTGCAATAAAGTTGGCCACATTAGTACCGCGTGTAAAAGCAAGTCAAGCGACGCCAATAGAGCACCACGCCGGTCAAGCCTTACTTACAAGAATAGGCAGGCTTCAAAAAGTCAAGTGCATGCCATTGAACAAGACAGTGATGCATTTGAACTTCTGGCACATGTCGACGATGGGAACAAAAGCAGTCCGATCTGGCTGAAGCCACAGATCGAAGGGCACACATTGGAAATGGAGATGGACACTGGATCCAAGTATTCTCTTGTGCCAAGAACCACGTACGAAGCGCATCTCTCTCATCTGCCTCTGGAGGGAACTTCAGTACGGTTCAAAACGCTGACTGGTCAAACCTTTAGACCTAACGGTGTGGCAACAGCCAATGTCACGTTTGGGAAGTCAACGCAACGCGTGCAGTTCTTTTTAGTCGACACTCCAGGACCTCCGCTCTTCGGAAGAGACTGGATTAATCGTTTCAACCTTCTTGAGCTGAGCAGCGTATTGAGGATCGACAACCAACTGGGGCCACGTGCAGATCAACTGAACAAGATCCTCGCAGAACACAGGGACGTCTTCGATGATAGCATTGGAAAACTCAAGCACATCAAACTGAAACTGCGTCTTCAAAGTGGTGTGCAACCGAAGTTCTGCAGGCCACGACAGGTGCCCTATGCCTTGAAGGAGAAAGTGAACACTGAGCTTGAACGGTTGGAAGCAGTCGGCATCTTGACAAAAGTGAATCACAGTGATTGGGCCACGCCCATAGTGCCTGTAGTGAAAGCAAATGGAACTGTCCGCATATGTGGAGACTTCAAAGCCACAATCAACCCTCACTTGGTGGTGGACCAGTATCCCTTACCCCGCATTGAGGACATCTTTGCAAAGTTAGCAGGAGGACAGAAGTTTTCAAAGATAGATCTGAGACAAGCCTACCTACAAATGGAAGTAGACGATGAGTCCAAGCCGCTCTTGACCATTAACACAGAAAAAGGGCTGTATCAGTACAACAGAATGATTTTTGGCATCTCTTCTGCACCAGCTGTGTGGCAGAGAACAATAGATCAAATCCTGCAGGGAATCCCAATGTGCCATGCTACTCAAGATGACATTCTTGTCACTGGTGAGTCAGAAGATTCTCATCTCAAGAACCTAGAGCTAGTGCTCAGAAGACTGCAAGAGTATGGGCTCAGAGCTAACCTCCAGAAATGTTCGTTCTTTGAAGACTCCGTAACATACTGTGGTTACAAGCTTGATGGAACCGGGTTACACAAGACAGAGGACAAGATCAAGGCATTGATACGTGCTCCTACACCCAAGTCCACGTCTGAGTTGAGGTCATTCCTTGGCCTTGTGAACTATTACGGGAAGTTTATTCCAGACAGTGCTAATCTTCTCAGACCACTGCATGCACTTCTGGAGAAATCATCACCATGGAAGTGGACAAAAGAATGTGAGGTGGCATTTCAGCAAGCAAAGAAGATTATAGCCTCAGAAACTGTCCTTGTGTACTACAACCCGAACCTGGAAGTACGTCTAGCATGTGATGCTGGCCCCCACGGACTCGGAGCAGTCCTTTCACACAAAATGCCTAATGGGAGTGAAAGACCCATCGCATTTGCATCTCGAACCTTGAAGGCTTCGGAAAAGCAGTACTCTCAGATAGATAAAGAAGCACTAGCCATTGTCTGGGGTATACAAAAGTTCTATGCATACCTGTATGGAAGACACTTCAAGCTGATCACAGATCATCAGCCTCTGACACATATCTTTGGCCCAACCAGCAGTGTTCCTGCGATGCAAGCTGCACGCATTCAACGTTATACCTTGTTTCTAGCTGGGCTCGACTACGAGATTCAGTACCGCAAATCATCGGATAATGCCAATGCAGATACATTGTCACGCCTTCCTCTTCCAGACAGTCCTGAAGATAAACCAGATGAAGCTGAACTTTTCTACCTGAACCAAATGGAGCAACTACCTGTAACAGCTCATCAAGTCAGACAAGCCACAGAGCGTGACCGTCTGCTATCGAGAGTCCGCTACCATGTTTTGAACGGGTGGGACTCGTGCAAACAAGACAACGAAATCCTTCCATTCTACAGGCGTAGAGATGAACTCTCTTTACACCACGGCATCATTGTTTGGGGCATAAGAACAGTCATTCCAGCTGTATTGCGAGAAACAGTCCTCAACGACCTGCACTCTGGACATCAAGGCACTGTGAAAATGAAAGCGCTTGCACGTTCGTTTGTGTGGTGGCCATCTGTTGACACCGATATCGAAGCCATCACTAAGAAATGTGCAGGGTGCTCCAGCGAGAGCAACATGCCACCAAAGGTCTCTCTGCACCCATGGGAAGTGCCGAGTGGACCATGGCGCCGAGTTCATTTAGACTTTGCAGGGCCATTCCTGGGCAAAATGTTTCTTATCGCTGTTGACTCATTCTCAAAATGGCCTGAAATACATGTGATGAGTTCAACTACGGCAGAGTGCACCGTGGATGCACTGCGCGTTATGTTTGCATCTCACGGCATTCCAGAACGCATTGTCACGGACAATGGTCCTCAATTCACATCGGAAGAGCTTCGGACCTTTCTCATGCAGAATGGTGTGCGACACACATTTAGCGCGCCATATCACCCGGCGACGAACGGTCTCGCTGAAAGATTCGTGCAGTCCTTCAAGCACAGTATGAAGGCCATGAAAGGAGAGGGATCCATCATCAAGAAGTTGACAAACTTCCTTTTGGCATACCGTACGACACCCCACTGTGCTACTGGTGAGACACCAGCAAACCTTTATCTCGGGCGCGAGCTACGCACTCGACTGGCACTATTACGCCCACAACCCGGTGGACGTACGTATGAGAAACAAGGGTCATCTCAACCAAGTAAGCCTCAGCGCTCCTTTTCTGAGGGGGAAGAAGTTTCTGTGCGCTCCTATAGGGGTACAAGTAAATGGGTGCCCGGAACAATCGCAACCAGAACAGGGCCTCTATCATATGAAGTGGAAGTTGGAGGAACAACCTGGAAACGTCACACTGATCAACTGCGCAAAGGTTACACCGACGACAAACGCCATCTGGATTCGGAACCTGAATTCCTACCCAGTATGAAAACCTCCCCGGACAAGGAGACATCACCTGCTTGTGTTCCAGATGAAAACAAATCTGCATCACCTCGACGTGATCCATGTGTGAGTGCACCAGAAGACAAACTTAATACTCCTCGGGTAGCAGTTCCCGTGAGCCTCCCTGATCCTATCACAGGTCGCCCAGTGAGAGTACGTCGACCACCATCGAAACTGGACTTGTAAAAAAATTACAAGGGAGGAAGTGTTGTGTGCCAAAAGCAGCGGCGTACCGTGCGTGTGTTGGCAACTGTGGACACAAGCTGCATGCGCGCGTATTGACGCTGTGTGTGTGTGTGTGGTGCCGGCAGCATGGCTTCAATGTTGTGTGTCAGTATTGTACCATGTTCTTAGTTGTGCAATAAATGAAGTGCAGACACAACAGCCATCACAAGTAACTAGGTGACAGCATGAACTTTTATTCATGGGCAGTAACTGCGAAGCATCGCAATCTGATGCTTGTTGCTTGGATGAAGGTGACATGTTTCGTAATTGGGCTAAACGGCAGTAACAGCCTGCTACCATCATGATTAAAAATAATTTGATTTGGTCTCTTTAATTTTTAAGTGTGTGTGCGCGCGTGCGTGCATGAGAGAGAGTGAGCATGACACTTAGCTCCTACTAGACCAATGTCATGCTAATGATAGCAATATGCAGCTCAACACCATAGTGCAGGGATAATTGCGGCAGTTGTGGAAAAACATCGTTACGTCGAGCTTAGCTCAGCATATTGCAATGACTAGATGGTGGGCAGCTACCCATACTGGGTACTGCTTCAGATGTCGTGTCAATGCCTTATACAGGGAGACCCTGGCTGAAGAGACGGATTAGATGTCCCCTCTCCGAGCACAGTCCAGCAACGATTTCGCGGCTGGATCAGGCTACTGGAACTGAGAAGCCAGAAGGCAGCATGACTGCAACACAAGGGCACAAGCACCCAACAGCCCATGGTGAGATGCTTGCTTGACCTGTTATATTGTCTCACCACTGAAATCATGTTCTTCCTCGTGCTACTACCAACAATGTGCTGCTCATGCGTGCTGCTAACCCTGAGTGCACTTATATTCACGCCAAAATTGGGGCAAAGCTGCGTATGCCTATCATATGCTCCTGTTTGCGTAGGTCGCAATATGGTTTGATGTTTATAGGTTCTACATACCTGGCGCCTCCAACTTTGCCCAGACTTTAGGACATAGGTGAAAGACGTTTTGTCACCCAGTATGGGTTTTCCTGTTTGTTCCGCAAGGATGTTGAAAAGCCTCCGGAAGTATTGCCGAGGTGCCCGTTTCATCATAAAACCTTTTTAACAATGGCAAATCCGAGGGAGCACCTTTTTTTTTGTCGTACTACCAGTGGTGACTGCACTCAGCAATGATTACCAGTCCGAACTGAAGGGGATCAGTGCCGCCAGATTCTGCAGTAACTAAGAGCAGCTGTTAAGGCGAGACATCAGTGGCGGCAAATAACCACAGCGGCTACCTGCAGAGCGGGAATGGTCTACTCTTGCAATACGTTCTTGCAGTTGACCGCAGACAGGGGCAGTCCTTCCTTGCATACTCATAAGCATTAAACTGAATTCCGTAGAGCCTTGATTCCTTGACTGTCACGAGAGCTAGATGGCATACAGTGACCAGGGACCACACTCTGTAACAATCGACTTCTCAACTTCATTATTTTTTTTTTCTACACTTGGTATACAGCTGCAACTTAATTGTGACAGCATCATTGACAGGTTAACAAACCATGCGATTCACGGGCTCCAGTATGGATGGCAGAGCTGGCCAATCCATGGAGACAAAGGAATGAATAGGGAAAAGAGTTCTTGCAAAACGCGAGAAACATGGATTAAGGTGATAATTGGGCTAAACGGCAGTAACAGTCTGCTGCCATCATGATTAAGAAATAATTTGATTTGGCCTCTCTTTAATGTGTGTGTGCATGTGCGTGCGTGAGAGAGAGAGAGAGAGAGCATGACACTTAGCTCTTACTAGACCAGTGTCATGCTAATGGTAGCGATTTTTTGATATTGAGCTCAACACCGTAGTGCAGGGATAATTGCGTGCGTTTGTGCATGCGTGTGTGTGTGTAAGAGCATGACACTTAGCTCCTACTATTCCAATGTCATGCTAATGATAGCGATTTTCTTATATGCAGTTCAACACCTTAGTGCAGGGATAATTACGGCAGTTGTGGCAAAACATCGTTACACCAAGCTTAGCTGAGCATATTGCAATGACTGGATGGTGGGCAATGCAGCTGCCCATATTGGGTACTGCTTCAGATGTCGTGTCAATGCCTTATACAGGCAGACCATGGATGAAGAGACGGATTAGACATCCCCCCTCCGAGCACAGTCCGGCAACGATTTCGCGGCTGGATCAGGCTACTGGAACTGAGACGCCAGAAGGCAGCATGACTGCAACACAAGGGCACAAGCACCCAACAGCCCATGGTGAGATGCTTGCTTGGCCTGTTATATTTTCTCACCACTGGAATCACGTTCTCCCTCGTGCTACTGCCAATAATGTGCTGCTCATGAGTGCTGCTAACCCTGAGTGCACTTATATTCACTCCAAAATTGGGGCAGAGCTGCTTATGCCTACTGTATGCTCCTGTTTGCGTAGGTCGCAATATGGTTTCATGCGAATGGAGGGAAGTTTAGAGCTGTCCGAAAAAGCGTAAATCACAGTCACGGCATATGCCTTCAGGCAGCACTTTTTTCTGTCCTTTTTTTTTTCCAGGCAAAACTAGCCAGTGCCTCACTTGAATGTTACATGTTTATGATAAAGCAAGTCATTTTACTTAATCCTAATAAAGTCACGTCCCTTTGTCATTTGCGTAGATGGCCCCAGTCTCCATGTCTGTATGTTTCCGCTTATAGCCCTGTTGATATAAGCATTTTTTTTCACAAAATTCGAAGAATAACTCATATGTCAGGGAGAAACATAGCAGCTTATTGACATTGGAACATAGTGATAAAATTTAAGATAATTGAAAACAGCCTACATAAGCATTAAACTGAATTCTGTAGAGCCTTGATCCCTTGACTGTCACGACAGCTAGATGGCATACGGTGACCAGGGACCATACTCTGTAACAATCCACTTCTCAACTTTATTATTTTTTTCTTCTACAGTTGGTATACCGCTGCAACTTAATTGTGACAGCATCATTGACAGGTTAACAAACCATGTGATTCACGGGCTCCAGTATGGATGGCAGGGCTGGCCAATCCAAGGAGACAAAGGAATGAATAGGGAAAAAAGTTGTTGCAAAACATGCGAAACATCTAGGTTAGTCTTAGCGTACAAGATGTAGCCATAGTGCTTCCTCTGCAGCCTGCTGTCTGGGGGTTCTGGTGACATCCACCCATGAGAATTCCTTAGACAAAGCACCATGATTCCTTGTCTTCTTGTCTTTTGCTTATGAGTAGCTGCTTGCCTAGGCAGTGGGCAACTGCATGTTAGATCGAGATAAACAGCATTTAGGTACTTCAAATAGGTTAATTAGCTACTAGTCCTTGACTGTCTGCAGTTTTGTGAGTTAGTGCTAAGTCTTTTGGTGCTTTACATTAATGGTCTCCATACTTAAAAAGAAACGCCGAGTCGAAGCATTATCTCAACCTATAGTGTTATTCTAGGTGTCGATAGGATTTGATCAAAGAATACCCCTGTCTAGTGTTGTTCTTTGTTTAGCTCAATGGTCGCTGAACACACTGTTGTAAAGCAGCCTTGCTTGCTTTTTTTTCTCTTTGAAGGAAAGGTCTCTCTTTCTGCTTGAAGCAAGGTGCAAAAAACGAGAAAGGAAAGACCTGAGGTGTTTAGTGAATGATGCCCAGTAGAAAAGAAAACAGTTGGAACCAATTGCATTATCAGCTGGTTCCAATTGGACCAATTGAGTTTACAGATGGTTCCAATTTGAATGGTGTACCAAGTGGATAGTCCAAATGGATTATCCGATTATACCAATTGAGTTTCCAATTGGTTAGATTTGGATCAATTGAGTTTCCAACTGGTGAACCCAATTGGTCTATACAACTGCACCCAATGTATCCATGTGAACATTTGCATATTTGCAAACAAGGCAGAACTAACATGGCTTTTATATTAAGAGCTATCAACAGCTTATCCTGCTAAATTGTATTCATTATCTGCACTGCCACTGCCTAAGTTGTATCCACCACTTGCACCACCACTGTGGTCGAAATTAAATAACCGTGCTCAGTGGGCAAGCATCACTGGCCCCAGCATGAGAGCCTCATTAATGGGGTATATAAGTTGGAACGCAAGTGTGTTCTTTGCATGTACATATCGAGCTAATTTATATGCTATTAGTGTCTGAATGTGTAGTGTTTCTTGTGTGTGATTTACGCTTGTCTTTTGGCCTTGATATCCATAAATTCTTATGGTTTTTAATTCCGTGGTAAAAATTTGTTGATTGGCACCAGTCCAAGCAACTCAGTTTTCCTTTTGGACATTAATATGTTGACTTGTAGAAATATTTCTCACATCGTATATTTTTCACAACTTAATTGTGATGTATATGTTATGAATATTTTCTGGATGCAAAAGCTGCCCAAGGCCTAATGGGTCCAATTCATTGGTCCAGTTGATCCAGTGGAGTCCAATTGGCCAAGTGGCTAAAAACACAACTGAAACCAATTGGTTACAATCGTAAAATCCACTTGGAACCAATTGGAAAGTCGAATTGGTTCCATTTGAAATTTCCAATGATTTTTTTTTTACTTGGCCATCAAGCAAGAATGTAAGTTGGTCGTATTGGTGATGCATGGTGCCTTGTTTCTGCAAAGGCACTGATGTTTTGTGGAGTTTGACTTCACAAAGCATGGCCGTCTATACGGTCTTGCTAGTGTTAGGCACAGCATTCCTCACAGTAATCATTTTTTTGACAAATTAAGAGACTATTGCAGGCTTTATAGCCCTGGTGCCGTTTTTTAATTCCCTTCCGCAATAGACATAAGGTTTCATTCTATATTCTTGTGTTGGTATTTTATTTCCATCATCGTCATCACCTCGACGACGCCCACTCCAGGACGAAGGCCTCCCTCATATCTCTCCAATTAAATCTGTCCTGTGCCAGATGCCACCACCCTATCCCCGCAAACTTCTTAATCACATCCGCCCACCTAACTTTCTGCCGCCTTCTGCTACACTTCCCTTCCCGTGGAATCCATTCTGTTACCCTTAAGGGCTATCGATTGTCTTGTCTTCACATTACATGCCCTGTCCAAGCCCATTTCTTCCTCTTGATTTTGACTAGGATGTCATTAACCTGCGTTTGTTCCCTCACCCACTCTGCCCACTTCCAGCTTAACGTTACACCTATTGTTCTTCTTTAGTTTGGTGTGCTGTCCTCAACTTAAGCTAAACCCTTTTCACTAGCCTCCATGCTTCTGCCCCATAGGTTTTTGCCTCGATTTTCACAAGAATCAAAAAAGGGAAAAAAATTCCAGCAAATTCCCACCACACTATTCAGCCAAGAAAGGCTGTATCACTGGAAATTGATTTTGATGTCGTCGAACAAGAACAAAGCTTCTTCCCAGGCCAAGTAGTATGATAGGATTTTTGTTTTTATTTTGTTTTGTTCTACGATTATCTGCGTCTGAAATGAACGAGGTAGAATGGTGAATGTTTTTCATACATATGTTGGTTGGTCACTAATTTACGTCTGTGTTCATTTTCACTCACGTTTTCTCCCTACATTTGGTTGTGTTTAGTATGGGAGAACGCACTTTGCTTTGTTATTTACTTGCAGGTGATGGTGCCTCTGATGAGAGAAGCATGCTGCTCAACATGATAGCAGAAATGGGGGATCCCCGGTCGCTCACTCCCTTGCCTCCATCGCCTCCACATGGTGGAGAGGAAAGCAAGGTTGACCAATTTGAGGTCACCTTGCCAGAGCTGCCCTCCAAATCCCCATGGCTGGCCTGGTCACCGCTGTCAGTGGCCTCTCCATCAGAGCCAGAGACCTCTCCACCAGAGCCAGTGCCGGAGTCTACTCCTCCTCCAGAATCATCCCAACCCACACGACTGTTGGAGGCTTGTGTGCAGGTATCTCGGGAGGAGCAGCTGGAGCCTGCTACTCTGGAGGAACCTGTGGTGCCTTTGGCTTCCTTCGAACTGCCACAGGATGCAGCTGAGGGGCAGGAGCATGGCAAAGAGCAAACGGCATTTGCACCCATCTCTATACCAGAGCCAGGGCTAGTGCTGGAAGTGACTTCAGAACCACCCCAACCCATGCGACTGTCAGAGGCTCACATGCAGGAATCTCTGGATGAGCAGCAGGATTTTGAAATGAGAGATGTTAAAGAACTTGTGGCACTTTCAGTTTCTTCCAAACTGCCACACGAAACTGCAGGGATGCTGGAGCCCGTCAACGACACAATGGCGCTTGCATCTGTCTCTGCACCAGACCTAAGGCCTGTGCCAGAGCTGACTCCTACTTCAGAACCACCCCAACCCACACAGCCGTCGTGGGATAGTGTGCAGGAATATCTGGAGGAGCAGCTGGAGCCTTTTACTTCCTCCAAACGGGAGCAGCAGAATCTTGCAATGGAAGCTGCGAGAGAACTGATGGTGACTTCAGGATCCTTTGAGCTGCCCCAGGAAACAGCAATGCAGCTGGAGCATGCTGAAGAGGCAATGGCGCCTGTATCTATATCTGCACTGAAGCCAGGCCTATTGCCGGAGGTGTCACCTCTTTCAGAAGCATCTGAACCCAGACATGTATTGGTAGCAAGCACGCAGGCATCTCTGTCAGAAGAGCTGAAGTCTGCTGCTGTCTCCAAGATGGAGTTGCAGCCCCTGTAATGGAAGCTGTGGAGGAACTTACGATGACTTCAGCTTCCTCCAAACTACCACAGGATATTGCAGGGATGTTGGAGCACGTTGCAGAACCGAGGGCGCTTGGGGCTATCTCTTTGCAGGAGACAGGACTGGACGTGCTTGTTCGGTCAGAACCACCACAGACAGCTTGGCCACCAGACCTTTTTATGCTAAGTCAGGTGGCAGAATCTGCCGCTCGCTGTGAACTGAAGCAGGAAAATCTTGGTCAGGAGGCGCCAGTGACGGCTCTGCCAGCTTCCCCCGAGCTTGCTCCGGCCCCTGTGCTTGAGTCCGTGGCACTTGCAGCTTCATCTGAGCCAGTGCAGCCAACCACAACGGCGCTGCTGCCTCAACTGGCCGAGTCTGGCCTGTCACCCCATCCAGAGGCTGCATTTGAATCAGAGCGTAAGTATTTCTGATTTCTTGTGCAGGTTGCAGAACCATGCGTACGTTGTGAATGACCTGATGCATGGCTTCACTTTGCAGCTTGTACTCTAAAATTTGGGTGAGAACACTGGATGGCAGGGACACAGTGCAGGCTTTCAATGTGTGTTGGAACAATATGGCTGCATTATATCAAGCTGTCAAAGGATTGTTATGATGCCATCACAAGTAACTAGGTGACAGCATGGACTTTTATTCATGGGCAGTAACTGCGAAGCATCGCAATCTGAGGCTTGTTGCTTGGGTGAAGGTGATATGTTTCGTAATTGGGCTAAACGGCAGTAACAGCCTGCTGCCATCATGATTAAGAAATAATTTGATTTGGTCTCTTTTTAATTTGTGTGTGTGCGTGTGCATGCGTGTGTGTGTGTGTGTGTGAGAGAGAGGATGAATTTGAGAATGCATCCGAGTGCAGCATAATGTAATCTTAAAAAGTTCAGAGCATAATTAATGCCCCATTTTCAGTGTCTAGTGCAGTCCACCAGTGTCACACCACTAATGTTCATATCACTGCAGTACTACGTAAAGAAGCCACTGCTTTGCTTGAGGTTGGACGTGATTTACAAAAAATTGCAAATTGGAAGGTTTTACTTCCTGAAGCCCATGATGTGCATCGTAGCGGAAGGCTCCAAAGTAACTGAAACCACTATCGCACAGCACATGGGCGCCTTTTGTGTTTTGCCTCCATCGAAACGCGGCCGCCGTTCCTGATACTAAGCCCAGATCCTTCAGCTCAGTATCCAAGTGCCCTAACCACTGAGCCACCACGGCAGATGGACGCTTTGTAGTCACTTCGAAAGACTGTATTTGCAGATAACCTCCATGTTGACTTCCAGCTTGGTCAGTTCCACCATGGTCCCCACTTTGTTGCAGTCACTGGCTTATGCTTAAGGATTCTCTTGCAGTTATTTTCTTTTGCAGCAATATCTGTGTTTGGGAGGTTAAGTGGCTTTTAGACGCAACAATGTTAGTGCTTCAGAATGGCTATCTTCATACTGATCTGTGAGAATACAGCTAAGTTGGCTAAGGAACATGTACTTTCTGCAGTCATATGATCCATGCCTGTGTGCCTAGGATTTGTCGCTACATTCTTGCTGGAAAAAAGTCACTGGTGTGCCTGAGGTCTATACTATTTGCTAGCCCAGACTCGGTGGTCTCCTCAGGAGACAATATTGTTTGCGGGCGACCTCCACATTGACCTTCGCCTTTGCCGTTTCCACCATGATCCCCACTCTGTTGATTGTCATCACCAGCTTAGCTTAGGGGCTTTTTTGATGCTGACAGAGAAAGTTGCCTGGCAAAAGAATCCAGGTATTGTCTGCTGCTTCATGTTTTCTTTGCAAAACAGTTTACTAACAGTTATGCCCACATCTAGCTGAATCATAAAATATAAGCATCTGTGGACTGTGCATAAGCCTGGAAAGGTGCAGTGGCAGCTGTAGGGTCTAGAGCATGGGCATAATTCTCCAGTTCTTTGACACTGCCCATATTGTGGATTCGTATTGTCTCTACTTGAATTGCAACAACTGCCTGCTGCAAAAGTTGGCTGCGCCTGTCAGTGTCTGTTTGAACTGTGGTCTTGCTGCTGTGGTCTGCTTCTGTGTTAGAACCTCAGCCATTCACACACTGCTGGCGCAAGAGCAACTTCAAAGTATCCAGGCTTTTTGATCTCCAGAGTGAAATCGGGGTGTAATGGTCATTTCCCTTTTAACTCTAGTTATTTTTCTCTTTAAGAAAAGGTGGCTATGGAAAAGCCTACCCATGGAGGGCCAGACTCCTCGAAGCAGGCATTAAAAATCAGCTGGAAAGTACCCTTCATGAAGAGGAAGGATTCGTGATAAAAATTCAGATTTCATGCTCGTACTGTTCCACTCAATTGAACGCCACGTAGTAGTAGTGCACAGGTCTGCAAGTAGTTTTATGTTGTGTCGCAATATACATTGTTTTCTGTCCTGAGCATATGCAGTTATTACGTGCAAATTTTCAACCATGTTCAAACCTTTATTCTTTGTGGACTCATGCTTACTCAACCACTGCCACTCAAGAATTATTCTGTTTGACGTAAGTGGCAGTGCAGATGAGAAGGGAAAATTGGAGGGGAAACTTAAGCTCCACCTGAAGAGTTTAACGTGATAGCGTTAATGGTTTAGTGCCACCATATATGTGGAATTGATCATTGTCGACCATAAGGGCTCCTCCTACCGCTCCTTGCCCTGCAATGGCAGGTGCTGCCAGCAGTGGGGCGTGTGAGACCCAGGTTGATCTTCTGGCCGTGGCAGTCACATTTCAGTGAAGATGAAATGCTGGAGGCCCCGTGTGCTGTGCGATGTCAATGCACGTGAAAGGACCCCATGTGGTGTAAATTACCAGAGTCCTCCACTGCGGCATCACTCATAGCCTGAGTCGCTTTGGGATGTTAAACCCCATCAAACGAAATCAAATTTAAATTCCACCTGTCATGGTGGGCAGTTTGCTCACAATCCGGCAGACAGGTTTTGATGACATCACAAAAGCCATGTGACCGAGGTGCCCCACCTGCCTCCTAGGTTGCTTCTCTGGGGATTTTTCGTGTATTTTTCGCTCACGGATAATGACGCCAATGCCGATGACGATGCCAGCTTTTCTGCATGTGTGTCCTGTGCCTCACCACGACCAGGCTTTTGCATTTTCAGATCAGAGGTAGGATGTCACAGAGCATGAGGTGCGCATGAGGCGAGAATTGTTCAGTAAGAAGTCTCCTTTTAGGACCAGCAGAGTGTCAATTTTTTCCGCAGTTATTTATTGCCTTTAAACAGTATAACGTTACGCTAAGCACAGACAATTTTTTTTTATCCTGCTTGTCAAGAGGTTTTTCTCTTTTGCCGGGGTAGGACAGGAACATACTTCAGCTAAGAGTAGTGTTCTTGGAAAGTGTGAGCCATTAGCACAGACAGTGTAAACAAAACTGGAGGTGAATGCAGGGTGTCTCTCTTTTTTTTTGGATATAGCGAATAGGCGAAGCAAAGTCAGTGTTAATTATGAAAATGCCTCATTTCTTGGCCACTTCTATCTCTCAATGGTGAAATCTTTTACAGGATAGGTTTGCAAGTAGTATTGATTTGTTAATTGTCCTTCTAGCTTCTCTATGGTTTTTTGTGTACTTGCACCACTGACTGATTTGTTCCTCTGTGTGTGCATGTGCATTTGGAAATCGGTAGGGAGATATTTCTGCCGGCAGTGCTGCTGGCGGCATTCAAGGTGTGGGTGGGTAGCTTCACCTTGCATCACTGAGGAACGTATGAGGCAAGGTGTCTGCAGGCTGCTTCTGTAGCTTATACCTAACCTCTTACCTAAGAGTGGAGAGGCCATTTGATTGAGTGCGTTTTTAGAAAAGAAATTGCTGTCGATCTGCTCCTGCTGGGTCCGTCTGCGGCGAAATGCATTTAAAGACTGCCAACCAACGTGACACTCATCGATGCACTTGATACTTTGGTTGGTTTCAGTGTCAGAATCGTCGCCATTGCACTTATGCATTGTCCAGGTGAAACAGTTAACAAGCTCACAAGTAAAGCGTGGTGCTAAAGCCTGCAAATGAAGGGGAAATGTTGAAGAATGCTATGCCTTTGCCAAATTTGTTTTTACCTCCTTTTCTTGAGCTAACCCTTACCTAGTTTTCTCCGCCACCGCTACCTTTTGCCATTGGAGGAAATGAAATAGGATAGCTGCACCTCAATGGGGGCGTGAAATTGCAAGAAAAAAAGGAAGTCTCTGCTCAATACATGGAGCCTGATATGGAGTTGGACCCTCTTTGTCTCGTGCTCATGTTTACCAGCATGTATAATTAGCCCATCAATGTCATCCAAATATCCGTAGTAGTTTGCAAATTGCGTTATTAGTTAGTGATTGATTAAATTTAACTTTGCAGAGATATCAGTTGTGTCTTCCTAGGTGTATGCTTTCCATTCTTTATGAGGGCGCGTTTGAAGTGGGGCACTCTTTGAATACTTTTTGTTTGAAACCTTGGGGAGGAGCTATTGAATGCCTATTTGCAAAAAAAAAGTCAATTTAAGGTTTTCTGCTCTCGGTGGGGATTTTGGAAATAACCCAGGTGACACATTTCCTGTTCCTGATTGCAGCGCACCCAGCAGCAGCTGCGTCACCAGCCGAGCAGCGCGACCTTGGAGCCGAGCTCCCTGTGGTTTGCCCCATGACAGTGCGGACTTCCGCGGCTGCAACGTTGACGGCCTCCGGCACAGGGCAGCTGCGAGAGGGGACACAGCCAGCTGAGGCAGCGCACTTACCTAGCAGGGCAAGGCCATCAAGGGAGGAGAGTTCGTCGGAGGAGGCGGAGCAAAGTGCCACAACTGGACAAGAGTGCCCACTGCAGCCACAGCAAATGGGGTCGGTGCTGGCGGCACTGATGGCAATAGTAGAAAAATTGGGGCAGATTTCGGACAACATGCAGCTGTTTAGAAACGAGCTCGGGCTGTGGTTTAGGCCAGACTTGCATCACCCTACGGAGCTGAGGGACAGGAGATGTGCCTCATGTGGCCAGGAGCAGTCATCAGGAGTGGCACCACTTCTGGTCAGGGGGCAGGAAGTACCGGGCCAGGAACAGGTGGGTGAAGTCAGAAACACACCTTCGTCATTTGCGTTTTGACAGTTCATATTGAATCAAGTCAGGTTGCGATGAAGCTGGCCATTAGACTCCCATTGGCATGTACTTGCTGACTGTTGGCTGTCCATATTTGCTGCTGTATACTTGTTCTGCACTGTCGGTTTTTATTTTCTTTGGCTACAATTGATGTGTGTGGGCGGTTCACGGGAAGTTGCTGTTAGAAAAAAAATTAGTGAATTCACAATTCTGAAATCTTCAGGGAAAGTGTTTTTTTTTTCGTGCTGATTTCTGTGATGTCTTTTCATTTTGTGCAAAACAGGCACTTGAGCACTTACGTAATATTTTATGTAAGCTTTTCGCCGAGAGTTTTTAGGAATTTTTCAGCACAGAACTTGCTAAAAGACATGTCATTGGTTTACCGGAATAAAATAAGGGTAAAATTACTTGCCGCCTATCATAGAAGTTGAGTTATATTGTTCTGAAGTTGCCACTTCATGGCTGGAAGAAAAATTTTTATTTGTTTTTGCAGTGGCGACTTCAAAATCGTGTAACCAGTTCTATGATAGATAGGACGATAATTTTACTTTTATTGCATTCTTCAATGTCAAGAGAAACCAATGGGATGCATTTTGGTAAGTTCCCTGCAGCAGAATTCCTTCAAAGCTCTCGGCAAAAAACTTACATAACGTATTACATAAGTGCACAACTACTTGCTCTACACAAAATTAAATGACATATATTTGGAATAGGGAGGCTAAACCACATGTTCCCTGAAAGTTTCATAGTTGTGACTGAGGTATTAAAATTTTTTTTATGACCAGCTTCACCCCTTAAGGTGAGACGCGGGTCTTGAAATGATCAAAAAGTGCAAAAATTTCGATTTTGCAAAAATGGCATATTTGGGATCAATACACACTAAAGTTCCTGTCTAAAAAGCTTGAAGGTCTAAGTTCAAGATCCAACTACTAAGATATTGCTACGCTACTAACTACTCTAGTGGTGCCATACAGCGGCTAAACTGCATTTCCTGGCAGTTGGCAAGCCTTGAGCCATCTCGGGGCTAGATGCTTCGTCTTCTTCATCTCTCATGCTGCCTGCTGCCTTGCGCGTTCCAACGTCTTGCGCGTCTAATTAAAGCAAGTAAACCAGCCCTGCTTACGCCAACCGTTTCTCAGTGACATATTTGGTGGAGGTGCTGGGTGATGGCCCATGTACGCTGACCTCGAGGACACCTTTGACGTCAGCTCTCAACGCGTGGCTACAACACCAGTCCACAAGGCGAGCCGCAGCCTGCGAGGCCTACAACCCGAGTTCGGCCAACTGAAAGCGCCGGTAAGGGCCATGACATCCACCGTGGCTAGCCAGACAAGTCAGCACTCCGGGATTGCCCCGCCATTTGTCCTTCATGCACCTCGATCGCCGCCACCGTTCCACGAGGACAGGTTCGAGGACGTCGAAGACTGGTTGGCCAGCTTTGACCGAGTGGCGGGTTTCAATGAGTGGGACGGCGAGCGCAAGCTGCGCAACGTCTACTTTGCGCTGCAGGACTCGGCCAAAACCTGGTTTGAGAACCACAAAGCTTCCTTTACCACCTGGGAGGCTTTTCGTTGAGAGCTGCTAGCGACATTTACCAGCAGCGAAAGAAAAGAGAAAGCTAAAATCGCCCGGCGCTCGAGATCACAGCAGCCGAATGAGGGCGTCGCGATGTTCATCGAGGACATGACCCGGCTGTTCAATCGGGCCGACCCTGCTATGCCCGAAGCCCAGAAGGTACGCCACTTAATGCGTGGCGTAAAAGAGCAGCTGTTTGCCGGACTGGTCCGTGACCCGCCACGAACAGTGTCCGACTTCACCAAGGAGGCAATGAGTATCGAACGCTCTTTACAGGAACGGGGCGCCCACTACGGACGACAGGCTACTGTAGCAGCCGCTTCTCAGTCCCAGTACACGCCTACGTCGCTGCCCGCCGAGGACCTTTGGGAGCTTGTAAGAAGCCTGGTGCATGAGGAACTGGCGAAACTTCGCTTTGAAGCTCCACAGGTCAGCGTCGCTGCCGTTACGGATGTGGTCCGCGAAGAAATCCAACGAGTTGTGCAGCCACCCCCCGCTCCACACCCGGTGCTCTCCGTTATGACGTACAGCGAGGCGCTACGAAGTCCTGGGCCAGCAATGCGAGCCTTTTCCCCCATCGCTCCTGTGGAATACCTGCAGGAGCCAATCGCAACAGCACCCTCCGTGCCGCAGGAGTTTAGGCCCCCCATGAACAAAGCGCACGTTTGGCGTACGCCAAACAATCGGCCACTCTGTTACCACTGCGGAGAGCCTGGCCACATCCTCCGCCACTGCCCCTACCACAGGATGGGTTTAAGGGGGTTTCCACCTGACGCACCTCGACCACGCTACGGTGAAAGACCACGGGATATCGAACAGTACCTGGATGAAAACATGCAATCTTCGACCTCGCAGCGACGCCAGTCCCGATCGCCATCCCCAAGACGGTTCTCTTCGCCCGGCCGCCCGTCATCCTCTGGCCAGTTCAGAGGTACGTCCCCACGTCGGGAAAACTGAAGACGGCGTCCTCCGGGGGTAGGGCTGCCTCTACTGGACCAAGTCAAGAGCCTCCACTCGATGATTCGCCGCGACGCTCCGACCGACGACGACCTGAGCCGACGACCTCGACGACGTGCTGCGACCGACTGGCCTCCCCCGAAATTCCGGTATCCGCCGACAACCATGACGTTACCACACTCGTGGATACCGGCGCCGATTTTTCGGTAATGAGCAGACGGTTAGCCACGGTCTTGAGGTAGGTTCTGACCCCTTGGTCTGGGCCGCAGATCCGGACAGCTGGTGGCCACATGGTAACTCCGATCGGTGTCTGCACTTGCGAATCCAGATCCGCGGTGTTACTTTCCCTGGCTGCTTTGCTGTGTTACCCGAGTGCTCCAAAGACCTCATACTCGGTTTGGATTTCCTTCAAGAGTACGGTGCCGTTATCAACCTCCTGGAGCTAATCGTGTCGTTTTCCACCCAAGGTCCTGTCGACGACGATACCGAGCCACGCAGGGCTAAGTTATGCGTCTGTGACGACCACGTTTTGATCCCATCAAGATCCAGCATGTTTGTTACTGTAGAGTGCGATAACAGCACCAAAATTCGTGGCATTGCTGAAACCACCATGTCGCTGCTCCTTGGTCGGCAAGTCTGTGTTGCTCGAGGAATTGTTGAACTGGACAAGGGCCGAACCGAACTCTTGGTGACCAATTTTGGTTGTGAACCTCAGTGTTTGCCTGGCAGAACAGCTATTGCGTATTTCGAGGAACTCAGCGAATTTGTGGGACAGCACGCTTTGTCCGGAGCCCCGGCATCAGTGGAGGAACCGACCACTCCCATAAACACTGATGTGAACCCAAACCTCCCAACTAACCAGAAACGCTGCTTGGAAAGCGTTATCCAGTCTTTCTGCGACTGCTTTGCCTCGACATTCAAGGTTAGGCAGACACCGCTCACAAAGCACCGAATTATAGTTGACGCCAACCAACGGCCGTTATGTCAGCTGCCCTACCGCATCTCTTCGAAGGAGCGCGATGTCATTCGCCGCCAAGTTCAAGAAATGCTCAAGGACAACGTGATACAGCCGTCGACGAGCCCGTGGGCATCGCCTGTTGTTGTAGTGGCAAAGAAAGATGGAACCCTACGGTTCTGCGTTGATTACAGACGTTTAAACAAAGTCACTAAAAAGGATGTTTATCCTCTCCCACGTATTGATGACTCCCTGGACCGGCTGCGCCACGCCAAGTACTTCTCATCACTAGATTTACAAAGCGGCTATTGGCAAATCGAGGTGGACGAACGCGACCGGGAAAAGACCGCCTTTATTACACCGGACGGTCTGAACGAATTCCGGGTGCTCCCTTTCGGCCTGTGCTCGGCTCCTGCAACCTTCCAGAGGATGATGGACACCGTTCTTGCCGATCTCAAATGGCAGTCCTGTCTCGTGTACTTGGATGACGTTGTCATCTTTTCTGACACATTCGAAGAGCACCTGAGACGCCTGCGCGCTGTGTTCGAAGCAATTCGGTCGGCCGGTCTTTCCCTGAAGCCCGAAAAGTGTCACTTCGCTTTCGAAGAGTTGAAGTTTCTGGGCCACATCGTGAGCGCTAAAGGGGTTAGCCCAGACCCCAATAAGACTGCTGCCGAGGCTGCTTTTCCTGTGCCCACCGATAAGCGCAGTGTGCGCCGCTTTCTGGGTCTCTGCGCCTATTATCGACGTTTTGTGCAGAACTTCTCTCAGATCGCTGAGCCCCTCACGCAACTCACGAAAGATTCCGAACCATTCTTCTGGGACCTGGAGCAACAGCAAGCTTTTGAAGACCTCCGCACTCGTCTCCAAAGTACGCCCACCCTTGGACACTTCGACAAGTCAGCCGACACTGAAATACACACAGACGCCAGCAACATCGGCCTCGGTGCGGTCCTTGTGCAGAGGCAGGATGGTCTCGAACGCGTAATCGCATACGCGAGCCGCACATTGTCACGATCTGAGGCAAACTATTCCACCACCGAAAAAGAATGCCTGGCCATTGTGTGGGCAGTAACAAAATTTCGCCCGTACCTATACGGCCGCCCTGTCAGGATCGTCAGCGACCACCACTCGCTGTGTTGGCTGGCGAACCTCAAAGATTCCTCGGGACGGCTTGCACGCTGGAGCCTTCGACTTCAGAAATTCGATGTCACCATCGTCTATAAGTTTGGTAGGAAGCACAGTGATGCCGACTGTTTGTCTCGTGCTCCTATCGAGAACAACCGAGCTGACCCCGACGACGATTCTGTTTTTCTTGGTGCTATCTCCACGTCCATCCTCATTCAACGCCAAAGAGACGACAGCAAACTACGGCCCCTCATTGAGTATCTAGAAGGAAGCGCTCAGTCTCCCCCGCGAATCTTTTCGCGCGGGCTGTTGCCGTTCTGTTTATGTGACGGCGTCCTGTATAAGAAAAACTACAGTCCAACAGAAGCTGTCTATCTATTCGTTGTGCCTACGGCCCTTCGCGACGAAGTCCTGCAGGCGAGCCATGATGACCCATCTTCTGGTCACCTGGGTTTTTGTCGAACTTTGGCACAAATACGGCAAAAATACTACTGGCCAAGGGTTGCTGCAGTTGTGAAACGTTACGTAAGAACTTGCCGCGAGTGCCAGCGTCGCAAGACGCCGCCGACTAAGCCAGCCGGCCTACTCCAGCATTTTGATCCGCCTCAGGTTCCCTTCCACCAAGTTGGCATGGACATACTCGGCCCATTTCCGGAGTCCTCACTGGGCAACCGCTACATTGTGGTTGCCACCGACTACCTCAGCCGATACTGTGAGGCTAAAGCTCTTCCCCGTGGTACTGCTGACGAAATTGCGAACTTTTTCATTCAAAACATTGTGCTTCGTCATGGTGCACCCACCATTGTTTTAACTGACAGGGGAACAGCGTTCACCTCGGCCCTTACGCAGGAGGTTATGCGCCTAAGCGGCACCAGTCACCGCAAAACAACCGCTTACCACCCCCAAACGAACGGCCTCACCGAACGGCTCAACAAGACGACCGCCGACATCTTCAGCTTGTGCCTGCTGTTATAACGGGACACTGAGTATAATGCCGTTAAAAGTTTGTTTATGGAAAATATTCACTTAATGGTTCCTCTTTTTGGCTTTGTTCTCTTTTGTTTGTCAGCCAAAAACGCAGTTATTGGTGAGCAGATTGGGTTTGAAAATGGAATTCCTTTTTTTACCATTTTATTTGGACTTGCGCCGTCAAGAGTAAAACACAAGAAGGGCTACGTAACGTGTAACAAACATCTGCAAAAGTATACGGTAATGTCTAGAAGAAATCTATTTTAAGATGTCCTCTGCACAATGAGGCAAAAAGAGGTGTTATATGCCTGCTAAAACTCCGCCAACAAAGATCTAGAAAACTTCTTCGTAAGAACTCTCTAAGAACATATTTAGATATTTTTATTTTTTGGAAATGGCTGCTTATATGAAGCCTGTAGACACCAGATCAGAATGCTATATATTTAGAACCCTCTAAAATCAACCAGTGGGATTTCATCAGGCTTAGTGCTCATGCTTTTTTTAGAGCTGCAGATTTTATTTGCTCACATATGTGCAGTATTGCTCGAACCGCAAAGGTCAGGTAGCTGCCCTTTGCAGCATAGATACACATGCAAATGAGGCAAGAAAACCCGCTTCATCAGTCTCTGCCATAGGTTATTATATAAGTGTCCAATCAAAAAAAAAACTAAATTGCGTGGCATTAAAATTGGAAGTAGCAGGATGCTTGCTTTGCAGAGGCCGCCTTACAAATTTCTCTTACACTGAGAAGTTTCGTACCTGCAGTTTCATACCTGCATACGTTCCGGAGTAATCTTCTCATCAGAGAAATTTTTAAAACATTTGGTGGAAAACGTATATTTAGAAAAGTTTATAAAACATTTGTGAATAAACCTCTTTTGTCAGTATGTTTTTAAAACATTTTTGGACAAGCCTCCATTATTTGATGAGGTGTTTTTTAAATGTTTCAATCTAGAGTTGCACGCTGTTAACGTTTGGAGTTGTTTGAAGACGTTTTATAGAAGTTATGTGTTTCATGGGAAGATACTCCAAGATTTATATTTCTGAGGTGTACGGTGGTGGTGTAACTCAACCCTCAGGGATCTGTGCATAAGAAAAGTATATCTTGACACCATGCCGCATTTTGCTTGCGAAAACGGCCTGTGGTGGCGATGCCTGTAAATCATTTCTGGATGGTTTCTGTAGCTTATAAGGGTGCCGTTTTCAGTTAAAAGTAGCCTCCCTGTTGTTTGGTGCTCCAGTTGCGCCATTTGCGCTTTATACATTTACATTTTGCTGCGCAATTCTGCTCCAAAAGCGGAAAATTGATCAATATTGCTCCTTAGCTGCGCTAAAAAGAAGTCGCTGTCACAAATATTCTTGGAACCATACTGGCTTTCAGTTGGCAACCTACTAAAATGTCTCTGCAGTTGGCAACCCAGAGCACTTGTGGGCTGGCTCGTGGTTATAGTGTACTAGAATACTCTCTAGTGGCGCGAGTGGCGAGGCGCAGGCGAGCCGTTTTCTAACAGACGCCATGAGATGGCGCCACCGCAACTTTTCATAGGCACAGGAATTCGCGTAGTTTTGAAAAGGTCGTCTGTCATCTTGCGTTTTTCATCTCATTTACTAATAAGAATCGCTCATTTATTACTTCTTGCTGTTCTCCGCCTGTCAGTTACAGTGACTAGGCTTGTTAATTATTGAAACGCGTCTGAAAACCACGTACCTAAGCAAGGATACAACATTCCTACTGTCGCGTCGTCTGCTAAACTCCGACTTGCAGAGTGATTTTTTGGCGCAAAACACCATCGCAGAATGACAAGCGGTCAGCATGACATACAGAGCAAATTATTTGCGCGACCATTGCTGTGGTTTGAAGATCAAGACCCGAAAGCAATGCCATTTAGTGTGTGTACTCACAGCCATTTATTGTCCACACACTTTCAGAAGTAAACCGTTTAAGCTAAATTTTATGCGGCATTTTGAGCTCATATATGGCTCAGAGAAGTCAATGGTCTTGTAAATATGATTGATTTACTGCTATGATGTGGGTTTTGGTGTTGTTTTTGATGTAGTAATAATTATAAAATTGATGTCACAGCTATGTACACATGAACACCATATGAAGCTTTTATTTACAACTGACTTCAGTGCAGAAATGATCAGAAAAAAATCTTGTTTGCAAAAATCCACAACTTCCCTGCCATTGCCTTGTTCAGCACCTACTCAATTTAAGGTGCTTTGACGCCTGCCGCTTGCTGTCGCTGGCTCGATTAATGCTCTTGGTGAAAAAATGCAGACGAGTAGTTAGGTAAAATGCAGTTATTTCTGCAGCTATGGTATGAGCGTGCTCAGGGCATCCAAGCTCAGTTTGCTGCTTTTGCTTAGCAAGGTCCAAAACATCAAGCACACTTTCAGAGTGCAGCTCTGAAAGGCTAAAGCAGGTTGTGAATGACTCTTCGAGGTCAGCCACAAATTTAAACAACTTGCTTGAAGGGTAAAGTAACCCACCATTGTCCTTTAAACGGACAAGCTCGGCCATGTTTAAATTGTCCGCTGCCTCCTTGGTGAGCAAAAGAAGGTTAAGACACCTTTCACAACCCGTTTTTAGAACGCATTTTCGTGCGACGTAACCAGCAATGTAAAAGGTTAGCCTGCAGTCGCTTGATGCCACAACAATGGAAGAATGGTCAGGCACAGCTTTTGTGAGCAGGGCGTCGGCTGCATCCAAGTTTCCGGCATCGAGAAATCTGTCAATGAGTTTCTCCCTCCCAGTGCAAGTGTCCTGCTCACCAGCATCTGCATTCAAGAGTGAACTTAAAACAGCAGGCTCGCAGTTTCCTCTCTACACAGAGTGTGCAAGATTGCTGAAGCTGAGACAGTTCACTGTAGCAATGAACTGCTGAGGTGTAGGATGAGTATTGCATCCCGATGACTG
The DNA here is from genome assembly GCF_052857255.1 of Amblyomma americanum. NCBI lineage: Eukaryota > Metazoa > Arthropoda > Arachnida > Ixodida > Ixodidae > Amblyomma > Amblyomma americanum. The sequence goes on from NW_027526484.1 coordinate 2,566,016, forward strand.
TCTGACGATGCCAAAAAGATGTTCCACGGGGTCTTGGCTCACCCTGCTTGTCATTACATACTTGAAACCAATGTGTTGAGTCAAATACTTCAACAGCGACAAGGTACTGCATAGAGTTACACGCAGTCCAGTTACTGTGGACTGGCTTAGAAAGCCCCGCTGCCCATTTGTGTGGCGTTCCCACTCTGACAGAAACGACAGAAAAGAATTCAACTTGTCGGCCGATGCAGAGTTCGGACGCAGTGCTTCAGCTGGAAAGCGTGACGTCATGACTTGTATAACACCATGAATGATCCTGCAAGAGCAATGTTAATGTTCAATTTCAATCACACTTAGGTATTTAACTTATTTACGACACATAAATAATAAAGCGTTCAGTTAGTCATGTGGTCGTGCACCAGTTCACTATAGCACACTGTATTAAGTGAGACTTGTTGTCAGGCAGGCTAGTCCCAGTTTGATCTAGGCTGTGGTTGAAGGTTAGGTTGACAAAATAAGGCATTTTCTTTGTACCTGGAGTAGTGGAGTTATCATTCTATGATATGCAATACTTACTCAAAAAAGTGAACTGTCGCTGTTATGCTGCCGCACAGAGGCTCTAACATGGCTTTTTGCAGCTGAAGCCCATGAATTACTTTTTCACTGAAGAGCTGGAACGCAAAGGAGACTCTCATTTTCTCGAAATTGTTAGGGTTCGTATGGCTGGATGTGATGCATGCATAGCCTGCAGGGTAACATTGCTTCCGTCCAGCTCCACAGCTTTTCGAATAGTTCGCATTGTCACCTGCAGGTAAGGCAAATCAGTAATTATTTACTGCCAGTTAGAATGACTGGAACAAAAATTACAGAAAACAGTTAAGCATGCCGCTTTGGCAAATACTTACTTGGCCCTTTGGTGTTTGGAAATCCAAGCTCAACAGCCGGTTTCGAAGGCACTTTATGAGGTGAGGGAAGTCTGACATGAAGAAAAGTTGACGGTGCTCGTCTACAGGATGTGGTGCACTGCATTTAATGTGGTCCAAAGATGCCTTGATGCCCATTAATGTCCACATCCGTCAGTTCCAACTTGCTCCGTTTGATGTTACGAACTCAACCTTCAGCCCTGCTTTTTCTGCCAAAATTATGGCTTCAATCATGATCTTCGTTAAGGTACTGCCGCAAATGTTCCCTCTTGTTGCAAATGCTGCAAGAATTTGGGTCCATTTTCCAACAAACGGTACGAAAACCAGAACCATTCCGTGATCGCATGGTGTGTGTTTGTCCTCAGTCGATGTAAACTTGCCGAGATCCACGAAACCATCTATGTGGCCAGCCGTTGTCACAGAAAGATGCTGAGAGAGCTTCATCTCATCGACAATAATTCCACCGTGGCGTGCATATTCATCCATTGTGGCCGTCTTTTCACTGATGACTTTGAAGATCTTTGGGCAGAAACCAAACCCTGTTCTGTAGGATTTCAAATATTTGCGTAGAGTTGTTTTACTCGGGAGTGACAGTATCTTTTCCTTCCTCAGGTGCTCATAAAGCCTGGCACTCTTCATTTTCATTATGAGGCACTCCAGGACCCATTCGTTAGAATACTGCATGCCTTTTGTGCTTTTTCTTGAAGCAGATTTAAACATGTGAAGTGTTGCTTCACGCTGTTTTGGAGGGAGACTTTCTATTCTAGAGGCAAATTCTTTCTCATTGATGTCTTTGTTTTTAGCTGCCATTGCTTTCAGTTGGCCCTTTAATGCAGTGGCACTGGTCTTCAAACGTTTTGTCTTCTGCCTTTGAAGTTTTAGACGCTGAGCAAGAGCTCCTTTCTTGGACACACGGGCTTTTAAGCTCGACTTTCGGGTCAGCAATAACTTTCGATGCGACTTGCACTCTGGGCAGATAAGTCCTGTCGATGAAAAAAAAAACGCAACTGTTTAAATGCTGGAATAAAGAATACATACATACGAGACTAGTACATGAAAGTCTCTTAAAATTACTTACCAACGGACGGGAGCACTTTATGCTGAAGACGCAGAGTCCGTTGCTGCATGTTGCTGCCTGAAGTTTCACCGTCAAGTTCGGTAACACCTGCCTATATTCATCATCCGTCATTGCTCCCTTGCAAACACAAGTTGCTTCGGCATCCTGCAGTACAGCTGCAGCGTCGCCAACAGAGGCAACTGTTTTTTCTGTGCACATCACTCCTTGGTAATAAATGTCAGCACAAACTTTGCCTCCGACAGGCTTGAAAACCACAGCTCGCTCATGCGTAATCACAAGCCTTGCTTGCATTTTCAAAGAAGACGTCGCAAAAATTAACCCGAAACGTTCGTCCTCGAAGCGGCACCAGCTCGTCGAAGGAGCGAGTCCACGGAGCGACTGAAACGAGAAAGGCGAGGATTCTGTAGCAGCCAGCTCTCCCGGCTCTTGATGTTCGTTGTCAGCGCTGTTCACGTCCTGACACGGCTTCTTGCTTCGTGGTGGAATTGTTTGACAAGCAGATCTTTTCCTTTCAGTCCTCTGTTTAGGGGTTTTAACAGAGAGGTAGGCTGGACACCCAGGCAGCAGCGTCGGAATGGCACCGGGAGCTAACGACGGCTTGCCTCTGGGTATATGCACTTCAACGCCGTCGATTACGTGAACGTAGTCGCGCAATATGAGGTGGGCTTCAAAATGGTGCTCACACACTGCTGATAGTTCCCTGAGGCTCTTGTCGTCCCTTCGCATGTTCCGCTCCCACTTCCCTCGCAACTCGTCGTCTCTTGGTGCGGCAAACAACGATGCTTTAGGCGCGCCCGGGTAGCCGGTGCGGCAGCCTGGCGCAAAACAGTGAGAATCAGTTCTTCTTGTTGCCATAACTTCGTTAAATTCCCTGACACTGATGCTACATAGTTCCTGCTCACTGCTATCCCTACTTAACAGCAAGATACGAACGCTAAAGTAAAATTAACTGCGTGACAGCGCGCGCGCGAAGCGAGCTAAATCACACACCGCATTGCCATGTGCTGCCAACGTGCGCGCCGGAGGCTAGGAAAAGGCGCAGCAGCGCCCCTGGCGGCCGTCAGTGTCAACTCGCTTCAGCCGATCTGGCCCCAGCAGCCACCGGTCGTGCCACTAGAAAGTATTCTAGTTCACTATACTCGTGGTATAATTTAGCAGCCAGTTTATTCGCGCACATAGAGGAAGGAAAGAACTCTGGAGAGGCAGTTACATCATTTGTGTAGCTGGCTCCTCCTGCTCCCTTCTTGGCCGCTGTATCAGCATGCTTGCGCATGCGCAGCAGGCATTGCAGCAGACAACAACGCTACGCCTAGCATTACTATTGGCTACGCCGTCGGGCAGACTCCCAGTAGTCCTTGCAAAAGCCCGTGATTTCTAGCGCACTTTGGCGTGCAGCTCGGATAACGAGGGCCTCTCCCAAGTTTTCCTTCTTCCATGTTTGCGCATCATGTCGGTTACATCAAAAAATTGCATCATGTCAGTCAGCCCTGAAGAGGGCTGAACAAGTATCTTCTGGGTTGAGAAACAAAAGCTTGAAGCAGGCCCAACAAGGTCAAGCTTTGTTGGAACAAGGAATTTCAGCCTTGCTGATGCACTTCGCGAGCTTGATGAATTAGTAAAAAAATTCCAAGAAGCATTGAGATACAGTTAAACCTAAACGTAATGAACCTCAATATAGTGAATTTCTCGATACTATGAAGTTTCTGAATTCCCCAGCACCTGCATTGAAGCGCATGTATTTCAGACCTCCATGTAACGAAGGTATTGCGGTGGTTGACCTTGGTGCAACGAACTGGCTACGCCATCTCTCTGTTAGCTAGTGCTGCTGAGCCACTCGAAATTTGGCAGAACCACGCAGAAGTTTCATGACGATAAAGCACCGACATAAGACGAACGCCAATTGCAGCCAGCGGCTGCAGTTGACACAACGTGCCATGCTCCAGCGCCATCGGTGCATCTCTGGCACTTTCTCTTTTGGAACGTCATGCTACGTGGCATTACAACAGTTCATGCTCAAAAGCACCGAAAAAATAATAGGTCATAGCAAAAAAAGGAAAAGACACAAGCAGTGCACGACCATCGCTGCCGCGTGGCTGCTCGTGTGATTCCGATGCCGATAGCTCTCAAGCATTGGGAGCGGGGACGGTGGAGAGCACAGGCAACGCAAGGTGAGGAGTTCGTTTCCAGGGGCAACAGCAAGGGGATAACCGAGAGGATAACCGAGAGAGGGAACATGCAGGAAGAAGCATGTGCCTCTGCGGCGAGGCCGCGGTGCCCCTACCCGCCCTCCCCACCCCACGCGGAGCAGCATTGCGTGAGCCGCGGCGGGGGTGCCGGCTGCTGCCGCAGTTAGCGCGATCGCGAAACGTTTCTCCGTGTTTCTTACTTCGAGTAACGCTGTTTTTGTAAACATTTTCAATATGATTTCACCTACATTTATTTCTTATTTTAGTTTCAGTTATGCAGTGTGCTTTCGACTGTTCTCGCAGAAACTGCAAGTAACGAAAAATCCCACTTTTTTTAATTTCTTTATAACCAGGTTTAAATTGAGCCAATGAAAAAAAAGAATGTTTCTAGTGAGCGTGTTCTTCAGACATTTAGTCAAGCATGCTTGGCTGAACTCGCGTGCAAGACAGTGTCAGGATTAATAAAATTTTTTGTCACTTTTTTCAACAGCTGTTTTTTCTTTCTAGCTACACATGGCTGAACTTTATCTCATTAGGAACAAAATCTTTTGGGTGACTCCTTTTATTCCATTTGTGCTGCTCCCGGGTTGCTCCAGGATTACCGTTCTGATACAAAGGTTCTCCAAAATGAATATTTTTCTGCTCCAAAAATTGCTCCAGAACTTGAAATGCAGTTTGCCTTTGATGTCCCTTTAAGCTTGTTTAAGATGTCTGCCGCCCTCCCATACTTGGAGGATTGTGAATGTTGCAGCCTTTATTGGTCTTCTGGTCAAGAACCCAACACCTTTTTCTTTCCTGCACAGAGCGTGGACGTTTGATGGATCTCCAACCTAGTCACTGTTTAATGGCTTTCGTGCATGATGTAATTTGGCACCGTTGCATGCGATTCTGCTTGCAGACCGCAACGGTGACCTAGTGGTCTGAGCATCTGCCTCGCATGCGGGAGGTGTGGGGTTCGATCCCCAGTGCCGCCGGGTAGCCACCGGTGATGCAGTGGGTTCAAGCTTTCCCCTGCCTGGTGCTCGGCTTCTTTAGGGTGCAGTGCTTGGGAAATGGGTGTCTGACCCTACCTTGAGTCGAAGAAAAGTACCCTGTGCCATGGCGCTCTTTGGTCACAGCCGATGAAACACATAACTTCTATAAAACGTCTTCAAACAACTCCAAACATTAGCCGCGTCCAACTCTAGATTGATATGTTTAAAAAACATCTCATAAAATAATGGAGGCTTATCCACAAACGTTTTAAAAACACACTGACAAAAGAGGTTTATTCACAGACATTTTAAAAACATACTGATAATAGAGGTTTATTCACCAATGTTTTGAAAACTTTTCTAAATATACACTTTCCACTCAATGTTTTAAAAATTTCTCTGACGAGAAGTCTACTCGAGAACGTATGCAGGTATGAAACTTCTCAGTGTAAGAGAAATTTGGAAGGTGGCCCCTGCAAAGCAAGCATCCTGCTACTTCCAGTTTTAATGCCAAGCAATTCAGCTTTCTTTATTGGACACTTATATAATAAACTATGGCAGAGACTGACGAAGCGGATTTTCTTGCCTCATTTGCATGTGTATTTATGCTGCAAAGGGCAGCTGCCTGCCCTTTACAGTTCAAGCTATACTGCAAATATCTGAGTAAACAAAATCTGCAGCTCTAAAAAAAGCATGAGCACTAAACCTAATGAAATAGCCCCGTAAAAGAAAGAAACAATGGGTCCAGTTGGGCATACCATTTGGTTCCAATTGGAACCATTTGGATCCAATTGGTCAGCCAGTTGGACTCATGAATCCAACTGGGTAGTCCATTTGGTTTCCCGAGTTCCAGCTGGGCATTCCAATTGGTTCTGCTTTCCAACTGGATTACCCAACTGGTTTTTGAGTTTCCAATTGATTTTGGCACTTCCAGTTGGGTTGCCCAACTGTAACCATTTTAAATCAATTGGGGCTTCCAGTTGGAACCAAGAAAACCAATTGGAAGTTGATGTCCCAACTGGAAGCTCCAGTTGGTTCCAACTGGACAATCCAATTGGAAAGTCTGTGCGTAAGTGACTGATGTTCTTCATTCTGTGTATATGTTTAGCTGGCTATAAAACAGAATGCTAGGCTAATTGTGTTCTTGTAAAAGAGATATTAATAGCTTAATCTCTTGAATTATTTTCATCACTTCCACCATCACTGTGGGCATTCTTAAATTAGATAACTTCGCTTAATGTTCACTCGCCACTGGCTCCAGCTAGACGGTCTCATCGGTGGTGTATATTAGTGACTGAAAAAGTGTGCTCTGTGGATATACGTCAAGAACTTGTGTTGGTACACAGCGTTTGACTCTCTGTGTGTAATGCATACTTGCTAGTCTCTCTTGGTTTTCCTAACGGCATGTATTTATAATTTCAGGTCCCTTGTAGAAATGTTGGCAGCAGTCTCACAGAAGTCATAGAATAAAGGCCAATTGGTTCCAATATAATTCTATATTTTTTTTTTTTGCTGACCAGTTCAAACCATTTGAGTCAAATAGGTATGGCAATTGCGTTCAATTGGTGGTCCATTCGGCCTGGTTGGGTGAACCAATTATTTCTAACTGGAAGCACCATTTGGACTCAATTGGTGGAGCCCAATGGGTGGCGAAAACACAATTGGTTTTCGATCCATTGGTTTCAACTGGACCCCCCCCTTTTTTTTTTACTGGGATCCCACTGGTTGATTCTAGAGGGCTCTAAATATGTAGCATACTGATATTGAGTCTACAGGCTTCATGAAAGCAGCCATTTTCAAAAAATAAAAATGCCTAAATATGTTAAATTCTGAGCGAGTTCTTACGAAGAAGTTTTCTAGATCTTTTCTGGCGGAGCATCAGCAGGTATATAGCACCCCTTTTTGCCTCATTGTCTAGAGAACATCTGAAAATAAATTTGTACTAGACATTACCGTATACTTTAGTAGACATTTGTTACATGTTGCGTAGCACTTCTTGTGTTTCGTGGGAGATGCCCTTGTGCCAGAAAAATCCATCATCATCATCATCATCATAATAATTCTGCTTGCATCAACAGCAAAATTTTATTTGCCGCTAGTTTATAACATTTTTACTTTATTCATTTACTTCAGCATTTGGTGGTGTCGAAACTAACTTGACCTCTGTTTTCTCCAGCATTCACATGACGAAATGCACAATGGACGGCCATTGGAGGTGGCGCCGCCGACAAAGAGACGGCACTCGGTTCACCAAATGAGTGAGGGTGGCCCCTTTAATGGATTGGAAGAAGAGGAAGAAGTTTGCAGAAAACGCAGCAGGCCAGAAATAGTCTCTCTAACGTCCCCACTCACTCCTCCACACAGCGTGCCAGAGAGGCTTAGCAGGGAAGCATCGCCCATCCCGGCCCCACGGCTGAGCAAGCACAGCCGCTTGCCTAGACCGGTAGAGGTTCAGGAAACATCGCCCATCCCGGCCCCACGGCTTAGCAAGGACAGCCGCTTGCCTAGACCGGTGGAGGTACAGGAAGCATCGCCCACCCCGGCCTCACAGCTGACCGACAACAGCTGCTTGCCTAGACCGGTAGAGGTACAGGAAGCATCGCCCACCCTGGCCCCACAACTAACTGAGAACAGCTGCTTGCCTAGACCGGTAGAGGTACAGGAAGCATCGCCCACCCCGGCCTCACAGCTGAATGACAACAGCTGCTTGCCTAGACCGGTAGAGGTACAGGAAGCATCGCCCACCCTGGTCCCACGGCTCATTGAGAAGAGCTGCTTGCCTAGACCGGTAGAGGTACAGGAAGGGAAGCGTGAAGAAGCATTTGCATACATGCAATTCCTGCAAAGTCCTGCACATGCTCAGCTGGGGGAGTTGGCGTTGTCCGAAATCTCTCTTTCCAAGGAAGTGAGGGCTTTTCTGGACCAGCTCAGGACGTTGGCCTCACTCTCCGAGCAGTCCGACTCTGTGGCGGTGCTCGTGTCGAATACTGAGCACAACACGTTCTTGTGCGCCGTCCTCACCCTGCTGAGCAGGTGCAAGACAAACCTCATCGTGAAGTTCTGCCAGGGGAAGTGCAAGGCCCCCTTGTTCACCAAGATGGAAAATCTGCTGCTCATCGCTATGGCGCATGCCGCACCGGATCGGCAGGCGGCACTCCTGTTCGTGCTGATAGCCCGCTTTTGTAGCATCTGGCAGCCAAAAAGTCTGCTGCCACAGGCCGCATACGTGCGGTTCATGTTTGCGCTGTGCCGCAGCCTTGGTGAGCGTGCAGTAGCCCGTGACATGATCTGGGAGCTCATGCGCTCTGACCGGGCTTCGTTCCTGGTGGCCTCAGCAGTGGGTGCCTGGCCTGGTCTGTTTGATGCCCTGTCACCAGGTAAGGAACTGGATTCGTCATCTGCAGTAGTAAGCTGAACTGGCACTGCTCGAAGCACTATTTCCACTTATGCCTTGAAACTCGGCAGTGGTAGTTGCCTGAAATGGATGGAACTATAGGCAGGCACATTGTGTTTTACTGGAAGAGTGTGCATACTCACAGTTAGGACGCACTTGCAGAAAAATTGTTTTGGCTGCCAAGCCTTTTAGAGTGAGCCAATTGGGAGGAGTCAGGCCCTGAGTGCATGTCCACATATCTTAAATGTTTTGTGGTGTTCTTCCGTGCAGGTAGGAACCAAGGCAGTGGCAGTGAAACACGCTGAAGGAATATTTTTATTCCATTAACAAAGTACAAATGAGTGTCAGCACAGCTTGGCTGCTGTCAGCGATAAGCTAGCATGAACTGAAACAATTGCACTCGGCGCTGCGGTATATAAACTGTTATCATGGAGGCGTGTCAAAGTAGTGCACATGTCAATATTAGTCGGCACACAACCAGTACTACAGTTTTCTTTTACAGTGAATATTTTTATTACTGTAAACAGTACACTGCAGTATAGGTATAAAAATATGTTTGCTGTAATTATGTTCATAAACTCCTAAAAACTTGTATGTTGCTAGAAGTGCTGGCGCAGTGTTACCATATTTACACGATTGTATTTACACGATTGTATTTACACGATTGTGAGTCGACCCTTTTTTTGAAATTTAAAATTCTGAAGTGGGGGCGTCGACTTACAATCGAAACGAAACCTTGCACTGCCAATAAAAAGAAAAACAATCTATCAGGGACGCTACTGCGATGTTAGAAGTTTTTGTTTGCTCTATGGCTCCAAGCGTAGCATTCAGGTATTCCGCGTGCTTTTTGGCCAGGATTTTTTATTTTTTATTTTTACTGCGCACTGCACCGTTACCCACCGCGATGGTTCAGTGCTACTGAACAGGATACCCGGGTTAGAACCTGACCGCGGCGGCAGCGTTTTGATGGAAGCGAAACGCAAAGGCGCCTGTGTGCTGTGCGATGTCAGTACAGCAGGTTAAAGATCCCCAGGTGGTCGAAATTAGCGGCGCTTCTGGGGAATGCCGATGTGTGCTGGAAGAGCCGATGCTTTTGACTCGACTGCAGGCAGCTTGCTTTGCCATGAGCTCTCCAGGTTCGAAAAGCATTCGGCGCTCATTTACTGCAGCGTTCAAGAGGGAGGCCATCATTTACGCCGAAGAAACCAACAACTGTGCGGCGGGCCGCAAGTTCGACGTTTCTGAACGGTTGGTGCGGGAGTGGCGGAAGCAGCGAGACAAAATTTTCTATTGCGACTCCAAGCGAAGAGGTTTCCGTGGGCCGAAGTCGGGACGCTTTCTGGAGCTGGAGGTCAAGCTTGCAGCGTATGTCACCGAAATACGTGATCGGTTCCTTCCAGTGACATGCGAAATGTTCACGCAACAAGGCCGGGTCTTTGCTGCGGAAGCTGGAATACTCCGAACAGACTTCAAACCCAGCAGGGCTTGGGCTTCGAAATTTATGAAGAGGGCTGGCTTCTCTCTTCGTCGGCGTACTAGTGTATGCCAGAAGCTGCCTGCTGCTTGCAAGGAGAAAGTTCTCGCCTTCCATAGGCACTACCTCAAGCTCCGCGACTCGCGGCAATACCTGCTCGGCCAAATCGGCAATGCGGACCAAACTCCCGTCTACTTCGACATGACGAGCAACACAACAGTGAGCGTGAGGGGAGCTCGCGAGGTTAAGCTTCTCATGACAGGAAACGAGAAACTTCGGTTCACTGTTATGCTATCATGCTTGGCAGATGGCACAAAGCTCCGACCGTACATCCTCTTCAGAAGAAAAACTATGCCAAAGGAAATGTTCCCGAATGGTGTGATTGTGCGAGTGAACGAAAAAGGCTTTATGACGGACGACTTAGTTATTGATTGGTACCGTCGGGTGTGGCTTTTGAGGCCAGGGGCATCCCTCAAAAATCGCAATCCGAACCTCCTCGTGCTGGACTCATTTCGCGACCACCTTACCGTGAAAGTGAAGGCAGAGCTCCAAAAAGAAGATACAGATATGCTGGTGATTCCTGGCGGTCTGACGGGGCAGCTGCAGCCGCTAGACGTTGGCATTAACAAGCCATTCAAGGACTTGCTCCGGCGTGAGTACGAGTGGCTGGCGGCAGAAGGGCGGGAACATACGCCAACGGGGAGCGTGAAGAGAGCCTCCCTGGCGGCTGTGTGCGGGTGGGTGATTTCCGCTTGGGCGGCCATTCCACGCAATGTCGCGGTGCGGTCGTGGTCTGGATATATCGCCAGAATTTCGCTGGGCCATCTCTGCCAGCTGATTTTATTTCATGGAGGAGCTTTCTGTTAACTGCCAGCATCTTCTGTTGTACCAAAGCGACCATATGCTTTTTCGCTTCAACGTATGCCTCCCACAGCCTATTTATTATTTCAGGTGTGCCCCACAGTGTGGCATGTCGAAGCTCTCTACAAGTGACTTTACGTTGCTTTAGGGCATTGGACACCTCTTTGTCCCACCATGCTTTAGGTCTATGTCTTCTGGATTGGCCGGCTAGCTTTTACTGCAGTTATTGCCTTTTTTACCCAGAGAGACACTTCAGCCAGTGGCTAAAGCTGACACGGTGACCCTGCGAGAACCAACCACAGGGGAGGAGTACGTGGAAGCAGCCTTCCTGGGCTGCATTGAAACACATATGGCCCACCAGTTCCAATCCCTGATAGGCCAGGATAGTGCAGCACTACCACCCGCAAGCCCACCTGTCAAATCGGGATGTGACACAGTCACAGAGGGGGAGCTGAAGCGAGCACTGCGACACGTGGCGCGAAGCTCGGCAGTAGGGCTGGATGGCATACCACCATTACTAATAAAAAAGATGGAGAAAAGAACACGGGAACAGCTCAGGGAAGCCTTGAACTATGTAATGACCACAGACACTGCTCGGTGCTCAAGGATACAGCTGGTACTAAAGAGAGGAGGAGACAAGGCCCTCTTGAAAAGCTATAGACCCATTGCAATAACATCTGCATTGTATCGCTTGTTTTGCCACATTCTGCGAGCTCGCATACAGAGATGAGCGGAAAATGCTCAAATTCTGGGCGAACTGCAAAATGGCTTTCGACCCAATCGCCGACTGGAAGACAACCTTTTCGTTGTGACATCTTCAATTGAGATCGCCGCCAAAGAGAAGTGAGAGCTGGTACTGGGCTTTCTGGATATAGCCCAGGCATACGACTCAGTGAAGCACGATCGACTGTGGGAGGTCCTGGAGGCACAGGCTATCCCAGAACCGCTACTACACTTGGTGAAGGCTTTATACACTGAAACCCAGGCTGTGATCCACTGGGGGGCCTCAACCACCAGGCCAATCAGCGTGTCTAGGGGATTGCGTCAGGGCTGCCCTATGTCGCCAATCCTGTTCATGTTGTTTATCTCGGGGATGGAGCAGCGCCTTGTGGAGAGCGGAGTTGGGTTCAGCCTCACCTACATGAGGGATGGCGCCACTCGTACTCGCAGGCTACCAGCCCTCCTGTATGCAGACGATATTGTCACGGTGTTGGTGACAAGAGGGAACCTGTTAGAAGGCAGGGCTCGGCAGCACGTCCTTCAGTTGGCGAGACGGCGAACTTCAACGTCTTTCAAAACGAGAGCACCACGAGCGTCGTCTTCTTTCCGAGCGCCACGAACGCCACCTGGCATTCCTCCCCTCTTAAAAAAAAAACACGCGCAGAAGAGCGCGCGAACAGAAGCACACACACAAGCACACACAAGCACAATTAATCACACAAGAGAGGCACGAAGATTCTGGGTGGGTCCCCGTGCCAAATACGGCTTCAGGCGCAAAACATGGACGATCTCTGGACGGGGCTTTCGACGGGTTCTCTGCTGGGAAAGTTCAGCGTCCGGTTCTACCTCGTAATTAACGTCGCTGACGCGCCGCAAGACTTTGTAGGGACCGAAATAGCGGCAAATGAGTTTTTCGGACAAGCCGCGTCGTCGAACAGGTATCCATACCCAAACCTGGTCGCCGGGATGGTAGGAGACTTGTCTGTGCCGGAGGTTGTATCGCCGCGAGTCTTTGTCTTGTTGCTGGGTGATGTGAATACGGGCTAGCTGACGAGCCTGCTCGGCTTCGTGGGTAAACTCCTCAGCGTCAGCAGAAAGATGGTCATCGGTTGCGCAAGGGAGCATTGCGTCGAGCATCGTCTGAACCTCCCTGCCGTAGAGGAGGCGGAACGGTGTGAAACGGGTCGTCTCTTGAACTGCTGTGTTGTAGGCGAATGTCACGTACGGTATGATCGTATCCCAATTCCTGTGTTGTACATCGACGTACATCGCCAGCATGTCCGCCATAGTCTTATTAAGCCGCTCTGTCAGCCCATTTGCCTGCGGGTGGTAAGCAGTAGTTTTCCGGTGGGTCGTCCCGCTTAGCTGAAAAATTTCGGCCATCATCTGGGAAGTAAATGAGGTTCCTCGGTCGGTAATGACGTAGTTCGGGGCGCCGTGCCGAAGTACGATCTGATGCACGAAGAAATCCGCAACCTCGGACGCTGTGCCACGGGGTAAGGCTTTGGCCTCGGCGTATCGAGTGAGGTAGTCTATGGCAATGATGATGTACCGGTTGCCACCCGAGGACAAAGGGAACGGACCGAGAAGGTCAATGCCGACCTGATCGAATGGGGCGCGTGGTGGTGCAATAGGTTGGAGGAGTCCCGGAGGCTTGGCGGTCGGGGCCTTACGGCGCTGACATTGCCGACAGCTCTGCACATAGCGTTTGACAACAGTGGCGAGTTTGGGCCAGTAGAACAGCTGGCGGATTCTGGAAAGCGTGCGAGAGTATCCTAAATGGCCAGAGGTTGGTTCGTCATGGCACGCAGAAAGTATTTCCTCCTGAAGTGTTGTCGGCACGACGAGGAGATACGCGCGCGAACTGGAACCAGGGTTCTTCTAATAGAGCACGCCTCGTTGCAGGGAAAACGACGACAGGTGTCGAGAAAAACATTTAGGAACGGTGGCTGGCTGGCCTTCCAAATAATCGATGAGGGGTCGTAGCACTGGATCGGCGCGTTGTTGGGTTGAGAAATCAGAAGAATTGATAGCCCCAAGGAAACTGATGTCGTCGTCCGTGTCGGGGGTTGCGAGTTCGACAGGCGCACGAGAGAGGGTGTCGGCGTCTTCATGCTTATGTCCGGACTTATAAACAATGGTGAGGTCAAACTCCTGCAGGCGAAGGCTCCATCGCGCCAGGCGTCCAGACGGGTCACGCAGGTTGGTCAACCAACACAAGGAGTGGTGGTCAGTGACCACTTTGAAAGGGCGTCCATAAAGATAGGGGCGAAATTTCGCAGCAGCCCAAATAATGGCGAGGCATTCTTTTTCTGTCGTCGAATAGTTCATCTCTGCGCGTGACAGAGCGCGGCTTGCATAAGCGATGACTCGTTCAACGCCATCCTGGCGTTGCACGAGAACCGCGCCGAGGCCGATGTTGCTGGCGTCGGTGTGTATCTCAGTGTCACCTCGCTCATCAAAATGGGCAAGAACGGGCGGCGTTTGAAGTCGCAGGCGGAGCTCGGCGAAAGCCATTTCTTGCTCGTGGGACCAAACAAAAGGTGTGGTGTCACGGGTGAGGCGAGTCAGCGGTTCTGCGAGGTCAGCGAAATTTTCGATAAAACGCCGATAGTAACTGCAGAGCCCTAGGAAGCGCCGAACAGCTTTCTTGTCACGTGGCAGTGGAAATTCCGCAACCGCGGCCAGCTTGTCGGGGTCGGGCTTCACGCCGGCGGCGCTGACGACATGGCCGAGAAATTTCAGCTCCTGGTAACCGAAGTGGCATTTTTGGGGCTTCAATGTCAGGTTAGCTGAACGAAGGGCTTCGAGGACCGTCCGCAGGCGATCAAGGTGTTGACTAAATGAGTCGGCGAAAACCACCACGTCGTCGAGATAGACTAGGCAACACTGCCATTTAAGACCAGAAAGGACAGTGTCCATCATCCGCTGAAATGTGGCAGGCGCAGAACAAAGACCGAAAGGTAGAACTTTAAATTCATAAAGGCCGTCGGGAGTGACAAAGGCCGTCTTCTCACGATCCCGCTCATCGACCTCAATTTGCCAGTAGCCACTTTTTAGGTCGATGGACGAAAAATAACGAGCGCGCCGAAGGCGGTCGAGAGAGTCGTCAATACGTGGCAATGGGTAAACGTCCTTCTTCGTGACTGCATTCAGCTTCCGGTAATCGACGCAGAAACGGAGGGTGCCGTCTTTCTTTTTAACGAGGACGACCGGCGAGGACCATGGGCTGTTGGAAGGCTGAATAACGTCATCTTCGAGCATCTCCTTAACTTGGGACTTAATGACTTCGCGCTCTGTAGACGATACCCGATAGGGGTGTTGACGGATCGGGTGTACGTCATCGTACGTCACGATGTGGTGCTTGGCTATGGTAGTTTGACGCACTTTCGACGAGGAGGCGAAACACTGTCTGAATTCGAGCAATAGTGCACACAGCTGCTCCCGTTGGCTGGTTGACAGCGCGGAGTTGACATCGAGGCTCTCGAGGGGAAAAGGAGGCTGCACTGGTTCTGAGGAGAAGCACTCGGAAACATCGGAGATGCGTTCGATAAAGGCTACGGAAGTGCCGCGAAAAAGATGCCGATGCTCGTGCGAAAAATTGGTAGCAAGTACCTGTGACTGGCCACTGTGAAGATGGATCAGACTGCGGGCCACGCACACGCCTTGCGTCAACAGTAATGACAGGTTGGTTTCGGCGATGGCGTCACCGTCTTGAAATGATTCGCACTCAACCGTAATGAAGGCGCTGGTTCGAGGCGGCAGGGTGACTGTGTCCGTAGAAACTCGAAGTGTCTGGCTTGGTCGCGGCGCGTTGGGGAGGGCGACAGCACTCTCAGTTGAAAACGTGACCTTGTTATCGCGTAGGTCAATAATCGCCCCATATTCACGCAGAAAGTCGACACCTAAGATGAGGTCGCGCGAACAGTTATTCAGAACAAGACAGCAGACGACAAATGTGGACTCCCGGATTTGAACTCGGGCGGTGCACATGCCGAGAGGTGCAATCAAATGACCGCCCGCAGTGCGAACGTGTGTGCCAGCCCATGGCGTGAGAACCTTTTTGAGGACGGCGGCGAGCTGGCTGCTTAAAATCGAATAATCAGCACCAGTATCTAATAACGCTCGAACGTGGTGACCATCCAGCATCACAGGTATGTCTAAGGAAAGCCGCTCACGAGATGCAGGCTCCGGAGAGGATGATCGGGCACAGGCGTCGTTGTCTGTAGGCTGTGCCACCGGTAGTTCGTCGGCGTGGCGTGTGCTTTCTAATGGGGTCAGTGCGTCGGAAGTATCGGAGAATGCGGGCGTCTGAATCGGTGAGGCGCCGTCATGTGTCAGTGTCGATGTGTCGAAGCGAACGGGTACTGCGGACCTCGGAACCGTCGAAGCGTCGTTATGTCGAGGGAGTGTCGCTGTGTCGGAGTGAATGGTGACCGCGGACTTCGGAACCCGCGAGGCGTCGGCATGTCGTGCCCGCGGCGATGGGGGGTCCCCCTCAGAACGACGTCCAGCGAGCCCACCCCCTAAGGTCGCTGGTTGCAGTTTTCCCGCCGTGGGCTGGGCGACCGGCCTTGCGCCGCCCGGGAAAAACTCGCGGTAGAAGGTGAAGGACGACTCCCGGGCGATGGGGATCGAGCCCGCTGGCGACGAGACTGTTGCCAACGTTGGTGTTCAAGAAAATCCGCGACGGCGCTGGGTCGTTCGCCATAGCGGGGTCGAGGAGAATCGGGGGGAAACCCTTCGAGGCCCAGACGGCGGTAGGGGCAGTGCCGATACAGGTGACCTGGTTCCCCGCAGTGAAAGCATAGGGGGCGTCTGTCGGATGTGCGCCACACGTCGGCTTTGCGCGCGGACGGTCGGGGAGCTTCCACGTACTGCAGCACGGGTGCAGGCGGCCCCGGCACTTCAGCAGGAGCCGGAACGAAGGACGCCGGTGCTGGAGCAGGGGCCTGCAGGGCTTCGGCGTAGGTGAGACGACGGTCAGGCGCGAAAGGAGGAGGGGATGGACGAGCCTCACCGGCAGGTAAGGACGGCCGGAGCACTTGCTGCACCTCCTCACGGACAAAGGTCGCCATGGAGCTTTGAGCTGTGGTAGGGGCCCCGTACAGCTGCCGGATTTCTTCGTGCACAATCGACCGTATGAGATCGCGTATCCGGGAGGCATCGGTGCCGTGGAACGGTAACTCGCTGGAAACGGAGGCGGCGGATACGGGTCGATCGTACGCGGATGCTCTTTGCTGAAGAACCCTCTCGATCGTGGAAGACTCAGTGAGGAACTCGGCGACAGTCTTCGGAGGGCTGCGGACAAGGCCGGCAAAAAGTTGCTCCTTGACGCCACGCATGAGATGGCGCAGTTTTTTGTCCTCGGGCATTGCAGGGTCCGCGCGTCTGAAAAGGCGCGTCATGTCCTCGACATACGCTGCAACATTTTCATTGGGCAGCTGAACGCGAGATTGCAGAGCGCGTTCTGCCCGTTCGCGACGATCCGAGCTGCCGTATGTGTCTAGGAGCCGACGCCGGAACTCACTCCAAGAGACCAGCTGATCTTCGCGGTTCTCGAACCAAATCCGAGCGCCGTCCTCCAGGCTAAAGTAGACGTTCCGGAGCTGGGCGGCGTCATCCCACTGGTTGAATGCGGCAACGCGCTCGTAGTGCTGCAACCAGTCTTCCACGTCTTCAAAGATGTCGCCGTGGAAGGACTTCGGGATGCGGGGGTTCTGGAGCGTGAAGTAGGGTGTCGACGCCCCAGGCATTGGGATGCTCAAGGCAGGTTGCTCCGTGGACATACCGGATGGAACAGGCTCGGGGGGTAAGCCTCGAATCCGGCGGCGAGTACGGTGAACAGGCGTCGTGACGGGAATTGGACTGGAGCTCCGACTAACGGTTGGGGTACGGGACATGAGATCGATCCGACCTCCACCAGATTTGTCACGGTGTTGGTGACAAGAGGGAACCTGTTAGAAGGCAGGGCTCGGCAGCACGTCCTTCAGTTGGCGAGACGGCGAACTTCAACGTCTTTCAAAACGAGAGCACCACGAGCGTCGTCTTCTTTCCGAGCGCCACGAACGCCACCTGGCAATATAGTACTGCTTGCGGACAACACGGGAGATCTCCAGAGCCTCCTAGACATATGCTCATCTGAGGGCGATGGCCTCGGGCTCCGTTTCAACGCCACGAAGTCTGCAGCAGTCAGATTCCTGCCAGAGGCGTCCGAGGACAGTGGACAAGAGACCCCACCTCTGCATCTTCAGAACGTACTGCTTGCGGACAACACGGGAGATCTCCAGAGCCTCCTAGACATATGCTCATCTGAGGGCGATGGCCTCGGGCTCCGTTTCAACGCCATGAAGTCTGCAGCAGTCAGATTCCTGCCAGAGTCGTCCGAGGACAGTGGACAAGAGACCCCACATCTTCAGAACAACAGTGTCCTTTGGTTGCCGTCTTACAGATACCTGGGAATAGAAATCTCGGCGGGCTGCAACTATGTAGAGGATTTCGAGAAGCAACTCCAGACGAAGGCCATCAGACGACGGGCTTTCCTGAGCTCACGTGCCTTATGGGCTTTCGACCGTTTTGAAGTCACCTGATCGCTATGGAAGGCAGTGGCGGTGCCAGGCCTTACCTTCAGCAACGCAGTCATCTGTTTATCCTCCGTGACTCGCCAAGGTTTGGAGATGCGGCAGAGAGAGGTGGGACGAATGGCCATGGGAGCTCACGGCAGTGGGCCGAACGAGGCGGGTCAGGGTGATCTGGGGTGGTCCTCTTTTGAGGCACGGGAAGCCGTAGCCAAACTGAGCTATGAGCGTCGTCTTAGCAAAATGCAGGATGGCTGCTGGGCGCAGGAAGTGTTCAAGTATGTCCACCTGAGGTGTGTCAACACCAAGTGGGCCCGTCGTACGACCAGGAGTCTGGCGGATAAATACGGAGTGGTACCCCCCCCCCCACTTCAAGTTTCCAACCCAACGGACGGCAAAAGATTCGAGAACAAGTGCGATGCGAGGAGCAGCGTCGTTGGCAGCAGACGGCCCGCGAGAAGCCAGCCCTGGCTGTTTACCAACAAGGGAAATCGAAGGTCAAAAAAGAGCCCCTGTATGACAACACTAGGGGCAGTGGACTGTTGTGCGAAGCTAGGAGCGGTGTGCTTCGCACCCGATGTCTTCGAGCAAAGTACACGGAGGGTATGAGCACGATGTGTGAACCTTGCGGAGGCGCTGATAAAACCGTCGAGCACATCGTGTTGGAATGTGCAGGCCTACACCCGTCGGTTTCGAATGCACAGGACAATTCCTCAGTAGGCCCCATGCCGCTTGACGCGATCAGCGGATCCAAGAGCCTCGGGGCACTAGCAATAGCACTCGATTTTCACCGACCCGACGAGCCACCGCAATGGAAGCTGGTTGAGCGAACCAAGCGATGTTTGGAACATTGGTGGCGCACACGACACGGTCACGCTCCTTGAAGGCTCAGGGGACCAAAACGTGCCATGAGCGTATGTTAGGTGTTTTTATTCTTTAATTTTTATTTTTAATTACCTTCTTGTCTTGATCCGGTTTTTAGTACCGTTGATCTCCCGATACAAAGGGATAGCCAGCATCATCATCATCATCATTTAGGAAGTGCGGGCTTTCCATGGAGGACGATGTGCTGTGGGATCGCAGCGGCGACGACGACGACAGCAGTACCACTGAAGATGACTCAAGTGAGGATGAATAGCCCGTCTATGCAATAAATTTTCGTTTTTGAAGCGCTCCACCGGTGTTATTTTTTTTGGACATGCGATTGGGGGGGTCGACTTACATTCGCGTCAACTTTTGTTTTTCGGACATGTGATTTGGGGGGGTCGACTTACATTCGAGTCGACTTACATTCGTGTAAATACGGTACTCTTGTGTTGAAAGGGAGCGGGAGTGATCAGTTCTCTTAGGATAACTGTCACCCTGTGGCAGTGATGTCAGCAACGTATGATCATAGCAGCGCGCTGTTCAATTCCTTGAGGCGAACAGGTAATCTTCGCGTGTGAGCATGGTTCACTAAGCGGATTTTCACAGTAATGTGATTTGTGGAAAATATGCATGGCCATTCAGTGGTATCACATAACTGGCTGCAGGCAAGCATTGTTTGCTTGTTTTGCTAATTAAAGGAACTGAACAAATAAAACTTGTCCTATATATCAGCAGGGTGCCATGTTCTAATCACAAAGAGACCACTGTCACTGTAAAGGAAGCTTATATATGCTGTAGAAAAGTCCAAAGAAACATAATACCAGTGTCACCACCACCAGCTGATTTCACAAGTAAAATGCTTGCACGTTAGCACTGATTTTTGGGTGCGGATACCAGAGGCAACACTACTCCGCCATGCGCTTCAAAACAGGCAACCCGACCTTTTTTGGCAAGGACATCACGAATTTGAATCAACTGGCAGAGAAATTTTTCAAATTCAATTTTTTTGGCGATAAACGTCTTTTGGTGCCATATCAACATCAGGGTAGCTGGAAAGAGTCAAAGAGAATCAGTTTTTATTGAGAGCTATAACTGAAACAAGTTGTCCTCAACCTTAATGTGTAGTGGTCTGGGCGTCCGCTTCAGCTCCGGGAGGTACGTGGTTGGTTCGAAACCCACTGCCGAACACCCACCGGTAAAAATGGGTACAAGCCAACCATGGCCCGGCGCCCGGCTTCTGGGGTGTGTGCTTGGAGGAGGCTCCGCAAACCTCGCTGCGCACTTTCGAGGGCAAACCCAGTTTTGAACACTTAGTCTGCAGTGGTGGTTCATGTTTCACTCCCAAGTGAAGAGGTCGACTCAAAGCTCGTACGCTCTAACCAGCGTCTCAAATTCAACACTAAGTGATCCTTCGTCAGAAGAGATTCAGAGTATCACTGCAGTCCTGGGCAAATCCGGTTTTTCTGTCTGTCCAACTTTAGTGTAGGGCTTAAAGGTCTACACTAAAGTCCCTTGTAGCATTGCTTTTTTTTTCACACTTTCTCAAACAGGAATAGGCGATTTGTTATGGGTGACCAGAAACAGGTTGTGTGCAGTGATAGTTTTATGTTTGGTTCTTGAGATGTTTGTTCTGGTGTATGCAATGGTCTTTGTTGGGCGCACTGCATGCAGTGTATCCTATGATGTTAACGGTCTTTTGTTTTTTTGTTTCATGTTTTCGTGCATCGCAGCTTTTTGCAGATTGTAGAAAAAAAGAAAACTATTTTCGACACACGGAATACTTGAGGAAGCTGCTTCCCTTCAGTTTGCCATGTTAACCCTTTTATAACTTCTGTTGTCATATTTGAGGCTGATTATTGGTCATGAACTGCATGCTTTTCCAAATTTATCCTTATTAATATTTGAAAGGCTGTGTTGATGCAACTTCTTGGCACAAGTCCTGCAACATGCCCTTTCACTGTTCTCTGCTTAGAGTGGGGGACATAGGAAGGGGACCTTGCCCGCAGAGGCTTTGCTTGGTCCTTCAGCCAACAACCGCCCCACTGTCTGTACATGTCGAATGCAGGCCCAGTGAGGAATGTCATCAGCTACGTGCTGCACCGGTGCCCATCCAATGAGCTCAGCGACACACTCCTGTCATATTGCAAAACGGTGCTGGATAAGCTCGGACCTCTGCCCTGCTTCGACGGGAACTTGTATCCACTGGTGGATGATCTCCTGCATCCCCTGCTGACTACCCACGAGTGCATGGGTGAGGGAGTTGGCTCTTGGAGCACTTCGTGCCGAGGCCTCGACGAAAGGGCGTGGGTTGTGGAATAGATGGTATCCTGGCTGCTGAAATCAAGAAAAGGAAATGGATATGGGCAGGGCATGTGTGAATGCAGGGGACGAGTAACCAATGGTTCCTTAAGGGTAACAGAGTGGATTCCAAAAGACAGTAAGTGTAACCTAGGAGCTACCCTCGTTACGCTTCTTGGAATCCACTCTGTTACGTTTAAGGGACCGTCGGTTAGTTGTCCTCTGCATTCACATGCCCAGCCCATATCCATTTCCTTTCCTTTATTTCGGCCAGGCTCTTTCGTTGCACTTTCAGTAGCCGGGTGGCCAGGTGAGATCAGGATGGCTGCGGCTTGCACTGGACAGAGCTGATTGGAGGCATCCGGTGGAGGCCGTTGACGTGCAGTGGGCGTAAAACGAGGATGATGATGGCGGTGTGATCATGATCTGGGGCAGTGTACCAACTTTGAATCTGTTCAGGGGCACATTCTGGCTGTGAACTCCTCAAGGAATTGTTCCGGGAAGGCATGCGTTTACTGATGCAGTGAAAGTGTGCAGTTCTTGGTTATAGCTCTCATTCAGCAAGAGCCCTGCTTTCTGTGTGTCCAATGCCTCCGCCCTGGAACCCGTGAAATCAAATTCAAAGGCACACTGCAGAGGGGATGATTGTAAAAGCGAAATTGTTACAGCACAATGTGAAGCCAATACTACTAATGCAGATTTGTCACATCACATCGTATAATTAGCTCCCATATTTTTTGACCCTGTGATGGTTACAAAGAAACTGAGTTTAGAGGTGTTTTTTACGCTAGTATCATCTTGATTAAGGCAAAATTTATTAATACAAGACTGCCTGGTGAGATTGATGAACCAGCGTTCTCTGCGGTAATGTTCTTGACCTTTGGGAGCTGCATGTGCGTGTCAAGATACACTGTAGTGGAGGGCTCTGCATTAATTTAAGCCATTGGGGCTCTTAAGGTGTGCTGCCATCGCACAATACACGAGCAGTTTCCTTTTCCTTTCCACTGAAATGCATATGCCGCAGCTGGGGTTTGATCCTGCAACCAGTGCTTTCTTTGGGTGATCTGAAGGAGTCTGCATCTTACCCAGCACCCATTATGGGGTTAAGAGACTGTGTAAGACCCAAGCATCTTCAGCTCTCGCATCATTGGAAATGGTGAACGTGCCGTTTTCGATCTGTGGGGGAGTACATACACACGCAACAGTACTTGCATGGCCGTGATTGTTAGTCATGGAATTGTGGTTCCAAGCATGTGACCGTTGTTTTTTGGGGCCAGACACCTGCCTGGAGCTTCGCAAGGCCTTGGAAGAGATCTGCCGGCGGTCGCCCAATTCTATTCTGCCGTGGGTGCTGAGAAAACAGCTTCTTCCACTGCTCCAGTCGCTGCTGTCCAAGCTGCAGCTGCCACTTGCTCAGCAGCATGCTACTTGCCTTATCAGATTGCTGGGTGAGTTTATCTCTTCTAACTCAGAGTACGCTAGCAAATATTTTATTGCTTATACAGCTTACTCGGTGAAAACTTGAGGGGACATTTGAGCTCCGGCTCAAGGTATGATGAAATAGTGTTAATGGGTCCCTTCAGCAGCCTGAGGTCTTCTTTGCTTATAATTTGCTGACATGGACACTGTTCTTTCTTGCACCATCACATAACACTTGAGTACACTACGATAGCATCAGAGATCTCTCCCGCTCAAGTACTCCTTTTCTGTCACCGAGGTTTTGTCTACATGCCTGTTGGTTTATGGGGGCTTAACGTCCCAAAGCGACTCAGTCTATGAGGGATGCGATGCCATAGTGAAGGGTTCTGGAAATTTCGACCACCTCGGGTTCTTTGACATGCACTGACATCGCACAGTACACGCGCCTCTAAAATTTCGCCTCCATCGAAATTCGACCGCCGCGGCCGGGATCGAACCCGCGTCTTTCGGGTCAGCAGCCAAGCATCATAATCACTGAGCCGCCGCGCCGGACGCCTGCATGCCTGTATATGCAGAATTAGTCATTCATTCTCTGCTTTACATTCATAGATTGCGGGGAGTTCTCATACCACTCCTGGCACTGTGGTGCAGCAGTTCAAGCGATGCCCCATTGCCTAGCAGGTGGCTGTACCGGTGGTGTGCTTGCGAGACCGACGCTGCTCTTCCTGAGCAACTTCTCGCAACCAGTAATCTGTCGCCTACCACAGTGGACAGGTTGTGGTGACATCGCAAGGTCACGTGACTCTGGGGTCGCTGCTGAACAGGACCATTAACAAGATTGCTTTAAAAGAGGCACAAAAACAGACTGCAAACATGACGGGGGCTCAAGGGTTGAGAATGTGTTCTTTGTTCACTTGGCATCTTGAGTTCAGATAGGAGAATTTTTTCTTGGTCAGAGCAATAGACAGGGCTCTGCTGTTGTATTCCGCCTCTTTCCTTGTCAGCATGATGAAGGCTTCCATTATGTCTCCGGGTTCCCCATTTTTCAATGTTGCAAACGTGCTTTGCATGAGATTGCTCTTAAGAGTTAGTGCAATACCCAACAGATTATGAAGTACCAAATAAAGTGGGATATACAGCTTATAATAAATGGGAGTTCGTAACAGTGGACCATGGTCTGCGGCAGTCCATCCGTATTACTCTGCTGACCAGTCACAATACCAGACGAAATCAGCTTTTTAATGTTTGACTACATATACCAAACAAGCTAGAGTCGTCAAAATTCTTGAGCTTATATTTCGTCTTGTGGCTAGCTTTTTGTTTTGGTTAACAAGAAAGAGCTTTTATGACAAACTATTTTACTTTCTTGTCATGGAAGAACAGTGTTTGGCAATCATCGGACCGAGCTTCACTACAGATTTAAGTTGTATCGGACTTTAATAAGCCAAACAGTATTGGGGCCCTAAAATTGCCGCATTTTTTTTCTTCTACTTAAAAGTTTCAGTTTGGTTATATTGTCACAATATATTGAAGACCATGTGATGTCAGAGGCCAGTAGTGTGTCTAATGTTGATTGCGAGGTCAAATTAAACTGAATAAAATCAATTTTATCCTATATTCTAGCACCAAAAATAATACAGAGGGCACTTAATATTGCTTACATGCTGTGAAAGCAAAAGCATGAATGTCTCATTCAAAGCTTATATGTTATTGGTTAGAACCCCTGTCACCAGCTTGCCTCCAACTTGACTAGCAGCTGTATGCTATGTGCAACGAAAAATTGTGTGACACCAGCCGGAATACTGTACGGCAAACAGTTGCATCACAATTGTGAAACGAAAGTCGTTAACCACCACACCATTAAAGTACTTATGTAGTCAGTTAGAATTCGTCTCGCGACCTAGCCTGCAGCTTGACTAAGAGATGTATGCTATATGCAATGAGAAATCATATGACACCACCGGCAGCTCAATGATGAACTGCTGAATCGCAACTTTGATAAAAATGTCGAGGAAGGCACACAATTGGAGGTGCATCATGAGATCTTAAGTAGTATTTATTTATTTATTTATTACAACAGCCTCAGGGCCGCAGGGCGTTATAGAGGGGTTGGTGAAAAAAGAAAAAATACATAAAAAAGTACAGGCAAAAGAAAAGCAAAAATCATTATGCCGATGCTTGTTCGATGACACACTTGGTGATAAGTGGCTTGAAGGATGACGCGTCTTCAATGCATGCGATATGGGGTGGAAGGTGATTCCACTCAGTGCTAGTCTTCGGTAAGAAAGAATTAAAAAGCACATTCGTTTTACAGGTTGGGATGGCAACTTTATTTATATGGATGATCAACACGTGATGATACGTTGATGGTATAGAAGAAAAGAATTCCTGTTTTAGTGTCTCATTATGAAAGAAAATACTGTGGAAAAAACTGAGGCGTGAAATATTTCTACGAACTGCGAGATTAGTCAGACCAAGTTTAGATTTCATTAAAGAAACACTAGCCGTGTGAGAATAATTGGAAAGGATGAAGCGAGCTGACCGATTCTGAACAGATTCTATAGCATCGATTAAGGTGAGTTATGCAGGGTCCCATATCGATGATGCGTATTCTAGCTTTGGCCGTATTAGTGTTTGATATAAAAGTAACTTCAAATGGGATGGAGCCTGAGAGAAGTTTCTACGTATGTAACCAAGGGCACGGTTTGCATGTTTGATGTGCATGCGCCAGGATAAGTTGTTAGTGATGTGAACACTGAGTTAATTATAAGATGAAATGTTCTCTAATGAAACTCCACTAATCTTGTAATCGAACGTTTTAGAAGGGTTAGATTGGCGACAGATGGACATAATTTTGCGCTTTGATGGATTGAGAACCATAGACCATCTCTGACACCAAGCTAAGTATGTTGGAATACCTCTCGCAAGCTAGCCTCAAACTTGACTAGCATATGTGTGCCATGTGCAACGGGAAATCGTATGACATCGCCCAGAGTGCTTAAAAACAAACAGTTGCATTACAATTTCTATATGCAAGCCGGGAAACTGGCGCCACAAGGAGGTCCGCCAGTTATGCCATACGAGCAGGTGGTGCTTAGGAAGCGATGAGGAGTCGGGGGGGGTGGCTGCTCCTGGTATCTGTTGTGCATGCTGTTGTCACATTCGCCGCTTTGGTGGCTAGACGATAGCTGTTGCGACACCATCATTCTGGGACCGTCTCTTGGCCTCAACAACGACAGTCACTGTTGGAATTTTGTCTAATGGTGCTAGTAAGGCTCTTGCATTAAAATAAATTGAAAAACTGTAATTATTTTTACCCTTAGCCTTCTCAGCTAGGCTTGGGCCCATGCTGTACAATAGAAAAGCAGTGAGTCTGCTCAGAATTACAGAATATGTTCACTTGTGTGAGAAATTATGCAGTAGCTATTTAAACTCATACAAATATGGTCAGAAAACAGAATACATGAAAAAAAAAGCATAGGTTCATAACATGAAAGGGACCCGTTTTTAACTTTAAAGATAGTGCATCACAAATTATGGCAACAGGTCTTGAAGAGCAAGAGCCAAAATTAACAAGTTGACTAGTGCAGGATATGTCACCTATATGTTGGCTCTCTCACTATACATTTCTGCTCCCTCTTCTTGAATGTGTGCTGCTGTTGACTACGCCAAGTTTGCCAGTTTTTGGGTCTGAAACAAGGCATGCTTAAATTATACTGCACCTTAGCGGATTCTCCGCTGTGCTGCTTTGTAATGTTCGATTGCAACATTATGTATATCAATCTATTCTTTTCATGTCCCGACCTTATTTCTCGTACTGAACTTGGGCGCTGAATGACCTGTCACAATTTGTTCCACGAGCAGTGAACTTGCATTGAGATTGCTTGCTCTACCATGGTAACTTACCCTCTTTTCGAAAGCGCCTTAAGTCGGTGCTGATACTATTGCATGTGATGCAACAGCATGATTGTGCGTGCGGCACTGCTGAGATAGGTATAATTTTGAGTGGACATTGCTGTAAGTTTGTTGTGAAAATAGGTGCATGATGAGATGTTTTGCAATGATATACAGTTTTGTGCATTTTTATCGTGAATACTTTCGGAAATTTTCTCACCTCAACCACTAGCTCGTTTGCGGTGAAACTGCACACAGAGCTTGCGCTTTATGGTAACATTTGTATCGTAGTTTTACAATGGTACTTACTTAGTTGAGCCATGCATGATGCGAAAACTTAATCATCTGCGTTGAGATCGGTGAACCTTAACCCGGAAGCGCCGTTCTTCACTGAGGGGCGGCAGTGGCATCGTCTGTTTTCTGTAGTGGAAAGCGTCACGACAAGCCGCCGAGGCGAGCGTTGCAAGAAGCGCGGGTCTTTTGAATATGCCATTCCGGCCATTTCGTCTGCTTCAACTGAAGCGCTTCAAGATTTTCGGCTAACTGAGCGGAAAAAATATCAGAACAACTGATTTAACGAGGCTTTACCTTTCAAAAAATATTGTTAATAATAATAATTGGTTTTTTTTGGGGAAAGGAAATGGCGCAGTATCTGTCTCATATATCGTTGGACACCTGAACCGCGCCGTAAGGGAAGGGATGAAGGAGGGAGTGAAAGAAGAAAGAGAAATAGGTGCCGTAGTGGAGGGCTCCGGCATAATTTCGACCACCTGGGGATCTTTAACCTGCACTGACATCGCACACCACACGGGCGCCTTAGCGTTTTTCCTCCATAAAAACGCAGCCGCTGCGGTCGGGTTCGAACCCGGGAACTCCGGATCAGTAGTCGAGCGCCCTAACCACTGAGCCACCGCGGCGGGGCCAAAAAATATTGTTTGATCTCCTTTTCTGCCGAGTGACTTTATCCATTTCAGCTCATATCATTTGCTTTCGTGACACTCCAAAAGAATCAAAGGGTGACAGCAGAAACCAGATGGCACCACTGCCGCCCCAGCGAAAAAACACCGTTTGCAGGTTTCGGTTCGCCGATCTCGACGCAAACGATTACGTTTTCACATCATGCACAGCTCAGCTAAGTAAGTACCGTTGTAAAACTTGCTACGATACAAAAGTTACCATAATACGCAAGCTCTATGTGCAGTTTCACCGCAAACGAGCTAGCGGTTGAGGTGAGAAAGGTTTTTAAAATATTCACAATAAAAATGCACAATACTGTATAACAGTCCATGAAGGATTTTTAATATCAAACATGTCCCCATCACATTAGCAAACATGTTGCGGCCTGCTTGACTTGTTCGACGGACCTCCCTGCAGTGGCTTCGGCAGATAGTCATGCTGCCGGTTAAGCCTCCTGCAAGTGCACTTTGATTACAGGTTCATTTAGCACGTGCTTGTGCATGTGATGTTAATATTGCAACGGATAGAAGAAGAGATGAATGAAGTCTCTCGGAGGCGCGCGTACTCTGGGATTCTGTGCTCTGTGCCTGGTGCTCTGTGCGGGCCGCCCTGTGCTCTTGACTTGTGTGCTGTGCCCGGGCGTTCTTGCGTCGTTCCCGCCTGGACCACGTAATATCTTTGGTGGAGGTGCGGATTTTACGCTGCGCCCACCACGCAGCTTCGTAGTACTCGTCAGGCCTGGACTACCACCATGGCTCAACCCGGCCGGTCAAGGAGCCCCACTACCCCCATTACCACTCCTTTCGTCATCATGGCTCCTCCTCGCGACCCCGGCACGTTTTCCGGCACAGATGGCTCGGACGTCGAAGACTGGATTAACATCTACGAGCGTGTCAGCAACTACAACAGGTGGGACCCTACGCTAATGCTCGCGAACGTCATCTTTTACCTCAATGGCACGGCGCGCGTATGGTATGAGACCCACGAGGAAGAGCTAACAAGTTGGGACACCTTTAAGGAAAAGTTGAAGACGCTATTCGGTAGACCTGATGACCGCCAGCTCGCCGCCAAGAAACAGCTGGCTACTCGAGCACAATCTTCTGCCGAGAGCTACGTGGCCTACATTCAGGACATCTTGGCGCTTTGTCACAAGGTCGACGCCGCAATGAGTGAGACCGATAAAGTGGGCCACGTGCTCAAAGGCATTGCCGACAATGCGTTCCACTTGCTTGTTAGCAAAGACTGTACCTCAATTGACTCCATCATAAACGAGTGCCGTCGATTTGAGCAAGTCAAAGGCCGCCGCATTTCGCCGTCGTTTTCTCGCCTTCCCAACACGGCCGCGACATCTTCCTGTGAGGACCACCGATCACCATCCCGCACGCCCTCGGACGCCCCTGCCGTCACCGATTCAGTCACCCGGATCTTCCGACGTGAACTGGAGGCCCTCGCACCTGTGATTTCCCCGCCCTCCGTCCCTGATACAACCCTGCCTGCTGTGTCGCTGATTCAGGCCGTCGTACGGCAGGAACTCGCTCATCTGAACCTCGCTCCGGCAGTGTGCGCCATCAGAAGCCCGGACACCCCCCAGCCCCCTCCCTGTGCTTTTCGTCGCACCTATTATTCTCTGCCCCGTTCCCGCAATCCCAATGACTGGCGCACGGCGGACGACCGTCCCATTTGCTTCCGGTGCTCTCGCATTGGCCACATCGCCCGTCATTGCCGCAGTCCATGGTCTTCAACGCCCCGCAACGTCTTCCCCTCCTTCTACAGTCCCGCCTCATCCCACAACTTCTCGACCCGCGCCCCGTCTGAACCGTCTGCACCAGCCGTACCCCCTCCACGCTGATTCTCCCGTTCTCCGTCCCCGCAGGGCCGCCGCTCTCGTTCCCCCCTGTCGCCTTCTCGCAGCCGCTCCCAATTGGAAAACTAAGTGATGCAGCTCCCGGAGGTGACGCTGCATCAACGACCCGGACTACAAATCCTCTCTCGACCACTCGACCTAATCTTCTGAACGTCACTATCGACCGTGTTCCTGTGCGCGCCCTGATTGACACCGGTGCTCATGTATCAGTGATGAGTGCTGCCCTCCGCCGTCGCCTCCGCAAAGTCCTCACGCCTGCAACGTCCCGTGTGTGTGTCGCGGATGGTGGCACGCCTGCTGTGGACGGTATGTGTACCGCGCGCGTTACTATTGCCGGCCAGAGTATACCAGTTCAGTTCACCGTGCTGACCACCTGTGTTCATGACCTTATCCCCGGCTTAGATTTTTTGACTGACCATTCCGCCCTCATTGACTGCTCGGAGGGTGTTCTACACCTCGCCCTTCCAGCGCTGGATTCAGACCCACTTGATGTATCACTGCGACTGTTCAGTACCGCATATGCTCACCTGTCATCCCGAACCGCCTCTTTTGTTCCATTGACCCCATCTCGCCCAGTTCCCGATGGCGACTATCTCGTTACTCCCAATCTTGACCTCCTCCTGACCCGTAACGTTGCCCTACCTCATACCATTGCCACCATCCAAGCCAACGCCCTCTTTCTGCCTTTCCTCAACTTCGGCCTCACTTCTCAAGTGCTACCGTCCGGCATCTGCGTCGCTACGCTATCCCCTCTCGCTCCTTGCCACGTGGCTACGTTGCCCGCTACCCCAGTTCCAGAAACCGCCGCACCGCGCCGGCAGTCTCTTCTGTCGACCGACACCTTCACAACCATGATGGCTACCGACCTCCATCCCGATCAAACTGCCAAGCTTCGTGCCCTTCTTGAATCTTTTTCGGATATTTTTGACGTGAACAACACCACGCTGGGTCAAACTCTCGCCGTCAGGCACCGCATTGAAACAGGCGATGCCCCTCCCATTCGCCGCCGCCCTTACTGGGTCTCTCACGCCGAGCGTCAAGTAATCAATGCGGAAGTTACTAAAATGCTAGAAAAAAACATTATCGAACCCTCACACAGTCCCTGGGCCTCACCCGTCGTCCTTGTCAGGAAAAAGGATGACTCATGGCGTTTTTGCATTGATTATCGCCACCTGAATAAGATCACTAAAAAGGACGTGTACCCCCTGCCGCGTATCGATGACGCGCTTGACTGCCTCCATGGTGCCAAATTTTTCTCGTCCATAGATCTTCGCTCCGGCTACTGGCAAATTGCTGTAGATGAACAGGACCATGAGAAAACCGCTTTTGTGACTCCTGATGGCCTTTATCAATTTAAAGTTATGCCTTTCGGATTATGCAACGCACCAGCCACATTTGAACGCATGATGGATGCTCTTTTGCAAGGCTTTAAGTGGTCCACCTGCCTGTGCTATCTCGATGACGTCATTGTCTTTTCGCCCTCGTTTTCCTTTCTCAGATTCTTTCCCTCTTTTGTCATGCTGGCCTGCAGCTCAACTCGTCTAAGTGCCGTTTCGCGTGCCGTCAACTCGCCATCTTGGGTCATGTCGTCGACGACACGGGGGTGCTGGACATCTGCTGGACATCTGGGTGTCTCGCCTGCGTCGTCGCTTCTTTTGGCCCCGTCTCTACCAGTCCGTCCGCCGCTATGTTCGTGCCTGCGACCAGTGCCAACACCGGAAACGTCCCGCCATGCTCTCCGCAGGTTTGCTCCAGCCTGTTGATGTGCCCCCTGAGCCATTCTATCGTGTTGGCTTGGATCTTTTGGGCCCGTTTCCAAAGTCCACCTCCGGAAACAAATGGATTGCCGTTGCGACAGATTATGCTACTCGCTATGCCATCACGCGGGCCCTCCCCACCAGTACTGCTACCGACGTGGCCGATTTTCTCCTCTACGACCTTATCCTCCGTCATGGTGCACCCCGCCAACTTCTCACCGACCGCGGCCGTTGCTTTCTCTCTAAAGTTGTCGACGACATTCTCCGTTCCTGCTCAACAAAACATAAGCTGACCACCGCCTATCATCCCCAAACCAACGGTCTTACAGAGCGCCTCAACCAAGCTCTCACGGATATGCTCGCAATGTACGTTTCCCCGGACCATCGGGACTGGGACATTGCCCTTCCATACATGACCTTCGCCTACAATTCTTCTCGTCATGACACTGCCGGTTACTCCCCATTCTATCTGTTGTACGGTCGTGAACCCCAATTACCTTTGGACACGCTGCTTCCGACATTTCCTTCCCCGCCATCTGAATATGCCCAAGACGCTATTGCCCGCGCCGACCACGCCCGCCAGCTGGCTCGCTCCCGCCTACAAGCCTCGCAGGCCCCACAGCAGGACTACTACGACCGCCGCCACCGCATGGTAACTTTTTCCCCTGGAGCCCTCGTCTTGCTTTGGTCGCCCACACGCCGTGTCGGGCTTTGCGAAAAACTAATGTCCCGCTATGTTGGCCCATACCGTGTGCTCCGCCAGGTCACCGCCGTCACCTACGAGATTACCCCGGCCTTTCCGGAGACCACCTCCGGTGCATCTCAGAGTGACGTTGTCCACGTCTCTTGCCTCAAGCCCTATGTGTCGCAATCCCTTGCTCCGCCCTAATTTCCGCCGAGACGGTGTTTTTTGCTACCGGGGGCCATGCAACGGATAGAAGAAGAGATGAATGAAGTCTCTCGGAGGCGCGCGTGCTCTGGGATTCTGTGCTCTGTGCCTGGTGCTCTGTGTGGGCCGCCCTGTGCTCTTGACCTGTGTGCTGTGCCCGGGCGTTCTCGCGTCGTTCCCTCCTGGACCACGTAACAATATAAACTTTGTAACTCATACCCAGTGCTGTTGGTTTTTGATGTATCTGAGGAGCAATATTGGGAGTTGACTCGTTGCTCTTTCTTACTTGCCCTATCTCCTGCTCATCAGCACAGTGAATTGTGAAGCTTTTCATTCTGCCAGAGTTCTGGTGCTACAAACAGTGCACTGTGCACAGCGCAGGCGTGGAATTTGGTGCTGGTACTACTGCCAGGTGTGCTGTCAGTTTTAACGCCGTTAAGGGCCCCGTGTCGCAGAAAAGCCGGTGTCGTCGCTGTCGGAGGCGTTGGCTGTGAGCGAAAATTTCCTCCTCTCTCTCCTCCTCCTCCTCACCATGTAGGCCACTGCCCCAACAGTTAGCTCGCGACGGCAGCCCCTCCCAATCGTTTCGTTCAGGCGCAGTGGGGCGGCACGCAGGAATCATGCAGTGAGCGGCGAACAACACAGCGCACATCCAAAGCGTGTTCATCACGAAGCTTGTGGCTTGCTGGCCGTTCATTCGGCGCAGAAGCTATGCTGGCACTTGTGGCATCAGGTTTGTCGAGAACTGTGTGCCGACCAACTACGACTGCAACTTGAGTCCCGTACGTTTTGGCAAGGCACCTGGCAGCGCTTCTATGTGGTTTGCCGCTCCGCGCGTCCATTTCACTGTACGTAGCAGAGTAACCTAACTGGCAAGGCTTCGCGCCGAACGGGCAATGGTGTTCCATGGACTCCCTGGCAGTGCTGCAACATGCTGTCGCATTCCACTCTGAAAGGTGAAGCTTAAGCGTCCTCCAATTTTTTTTCGCTTGTATGGTGGTTTTACCACTCGCCGTAGCTATGCCTGCTAGAAGGTGAGAGTGGGTGGATGTTTTTTTTTTTTCTGCCAGCGCTTGTGATGCCTTCTATTCATTACATTTGACATTGCATGTTGAATCCATCTGCCACTCACACACAGGTTCATGCACTGTTATTCGGAGGCCTGTTGTGTGCAGCATCCTAGAAGGGAGCATGGCATTTGGCAAGGGCCAAATGACACTGTATGCACCATAATTTGCTGTTTCATATGTTGCAGGACCCCTTTGGGAAGAGTCTAAGAAGTTTCCGAAGGGGTTAGATCCCCTGCTGGAGCAAATGGCCGACTGCCTGGCTCATTGTGGTGAGTTTGGCACATGCTTTTGTTAGAGGTCGGTCAGTGGCAATCCGCAAAGTTAGGGTGGACTTCGATCGTTGAGCACCACTTACATTTGGTGGCAGGGCTCACTTGTTTCAGTGCAATGACAGCAGCAGGAGGCAGCACTCTTGTTCCCTTGCCTTGCTAGTCTCAAGAAAGTTTTTTTTTGCTGTTAATATCTTTTCAGGTGAATATCCTAACTGGTCCCATCTGGTTCATGGAACAATTCCCATTTGGGACGATATGGAACCAATTGGTTCCCACTGATCCCAGCTGGGAATTTTCTATAAACAAGTTGATATTAGTTAGGATCCTCACAAGTGGGTTGTCTCGCACCAGATTTGCTTTCGCAAGAGATGTACCTACAACTGACTGGCTGGAACTCCAGCTGCGACATTAATTTTCATGCCAGGCCAGATTTCACTTAGATTGCCCTACATTGACGTGCCCTTCGCTGCAGCATGTATTGACCCACTGTCACTCATGCAGGTTCACCGCTTCGTGGTGCAATCATCGAGGCATTCAAAAGGCTTCCCGGATTCCAAAAGAGCCGCTGGCCAGCTGAACTTTCCTACTGGTTTTTGCATTGGAACAGGTCATGACGTGCTGCCATCATCTCTACAGGGGACAGGCTTCCTAGTGAAGGTGAACACTGACTCCACCTTTTGCACTGCTGTTTTGATGGTGCTTGCTGGGTTTGAACTGACCATGATTGATCGCCTTAGCTTGAGATGATACAGATGGCCTGGCATATTCCCTGGTCATGGTCCATGTAACGTGTTAAATGGTTGCACGTTTAATGTTAACGGTCATTGCAGAAATGGACCTGGGTGGGACGCGTATAATGTGGCAAACAGGTAACAATGCTATTTTGCAGTAACAAGGAAAGTAAGGCCAGACCAGATGGTGACACCTTGGTGTGTTAAACTTTGCAGTCTGCTGGCTGCTGGGCTGCTTCGCCTAGAGCGGGTATACAGTTTATGATAAGGCTAAGTGGAACACAGCGGGCTATTTTTGTTAGAAGAAAGTTGAGGTGCCTTAATATTTTTTTTCTTGCATCTCCTTTGTGTGGTTTAATACTGTTTTTTCATTCTCTTTTAAAGTGTGCTGAAAAAACAGGCTGCCTCCATTCTTATTCATGCTGACAGCGGCACCTTCATCAGCAATGTGGTGGCTGGCATGATATGGTTGATATATGATATGGTATCAGCACTATAGATATCACCAGTTGCATTTTATTGATAGTTTTAATTTTAAGAGGACTTTAGCGCTTTAAAATATACAGTTTTAAGAAAACCTGTTCCCCTCAGTTAATGTCGTAATGCCCTCGGCAGTGGGCAGTCATCGTCGTGTCTCTAATGCCAAGTTTTGCAGACATACCTACTACTTGCAAAGGGAAAGCAAAGTTCTTTGTAAAAAAATTTCGTTTTAAATTGTTTTATCTTACAGGCGGGTGTGTGTTTATCTCGGTAGCTACCAAAAGAAAATATGGAAATATGGAAAATATAGCGATCAGGTAATGACTTCGCTGAAAGTGCTGTCTTGCTGTTGCTGCTGCTGAGGATCTGTCCTCTGCTGTAGTTGAAGTGCCTGCCTCGGCTCCTCCTGCAGGGGTGCCTGCTGTCTTTCGGCAACAGTCTATTGGCAGCAGTCTCCACAACCCACACATACTGGGTCCACTGGTACCGGGCCACATGAGGCTCCAGGTCGGCCCCATGCTGTCCAGGCAGGAAGAGCCCGGGCTCGTATGATTCAGCCATGTTTAAGCTGTCCTCAGTTCTGTGACAGCTGATTGTGCTGTGCGTTTTTGTTTATTTTTATGCATAAAGCTTTGCTATTTTTGTTTGTTCTGTTGTACACTAAGATTTGTACATGTATTTTGAACTGCACTCACAGCTAAGTGGGCAGCATATGAGCTAGTCATTGACATTGTTCTTTGTTGTGCATTTTTGTGTGTTTTTGTTTCTTGCATTGTACACTTTTGTTTCTTGCATTGTATATTAAAGTTTGTGTCCACATCTTAACAAATTTTAACTACATTAAAGGTCACAATGTGCTCAGCACTGATCGTTCTTATAATTTGTATCACAATGTGCTGAGCACTGAGATTGTTCCTATTATCATACACATTCGTTCATTTATATTTATCGCATTGTACACTAAAGTTTGTGGGCACTTTTTAAACTGCATTGAAAATCACGCAATAAATTTTGCTCAGCATATAAGCTAGTCACTGAAAATCGTTCCTGATTAGTTCCTTGTTGCGCATTTTTGTTCATTTATAGTTGTACATGTTTATTTATTTCACTGTACACTAAAGTTTGTGTACACATATTAAAGTTCATGTATTGATAACAGAGGTTCTTAGCACTTGAGAGAGTCAAATTCTTCTTAATTTGTTTCTTGTTGTCTGTTTTTGTTTATTTGTTGTACACATTTTCATGTTTCTTTGTGTACACATTTTAAACAGCAATAAAGATCTCTGAAGTGCTCAACATTTAATGCAGTCACTAAAGTTGTTCTTAATTTGTTCCTTATTCGCAAAATGTGATCAACCCTTTTCTCTGCATTACCCTAGCAAAGTAATCAAGTTTTTAAGTATCAATGCGATAGAGACTGTCACAATTCAAAACTTAGACTAGCGGATGCCTTCGGTAGCTGAGGCTGAGCAAAGAATTAATGCTTCCCGATAAGTCAAGATGCACCGATTTTACATTACATTTACATTTACAACATGTAAAAGTAAATGTATTTATATGTGGCAGTATGCTTGTGCAGAAATATTTAAAGCTACCTGGTCACAATTTTTAAGCAGATCAAGCTATAGACTTTTTACTGTGGGTGCTAAAAATTAGCTCCATTCAGTGTCACAGTACTGAGAAGGCGGCCAGGCTTGCTGTAGTCTCGTATTTGCTGTTTTTCAGCAGATTTGGCTGCATTCGTTTGTGTCACTTAATGTGCTGTCCATTGCAGTGCCTCAGGGCCCTGTTCTGGCCTTAAGCTGGGCCACTTGGTTCAGTACGACCTGAAGTGTACCAAGGTGTATTCAGTGCATCATTTAAAAGCAGTACTTGCTTACTGTGAATTAAGCAGAGAGGCCAACTAAAGGCAAGGGTTCCTTTCAATATCCACTTCTGTGTAGTGTTGCCTGTTGTAGTGAATGTTAAGGTCATAAAATACTAGACATGTGCTGGCTGCCGCTGCCATGTTCCTGGTTGTGTTGAGTGCAACTGTGGAGGTCCTAAAATAGAGGCCAGAACAGTCCAAGTAAGATTAGACACAGTATTAAGTATGTGAAGTCAAGCTCGAGGGGCACAACAGATGAAAAACTCACTCAGAACAAGCCTGCAGGCCTAATAAGAGCTGCATGGGATTTAAAACTGGCCCTCCCATTATTTCTATTTTATTGTCCCATCTCTCCCTCCCCTCATTATTTCTGCTAACTTTTTTTTGCTATCAATCATCGAGACATTAATTTTTAAGAGTCCCCTTAGGTCTTACTGTTGGCATTGTGTTGCGTTGAAACCAGTATAACCATCCATGCTAAGTGGATTTCAAGTTGGTGTCAGGGATGGCTTTCTTCCTTGGGTGCCTTATGTGGCACAGTGGTCAATACACGCCAGCCTTATAATGCAGTTAACAAAGTTGGCTGAGCCGGTTTTGTCAAGAACTCGAGGGTATCTGTCTAAAATATTTTAATGTGTCAGCTATCACTTGTCATTTATTTAAACACAAGTGAGGCCAGGCGTCCAAATTGGATATTGCTGCACTGTGGCGGTAATGTGTACAGGTTGTTTCCATGCTGCATTAAGCAGGTAGACCAGTAATTCGATTGTGGTAATCATCGAGCCTTTCGAGCATTTTGTGCCTCAGTGTAGAAGACCAGCAATGGCTTTGTGTGTTGCTCCCAACACAGAATTGAGAGCAGTGTTGTGTGCAGTTCACTCCTGGTCGTTCCTTGTGTGCCCAATTTGCACACATGCCAGTTTGCATCAGGCTACCCAGTGTCACTGGATGGACAACTCTATTCACGACTCTGGACGAGGTCTATGTGCCCATATGCTATGCCTAGATATGCTTCCCTAGCCGAGGCAACATGGCATATTTCACATCATGGCAACCCAGCACTCCTATATGGTGAATCCTTCCAAGGCGCTTGCTGTACGACCAAGCGTGAACACGAGCATGTCCACTGTGCCACAAGTTTGATGTTCCAGTTCCTCACTCTAAGTCTAGAGTAGGTCATTCCGGAATCTAAACAGACTGCACCTTGCCAACCGAAATAAATTCTTAGCCACTTAATAGAATTCCACATGTGCTATTGGAAACTAAAGTCTGTGGAAGTACCAGCATCATCCAAGCTCTCAGCATGTCACCCAACCTGGCAGCTTGGAACTCATCGAATGTGACCATGCAGGGCATATTTGTCACACATGCATAGGGGTGGCTTTTTCTGCGCTCATGAGTTTGGGACGAGAAGAGGCTCTCGAGCTGAAGAGAGACACTGGCATGCCTCCAGGCATGCGCCTCTGTTCTGATAAGGTGCTGCGTAAACACTAGATTCAGATAACACATTTCTTTCTGTGGATTCTATTAGTGACACACCGCTGTGCTGCTTCTTACATAGGCCAAGGGAATGGAAGACCGCTGTGCAGACACCTTCACATAACCACCCCGCCAGCACGAAATGATCCGCAGTCTTGACAGCTGATTAGCAAGCTACCAGTTGATGCCCAACCTGGAGGCTTTAGTCCACTATAATTACATGCAGGCAACAAAATGCGTACGAGGAGAACCACCCAGAAGAGTGTGTATAGAAGTGCAAGGATGCATTTTTGGTCAGTTGTGCTCAGCAAAGCTACAGAGGTGAAATTTCCATACAAACACTAGACACAGCATTAACAGACAACTCCCAGTTGCTTTTTATAGTTTCGTAAAAGACATTCAGTTGTACAAAGTAAAGCGTTGTATTATAAAAACAAGGCTTGCACGTGAGGCACTTAATTTCATTATGCGACACAGTAACTTATTAGGTGCCGGTTATTTTCGCACACATGTTAGGCTCTTTCTCAATTCAGTTGTCGCACAAGTAAAGGTTTAAGCTTATATGCATGTGATCTGTGGCAAAATAAAAACATTGCACAGCAACACTGACAACACACATATTCTGACTTAACAGAATGGTGGTGCCTCTGGTGTGTGACGATAGCTAATTTTAGAGGAGTTCCTCTGCTACGATAGCTGCTGCTTCAATATTCCTGCAGGTTTTGTCAATTTTATCACACCTCAAACAAAGAACAAGCCAGGCCAGACTTAAACAAATGGGTACGAAGGATTGCACACAAATCTCTTACTGCGAGCATTCCGCTGCACTGCAATCTAAGAATTTTACAATTATAAAAGACGCCCTCGCATCGCCACAGACAACTCGACCCCGAGTCAGCTCCAGCAAACATTACACAGTGCCAAAGAAGAGGACCCTTAGGTAAGCCTTTTCACAGTAGAAAAAATTCACAAGTGTTTGAATCATGTGCAGGCTGTCTCCAAGAGTGAGACTAGTGTCTTGCACAATGTTCAGGGCTTCTTGGATCTCTTGCAGCAGGGGCTGGTATGCTTTGGTGGCCTGTAGGACCTGAAGTCGTGAGAGCATCTGGTTGGCCACAGCTGCATTGTCAGTGAGCCGCGCAGCCACAAAAGCAGCCACGACACGGCAGCAGAACCTGAACTGCACAGAAACCGTTGAGCGGCGGCCCATGCCCAGAGCTCCGAGCAAGCCACCTGTGTCACGGTCTTCACCCAGGACACCCAACGTCGCGCAGAAGTTTCCCAGGAGGCGAGCTACCACTTGTGGGCTGCCACCAAAGTCAAGCTGACGGAGGCTCAGGGTCAGCAACTTGGACCAGAGCAGCAGCAGCTTGGGTTCGGACTCGCCACCAGCTCGGCCCTGGGAAACCCAGTCGGCCAGCTGGTCCAGCAGAGCACGTTCGTCTTCAGGAGAGCGGCACTGCGGCAAACAGTGCATCAGATAGCACATTTGGGTCAGATGCGCACCCTGCATAGCACACTGCTCCCGGAAGTCGGCCACTGTCAGCTCGGGAACCCGGAAAGCGGCTGCCGCCTGCGCCCAGCCACCGTCGGCCGCAGTGTTTTCTTCGAAAAACGCAGCGAGGCAGGCTTCCGTCACGCAAACAAGGTGTTGCACTGACGCGATATTGGTGCAGGCTGCTGCCAGCACAGCCAGCAGGACTGGATGTCCCGGACGTTCGTCGAGCCAGGGTAGCAGGCCTCCGAGCAGTGCCTGCTCTTGCGCGCTGCCCTTGCGGCCACTGTCCAGGAGAGAGAGGGCGCGCCCCAGAACAGGCACAGAACCCTGCACCATTTGACACTGGTCGAGCAGCTGCGGCAGGAGCATGGTCACGTCCTGAACTTCGGCAGCTTCCAGGGCCGGGCCATACAGTCCAACGAGCGTGGTCACAAACGAAAGCTGCTTGTTTGGGTCTCTCTTGGTTCCGGGTGACATGCACGACAGGGTGGCCACAAAGTCCAGCATTGTCTTGTCTGTTCCGGGGCTTGCTTTCAGAAGCTGGCGCACATCACAGTTGCAGGCAAGCTTCTTTTGGACAAGGCTGACCAGTTCCACAGGCAGCATGCCCCACTCGTGCTCGTGCAGTGGGCCAACAGTGGTGGCCACAAATGCAGACATGTTTTGGTGCCATGCAAGGCTGACAACCAGTTCAGCAAAACATGAGTGGTACTCCACTACACATTCAGCTGCCAGCTGCAGGGTTTCGTCCAGTCGTTCCTTCCACTGCACTTGCGTAAACACGTTGACCAGGAAATCCAAGTGGCCAGAATACTTTGCTTCCAAAAGCTTGCAAGCCAGCCTCATGTCATCTGTGGAGGGACAAAACTGTGACCAAGGCAATGTGGCAAATGCAGTTTGCACAGCAGTGGTAATGTATTCTGGCGGGTTGGTCCACACATACTTGATGAAATAGTGCTGCCAAGCAAGAGACAGGACATTCACATTCCAGGCATCTTGGCAGCAGCGATGAAAGAAGGCCAGTACAGTAACAAGTGAGTCTGCCATGCAGCTAGCATCTTTTGTGTCTCCAGGGAGCCACGGCAGGCACATACTCTTGCCGTCGGTTAGTTCCAGCCAGGGTCCATAGAGCCGCAGCACAATGTTTACAGCCTCTTGCAAGTTGGCACTAGGAGCTTTGAGCTTTTCCCAAATG
The DNA here is from genome assembly GCF_052857255.1 of Amblyomma americanum. Classification (NCBI taxonomy): domain Eukaryota; kingdom Metazoa; phylum Arthropoda; class Arachnida; order Ixodida; family Ixodidae; genus Amblyomma; species Amblyomma americanum. Next base: position 2,606,720 of record NW_027526484.1, read on the forward strand.
TAGCAGTGTGCGATGACACTGAAGAAACGGGGTAGCACTGGAAGAAACGGCCTCACTCGACCATACAAGCCACTCTTTGCTGTGGAGGCGTCAGATTTTCTTAGGCCGGTGAAGTGGTCTGCTGTAGTGTCTATACTTCCCCCAGCTTCAGCCAATGTCAACAGGCACTGATGTTTTGCATACTCCTCATCGTAAGTCTTCACTACCTTGTCAGGCATGCAGTAACCCAGTGCTTGCAGAAACACGCCCCAGGTGGTCACGGCAATGGAGCAGGATTCTGTGCCTCTGAGCAGCATGGCAAGGACGAACGCGTAGTGCTCAGGAAAGTGGAACTGCAGCAAGCTGTAGAGATGAAGGTGGAATACCTCGACCAGTGGCAACAAGGGTGCTTGCGGACTGATGCCACACTTGCAAAGTGCCTTCTCCACGGCCACTAGCAGCTGCTGTCGCACAGCCTTGCTGGGCTCGTGGCTGATCAGCCAGCCAGGGAGATCAAACTTGGAGAGCATCACAAACACAGCATTGTAGAGGCTTGGAATGATGCAGGAGCTTACGGACTGGTACATGAGGGCATACTGTTCTTCATTTGCTGCTCCTGGACTGAAGAAAGGAGCCGCATGGCCTACCATGCTCGGGTCGTTGAGAATCGCTTGCAGCACAGGCAGGCACTGATCAGCCCTGTTGGCCACAAACTCTTCTCCCACCATGTCCAAGCAGAGGGTCACAAACTGTCTTGTAGGAAGGTATTGCACCATCTCCTTGTGCAGAAACCCGACCACATCAAAGAAGACTTCACTGCCCAGCTTCTGCAGTGCCTCCTTCGTGCCTGGGGTGGCCTGACGGTGCCGCTGAACCAGCTGAGTGAGGCAGGCCTCCAGCTGCACTTGTGCGCAGAAACTGGCATGTGGTGGAGCACGCTGCAGCTCTGTCAGAGTGGCGATCCACTCGGTCCTGTTCTTCTCTATCTTGTGCGAAATGTCGGGGGCCTCTCTTGCTTCGTAGTACTGCAGCCTCAGGTGTAGCGGGCCTTTGCACTCCTCACGGTAGTCACAGGGCACGGACAGGTGCACAAACGCAGCAACGTTGTCATAGAGAATGGGTAACAGTTCCTCCCGGCAAATGTGATCCAAGCAGGTCAGTTTGTCCAGCCGGCCAACGACTGTGCTCGCCTCACCTACTAGCACCCTAAGCTGCGCAGACACCAACTCTCGCACTTGTGGTGCAAGGCAAGGCACGGCGGGAATGATTGGTCGAAGCATTGGCATGGAAGGCGCTGGCATCTGGCCTTCATATGTCTTGAGCCGAGAGATGATGCGTTCTTCGGGGGCTTGTTCACAATGCTGCTGCTGATTTCTGCAGGGGCGGCTGGCACTCGGTCGCTGGGGAAGCTGCTGAAGGCTCTGGAGCTTGCGCTGTCCTTCCTCCAGAGACACAAGCTCGTGCCAGAGCTGGCAGTTTCCTTGAATGATGGCACACAGCGCATCGGGGCAGTACTGAGATGGCAGGGCACGGAAGTCAATGCTGGCAGTCTGAAGGCGTGGCTCTTCCAGCCACAGACTGAAAGTGCGGTACATTTTGAACAACCTCTCAAGCAGATCTCTTGATGGTTCCTCTTCATCCGTGTTAGCACACCGCTGGTAGCTATGGTCTGCTAACTCACTCAGCCGCCGTTTCATTTTCTTCAGCAAAGAGAAATAGCTTGTGCTCTCAAAGAAACGAGGGCCTGCACTATTACCATTGGGACACCTTTGCAGATAGAGGGAAAAAAATTGCTGCCATATAAGGGGCAAGGCGGGATGGTCTGCATCAGTCTGTAGAGCCTGGTAAGCCCATCGGTACAGCAGTAGGACATCCAAGGGTGCCTGCATGGTTTTCTTGACGAGGACTTCCATGGACACCTGGGGTGAATCTGCTATGGCAGACAGCAAGGACTTCCAGGCAGTGGCCACTTCTGGTAGCTGAGCTTCTGCAAGCATCCCTGCCAGGGAAAACCATGGGAACGTCGGTGCCGACTGGAAGGGCACCATCGCTGGCCAAGAGCCACTTTGGCTTCCAAGCATGTAGGAGAACACTGACCTCATCATGGATTGTGATGCTGTGGGCGCTGGCAAGGTGGCGAGCAGTTCTGTAAAGTGTGCCAGCACACTGTCAAGACAGTCTGCCTCAAAGTAGGCCAGCTGTACCACAACGTCAAGAAGGTGCATGACATTTTCCCGGCCCTTGGGCTTGTAGGCTGTTCTGTGCATGGGGGTGTCGGGAAGGTGGAATAGCAGTGCTGTCCAAAGCCTGATGGGAAGTGATGGAAGGCCCCAGCGCTTGGCTTGCTGAACAAGGCAGGTCATCATAGCAGCAAGCTCCTTCAGCACAGTGCCTTGCTGTTCCGACCCCACAAGACTTTTGGCTGCTGCCAGGTACGTGTTGTCTGCCAAAACTAAGCGCTGTAAATCTTCCAGGAACTGCTGGTTGCCTAAAAGCATGTCCTGATGCAAATAGAAGAGTGGCAAGATATGACCTATGCATTTCACGGCTGCTGCATGCTGCTCATTGAGTATCAGTGTTGATACGAGCTTCAGGCCAGTGCCAAGCACCTGTTCTCGGTAGTGACCAATAGTCCCGATAGAAACCGACAGAAAGAGAGCTGGAGGGCGCAGGTCCTTGCTAGCCCGAAGGAGAGGGTGGAGCCACTCGCACTGTTCGAGATCTGGTGCAATGTCTGGCGGAGGAGTTTCATCCATGACAAGGCGCAGCTGCAATTCGTGGTTGCTGTCAAATGCATGCAGCTTGAGTTGGAAGAGGGTTGTCCATACCCAGGCAGCAAAGCCCATGGGCGTTGAAGTCTCGCCAGTGGTGCCCGTTGCCAGATACGACAAGTAACGGACCTGCTTGTAGACATAGCCAGCTGCCTCAAACGGAACGCACAGCTTATTGTAGGCTTCGAGGAGCAGAAGTGCAAGTTGTTGGTGCAGGCAGTGTTGCAGAGAAAGTTGGCCCTGTTCATTGAAGCCGTAGTTGAGGTTCTCGATGAGTAGTCGAGCCAACTGGCTCTGGGGCGAGTCAAGTGGGTAATAGAGAAGGAAATGAGAAATGACGTCCAAGTCTTGCTTGTCGGGAACCCACAGGTGCAGGGGCATGGACTGCATCAGGTAGCAAGCCATCACACCCAGTGCCATCATGTGGTCATCGATAGCGTCCAGTAGCACTGACACAACACACGGCTCCTTCTGCGCTAGGGACGACAGCAGATCACGTCCTTCCTTGGCAAACAGCTGCCTCAGGTTGCGGTTCAGGTAGGTGATTTGGAAGACTTCCAGGGCCACCACATGAGTGAAAGCACGGCCATCCCCTTCTCTGGAAGTAGCCATGTTAGCAAATGAAGTCAGCAAGAAGTACACCTCCGACTGAGGCATGGAGCACAGTTTCTCTTCAAAGCTCTGCTTCTGCCCTTTTTCTTGCAACTGTTCACAGATTTCGCTCGGAGACAGATGGGTCTGCTGCACCTTTTCTTCGTAATTATTGTGCAGGAGCCACAGCAACTGCCATAGCATAACTGTTGACACGCAAGAGTAAGGAAGGACGGCCATGAACTGCCACGCGCCTGTGCTCTGCGAGTAGAATATGCAGTTGACTGCACGCAGGAAGAACTGATCATACTCAATTTGGAGGCGCATAAGAATGGCCGTGTCATTTGCAACTTGCGTGAGCCGAAAGCTCTTCCAATGGTCCGAGACATACTGAACTGTGTGACGAATCAAGCGGCTGATTCTCTTGGTTAGCTGCTTGTAACGCGAGTGGTTAAACGTCTTCAGGCCAGTATGGAAAATTGAGACCAAGTGCGAAGCCACTGCAATCAGCTTGAGAACACCTTGCTCGGAAGTTCTGGCTGCGTCGTAGTCCTCGGACACCACCAACAGGAGATGTTGGAAGATGCCTGCAAAGGGCACCTGGTTCAGCAGAGCCACAACGTCGTTCTCCCTCCAGTAGACCACTGAAGGTGGATCATCTTCCTCACCATCAGAGTCCAGCACAACCCATGGCTCGTGGCAGGAGGCTGCCTCTAAGGCGCTCTGTAGGGGTTGAAGGTACTCTGCGCGGCTTTCAACTGGCAGCAAAATGGTGGCCAATGCCGCCAGCGCATAGTCCAGCTGTTGGCAGCCTACCGTAGCCTGGCGCCAATCGGTGTTTTCAGGCCACGGCATGGGGCTTGGTATCTGGACTAGGCTGATGGCCCACTTGTGGATTCCTGGTGGACACCGCACCACATGGTTCAGCAGGAAGAAGTGATCAGCCAAGGAAGCCACTCGTAAGAGCAGGCTTCCCAGCATGCGCAACCACGATTGCACGTCACTCACAAACACATCATCTTGCACGGCCTTCCTCAAAAACACATACAGCACACTGATGCATGTCCTCAGTTCAGCAACACTGCCCGCAAGTTGCGGCTGCGTTCCACTGCTGACAGGAGTATTCTTTGGCATGTCCCGGAAAGGAGCAGCATCCAAGAGCAGCTGGAAATAGTAATCGATCTGGACCCGCTGTGTATGAGCATTGTGCATGTGCAAGACATGCTTTTCTCCAAGCAACTTGAGCAGCTTCTGCGCAGACGACGCCATTGCTGACGCCGCGTCATTGTTGTACAGCGCGCGCTGAAAATAATGCTCGCCAGTGACTCGCTTGTTGTCGGCGCACCTCCCTTTTCCACTAACAACATCCGACACAATATCCCACAGGCATGCTTCTTGCTGTGCGACATCTTCTTGTAAGCTGCGCACAACAGACTGTGTTGAGGCAAGTTGCTCCCTGGACTTCAGGTAATTTTCTAGAAGCCTGTAGAGCTCGTGGTGGTTCAAGTGTCGCTCTTCATTGAGGGTCACGAATTCCGCAACTATGCTTTTTCTCGCTTTCAGCCAGGCGCTTTCGTACAGCATGAGTATCTGGTCTTCCGTGAACGGGCGCATAGACTCTCGATTGTCGCGTATTTCCGAAAGCTCCGGATACAACTTGCCAATGCTTCTGTTTCGACTGAGCGCATCGTCACTGCGAACCGCGACTGCGGCGGGCGCTTTGGTATCACCAACCTGGCAACGCTCTGTTGCGGCGGCATGAGAAGAACTTGGGAAAGCGTAGTGACTATCGAGACTTTCTGCTGGAGCAGTTGGTACTTTGGGGGCAGCTAGCGTGACTGTTTCCGTTACCTGATCGGCGTTGAGCTCTTCCGGGCACCTTTCGCCATCGTCCTGTTGTTCCGTAACGGCCTCTGCGGGGTAGCTGGGCAGCACTGCATCGGTGCCATCGATACACGCTGATGAATCCACACCTTCAGGAGCAGCGCCGCTTGCCTCATCGCAGTTATCACCAGTGGCCGACGGCTGGGGAGTCGCGTAAACAACGCTCTTCTCGTCGCACGATTGCGAAGCTACTGCACCTTCGGCGTCCAATTTTGCACTTGTCACTGCTAGATTGCTGGACTCGCATGCGGAGCTCGTGGAAGCCTGAGGCTGGCCAGAATGTTGTTTCTTTTTAGGTTTCTTCTTCACTCTTACTTGCTCCATGATGTCATCTGCAGCAGCTAAGCGCGCGAACGAGGCGCAGATCGGTGGTCCGCCGAGGTAGACGTATCCGCATCGAACCAGTTATCACGACTGACGCCTCTCAACACTTCGTATCAGCGGCGTCATCTCCGAGATCGTACTGAACTGATCTTACTACGCATCTAGATATTACATTAAGTGTGTGCAGTGATAATTACGTCTTTTAAATAAAATTACTTTTGTTCAGAGAACAATCAGCTGTTTCGGCGATGATGGCGCCCTTTAAGCAATGACGTCATCTAAAAAACTGTGCAAGTTGCAAACTTTTGCCTCCAAGTCTGTTTTCCGCTTAGAAAATGTGAAAACAACAATTACACCTACATTAGGTACAACTGAAGTGTACCCTACACTTCGCCATAATTGTTGCCTAAAGTACTCACAGAAAGTTTAAATTATTGTCAAGAGATGACGCCACAACTACAAAACTTATATTTGGTTTTTATTTTTTAACTTGATTTATACGGCGGGGAAAGGTGTCGAAGGACGGCAGTTGCGGGTCGGCGCCAAGTTTGTTTCCGCGGGGAGTGGTCTTTGGAGGGACACGGGAACAGCTTCACGGTGTGTATTTGCTCGTCAACTTCTGGCAGCCTTTATTTTGCTCTCATATAGTGAGCTAGGACTACGCATGTGCGACCAAGGCAGCTGCAGGCGCCGCAGGTATGTACGAATACGCGTCAGTGTACGCATTGCACTGCTGGCGGTTCGAACAGGGATGACAAAAGCGTAAAGCGCGTGGCACTGATTTTGCATGCTGCAGGCGGCGCAGTGTACGTTCAAAGCGCATAAATGCGTCCCATTTTGTGCTCGCTTTGTTGGGATGGCATTCAGATCTTGCTGCTCTTGCTTCTTGAAGCATGCTTAGTTTTTGGCATAATGCTGTCGAGGGCGGAAAAGCAGACCAAGGTTGTAGAGCTAAAACTAGAGCGAAATTAGAATGTGGCACAATGTGTCGAAAGCAGAGTTAGAATGAACTAGTTCGCTCTACTTGAGTTGCGGTCTGCCGTAAGCATAGAAAGTGTAAAAGTTCGTAACGTTTGGTCTGCAATATCAGTACCTCCGCTGTGTTCTATTTAATGCTTTAAATGAGTTTATAAAAAGGTTTTGAGCATGTATTTTCCTGACGAACGCGTGCAGTGGGGCACAGTTTTGTTTTCAATGAACGTAGCAAGCACTTGCAAAAGTGCGATCGGTACGCCGTTCTTTTTAATCGGATCAGTTTATCAGTGCCGATAGCTATTAGGTGTGCCACACAGAGATGTGGGAATACTTGTGACGCGGCCTCGGTCACAGAGGGCTAAATTGGTATTTCGCGCGTGAGCGTTGTTGAATGAGCCAAAAATAGAGCAGAGCAGATGATAAAATGGATACAAGAAGTGTTTAATTAATATAGGTTGAACAGTCATGGCTGCTTTTCATTTGTAGCACTACTACTAGGTCCTCTCTATCTAAGTATTCCCATTTTTCATTATAATTTGCATTTTGTCTATACTAGTGATAGTGTGCTGTGGTAATAGTGGTACGTGCTTGTGAAGAAACCAGACTATCCGCTGGTGGGAACTGTTATGTGTGTCCCTCTACTGTATGAATGTCCAGAAAATCAGTGATGCTGGGAGCAGTGGGCGGCTGGTGCTAAAGGTGAAAGATTTAGATGCACCGGCTGATATCATCAGCTGTGTAAAATAAGTCTATGCAAATACAGCAGCAAATCCGATGCATGACGAGTCCACATCCTGCGACCTCTTGTGGCTCCTCTCTTGCACCAGCTACGACTGCCTTGTTCCAGCAAACTTCCTGAGCTCATCAGTCCAGCCAGGTTCCTTTGTGTTGTGTGTTTGGGGGTTGTCAGTGTGTATAGCTGGTTGACTGTTGGATCTTTTGCTGCTTGCATGCTATTTTAGTTAGACAAGGTTTAAGTGTGTTATTTCTGTAGTCTTTTCCTTATCCTTTTCATCTGCCAATTCAACACCATGGAAGCTGTATCAATGTGCCTGTCATTTTTATAAGCAGCAATTCTGTCAGTGCCATCAACTTGTCTCAAAATGTGCAGGAATACCCCTGCAATCAGGTATTGCAAGGCCTCACATCTTTGAAACCCGTCAGGGCCCTTCATAGAGCATTGCTCTTAGCCCATACCATAGCTATATGCGACAAGACAGAATGTTTTCTAACCCATGAGACGTGTACAGAATTTACGACATTGTGGTGTGGTTTTGGAAAGTGAGAAAGCATTGGTCTAACTGCCAGCAGATCATCAAAGCTCTATTCTGATCAGTTAAAGCCATCTTTATGCAGCCTTCGACCACTTCGTTTGAGCTTCTAAGGAACTCAGTATGCTCTGATTGTGTTCATGGAATCACTATAGTTGTCGGCATATAGCTTGCGTTTGATACTAGACTGTGGCACTGCACCGAAATTGGCTGGCAGTTTAACATTGCTAAGCACGAAATACTGTGCAAAAGCACATTTATTTGCAGGTGGGCACCACTTCCACAGGTACCTTAAAACAGGATTGAGGTGTCCACTGACCCAGGGAGCCAGTTATGTACTTTTCCTTTCCTCAAAATCAGTCCAGTCTAAACCTTCCCCTATTTTTGAAAAAAGGAAAGGTGAGTAACTGCCTGAATTTGTTGGTGAATGCCACTGCCTACTCACAGGGCAATTGAGGTGTCCACTGACCCAGTGGGCTAGTTACATTTGCTACTCAGAGGCTTCACACAGACACACTGCTGAATGAAACCGGGGTAGTGCGGCTAGAACTGCTTTTGCACTAAAAACAAACTAAATATTGAAGGTGAGCTGCACTATCTTTTTGTTATGGCAAACGCTGGCGTGTGTAAGCTTCTACCATGGTCGTTTTGGTTTTCCTCTGTACAGATGTTGCTCTGCTTTAAGTAACTTTGCAAATTTTCAGGACAGTTCTGCATAGCACATAAGTGAAATGTGGAAACCATGTACAGAAGTGCACTTCAATGACATGAAGGTTTACCACTACCTTTGCTGTGTGGTATTAACCACTATGGTATGAATGTTATTGACTGGGGGTGGTGTGGTTACGATAAAAGCGGTGGCACAATAATTTTATGGCATATGGTGGACACCCAAAATATGCTATGGTTGTAGGGATCAAGGAGAAGGATGAGTCACCCGTTGTGGTTTCAGTGATGTGGGCTGGGCAATATTATTTATTTTTTTCATTTTACTCGCCCATCCTAATTTCTGTATCTGAGAGCTTGGGCTAATTTCGAGCACCTAGTGTGTTACATCGCACAGCATGACTGTTTTTGCATTTCGTCCCCATCAAAATGTAAATGCTTCCAATCCTGCGACCTTGGACTCAGTAGCTGACCGCCGTAAACACTGAGCCACTGCAGCGGGTAATGGTATAACTCAAACCTGAATTTAGCTATATAAAAATGTTGATGAGCAGTGTTGGAGTACTAAGGTGATTACTAAAGTAGCTTGTGTGAGCTTCATCAAGCAACACTGCTACACTTAAAAGTTTCGGGCCTTGCAAGCATGTTGAAATGAAATTATTTCTGATGAGCTCTTCATGCTGCGTCTTGAGTTCTTTCCTCACCCAGCAATGCTGCTTTTAATTAGCTTTTTTCCTACTAATGCTGGTCAGTGCAGCAAAGTGTACAGACAGAAGCAAACATCCACCACAGTAACAAGACTAAACATTTTTATTGCTTGATTCAACAGTGTGCGTGGAGCTTCACGTGGGTTGCTGTAGGAACCAAGTGAGCTGTGTCATAGCCACGCAATGCTTTTCCCAGTAGTCGGGCACTGAATGAAGTGTTTTAGTATTACAAAGGAAAAGCGGCAACGTTTAAGAGACATTGAGCACAAATTAAATTAGCTTGTATTGATAGATTGTCATGTTCTAGTAACAAAAAATTCATTTTCACTCAGAACTGAACTTTCGCAAGCTAAAAAAAAAAGTGAACAAAAGAAATGTAATACAAGTATAGAAAACCATTTTCGTACGCAAACTACAATGATGTCAAGACTGTTTTTGCATGTGGATCTCTGAAGCTAGGTTACAGTGCCAATCACTTCCTAGTGGCGATCACGAAGTCCTTTTCATTGTTTACATCAAGAGTTTGAATTAGAGAGAAAAAAACTGATACTTCGACCAAAGTCTCATGGGAGAACTAACCTTTCGGTGCAACTTATCGGGGGGGGGGGGACCAATTTTCTTGCCAATAAGGGCATTTTTTTTACTGCCAAACAAACATCAAAGTTCCCAAAAGGAGCCATACAATTAATTTTTACTGGGGACAAAAATTGGATGAAGTTGACCTCAGTGTTCCTTCCAAACTCCACTCTGTGGTTGGATTCTGGCGAGGATTCTCAGTCCTCCGCCAGAGGTAAAAGATGAAGAACCAGCAGGAGGCCAGCTTAAATGACAAAGGAATTTGCAGGATGCACACTCTTTGCGACAGTTTATTGCATAAAAGCAGCCCTTAAGTAAACTGCAAGAAGGTGGTGACATCACGATGCGCACACCTGCCTGCAGAACGGACAGAAACATGTACAGCAGGCGCACATCACAAGAACTGACCGGGAAGAAGTCATCCTAAGCATCTATGCTCCTGCTTCATAATAAGGGTAGCTACAACTATTCTGGCAGGAAATTTAACCAGCTCTGGTGCGGGTGTATAATTAAACATGCCAATATGTGAACAAAAACTGCCTTGCAAGGGTAGCTCACACACCCGAACTGATAAGTACAATATCAAAATTTCACGAGTGTTTTCCGCCTGTTGGCTTGCAAGGGTTTGTATTCCATGCAAAGGACCTGTTTTTACTGACTGAGGAAAGTGTTTGAGCAACCCAGGTGACAGTAGGGCAGCTTTATTGTTTTCCCACAACTGCTGCAAAAAATGAACTATTTGATGTTGCTTGTTAGGAACTAGTAAAACACTTGGTGATGGCAATAACCACAACAGAGCCTGAGAGCTAGGAAAGGTGGTGCTATAGTAGTGCTGCACTTTGTGTGCGAGTGACTTATTACATATACTACACAATGGGGTTGTTGGTGTGAATGCAGAATTCAAGGCAAAGCGTCAGATATTAAAACTTCTAAATGGGAAAGTTGAATATTCTGTGCATGTAAGCATTGCTTGTGTAATACCCTTTGTTAAGTTTTTATCTTACTTTCATGAGAATGCTGCACTGTCATACTCATCAAATGCTGCTGCGTGATAATTTTGGTAAGATTATTGTGTGACCTTTAATCTTTTGTGTCGCTGCTTCTCCTGCTGGTTCTTACTAAAAGTAATTGTGCACCAACAGATGCTGCTGAAAGCCTTTCTAGAAAAAAAAAATATAAGACTGACAAGGGAATGAGGTTGGGCACAAAGATTGCTTCTTCTTCACTCACACTTGATAATTGTATTATAACAAAACACAGTGAAATCTATACAGGGTCGAAAGCAGACACATTGTGGTGCGCTATTCACTTAAACTGAAAAGAAATCAGTAACCAAAAGGCAAAACCTTAAATAATAGCAGACCTTTTGCATTTTACGCATGACAGGTTTTGTTTTTCAATGTAAACATTTGAACTTACGTGAAAAGAAAAGGCCGACACACAATAGCGAAATCTGAAGACGAAGAAAGTGAACTCTGACATTGAATTTAGTATACATTGTTTGATTTCATTAGGAAAAAAACCCGAAAAAAATGCATTCAGCCGATACCTGGTACCTTTTTTGCATTTCTTATTTTTCCCTATATCTCAGCACTGCATCGGTGCTTTAGGCTCGCATGTGTAGCAAAACGTGAAAGATTAGTGCTTATTGGAGCAAGTGATAAGCGTCATCTTGTAAGCGCCCATCGAAGCAGAGTACAAGCACATGAACATTCCTATTGGCGTACAAATTCTGAGGGGGCCACTGTTTTGGTTCAAACCAGCTCCGCTTGGATTGCCTCCATAGCATCCTCCAAGGTTAACAAGGTATGAGATGCGGCAAAAAAAAAAGGAACCTCGATTATGGCAGAACACAGTACGTTCAGTTTAAAACATTGCAGAAGGATGCATACACATGGGATGCATTGCATGACCAGGAAAAATACATGCAGAAAAGACAAACCTTGGCCATCAGGGTATTGCACTCAATCTTGCATTATAAAAAGAGAACAAAAATGGCTAATTCTTTCAGAGGAACAACACACAGGTGATTGATTCCAGAGCAGTGACATGTGAAGTTAGCAGGCGGGAACTGTCAGCCTTGTTTTAATCTTACAGTTTCAAATCTGTTGCCAGCTTTTATTTTGCATTACTGACACTAGCTGATTCACACATGCACAGAAACATGTAGCAAGTGCACATTCATAAGAGGAGTCGCTGGTACTTGCTGAACATGGCATTGCTGGAATTATCAAATGACAAATGAGGGACGTGTGAACCCTGCAAGAAATGCTTAATGTTTATTACGGGTGCTGAAATATTGCAGGTGTTCAAAAAAAATGTTCAGTAAAGTAAAATAGTTCATTGAAGTACATGTTGCTTAGAACAGCATTTTATAACACTTTGACACAAAACTTTTGCTTGCTTCAAGTGCCATGATTAATGTCGTAATGTGCATGAAGAAAGCTTGTGAAGACTGGAATCACACAAATGTTAGCTGGTACTTTCTGTTACATTACGTGTTGTCACTACTGCCTGGAGATCGGCGCATTTAGGCCTTTGCCAATAGCAAAAGAATGGTTGAAGAAGATGTGTTTCCAACCACTTATCTTCTGAATCTGAGCACCTTTCTTACTGCCTGGTTTAATACGGAGTGTGTGAAAGCAGTTGTTGGTTTCTTTTCCATGTACAAGTGGTGTACTATTATTTCGAGCAGCACAAAAGGAAAACGGGGGCCACAAATCATTTTAAAATTAGGACGGAATTTGCTACATACTTTTGCAGCAATAGTGCTAGTGGACAGTATAAGGTTCTTTTGAATCTAAAGGTGTTGTAAACTTCTCTGGAAATGAAGTGCTGGTTTTTTCGTTTTTGTAAATAAAGAAGTCTCTTCGTTTTCTTTCTTTTTTTTTTCTGCTGAGATGATGAGTGAGGGATGTGGAAACTCTTGCAAACATGGGAAAGTTTCAGTTAGAGAAAGGAGTCAGCAAGAGGAAGTTAATTAGAAAACACAACCTGAAGGGAGCATAACCTTTGAAGTACACATTTAACTATCACCGGCACTTCTCCGAAGCATATTTGCTAGTGGCCTGCCTGGCTGGCTCACTTCACCGGGTACCAAACAATTTGTGATTGCTCAAAAAAAAAGCAGTGTTTCACACAAGCTTATGTTAATGGGCAGGCCACTTTTGGAATCGAGCTGGGCACAAAAGAAAATGCTTAAAGTATTTGTCAAAAGCTGGACAATGCTGACTAGTTTCGGTGAAGTGGACAAAAGTACCTGGTGTAACAAATGGTTAGCTTTGCACTATAAAAGTAAGGAGAGCTTCAATTTCTAAGCAGTGACATTTAAGGGAGTGCATAAATGATTGCACAGACGATCTGGAACAGGTACTTATAAATACCACACTAAGTTAAGGCACGGAAAACACGACCGTAGGAAATCCACATTAAATAGTTTCACTCCTATGTGCATTAAGGGGGAATACTTCGCTTGTCAGCCGTGAAACATGGCTGCAAGGGAATCAAAAAAAGAAAAAAATTCTCAAAACTGCAGAGAGGCCGCTGTGACCCAAAAAAAGATTTCTTACAACCCCTTTCGCCCAGCAACGTCTGCAGTTAACAAGAATAAACAGTCACAACAACAATAACAACAGCAACAACAACTCTTCTCTCAACAATAAAGAGCCCCTTGCCCAATCGTAGTTTCGAGTGTCGGATGTCCCGAGGGGCACGGAATAATCACCCTGCTGAAGTGTAGTGCCTTCGTGAAACCAGGCTCTGTGTACCCACATGCATGCCATACAATAGCCAAACCGTTCCTCGAGGACAATGCTTCGAATCCGCTTCAAGGACCACTGTTTGCACACACTCACACAGGAACACAAACACACACAAATAAAAACAAACAAACAAGCAGCCAACAACATGGCTGCTGCTGGCTTGCGATATTTCCAGTCTCTGATCTTTCAGTGCAGTTGTTGCTTGCACCCGACGAAAATCAAGAGAGAAAAACAAGGCCACTCATGTAGTCGATGCTGACTGCTTGCATTTGGAGGTAAGTGCCGTCACCACTTGCGCTGTTGATGACAGCAGCAGTGCATCCCTTCTGCGTTGATGTCGCGGGCCACCGTTGATGTCAGCCTTGCTGCGACACACAGCCGAGGATCAAGCCACGGCCAGAAGGTTGAGGAAACAACCAAAAACATCGAAATCAGACACGCCCTAGCACGGTCGTCAGGGTAACACACGGGACGTTCGGTTCGAAGTCGTTGCGTGCAGCAGCCGCGACTCGCCGTGCTTCAACGTGAAGAACTCGCGGGGCGATATGCCGTGGCGATCGAGACTTTCGCGCAGTTTCACGGGAGGGTCGAGGTAGTACTGGAAAAGCACGAAAGGGAGGAAGGAGAAATAAAAAGAAAAATAATTAGTTTTCTTCCTCTAGAGTCTGCACACCCCAAAAAAAACTCCCAAACCTGTGGCTCTCTCCTGGAATGAAGGAGCAATGTAGATAGCTATAGTGTACCCCCCTACCACCACAAGTGTGTCGCATCAAGGTGCACATAGGTCACGTCCATTTGAACCACATGACCATACAGGATACTGTTCTCTGAGTTACCTACCCTTGCAGCACATCCTGATAGCGCACTCATTGGTTGGCAGGCTGATGTGAATCACTATATTGCATTGATCCAAAATTAAGTACCTGCGGCTCTAAGTGCCCCTTATCTTTTGATTGTATTACATCAGAAAAAGAACACATTCAACCTGAACATACCTTTATGCTAAACACCACTCCCCAATTCAAGTGTCCTCTATTAGGGGGGGAAAAAGTGCTTAAATTTGTTTATTGCCATCGCTTGTGGTACTTCATATTGCCACCTAGTGCTGCCAGGTGGCGCAAGCTGTCCGCGAAGACGATGAGGTTGCGATCGTGCTTTCGCGGATCGGCCGCCATTACCGTCTCCTCTTGCCGACTCCAGCTGTTGAAGCGTCTCTCCGTGAGAACTCCGTGACAATTTGGTGGAGGTGCTGGGTACGAGTATCCCATGCAAGAAACCCCTCCAGGGAGCCGTGCCGCCAGCCCTGCGCCGATTGACACCCCGGTACACCGCTTCAGCCGGAGGCTGCAGGGACTTTCACCGGAGCTTGGACCACTCGCGACAGTCATGATACCAGCCACCGGTATTCTCACGCAAGCTGCCGGTGCTACACCTGCCCACTATACCTTGCAGACCCCGCGGGTTCCCAAGGCCTTCCACGGGGACCTTTTCGAAGACGTGGAGGACTGGTTCCTTCACTTCGAGCGTGTGGCTGCTTATAACCAGTGGGACGACGCCGCGAAACTAAGAAACGTCTACTTTAGCCTAGAGGATGGCGCCCGCACGTGGTTTGAGAACCGTGAGGAAGTTCTAACTTCCTGGCGAGAGTTTCGCCGTCGCCTGCTGGAGGCCTACACCAGCGCGGATCGCCGCGAAAGAGCGGAGCGGGCAATCCAGTCCCGCGTCCAGCTACCGAACGAAAGCGTACAAATGTACGTCGAGGACATGACGCGGCTCTTCAGGAGAGCTGATCCTGCCATGCCTGAAGAGAAGAAACTTCGGCACTTAATGAGAGGCGTCAAAGAGCAGCTGTTCGCAGGCCTCGTGCGCAGCCCACCATCTACAGTTGCTGCATTTCTTTCGGAAGCCACAACGATGGAGAAGGTCCTGCAACAGCGTTGCGCCAGTTACGACCGGCCCGTGCATGCTGCTGCAGTCACATCATCGTTTGCCACCATCGGACAGCTTGCGCCACCTGGCAACACTAGGTGGGCCGATGTGTACGCGGGCAAGCTGACGGGCTTCTTCAGCGCGTTGGGCAATTTCATGAACATCGGGTGCGAGTTGGTCGTCATCGAGGCATGGTAGCATCGCGTCAAGCATGCTCTGGACTTCACGTCCATATACAAGACGAAAGGGAGTAAAGCGTGTAGTCTCCTGGAGGGCCGTGTTGTACGCAAATGTGACGTACGGTAGCACCTCATCCCAAGTTTTGTGCTGAACGTCTACGTACATTGACAGCATGTCCGCAATGGTCTTGTTTAAGCGTTCGGTTAGCCCATTGCTCTGCGGATGATAAGCTGTGGTCTTGCGATGGCTAGTGCAGCTCAACGTAAATATATGGTCGATTAGCTGCGCTGTAAACGCTGTGCCTCTGTCGGTAATAACGCACGAAGGGGCTCCGTGCCGCAAGACGATGTTTTGCATGAAAAAGTCGGCGACCTCTGAAGCTGTGGCACAGGGTATCGCCTTGGTCTCGGCGTAGCGAGTCAAATAGTCAGTAGCGACTATGATCCACTTGTTTCCTGAGAGTGACAACGGAAAAGGACCGAGAAGGTCCATTCCTATTTGATCGAACGGAGAGCGGGGTGTAGTAACGGGCTTGAGAAAACCCGCCGGCTTAAGCGGTGGCGTCTTCCGGCGCTGGCATTCACGGCAGCTTTTTACGTACCTTTGGACATCGTCCGAGAGTCCGGGCCAGTAGTACATGTTGCGTATCCTGGCGAGCGTCCGAGAAAAACCCAGATGGCCTGAAGTGGGCTCGTCGTGGCATGCCAATAAAATGTCGGCGCGAAGATCGGCCGGAAGTACCAGAAGGTAAGCTCTTTCTTGGCCTCTCGAGTTCTTCTTGTATAAGATACCTTCGCGCAAACAGAAAGAGCCGAGACGTCGAGCGAAGTGTCGTGGTAGAGGCATGGCGTGACCTTCAAGGTTGTCAATCAGCGGTCGGAGGTCCGTGTCAGCCCGCTGCCGGGCTATTATGTCCGATGCATTAAGTATACCGAGGAAACCGCTGTCGTCGTCGATTTCGGGACCGGAAGAGTCGAGTGGTGCACGCGACAGCGTGTCGGCGTCTTCGTGTTTACGGCCCGACTTATATACGATGGTAATGTCGAATTCTTGGAGCCGTAAACTCCAGCGGGCCAATCGTCCAGACGGGTCTCGCAAATTAGCCAGCCAGCATAGGCAGTGGTGGTCGGTTACGACTTTGAATGCGCGGCCGTAAAGGTAAGGGCGAAATTTCATGGTGGCCCATACGACAGCAAGGCATTCCTTCTCTGACGTAGAGTAATTGCGTTCGGCGCGGGAGAGAGTACGGCTAGCATAGGCTATAACTCTCTCAATGCCCTCTTGGTGTTGGACAAGGACAGCTCCAAGACCGATATTGCTGGCGTCGGTGTGGATCTCGGTGTCGGCCTCTTCGTCGAAGTGTGCAAGAACGGGAGATGTCTGAAGGCGTTGGCGGAGCGAAGAGAAAGCCGTCTCTTGGTCTATTGTCCAAACGAAGGAGGTGTTGCTCCTGGTGAGGCGCGTCAACGGCTCTGCAATCTTTGCGAAGTCCGCAATAAACCGTCGGTAATATGCACAGAGACCCAGAAAACGCTGGACAGCTTTCTTGTCAGTCGGAGTAGGAAAATTGGCGACGGCGGCTGTCTTGTCGGGGTCGGGTCGAACTCCGTCGGCGCTCACAACGTGACCGAGGAACCTGAGCTCTGTGTAACCGAAGTGGCACTTCTGGGGCTTCAGCGTAAGGTCAGCGGAATGGAGGGCTCTGAGGACAGTTCGCAGGCGCACGAGATGCTGTTCAAAAGTTTCTGAAAAAACGACAACGTCGTCCAGGTATACAAGACAACTTTGCCACTTGAGGCCGGTGAGGACAGTGTCCATCATCCGTTGAAACGTCGCTGGCGCAGAGCACAAGCCAAAAGGCAGCACTTTGAATTCATAGAGGCCATCTGGTGTAACGAAGGCAGTTTTTTCGCGGTCCCGTTCGTCCACTTCAATTTGCCAATAACCGCTCTTCAGGTCAATGGATGAAAAGTACTTAGCACGCCGTAATCTGTCCAGGGAGTCATCAATGCGGGGCAACGGGTAGACGTCCTTTTTAGTCACATTGTTTAATTTACGGTAGTCCACGCAGAATCGAAGTGTTCCATCCTTCTTTTTAACAAGGACAACAGGCGAAGACCACGGGCTTTGGGAAGGTTGAACTACACCGTCGTCAATCATCTCCTGAACTTGCTTTTGGATTACTTCCCGTTCTTTGGCGGAAACACGATAAGGCTGCTGGCGGATAGGGCGAGCGTCGTCATACGTAATGATCCGGTGTTGCGTTAGGGGCGTTTGACGAACTTTCGACGAAGAAGCGAAACACTGTTTATACTCCAATAGCAAGTGCTCTAAGGCCAGGCGCTTTCCTTCGGGGAGGTTGCAGTTGATGTCGACATTCGGAACAGATTGGTCGTCAGTGGCGCGCGATGATTGGTCGTCAGGGGCCGCTGCCGCGAACGCAAAGCAGACCGGAACATCCACAACCGCTTCAGCGGTAGCGATCGCAGTTCCAGAGAAAAGGTGCCGGTGCTCTGGAGAAAAATTTGTAACAAGGATCGCAGACCGGCCAGCGCGAATTGTTAGTAAGCTTCGAGCGGCGCAGATGCCTTGAGTCAGGAGGAGCGAATGATTAGCCTCGGCGACTGCTTCAGCGTCGTGCAACTCAGCACAGGCGACTTCAATCAAAACACTGCTACGGGGCGGAAGTGTGACGCTGTCGGCGAAAACGCGAAGTGCGGCACTGCGTTGGCAGGAGTTGTCGAGTTCGGCGGCTTGCTCTGTGGAAAACATGACGATTCGGTTGCGCAGATCGATAATTGCTCCATACTCCCGCAGAAAGTCGATGCCGAGGATTAGGTCCCGAGAACACTCGCCCAGGACGATGCAGCTGACGACGAACGTGGACTTGCTGATCTGAACGCGAGCAGTGCACATACCCTTGGGCGTAACCAGATGACCGCCGGCAGTTCGAAGGTGCGCGCCAGGCCAAGGGGTAATCACTTTTTTTCAGAATGGTCGCCAGTTGTCCACTTAAGATCGAATAATCGGCCCCGGTATCAACTAATGCGCTTACTCTGCGACCATCGATAAGAACGGGTATTTCTAAAGAAACGCGGTTTTTTAACTCTAGTGATGGCGTCGGCGGGTTTTTGTCGGATTGTAGCGGCGACGACGGGAGGTCTTCAGCACAGCGCCCCCCAGCGACCTCGCCCCCGAAGGTCGCGGGTTTCAGTTTTCCCGACGAGGACTTGGCGATCGGCCCGGTGCCGCTCGCGAGAAGCCGGGAGGTGTCGGGGAAGAGCGCCTCGGTGAGGGTGAGCGCGACTGCCGCTGCGCTCGGGATGGATTGCGCTGGTCCGCAAGGAATTCTTCAATTTCAGGGGGTCGTTCACCTTGACGGGGTCTCGGTGAGTCGGTGCGGAAGCCTTGGATGCCGATGCGTCGGTAATAACAATTTCGATAAAGATGACCTGGCTCTCCGCAGTGAAAACAGAGCGGTCGTCGGTTAGGTGTACGCCAAACGTCGGCCTTTCGGAGGGGTGCTCGACGATCCTCGAAGTACTGCACCGGTTGCACAGAGGGCCGCGGGGCTTGAGGCGTGGCGTGAATTGGTGGCGGCGAAGCGGGAGCCGGACGCCTTGCAACTTCGGCGTACGTCGGACGGTGGTAGTCCCCAGGCAGAGGTGGTACGTCGACCACAGGAACAGGGCCCCGGAACGCCTGTTGCACCTCCTCTCGTACAAGAGCGGAGATGGAACCGAGCGCAGGCTGCGACGGGCTACAAAATTTGTGAAGCTCTTCACGCACGATTGTGCGAATAAGTTCCTAATATGCCATATGGCAACAGGTTACATAGTCTGAATGCACATTTATTGTGCTGAAAATGGACTGGAGTAGGTGACAGCTATCCACCCTTGCGGTGTCTTGCTACTTGAGGACAGATTTTTGATGAACATCTCAATAAGCTAGTGTAATAACGCTTAAGATTAACAAGAAAGTAAATTTTATTGTGTTCATCTTAAAACATACTGCAGCAGTGCTTTAGTGGCTCGAGCATTTGCCTCGTATGTGGGAGGTGCGGGGTTCGATTCCCAGTGCCGCCGGGTATCCACCAGTGATACAATGGGTACAGGCTTTGCCCTGGCCTGGTGCTCGGATTAACTGGGGTAAAATGCATTTAAAACGGGTCTTTTGATCCCATCTTGAGTAGAAGAAAATACCTTGTGCCATGAAGGTCTTTGGCCAAAGCCACCCCAGCACCAGAAAAATTAATCATCATCATCATCGTCTTCTTGAAACACTTGAGGCATGAAAAAAAACTGCAATATAACTGCTGACATGTCGTTTTTTTGTCACTCCAGCTCTTGAACCAGGCCGGCCTAACCGTTGTAGTGAATTAAAACTATGCATCAGCAATAATTTTGCAGTTCTTTTCGTGTGTCATGTGACCTAAACACTCCCTACACGTCACAGCCATCGTTCGGTTGATGAAACTGAAACCAGAACAGCATCAAAAACAATTTCAATTATGGATTATTTTGTGGTCGTTGGTGAATACCATGTGTTGAACCACATATTCTAATGTCCACAGATCATTTGAAAAAAGAAAACATAACTGAAATTAGGTGTCTATGGTCCTCTAACTAATGCTTCAAACACTTGGAAGAATTTGGTTGTAAGGATGTGCTCGTAAACACTACCACACACAAAAAAAAGCTCCACTACAATTTATACAACACCGAACCTCATGTATTTTGTTTAGTTGTGGCATTGCAGCATGTGCTGAAATCAAGTGTGATGAATTAAACCTTATAGTGAGTACAGTGCCTGACAATGTGCCATCGGAGTGTCTGTTGTAACGAGCTTTCCAGATATCATGCTCATCGTACGAGGCAGTAATCTGAAAAACTGTCTTGCCTCATTGGCAAGCGTAAAGGTTCCCCAATGCACTGCCAGCGTGGCACGGCTGCGCACATCCTTGTGGATAAGAACTGCTTCCTCGGGGTTCACGTGCTGGTACTTCATGAACCACCTGCAACATGGCACAGGGCATGTGACCTCACAAGCAGCTGCTGCACTGACTGTAGTTTGCTGCTTTCTTTCGAGCACACTGCTGAATTTTGTTTCATCGTTTCTGAAAATTTTTAGCATAATTTTCTCTGCTTTGCAAATGCAGCCACTGCACAACGTTCCAAATGTTTCGAACTTGAGCCAAAGTCATATGTTTGTCGGACACTAGAGGAAATCAGCACTACGCATGTGAAGGTGACATAGGGTGGACCATGCTGAGATATGTGGGTGTTAGGCTGCAAAGACGTGGAGTGGGTATATAGCAGTTTACCACAAACTGTTCTGTTTCACACTGCACATTGGTGATTCTGAACCTTGAGATGATAATGGCTCTTATGATTTATTATGGAGCCCATCATCAGCAGCCTGACTAAGCCCACTGCAGGGCAAAGGCCTCTCCCATGTCTCTCCAATTAACCTGGTCCTGTGCCACCTGCGGCCATCGTGTTCCCGCAAACTGATGAAAGTATGAAATTCTAGAAAACATGGGCGTTCTCTGTGCTTTATTATGTTGTGTTGCATGTTCCTCTTGTTACAGTGAGTTAAGGATCGTGCAGCCATTGCAAGCACTGAAAGACAGTGCGGTCTGAGGGAACACGTGGCATCTTTTTCAGACGCTGCCTCCCCTGGGTGAGCTGAACGGGAGGGTTTGAATATGTAACAGGCTGTAACAGGATTTGAGCCCAGTACCTCCCACATACAATGCAAGCAGTTTTCTATTAAGCCATCAAAGAGCGCCTTCGTAAAAGCATGCATAGAGCTCATTGCTTATCATCCTGTACTTTTTCTTAACGATAGCGAACTGGCATAGCGCTGCTGTTTTTCTGCACAAACATAAATTAGTGGTGCTCGAGCCGGGTTTAGCGTTCTTAATTTTTGAATGTTCGGTACTCCAATTTTAGAATGCACCAGTTCTCTGGAGGAGAATCGCCTTCTGTTGATCTAGTTGGTATTGCATTGTTGGTTCTGGAAAGGACTGGAAAGAAAAAGGACTTTCTTTGGCTTCGTACATTGCCAGAACACACTTTAGAGGAGAGACGTAATCGAAGTTAATAGTTGTTTCATTTTAGCATTGCACTGCTTGCAGCACTTTTGACGTACACCTGAAAGTTGCAAAACCTTGCCAGAATGGGGCCACCAGTTGCATTTTTGCAGTCAGTCAGTGAGATTATGGTATGTTGCCGATGAGAAATTACATGATGATTGCTACTGCAATGTATTAATCTATGTGCTGTAAAGTGTTGAGACACCTGTTTCATAGCCAAAATAAGAAATGGTGCGTTCTGTCATAAGTTTTTGACATGGCGCATTCAGCTGGCATTTTAACCTCGCTTCTAGTGGTTTGTTGTGAACAGCACATATGTACAGGGGTGTCACAAGGACAGGGGCGGGAATGCATTTCGTTGCGCAGGAACAGAGTGCGAGTTTCAGCATGGCTTCTGCTCCATTGCCAGAAAAAGTTGTCGTGGAGTATAATTGTAGCAGTTCACACAAAAGATAATGTCACTGAAAGAGCTTTGCCAAGGGGAGGCAGTAGGTGAAGTAAAAAAAAACAATGGTGATAATTACGCAATTCTTGGCATGTACATCTCACCTGGGCTCATACGCTCCGATGGGAATAGCAGCCACATCGAAAGGCCCGTACGCCTGCCCAATTTGCTTGAAAACGTCACAGTAGCCTGTGTCGCCCGCAAAGTAAAACCGGTACTCGGGGCTGATGACACACCAGCCTCCCCACAGCACCTGCAGCAGAAAGAGAATCACACCAAGATAGTCGGTCAGCATTGTCGTTGGCCTGAAGAATCCTTACATTGGGTGCAGTTGTACACAGCCAGTTATGCATTTGGGGATCACGTTCTAGTCAAGCATAGTGTGAGCAACAATCACTGCAGCACTACATACAACAGATAAGGACACGGAAATGAGGGGCTCATTATGTCACATATGACGGAAGCCAACAGCCGCTCAAAACCAAGGAAAGCACGTGGGAATTATTTTTTTATTTGTTGTGTTGGTGAAGCGGAAATTAGCAGTGTAATCATTGCTTACCTGAATGATAATTGATTAGTAGAAATAAGAAGAGAAGACAACCACATGCTGCCAGTGGGATCCGAACCCATGACCTCTGCAGTCACGTGTGGTGATCTACTCTATGCTTTTTTTTGGTTTCAGTGGCTTTTGGCTTCCTTCAACACTGCATACAGGCTGGGAGATCAGACTAGTCTTCCTATTGATGTCAGACCATGCAGTGGACAGTGTTAACAGTTGAACATTGTTCTTTTAGGGTAACAGAATGGATTCGAAAGGAAAGAAAACGTAACCAGGAGTGGCAGAGAGTAGACATGGAGATGAGATAGGGGAAATGTCCTGGAATAGGGTGGCCCTGGGTGGTGAAATACAGGATTATTTGGAGATTATTGTGAGCAGCTTTGTCCTGCATTGAATGTAATTCGGCTGATAATGATCTTCTAGAAAAAAAAGGAGAGACATTGAAAGCAATTTTGTTTTATGAAACTGGTGAAAGTTGTTCACTTCCTTAGGGAGCTTTTATGTTTTCTGAGCTGCCATGTCACTGTTATTAGAGGAAATCAATGTTGGTAATGCATCAGTCGTTCCTGTATTGACGATATAATGCATTATAGCCTGCCAAGTGAGAACTTTTTTTCTCTACTCAGTGCTAACACAAATCATGACCTCAGTAACGCTGCTACTGGGGCTATTTGGGTTAGCGCTTTTGGTTATGCGCGCTGCTTGTGGCTACGATGAAGACAAAAAAGATGGAACAACGACAGCCCACTAAGTTTGGCACATTGTCTTAGTGGGTTTTTGTTCTTGTTTCATATTTTTGTTCTCTTCGTAACTACAAAGCAGCGCACAGGAACAAAGATCAATCTTTGATGATATTGTAACGGAAAACAGGGAGACACCAAAATATGTAACGGAAAACAGGGAGACAGGTCGCTAACCAGCAGAATACAGCAAGCAGCCAGCCAGCCAGCCAGCGCGAGACACTTCAACGTCTTCCAAGACACTTCAGCGCCACCTGAGAACACCAGGTGGCATTACTCCCCCTCCAAAAAAAAAAGAAAAACAAAAGCGGGGTTGCAGTATGGGCAGTGGAAAGAGAAAAAAAAAACAGCACAAGCACACAAAAATGTACAAGGGAGGTGGGCGAAGGTGTCCCACGCGAAAACTAGCAGAACACTGAGCGTACTATCCATTACCGCGTGAAGTAGGGTTTCATGCGGACAACGTGCACAACCTCAGAGCGGGGTGGACGACGCTGAGGCTGCACAGTCCCGTCAGGAAGAACTTCGTAGGTCACTTCGGTAACGCGGCGCAAAACTCGGTACGGTCCAAAGTAACGGCACATCAGTTTTTCAGACAAGCCTGGGCGGCGTACCGGGGTCCACACCCAAACTTGGTCTCCCGGATGGTATTCGACGTGCCGATGACGGAGGTTGTAGCGGCGTGCATCCGTGCCCTGCTGCCGCTGAATGTGAAGACGGGCACGTAGTTCTCGCTGTTGAGTCACCGAAAGGTCCGGGCTGATGTCAAGGGATGGGCGCACAGGAAACATTCAGAAACCTCCGCTAAGGGGTCGGCGAATGCGATGGCAGTAGCACGAAAAAGGTGCCGGGGCTCGTTAGAGAAGTTAGTCACCAGGAGCTCAGAGCAGCCGTCGCGGAGATGGATGAGACCTCGCGCTGAGCAGATGCCGTGGGTGAGCAAAAGGGACAGGTTGCCCTCTGCGACCGCTGTCCCTTCACGTAGTCCGTCGCAGTGAACACTCACAAAAACGCTGGCGCGTGGCGGAATCCAAACGCTCTCGGCGGATATTCTAAGGGCGGCGCGGCGTGGACAGTCCTCGGAGTAAACATCAGCTTTCTCGGTAGAAAATGTGACAGTGCGCTTTCGGAGGTCAATAATAGCTCCATACTCTCGGAGAAAATCAACGCCAAGGATACAGTCACGGGAGCAGTTCGGTAGAACTAGGCAGCTGACAACAAATGTGGAGCTGCGAATTTGGACTCTTGCTGTGCATAGGCCAAGCGGAGTTACGACATGTCCGCCAGCCGTGCGAATCTGCGTGCCGGACCATGGTGTCATTACTTTTTTAAGAAGCGCCGCTAGCTTTCCGCTTAAAATCGAGAAATCAGCGCCAGTGTCCACCAAAGCACTAACCTTATAGCCATCGAGAAGCACGGGTATATCCAACGAGAATCGATCTCCGAGTTCAGGTACTGCAGTCGTTGCCTTTAAATCGCGGTCGGTCGCTGTTCGCGTTGTCGGGGGGTCTTGTTCGTATCGATTGCCAGCGGCCTCGCCCCCTGAGGTCGCTCTCTTTAGTTTTCCCGGCGGGGACTTGGCGACCGTCTCTGCGCCATCCAGGAGGAGCTTTGGGGCTGTGGCGAAGGTCGGCGTGGTGATGGAGACCGAGACTGCCGCTGGGGAATTGTCGCCATGCGCTGCTGGGCTACGTAGTCCTCGATCTCCCGGGGTCGTTGACCTCTTGGTGGACGGGGCATGTCGATAGGGAACCCCTGCAGCCCAAGCTGTCGATACGGGCACTGGCGATACAGATGACCGGGTTCCCCGCAGTGAAAACAGAGACGCCGCCGATCCGGAGCACGCCACAGGTCCGTCTTCCGCTGGGGTGATCGTCGATTGTCGATGTAGTACGTGTCGGGGTGTGCGGAAAACAGCGAGCCTTGATTGGACGGAGGAAACTGCGCCGAAGAGGGCGCAGGACGTTGCAAGGCTTCAGCGTACGTTGGACGACGGCACTCCGTTGGTAAAGGCGGCGGGTCAACGGACGGGAACGAAGGTCTCAAGGCTTGAACCTCTTCGCGGACCAGGCTAGCGAGAGAGCCGGCCGTCGGCAGGGGAGCACCGAAAAGCGCCTGGAGCTCTTCGCGCACAACGGAGCGGATCAGGTCGCGGAGAAGACCAGGGTTAGCCCCGAAGGCAGGAAGCGGCTCTGTAAGTGAAGCGGCGAGTACCGGCCGGTCGTAGGTGGTAGACCGCCGCAAGAGCATCTTCTCCATCGTGACCGCCTCCGAGAGAAACTCAGCAACAGTCCCAGGTGGACTGCGCACGAGGCCAGCGAAAAGTTGCTCTTTAACGCCGCGCATGAGATGGCGCACCTTTTTATCTTCGGGCATGGCCGGGTCAGCTCGCCGGAAGAGCCGAGTCATATCCTCCACGTACATGCTTACAGTCTCATTCGGCATCTGAATGCGAGACTGCAAAGCCCGTTCAGCCCGTTCTCGACGATCCGTGCTGGTGTAGGTCTCCAGCAGGCGTCGGCGGAACTCGTGCCATGATGTTAGGGCGTCTTCTCGGTTTTCGTACCAGGTACGTGCACCATCCTCGAGACTAAAGAAGACGTTTCGAAGTTTAGCGGCGTCGTCCCACTGGTTGAATGAGGCCACGCGTTCAAACTCGAGAAGCCAGTCCTCTACGTCTTCGAGCTGACTGCCGTGGAATGGTTTGGGCAGTCGCGGATTCTGCAAGGTGTAGTAGGCAGCAGCTGGCATGACAGGTCGATGGGTGGGTGCTCTGGCAGACTCCAAAAGCCCGTGTTCGGGAGGTAGGCCTTGATTTTTCCGGCTAGCACGGTGCACGGGGGTGTCCACTAGCGAAGGACTGGAGCCCAGGGTATCCGGAGGAGTATGAGACATATACAGGGATCTTTACCCAGCGCCTACACCAAAATATGTAACGGAAAACAGGGAGACAGGTCGCTAACCAGCAGAATACAGCAAGCAGCCAGCCAGCCAGCGAGAGACACTTCAACGTCTTCGAAGACACTTCAGCGCCACCTGAGAACACCAGGTGGCAATATATATATATATATATATATATATATATATATATATATATATATATATATATATATATACACATCGGGAGTATTGCGGGTTCTTCTATATGTTCTGTTTTCTTGTAAAAACACCTATGAATTGAACACACATCCTTCCCCAAGAGCTGTATGTTGTTTTTTCTGTGAGAATAAAAAAGGGCAGAACAATACTGAAAATACTATTAATAGTTTAGCTTTTAAAACATTTACTCTATCTCTTTTATTCCACGTATGTGAGGCTTGTAAGCAATCTCCGCGCGTAATAATAGTGAAATATGTGTTTTCCCTCCATCTTTGCGCAGGTTTCGCTCTTCTTCACCACAATTGTGTGGAGCTACCTCCTTAGTTACCTCTTGTTCATCTGTTGCGAGGCGCCAACGGGGCGGCTGGACAAGCTAGTCTTCGAACCTCAACGTAAACAGACCGAGAAAAGCGATGGAGACGCGGCGCCAAATGCGAATGGCACGGAGGACGGACTTGCGCATGTAGTTGCAAAGCTCCGAGATACCTAACCGAAAAATACAAAAACAGAGAAGAACGTTTCTAATGACTTTCTTCACGATAAATGCAAACCAATCAGCTGCCATCAGCTCGACTGGTGACGACGTGTTTGGTGCCAACGATCGAGCACCGCCTAGAAGTTAAAGCCAACCTAATGAACGACAACAGACGGTAAACGTTCTCGATTTATTACTTAGGAGTAGTTATAGCGAAGACAAGAACATAGGCTTAACACGACTGTTGCGCCAGCGTTTCTTCTTTCAGCCACGTGCGTTTGCCTTTTGAAGGAATTCACATTGAGGGGTATGAAACATGTTGTGACTTTTTTGTGAGTGACACAAGATTAAAGTGCCGCCAATAAACGAGCGCAGATTTTGGGCTATTTCTTTTAAGCGGAAGTAGTGTCTGAAAATGGTGATGAACATTCTTTTTAATTTTTTGTTGCAGTCACCTTGAAAAATGGGCTCTGCTTGAATACAGGCAAAGAAGACTTCTTTCTGTGCGACTGGAAAAATTTTCATACGCTTTCAAATTTATATCCGCGAACTTATGCGCATCCCAGTTGAAGGAATGCAGTGAAAATCTCGTGAAACCATTGCTTTCTTTTGGATGGAGCTGGCTAAATTTCGCTCAGGACTAATTAAACCTAAATGAAATTAGTGCGTCAGTATTTAAACGAATAACTAGGTACATCTTGTAATTTTAACGATACTCGTATGACAGCGACCTTCAGTATTAGACAGTGAATGTTTCTCTCACTTTTACAGCTCTGCAGTTTTATGTAGTTTATGACCCTTATTTATATGTATTCGAAGGCAGGTGGTGCACCTCGTCTACATAACCTCCTCATGCATTTATTCTTTTTTCTCCCGCAAAACAGAGTAGAAAAGAATGTAAAGACATTTCGTCAATGCGGGAAGCTCATCTGTGGTATTGGCTTATTGAGACATATTGGCTTTCCCGGCGAAATATAAAGCGTAGCTTACTTGCTTAGGAATTAAAACCGTGTGCGAGGTTAGAAAGGACGGCTGCAAAGAGTCACGGTCATACGCAATCGCGTATAGCTTATTCAGTACTGGAGCTACGGCAGGCTTAAAGGATTTATAAAATGAAGTCCTCAGCCCATTGGGACAAGGAGACTTGCCTGGGTTCAGTTCTTCGCGTCTTTTTGTTACTTTCTCGGATGATATAGGGCTTTAAAACCAAGCGTTGATTTCATCGTATAATCGTGTTATCAGTAACAAAATTTCACGTTTAAAATGTTCGATCCTGACTGAACCAGAAGCGAATAGGGCACTATAAATTTCAGCAAAACGCACGTTTTATACCGCCTTATTGCTTCCTCAGAGACCGCTGTCATTCAATGTCATATATTTGATTCAAATGAGCACGACTTTTCTCTACGCCGATAATGCTTTCGGTAGGCGGCTAATCAGCCATCAAGCGCTCAGCACCTAACCGCAGCGTAGCTCCGCGGGAGCATTCGTCATCAATACTTCCAACTGTTGCTTTAGAGATCGAATCTCATTGATGAAAACACGTCCTTTGATAAATTTTTCAGCTGTCATTTTGCTCGTTCTCACATGGAAAATTTTGGCAGCATTTTCGTTGATCTTGTATAACGCCAGATCTTGCTATCGCTATCATTTTTACTTTTGCTTCAATTTTTCCTACTATACTGCGCTACATGCCTGCTACTCATTACACAACACGTCGATGACGTCCGCTGTCTCTCTAACAAAGAGTTCGTCTGCCAGAACTTGATCATTAAATTTCAATGATTTCCAAACGAATTTGCTACGTGTGCTTTGCTTCCCAACTCCAAATGGCAGCAAGCAATTTTCATTGATACAGGATTCACTTGACAGTAACTACACGGGACACGTATGCTTGATACAACACTGCATGACTTTTGCCTTGAAAGTCGTGCACCTTGCAAGCCGTCTAAACTTCAATCATATTTTAACACGCAACTTTTATGGTCAGCAACTACTGCAGCTTTACGGTATAAAATGTAGAATGACGTCCCTTTTCAGATCCAAATATCTAGAAACTTTGAATACTGGGTTAAAGATGTTTTTAGCGACATGTCGTAGTTCCAACCACCCTCTGTTATTTTGTTTGTCTTTTTCTTCTTTTTCGTGTTATGACTGGCATGCATTTGCACTGTTTGAGTTTCAAGTATCTTATTTTACTGTGCTTCCAAGCGTGAGCCCAAACAAGCTTTGTCTATAGGCCCATCTATTATTGTTGTATCATTTAGAAGTTAAATAAAGCAAATAACCGCTCACTCTCTCTCTCCCTTTCTCAAAAAAGTGTGCAAAGCTCATTTCACTTTGGATGCAAAGACAGGGACCGACGTCTTCTAGCCGACATCACAGCGGTAGTCCGCGCTGGCGTCGCTGGCAAGGCGCGAGCTATAGATCTGTCATGCGCTCAGAAAACACAGTTAGCCTGTGTCAATACAATACGGTCAGTGTTACACACCTGGTAGACGCTTTGAAAGAAAACCGTCCGGTCATCAACAATATTAGATGCATAAACGTAAGTCAAACGCCAGTGTGCACTGTTAAGGAGGAAGGCTCACAACCAAAATGTCCCGAAAAGTTGTCACGCACTAGAGGGGAGCAACGAAATGCTATAACTCGATCTTGAAAGAGCTATTGACAGAGTGCCGCATAGTGTACGTCAGGTTTATATACACAGGAATGCTAAAAAATCAAAGAAGACCCGCCATCTCGCTGAATGTAAGAAAGTACGTGATGTAACTTCAAAATAAGGGAGAAAAAGCTGTGGTTTAAACTTTGTTTAAACTTTGTTTAACCCTGGTGAGAAGCGAAACCTTCCTTTGCATGGCTAAGTTCAAAAACGCCACACACACTGCCGAACGAATTGTCTGCAAAGCGTCGATGAAATGCCCGATGGGGCAGCTGCCACCTGCCGCGGTGGGCAGATTGTGATGACGTGAGTTGGTCACTTGACCTGCCATGTTACACCACGTGACACCTGTCTTGTGACTGCACAGACGCTGCCCTCTTGAAAACCTAGCGTAGAGAAGTTTTCGCTTCAAAACAACTCTAGCCCAACGACTGCCAAGTTTTTCGAGAAAACTGCTTTCAACGTCGCATTAAAAACTAGCTCTAAAGAATTTCCTAAGAGGCAGTTAATCCCTTATGTCACAGCAGTGCGGCATTTTTGATACCCTTCTTTTTAAAGGAGTTTTTCTGCGGAATTGCAGACATGGTTCAACCTGCCATTACTTCTATAAAAACGCATAAATTGTCGCGTGTGTGATTTAGTACAAGATGTGCAACTGGAGATTCGTTCAGAGTTGAGATTCTCTTTGGTTGCGTTTCTCCTAATGCCACCCGTTATATCACCTTCCTGCAGTCAAGGGTACGTGTCGAGGGCACCTTGTCATCTCGGCGAGGCGGAGCTACGTCTTGGTAATTTGTGCTCTTCGCCATGAGCATTCGCCACCTCGTTCACTTCCTGCTTGGTCGTCTTCGTTCGTTGCGGCTCGAATACGAGTTTTTACAGCTTTGCCGCCGGTCTCTCGCAGGTGATGAACAGCAGGTAGTCGAACAAGAAGCTCCAGAGAAGCATGATGAAGAAGTAGGACACCTGTCAATAAGGTGGAAGAAGACGTAAATAGGAACCAGTGCAGCCACTAATGAGAACTATGAACAGTCTTCTAAACACCTGAACCTTTCAGTGGTTGACATTCAGGTCTGAGGCATTAAGATATTGAGCATGAAAGCTGTGTTTTAATATGAGTCGAAATGTTTCAGATGCAATACTAGGCAACGGGCGTCATCAATCAGACCACACAAAACAATTCGCCATCGTTAGGCTATTTCCGCTTTGTGCTTCTTTACTGCGAGCAAGGAATCGTTGTTCCCGCAAGGTTTCTCTACATGTCGACACCCTTCCGACCTGCTTCCAATTTTGCTTTTGCGTTCGCGTAGCGCCATTCATTTCTTGCGTCGCACTGCTGTGGTCTCTCATTCGCCGACGTCACGTGGCGAACTCTCACTTCGGGGCCTTCCCGGGTTTCGTGATTTCGTACAACGTTCCGAGCCCGCGCTTCAGTGTTTCGGCGTCTATTCTCCTCCTTTTGGGCTGCTTCCCGAGCCCGCACCTCAGAATCGTGGCGCGCCGAGCATTTGTATGCTCAGCATTCCGCTAGTGTCGCATTCGCTTGGGACATTGTACCGACGGTTCCTCCTTCCCGTCGGCTTCACGTTTCCACGCCTCTACCTTTCTCTTACATGTTGCGTGCCTAGCGTGATGTTCCATGTGCTGCTGCTCTGCTTCATCCATTGCACTACTCAGCTACCATGTCGTCACTACGGTGCTGTCGGCCACATCAGCATGGCTCCGTCTCTTCTGCTGCGGTGCCATCTGTCTAGGCGCTACTGCATGCTCCTGAGTCTGCTATCTGTTTCGCTTGATAATTCTCCACTGCGGCATCTACCTCCGCTGCATACGTATTTCATGACCCTCCACTTCTGTGCCTCCTTTGATGAGTCTCATGGGCTCGAATTGTGCAAAATAGATTTCGATACCGACTGATGTAAACGCTATCTTGTCGAGAGCTAGCGCAAGTGGGCCGGGTGAACTATAAACTGACCAACTTGGTCAAATCGGGCAGCTGGGTTAAAGCGAAACGCCGTCGAGTCGTTCACTTGTTATGAAAGTGCAATAAGAGCGAGTTTTTTACCGGTGCCCTCAGGCACGGTCTTGAAAACCGCGCTTACTGCTTCAGTCTGTCCGCACATACGCAGGCAGCCGCTTCATTTGCGCCAGGCTCGATTCGCAGGCATCGAGTAAGTGCAATTGCCCAATCCTCCAATGGGCATGGCCTTCCTCCGCCAGACGCCTGACTCGGTCCCTACTGCCCCGCAGAGATACGCGAGACTCATGCACTCTTGTCGCCCCACTTCTTGTCCCGTCCTTAGCGCTAATTTATTCGTGCAAAACCAACTAGCTCAACTTCATTATCTGACGGACTCGTGGGAGGGTTGCGGGGCATGAAAAATAATGCGCAAATCGAATAACTTCCGCTACGGTAGTTTTGGCTGCGCAAGTATAGTCTATCAAAAGCTAGGAGCCCACCGTAACCACGGTGTAAGAATAGAGAGGTGTACCAACCGCGCCGCTTCTCCTGTGCTCCTCACGTTCATCGCTGAGTCTCGCAGTTTCGCTGCCTGCCGACCGATGGCGACGCAGAAATGCGGGCCCTAGTGGGCCCGTCTTTGTCGTCTGCTTGCAGTGAACACGCCGTTGAACGTAAGCTTTTCTCGGCATGGACTTCCAATTCGGTCTGTAGTGTTGTTCTTTGACTGAAACACGACTGCATTTTGATTATGGTGATGTATGGTGCTGTCGCCGGTTCTTCGGTGCTTCGACAATGGGCGAAAGTGCACTGCTCCGCGATGTACGACAGGCTACAAGCCGTGCAAAGAAACGTTTTCACTGTTTTGGGCGCCAAGGACGGAGAACGTTTGAAGGTGTGGAGAAATATTATCTTACGTAATGACCGTTTGCTGCAACCTTCAGGCTAATTATGTGAGAAACATTTCTAGCCTCATCTCGTGTCGAAAACGCGGGAAGCCATGTACAAGGGCCATATACTCGTACGTGCACCGGGGGGATCTTGTCTTGCGAAAGATGCTGTGCCAACTAGGTTCTTTGACTGTTCTGCACACCTGTCGAAAGTTAGTAAGGAACGGAAATCGCTCCACGGTGCTCGAGGATGCGGCGAATCAAGAGCCGTCTACGAAGGAGGGCCGCAGGAACCATATCTTCCTCGGGCACCACATCGCGCGGCTTCTGTTACTTGTTTGAAGTGCTGCCGAACATTTTAACTTCTAGCTCTTGGGGCTGCCATCGACTCGAACTAGATCTGGAGTCAGAAGCGTGTACTTTTCGAAAGCTGAGCGCATCAAAGTTAACCAGTTGAGAGCACCGCCAAACCCGTCTCCTCCGGTCCTGCCGACAATGATCGTAATTGTCAATGAGGACGTGACTATGACGCTAATTGCTATACTGAAAAGGCAAATCTCACTAGAAAAATTTCAGCTGTCAAGTGACACGACACGAAGTGCTGAAAATATTGTCGCAATTTGCTCAAACAAGTGGGTGACGCTGTTGTCTGTCGTGGTGGACTAAATCCAAAGGCTTATCCTCGAGTTTAGCGGGACAGCGGATTTCTTGATATAAGTGTGGCGTGGCACAAGCACTGCAAGTTTATTCAGCAGCCTCAGGTCTAAGCACTTGTCCAAGATGCCTCAGTTTCTCGGACACCTTGAAACTCCGCGAAAAGCGGTTAGCGAAGAGAGGTCAGGCAGCTGGAACAAGTAGATTTTGTTTCAAGTCTCCAGAAAATGCTGAACGAATGGCGACACTGAAAAGGGCGAACTACGCACGCGAGCTACGTCAATGAGGATTCGTCAGTACTCCAAAGCAAAGGAAAAATAAATGGGCAACAGAACGCAATCACTGAGTAAAACTGTCAAAGAAGGACATTCTTGATTGCAGTGTACGTGGAATGGCCGGGATTTTAGTTTCTATAATTAGGCACGAAAAACAAGGTCTGGCTAATTTCAGCGCTTTTCGTCTTGTGGGTCGTACATGTGCTCTTTCGCTCATCAGTGACACCGATTTTAGAGTGTCTTGTTTTCTTTGACAATAAAGCTAGTGATATATGTACCGAATATGAGTGCATTATTTTGCAGTTTCATTAGCATGCCGACTGATTCGATCACACTCAGGCTTATGTGTTTTTTGGCTTGCGTGCGATATTTTCATACTATGCCAGGAATTTACAGTTTCATTTATTTAATGTCTGTAGTAAAGAAAATAGCACCTATCACATTCTGCTCAGATCGCTCACCGCAGTCGGCACCACTGCTCAGACAACCTGCACGCCGTGTTGGCTTAAATCCCTTGAATGTTTTTCGCTTTGACGGTTTGATGAATTGCGCATAATCGCTGAATACAGGAATCCACTTTTTATCAGCCTGGTGGCAAGCGAATGGTTGGAATTACCAATGTTTCGCACACGCTAAATAACCTGAAGGCCACGAGAACTACTGGTAAACAATGGGAATTATCGGAAAACATGCGTCTCATTTTCTGGTTATTTACTCATTTTGGCTAAGCTTTGCGTTTAAACCAGTTGCTCTCGTTCCCTCTCAAGGTATATTTCCACAATATTCCAACATTTCCTTGCTAACGTCTATTCCTGCCCAATTTGCTTTTTCTAACTTCAAATGCGGCCGCAGTCATGTGGCGCCATCCGGCCGAGCGTCGAGAACTGCGAGGCGTTTTGTGCCACCTGCCGAGGGCTCGTTGAGACACCTTTCTATTACACCGTGCACCGTAACCATAGCCAGAGCGAGAGCGTTGCCGAAGGATGGTGCTATTATCGTCTGCAATTGCCGCTATCTAGGAGGCACCGGGCGAGGTGACGTTGCCTCTCGCTCCCGCGAGACCTCCTCAGCAAGTTCACGAGAGTGAGGGAGACATGCCTCCTAGGACGGCGCTGCCGCAGGTACGGAACGTTGGCGTAACGCAATAACAGCCGCCAGTGATTGGACAGTGCTCTGTTTCGACCACCACAGGATAGGTGATGTTTTTAAAAAATAGCCTATTTAAAATGCGCGCACTACAAGAGACAGTTTTTTTTCAGCATCTCATATCCCGGAGTAATTTCCTGAAGGGGATTTTTTCTGGTATAAGTAACACGAAGATTTAGAGATATTACAGTTTCAATGAAGAACAGCTGACCCATTGCTCCCCACATCCCCCGCTCCACTCGACCCCTAAAAACTTTCCATGAGCAATATAGTTCGAGACTCTGTTAAAGGTAATGTTGTAGAGTTAGAACAAACACAGTTCGCCGCCCCGTGCACCCTTTGTTGTCAGTTTTAAACTGCCAACAAAAGGAGGCGTTCGGATTCACTTTTTTGCTCTCTCTTCAAGCGGACTTAGCAGCAATTTCTCCCCGATGTAAGGTTGTGGGTGAAGAACTGCGCGAAGCTTTATTTTTACATTCAGGAGTCCAGAATGCGTGTGTGTTTGATACATATATTACTTGCTGATACCTCAAGTGTCATTATAGAGACAGTGCTTTCTGTATTTCGTGGAAAGAGAAATCTTGACTATCAGACAGTGGAAATGTGAGATAATTTGGATTTTTCTTGTAGCCGGTATTTGATCATTCCATTTTAGCAACATGACATTTATTTATTCACAATTCTATTAAGGAAAACGGCATAGATCGTCCGTACTGATCCGTTACAAACTTTTACCGAGTGGAGTGGGAAATCGTCTGCCGGCTTCGCATGGGCAGTGCTTGAAGCTTTCTTGGAGGTAAGCCCCCAAGCACTTCGTGATTATATTTATGGGTTTATATGTGAAAATAAAAGAACTGCGTGGTCATTCTTAGATATGTAGCATGACGAAGAAATAAAGACAACGCTCGGTACACGGCTAGTGTATGCCTAGATGGATACCCATGAAAAACGGGAATAAATGTACGCACTGTCTGAGGACGCTGAAACGCAAGCATCACTATGCACAAAAATGTTCTGCTGGCAAAATGAGCTGCACTGGCGGTCAAGCATGTCTTCTTTGTCGCCTGCAGCATTTAAACACGAAGGTTCGAATAAAAAGCGCAGTGTCGCCGGCGCGGCGACTCCCCTCCATGCAGCGACGTGCTACACACTCTCAAAGCGTAAGTACCAGCTCTATAGGGGCAGCTCTTTTGCCTTTAGCTGACCAGAATACGTGACACGGCAGAAATTGGCTACGACAGAGTTTAATGCCAATCAAGGCGCCGAGTAAGGTGGGTTGTCGTGCAGACGACGCCGCCAAGGACTACAACCACGATGGCACTTGAGTTCATCAGGTAAACGCGCGCATGCGCAGTGGGCTTAGCAAAACCGGTTTATTCTGAGAGAAGTTTGGTTCCTCGGCGTCTCGTTTGGGTAATGGCGAAGAAATACAAAAAGAATTCAAGTCTCATGAAATTAGCGCAAAATTAAGCGTAAAAGTCAGCACAAACTCATAACTAATTACAAAACAAAAATTCACTCCGGGCACTTATCACAGAGAAGTGCGAGAACTTCCTCTCCAGGGATGTGTGCAGCCAGAGCCGTATAGAGGGCAGGTGGGTGATGTTCATACACGACGAAGGATAGCCTGCTTAGGGACGTGAAGAAGCTCCATGACAGGAACGTGTTAAAAAGCCTGCGTTCGCGAAAGGACAGGTGGAAGTACATAGATAATCCTGTTTTATGACCGAGTAAAAAGAACAGAATGAGCAATTATTACTGTGAGCCATGGAAGCAAGAGAGAAGGTATTGAAGACTTTTCGGAGCACTCACTGCCGGAAACATATAATTTTAATTTTGTAGGGCAATACACGGACTACGGCAACTCTTATCGAGCAATGCACAAATTTAGGTTCCAATAACGCTTTAAAAGATAGTGGCAAATATTGGTTCAGGATGACAGGCGTGAGCACTCATGCTGCTGAAAATAATGTCTCCTTTACGCTTAAATCTTACGAAGACGGGCTCAGGGTGGTCGGCTTGATTTAATAGCGTGTTTGAAACACACGCTTGTGTCACTCGGGTTCGATCGAATTTCCAGCCTTACGAACCTAAGAAGGAAGAAGGGAGCTAGGTGACGCATCAGGAGAGTGAAAGCAGTCAGTTTGCGCGAACTGACCGCTAAAGCACCCTTATTTTAAGCACTAAATCCTTTTAGCTCACGTTTTCGGCGTGCCGCGAGCAGAGATGGGCATCCTCAAGAGGACGAGCCCTCATGAGGGCGTCCTCACCTTCACCTCATGAGGATTTCAGTCGGTGAGGTGAGGATAAGGAAAGATGGGCGTATGAAAATTCGTTAGAACGAGGGTGAGGGAAGAACGACATAATGAGGTTAGGGCGAGGGGTGGAATACATGACGAGGTGAGGGCGAGGGAAGACAAGATGCACGGTGTGAGGGTGAGGTTGATGGCTCGAACCGCACTCCGGGCTAATGCTTTTGTCTGTGCCGGCCGTTATGAATTCTTATTTTGAAGCGCTACTTCTTATGGTGAAGATCCCGGGGAAGACGTAGTTTGTGCAGTCTGGAGGTACACGAGGCGAACACGAAACGGGGGTGCAGCGCACCTTCTTCGTCGCCATGATGGACTACACCGCCGAAAAAAGAGCTCCTTCAACTCGAAAAGATTTTTTTTAATTGTCTAAAGTATTCAGTGAATAACCCTGTATATGTGATAACAAGGGGCCACTGGCCGAGCCGTGCGGGTGGCTGGCTGTCAAACGGGAGCCATAGCACTGCAGTCAACATTTTCATTACCAGCTCCGAGTCGGTCGGATGATCAGAGTGTAGAGTAAAACACGTAGAAATTATACCTAGCAAGGCCGTTGAATTCCGAAGTTGTAGGCCTTCTTTGTCGGAACGAAGTTCGATTTCAGCTGAGTGAGGTTTTAAAGAACTGGCTGCAGCGCAAAAATTCTTCGACGAAATTCCACTCTCAAATGAAAGCCGGTTGGCGGCGTTAGTGTGGAGTTTTTCCATTCATATTGTGAGTAGTTCAGCACAGTCGTATCTTTCTATATTCACTGGAATTGAGGTATAGGAAAGCGGTCCGACAATGAGGTGGGCAAAGTCAATCATTGTAATCTTACCATGGAAATAAAGCAGCAGCTTAACAACTTTGGTCTGAATCATCGCTCGCTCCCCCTTGCATTGTGCGATGTGCTAAAAAAGAAAAAGTTGTACAACTCTCCAAATAACAGCAACATCTCTTGGTTCTATTTCTGTCGCTGGTGAGACATGAGACCACATAATCGCGCGCCTGATTTTATGAACCACATTTCTCGCAGGCATGGTAGGAAACTGACTCTCAACGTTTGGGTAATGCGTAGCCATGCAAGCAAAGCAATCACGGGCGGTTTAGCTTGGGGCTAATCAAGAATTATTGTGTGCTAGCACCACTAGCCCTGATTTAAATTTACTCTGTATACTTTTGCTTGACGTGAACTGGCTTACTTCGGTTGATATTTCATATGATGTAAGTTTGCGTGATATTGCATCATTTTAAACTTATACTGCGGTATAATTGGTCAATTCTCTGCATTCACAGGCCCATTTGATCCTGATTCCGCTCCTGGCGCTGAGATGTAGCTTGTAGGCTACGCGCCACTGCCTTGTGATGGCAGATGCTGCCATCGGCGGGGCTTATGAGGCCCAAGTTTTTCCTGAGGAATCTCTCCCATATGATTAATTGAACTGCCACTGCGGGCCGTTTGCTCATAATTTGATGGGCAGCTTGTGATGACGTCACAACGTCGCGTGACCAAGGTGGCCCACGTGCTAGAAGCAGGATTCCGATAGACAGACCACCGATTTTCGGCGGAGTAGAAACGCTAGGGCACTATAATGGCAACCACAGGAACCGTTCACTCGAGACACCGACAGTTAATGTTTGCCATTATTCAGCCTAAAAGCTGCATTTTAGCCACGCGTTTGAGTTTCAAATGGCCTGAAAAATGTTTTAATTCAAGAGACAGCATAAGAGCCTCACTGCAGTGGCAAGCCGGAATCGCACTGAGGGAAGACACTTAAGAAATAAAAAGCTTCATAGCTGGAGGAGCGGGATCCGAAGCCGCGGTGGCGCTAAAAAATCAGTTCCGCTGGTCGCTGCTTCAGACCTCAACGCCATCGCAACAGCATTTTTAAAGCACTGTATTTTAATTGCATTGAAAATATTTTCATTTACATTAACTTTTTAGGAAACGCCTCGAATCGTATCGCAAAAGGACAGAGCAGCAGAGCACTAGATGCGAGGTAAGGCTGAGCACATCACCAAGAGGGAGGGCCACTCCGATTTAATGTCGTTCGGTTCATGCACTTGCCTCAGATGAACGGTCAGTTGGGAGAAATCTTAACATTCTGCCTGTAAAAATTGCCAAGCTCTCAATCTATGCTTGCATTGTCGTCATCTTGGTCACTACGCACGTTCACGCGTGTTAAATTGCCAGTCTCTCACGCTGCAGTTTGAAAGGGTGGTCTTCATTAGCTTCAATCCGTGCGCGTGGAAGCGTCATCAGACAAGCGTCCAGCAATCCGCACGATATGGCGAGAGGTTAAAGGCAGTGAAATTCAGAAGACCCAGTGCTATCGTAAAGTCATCGGGTAATGGTAATTAAGCGGCCTAGAAATTTTTTCTAAGTTTTTTCTATGCTTAGACTCATTGTAATGTTCGTGGTAAATGCTATTGCATTTTTTTCTGAATATTCTTGGCGTACATTAGTTTTTGTACAGACACAACAACGTGCTGACTTATTTTAGCGGCGCATATAGATAACAATGAAATTTTGTAGGTGCAGTTAACATGTATGCACGCAGTGCGTGCCAGAAGTAAAGGCAGAGTGTTATTTTGGGGCTCAACTCGTAACTGTCTCGGTTTTGTCTCACGTATTAGCTCTAACAATACACACACATGTACACGGACACACTCAATAAAAGGATCTAGCCTCTCGTCCAACAATGCCTTTAGGGCTTGTCTTAAATGTTTATTACTCACTAATATCGCCGGAAGTTGCCTACTACAAAAATAACTCGAATTTTAAAACGACTGTTAGTTAGGGTGAGGGTGAGGGAGGGTCACCGATGTGAGGGCGAGAGAGGGCCAGCAAGTTTTTTGAATTGAGGATGAGGCTGAGGGAGGGCCGGATAACATCTCAAAATGAGGGCGAGGGTGAGGGAGGGCCTTGGATTCAACAGTGAGGGTGAGGAAGGAAAACCAAAAATGAGGGCATTTGCCCACCTCTGGCCGCGAGTAACCTTGTCGGCAGAAAGGAGCGAAATCACGTCTCCTAAGCGAAGAGAGGGCATCGAACTTCGATGAAACTTTTCGTCTGTCTCCTGGTTCCAGCGTGCGGTGATGCTGCCGGAGTACGACATGGGTCAAAATCGGTGTTTGCCAACTCCCGCGGTAAGCCAAGACAGCACGCGGCGCCAAGGAACCAACTCTCTGTCCAGCAGCCCGAGCGGCGCACGAGCAGTCCTCGTGACGTATGAGAGAAACGAGAGCGCAGAATCCACCGTTTTCACAAGGCCGCTCGGCGCGTGGGCCCCTCTTATCCAGCTCCGGCTCATTTGGCTCTTCATTCGCGCGCCACGATCGTACTGCTGTCAAGCGTGGTTTGAGCGAGCGAAAGAGCGAAATCAGTTGCGGCCATCACTCTGCGGCCCCGTTGCAGCGGTGGGCCGATGTCTTTGCGATGGTTTCTTTGCCCGCAGTCAGCCAGTTGGCGCGCGTGACGGTGCAAGTTGCAGCGAACACCCCGCGCTTTTGAGATGGCGATGTAGCCCCAAAGTGACGAGATGCTGAGGTGGCGAAGTTAGTTTGTCATGCATGAGGTCTGTCCATGGCAGTGCTGTCGCTTCCTAAAGAGGAAGCCGTGGTTGGGAGCAGTGGTCAGGCACAATTTGTGATGTGCTATTGTGATGGCAGTCATAAGTGAAATGGAAGCTTTTTAGCATAGCAGACATGCTATTCAGGAATGAAGAGAAAGCACACTAGATTCTGGCTTTCGGAGCATCTCATGGGAACAGAAGGCGCGCTGCAATCCTTGTGCAGCAATAGTGGCAAGGCAGGCGGCCAAGTCCAATGAAAATTCTGCATACCTATACCTACGACAGAGGGGCAGTTTTAAGCGGACACGGCACAGAGCAATTGTTTTAAGTGAGGGCGTCGATGCCAATATTCTGCCGCTATTATCTTTGGATCTTCAACCAAGCGTACGCGGCGTAAGCCGGGATACTGGAGTGACCGAGTCATTAGAAAGGTAGCGCTGGCGGACAACGGACAAGGACACGAAGTGGAGAAACTGCGCTGAACTAGTAAGTGTTATCCACCACTCTTAAGTCCCTCTATGCTGCCAAGTGAAATGATTCTTTTTCCATCTAGAAACAGGGCATCTCTATGGGTTCAAACATCGCTCCTGTTCTGAGCGTCCTCTACATGGTTATGCATGAGATAGATTATATTAGGACTAAAAAACAGAAAGAAGAAATATAGGTCCCAGCCCGCACCATTAAATATAACGGGCTTACTGCTATGCATGACAAAAAATTTGGCAAGGAACTTGAAAATTTTCCACTGCTTAAAATCTTCGCATACGTTGATGACAGTTTAATCCTCCTATACTGCCGCTAGAATGCTCTTATGGCCGAAGTACACAAGGTGCTAGCCGTTTTCACAGTCTTTATCTCCGCCTGTTTTAACACATGAAATACCGGAAAATGACTGCATTCGCTTTCTGGAATTGAAGTTGCGCTTTTCGCACCAGCCCATTCGCTGGATCTTTGAGCATAGAGCCAACAAGCCAGTCTTTCTTTACGATTCAGCGCTTTCGAAATCAGTCAAGAGAAACATAATGCACAGAAGTACTTGTATTTGGGCGTGTTGGTTCATATCTTTTCAGGAGGACACAGGGGCGCAACAAAAACACACGGACATAGAAGTAGACAGGGATAGTAAGCGCTCGTCCCTGTCTACTTCTATGTCCGTGTGTTTTTGTTGCGCCCCTGTGTCCTCCTGAAAACATAGTGCAATCCTTTACCAACGCGCAGCTCAAATCGTCTGAGAACTGCCCTGAGAGTAGTCATTTAAACCATGAACAGAGACTGCTTAAGCCTCGGTGCTCGGCGTTACTCCTGTCCTCTGTGGCTGAAAAATTGTTAAAGACAAAGCAAAGCAAAAAACACACTTTCAAGAGTGAGAGGGTTCGGAAAAAAAAACTGGCCGTCATTTCATACGTTCAACAGGTGTCGCATAATTTTTAAAAAATTTGCAAAAGGGCTGGAGTAGATGTACTGTTTGCTTCTGATCACCTTCCTAACCTTTTCCGGCTTGTCAATGGACCTAGGGAGGAGTTTCCGGAATGCACAACTAGGCGCCGGGATCTTACCATGATATGCTCCGCGCGTGTTTTTTGCTCCATTCATTTAACCTGTGACAGGAAATACATCGGCCAGACAGGTCGGTGTATAAATAAAAGGCTGCTAGAACATACTAACACAAAAGAAAAGAAGACTGGAAACTTGGCCATTCACTGCCGGGACTGCCGTCCCTGTCGTCGCCGCTCTTCGAACTTTGAAGAAACAAATTTTGACAAACAACAGAAACCAACACACCCGTGAAATAAGAGAAGCAGCTAACACCAAAAAGCTAAACGATTGTTCCGTCAGCAGGCTGCCAGTTGCCGTGTTGGAAAAAGAAATAGATTCCTCTCTGCCTCGATATGATTCTCCGCTCTTCTTGGGCTTTCGCGCGTGTGTTTATTTGTATCACCTCGCCTGTGTTAATTGTGTTTATATACCATCTTCATTCCTTCGAAGATTTAATGTCATCAGCATTGTAAGCCTCTTTCTCTGTTGGTTTTCACGCAAGTTGCACTTTTTTGTTTTCTTGTCTTTCATTGCACATACTTTTCGCTGTTTCTCAGTGTGAATCGTTTTTAGCGTTGTTTTTTTTTCGGTCGCTTTTTAGTT
Organism: Amblyomma americanum; assembly: GCF_052857255.1. Lineage (NCBI taxonomy): Eukaryota > Metazoa > Arthropoda > Arachnida > Ixodida > Ixodidae > Amblyomma > Amblyomma americanum. Next base: position 2,649,338 of record NW_027526484.1, read on the forward strand.
GTGTTGTTTGTTGCCTTTTATATCATTTTCTTTCTATATTTTTTCATTGTCACCAGTTCAGCCGTGTTAGTTGTTGGCTTTCATTCGCTTTGTTCGTGCTTTTTGCCATCGTTTTTTCTTTTTTGGACCTGTCTCTTTTTGCGTTGGGAACGATTAGATAGGTGGTGACTCATATGGTTTGCCTCGTTTCATCCTTGCATATCCTTGTGCATGCGTGTCTCTGCCTCCTTGTGCTTGCGAATTTTCTGTCACAGTATAAAAGGTGCGGTTCAGTTGTCTTCGAAAATAAAGTTATTAGTTCAGCACCGTTGTGTCAGCGCTGCCTTTCTCAAAATCATAAATGCCAACCAACTCGCCCAGCAACGAACTTTCCCTAGTCATCAGTGTGACGGATGGTGCGGAAGAACCACCTGCATCCGTTCCATCTGCTGCTGCATCAAAACCTGGCGCCATGGAACTTTCACAGCAGGAGTTACTTCACCTATTGGGCTCTCATAGAGTTGCAAGACGACCGCATTTTCTGACCAAACAGGTGAGGAGTGACGAGCCGACTTATTCGCGAAATGCACCGGTAAACATACACAATGCTCACTACTGGAGATATTCAAACCCCCACTGGGTTTCACAGACGCAGCACCGTTACCAATGGCCGTTCAGTGTTTGGAATTTCTGAAGGTAGCTTGCTCGGGCCTGTGTTTTTCGACCAGACGATGACAGCAGAGCGCTATGTCAGTGACATCCACAAAGGACCCATTGACGACTTCCTTTTGTATCTGTCAGTCGACAAGGCCACTGATGTATGGTTTCAGCAGGATAGCATCCTCACAGGCAGCAGCGACAAGGCTCTCGGACCTGGCTGGACATCGCATTTCCACAGCAGTGGATCGGACGGCTTGGTCAGGGGTAGGAAACTTCATATATACAGGCTGTCCCAGCCAACTCTTGCCAGGGGGTAATAATGTGCCGCGGCACTCCAAGACTACACGACCAAATGCATGCTGGTGGCTATTGTATGGAGCAAGTCACAATATTTTTTGTAGTGTGCGTAAATGCATAATCATTCGAGATTAATGAACCAGCCTCGCAAGCAAATAAGATGGTGAAAACTTCCAACTAGAAAGTTGTAGAACGGCCCCAAAACGTTCGAATGAACAGTTTGTAACTTTCAATCTATTACGCATTAGGATGCCTGGGCCTGTTGGTAGCTCAAGATCGACGAAACAATAGTCCAGAAAGGAGAAAACAGCGAAGTAGTAAGGGAAGACAAAGCGCTGACTTTCATCAAGGTTTATTGGAAAGAACATCAGGTTTGTACACAAGGGCAGCCTAGAATACAAGCAACAAAGATGAATTCTCGTGGCCTCCAAGCAAGTATGTGATGTGGCTAAAAGTTTGTGACTAAATAAAAAAATCTAGCGCATATATATCATGATTGCCGCTGCCCTGGATTTTCAACAAATATGCTTTGAATGCCTGCATACAAAGCTTTCCCAAGTGTATTTTCCAGACGTATTTACTTCCATATGCCATAATAGTGCAGCATCTGGGATACCAGTCTCCCTAAAACCTTTTGAGCAGCATAACGGACACAGACCACGCCTGCAACACTTTTCTCGAAAAGCATAAATGTTTGCTTACTAAGAACTGTGCAACTTACGATTCTTTCAGAGGTGATATGTTGTCTGGGTGCCATTTTCGTAATGCTACCCGTTATATGACTTCCCGCCTTCACCGTTTTGTAGCGAGGCAACCTTGTCACCTTGAGGAGACGAGGCTACCCATGGTAATTTGGGTTCTTTGCCATCAGCATTCGCCTGCTCGTTTACTGCCTCCTTGGTCGTCTTCGTTCGTCGTGGCTCAAAGATGAGTTTCTCTAGCTTTCCCGTCGGTGCTTCGCAGGTGATGAACAGCAGGTAACTGAGCAAAAAGCTCCAGAGAACCATGGAGAAGAAGAAGGACACCTGTCAATAAAGAGGAGCAAGGCATGGAAGGAATCAGTGCTTGCAGGAAGGAGATTTTTAATTCGACTTGTAAACGCCTGAGCCATGCTGATCAGCGAGCCAGACACTGAGCTTGAAAGCTACATGTGAACATCTGTCACCTGTTGCATTTGCATTTGTTTGGGGCATAGTACTGATGACGTTCCCGAGAAGTTGGCCCTGTCTTGTGCACCGTGGAACGAGCGCGAGCTTCCACGCGTCGTCGCTCTGCTTCATCCATTGGCGCTACTCAGCTGCCACATCGACAATCCGAAACTGTCTGCCTGGTCATTGGCGCTCCATCGCTCTGCTGCAGCGCCCTCCATCTACGTAGCTGCGTCGATGTCTACTCTGGCGATCCGTATCTGTGCCGCTGAGTCACTTTCTAGCAGGCGCCTATCTGCGCTGGGTACGCGGTACTTGCAACTCCCCCTTCTGTGCCTCCTTCTTGCTACGCATGCGCTCTGCCCTTTGCAGACGCGTCAGTGCGATGACGATAGATGCGAATGCACGTCTTTCCTATAAGACCTATACTTCAGTAAAATCGGGTACGCGCTGGCAGCGTCAGACTGGCGCAGCATTAACGCTGGCAGCTGAAAAGGAGCAGGAGGGCTCCATACTAGCGATGATACGCTAAGGTTTTCAAGAATTGTACAAAAATGGGCTGGTCGAATGGTGGATAACGAATTCACGCATGGGGCTTAAGTAAACGCTAGCACATCGAGATGCGGTAGCTCCAGTTGTGGGTCGGCATTACTAAGCAGAACCGCTTGGTCAGATCGGGGAGCTGGGTGATATTGAAACACAGTCGGATTGGGGAGTAAATAGAAAGGGAATTTAAGAGCGCGTTTTAGGCCGGTTCCTTTGCTTCGCGGTCTTGGGAAACAAGTTTACTCATTCAGTGCGCCCACTTTTGCGCAGGGCGCCGGTTCAGTTGCATCAGTTTAGAATCTATGGCATGGAGTCAATACAAATGCCGGATCTTCCAAAGGGCGTGACTTTGCTCAGCTACACGCCTGACTCGTCGGGCTCTTATCGCGCTTACATACGCGATACTGATTGGAAATTTTCGGAGCGTGAAAACGATGCTAAAATCGCATAACTTCCACCGCAGCGGCTTCGCTGAGTTTGTACAGTTTCTGTCACACTGCTGCCGCGGCGGGTCAGTGGTTATGACACTCGGTTTCTGACCCGGAAGACAGGGGTTCGATCCCGTGCAACAGCGGTCGAATTTTGATGGAGGCGAAATTCTAGGGGCCCGTGTACTGTGCGATGTCAGTGCACGTTGAAGAACCCCAGGTAGTCGAAATTTCCGGTGCCCTTCATTACTGTGTCCCTCATAGACTGAGTCGCTTTGGGACGTTAAATCCCCATAAACCAGCTTCTGTCACAACTCGAGTCCGCTACGACCGACACCGCGGGGTAGAAGGAGCGCTGCACGATGGATGGCGCTGTTATGGGCCGTGTTTTCCACTATTGAGGCTGCACCGGGTGAGGAGCCTCGTGTCTATCGCTCTCGCGAGGTCTCTCTCATCAGCAAGCGCACGAGGCCAAGAAGGAAATGCGACCACGCCCGGCGCAGCCTTGGTACCGGCAGGAATGGGACTCAGGTGTAATGCCACAACAGCCGTCAGTGAACTAATGGTGCTTTCGTTCGGCCACCTAAAGTTAGTGTTGTATTTATAAAGAAAACTCCTTTTAAAATGCGAGCGGTCACTGCAGCCGACTCAATTTTGTATCTGTTATTTCCAGTACAGCACGTCCCGGAGTAATCGACTGCTCTAGTGGTACAAACAAAAGATCGAAATTACCATTTGGTCAAAAAACGTTGACACCGGTGCCCGACAAGCTTTTCATAAGCATATCCGAGGCTGTGTTAAAGGTAATCCAGGAAGCAGCAACTTACACGCTGTGTCACCTTGTGCACCGTCACTCAAAGGTTTATGGAACGGAATACGCTTAAAAATTTAAATTTCAGGACCGCATTTGTACTTAAAATAGGATAAACATGCGCACCCTATTGGGCGAGTTACGCAGTGCAGGATTAGGTGGTACGCAATTCGCCCTGGATGGAAATAAATATCTTCCCCAAAATCACGTTTTAATGAACAAATGAAGTTAGGGATACGTCGCTCAGCATAATTCACTCGAAATTTCAGGCATCTACTAACTACCACCTTCTGGTGATCTCTAGGAGCGGGCCCTGCCCATATTCTGCTGTGTCCACATGCAGCGGCGATTAATACCGAATTTGTTAGGCTCGGGATATTTTAAAAATTTGACGCTTGTGTATCTGTCGGGCGTTGCTCCATACAAAGTATAGTCTCAAGTTTGGCAGGTGCTTCCAAGCAACATTCCTAGTGGAGACGCCCGTCTCTTCTTCCTCTCCTGCCTTGCTCTAATCTCTTTTGTAGCGATAGCTACATTACGGTAGCATTCCGAGCCTTCAGCGTGGCGGCGCCGCCCCCTTGTTTCTGCGCCGCCACACTTTCACGTGGTTGGTTACGTGGTGCGAAGCAGCTGCCGGCGGCACGGCGCTTTGGCTGATCACGTGGTTCGTCATGTGGTTGGTCACGTGACCAAGTTCCACTCGGCCATCTGTAGTTATTGCATCACTCCAGGTTTAACCAGAGCTAAACCACCGCCAATTTTTTGCTCCTCCTACTCTGAAGAGAAAGGAGTAAAAAGAGAGTAAGCTGTCCTCTAGCGGCCTTTCTTTTAATTTTAGAGGACAGCTTACCCTCTTTTAGTACCATATAGGCGCATCCGTGCTTACAGTGAAGCTGCACTCGGAAACGGTAGTGGCGGTCATGATACCAGTGGCAAGCCAGTGCGCTTTTCTCTCCTTCTTCTCACGGACACAAACACACACCCTCTCTCACAATACAAGTGAGGAATTCAGTACTTGCAGCGGGCGGCTAGAATATTTCCCCACCGCGGCTTAGCATGCAGCAACGTGGAGCGTATCTCTCTGGGGGCTTCAGTGTCAATGTTTCCCTAATAGTTCAACCAACTTGATATCTATGAACGCCATCTATATTTGGCATTTTTAGATAAATTTGGTCCCCTAAAGTCATGTGCGGCTTTTGATCAACAAAGGAAACAAAAAACGAATTCACGTCTTGACGAAACATGCGAGAAATTCTAGTTATGCATATCTGTTCACAGAACCAAAATTCTTCACTCCGGACACTTACCACGAAGAAGTGCGAGAAGAACATCCTCTAGCGGGAGATGTGCAGCCAAAGATGTATGAAGGGCATGTGGATGATGTACACACCGAAGGATCGCCTGCTCAGGGGCGTGAAGGCACTCAAGGACCAAAGACAGGAATGTGTTCAAGAAGCCTGCGTTCGCGTAAGGATACGTAGGAAAACACTGGTAATCATGTTTTATGCCGACGTGAATAGGGCAGAATGTGCACTTCTCTGGAGCATGCAGTAAAAAAAAAGAGCACACTGTTGCTCCTAGATTTTCGGAGTACTCACTGCGGTTCTAAAGAATGTGGTACAATGAAGCCCTAAATATCTGGTGTTTATATTCATATTGGGTGATGCAGGGACTATGGCAACTCACATGGAGCAATGCACAAATTTAGCCTGCAGACTAGTTTCCAAAGGCCCCGCGACCGCTTTGCTGCTGTTTGACAGCCATGAATACCAGTACTTCTGAACAAATCGGTCCGCTTTACGTTGATATTTAGTAAAGCGGTGCCACTGGGAAGTAGACGTAAACCCGTGTTTGATTGCAATGCACGCTTGTGTCGATCCAGTTGTATCCAATATATAGCCCTCTGCGGTAGTACCAGTTTGAGAAAAGATAAAAAGTTGTCCATCCTGTTGTCTCACCGCGTTCTCGCGTGCATTTTCATTCTGAACCATAGATGGCTCAATCACTCCAATAACTTGGAATTGACGAATAAAGCAAGGAATGCGCCAAAATTCCGTACTAAACCAAGGCCACCACCTGATCCCATCTCTGTAGAGTCCCAGGTTCAGTCGATAGACGTGTCTACATTTCTCTGCCAGAGTGACAGTACACAACCTGTAGGCAAACGACATTTTCGCTTTCCAGGGACTGCTTGAGAAGGATGCAGGGAGGAAGGTTACACATCGGGAATGTGGACGCTGTCTGTTTACCGTAGGTGAACTCCTAAAGCGCCCTTATTTTTTCAATTACGTCCAAATGCCAGGGGTCCGGGTTCAGATCCACTCTTTGGCGACACGCGAGCAACATCGATTAGGCTTGCATGTGCTTTTTTGCGCATTTGAGCGCTTTTAACAAAACACTGTTATTAGAAGGATGGTAATTTTGGCTCGGGGGCGAAATATTTTGAAGGAACTTACTGTAACGTACAACACGCAGTGGAGGAGAAAACAACTTGGCATCATTTCAGGTCTTTACGCTGGGATATTGTACCTCGCCCTGCTCCATGAAGAACAAAGGATTTGCTCGCAAGGACACTGTCTTTGTGTAGTAATGAATCGCGTGCGGAGTTGGAAGTGCATTGTGGTTATTTTCGAGCAGACTACTTGGACACGTTTTGACGCTTGCGCATTCCATGCCTTCAGCTGACATTCATGTAGATCTTAGCACGGAGGGTTTTGGGGAACGAGCTAAGTAAATATACGACTGTTTCATTTCTCGACACGAGAAGCAGAAAGCAATATAAAACGTATCTTACTTCATGAATTCTCGGTTTAAATTCTAATAGCAATTGTGCAGGGTGCCATCCAACCTCTCAGCAAAAATTAAAGAAACTTTTTACACGCGTATGTGGCTACCCGAGCAGCAGGAGAGTAGCGAATTATTCCCCAGATACCGCTACTTTTTTAAATCATTTCCCAGCCTTGTTTAGTTTCGCGTCTTTCTGCACTTGCTGAAAGGCCCCTCCGCCAGTTCTGGTGTGCTCTGAATTTCTATAAGCGTACTGCACTGGATGACGATGCTCGAGACGGCAAATTTAAAAAGCGTAGTCTGTGTCGGTAGCTCCGTGTGATATCAGCAGAAACCTGCGCAAGCTTTTAAAAGTAATCGCGGCCTGTAAACTGGTAATAAAATATATTTTTAGTGCAATTATGTTCGCAGAGCGCTTTCATGGTACCGAAATTCTTCGTTTCAATATTTAAAGTAAATGCGCATTGAACGAATTTGTTTTGTTTTTTGTGAAATTATTGAAAGAATTGGCAATAAAGGGTCTCTTAGGCGCTTTTTATGAGCATACCGTAAATAAACTCGCCCTCGCGTTACCTCGTGTTGTGACAAATATTTAGGCTAATAGTGTGCCTCCATAAGCAGCTCAGAAATCAAAGTTATGCTCGAAAGTGACTTTCGTATTCTTTCGACTTTTGACACTTCAGCCATTTACGTTAGCGTGTCTACATGGATATTTTTCAAAAGAGCAATTCGTACGGCACCTTCAGACGTTTCATGAGCCTCACGCCGCGATCTTGCAATGCAGCAGCCGCGCAATACAAATTACCTAGCAAAATAAACAAACGCCGACATAATCACGCTGACGATGGCTGTTTGCTAGGTGAGGCTGGTGGCGAGGCACCCACAGCCTTGAGCGGGCTAGAAATCACGAGAGTACGGGAAAGGTGCGAAGACGGCGAAGGAGATATTTCGATTTCCCAAGCGCCGCTTCTCTGAAAAGCACCATGAAGCAGTGTCGTTCCAAATCGAATGAACACTTCTTAAAGGACTATACACACCTAATTTTAATGCGTGTTTTCCTCTTCCAAATGATGCTTTTCACCTTAGAATACGTGGATCACCACGTGGATTTCGCCTACGAACGCTAAATATTATGTAATTGAATTTCTTCTTTTATGCTGTTTCACTCTGGGTTTCATCAGCCGAATGATGGCTGTGACGTGCAGTTGATGTTTAGGTCACCTGACGCAGAAATAAACGCCTATATTAATGGTGACACAGAGTTTTAGCTCACTACAAGACTTAAATTAGCCTGCTTCAATGCCTAGAATTACAACAGTCTATGTATCAGCAGTTGCATTGCATTTTTTGTGCTTCACGTGACCTAAACATCCACTACAGGCCACAGCTATCGTTGGGCTTATGAAACCCAAAGCTAAATAGCATTGAAGGAACGGAACGTAACCGGTGGGTAGCGGCAGAAAGAAAGAAAACGTTTATTGCTGGGTGTTACTGGCTTTATAAAGACCGCAAAGGTCGCATGACTGGACATGATACGCGGCTCGTGTGAAACAGGATTTGCTCATGCTATGCATCAGCCTGCGTGCTTGATAACACATCACACGTACTTGATAATAGTACAAGCATCAAGAAGAAATTCATTATAAATTATTTAGCGGTCGTAGGCGAATACCACGAGGCGGCCCGTGTATACCAATGTCTAACGCGTTGTTTGAAAGATGAAAACACGAAAGCAAAAATTTGGAGTCTGTAGTCCTACAAAAATTAGTTCATTGTTAGTGTCGCCGTCATTTAATTTGTCTTCCTTTTTGTAGACTACACTGGTACTAAATCTCACCAACTCTCCCAGGCATCTTTCATTCTAGCGCATATTTTTATTCCAGGCAACCCTCTAGGATATCAAAAAGCAAGGAAATAAAAACCTTTCAAGGAGTGATCGTCTATGTGTTGCGGGGTTGTAAGCTTAAAGCAATAAGAAAAAAGAAGAAAGGGTGGGGTGGATTAGCAAGTAGGTACTTGGCGTATCTCGTCGCGTGCAGCTGATGTGAAACACGTATTTGCGGCCTTCGAAGGTAACCATGGCCACTCAGGTTATCACTGCAGGCAGCAGCGCGGCCACGCACCGGCGGCAGCCTAGCCAATCACTTGCAGCACGAATGAATGCAGCTGCCTGGAGAGGTAAATAAAGTAACGAAAGAAACAAATGACGACATGATTACCCGACTATGACGCCTCAGTAGGGTAGTCTGGTATAGAAGCTCGATAGCCAAACACGAGAGGAGGAGAGAAGGAGCGAAGAGGGCATTTCGATTCCCCATAACACAGCGTTGGATCCGCTTGTTTTGGATTTTGGAGTGCGAATTCCGTCCGTCCGTCCGTCCGTCCGTCCGTCCGTCCGTCCGTCCGTCTGTCTGTCTGTCTGTCTGTCTGTCTGTCTGTCTGTCCGTCCGTCCGTCCGTCCGTCCGTCCGTCCGTCCGTCCGTCTGTCTGTCTGTCTGTCTGTCTGTCTGTCTGTCTGTCTGTCTGTCTGTCTGTCTGTCTGTCTGTCTGTCGGTCTGTCTGTCTGTCTGTCTGTCTGTCTGTCTGTCTGTCTGTCTGTCTGTCTGTCTGTCTGTCTGTCTGTCTGTCTGTCTGTCTGTCTGTCTGTCTGTCTGTCTGTCGGTTTGTCCGTCCGTCCGTCCGTCCGTCCGTCCGTCTGTCGTCCTTTCTGCGCACTACAGTGGTAATAAAGGTCACAAACTCTCCCAGCTATCTGTCATTTTGATGCGTACTGTTATCCCAGGCAGCCACTATAGGAGGCCTGTAAGCAGGGAAGTAAGCAAATGTATTGCACTAGTGTTCATCTGTGCGCTGTAAATCTGCAAAATTTGTATCCTTTTTATTGAATAAAGAAAACGAAGGAGGAGCGGGATGGATTACGAAGCAGTTTTTCAGCGTATCTTGTTAAACGCAGCTCATGTTAAGCACGGATTTGCGGCATTCGGAGGTAGAAATTGCCACTCAGGCTATTACTACAGGCCCCGCAAACTGCGTCATATGGGCCACATATACGGCCCACGGAGTCGTTTCTACTGATCCGCTGCTGGTAACAACCCCCAAGCAGGAGTCCGGCCCTTGCTCGCCGCGACCACGCGGCATCGTCTAGCGCATGGGTTGCGCGGCATCTCTTATCGTTGATTCCTCTCCATTTATACTGGGTCATGTAAACTGAGATGTGTCCGTTCTGTGTCCGTTCATTCGCACTGATCGTACCTGCAACCATAGCTCTTGATGTGGTGATGATAATGATAAATTTTTATGGCGCAAAGGCAGCTTTGGCCAAAGAGCGCCATTGCACAAGGTAGTTTTTCATTGCACAAGGTGGGGTCAAAGACCCAGTTCCCAAGCATTTCACCCTAAAGAAGCCGAGCCCCAGGCAGGGGATAGCGTTTACCCATTGTATCACCGGTGACTACCCGGCGGCACTGGGGATCGAGCCCCGCACCTCGCGCATGCGAGGCGGATGCCCAAACCACTAGGCCAACGCTACGGTAACTGACTTGATGTACTTCAAGAATGAAGCACATCAACTTTGAACCGAGATGTTATATATCTGACGGCCACTTCATACCCTGGCTGAGTAGGGGCTGTTCAGGCTTGCAACCACAGTTCATTGAAATATCGAAATCCCGTCATTAGCTGCACTCTGCACATTAGCTGTCTGAACAGAGAGCTAATGTGTATAAAGCGGCTGAAGCACTTCATGTTTCCCTTTATGTTTATGTTCACGCTTCCTAGGAAGTGGGGCGAAGAAGAACACGTATCAATAAGCAGGAACAAGGCATGAAAAGAATCAGTGCTAAAAATAATGAGAGTTATGATTGCGAACAAGAGCTCTGCTTGTCTTGAACAGATGCACAGCTTAAGGACGCCAGAAGTGTTGCACTATGCGGCTACGAAACAAACCTCCGTGGCTTGATTATACTTTCGGCAAAGATGTTTTATATAATTTTAGGAATGCCTACTCCCGATAGAAGGCTTGGACATTTTTGGTATATTCTCTTGAATTCATCTCCTCCCGTGTTTACAACTTGGGCCTCTTAAGTGGAACTCTAAGGCTCTATCCAAGTTCTAAATATATTTAGGTTTCTTTGACGTTTCCCGGAACCCCTCATATGACATTAGATCAGCGCTTCCCTCGTTAGCTTGCTATCAATTCCCTGTCGGCCGTGTTCGATTCTTCTGAAGTACTTTTTTTTATTTATAACGCAATTTTTTCCTCGTTAATCGGCTCGAAGTAGCCGCGCTCAACCTTACGATCGTGCGCTTTCCAGAGACTGTCATAGGAAGTCTTGATCTCAGATTGTATTGCGACAACGTTTACTGCAAGAGAAAAACAATTGGTGTGAACCAGCCGCTAGCCCAGTGCTAGCCTCCAGCAGCGCTAAATGTATAAAAACTAATTCCAGACAATGTTGGTTCGTCGCCGGAAGTATGTAATGCTTTGCCTGAAATGACCTCATCCTTTGTGGAACATATGATACGGGAGAGGACAAAAGAAGGCAGTAACAATGAAACATACCTCCTCGTCCTGTGTCACAGACGATAGTGACCCTCGACATAAGAATGGACCACAGAATCCGGTCGAAAAATGCCAGGAATAACTTCCCACATTCTGTAGTGGGCTCCTTGGCTTGGTACCAAGGAATCTTAATAAAGGTGCACAATAACCCGCACGCTATTGCTAACAACCAGGCCGCGGTCTCGCACGCCTGGAAGAGACAGTTTTACATGGACATAAGTTGCAAACGTTCATTGCAAAAGGCGGAAATTTCGGTAAACTGTTACAGGGGACACCGGAAGCACATCGTTTCAGGCACAGAAAGAAAAGGTGCCTGTGCAGCAGGTGTGGCGCTTAAATTTACATGATGAGTGCTCGCTTCACACTGCTGGGAGAGGTTTTCGTTATGGCATCATTTTGAGTATGGAACTGATGATGTTTTTAGGTAAGGGTGAAATAACGTTATTTCTTCAAGTGAATACAACCAATGCTGGAGCATCGGCTTTCCCTTAGCTCCGTTACCATCTACATAATTAATTAGTTTTCTTGTATATTTGTTTATAGGCACCGCACTAAACTCCGTGGCACGTTTCGAGACCAGGGCCTTCACGGAGGGCTTTTTACTGGGAAATACTGGGCCGGAGACTTGGAAGGCTCTCGAGCCAAAGCACGCGTCTCATAGCTCCACGTATCTTGGCTGGCAGGGGTAATTAATAGTGCTCCTGACTTGCTTATGTATTATCATCTGTTTTCCGCCTACATCATTGCCGCTTACAATCTTCTTTCTGCTCTTCCTCTTTTGCTCATTGCAAAGTAGAAGGCCAGATAATTATCCCTTAGGCCACCCTCACTGTCTTCCTGTAAATAAGGCTTCTCTCTTGCGCTGAAATGATTGATTAGAGTGGGTGTTAAGTTACATTCAGACATTTGACGGTCAGACTTCCTTCATTTGTCTGATAGCGGTATAGCCACACCAAAAACCAATATTATTATGATGCTGAGCTTCGAGATCACTCAGAAGATCTGATTATTTACTAACGAATAAATTACCGCAATTCCTCATTAACCAACCCGGGACTTCTTGATTATGGACACCATTAAAATGGATTCTGTTGGCATCGAAAAAATAATTGAACAGCTGAAGATGCCATCATCATGCGGAGTGGATGACATCAACTCGAAACTTTTGAAAAGTACCAAAGTGTATAGTGCTATTATTTTTGCTGAACTGTTTCAACAATCTCTTCAGTCTGGCTCTGTCCCTAGCGACTGGAAGGTGGGCAAGGTGCTTCCCCTGCACAAGGCTGGGGACAAACATTCTCCTAATAATTGTCCGCCCATTTCACGTGTTAGCATCCCTTGTAAGATCATGAACATGTCGTCTGCTCTCACCTTGCCTATTTTCTTGAGTCAAATTCTTTTTTCAGCCATCGCCAACACGGGTTTCGTAAACCATTATCATGCGAGACGCAGCTTCTATTCTTTACACAGGATGTTCATTTCATTCTTGACCGGGGTTCTATGGCTGACTGTATATTCCTGATTTCTCCAATGCCTTTGACAAAGTTTCTCACCAATTACTATTTTTCAGATTAAATAATATCAACCTCTACCATAACATCATTTCGTCGCTTCAGTCTTTCCTCGCTAATCGTTCTCAATACGTGACTGCTAATAAATCCAAATCTCCTTCCTCTCCAGTGGGCTCAGGTGTTCCCCAAGGTTCTCTACAAGGGCCCCTATTTTTTAACCTTTATAATCATGGCTTGCCTAACAACATTGCTTCTTCCGTATGTCTTTTTGCTGACGATTGTGTTATTTACGGTGATATTAACAGTGACTCTGACACTTCTGTCCTTCGATCTGATATTAACCAAGTTTCGTAATGGTGTAAATTATGGCTCATGGAAATTAATATTAATAAGTGTAAACATATGCGTGTTCCTCGACGTAACACTGGAATAGACACTTACGACCTCAATAATGCTCCTCTTGAAGCTGTGCCTTCATATAAGTACCTTGGTTTGCACATAACTTCTAATCTTTCTTGGACTCTGCATGTGGAATTTATTACTAACAATTCTAACCGCATGTTGGGGCACCTGCGTAGAAACTTCTTCCTTTCTTGTACTTAAATAATATTGCTCCTTCATAAAACACTTGTTCGGCCTAAATAGGAATATGCAACAACTGTCTGGGACCCAGCCCTGTTATCATTAGCATCTGAACACGAATCTGTTCAAAACCGTGCTTCACGTTTCATGCTTTCAAATTATCGCCGTATCTCCAGTGTTATTATTATGAAAACTACCTTATCATTGCCACCGCATTCATTCCGCAGAAAAATTTCTCGCTTATGCCTATTTCTTAAGATATATCACTACAATCCTGTCGTTAAGAGCCGGCTACTAACTACACCTACATGTTTCAGGCCGCATTGATAACCTTCGCAAAGTAAGTGTTCCGTGATGCCATACTAAACACACTTTTTTCTTATTTTGTCCACAACACTTCCGACAGTTGGAACCACCTTCCCAGACACGTTGTCGATACTACTGACCCAAGCTCCTTTAAGACTGCCCTGTGCAATCTCTATTTTAAATTTTGGTAAATTTTATTTTGCGTTCGTTTTTGCTGTCTTATTGCTGTCTGCCGGAAATGTTCTCCTTTTTTGGGGGGGTTTGTAATTTTTTCCCCTTAGCCTTCTTTTGCCTCATTTTTAGTGTTTTGTTTTGTTCATTTTTCGCCGCGTTATCATTTCTTCTATTTATGTTTCTGCTGCACTGTATTTTATTCAATGTATGTCTTTCCCACCCCCCTCTTTAATGCCTTTGGGCCCTGAAGGTATTTGAATATATATATATATATATATATATATATATATATATATATATATATATATATATATATATATATATATATATATATATATATATATATATATTGCTACGCTACTAACTACTCTAGTGGCGCCATACAGCGGCTAAACTGCATTTCCTTGCAGTTGGGAAGCCTTGAGCCATCTCGGGGCTAGAAGCTTCGTCTTCTTCATCTCTCGTGCTGCCTGCTGCCTTGCGCGTTCCAACGTCTTGCGCGTCTAATTAAAGCAAGTAAACCAGCCCTGCTTACGCCAACCGTTTCTCAGTGACATATTTGGTGGGGGTGCTGGGTAACGGCCCATGTACGCTGACCTCGAGGACACCTTTGACGTCAGCTCTCAACGCGTGGCTACAACACCAGTCCACAAGGCGAGCCGCCGCCTGCGAGGCCTACAACCTGAGTTCGGCCAACTGACAGCGCCGGTAAGGGCCATGACATCCACCGCGGCTAGCCAGACAAGTTAGCACTCCGGGAGTGCCCCGCCATTTGTCCTTCACGCACCTCGATCGCCGCCACCGTTCCACGGGGACAGGTTCGAGGACGTCGAAGACTGGTTGGCCAGCTTTGACCGAGTGGCGGGTTTCAATGAGTGGGACGGCGAGCGCAAGCTGCGCAACGTCTACTTTGCGCTGCAGGACTCGGCCAAAACCTGGTTTGAGAACCACAAAGCTTCCTTTACCACCTGGGAGGCTTTTCGTTGAGAGCTGCTAGCGACATTTACCAGCAGCGAAAGAAAAGAGAAAGCTAAAATCGCCCGGCGCTCGAGATCACAGCAGCCGAATGAGGGCGTCGCGATGTTCATCGAGGACATGACCCGGCTGTTCAATCGGGCCGACCCTGCTATGCCCGAAGCCCAGAAGGTACGCCACTTAATGCGTGGCGTAAAAGAGCAACTGTTTGCCGGACTGGTCCATGACCCGCCACGAACAGTGTCCGACTTCACCAAGGAGGCAATGAGTATCGAGCACTCTTTACAGGAACGGGGCGCCCACTACGGACGTCAGGCTACTGTAGCAGCCGCTTCCCAGTCCCAGTACACGCCTACGTCGCTGCCCGCCGAGGACCTTCGGGAGCTTGTAAGAAGCCTGGTGCGCGAGGAACTGGCGAAACTTCGCTTTGAAGCTCCACAGGTCAGCGTCGCTGCCGTTACGGACGTGGTCCGCGAAGAAATCCGACGAGTTGTGCAGCCACCCCCCGCTCCACAACCGGCGCCCTCCGTTATGACGTACAGCGAGGCGCTACGAGGTCCCGGGCCAGTGATGCGAGCCTTTTCCCCCATCGCTCCTGTGCAATAACTGCAGGAGCCAATCGCAACAGCACCCTCCGTGCCGCAGGAGTTCAGGCCCCCTGTGAGCAAACCGCACGTTTGGCGTACGCCAAACAATCGGCCGCTCTGTTACCACTGCGGAGAGCCTGGCCACATCCTCCGCCACTGCCCCTACCGCAGGATGGGTTTAAGGGGGTTTTCACCTGACGCACTTCGACCACGCTACAGTGAAAGACCACGAGATATCGAACAGTACTTGGCTGAAAACGTGCAATCTTCGACCTCGCAGCGACGCCAGTCCCGATCGCTATCCCCAAGGCGGTTCTCTTCGCCCGGCCGCCCGACATACTCTGGCCAGTTCAGAGGTACGTCCCCACGTCGGGAAAACTGAAGACGGCGTCCTCCGGGGGTAGGGCTGCCGCTACTGGACCGAGTCAAGAGCCTCCACCCGGCGGTTCGCCACGACGCTCCGCGCGACGACGACCTGACCCGACGACCTCGACGACGCGCTGCGACCGACTGGCCTCCGCCGAAATTCCGGTATCCGCCGACAACCATGACGTTACCACACTCGTGGATACCGGCGCCGATCGTGGATACCGGCGCCACTGTCTTGAGGAAGGTTCTGACCCCTTGGGCTGGGCCGCAGATCCGGACAGCTGGTAGCCACGTGGTAACTCCGATCGGTGTCTGCACTTCGCGAATCCAGATCCGCGGTGTTACTTCCCCTGGCTGCTTTGCTGTGTTACCAGAGTGCTCCAAAGACCTCATACTCGGTTTGGATTTCCTTCAAGAGTACGGTGCCGTTATCAACCTCCAGGAGCTAATCGTGTCGTTTTCCACCCAAGGTCCTGTCGACGACGATACCGAGCCACGCAGGGATAAGTTATGCGTCGGTGACGACCACGTTTTGATCCCATAAAGATCCAGCATGTTTGTTACTGTAGAGTGCGATTACAGTACCAAAATTCGTGGCATTGCTGAAATCAACATGTCGCTGCTCCTTGGTCGGCAAGTCTGTGTTGCTCGAGGAATTGTTGAACTGGACAAGGGCCGAACCGAACTCTTGGTGACCAATTTTGGTTGTGAACCTCAATGTTTGCCTGGCAGAACAGCTATTGCGTATTTCGAGGAACTCAGCGAATTCGCGGGACAGCACGCTTTGACCGGAGCCCCGGCATCAGTGGAGGAACGGACCACTCCCATAAACACTGACGTGAACCCAAACCTCCCAACTAACCAGAAACGCTGCTTGGAAAGCGTTATCCAGTCTTTCTGCGACTGCTTTGCCTCGACCTCCAAAGTTAGGCAGACACCGCTCACAAAGCACCGAATTATAGTTGACGCCAACCAACGGCCGTTATGTCAGCCGCCCTACCGCATCTCTTCGAAGGAACGTGATGCCATTCGACGCCAAGTTCAAGAAATGCTGAAGGACGACGTGATAGAGTCGTCGACGAGCCCGTGGGCGTCGCCTGTTGTTCTAGGGGCAAATAAAGATGGAACCCTACGGTTCTGCGTTGATTACAGACGTTTAAACAAAGTCACTAAAAAAGATGTTTATCCTCTTCCGCGTATTGATGACTCCCTGGACCGGCAGCGCCACGCCAAGTACTTCTTATCGCTAGATTTACGAAGCGGCTATTGGCAAATCGAGGTGGACGAACGCGACCGGGAAAAGACCGCCTTTATTACACCGGACGGTCTGTACGAATTCCGGGTGCTCCCTTTCGGCCTGTGCTCGGCTCCTGCAACCTTCCAGAGGATGATGGACACCGTTCTTGCCGATCTCAAATGGCAGTCCTGTCTCGTGTACTTGGATGACGTTGTCATCTTTTCTGACACGTTCGAAGAGCACCTGAGACGCCTGCGCGCTGTGTTCGAAGCAATTCGGTCGGCCGGTCTTTCCCTCAAGCCCGAAAAGTGTCACTTCGCTTTCGAAGAGTTGAAGTTTCTGGGCCACATCGTGAGCGCTAAAGGGGTTAGCCCAGACCCCGATAAGACTGCTGCCGTGGCTGCTTTTCCCGTGCCAACCGATAAGCGCAGTGTGCGCCGCTTTCTGGGTCTCTGCGCCTATTATCGGCGTTTTGTGCAGAACTTCTCCCAGATCGCTGAGCCCCTCACGCGACTCACGAAAGATTCCGAACCATTGTTCTGGGGCCTGGAGCAACAGCAAGCCTTTGAAGACCTCTGCACTCGTCTCCAAAGTACGCCCATCCTTGGACACTTCGACGAGTCAGCTGACACTGAACTACACACAGACGCCAGCAACATCGGCCTCGGTGCGGTCCTTGTGCAGAGGCAGGATGGTCTCGAACGCGTAATCGCATACGCGAGCCGCACATTGTCACGATCTGAGGCGAACTATTCCACCATCGAAAAAGAATGCCTGGCCATTGTGTGGGCAGTAACAAAATTTCGCCCGTACCTATATGGCCGCCCTTTCAGGATCGTCAGCGACCCCCACTCGCTGTGTTGGCTGGCGAACCTCAAAGATCCCTCGGGACGGCTTGCACGCTGGAGCCTTCGACTTCAGGAATTCGATGTCACCATCGTCTATAAGTCTGGTAGGAAGCACAGTGATGCCGACTGTTTGTATCGTGCTCCTATCGAGACCAACCGAGCTGACCCCGACGACGATTTCGTTTTTCTTGGTGCCATCTCCACGTCCATCCTCATTCAACACCAAAGGGACGACAGCGAACTACGGCCCCTCATTGAGTATCTCTTGAGTGTCACTTCGCTTTCGAAGAGTTGAAGTTTCTGGGCCACATCGTGAGCGCTAAAGGGGTTAGCCCAGACCCCGATAAGACTGCTGCCGTGGCTGCTTTTCCCGTGCCAACCGATAAGCGCAGTGTGCGCCGCTTTCTGGGTCTCTGCGCCTATTATCGGCGTTTTGTGCAGAACTTCTCCCAGATCGCTGAGCCCCTCACGCGACTCACGAAAGATTCCGAACCATTGTTCTGGGGCCTGGAGCAACAGCAAGCCTTTGAAGACCTCTGCACTCGTCTCCAAAGTACGCCCATCCTTGGACACTTCGACGAGTCAGCTGACACTGAACTACACACAGACGCCAGCAACATCGGCCTCGGTGCGGTCCTTGTGCAGAGGCAGGATGGTCTCGAACGCGTAATCGCATACGCGAGCCGCACATTGTCACGATCTGAGGCGAACTATTCCACCATCGAAAAAGAATGCCTGGCCATTGTGTGGGCAGTAACAAAATTTCGCCCGTACCTATATGGCCGCCCTTTCAGGATCGTCAGCGACCCCCACTCGCTGTGTTGGCTGGGGAACCTCAAAGATCCCTCGGGACGGCTTGCACGCTGGAGCCTTCGACTTCAGGAATTCGATGTCACCATCGTCTATAAGTCTGGTAGGAAGCACAGTGATGCCGACTGTTTGTATCGTGCTCCTATCGAGACCAACCGAGCTGACCCCGACGACGATTTCGTTTTTCTTGGTGCCATCTCCACGTCCATCCTCATTCAACACCAAAGGGACGACAGCGAACTACGGCCCCTCATTGAGTATCTAGAAGGAAGCGCTCAGTCTCCCCCGCGAATATTTTCGCGCAAGCTGTCGTCGTTCTGTTTACGTGACGGCGTCCTGTATAAGAAAAACTACAGTCCAACCGAAGCTGTCTATCTACTCGTCATGCCTACGGCTCTTTGCGACGAAGTCCTGCAGGCGAGCCATGATGACCCATCTTCTGGTAACCTGGGTTTTTGTCGAACTTTGGCACGCATACGGCAAAAATACTACTGGCCGAGGATTGCTGCAGTTGTGAAACGTTACGTAAGAACTTGCCGCGAGTGCCAGCGTCCCAAGACACCGCCGACTAAGCCAGCCGGCCTACTCCAGCCTATTGATCCGCCTCAGGTTCCCTTCCACCAAGTTGGCATGCACATACTCGGCCCATTTCCGGAGTCCTCGCTGGGCAACCGCTACATTGTGGTCGCCACCGACTACCTCAGCCGATACTGTGAGACTAAAGCTCTTCCCCGTGGTACTGCTGACGAAATTGCGAACTTTTTCATTCAAAACATTGTGCTTCGTCACGGTGCACCCACCATCGTTTTAACTAACAGGGGAACAGCGTTCACCTCGGCCCTTACGCACGAGGTTATGCGCCTAAGCGGCACCAGTCACCGCAAAACAACCGCTTACCACCCTCAAACGAACGGCCTCACCGAACGGCTCAACAATACGATCGCCGACATGATTTCTATGTATGTCGACGCGGACCACCGGAACTGGGACGCCATACTCCCTTACGTCACTTTTGCTTATAATACTGCGGTCCAGGAAACGACACGCTTCACTCCATATCGTTTAGTACATGGTCGCGAAGCCACAACCATGCTGGATGCAGTGCTGCTTCCAGCTAGCGCTACCCCCTCTGTTATGGCTGCTGCCCAATTTGTTCGTTACGCTGAGGCCGCCCGCCAACTTGCTCGACAGAGCATCCGGCACCAGCAAGTTCACGACGCTCAGCGATACAACCTCCGCCACCGCAATGTGCGTTACCTGCCCGGCGAACAAGTCTGGGTGTGGAGTCCAATCCGCATGAGTGGACGCTCTGAGAAGCTTCTACGCAGATACTTTGGCCCCTACGAGGTGCTCCGCCAGCTCAGTCAAGTTACCTACGAAGTTCTTCCCCAAGGAACAGTTCGCTCTTCTAGACGGCCGACCTCCGAAGTTGTCCACGTCGCTCGGATGAAGCCGTACCACGCCCGCTAGCCCCTCGCGCGTGTCTGCACCACACGCCAGACACGTGCGACTACCCTTGTGGTCCTGCCTGCAATTTCTACCACACCGAGTCGGTGTCTTCAAGAGAGGGGGAGCAATGCTACGCTACTAACTACTCTAGTGGCGCCATACAGCGGCTAAACTGCATTTCCTGGCAGTTGGCAAGCCTTGAGCCGTCTCGGGGCTAGATGCTTCGTCTTCATCTCTCGTGCTGCCTGCTGCCTTGCGCGTTCCAACCTCTTGCGCGTCTAATTAAAGCAAGTAAACCAGCCCTGATTACGCCAACCGTTTCTCAGTGACAATATATATATATATATATATATATATATATATATATATATATATATATATATATATATATATATATATATATAATCAAATAAATAAATAATTGGGCTGTTTACTAACTTTCATCACGACTTTCTGCGAACTTGGTCTAAAATTCAAAAATTTTAAAGTTTACGCTAACGCTTAAGGATGGTGAAAAACGTACTGACCTTAGGTGCAGGCCACTGGACGTATATTTAAGATTAAAGATAACGGCTAAGTTCCGCCACGATCCTGATTACCTCAGAGCAACTGGATCAGTATCAATGATGTTATTGCTTTCAGCGAAAAGAAATCTTGCCGAATGGCGCAAATGATGCAGAATATAATTCACTCGAGAAATGTCGACATCCAAACAGCAGCTTTTCCGCCGCAATATTCAAAAAAGAAGCATTCACCTTTGAAATCTTCTTCTCCTTAAGTCTTTCCACGAAGAAATATGCAGGCAACCAGTGAAGTAACACACACCGTGCTAGAAAAAATAAAAGAAATAGTAGAAACCTGTCCCGAGGAAAGTTCTGCAGCAAAATATATATATATATATATATATATATATATATATATATATATATATATATATATGAGTGAGCGATAGAAATATATGTGTAGTTCTTGTTGTTCTTTCAATGCGCGGATGTTTATCCCCCTCAGTGACGATCTAGTATCCAGTCGGAGGAAAATATCAAACATTTCAAATTTTTGTAAGAAGTATGGCTAGATTGCTGAAAAAAATTCCATCCTGCGTGATAACAATTATGCAATTTCTCTTTGGTCGTGGTATCTCCACGTGATGAATCTTGACTGTTATGAGTGCACTTCTTTTGAGTCGCTGCAGTATAAAGAAGACTGTGTATAAAATACACAGCTTAATTTAGGCTTGTGTAACAAAAGTAAAAACGGCATTAATTTTTACCCAAACCACACAGAAAGACCAGACAGGACGGGCGCTGACTCCAACTATTCCTAAAGAAAGCCACATGTTGCATATATATAGCCCGAAGAAGGTAAACGCATGCGCATTTCTTATATGGTAAAAAAGAAAAAAAAGGAGAAAAACCAACAACAATAACAAACTCACACCCACACTCAGACAAAACGTTCTCATTATCACGTATTTTTTAGCAATCTATGCCAACTTTCTCGTAGGGAGATAGAAGAGGTGCTGACGCACATGCCACCTCTCTCTTTGATAAAAAAGGCTTCTGCCCATTTCCGAGATAATCTATCTTTGCTCCTAGCTAGAATTTTAATCTCGCCAAGTCATGGCTCACAGTTTTTGTTTTTGTTTTTATCAATGCAGGAGCGGCAATGAGCGGGCAGGTTTTCGGACGAATCTGATGCGTTCCCTAACGACCTTTTATGTTCGCCTGCACGCTCGTTTACGCAGCGTCCAGTCTGGCCGACGTACACCTTGCCACATGCAAGGGGGATCTCGTAGACCACTCCTGTGGCCCACCTTACATAGGGCTTCGAGTGCCTCTTTCCACACCCAAATGTTTCTTTGGCACCGCTGCTAACCTTGAGCACATCTTGGCCAATTTGCAGAGGGCGGAGAAGACCATGGGGACTCCGTACTTGTTGCCAACTCGTTTTAAATTGTGGGACACCTTGTGAATTGTGGGACACCTTGTGAAGATCCCCCTTGCATGTGGCAAGGTGTATGTCGGTCAGACTGGACGCTGCGTAAACGAGCGTGCAGGGGAACATAAAAGGTCGTTAGGGAATGCATCAGATTCGTCCGAAAACCTGCGCGCCCATTGCCGCTCCTGCATTGATCAAAACGAAAAAAAACTGTGAACCATGACCTGGCAAGATTAAAATTCTAGCAAGAAGCAATGATCGATTATCTCGGGAATTAGCTGAAGCCTTTTTAATCAAAGGGAGAGGTGGCATGTGCGTAAGTACCACTTCTATCTCTCTACGAGAAAGTGAGCATAGGTTGCTAAAAAATGCGCGATAATGAGCAGGTTTTGCCTGAGTGTGAGTGTTTTTTTGTTGTTGCTTTTCTCCTTTTTTTTCTTTTTTGTCATATAAGAAATGCGCATGCATTCACCTTCTTCGGGATATATATATATATATGCAACTTGTGGCTTTCAAGAAACATAGTTGGAGTCAGCGCCCGTCCTATCTGGTCTTTCTGTGTGGTTTGTGTAAAAATTAGCGCTGTTTTTACTTTTCTTACACAATGTTACACCAAATAGCCCAGCAAGAGGTACTCGTAATTTAGGCCTTTTAAAACACTGATCAAGCCAAAACAAGCGAACAAGTACACATACCGTACGTTCCAAAGCCACTGCCGCTTGTGTGAGACACGGATGAGTCCATCTTAAATGGTTTTATGGGTCTGCATTCAAAGTATTCGAACTATACACTCTTGACATTCATGGCTCTTTATACAGGGAGTCCCAGCTAACTTTAGCCAGAGTTTAAAAATATGCCGCAGCACTTAAGGACGAGGCCACCAATTGCATGTTGATGCGTCTTTTATGGTGCAAGTCATGTTGTTTTTATATTGTGCTTAATTGCGTAAATAGCCCAGATTAATAAACCGACTTCGCAAGCAATATAGACAAAAAATTCCAATTAGAAAGTTGTAGAACGGTCCCCTAAACGTCCAAATGAACAGTTTTTAACTTTTCATCTATTACGTACTACCTTTTTTCCGCTTATTGCAGATTCCCGCGAAATAGAACAAAATACCACGTAATATGTCTGGTTGCCCGCCGCGATTGCAGTGCTGTCAAGCGTGTGCTGTCGCGTAAAAGGTGACAGGGCTGCGACGCAGCAGCTGGCTGTGCGATGCGGTATGCTTCCCTCGCGGTGGTTCATGATAGCAATAAGCAGACGCAGCCCCTATAGCTTGCGCTGGCGTAAATCGCACAGCCAGCGCCTGCGTCGCAGCCCTGTCACCTTTTAAGCGGCAGCCCACCGGGCGAATTAAACTGTTCGTTAGTAGGCGGAACGTTTGAAACCACTGCAATCGCGGCGCACAGGCGAACATGTCACGTGGTATTTTTTGTATTTCGTGGGCATCTGCAGTGAGCAAAAAAACAAACACGTAATAGGCAAAAAATTAGAAACTGTTTAATCGGACGTTTTGAGGACCGTTCTACAACTTTCTAATTGCAATTTTTCGTCTCTCTTCAAGCTTGCTAAGTTGGTTAACAAATTTCGACAAATTATGCAGTTAAGCGCAATACAAAAAATAGTGCGGCTTGCTCCATACAATAGCCAGCAACGTGCTTTTGGTCGCGTAATCCAAGAGTGCCGGGGAATATTTTTAAACTCTGGCTAAAATTAGCTGGAAGACCCTGTATATCTGCAGTAACCGAAGCCGACACGAAAGTAGCGTAAACAGATCTGTTCTTTGTGACTGAATGAGTTACGCCTCTTTGTCCTACCAAGGGCCTTAGCCACAAAAGAGGGTTGTCCATGGGAAACCAAAACGCTACCTGCATAAAGTGGATGATAAAAACGAGGGTTCGCGATGATGACATCTTTTGAAAAGGAGAGAGAAAGATTTCCTGACAAACGTTTCGGCCTGCTTACTTTATGCTAGTACCAAATTTTAAGTGTTTTCCTAGTTCAGAGCTGGCTGCTGCTTGTCAAAAAGCAGACATCGCCTCTAATTTTGGCAAAGTTGTTAATCTAAGCGCCAATGTACACATTCAGCGCGAATGTCAAATCGTAAACACAAAAATGTGCTTATCAAGCATCTGTCACATTTATACAGTAGGGTTGGCACACGACAAAACTTTACTTAAAGAGGAGTCAGCAGTGAGTTTGTGTTAGACTGGGATCTAATTACTCACGTGTTTAGCTCCAACAGCAGCACTGAATGCAACACAAGGATGTTATCTTCGTTCACGCCCACAAAAATAAATTCAATAGGGTATGTGAAAAGCTAAATTGTGAAAGTCTTGATATTGCATCGGTAGCTCAATGGGGACTTTCTGTGGCGTAAGCGGCGTTGGTGTTGCCCATCCGTAGCTTGCGGTGACCAAACACGCTTGCGACTAGGAACGCTATCCTAGTAATCCCATGTTATCCTGATCGTGCGCGAAGTCTGCTGTCTCGAGAATATGTCCTGATTATTCATGGGACATATGTGTGCTTTCGAGTGGGCGCTGTCGTGGCCAAAAAGGGAGGGGGAGAAACGGCGAACCGGGCGCTGTGAGACCTTTCGCCTTGATAAAGGCGGGAAAACAGTTGCTTTTTGGAGAAGGTGCCCAAAATTGCGGGGACAAAATGGTACATCCCTAGGGTGCCTGCTGTTGACAACCCGTTATAGTCGCCATTTTGTATGCTGCCATTCTTAAAGATTTTTTTGTTTATGGGGGTTTAACGTCCCAAAGCGACTCAGGCTATGAGAGACGCCGTAGTGAAGGGCTCCGGAAATTTCGACCACCTGGGGTTCTTTAACGTGCACTGACATCGCACAGTACACGGGCCTCTCGAATTTCGCCTCCATCGAAATTCAACCGCCGCGGCCGGGATCGAACCCGCGTCTTTCGGGCCAGCAGCCGAGCGCCATAACCACTCAGCCACCGCCATTCTTAAAGACGAGTTGCGCACACATAAAAGACAGACACAGGAAGAACACAAGAAGACGGAAAGTGCTCAAACTTTCAACTGATTTTGTTAACAGCACAAAGGCTTATATAGGCAGTGTGCACTCGTGCCTAAAAGGAGGAAAACGAGAGAAGGAAGGCAAATGAAGCCTGTGCACAGGTCAAAAAAAGATGCGTAGGAGCTTCTTTCCCGTATTGTACTGCATTACGGAAGTATCACTGATAAAGTCATCGCTTTTTCATTTCATGTGGTGCGCTTATAAAAGCTCACGCGCTAATTTTTCTCTGCTGCTGCCCAGAATCTTAACGCTCTTGCGCTGTGGCTCACACCCTGTACATGCAATGGAATGAGCGGGCAAGTTCGCTCCTTCTCTAGCCCGAATTGACCGAGCATGCTAAAGTGATGTTTCATTAGGCGTGGAGTTCATGAGGACAGGGAGGCAGACTATCCGTACTGGCGATCGTTAATGTTTATTTACATGTGCTCACAACACACCGATTGCAGCTAACGCAAGATTGAGCTTTCTTGTCAGAATGAGAAGAAGAATCGGTGAGAAGAGTAGTTGAAGAGTAGACGTATTTAAGAAAAATGGGAGGATGTTTCAGCTTCGTCTTTAAGAGTGGAACGCTACAGCGTGTTGCAGCGCTGCCAGGGAGTGCACGGAACGCCATCGCCTTGCCCGTTGGACAAATTTCTCGGAGTCTCTAAGAGGCCTCTAAAAAGAACACAGACGCTGCTCCAAATTAGCACACGTAGACGGCTGTAGTTCCATGACACCTGTTCAGAAACGAACGACACTACTCCGACACAGAAAGATAGCCTACGCGCGGGCCATCTGCCGGGCCAGCGCCGTGTCATGGCGAAGGGGTTTTCAGGGGGTGTCATATGATGGCGCTACTACTGCATGCCAAGCACGGAGGAAATTTGCCGGAAACGCATGACATTCGCCTGATTCCGACAACTGTAATTTACATGCTCATAATTACTCATTTATATCTCAGTATAGATCTCGAACGTACTTTTCCAGGAAACCCGTGCATTCACTAGACGCGCCTTCATTCTTGTTCAAACGTAGAGCTGTCATGGCGGAATGGAAGCGTCCCCGTTTCGAACGCCAAAGGCCCCGGCTAGATTCCCGGCCTTGACCAAGTTATTTTATTCATTGAATATAAGTGCATTTTTACGCAGCTCCGAATATTTCCGACGCATGGTGTGCACAACAAATTCTATAACGCCGACAGCTTTTCGATCAAACGAGCTGTATTCGCGCTCGCAAGAAATTGAGATCGGCTTGTGTGCCCACTGTCACCAGGATCAACGCGATCATTCTCCCTCGGCGCCTTAACTGGTCTGTTTTAAGGCGATCGGCCTTTAGAAACACACTCCAACCGGCGTTGCGTTCGGAAGTAGTGATATCATGCATGCTTGGAGGGAGCGCGTTGAGGATGACTGGAGGGCAGCACCGTCAAATGTAGACGAAGGGATCGCGACGGCCTGAAACGGACGGTGCAGTCGGTACGTGCCGAAGATAATAGCATGGGAGGAGTGAGGGCACGCTGCGGTCTCTGATAAGCTCAAACAAACGTCCCGTTAGTTTATGCCATATTGGGTGCGCCGCACTACACGTGTGGTGTGGCTATAGCTTACTTTTAAATCGTTGGATTTGGCATGGTGAAGAATGTGACAGTTTTCGGCTATGGTAGGTATATTGACGGGGAGGTCGCCTTCAGTTGTGCCAGGAAAGCTTCCTTATATCACTATCGCATAAATGCTGGCGGAATCCGGTCAGTGCACGTGCTGGGGATATCACCGATTTAACCGCGGATACCGCCCGTGATGCCTGTTGTTGTTGTTCCCCTGATAGTAATTATATGATGCGCTCTGCGCAGTCAACGCTTAATGTCCAGTACGTAAACACAAGTGGCAGCCCCCACCGTCGCAAGGTGCGAGGGCATATTAGTTTTGCAGCAGCAAAAAATCGCTGCAACTATTTTGAATTATTATGTTCTCAGCTTGTCTCTATGACTGTATATTGCTGAAGAAACCGCGCGTGTCTTACTCAAAAGGCATTTTTGAAACTTTTATGGCACCACACCAAACGTGCGTCCATCTAGCCCAACCACACAGGAAAATTACTCACTCATCACCTCGGACAATAATTCAGCGGTCACAAAATTTGCCAGCCTTTCAAGCGGCCTGATTTGTCGAGTACAACACCTGACTACGTGGTGACTACACCAACATTGCATGAATTATATTGCAGGAGTTTCTCCCATACATCGGCATGCGTCACCATTACCAACTTCACGCACTGCAATCTCTGCCATGTTTCGATTCGGTAGCGGCACCCTTCTGCTTCGTGTTATCGCGCCTGTACGAGGTGAAACACGCTGCCAGGATTGACCTTTTTTTGGAATGGCGGATAATCAGGCGATTCCTACTCAATACACTTCGGCGTTGTACATAATACTACTCGCATGTTATGGTGCGACAGCGTTGGAGTATTAAGTAGGTTGTGGGCGGATAATGAACGTGGCTATTACCTAGCACGCGAGAGATCTTCAAAAATTTAATGCACTTCTCGTTAAAATGTGAAGAGAAACGTATTAATCTGAAGTGATAGGAAGTAAAGTAGCTATATGACTTTGTCTAAGTAGAGGTGCCTCTATTTAGTTAGCGCAGCATAAAGACTTTGCCACTTTGCTGATCCTCGAGCGGCATTCTTTGCGTGTTTAACTTGTACTATTATTCAGTAATCGGTGATTATTAGTGTTCGCAGGTGCCTATTTTGTGTGCACTGCAATCACCCCGCGCATTCGGCATTTTTCATGACAGAATTACGCTTAGCATGATTTCCTCCAAGGAACCCTCAATGATATTAGTAGTCTTCCTCATTGTCCTAGACTCCTTTATTTTCCTTTTCATTTTCCTGAAATGAAGAAACATGCTCATAATATCTCGTGTGCACAAATCCAGGAATTCTAGCATGCAACTCTCAAGTGGAAGTAAACACAAAGGATTATTAGAATGTTTTATATATCTTATTTCCGTCGGCTGGCTATTGGTGTATAATATAGTGCAAAAAATTGACTTCTTTTTTCCAGCGTGTCACCTGGGGAATGAAATCCCCAGCATTTTTTTTTAACTCACGTTATTGACTCTGTCAATGGAAAGATAAATGGCGTCATCTCGTTGCCGGCCACTTGCCATGTTGCCACGGAACAGCCTACGAGGGACAGCACCACGAAGGCAGCCACTGCTAGCCTTAGACTTCATCGTGAAAAAAAAGAAATCTAAATGCTTCTCAGGAGCCGGGCATGCGCCTCGCTCACACTGGACAACAATATTTGGCCCCTTTTATGGCACCAGTATATTGATGACTTTCAAAAAATTCCTAGATCTGCGTGTAACATCTGCACGCATTTACATCTGCATGTAAGCGCCGCTGCAATACTTCTTGATGCACATTCTGGTGTTTCTTGTTTATTTATTCAGGATCCCTGGTGGCCAAAGTCGCGCGTTGTAATAAAATGTCACAGGTACCGCTGTTCTTGTTAACAAGCCATTTACAAAATTTTGCCCCCCCCCCTTGAAATCTGAACTCGGCCGATTTGAAATAAAATCAATATCCATCCATAATGGACCGTGCCCAACACGATGGTTACTTCCAAAAATGGCCTGGGTCATTTTCGAAATTAAGTAAAGCCAAAAATCAGTGCTTTCGCACTATAATACGTTTAACCAAGTTAAAACCCTGGCAACTTTGTTTCTTTGGTACCGTGACGAAACTCTAAACCGAACCTGCCTTTCTCCACCGAACCCTCTCTTCTCACTGGAATGATAAAGGGGCAAGCACTGGGCTTCCTTTCATCCCATGCGCAGCGTTAGTAGGTAGGTTTCTGTGTGTTACCGCACCACAGGCTACGCATATTCCAAAATGAGTGGAATAGGGTATGAGCGGCAATAGGGAATCAAACGTTTCTTACCTCTTCAGCAGCAGCAGAATAGGTAAACTGACAAGGAAGAACTGGAAGTCCATAGACAGGTACCATAAGTGTCCAAAAAGAGGCTGCAATCAAAACAAAACGATTATAGGTTCGCAGCCCATTGAGATCTGGCATATTTTGGTACGCTTAATCTATTCCTGTCTGAAGCGGCCGCTTTAGTTTCACAATATATGATAATTACTAAATTATTTCGCATTTCTAACGTGGAGTTCCTTAGTTGTAGAAACTGAGGCTCACTTTTGTGAATCTTACCGGCGTTTCCAACATTCTTGGAAAAAAATGCTGAATATTGAAAAATTGCAAGGCAGTGTTATGGAAATATTGAGGATAAATATCGATTCTTCCTATGTCCAGCAAAATTTTTCTTTTACAATTTTTCTATCTCTCGCATGGAGCAGTTAAGACTGCCATAAAAACCAATGGGGAACGCTTTTTACGATCGCAAAATACGCTAATAGGAAAGAAAAACTAGTTTATAGGAGTTTGCGTATATATTGATTAGTATGGCGAAATGGTACAATATATGAAAAAACTGCGTTCATAAACTCTTTCCTGTTTAAAAAAGCTTTTGCCCAGAATGATTGGGTATGCCTTGGAAACGTGTCAGACCATTTAGAGATTTAAGCATGTGATTTCGTGGTAAGCACAAGCACTGCGGGAGTGAGAGGTCAAACTTAGTATCATAGAACATTACTGGCAATGCACTGGTGGTTTTCTGCACTCTACGATAAATTCGTGAATCAGCCGACGCACTCACAGAGGTAATGAGACTGGCTCGAAGAGTTGTGAGGGAAACGATAGGCCGCAGCTCAAACTTTGATCTATATGTCTACTTTCTGCGGCATGCATATATCATTTTCTAATATGTGCAGCGGCCGGTATAAATTATGTTTCATGGTACAGAGAGGAAAATTACAGCATCTGCAGTGACCTTAAAGTCGTAATTTTTCACTTGTAGAAGCAGATACAGCCACTGTCTCTGAAATTCGTCCTTGAACTTGTGGAAGTACCCCTTATCGTCTGGTCCGGAGGTGATAAGAGGCATCAGGAAAATACACATGAGGACGAAGAACAGCGGAGCCATGGTTCTGCAAAAGAATTCGTTTTGTAATAACTTGCTGAAGCACATTCGAGAATGAAGATGCTCAAAGTGAGACGTTGCAATCGGCTAATGCTATGGGTGAGCTGAATCGGAACCGAACTCAGGCCTCTGCCTTTTTTCCCCATAGAACAACGGGGATGACCCGTCTGCGAAGCGACACAGATTGCTTAATATTTTGGTGAATTAAATCTTGGTATCAATAGCCGCGGCTGTTTGGCAGAAATTAAAGCGACGATCTGGGGCCGCGGGCCGTGTCAACGCCTGAGTGAACGGCGGGAACCTGAACCATCCAACAAGCGAAAAAGAGCACAGGAGATAACTAAAGTAGTAGGGCGCAATACAATATTTATAGGATAGAACTTATGAGGATAAAGAGCAGATGTGCAGAGACACAAGTATGCAAACGGCTGAAAAACATCACCAAAGGCTCATTCACACTCGGCCATCCGGAGGCGAGAGTGAGCGAAATCCGTCGGCTACAGCGTCGCCGCTCGCGGCGTACGGAGATATGGTTAGCGAAGATCATAAATCGACGCTGTCGACTTACCATGCGTACGCACGCTCACGTACGCTAAAAGCAGGTATTTTGCCGGGCGTCACGCCGTTTATCGTAGTCCGACATTTAGTTCAGCGTATGCAGAGACGCAACGATAAGATCAGCCTAGTGGCGCCCTCTGGTTCTGGGGATGGGAACAATTTGTCAACAAACGGACGCTCCTCTTAAGTGGCAGAAGCGTCACTCTGAATAAAAAATAAAGCAAATGTATAAATTATACGTTTTCTTATAGGTGAGATGAGACGAAGCGGAAGATCGGTGCCCCATTTATGGCCACCCAACGCACTGAAAACAGCAGTAACAGCGACGAATTAAGTCCGAAGTGAGGGATACTGCTTCGAAGGGCACCGCCATGTTTCTCGCCGCGGGAATGCAACTGCCTACTCACATACCTATTGGCCGATGGGAATCGGCGGAATTTTTCCGGCAACAGAAATCGGTCTTGGGCCGACTGATCTTGCCGTGCTGCTATTCTTTCCTGTTGGCGCCAAAAGCGTCCGAATTAGCTTCGCTCGCCGAGTTTTTGGACAAGTGTGAGCGGGCCTTAAAGAGACACTAAGGAGAAATTGAATTTGGCTTGTATCGATAGAAAACCACCTCCTCAACACAAAAACATCACTCTATCTGAAAACAAAGCTCTCGTAAGTTAGAAAAGAGCAAGAACTAAAATACAAGTATCGCCCCCAAAGGCCAATCTCGCAAGTACAAGCGTGATCATGAAGTAAAACAAAAGCTCCACAGACCTCCGAGGCTGACAAACTTGCATGAAATGTATATGCTTGATAAATGTTGAAGTATAGAAGTCTTGTTTTGAAAACACGAGTGCACTTTGAGCACGCGAGGAAGACGGGAAAAAAAAGACAACCTCAATGTTGGAAATCAAAGAACACCTGCCACTGACGGCCAGCTGAGTTTCCGTACGCTTTGGGGTGCTTCGCGGCTATGCGTGTTGCGTGCCCGCACGGTTTCGTTATGCGCGTCGATACACAATGGCGGAGCAGCAGAGCACCTCCAAGTGCCTGTCTAAGTGCTCCTCGGACGAAGTTCGTGCAATGGCACGCAACTGCGACAAGGAAATAGAGCTGCGCGTAACCAGTGTTGAACGTGTATTTACGTTAGCAAACGCACCGCTTGGAGTGTTCACTTCGTCAACGCACCAAGACGCAGGGCTGCAGAACCAGTCCTACGAGGAATATTATTACAGAATTTAAATATGCCCTCACGTACCAGTCACTACACATCAGTCGAGACGGTGGCTCAGCGGTGACAGCGACGCCGCCGACTCCTCTGCGCGAGGACTTTCTTGCCAGACCCGCCGCCTCAGTGCTCAAAAGCATCGCGTGCAGTGTCGGGTTGAGATCGCTGGAAGCAGGCCGCAGAACATCGTTGTTGGAATCGGGAACTGGATCTATCGTAATGTTGGTGGAAACGTGAACGAAGCGGTGATAGCTGAAAGAGGCCTTCACCGTTCGGCCGGCAGTATATTTAATTTCGGCTGCTGCTAAGCAGGAGCTCAGCGCTCGCCGTCAGCAATCACAGAGTACTCGTTTCCTTTTCCGCCGTTTTACGTCCTTCTTCTCATACATTTCTTCATCAGAGAGTACCGAGTTTGAATCGTAGCGGAAGAAAAAAGTTTTCAACATCCAATTCTAATCTCTTAGCAATAATTGCAGCTTTCGCTGCCGGACAAGCGGCAAAAAAGTCACAATTTGCCGAACTATCAAATTTTAGTAAGAAAAAAAACATCGATAGCGTTACCCTCAGTAACTCCAAGGCGAGGGCGGAGCCATGCGTTGGAATGAAAGAAGCACGGCGTTCTTAGCGCTGTCTGAAATACTGGTACGAAACGGGACACCCTGGCAAGCGCTAACGTCACTCATACTCCGACTACCGCTGATGGAGCTACGTAGCCGTTGAGAAAAGCACAGGTGCATCCAGCGACCTCACAGGTAGAGCAGATTGAAGCAAAACGTTCAACAAAATACAGGATGGGAGAGACACGCGGGGAAGCGCTGGGGTGCTCTGCAAGGACCAGTGTCCACTGTCTCAGCACTCGTGGCAACACGCGCCAGCAACGGTACGGCAAGGCACGCGCCGTCGTTTCGAATCTAAGATCACTTTCCTTGAGATAAGGATGCTGTCTTGGCTAAAACCTTGAAGACATTTCATTTAAATATGCTCCCCGCACTCCGCTCGATCTTAATATGCTCTATGCTTTTATAAAATTAATAAGAAGCTAGTAAGAGCCTCTGTTTACTATCTCTGAATTAAGCATTACTATTTCTTCAATTACTTTGACTGCTTGTTGCTTTACCTACCTGGAAAATCTTTGCTACCTCCGTGAAGGCAGAGCTTCCGCCTTCCTGCCTTGTTTCTACCTCACTAATAAATCTTTACTACGAGCTCAAAGAAGGGCACTGACGGCGCTGACGGCACTGACTCTTGTTGCTCCTTATTACCTTGCTAGTAATTGGTAGAGAGAGGTTAGTCAGATAGTCCTCACAAAGTGAACAAGGCTGGGCAAATCTCAGTGTTTTGTTTAAACAAATCATGCACATGGTAAGAGCACTTACTAGCACTTCATACCGCCGATTAATCGCTTCTTTCACTCTACCCTTCCGCCCCGACCTGTCCTTTACCCCTCCAATGACAATTTTGTTCAATTTAAATTTATCTTTTGCCCTGCTTCTCTTCCCATCACTTCTCAGGATCACGTGTCTTCCGCATTCCTTTCTACTCACCCCCCCCCCATTTTGCTTTCATGCTTTATCTGCTTGCTCTTTTTCCTTTATTGTAAGTTTTTCCCGGGTATTTCGTTCTGCCAAGCTGACTAATCCTTTATAAGTTTTTCAGATCAAAGCAGCCAGTCAATCAACGCCACATGTGGCAGCTGGACATTGCCTTTCAAGCCCACGCTCGCTATCTCTCCACGCTCTACTCCCAGGGATTCCTTTCTGCTGAGCTGGAATTTTTCTTTTCACAGTCTTGCAGGTCAACCGGGTAATCAAATTTATAAGCCATCATGCCTGGACAAGATTTGTCCTTCCCGTCATAACAACATTAACACTTCATACTCTCCTCCCCCTCACGGTACCTTCCTCCTCGGAGGCATGACCCTATTTAAACCCCGCCAATAATGAACGCTTTGCCCAGATAAAGACAAGTCCTCTTGTCGAAACGTTGGAAAGCACCCCGAGGTTTTCGCTCCCTTGTTCACTTTGTCTAGTAATTGTTCGTTTCACCCTTCTAAAAAAGGTTAAGATAAATGGCAAAGACGGTAGTGTGAATAACATGGTTTTTTAATGGAACGTTCTTGCAGCCTAATGTGGTTGGACACATTTTCCCATTTTTCATTCGCAGGTTGAAAATCAAGCGCAGTAACTTAGCTCAACAGGTATATGTAAAAGCCTTTCGAGGGTCAGTTTGTCGAGGCGTAGAAGTGAAGATGGGATTATTCAGTGCCTGTGCAATGAATTTGTTGCGTTTGTGACTGCCTTTCAGATCTTAGTTTATTTTTGCGCAGCTTTGCCTGTACCTCGTACTGATTTTCACTTGATGTCATTGCCTCTCATTGCCTCTCTCTTTCAATGTTTTAAGCTAAAATGATTTGTACTATAGCCGCACCGCGTCTCTACTTGACACTTTCACCACGGGAGCAATTTTCGAAGCCATAAATGCTGTGCATCATGGACCACCGGTGGGCCACCTTTAATTTTCTTGGATGCGTCTCGACAATTCACAGGCAGCGGCGGTTATGCGAAATTCTTGGAACCGCCAACAGATGGCAATGTAGACCTATTTGAAAAATCAGAGCTGTACCACGGCTGCATCGTGCGTCTCAATATTCGTGGCCGCACAGCATACTCACGACTTGTGTCAACGGCGACTCGAGACGCAGTAAATGTGTTAAGCACGTAAGCTGCTGTCACCATAGAGGCGGTAGCTCTCGTTGATTTTGAGCACTTATCCCAATTATTGCGTGACTCTTATGTTTTTGAGCACTGCGAAATTAGTACGTACCTGCAGCTGACTATACCAGGAACAATATACGCAGAAAGCAGTTACTAGGTTTTAATTCCTGAGGGTCACTACCTTTATTTAAAAGGGTACAATGCGAAATCGCCGGAATAAAATTGCCTTTGGTACACACACCGAGTACTTTTATACATTAACTTCTCCAAGGTCGTAGCAGATAGGTGTTTGTATTAATGCATATTTGGTTGGGGCTGTAATGTGAACAGTGCTTTCGCACACACGTTGGTATCGGTTACTATGATTTTTTCACAGTCATTCAGTAGGAGTTGATATATAGTTTTGCTGATATGGCTATTTCTTGTTATTTTCAAGGGTTACTAAATTTTACCACCACGCACCTTACTTTCACTAACTTGCATGGCAGTAGCAAACTGGGCGAAGAGTTACCAGCTTTTTGTTAATAAGCACTACGACATTTTTTTAAGGATCTAGTGTCACGGTTTTGCAGGCAGAAACAACATTTCAAGAACACTAATAATATTGTATAGCGTTACTTTCACAAATTCTCTCTCACTTAGTTACTTACTTTCACTACTTTGTAAGTTATTATCGTTTGGCTTGGAATAGTTTATCGGGTGTTTAACGTCAGAAAGCGACTCAGGCAATGATGGACGCCGTAGTGAAGAGCTCCGGAAATTTCGACCGCCTGGGTGTCGCGAATTCGTAACGCGTCCCCGACTTTCCAAAGCGGAACGCCATTGCGTGCAGATTCGAGCAAGAGAACAAACAGATCAAACAAAACAAAACGAAGCCGTATTTATAATTTAAAGGAAAAGAGCCAATAAGAAAAGCAAACAACAATAAAACACACTATACACGCGTACAAAACTGCAGGTCCAAGGAAAGCATTCACCAGATATTGAGCGTCCCGGGTGAAGTGGGGATGCCTTGCCGACGGGATGGACCGCGGGTTGATGAACTGCGACGCGTCGCTGGCGTTGCGTCGACGGAAGCGGCGAAAAAGAGCCAGGTGGTACTAGCAGCGGAGAGGATCGACTCCAGGAAGACGCCGGTGGTCTCCCGTCAACAGCCCGAGGAACTTGGCATCAGCAGGAAAAGCGTAGCCAGGACCCGTCGACGGTGTCTCGAAACACCGGAGGTTTAATGCAGGCAGGGGTGCCTTTCGGCAACACGGACCCTCAGTTCATCGGCTGCCACCTCGATGGTTGCAAGGAACGCAGTAGGCTTGCGTCGGTGATCGAAGGGAGGGCACGGCAGCACGGATCCAACGTCTGACGGCTGCCACCTCCACGCTTGAATGACACGATCTCCGCTGCTGTCTCTCTTCACACCTCGGTATCTGACACGTCAGCTCTCCGCTGCTCGTGCTCGCCACGCTCTTCGTCGCCGTCACCTCGCACAAACTATTCGCACGCGCACACGCGCAACTGTGGGCTGGCACGTGCAGCGCTTCGCTATTGACGCACCACTGTGGACGCACCGCGTTCGAAAATCCCCCGACGATCTCATGGGCACATTGCAAATGCCCCCCCCCTCTCCCTTCGGAAAAGTTTTTCACATAGAAAGAACTGCCGTTGGTGCACACAAGGCTTATGTTCATGTGGTAAACGGACAAGTTAGATGCTGCCGGTCACCGAAGGCACTTTTGACAGTGACACATGGAGGCACATGGAAACGCGCACAGAAGGAAGATGGGGTCAAACCTTATACATCTGGCAAAAGAGAAAATAAAATCAGTAGAAAAATATCAGACACAAACTTTAAACATGTCTGTGCGATGAAGGTGAATATGTACCCACTAAACAATCCATAATTGGAGAACGAAGGAAGAAGAAAGAAAAACAAGCCACAAACACTACCACACTGCATTTGCACAGGTAACCATTGCAAGCACCGGATAGTAGCACTGTACATTGGGCATTACCCTCCGGCAATTTGAAAACGACTCATGCAATCGGCGCCTACGTTTTCGGAGTCCTTGATGTACTTTACACTAACGGTATATACTCTTGTAATGTTAAGCTCCAACGCAGTGTACTGCTGTTCAATTGATTTGCCTTTGTTAAGTATTGCAAGAGTTGATGGTCAGTGTGAATGATGAAGAACGTCCTGTGCAAGAATATGTGGAATTTCTCAACCGCCCAGACTATCGCCAAACACTCGCATTCAATTGCTGAGTAGAGAGATTTGCAAGGTAACTGTCAAATCGCATATGATAATGGGTGGAGGATTCCATCATGCTCCTGCAAAAGACCGGCGCCTATGCTGACCTCGGAAGCATCTCTGCGAAGCATGAACTACACACTGAGAATTGGAGCTCTTAATACGGGCCTGGAGGTTAATACGTTCTTGAGCTCGTCAAAAGCGGTTTGCCGTTGTGGTGTCCAAGAGACAAGGTTGCGTACATTTTTGCGTGTCATCTTCACGAGCGGTTGGACTTTGTCGGCATAGCCTGGGATGAACTCGTGGTAGTATCCGGCAGGCCCAAGTAAGGAATGCACTTGCTTCTTCGTCTTTGGAAGCAGTATGTTGACAAGCTTTTCCACCACCGTTTCCAACGGTCGGATGGTTCCTTCTCCAAGCTGGTGTCCAAGAAAAGAGATGCTAGTGGCTCTGATTTCACTCTTCTGCGGCTTTATCGTGAGGCCGGCCTCGCACACCCTGCTAAAGAGTCTGTTTAAAGTCCAAAGAGCTTCTTCCCAGGTAGAGGTCGCTACAATAACATCGTCGATGTAATGAACGACATTGTCTATGCCTTGTAAATGAATGCGCATCAGGCGCGTAAATGTAGCCGATGTTGTCTTAATGCCGAAGGTCATATAGACAAAGTGATAGTGACCAGATTGGGTAGATAACGCTGTTTTTGGTCTCGAAGCTTCCTCCAAGGGTACTTGCCAGTAGCCTTTAGCAAGGTCAAATTTTGAAAAGTACACCTTGGTTCTAACCTCACTAAATATTACATCTCTCCTTGTAGTGGGGTCTGCATCAAACAGAAGAACTTCAATGATGCGTCGAAAGTTGATGCAAGTCCGATAGGTGTTGTCTTTTTAATCAGAACGAGGGGGAATTGTATGGAGATATTGAACGTTCATTGACCCATAATTTGATCATCTCATCTAGCTCCTTTTCGACCACATCCTTCATGGTAAAAGGCAACGGGTATTGCGGGGTATTCACGAATTCAGAAATCGAGAGCCTGAGTTGACACTCCACTATATTAGTCTTCCCGGGAATCTCGGAAAAGATGTCTGCATACGTCTTAAGTAAGCTGCGAATCTCCTGATGTTGGTCATCGTCGAGCTTGATGGAGATTTGCACGGCTTCAATTTCTTTACTGTGGTCCGTGCTAAGGGTAGGCAGTTGTTCGTCAGAGTCACCTTCTTCGAATACGACGTAAGATTACGCCTGCACGGTCTCTTCGGACGCACGCTCTTCTTACCATTTGAGAATATTGATGTAAATTGGTTCTGAGTGTGGCCCAAGTCGATCCAATAATCCACGTCGTTCTTTTTGCCAGAAACCACGAATGAACCTTTCCACTGCATCAAGAGTTTATTTTGGCTACTCGGCAAAAGAATGAGGACATGATCTCCAACCCTTAACTGCCGCGTCTTGCTGTTCCTCTCATAGTATCTCTTCGGAGAGTGTTTGACACGCAACAAATTTTAATGTGCCGCCCTCACAGTTTGATCGACACGTTCTCTTAGATCGAGAATGTAACCGTATGTCGTCTTCGTGTCTGCTCCAAGCTCTTCCCTTGTCCAGAACTTTCTGAGGACTGTGAGCGGTCCTCGCACATGTCGTCCAAATATCAACTCAAACGAAGAAAGCCCAGACTCGCTAGCGGCACCTCTCTGCATGCGAACAGAAACGGAGCCATATAATGATCCCATGTTTTGGGCTGCTCATGACTGTGCTTCTGCAGCATCTGCTTGAGTGTGCCGTTAAATTTCTCTACCATTCTAATGCACATTGGATGGTAAGAAGCGT
This sequence comes from Amblyomma americanum, assembly GCF_052857255.1. NCBI lineage: Eukaryota > Metazoa > Arthropoda > Arachnida > Ixodida > Ixodidae > Amblyomma > Amblyomma americanum. Next base: position 2,687,983 of record NW_027526484.1, read on the forward strand.
GCTGAGATGTTTCACCGCCAAGAGATCATTCAGCACTCTCATCATTTCAGAAGTGAAGCAGGAGCCCTGGTCGCAAAGGATCTCTCTCGGCAAACCTATTCGTGAAAACATCTCCACCAAACCCTCTGCCACGGTAGTTGAATCTATATTTGGCCGAGCCACGGCGTCGGGATACCGCGTGGCAAAATATACGAGAGTGAGAATATATTTATTCCATTTCACCGATGTGGGCGACAAGTGACCGACAATATCGACAGAGACCCGATCAAAAGGAGTGTAGATAAGAGGCATGCGTTAAAACGGAGCTTTCCCTACTTTGCCTTTCGGGCACGTCCTTTGGCACGAGTCGCACGACATGACATACCTCTTAATCTCCTCCTTCAATCCTGGCCGGTAGAATTCTTTCAGAACTCGATCTGTAGTCTTCTTATTGCTCTGATGCCCCGCCAACAGGTTTTTGTGGGCAAGCCTTAAAACCTGCGATCTGCAATACTTTGGAAGAACTACCTGTCGAGCCTATCTGCCAGAGGCTAGATGATAGAGGCGGTACAACAAACCCTTTTCGACAGAATACGAGTGCGAAGTGCCGTGCTTGCCGTGGAACACCTTTTTTACTTTCACCCAACACGCCTTCAATGACCCATCCTCTCTTTGCTTTTTTTCTAACATCCCATTGGTAAACCTCATGGGACGAACGCTTAAAGCAATATTTTCCCTCCTTCGTCCGGAAACTTCCTTTCCAGCCAACAGCACTTTTGGTCCTGGCCTTCACCACTTGCACTGGCAGCCTCGTCATTCACTATGCGAGGACATAATTTACCAACGCCCTCCGATCTCTTCTAATTAATGTCTGGATTTGACGGCTCACGGGCCTTTGGTAAATTTCAAATTATGACATCGATCGTACAATGGTGTCTCCATGCACTTTATCAGGGCCGTGCCAGTGAAATAGGGCGAAACGATATGAACTGCTGCCTCGGGCACTTCCAGATTGCTGCCGTCCACAATGAACACCGTATATCTCGAGCCGGTGAGCTGAGTCAGGAACTAGGGCTCTCCGCACAACCACGGTATTGCTCCCCGTGTGCGGTTAAACACGTACGGGTAGGCCTCGGAGCCCTCCCTCTGCAGGCATGTGTTGTGCGTCTGCAGGCTTTTTCAGGACAAGTCTGACCACCACCTTACCCTCAGCTACTTAAAGTCTACCTGCTCTTGAAGACACCGTTTCACGCGCAACACACACTGGCTGAACACAACAGGACGACTGCTTCGGGTTTTCGTGCTTACTTAAACAGGAACTTACTTCATGCCCTGTTTTTTGGCAATAAATGCAATAAAGCTGTTTTCGTTTAAAGCGATAGTCGACAGCCTTATGTCTATGTCGGTTACAAATGATGCACCTTCCTAACTTTGTACTTGACGGGATAGCCTGTTATACGTAGTGGCACAGACAGGGGCTTAATTGTTTACATTCTTTTTAGGCTGCCCCACAATACTTTCTGTCTACTTGATGGAAAATTCTTCCCTCTTGGGATGCCCACTTCGAACGAGTCTTTGAACGAAGACAAGTTTCTTTGCCGCTGGGCCTCTAGAAAGGTTGTCTGCTGCCTCAACCATTTTGTCCTGCGTCTTGCACTCTTTTTCTCGAAGGAAAATCACCAGACGCCTATGACAGTTCCTCATGAACTGTTCAACCACTACCAAGTCACGTAAATCATTGTACGTTGTGGCCGTTCCCGGCATCTCGACCCATCTGTCGAAAAAAGTGAACAAGCGTACCGCGTTTTGCTTGCCTGTTTCTTTCTAGCGGCTTACTTTCACGAAACCTTTTGCGGTACCCCTCTGCTGCGAACCGAAAATGTTGGAGCAGGGCTAGTTTTGCCTTATCATAACCCATTGCATCTGCTGGGGACAGTCGACTGAACACACGAAGAGTCTCCCAGTCAAAGACATACTCAGTGCTGTAGCTCATTTCTCCTAGGGCTAGCTGTGCCCTTCTGCGATACGCTCAAAACATTTAAGGTAAGCATCCAAATCATGCCTACGATCATCGAACGGCGGAATCAGCTTGTGTGGGCCAACCACTACTGACGGCCCCGGTGCGGGTTCTCGATTACCCTCACCGGCTTCTGTGAGCCTAAACTTGGAGCTGCAATATACGCTCTTCAGCCTCTGCTAGCGACTCTGCATGCTCGCATTCGGCTTCTGCTAGCGCCTTTTCATGCTTGTGTTGAGCATCGCGTTCGGCTTCATGTGCTGCACGTTCCTTCTCTTGCTCGGCAGCCAACCACGTGCGCAGCTCGGCGTCTTTCAACCCCAACTCTCTCCCTAACTCAATTAACTCATTTAGCGTGCTCATTGTTTCCATATTCTTAAAAGTATCTCTCAATATAAGTTAAATGGCTTCGCCCTGTCGCGCGGACGCCAATTGCCGCGAATTGTCGCGTCCCCGAATTTCCGAAGGGGAACGCTATCGTGAGCAGGTTGGAACAAGAGAACAAACAGATCAAGCAAAACAAAACGAAGCCGTATTTATAATTTAAAGGAAAAGAGCCAATAAGAAAAACAAACAACAATAAAACACACTCAACACGTGTACAAAACTGCAGGTCAAAGGAAAGCGTTCACCAGATATTGAGCGTCCCAGGTGAAGTGGGGATGTCTTGCAGACAGGATGGAACGCGGGTTGATGAACTGCGACACGTCGCTGGCGTTGCGTCGACGGAAGTGGCAAAAAAGAGTCAGGTGGTACTAGCAGCGGAGAGGATTGACTGCAGGAAGACGCCGATGGTCTCCCGTCAACAGCCCGAAGAACTTGGCAGCAGCAGGAGAAGCGTAGCCTGGACCCGTCGATGTCGTGCCGAAACTACGGAGTTTTAATGCAGGCAAGGGTGCCTTTCGGCAGCACGGACCCTCAGTCGGTCGGCTGCCACCCCCACGGTTGCAAGGAACGCAGGAGGCGTGCGTCGGTGATCCAAGGGAGGTCCACGGCAGCACGACCCAACGTCCAAAGGCTACCACCTCCACGCTTGAATGACACGATATCCGCTGCTCTGTGTCCCTTCACCCCTCGGTTTTCTGACACGTCAGCTCTCCGCTGCTCGTGCTCGCTACGCTCTTCATCGCCTCACAAACACCTTTCTCACGCGCACAGGCGCAACGCTGGGCTGGAACGCGCAGAGCTCCGCTGTTCGATACACCACGGTCGACGCACCGCGTTCGAAAATCACCCGGTGTTTTCATGTGCACATCACACTGGGGTTCTTTAACATGCACTGACATCGCGGAGTACACGGGGCTCTAGAAATTTGCCGCCATCGAAATTCGACCGCCGCGGTCAGAATCGAGACCGCGTCCTTCATCTCAGCAGCCGAGTGCCATAACCATTGAGACACTGCGGCGGAGTTACTATAGTTTCATGCCAGTACAGCTTTACTGTTGGGCTCTTGTCTTTTGCACCGAACTGGTAACACCTACCGTGAGTGTGTAGGCTCATGAAGTGCTTTATTCTGAATGGGAATTTTTTAGCCACCAATATTTTTTTTTGTTCCCGAATCATGTACGTGCACAAGTTTGCCAACGCAGTTTCTTAGGTTGTGGCGTGGCAAGACGACCTACTTTGCCACACAGCACTGCTGACGCCGCTCATTCACACGTCTCTGTCACGGCTAAAGATTTTAGTCAGTTATTAAAAAAATGAAATAATTGTTTCATAACACAGCTCCTATCTAAGAGCAAAGAAAATAAAAAGTTTGGGCCTAAAATAAGTATCGTAAAATGCACAGCCTGCATTCAGGGCCTTATCTTAACTGCGGGTGCATGCAAGATTACGCTTACCTGATTACCCTTCTGACTATGGCAAGCAGGAAGACGATCACCCCATTCCTTTCTTGCTTGTACACAATGAAAGCTAAGAGAAATCCGCTGAAAGAAAGCATTGAGAATATAAGTACAATGGTGACTGGCTATACAAGAGGGAAGTATTTCTTCAGCACAAATTGCTGCAAACCACGTCTTCTGTACTGTATACACTTTGTTCACTGATAGGTCACTGCGTGGACGGGAAGACTACTTAAAGGAAATGTTACTGTTGTCTTCTACGCACAGAACGTGTAACTGTGTCGCTACTACCACGTTGTCATCTGCTGTTCAGCGATACAGACTTGTTAACTGAAAACTGCATTACGCGCGGCAACTCATAATTCTGGCTCGAGACGTGGGTCTGCCTCTCTGATACCCTGCAGCACGGTTAAAGCTACAGCTGCGTGGTGTCGGCTAACCGGGTGGAGGTAGCCATGCTAGCAAAGTTAACCTTGGGAAAAGCTACTGCTGACGTAAAAATGGTACCTATTAATCTTGACACTCTTTTAAGAGGGAATTGTAAAAATGTAAAGGCTCCGGGCAGGCACGACCGGCTATTACACTTGATAAACGCTTTGCGGCATAAAACCCAAAATTAACCTGGTGATTCGTTAGCTTCTGTGTGCAAGATCGGCGAGTTATTGCTCACCGCAAAACTTTCTTTGGTGGCTGTCGAAATCACAGGACTTCACAATACCCGGCTCAGCAGTGATTCCCCTGGCTACCGTGATTGGACAGCGGATCGCCGCCGGCCAGTCTGAGGGCAAAATTATTTACGAGGATGCGCGAACGCTTTTATAAGGCCCGCCCAAAAGACCTAAATTCATGAGGTTGTTCGTACGTGAGAAAAGCTCATGATTTCTCAGTGCGGGTTCACCCTGGGAATCCCGACAGGAATCACAGATACGGCGGAAGCATCGGGAAATCACCAACTTTTATTTCAAAACAGCTGAGTGAACTTGACCCCTCACTGCATGATAGTTAGCAGCCGCTTCGATATTGCTATACAGCTTTATAACGGCTTCAGTAGAAGGCGTGCGAGGGCCTTCTCGCACAAGCTGGCATAAGTGCGGATGGCATATGTGTTGAATTAGGTGACTGACTGGGCCAGGCTATTGTACAATTTGATATAGATGGCGGGCCGCCTTGAGAAAAAGATGAAAAAGGGGCTGACTGAAATCAGCCCCCCATACGAAGCCCCAGCTCCCACACTATCAAACTGTGATGTTCAAAAATAAAAAAAATCGTCCATGTATTCAAATCGCGGTGTTAAAGAAAACTTCCAAAAATCGTCCATGTATTCGGCCTTCCTGCCGATTTCCAGCTCTCAAGAAAAATAATTTGATGACGGCAGTGATCGGCTGTGTTAAGGACTTGCCAACGACTGCTTTTCATTAATTTTTGCGTATGTGCGTGCACAGTTACTAAACACAACTTTTCTCGCGTTTAGTGGGTTCCATTGCAAGTAATCCGGAGCGGTACTAAGGCGCTGTGCTTCCGCAGTGGCTAGGCTCCTTCTCTAACTGCATTTTGTTGTCACCTATTTCAATTTTCTCCTTGCGCGAGCTCGCACGACCGTTTCGTATACCACTGATGCGGCAACGTTGCTCGCCGAACATGCCTGCGCTCATGACTGTCAAGTTGTTACAAATCCATATACATCTTGCAATGACATACGGTAGAACTCGCGCTTATGCTCTGGTGGCGGATGAATCGCAATTAGTCGCCTCCATGGCTTGGCTGACGGACATGGCTGGACTTGCAGCCTGCCCATTCGACTGCCACAACGAGGCGACGCAGTCATGCGATGTTCCGGCGTCTGATAGAATCTCCCTCGCAGTTTCTGGTGTGATTGAGAAACCGCGGGGCTGTCGAAGGGATAGTGCACTAGCCAAGGAGAAAGTGGGAGGGCCAGGAGCGGAAGCAGTAGATACTGCAGGAAGATAAAATAGAGTGTGCGATGTGTGCATGCGCGGCGCTTGCGGCTGTAGGCTATTCTGATTAAGCCCGTTGTAACACGTACCTCAAGAAGAAGAAGAAGCAGTCGACGCTCTTAAATCCCACCATTGTAAATATGTTCTGCCAGTTGTTGATATACACTACGGCGTTCACCATGTGGGCTGATGAAGAGAAAATGGGTATAAGTAAAGCTGAAGCTTTACGCTGTGCTGCGCTATGAGTAAAAACACAGTTAAATGCATCACCGCTACAAATTTGGACCACGCCATTCTTTAATACACGCTGACAACGCACAGCACGTAGGTCCTTTTCAATGGCGCCTGCATCGAAAGGCGGAAGCCGCAGTCGCCGCGGATAAATAAGAGTAAGAATTTTCTTGTCTTTTTCAACGCACATGACCACGCCAAAAGATACTTGCAGAGCGGAAAACCAATTCGCGCAGTCTGAGCAGTGTATGCTCGCTATTTTTTCCACTGCACATTAGCTTTCCCTCGGGCCTTAGTGTCGTTGCCTTTACTGTCGTTGCCTTACGTGGTATTGTGTCTTAGGCAAGTAATTTTATAGGTGCTTGAAGCTAAAGATATGTACAACGCATATTTCTTTTATCCCTTGTTAGCGGAGCGCAAAAGTTATTGATTTCTGTATTTTACCCTTATAACAACATATAAAAGTATGCAAACTCTTCGCTTTAAAGCTGCATTGTTATTAATGGCACTGACACGCAAGCATTTATGGCTCCGAAGCATTTATGACACTTATCTGGCGTAGAGTGTCATGAGCCGAAATCCTCGTATTATACAGCCGCCAAGGCTCCCGCGGCAACAAGGCTGAGGAGCAGGTTTCGAAGCGTTACGTTTCCCACAGCCCCGGGCTAGAAATAAGTCCTCTGGTCACATGTCGACGAATTCAACGAGAATAAGACGGAAAGCGTGCTGATATTTGACTTCACGTTGACTAGCGCAAGATATTGGGAATTTATTCGGAGCATATAGTGCATCATGCGCACGGCGTTGTTCTGGCACATGAAATATCATTAACCATCGTTTGTATTTTTTGCATTTAATGCTTTTAGTCGCAGTGGTCCACGCGCAGCTGCAGGAACAGAGGAAGAACACAAAAGCGAACCTAAACGAACTTTGGCGAAACTTTCAGTGACCCCATGCTGCCTACGTGCTGCGCTGCCGCCGGAGCAGCGCATGCGTCAACAACACCATCTATATCATGTGCCCCGCCGTTTACTGAGCACGCGCGGGTCACGCAGCTCATCGCAGCGTCGGAATGAATACATATCCGAGTCGCAGCAACCATGTTAGCTCAAGGGATTGCTCTAGCCACAGATACCTCCTCCCCGAACCTCACTCTAACCTGGCATGCAAGTCGTTGAAGCTAATGCCAAGTGAATTTGCTTATAGACTACTTATCTTGCAGTAAGTGTGGCAATAACAATAATACGGTCGCTTACGACAGTATGAAGGTTCATACGCAGCAAAGCACTAAGATGAAAGAAAATAATTATAAAAATTTATGGCACACTTTCGATGTCAATCAGCTTTCGCTGATTACTTTGGCTTCGCTTTTCTTACTTTTGATTCGTCCCAACTGCACCGCGAAAAATTAGCTTTGAGACAAGGAAAAGTGCAGTATATTTATACTATCTCACTTCTATTTGACTAAAAAAAGCGGCTGATGGCTTCCCAAAACTCGACTGCACCTACCATGATATTTGAGACGTTCTGGAATGTGGTGCGCCCTTTCTGCGGTGCATTTCATGCTTACATCTACTCTCGACGGTGAGATATGGAGTCCATTTTTGTTTCTGTAATGAAGCGCAGCATAAGAGGTGCCTTGCAAACCGGCGTGCTTCCCTTACACTGCGTTTTGGTAAGCGGACGGCTTTTTAGTCTCACTTTAAATTATAGATTCTTACGCCACCTGATCATTGCTAACGACAATGGCCCTCATGAGTAAAGAGCTAAACGCAGAAAAATAAAAAAGCAGCTCCGATGAAAGCTCGAGCAGCATAGCCCCCTTTGACGCTGTCGAGTGCGTCTTCTCATTAGCTGCGGCATTACAAGGGACGTACAGGCCGCTGCTGCGAAGATGACAGGCTATAAACCTATAAAGTCTATATAATCTATATATACATTCTATATAAAGACTATATATCTGAGCAGGATCTTGTAATCGTTTGGTTTAGAGGCCAAAGGCTCACGCACTCCAAATTTCCGTAGGGGCACCGTAGCTGTGTCCAACAAGGATATAGACAATGCTGAAGAACCGGATGCCGTGCAGGAACCTCATGTTGTAGGCGTCAGAGCTCTTGTTTTTCGCAATTTGAAGCATCATGCGCGTATTAGACATCACAGAGAATGATTTCAGAATCGATATAAGAACACCTGCAATAAAGTAAGAAGTGAAGGAGACCTAGTTGAAAAATATTCATATGCGGCTTAAAGCTGTTCAAGAAAATATATGCTTTTTTTCGAATCAAAGTGCCGATAGAGAGTTTATAAACTTGGCTTTCCTTCTTTTTCTCTCTTGAGTTAAAATCAAATGAAGAATGCTTGCCCACGTTTCGGAAAGCATTACTCTTAATGTCCAGCATGGTAATATAACAGTATGAATAAAAGCAAATAATTTTTAAGTGGCCGTAATAATGATTACAGAGTTAATAATAGAGCGCTGATAAATAAGGAAGGTAACAGGCTCTAGAATTAAACGCGCGGCGCAGAAAGTGCGCATAATGTAACAGTGTGCAAAAATCGGAGATTGTTCACGCCCTTGTGCAAGAGCTCACAACTTCACTCCTCGGTAGTTATTTCCTTTGTCAGTCGTAACAATCGCTTCACAATTCGTAATACGGTACCTAAAATTTATCTTTGAAGGTTATATACTTCAAAAATTGATGTCAATAAATATTCAAAGATATTTATCCTTGCTTCTCTTTCTCGTTTCTTCGTGAGCTGTACAAATCGACGGCATTTCCAAGCACGATCACAAGGCCTAGAGTGCCAAGGAATGCTCTGCAGAAAGAAAGGAGCATTAGGTAACTTGCTGCTCTTCGCAGATTAAATCGGGCGAATTGCGGAGCTATTCTCAACGTTCCTGTGCAGTTCGTTCAACATACTTACAGGATAGTAACCTGAGCTGTTGTGATGCGTGGAGACAGGCCGGTGATGCAGTTCTTGATGGTAGCGTCTAGAGTTTCAGGAAGCACTGAGAAGACAACGTCAGGCGCATCAAAAATACAGATCTTGATCATACGGGTAGTCACTGTACTATTATTTTTCGTTCACATAATGCTGTCATTCGTTGCAGCAGCCAAATGAGAGATTTTCGCCCGAAGAAATAAAAACTGCTGATCATCACATTGGAGCGGGCAATGAATTTCGGAGAACCTTGCACAGGTTTAATGCTGCGGTGGCGTACCTGATTTTGCCATTTCACTGTAGTTCCTCCTGACTGCAGACATCGAGCACACAAATACCTAATCGCATGATTAGAATCGTCTGCTCATAGATATGCCCTCGAAATCTGGTAACCTGCCGAGAGAAAAATATCTGTCAAAGGCACCCGAGCTTTCGCTTACCTGATCTTTGTGTCTATGTTTCTTGCTACACGGGACATTGACACTAAAACCGGAGGCTGCAGGTGGTTTTACGAAAAACCAGCTGGCTGCCCGGCATGCAGTGGTCGAGAATGAAAATTCTCGACGACAACAAAATCAGGAGCGCCGTTTTTTATCTGCCTAGGCAGCTGCAAACCGGCTTTCTTGAATGATACTGGTCTTTTCGAAGTAATCTTGCAACATTAAACAAGATAGGGCTCTAGTGGTCGTTTCGGGCATTTTCTTTGTTACAGCGAAGGCCATGGGCTCGGCCTGTTGCCTCAGTAGTCTGTACTGTCTGGTAGAATGTTACTAGCAAGCATCCGGCTTCCTGTATTCGTTTGACTCAGAAGAGAAAGTTGGCTCCGATACGCATGACAACAGTTTATTGTTTTCTTGACTAGTCTTATTTGCTATCTTAGAGTGACAGACATTAATCAGTTATGGGAAATAAAGGGCGTGTCGAACGTTCAATTATTCGTTTCATTCACTTTCCGGAAGTTTGTTTCCCTTGACATTTATTACGCACCACAATATTTACTCATGCCAGAAACTAATCATTGGCCTGCAGGCAATACACTGAGAGCATATTTGTAATCAAGGCTCCAAGGTATCTGATCCCACCGCTTTATTACGGCGCAGCACTTCATGAAGCCATGCCTCGTTCCCTGCGGATATCAGCAGGAAATCTTAATTGCGGGCCAGTTTAAGATGTCTATTTATTTCCTTGCTTTTGTATTCACACTCATGCGAGCGCTCGATTTAACTCATGCTCCTTGTCATGCCAAATGGGTTAGCAGGTATATGCAAGCCGGTATTGTGCGCGTCTACGAAGTGAGCGGCACTACTGCCTATTCGGTATGTGTACATCATACAGGAACATTTGGACGCACGTATGTTTGCTTACTCTTGTGCCTACAACGCCCAGATTGAAATTATTACGTCAGAATTAACACTCAGGAAAGAAACATTTGCTAAGAATGTTTTACAGAATCAGTACTAACCATCTCTACAGCTGGTTTTCAGCAAACTCAAACCCATAAAGGGGAGCTTTTACAACCGTCCTGTTTCTCTCGTACCCCGAACAGTGCTTCTGGGTGGGGCGAGTACGCGATACATGAGCTTTTCGGCGAAATAAATGAACGTGATGCAGAGTATGGTGCAAATAATAGTTCGTTTATTACTTAAAATGTATTTAAGATGGCAAAAGTATAGAGAACTATTATGACCATGATTAAGGACAATTACGGCAGAATTTAATTCGTAATCCCTCAGAATTTTCTTACGAAGATGCGTATCGGTAGAAACGTGCAGGCTGTCAATATGAGCCGCTAGAGTTCTAACTGCAACAGTTGCTATTAGGGCCATTCATTCAAAGGATATAAAAATGCAAAATACTTCTAAGAGGTTGTCCTGTTAGATTTCTGCACGAGGAAGTTAAGCGAATGCTTTACTACGCCAACCAGAGAGCCATTTCGGCTCGTCGCGCACTTCAGCCGTATACCGTATGCCGTATGCCATGTGCCGTATGCCGTACGCCGTGTGCCATTTGCCGTGGCCGCCGAACGAGCTTGAGCCGCCGTTGGCTAGCAACACCGCAGGCGCTCTCCAACAGATGGCGCCGCCGTCGACGCCGCTGCCGTCGCCGTTCACTCCACCAGATGTGTATATATATATATATATATATATATATATATATATATATATATATATATATATATATATATATATGCGCTTCGCCTCAATCACGGAGGAAGACTATACAGGAGTGAAAACACCGCTGTCTGCCGCCACCAGATAAGGTCAGAAGCCCGCGGCGCCACTATCATGCTGGCGGCGCCTAGCGGCCGTTTCGGTTGCCAAGGCAACCGGTCGAACGCGTTGCTCCCGTTCGGCCGCGAGTGCCCGACTTCTATTGAGAGCACTCACGCGTGCTTTTTTACCGCTGGTAGCCCGAAGATAAACTGGTGCTAGGCTTCAACCATTTGAGCACAGTAAAAAATAAAACGTGTTCTTTTCCATGACCGCTATAAGATGACCTGTAGCTTCTGGTTTTAAGCAGGGATTTTGTTTGACACCGGCGCGATGACTTTGATTGGATGGGTGTAAGCGCTGTTGGCATTCGTCGAAGGCAAACATGCCTTCATGTTCGTCGAGTATGTGACCACGCTAAGTTTCATCTACCGAAGGAGAACGCGGGCGTCGTACGGCGCAGCGTTTATGACTACACGCCAGTCGAGAAGGAAACAAGCGGCTACAACTTCTCACCTCGCTCACCTTCTCCCTGACACACTTGTAACCGCTTTTGCAATTTCGAACAGAACACCTGCCTCCCATCTTATTCTAGCAAATTCCGAAGGAGGCCGCACTGCGCGTAGCAACGCTGTTAGTATTACGGACCTTAAACAGACACCGACAAGAACTGTTGCTGTATGACTTAAGGGCTCAGAAATACAACGTCATGGCGTGCCCGCTGAAGCAAACACCCGTGTCGTCTGCTTGTCGTCTGCTTTGAGCATGCACTGCCGGAGAGCGCGCCGGAGCTGCCAGCCCGGGCGCTGCATTTTTGTTTCGCTGCGGCTTCAACAAGGTGCCGCATGGCGCCACTGCATGCGGTCCCGTCGGCGCATACAATTGTGACTTTAGAGAGTTTTAGTTTCATGTACGTAGAGGCTTCACGTACGTAGAGCTCTTACGGGTGACCAGTGCGCATGCGCAGAACGCAAAGGGTATGCGCGAGTCTCACGTACGTACGTGAGATTCGGATTTTTACGTTGCGGTCTTTGCGTTCCTTGCGTACGTAGCGTTGACAAACATGGCGGCGCCCTGTCCGCCGCTTCACAGCAATAACAGCTTCGTCGCTAGTCCCTCGAAGCGATATCGTGTTCTAAACTGTTGTATTCGCCTTCGATTTGTCCATTCTTACCCTAGCAAAAGGTTTCAAGCGTCAACTAGCTTTTGTTTTTCAGACAGAAGGGCGATTTTTCAGCTCTTAAGCCTGACGGAGTAGCGTTGGTCGTCGTCATAGCAACGGTCTCGCGAAATCACGAACTGAGGGAGCCCCAAACCAGCCAAACATAGCCAAACTGCCAAACACGAGGACAGACCGAATGGCCTGGCTTAAAGACCTGTCTTGGATGATTTAGGCTACAACCAGTGTCTGTGTTTTCTAGTAGATGGCGATAGGAATAACGCGCGGCGTGTGTCGCGTAAGTGTAACTATAAGGGTTTCAAACGACCTGCGTGCAGGCTACGTAGACTTCTCACATTTGCGTACGTGAACCCTCTACGTACGTGAAACTAAAACTCTCTTTTATCTGGTCGCCTGCGCTCGCTCGCGCTGACGGGAGTTTAACCTCCTATATAGTCTTGCTCCGTGGCCTCAGTGCATTGTAGTCGTTATGGAGAGCGCGAAAGAGAGACAAGAACGAAAGAACGAAGCGAGGAAGAGACAACGTGCTGAGGAGACGGCAGAAGAACGCGCCGCACGACTCGAGAAGCGTCGTAACGAAGATGCGGCCTGAAGAAGTCGTGCCACGTCCGGAGTGACTCTTCAACTGCGGAAGAGACCGGTTTGAATTCTCGAGAGCGTCGGAATGAGACGCTGTGTGGACGACGTGCCGAGGAAACGAAGCTTTCGCAATTCAACATGGGTTTACCAGAACTAAACCACAGACAATTTTTTAAACTTTTTTTCCGTACCTGGGTAATGAATGACGATTTAGTGGAGCGACCATATAACCTCCGAATAATTTCGAACTATCTAGCAGGCGTACTTCTCACCCGTGTATGTGTAATAGACATAGCTGCTGCGATGAGGTCGTCTAGGTCGGTTTTGTTTCCGCCGTATGCCACCACGTTGCAGTACTGGCCCCGCGCTGTCTTCTGACCGAATTCATTGTGCCCCACAGTCTCTACGCATTTGTCGAAGGCACCCAAGTTTGCCCGGGCAGACGTCAGAAGTCCGCTAGGGTACTTTCCGGTGGCGTCAATCACTGCGCATAACAGAAGAATTTCTCAGATCAAGTGGAAAATCTTTTCCCCGTAGTCCTACTGCTGTACCCTGCTGAGAGAAATAACGCACAAATTTTGGCTGCGAAGTCTGTTTTACACCTTTACCAGGCACAGGAAAAGTGGTCAAGTCATTTTTTTTTCGAATTCTTTAGAACCCAAAGAAGGAAGCTATAGAAAAGTTTGAATACAGTTTTTCGAGATGTGCCAAGCGATTGTTTCACAAATGTCTCAATCCTGTGGCACAAAACTTGTGACATTGCTCAGACGCATCAGTGCATTAACTCTGTGTGTCCTCTGAATAACGATTACCGCTACTAAAGATGTTCACCTAGCGTACCACTGTATGTGCCGCGTCGCTCCATATTTCGTTCTTTTGGGAGAGACGCGCGAAATCCGTGAAATCCTCTAGGTTGTGATACATTTCGGTTTCTGCATTACTTAATTAATTACAAATATCTGTAGCATTTGCAGGCAGTCTTCTTTCTATAGTAACAAGTTTTGATCCATCTTGCACAAACTTAAATCGCTCTGACAACCCATTAATACTGCGAGAAGGGGTAAAAATATGACTTTCGTTCTGAACTACGTACCAATGCGGATATTTACGCGGGTTCTCACCTGCCAGTATACTTAATGATGACTTTATAGGTACTGGAGCTCACCATGGCTCCATTTGAGCTCCGGGGCCAGAACAGAAGCTCCATATTTTTTTCCAGCTGCGGATTATATATTTTTGTCGCCTGCTTCAATAGATGAAGTGGTTTCCATAATAAATGCTCTTAAAAACACGCTTTTCTCTGATGATGAAGAAACTGCTGTTCTTCCTACTAAGTGAGCTGTTATTAGTGCATAGAAAACATAAAACAGCAGCAACAACGTATGAAAAGATCGTTGATTTCCGTAGTTACGCCAAATACAAATTAATTGCGCTAGCACTTCGGTTTTCACTTCAGTTCCGTTGTTCAGATCTAGTGTTCACGGAAAGCATTGTAAGGTTAGCGATAAAGGATTAATGCCCATCTATGCGCAATAGGTCATTCTCTCCTTAACATTATAGATCCGTGGGAGTCCTCATACCACAGCTGGTGCAGTGGTGAAGTGGTTAAGCGATGCGCCACTGCCCTTCTTTGGCATGTGCTGGCCTGATGGAACTTTGGTTGTTTATTGGCTTGAGTTGAATCCCAGGTTGCTACTCCTGAGCAACATCTCGCGTTTAACTGAGCTACCACATGCCCCGGCAGGTAGGCAGGTATAAACGAGCCCCTCATTTCCTTTACCTTTTCTGCTAATATATATATATATATATATATATATATATATATATATATATTAGCAGAAAAGGTAAAGGAAATGAGGGGCTCGTTTGACAAGCATATTAAGGAAGCCAACAGTCACGGAAACCAAGGGGCATGGGGGAATGTTTTTAATCTTTTTTTTATTTGTAGTGCGAATCAATCGGTTTAAAGAAAATTACTTATAAAGCAGCAGAAAAAACAACCATGCCGCCGGTGGGATCCGAACCCACGACCTCCGAATATCGCGTCCGGTGCTCTTACCAACTGAGCTACGGCCCCCTGAGTGTACTTTCCCGCGAGGCACCGTGCAGCGGCAGTCTCACCTCGAGGCTGAGCGCATGCCCTTGTCAGTTACATTAACTGGCAAAAGAGGGCGCCAGCATCGCTGCGCGCGAGACTGCCAAAGCCCGCGCGCGGGAGAGGGGGCATGGGGCGCTTCGGCTGGAATCGTCGGCGTGATCGGACGTGTCTCTCGCGGCTCCGCTCTTCGCCGGCGGGGCGAGGAAGCGACGTGGAGACAGGCTCCCGTACTTGTCCCGTACGGCCTTCGGAGTATATATCCCTTGCCCTAGCGCGGGCGAACATTCGCTCGGAACCTTGCTGGTGAGTCGGACGACCTTGATTCATTAGCATACCTTGTTGCTAGCTGGCGTTATTGTTTCTGTAGCAATAAATGCCTGTTTGTGTCCACTAATGTGTCGTACTTTTGTTCCCCCAGAGCAAGGCCCGCCGTGGTCGGCGAGCGCGCGGTAGCGTACGCGATTACGGGGTGGGTTCGGGCGCCTTTGAACCGTGTCAGCCGCGATTGAGTGGGGAGAACGTACTTGTCTCCCAAAATCAAACCCCCACATCTGGCAGCACAACGTGGGGCCTGTTCTTAGAACATTGGACGACTGTCGGTTCGGTTCGAGGAACGTTCTTTGTCCGGACTTGACAAGTGCTAGGCCTAGAGTGAATTTTGATCGCTAGGACCTGCGGCATGCTTTCTTTAGTGCGAGGTGTATTGCGCTGCAGCATGTTTGAACTTTTCGACATGCTCAGCACATTTTTAATTAAGATTTCCCTGGAGTTTCTTCATGAGAATCACTTGGTCCGCATCGAGGGAGCGCGAGGCCTAGCGCCCGCGGAGTCGCCGAGCCCGAAGCGAGTGAGTACGGAAGCCGCGTGGGTGGTCCGAGCTTCTGTATATACTTTGTCTTCTGTCTCTTTTTCGGCTATGCGAGTCGCGGCTCCGGGTGCCGGGTGGCCTGAGGCCACGGGTGCCTCTACGAGCTCGCTGGTATTGCAGCTCGGCACCGGGCGCTCCGACCCCGTCCGATGCGGTGGGCGCCGACCGCTCAGAAGCTGCTTTGTGCAGTGAGCGGGGTAGGACCACCCCACAAAGCTGACGTCTCCTCGCGGCTGCGCGCACATAACCCGTTTCGGGTCTTTGTTGTGGTCACGATCGTTGTCGGAGTGGTAGTTAGGCCTGAGGCTTTTCGGAGCTGCCTGCACCACGTTAAAAGAGACACGACCACCGGACCGTGTCGTTGAGAGGGGGCACATTATGCTGCCCGTCTGTTTTTTTTGTAACCTCGCACGAACTGAGCAGTCTCGTTCAACTCAAGAAAGGGCTTTGTTCACTCGAACTTTGCGCTTGCACAGCCACCGACACGTTTTGCTAGCGAGTTAGGCATTGTGCCACGAGGCCCTTGCGGATGCCACTTCCCCTCCCGTGACCTACGTTAAAGGCACGCCGAGAGCGTTTCGGCAATTTTGCAGATCCGGTGGAGCCACCCAGGCTTGCTGTCCGGTGCACATCGTCTCGCTGCCACCTGCTGCGACGGAGCGGATTGTATACTGTTCGCCGCATCCATCCGGGGCAGCTGTGGCGAGACCAGTCAGCAGTCACCTCCGGCTGCTGCTGCCCTAACGACTACTGCAGGATCCTGGCCTGCAGTTTTCCCACCGGCCTTCGATTCGCGGGCCTGCGGACACGGTAGTCCGCGGGCCATACGAGTCGTCCCAGCGGAGACCTTCACGCCGCCTTCGGAACACCGCGGAAGTCGGCGTGACCTCCGCTGCAAGACGTGCCTCAAGGACATGAAGACCAGGAGACTCCTCCATAGCATGTACTTTCAGGCGCGTGGGTCTATTTAAGTTTGGGGGGAAGTGGGGACCTGCCCTGCTGCCCCCTGAGTTTGCTTTCTCGCGAGGCACCGTGCAGCGGCAGTCTCACCTTGAGGCAAAGCGCATTCCCTTGTCAGTTACATTAACTGGCAAGAGAGGGCGCCAGCATCCTGCGCGCGAGGCTGCCAAAGCCCGCGCGAGGGAAAGGGGGCATGGGGCGCTTCGGCTGGGATCGTCGGCGCGATCGGACGTGTCGCTCGCGGCTCCGTTCTTCGCCGGCGGGGCGAGGAAGCGACGGGGAGACAGGCTCCCCTACTCGTCCCGTCCGGCCTTCGGAGTATATATCCCTTGCTCTAGCGCGGGCGAACATTCGCTCGGAATCTTGCTGGTGAGTCGGACGACCTTGATTCATTAGCGTACCTTGTTGCTAGCTGGCATTGTTTCTGTAGCAATAAATGTCTGTGTCAGCCAATGTGTCATTCCTTTACTCCCCCAGAGCAAGGCCCGCAGTGTTCGGCGAGCGCTCGGTAGCGTACGCGATCACGGGGTGGGGTGCGGGCGGCTTTGAACAGTGTCAGCCGCGATTGAGTGGGGAGAACGTACTTATCTCCCTAATTCAACCCTACAATATATATATTCTCTCTGAACAAGAATGGTCCCCAATCGATCGAAACGTCAGTTCTTAAGCGTGCGTCAGTATACTTAAACACACATATGTATATATATATATATATATATATATATATATATATATATATATATATATATATATATATATTGTCACGCGTGAATGCGGTGATCCCTGAAGACAGGAACGCAGGATCCGACGAACGTCTGCACCACAGCTCAAGATCGCTGACACCTCCGCTTCCTCTTCTTCGAGACGGCGCGTGATTCAGGTCAGCGCTAAGTGAAAATGCGGAATGCACTGTGTCACTGGCCCCCGGAAAAAAAGAGCATCGTCCCGATGCGTAGCCGGCGTGTTGAAAAAAAAAAGTTCACCAAGGGAAGTTCACGTGTTGTGCGGCCGTATGTCCAGCTCTAGCGCTACCGCTCGTGGTAAGGCTTGAGGCGGACAACGTGTACCACCTCAGGGTGCTGGGAGTGCCGAGTCTTCTGAAAGCCGTCAGGAACGACCTCATAGTTCAGGTCTCCAAGTGGCCTGATGATTTTGTAAGGTTAAAATACCGGCAGAGGAGCTTTTCGCTAAGTACGCGTCGGCGAATGGGAAACCAGACCCACACACGGTCTCCTGATGGGTACCGAGCATCACGGCGTCGGAGGTTATAGTGTTGGGCATCTCGGCATTGTTGGTCGAGAATCCTCACCCTGGCCAGCTGACGAGCCTCTTCAGCGAGGTGCAGGAAGGTGTGAAGATCCGCATTCGGGTCGATGTCGTCCACATGCGGTAACATGGCGTCTAGCATCGTGGTCACGTCGCGGCCGTAAACGAAACGGAACGGTGGCATGGTTGTCGTTTCCTGAACGGCCATATTGTATGCAAAGGTGACGTATGGGAGCACTTCGTCCCAAGTTTTGTGCTTAACGTCGACATACATGGAGAACATGTCACCTAGCGTTTCGTTTAAGCGTTCCGTTAAACCGTTCGTCTGAGGGTGGTAGGATGTCGTCCTTCGGTGGTCTGTATGGCTGTGGAGTAAAATCTGCTGCAGGAGGTCAGCCATGAAAGCTGTACCCCTGTCGGTGATTAGGGTCTCCGGGGCACCGTGTCGCAAAACGATCTGATGGATGAAAAATTTTGCTACGTCAAGGGCTGTGGCACTTGGCAGAGCTGATGTTTCTGCGTATCGGGTCAGATAGTCAGTTGCCACGATGACCCACTTGATTCCCGATTGAGAAAGGGAATGGGCCCAGCATGTCCATCCCGATCTGCTGGAAAGGCCGCGATGGTGGTGCTATAGGCTTTAAGAATCCAGCAGGTTTTGTTGAGGGCGCTTTGCGACGCTGACAGCCTCGGCACGTTCTGACGTAGTGTGTAACGTCCGAATGAAGGCGGGGCCAGTAATACTTCTCTTTGATTCTTTCAAGCGTGCGGGCTACACCCAAATGTCCAGAAGTCGGTTCATCGTGTGAAGCTTGAAGGATTTCGTCCCTTAGGCTCGTCGGTATAACAATAAGGTATTGCTGATTGTTTGCGACGAAATTTTTCTTTACGAGGACACCATGGCGAACGCAGAGAGACCCTACCGAGCGCTTGAAAGCCTTCGGGGCAGTCGGGCGGGTCCCGTTAAGAAACTCAATGAGGTCGCGAAGTTCTGGGTCGGCGTATTGTTTGTCAGCAAGGCTCGTTGCACTGATCGCCTTTAAGGTGATGTCGTCGTCGTAGTTTCCGTCCTCCGTTGGGGATTCGACGGGGGCACGCGAGAGGCAATCGGCATCCGAGTGTTTCCGGCCCGACTTGTACGCCACTGTCATGTCGTATTCTTGGAGGCGCAGACTCCATCTGACAAGGCGGGCTGATGGATCTTTGAGGGTCGCAAGCCAACACAAGGCATGATGGTCCGTAACTACAGTAAAACGTTTTCCATAAAGGTAGGGTCGAAATTTCGACGTCGCCCGCACGATCGCTAAACACTCTTTCTTAGTTGCTGAGTAGTTAGCTTCAGCGCGAGACAAAAAGAGGCTGGCGTAAGCGATGACTCGCTCTCGACTGCTGTGGATTTGAACCAGAACGGCACCCAGGACTACGTTGCTTGCGTCAGTATGAAGCTCCGTATCTGCGTTTTCGTCGAAGTGAGCCAGAACTGGAGGTCATTGCAGGTGGCGTTGAAGAGTTTCAAATGCTTGTGCTTGAGGGGCATCCCACGTGAAAGGCGTGTCTGTCCTTGTCAAACGCGTCAGGGGCTCGGCGATTTGAGCGAAATCTTTCACAAAGCGACAGTAGTAGGCACATAATCCTAGAAAGCGGCGGACTTCCTTTTGGTCCTGCGGTGGAGGGAAATTGGCAATAGCATTGGTTTTGTCCGGGTCCGGCCGAACTCCCTCGCAACTGACGACGTGACCAAAGAACTTTAGCTCAGTGTAAGCAAAGCGGCATTTCTCATTTTTTAACGTTAGCCCAGAAGACTTCATGGCTTGCAGCACAACTTCAAGGCGCCGAAGGTGCTCCTCGAAAGTTGGGGCGAACACACAACGTCATCAAGGTAGACGAGGCATGTCTGCCACTTCAGGTCTGCCAGAACTGTGTCCATCAGCCGTTGGAACGTCGCCGGTGCAGAGAACAAACCAAATGGCATTGCCTTAAACTCATAGAGCCCCTCCGTAGTAAACAATGCGGTTTTTTCTCGGTCCCGTTCATCTACTTCGATTTGCCAATATCCTGATTTGAGGTCCATGGATGAGAAATATTTTGCATAGCAGAGGCGATCGACAGCATCGTCGATTCGAGGAAGGGGATAAACATCTTTTTTAGTTACTTTGTTTAGGCGACGGTAGACCACACAAAACCGCAGTGTACCATCTTTTTTCTTCACGAGGACGACAAGTGCCGCCCAGGGACTGCGAGAGGGCTGAATGACGTCGTCTCGAAGCATCTTCTTAACTTTACGGCTGATTGCGGCGCGTTCCGTGGAAGACACGCGGTAAGGTGACTGTCTGAGAGGGTGCACGGCGTCATCCGTAATTATCCGATGCTTGGCCAAGTGTGTTCTGCCGACGCGGGAAAAAGTCTAGAAGGTATCGCCGTACCCCTGGAGAAGAGTTTCTACTTGGCCTCCCTGCTGCGGCGAAAGTGCGGGGTTAATGTCGTACTGGAAGTCGGGAACCCCGGTGTGAACTTCTGTTGACGACACCATGGCAAGACTGGGAGCTCGTCGAATGTCGGCGATACCATGAACGTGGGCCACAGTAGTCCGAAGGCTAAGATGTTGGTGCTCACTGCCAAAATTCGTAAGCAGGACTTTGGTTTCTCCGTTTTCGAGGTAAACGACCCCTCTGGCGACCGCAAGGCACCGGTCGAAAAGCATAATTGGTTTGCTTTCGACGACACCTTCAAACTTTCGCAGCGTCTTCACGCCGACAGAGACCACAACGCTCGAACGGGGTGGAATGGTGACGTCATCAAGGATGGAAAGAGCCGCGGGACGTTCGAAAGCACTGTGGGTTACGTTGTCGGTGGAGAACGTCACTGACTTCGATTTAAGGTCAATGACCGTGCCATTTTCTGTCAAAAAATCCATTCCGAGGGTTACGTCCCGGGAACACTGGTCGAGTACGACGAAGGTGGCCAGGTACGTGTCCTCTTCGATGGTTAATCGTGATGTGCACGTGCCAGCTGGGGCGATCAAATGACCCCCGGCAGTACGAAGCTGTGGGCCCGTCCAAGGTGTGGTCACCTTTTTCAGAGTCGCGGCAAAAGGTCCACTGATTACCGAGTAGTCGGCGCCGGTGTCCACAAGTGCGGTAACGTCGGTACCGTCGATTGAAATGTTCAGATCAGCAGTTGTAGTCGTGGGTGTACGGGAACGTCGTGGAGTCCGCTCACGGCTGCGGTGCGGCACCAGGCGGTTTCGTTGCGGCGAAGAATTGATGCGGCGAGGCGTGTTATCGGTCTGGTGATCGTCGGTTCGTCGTATAAGCGGTCGGTCATGTTTGTGCAGCAGTGGAGGATCTTGGACATGTCGCAGGTGAGCAACCTTGCCCCCAAAGGTTGCCGCTTCTAGTTTTCCCGACGGGGACTAGGAGACCTTCCACGCGAAATTTCGGCGGAAAAACGTCGCGGAGACGAGAAACGACGTGGAGACGGCGACCGGGCATAGCAGTGTGGTGCTTCGGGTGTCGCGGCCAGGTAATCGCTTATTTCTGGAGGCCATTGACCACGCTGCGGTCGGGGCGCATCGACACGATATCCCTGCAGACCCATACGTCGGTAACGACAGTTGCGGTAGACGTGACCGGGCCCGCCGCAGTGATAGCACAGAGCGCGATAATCGGCGGTACACCAGACGTCGCTCTACCGAGGGAGAACCTGAGAAGGGTGAGGTGGGTGTGGTTGGCGGTGAATGTGGCCAGGTGCATCCGGGCGACTTGGAGGCGGCGGTGGACGGCGAACGGCTGCGGCGTACATCATCATCTGGGGTGTTGTGTTCGGGTGAAGAGGGGCTGGCGGCGTGAACGCCTGTTGGACCTCTTCCCGAATAATGTCCGAAATGGAAGAAACTTGCGGCGACTCCGGGGCTGGAAAGAGCTTTTGAACCTCTCCGCGTACTACGGTTCGGATGGTTTCCCGAGGGATGTCGTGGCTAGAAGCATCGACACCGCTGGTAGACATCAGCGACGGCGGACGCTCGTTCTGTCTGGATCTCATGTCGAGCATCTTTTCCATCGTAGTGGCTCCGGAAACAAATTCGGCGACCGTTTTGGGCGGGCTTCGAGCTAACCCAGCGAAGATCTGCTCCTTGATGCCCCTCATAAGAAAACGCAGCTTCTTCTCTTCGGACATGTTGGGATCAGCCCGGCGGAAGAGCTTCGCCATGTCCTCGGAGTAAACGAGGACGGTCTCATTTGGTAGTTGGACGCGTGTCTGGAGGAGCAGCTCGGAACGTTCTTTCCTGAGGACGGTGGTAAAAGCCTGCAAAAACTGAAGGAGCCCCATGTTGTTATTGTGGCTTCTCGGTTCTCAAACCAAATACGAGCTGCACCCTCCAGTGAAAAAAACACGTGCTGCAGCTTCGAGTTGTCAGCCCACCTGTTGTATTGGGCTATGCTCTCGAACTTCTCGAGCCAGTTCTCCGGGTCCTCACCTGGGAAACCTTGAAAGGTGGGTGGTTCGCGTGGCTGCTGCAGCACGACAGACGGCAAAGAGATGGCATCCGGCATACTGACGGGGGTGTTTGTGGGCACTGCTGGTCTCGCTGAGGTCAGTTTCCTGGCGGTCGGACGAGACTGCAGAGGCCCGAACTCTGGTTGCAGTCCTTGCAGCCGCCGGCTACTTTGATGGGTGGGCGTAACTTCGACTCTCAAGGTGTCAAGCGGGCTGGAGTCCCGGCTTCTTGGAGGGGTCTTGAGCATGGGGTGCACTACCCAGCACCTCCACCAAACTGTCACGCTGAATGCGGTGATCACTGAACACAGGAACGCAGGATCCGACGAACGTCTGCACCACAGCTCAAGATCGCTGACACCTCCGCTTCCTCTTCTTCAAGACGGCGCGTGCTTCAAGTCAGCGCTAAGCGAAAAGGCGGAATGCACTGTGTCAATATATAGCAGACAAGGAACATGAAATGAGGGCCTCGTTTGACAAACATGTGAAGGAAACAAACAATCACCGAATCCAAAGTGCCTAGAGGAATATCCATTTTTTTTATTTGTAGTGCTGATGAACGTGACAATAGTACATACATTAATCTGTCGCTTAAAGAAAATTACTTATAGCGCATATTACTTATATAAAAAACCATGCCGCCGATGGGATCCGAACCTACGACCTCGGAATATCGCGCCAGGTGCTCTACCAACTCAGCTACGGCGACGGCTGTCCAACCTGCTGCTTACGTGGGTAGTGCCTACCTCGCAACTGTTATATATCTGATGAACTAAAGCGGCTGTTTGGGCTTGTTGGTCAGTGAACATGGTAAAAGAATGCAGCGCGAAAAAAACAAGGACGAACAGAAGTGGACAGGACAGGGCGCTGACTACCAACACATTTATTCAGAAAGATGAGCAGCTTATATAACGCAGTCCAACACCCACGTGACCAAGAAAATAGCAAACGCGTTCAACTATCTAATACAAAAAACAAAACGAAGTACACAATATCAAAGTGATAAAACCGAGAGGACCACGACGAACCGTAAGGTGCACGCATGGAAAATGATCAGTCAGCGACCTTTGCCGCCAATGCAGCACGAGGCAAAACGTAAACGAAAATAACACTATAGTCACCGAACACTAAGTAAAAGACGAAGCTAAAAGCAGGGTCGGGGCCAAACGCATAACAAAACAATACAAAACGCAACGCAAAAGCTGAGTCAACCGTTCACAGTCAAACTGAGTCAAAAAAGTTGAAAGTTCTCTAGAACAAGAATTAAAAGCAGACGTGTTTATAGTGGGCCTAGAAAACTGGACTCCTTGTCTGTAATTAAAATTGAAGGCGTGCTGACGCACTTGTCTCCAGCTTTGGCTATCATCCTTGCCTCAATGATGACCCTTTCAATTTCTGTCCGCGCCCGTGCTCAGACAACCGTGCGCGTGTGACATGGTACGCACCCTTTGCAAGACTTGCAATGGTCGTCCAGGTGCCCGCCGCTTTTGTTACGGACCCTCCGGCGGTGTTCAAACAATCTCTCGTTGAGACACCTGCCGGTTTGCCCAATATACACGCGTCCACACTTCAAGGGAATCTCGTAAATGACACATGTAGCACAATGTGTGAGTGGTTCTACATGTCTAATAGGGCAAACCTTTTTCTTTTGCTTTGTCAGCAGTGTACACGCTCGTGACAATTTGCACGGGGCTGAGAAGACAAGGTTTACGTTGTTTCTTTTTGCAACCTTCTTTAAATTGTGAGACAGCTTGTGAAGATACGGGATGACGGCCAAGGGAGGTCGTCTGGCCTGTTCTAGCTTGCCTGCGTCTTTGCCTTGCACTTTCAATTTCTGGAGAAGAGTCTCTAAAACGCTACTCACTAGTGTTGGTGAGTAGCCAGCACTGTAAAGACGTTGCACTTGGTTGTTAACACTGCTTTGCATCGTATGGGGACAGCTTTTTGTGAGCGCTGCCTGGATGGCAGAAGAAACAATGCCTCGCTTGATCAATTTCGAGTGAGCGCTGTCATGCGGAAGAAGACCTTTCTTAGAGCGAGGGTTGTACGTCCAACAGAGGTGGGTTTGTTTAAAACTAAAAGTACGTCCAAAAACTGAACGTCCTTGCCTCTCGGCGGTTCACATGTAAAGTTCAGTCCCCCAAAATGGGATTTGAAAAGGGCGACAATTTGACACTCTCCACAGAACCAGGTGGGCAACTTCTGAGGACGATCATAAAATCATCCACATACCGGAAGACCAAATGGACCACATCACCCGGGAGAACCTGGCTAATGCGCTTATTGGCTGCCGCCAGGTAGATATCACACAGGACTGGCGCGATTGATGACCCGATGCATGCGCCATTCTTTTGCACGAAGTACTGACCGCTGTACTGAACAACAGTAGATTCAAGGTAGAACTGAAGAAGGCGAAGGAAATTGTCGCTACTCACACCCGAGCTGCTCTGGAAACGCACTTCACCCGACTGTTGGATCACGTCGCGCACCGCTGCGTATAGACCACCGTGCGGAACGGAATAAAACAAGTCTTCAACGTCAATTGTAAAGCTAGTCGTGGCGTCTGAACTGCCTTTGAATCACTGTAACACCTCAGACGAGATCCTTACCAGAAAAGGGTCATCTAAAGGTAGGCCATTCAAGTGGCGTTGTAGGTAGGCACCAACTTCAGCCTGCCACGTACCTCTTTCCGAGATGATGGTCCTCAGAGGGCAGTCAGGCTTATGGGTTTTGCCTGTGAAGAACACTTCCAAGAAGCAGTCTCGGGCATTTTCTGCCGATGATCTTATTCTATCGAGATGGAAACTTGTCAGTAGCTTCAAAGCCAAAGTTTTCTGTCTGCTGGGCCGGAATTGAACCTTCTTGAAATTCTTTTCGAGCGCTACCTCAGCCTTCTCCTTGTACAAGTGGTTAGGGAGGATGACAAATCCGCCTTCTTTGTCGCTTTGCACAGCCATATGTTTTCCCTCCTTGAGGCGTTTAGCAATGGACACGATGGGAGGCTTAGCATGCGTGAGCGAGGCCCCACAGCGACGTAGAACATCGATGCCATCCCCAATGACTCGTGCCTTGTCTTGCTCTGGTACTCGTTGTGCCATCTGCCGCACCATAGCCAGGAGCTGGTACTTGTTTGAAGGTGGCTGAAAGCTGAATTTGGGACCCTTCGCCTTCTTCAGTTCTACCTTGAATTTACTGTTGTTCAGTACAGCGGTCAGTACTTCGTGCAAGCAAAACGCAGCCATAACCTGCGTGAACCTCATCGCTATTTCTTTTTGCAAGGCCAGGATCCTCTCGTTCCATATCAAAAAGAAAATTGTGCCGTTCGAAGTGCGAGTGTTGTTCGGCCCTGTGGAGCCGTCTTGGGGGCATGTTCGGCGTATGTGCAAGATTCTGAAGTCAGAACTCTGGAGACAAGTGCGTCTTTTCCAAGACTGGCTAGGTGTGTTCGCGCCCCAGAGGCCACATTCGACGGAGGTGAGCTGCAGATATTATGAGTACAAAAAGCTCGCAGCACAATCGGCTGAATTCCTATGGCACCAGTACCGTCTGCGCCTTCCAGAAAGGAAGAAGGAAGTGAAGTCGTCTACGACCAACGTCACCGTTCTCGGAGGTGCATGCATCTCGTCTAAGGACTTGAAGGTCCTACAGAAGGGTCCCAAATTCAGCTTTCAACCACCTTCAAACAAGTACCAGCTCCTGGCTATGGTGCGGCAGATGGCACAACGAGTACCAGAGCAAGACAAGGCACGAGTCATTGGGGATGGCGTCGATGTTCTACGTCGCTGTGGGGCCTCGCTCACGCATGCTAAGCCTCCCATCGTGTCCATTGCTAAACGCCTCAAGGAGGGAAACCTTATGGCTCTGCAAAGCTACAAAGAAGGCGGATTTGTCATCCTCCCTGACCACTTGTACAAGGAGAAGGCTGAGGTGGCGCTCGAAAAGAATTTCAAGAAGGTTCAATTCCGCCCCAGCAGACAGAAAACTTTGGATTTGAAGCTACTGACAAGTTTCCATCTCGATAGAATAAGATCATCGGCAGAAAAGGCCCGAGACTGCTTCTTGGAAGTCTTCTTCACAGGCAAAATCCATAAGCCTGACTGCCCTCTGAGGACCAACATCTCGGAAAAAGGTACGTGGCAGGCTGAAGTTGGTGCCTACCTACAACGCCACTTGAATGGCCTACATTTAGATGACCCTCTTCTGGTAAGGAACTCGTCTGAGGTGTTACAGCGATTCAAAGGCAGTTCAGACGCTACGACTGGCTTTACAATTGACGTTGAAGATTTGTTTTATTCCGTTCCGCACGGTGGTCTATACGCAGCGGTGCGCGACGTGATCCAACAGTCGGGTGAAGTGCGTTTCCAGAACAGCTCGGGTGTGAGCAGCGACAATTTCCTTCGCCTTCTTCAGTTCTACCTTGAATCTACTCTTGTTCAGTACAGCGGTCAGTACTTCGTGCAAATGAATGGCGTATGCATCGAGTCATCAATCGCGCCAGTCCTGTGTGATATCTACCTGGCGGCAGCCGATAAGCGCATTAGCCAGGTTCTCCCGGGTGATGTGGTCCATTCGGTCTTCCGGTATGTGCATGATTTTATGATCGTCCTCAGAAGTTGCCCACCTGGTTCTGTGGAGCGTGTCATTCTTGAAATTGTCGCCCTTTTCAAATCCCATTTTGGGGGCTTAACTTTACCTGTGAACCGCCGAGAGGCAAGGATGTTCAGTTTTTGGACGTACTTTTTAGTTTTGAACAAACCCACCTCTGTTGGACGTACAACCCTCGCTCTAAGAAAGGTCTTCTTCCGCATGACAGCGCTCACTCGAAATTGATCAAGCGAGGCATTGTTTCTTCTGCCATCCAGGCAGCGCTCACAAAAAGCTGTCCCCATACGATGCAGAGCAGTGTTAACAACCAAGTCCAACGTCTTTACAGTGCTGGCTACTCACCAACACTAGTGAGTAGCGTTTTAGAGACTCTTCTCCAGAAATTGAAAGTGCAAGGCAAAGACGCAGGCAAGCTAGGACAGGCCAAACGACCTCCCTTGGCCGTCATCCCGTATCTTCACAAGCTGTCTCACAATTTAAAGAAGGTTGCAAAAAGAAACAACGTAAACCTTGTCTTCTCAGCCCCGTGCAAATTGTCACGAGTGTGTACAATGCTGACAAAGCAAAAGAAAAAGGTTTGCCCTATTAGACATGTAGAACCACTCACACATTGTGCTACATGTGTCATTTACGAGATTCCCTTGAAGTGTGGACGCGTGTATATTGGGCAAACCGGCAGGTGTCTCAACGAGAGATTGTTTGAACACCGCCGGAGGGTCCGTAACAAAAGCGGCGGGCACCTGGACGACCATTGCAAGTCTTGCAAAGGGTGCGTACCATGTTACACGCGCACGGTTGTCAGAGCACGGGCGCGGACAGAAATTGAAAGGGTCATCATTGAGGCAAGGATGATAGCCAAAGCTGGAGACAAGTGCGTCAGCACGCCTTCAATTTTACTTACAGACAAGGAGTCCAGTTTTCTAGGCCCACTATAAACACGTCTTTTTTTTTAATCACGTCTGCTTTTAATTCTTGTTCTAGAGAACTTTCAACTTTTTTCACTCAGTTTGACTGTGAACGGTTGACTCAGCTTTTGCGTTGCGTTTTGTATTGTTTTGTTATGCGTTTGGCCCCGACCCTGCTTTTAGCTTCGTCTTTTACTTAGTGATCGGTGACTATAGTGTTATTTTCGTTTTCGTTTTGCCTCGTTCTGCATTGGCGGCAAAGGTCGCTGACTGATCATTTTCCATGCGTGCACCTTACGGTTCGTCGTGGTCCTCTCGGTTTTATCGGTTCTTGGCTGACTTTCCGTTACCTAGATATGTATCACTTTGATATTGTGTACTTCGTTTTGTTTTTTGTATTAGATAGTTGAACGGGTTTGCTATTTTCTTGGTCACGTGGGTGTTGGACTGCGTTATATAAGCTGCTCATCTTTCTGAATAAATGTGTTGGTAGTCAGCGCCCTGTCCTGTCCACTTCTGTTCGTCCTTGTCTTTTTCGCGCTGCATTCTTTCACCATGTTATATATATATATATATATATATATATATATATATATATATATATATACAGTGTCGAAAACAAATACAAGATATGATAACGCGACGAAAAATGAACAAATAAAAAGCAAAATCAAGGCAATGGAAGGAAAAGGGAAAAAATAAATCCCAAAAAAGGAAAACATTTCCGGCAGACATCAATAAGACAGCGAAAACGAACACAAAATAAAACTGAATAAAATATACAAATACATATTACAAAGAGCAGTCTTAATAGATCTTGGGATAGTAGTATCGACAATGTACCGTGGTCACATGACCGTTTTTCGTTTAAATCGAATTTTTGCATGTGATGGGCAAATGCGTTGATGCAAGGCAATCGTACTTAATTTTTGCTAGAAACCCTGTCTAGGCTGTGCTTGCGTGCGCGTGCTTGTGCGTGCCTGCTTGTGTGTGTGTGTGTAGGATTCCACACTCCGCTGGGTACACATCCGGGGTACACCCACGGATAAAATGTCATCTGGCACCTGCGA
This sequence comes from Amblyomma americanum, assembly GCF_052857255.1. Taxonomy (NCBI): domain Eukaryota; kingdom Metazoa; phylum Arthropoda; class Arachnida; order Ixodida; family Ixodidae; genus Amblyomma; species Amblyomma americanum. Next base: position 2,717,190 of record NW_027526484.1, read on the forward strand.
TCCTCCACTCGCATTCCCACCAAAAAGCATCCCCCTACCTCAACCCGGCGGAAGACTGCCACCCGCCTACTCACCTACACCCACCCCGCAAAAGAACCCCAGCTACCAGGAAGTCACCTGCACCTTCTACTCTGCACCATCCACCAAAATTCCAGGCTACACCCTAATGAAAAACCGAGCCGAAATAAAATTTTTGGAGGCAATTAGAGGCGATCATTGTAGAAGCGAAAATGAAAACCGCAATGTAAAACTAATTCTGCTAAATAAGATTTGACGCATCATATCGTATGACTGCCCGTCAATATTTTTTTTTATTTTAAGGCTGCAGCAGTAATAATGGTGCTACCCCAAATCCCGGCGTGGTGTTTCTGAAGTTCCTGCCAGGGATGCCTGCCTCCTCCAGAAGCACCATTCACCAACCACGCCCTATTCTCTCCCTCCTACATGGGGTTCTGTCCATCCATCCAGCCGACCACCTCCCCATCCCACAAACCACCATCCTCAAGCAGCACCCAAAGCCCTACCCCCTTCTTCCGCCCACCGCCACCCTCCAGAATATTATTGCGTCGTGTATGTGAAGTGTGTATGTTGTGGACAGGTGAGTGGGTCAGTAGCCCCTTAGTTAAGGGGGAGGGGTAGGGAGGTGGTTGGTGCTTCTGGAGGGAGGAGGCTTCACTCGCCGAGGCATTACACACACTACGCTCGGGATTTTGCGGAAACATAACTACTGATACTGTCGCAGTAGAACAGAAAAATTGATAATCTCACGCCACCCCCCACGTACCGTAGCCGCGCCTCGATAGGCGGCACACGATCGGCTCACTGATCACAACGGCTATCCCAACGGATGGATGGACGGAAGAGGAGAGCGTCCCTTTTAAAACGGGGTGGCGGCATTTTCCACCATGCTCGGCTTTTTTCTCATTTAGTTTTTTTCTTAAAATTTCTTTAACGGTGTTGCAAATAGGTTTATGCTCGCCATTTTATGTACATACATTTTTATCCGGCACTTCTAATATTATTCATCTCTCTGCTTTTGAGCCACTAATCTTTCAATCACTTTTTGCTAACTCCCATCTCAGATTCATTCTCATGGTCATCGCTATCTCTGAAACCTGGGTCTCAGGGAGAGTGATGTGCCTGCATCGACAACCGGATGGATGCCACCACATTCCAGAAAAAAAAATGTTGAATTGTTTCCGCAGATTTACTACACGCTGTAAATGTGTGATCTTCTTGGTTATATTTCTTTTTTGTAGCTTTGTGTTCTAAGACACTCTGACCTAGCTTCACAGAGTACGGAACTGCCTCTTGAGTTATTATAGAACGATCCTTCCTGATCTGCATTTTCAAAATCGGTGTATCTGAACAGTCTGCTTCTCTTTCAAGGAAGTTTTTACCTTCTGCATTTTTTATCCGTTGTTTAAAGCCCTTTACTTCTCGGTCCTGCGTACTTACTGGATGGTTTCCTGGTTATTTTTTCTCATTTTGAGTCAAAGCGCTTTCTGTACATGTATTTAGATACCCTAGCTGCTCACCACTTATCGTCCAATTTCCTTAGGCGTTCTTCACAAAATATTTTACTCTGAGCTTCCAGTGCTTCGAACAAAGCCCAGCCCATAACCTCCTTTACTGCCTCGTTAGTGGTTTTGCATTGGGCATCTGGTGGCAATATTCCAACATCTCCCTTATTTAGTTCTAATCTCTACTGAACCTCTGCCTTTATAGGCACAAAACCCTGTTCCAAAATTAAGTATTGGCACTATTACCTCAGTACTATCACTATTATCTCTCAGTACTTCATATTTGTTGTACCCCCATAATCCTCTATGTTTCACTATCCCGGCATCTCTTCGCTCTTTTGCCCTAACAGACTGTTCGTACTTTTTCGTGTATATGTTGCCTTCGTTTACCCACACTCCAAGACTCTGGGCATTTCATGGCCTTGTACTGTAAGCACGTGATCTGTTGTATTGTTAACAAATCATCACACCTGACTTAGTTGCGCTAAAACTGAAAGTCAGAACGTCTCCTTCACCTTCACAGCAACTAACCAGAGTTTGCAAATCTTCCTGGCTATCAGCTAGCAGTAAAATAACGTCCGCATACATTAAACCCGGTAGCCTTTGTTCAATGACCTATCTGCCTAACCTGAATAACAAATTTTAACATAGATTACTTCTTTCAGCCTGCTTTTCATATTTATCATATAAAGCATGGACAGCAGCGATGATAGAGGATGATCTTGCCTTAATCATTTGCGTACTTCGACAGTTGTCGCACTTCTTATTCCTTGCCATGTAATTTCAACTTTATTATTTCGGTAAATTTTCTGTAGGCAATCAATTAGCTCATCACCGATACCTTCATCCTTTAGTATGTTGCTCAGGAGTTTCATGTTCACGTTGTCGCATGAACTGCTCATGTCCAGAAGGGCTAAATACAGAGGTCTGTTTTCCGCCTTAGCTGTTTCAATGCATTGGGTAAGCACGAACAGGCTGTCATCTAAGCGCCTACCCCTTCTCAACCCTGTCAAAAGTTCTAAGAGTACATGATTACTTTCTACCCATGGCAACTCACACCGTCATGTGTGCCAACTGGCTCACGAAGACGAGAAACCACCGCCAACATATCGGCCTACCGCTGGTGAGGGGCCGTCGGGTCAAGGGTGCAGGTGATTTCGTTTGCTCAAACCACGTTTGAGAGCAGCACGATAGTGGCGTGCAATTGCGTTAGTCACGTGGTTTATTTTGTATTTCGCGGGCTTTCCTCGGAGCTGGGAAAAAACACACACGTGAGGATTTCCTTATCGTAAATGATTGAAGGGGGGTTTCTGAAGGTGCTCGACAACTCTTCAAATAAAATTTGTTGTCTAAAGTCAATATTTATTAATTGAGAAAAAAAATGTGCCTGTAGAGCGCAAGATGGCTGCCGCCAATATGCAACTAGTTTCACTCACATGTCTCTAATAATTCCTTTTTTAACCCTTGGGTCAAATTAGCTGACACACCCGTATACAGCCGTTTGGATAATCTGAGTTGGTCTTGCAATCCGGTTTTTTGTGTCCCGTTTTTCTTCGCTGTTCCTGCCATCCGGAATTTATCTGCTGAGGCGCAAGCGGGCATAATCTGTGCTCTGCATCCATTGAATTTACATAAACTCACAATTCCACCTTCATGGCTCTTACACTTGTCTCCTCTTTTCAAGCCTCTGGGTCCTTCCTGAACCAAAATGGTGACCCCAATCAGAGCACTGCACGGGCCCATTTTTATCGGCACGACCAAGCCAGAGCCCGCTGATCCCATGTCTCACCCGGCCCGGGCCCGGCTGTACCGAAGGCCGCTTTGGACCCAGCCTAAAGGGAAAGGTTTCATAGAGTCTCGCAATGCAGTGGCTACATGAGCGGCCTTTTCGAGACACACATGTAGGATGTGGAAGCAGATCACTGGGAGGAAGGTTTACGTATCGGGCTCCAATTTCAATCAGTTTGTCGGCGAGCTTAACGAATCCATCTCCATGAACAAATATAAACGGCCGCATATCGTTGACGCATAAGCCCACACAAGCAACCGTCATGCTCTCTTTAATTCTTTCTGGAATTGTGGAAGCATTCGCAACAAAAAATAAGTGATGTTTTAGCAATAAAAATATGACACACACACATTTCGACTCAGGGGCGAGGTTCCGCTTTGGCTGCAGTGGTACCTAAAGGAAGCTTTGCATTCACCGCATTTTACAGGTCTTATCCGTGCCGAGTCGTCGATTGACAACTTCAAGGATTTTTTTTTTCAAACACCATCTTTTTCAGCATTCTTTACAACAAGTTTGAACTACCCTGACGAAAGTCCTTCCTGGATCTTTCCAATGGTTATCTTGGACAGCAATTGCACAAAAAGAAAAAACCCGCTAATGAGACAGATTTGAACCAATGTCAGAATTCCTTGCAATTCTCAGGCGCCATTTCCCCTGTCCTTAGTACGCCGCTGTTCTAAATGCCCTTACGCTCTTCTACTACCCTTAGCTCGTCTTGATGACGTCTTTCAGTTCTCTTAGGTCTCCAGTCTTGTTTTCTTCATGATGGTATGCTTGCGTTTCGTCTTCTTTTCAATTCTTCCTGCTCTTTCTTTCTTTTCTTTTTTATTTGTATGTCCTCCTTCACTACTGTCGCAACTCGCTTTCGCCCTTAAGAATTTATTACGACACGTAAAAACCTGTAGGCACGTGGTGCGGCTGCTATTTAGGGCAGCCTTCAGCCCTTATAAAGCTTCCCATCGCAGCTTAGCTGACCGAAAGTGACTATACATTCGTTTCAGTTCTTGCGTATTGCTTCTCCCTTTGAAGAAATCGACAAGCCCCTTGGGGTCCCAGAAAGCCGCGTTCGCTGCTTTGCGACCATGAGATCTCATGTAGTACGACCGCGGCCGCATCACGTGTCGCATAGTTTCGGAGGCGGCGCGGTTTGCTGCACCTAGCGTGCAAACGCGGCACTATTGGGAATGTATGACACGAGCGACTTCAGATGAACGGGACAAGCGTTTATACACTTCCACTGCAGCCCCTCGTGTCGCGCTACATGCATTCCCAATAGCAACACGAACCAACTCACCCAGCTGAAAGTATTAAGAGGACTCGGCACTGTTTCCGTGTAGTCGACGCCAGCCTGCTCGCCACTGGCTGTTGCATACACGCATACCTGCTTCAGCCTCACACGCACGTGCGCACACACATGAATGCACATATTTATGGGCGCACATACAGATGCGCGCGCACGTAGTACCTCGATGGAATGATACGCGAACAACCCGATGCCAACACCCCCCGCTGTTGAAATTTATTTTCATCGCGCGTTTACCTAGGTGGTACAAGAAAGACCTTAGGGTCGTCCTAGATTGTATCATGGACGAGTATAGGGTCTTTTTGCTATCACCGAAGTAAAAGCGCGGTGAAAAAAAATTGAAACAGCGGGGCGCGTTGGCGCCGGGTTGTTCGCGATTTATTCCATCGAGGTAGTACGCCCGCCGCTCTGTCTAAACGCGGGAAGGTATCGCCAAACTGCACAAGATAGCTTGACTCTTTCTTTTTCTTTTAAGGTATCTCTTCTCTTTTTTTCCTTCGGGCAGCGGTACTGCGGATTTCTTGCAAGAGGCCGACAACAGCACTTGGAGGCTAAAATCTGACCCCACACTCAAACCTACATAGATGGGATGCGCGAAAAAAAAAAGATTGTCTCCCTGCTCCCGCGTGGCCCTCGGCTTGTGTCTTCCATATTCGCAAAGTTACCTCGCCGTTGGGCATCCTTTGGGCGCGACAAGAAAGGTTTCATACTGCGTGCTGTTAGAGATCCAGGGAGCGGAAAAAAAAACAAGACCGAGTGGCTACAGTAGTACCGAAAACGTGCGCAAAGCTTTAGTTGTAAGAAGGTGCGCGTGGTCGACTCCTTCCCCACGCCATTGCATCCGCCTCTGACACGAAGGAAGTCGGGACGTTGTCTAGTGTGATGAGAGGGATTGCAACTAGTAGGGACTTAACTGATCCCGGAAGAAACCTGCGCGGTTTGAACCGCGAGCCAGGCTGGGCATGGGCTTTTGGATGGACCCTGGCCCAGCCCAGGAGCTAGGAAAATCCGTGTATCCCAGCCCGGGCTCGGCCGGCGGGCAGGCTGCTGCCTGTGCTCTCGGGTAATCCAGCCACCGTGCAGTGTTCTAACCTGAATGCTGGCGCAAAACCTACAGCAAGAGCTTTTTGATAATGGGCAATACGAACGCTCTAAATAACAGGCAAATGTAAGAAAAAATTTCCAGTAAACTCCTAATGGAACAGAACAGTTTGGATCGGAAGGTACTATAGTTCGAAAAGCCTTGCTGGATTTTGTTTTCTGCTCTGTTCTGCACTGTTCGGTGCTCACCGAAGCGCCGATTTTCACCTTCTGTCCTCCCTTTACACGCACCGCCTATTGTTAACAGTCATGCCACTGGTGTCCACAACGAAGTTAAGCTACTCTGCCGATCGGCACCTAGGATAGGCTTCTCACCCATATACTATGCCTCCTAGCCCGATGCGCGCGACGCTCGAATCTAGAGTAGGAAAATATTGCTAGACTGCCATTCGCAATCTATCCTTCGAGCTTCTTTCGCACCTCGAGGTTATCAGAATTCAGTGCATATTCTTCTAATCTGCTGCGCAAAAACTACGAAGTCTCACTTTATGGTGATGGGACTTGCTTCGGTGCAGCAAAATTGCTAATATTCGAGAAGGAATTAATTACAACAATAGCTTTGCAAGCCACATAAAATGATCTTTGATGCCCGAGGATATCACATATTCAAAGATCGTATGCCCAATGCTATGTGCGGCTTTGGGCCTGCGCATTTTAGGCTCGCATTGCCATTTAGCGAGCGAAAATAAGCACTGTAATGCCGTAAAAGTTATTCGCTCAGTGAGCATTGCACTATACGCAACAGCAAGCGACAAGGAACATAATCTTGGCTATTAGGTGATGGGCTCCGAGCGAGACTCACGTCGCAGTGCCAGGGGCTCCAAATTTCGAATTCCGCGCACCAGTGTGAGAAGTCCAATGCTGCACTCGGCCGACACGTCGGCCTCCAGGAGCTTCCTCGTCAACGACGGGGCGGCCCGGTCCATGGCACTGGCGATCCATTCTTTCAGCTTGCTTACATAGCTTACGTTTTGCTGCTCCTTCACTCATGCGGAGGAATCCCCGTCGGACCCGCTGCCACTGAGTCAACACGGGAGGCACCCGTAAAGAAGCACTGTCACCACGATGAGAACCACTTTTTGCACAGTCATGATGTCGCGCAAACCTCCTAAAACATTTGAAGGGGTGCAAGTTGGCAAAATGACATGAAGGCTGCTTGCAGATACTTAATTAGGCTGATGCATATCTTACAAAGTTGTTTTCTGGTCAACTAAAATTCAGAAAACACCTTACGCGTTCGCAACCACCATAAGCACTTGGCGAATGATCCCCCTTGGGAAGTGAAGCCCCAAACAGCTCAACGGCATGAGAGACCCAGCAGGAGCGTCAAGAGAATAGGTTCACACGTGAGAAAGGTGGCTACTCGCCTTTAACTCCTCTTATAAAGCGCCGTCATGACGCTCATACGGCACGTGGCTTCACAAAGAGGCCCTGCGGAAGGTGAGACGGTAAGAGGACCAGTATGATAGGCTCTTCGCCATCGCCTTCTTCCTTGACAAAGACTTTACGATTCTTTGTGGCTTGGGTTGATTTGGCACAAAAAAAGCGTTCAGCTCTTTTATTTATGACTTTATTAGGCATTGTCAAATCGGTTTGGCTCAATGGCCGACGTTTCCTGGCAGGATTTCAGCGCTTGTGAAACATACTTGCAACCTGCTCGACTACTAGGGGCTTTCCGGCGCACAGCTTACGTAAAGATGGTCCGTGGACGCTGGACGTTTCAAATAACTTCCCCATGCGCTGGGCCTGTTTCGTGCCCGATAGACTGTGATCCTAACGACTTCGCTGTGTTTAGCTTTTCCTGTATTACGCACCTTCAGTATAGTGCCGACAACGCTGCATGCTGCGAATTCCCGTAACAGTTTTTGCGTTAGGTGCGAGAGCATTAACGCCGTATTTTGTGCCAACAATGAACTGCCACTCATAACTCGCGTTTATACAGTTAATTCTTAATTAATCAAACTCGATTTAATTCTAACTTCCGGTTTTTACTAGCTAACTCCTTGGCCCCATAAAAATTAAGTGAAATGAAGAGGCTGAACTTTATCTGAACTCCGCCTAATTCGAAATAAGTTCGTGCTTCCTTCGCGTTGGAGTTGCAAAGGTCCGGCTTACCTTTTTTTCTAAATTGATGTTTCTGGGTCGTCTTTATCACTACTTATAAAGGCCTTGAGCTGGGCGGGGTAAATTGGAAAATTGCAATTATTTCACGTTTCGAACGTACTACTACACTGGGAACATTATTTTTATCCTATAAAGTTTACATAGATTGGAAGGTAGTTGCGAGCTACAATGAATGAACCACCGCGTCTGCAGTTGCCAGTAGCCATTATATCTTAATTTAACATTCGCCTCACGGCGGTTTCTATAAGGAAGTGAAGTTATAGCCGCTTATTTTTATGCGCTGCGTACCACACGTACACTCGTAAACAGACATTATGGACTACGCTTCGGATGTTAATGGGTATTTTATGCTTATCCAAGTAAAAGCCTCTTGCGCGTTAACGCATCAAAGTGGCGGGCATATATTTACGAGAGGGGAGATATGCAACTCCGAAGTGTGCCCTGTATCATTCTGTGCGCGACTTTACGTAATGGCTTATTTTTTTCCACTGAGCTTTTACCTTTTGCCAAGCGTCATTTTTGCTACTTATTCTGCCCTTCGTTTCCTACTCCATTCGCTCTCTTCTCCACGCTTTTGCTGTTTGCGTCTTCGTTTAATCAGTAAGATGGAATGATGTTTTTTTTCCAAAATGTAGCTCTGTGATGGCGTCGTGCGTTTAATATGTCTGTGAGTTCTGTCTACGTGAAGCGCTCTTAAAGTCCAGCTGTCCCTTTTGAATCAGATTTTACTAAAGCCCTAGCAACCGTCCCTTCACCAACATCTTGATGGCTACCACAGTTTTTCTACTCTTGTTTACATAGTCGGTAAGGATTTTTTCCTTGAGTTTCTGTTAATATGGTTATTCTGATTACGGTCCACTCCAGATAATTAAGCAACCCGGAATTGAATTGGTATTGGTCTGTTCTTTTTCTGAATTTCGTGAGCGACTACAATGTCACCGTTTTTTATTTTATTATATTACATCAAAGCACCACTTTTGTAATGGCGCCTCCTCATTTTGAAGTCATGGCGCTCAATTGCGCAATTTAAGATTGCTTTCTTTTTTGCTTTATTGCAAGTAGCAGCAGAGTCAAAGATGTTTTAGTTAAGCTGACGCACTTGCTAAACAGAGCTGGTGGCTGCTTTGCTGCCATCCTGGAACATATTGCGCAAATGTGGAAAGCCTATCAGGTCGCTCTGCAGGTTACTCTTGTCAAAGATGTCTGCGCACCTTATGATTTCGGAACAACTTCACAAGGCATTTCGTTTCCCAATTTCGCCTAAATGGAATACCCTGATAAAAATGGCTGTGGTTTAGCTCTGGTTAAACCTGGCATGACGTGATAGCTACAGCGGGCCGAGTGAAACTCGCTCAGTCGAATTGCAAAGTCAGTCTTTCACCGCTGCGTTTCGCTGGGCGTTCCTTCTTCATCTTCGTCCCTGCACGAGGGTTCACTATCTCCCCCTCTCCACTCCACGCCCACTCGGTTTCGCCGCCGCGCCGCGCCACTGGCAGCTGCCATGGCGGCCACGGCGCCGCCAGGCTGAAGGCTCCAAATGCTATCGTAATGTAGGCGAGCGGCGCGCACACCAGCTGCGTGCTCTGACGTCACTCCGCGCATGCGCACAACTGAGGAGGAGGGCGGCGTCTGCTCCGCCGTCGGTGCAGCAGCGAGGCGCGCACACCAGCTGCGGGCTATGATGTCACTCCGCGCATGCGCACAGCTGGCGAAGCGTTGGTGCCACGGCTTAGCGCGCATCCACGTTGACCTCGCAAAGTGGCTGGCATAGTGCAGCTATCACTACAAAAATATAAAGTACACGAAACCGCTCACCAAATCTGACAACTTCAATTTTACTCAGCTTCTATACTTTCTGATTCAGAGTGCCGCAAGTAAGTGAAAGGGCAAGAAATGTGTAAACATTTGTGAGCCAATATGCCCGACTGCATGCTGCGATTAGTGCTCAATTGTTCCACAGTTGTCATCATCAAAATCAGCCACCTTGGATAGTGTACAATGGTGAAATTAATTTTGCACTTCTTCAGTTTTGCGCACCTCAGTGCCTACTTAGCGCCCCTCATTACTATTCAGAGCATACGCCTTGACTTTGACTGCCCGCAGTAGTATGGAAGGACGCCGGACTAGAAGGATGAGTCGTCGCGAGGATAAATGCATATATTTTGACTCGGATAGCCTGAAAAGATCCATCAACTACTTTCTATCTGCTGTTGCTGCTTAATCAGACTTTTTCGCAAAGTCATACATGGATAGTGCTCTACGCGCTTTCGTAGAGCGCTTGGGTTGCGAACTCCACACTTTGTAGGCATCATTCCCGAGTGGCCTCGGGGTCTGAACAATAACCTATTGGACATGAGCTCCGGTACGGAGAGCGACTGACTTCCAAAGATTCAAAAAGTACGTCGAGGCCCAGGATGCGCTGTGGTGACAGCTTACGCAGAAGAGTGCATGCTGTTCATGCAGTCGAGCCTCTAGTCTAGTCTGGGGAGCATGTACGGGTTATTCGCGAGAAAAAGAACTGGCAAAGTAGGAAATTATTTCCCTGTTCTCTCCCCTTGAGGTTATCAATTCATGGTGCCAAAGACAACATCCATTTACTGATCTCTTGAAAATTTTTTGTTGACACTATGGATGAATTCGACTGTAAAACGGGCCATACATTCATTGAAAATTTTCTCATAAATGTTGCTTTATAGCAATTCAAACATAATTAACCAGAAATCTGTTTATTAATTTGTTGGCACTGGAATATAACAACTTATCTGCATTATTACGCATGTGCGCTACCGTATACACTCGTGTAAGGGCCGCGCTTTTTTTCCGCGATTTTGATGGGGTGCGGGCCTTCCACGGAAGTGTGAAATTTTTGTTCAATTTTCGATCCACGTATGAAAAAACTTTTTTAATTGTACCGTATATACCTAACGATGGGATATCTGGCGTCTAGCTGCTAACATCCTCTGTAGTTGTCTTCATCGGTATCGCTGCTCGGGCTCGGCTCGTCGCCGCTGCTCGCGTCATCCGCACGTTCATGTATCCAATCGTCCTCAGTGCCTTTGATGGCATTGGAAACCCCGGTGACCTTAAAACCGTCTACAATAATGTCTGTGGACACCGCAGGCCGCGCGTTTAAAATCCAAGAGCAGATCAGCTGAACTGACGCCCTCCTTAGTCGTCCGGTCGGCGTTTTCTCGTGGTGGCCCACTGTCATTCATTCAGAGTACCGGCGTCGGAATTCTGCCTTAAACGGCCTATTAACAGACGCATCCCGTGGTTGCTGCATACTTTTTAAACCGCCGGCGATAACCGCCAGATGCGTACGAGCTTCTGCAAGACGAGCCTTCACGCGTTCTGTGAGGTGGCCCCGAAAGGTGTTCAATACGAGCAGGGCCTTCCGTCGGAGCAGGGCTCCCGGCCGGTTAGCCCACGCCGTTTTCACCCAGCCAACCACTAGTACCTCGGACATCCAGCCCTTTTCTTGCACTCTGACGATTATTCCATTCGAGAACCTCTTCTTGGGCAGCGTCTGTCGCTTAAACACTACGTACGGGGGCATCTCCCTTCCGTCCTCTGTGATAGATAGAATTACAATGCAACGCTGACGCTCGGCACCGCTCGTGAGCGCAAGGACGCTCTTCGCGCCGGCTTGGCTGACCGTCGTGTTCTCAGGAGCACCGAACTAAACAGGTGTTTGGTCCGTGTTTCCTATGTGGTGTAGGTGGTACTCGTGCTCTGCTGTTGTCCGGCGGCGGATGCTCAGTTGTTGTGGCTTCATAAATCTCCGAAGCCATCCCTCGCTTCCCTTGAAATCCGTCGGTGAAAGGTTCATGTGGCGTGCGATTCCAAGGGCCTTGACGTGGAGCGTCCCTGTTGACAACGCGTAGCCGTCTTTCCTGATGTCCGTGACGTATTTCATGATCTCCTTCTCGAGTGTTGGAAATTTGCAAGGCTTGCCGCGGAATGCTTTCCTAGTCTTGTTTGTTGGGGCAAGCTCCTCCATTTGGTCACACCAAGCACGCACTTGTCGTCGACGTGGAAACTCCGGCCGGCTCCACGTTTTCCATTCTGTTCGGCGTATGCCACAACTTGAAGTTGGAACGCAGCATCATACGCGGTTAAGCGTTTTTTTTTTTTCCATCACAAGCGGGTGTCGTCAAAATGAACGGCGGCACAACGGATCAATGACGCCGACGAGAAAAGCGACAAGATCTCCCGGATAGTGCCGCGCGCCAGAAGCTCACAGATAGCGCAGCGGGGAAGCCGCAGTACAGCTGTTGCCATCTGGTGACTCCCGCGAAATGCGCCGTACGCGAGACGCGACGACGATGCCATTTGCTGGCGAGAATTTTTTCTTTTCTAAATTTGGACTGCCAAGTTAGGGGGAGCGGCCCTTACACGAGCGCGGCCATTAGTCGCGTGTATACGGTATGTGTGCTGTTAACAAACTAATGAGAAGCGCTGAAGCGCTTAAGTTTCAAACAGAGGAAGAGGCAACAGCCTAGTACTTAGAAAGGACGCTTCATGGGCCTTGATAGCACAAGACTTGTGGTCTCAGAATAAATGTTTTCCACACTAAAATAACAGCGGTAATTTTTACGACCGGATGGTGTCCCGCAGCAGTGGAGTAGTGGTTTAAGCATCCGCCTTGTATTGCAGGAGGTGCGGAGTTGGATGCCTAGTTCCGCAGAGTTCTCACTGCTGATAGAATGGGTCCAAGCTTTCCATTGTTCTGGTGCCCGGTTTATTTAGGGTGAAATTGCTTAAAAAAATGATGTCATCAAACTTTGAATAGAAGAAAATATCTTACGCCATGGCGCACTGTGGCCACAGATGCCCATATGCCATAAAAAAATATTAAATATCATCATGACCGAGTGGGCACATGATTTCTATTTCGAAGAAAACAAATGTCAGTGTTGTTGGCCAATGATTCATGCGGCTTGATGGGAGTTGCAATAAAAACGTAACAATAAGCATCGGTAAGTGCAGTGGGCGGAACGCGCAGCTTGAGGAAGTCGACTCGAAGTGGTAAAGATGATGCACAGAGCCTTCGGTCCTTGGTGGCGATCTCGCGGCGCCAGTTTTCAGTGAGGCAGTGAGCATCTGAAATCTTAAGAAAAAAAAATTACAGCGACTTAGACTAAAAGTACCACGAGTTATGAGCTCTCACCGGCTCGAGAAATGATTAGCGCAATGACGCCGTCACAACGCCCCAACGAAATTTCCGCGAGAAATACGCCGACACGGAGTAGTGGGCTTTGTTGTACAGTGTGTTTGTAGGCCCTGTCCTCTGAGCGTTGATCCTCTGTTAGGCCTGCAGCACGTATAGGCGCTGGCGTCCGGCACACGTGCAGCGTTCCGATAGCGACACGACAGATGAGCAGCCTCGCCGCTAGTGGTGTTACGAGAATGATCCGAAAAATTTCTGTGCTTACTTTGTTGATAAAAAATGTACATTACACGCTTAAATTGGAATAGCATAGCCTAGAAAGTAGCCACCTTGTGCAGCAACGCACCCTCCCAAGTGTTGCTGCCACTGCTGGGAAGCGGCCTGGCAATCTTTTTTTGCGTAATCACGTGCGAAATATTTTCAAATTTTGGGGTCGGCCTCTGCAATCATATGAAAATGGAAGCTATTGAGCTGCACCTTCATTCGCGGGGAAAGGAAAAAGTTAGCAGGCGATAAATCTGGGGAGGCTACAGAAGCCACAACATATTGTGCGTGACGATAAATTCGCCAAAGAGGTGTGCTCAGTGGTAGAGTACATAATGCTAAACGTTGTCTCCTCAGCTTAGGGGTCAGCAGTTCGAGGACCAACTGGACAGCGACACGCAGCCTGATCAATACCACCTTTTGGGTTGCCTACACGGACCCGTTTGTCATTATCTCTAGTCCTACGTTCCTCAACCCAAAGTTCCGTGATATATAGGTTCCATGTTTTCCGCGATGTCGCGCATGGCTTGTGTTCGAGATGTGTAATCGTCTTCAAAGGACGCTGAGCTCTGAAGCTCGTGCCACTTGAAACTTTTGGCACGACTGATTGCCCCATCACTGTACTCTTGCGACAGGATAATTAACGTCTCTGTGGCCGAATCGTTCAGACTAACGCAACATTTCATGTCAGCTCATTGTTTCCACTTTTTCTGCCTGGTGCAATTGAAAATTGCCCCACACATTTGCCTACGAAGCTACGTCCAAAGCAACTCTCCATCTTGCCTCAGCAGAGTATTTTGGCACAGTGCCTTATTGTTTTGCGTCATTACTCCCGTGAGCGCACCTCTGTGCTGCCATTTGATGACGTGTAATGAGCTTGTCCAGAGTCATTTTGATACTACCTTGCATCATAAATGCGGTAGCCACTACTGCACGCGCGCACTGCTTCTAATCGCACGGGGAGCAATTGAATGAGGTTAGGTTCGGACGATTCCGGTGTGTTTTCCTGAGAGGCGTTTGGCGGGCCTTGTTCCAACAGCGCGTCTCATTTGATGATGACGAAGGCCCAATGAGGCGCGAGGCATGGGCGTCTTACATGGTGTGGTCACGTGATCGTGGCTCCACCATCGTAAGGTGGATCACGCAAACACGCTCAACCCACCACAGAAAAAGTAGCGTGTTACACGAGAGGCGAAGAGTATGGGAACGCACCGGCAATAGAGTTCTAGTATTTCGTTTACGTGCTAGCGTAGACATACACGAGATCACCGTACGCCTGCTGCACATGCGCAGTAGCCCCATCTGGCCCCGGACACTGCCACCGCGCCCAAGTAGCCCAACACATCGGCCCTATATTAGATATCTCCATGCAAGGCTGGACCCTAGGTAGGCTCAGAGTTGCCGGTGTGTTTCTGATATTGTATATGCGTGTCATTAACACATGCAATGATTGCTTGCCCATCACATCCCGAGTATTGCTTTAGGCTTAATGAAACTCTGGCAATCATGGGCCAGGTTAGCCAGGGATCCCTCACTGTTTTGCCACAATTGGCTATGCCATTCTAAGATGTTGATTATATTAGCCTAGGTTTGCACTGACTTATAAAATGTTTATAGCGTGCTGGCAATGCTTAGTCGACTTTGAGCCGTCAGGTAAAATGGCCTGGCAGCTGGCATTCGGTATTGTGACCGAGAAAATTAATGTCATTGTTACGAGCACGATCTTGACAGTTTATAATTTTCGAACTCGCGGGAACTGAAATGAGCTCTGTAGGAGGTGTAAGAACAGGAATGACTTTTTATATCGGTTCACGTATAATTGGCATGCACTGATCCAGCCCTGTGGTTTGTAGTGCTCAGTCAGTAGCTGTTTAGAATCATTAAAACAGGAGAAAAAATAATTTTTTTACGAGCGGCATTCTGTTCTTTCTTTTTACTTTTCTGAGAAGGAAAATTCACTGGCTTCAATCTTTGAGAGGCCAGTGAATTTATTTGACATAATTCCATGAAAATTTCGCGCAAAGCATTAAAAGCGCTCCTAGAGCTTGAACACTTGCAGGCAATGATTGAAATTGACATAAGACAAATGAATTCTTCGTGAAAAAATTTGCTTATAGAAGAAAAGCATAATAAAAGCCTCGAAGCTAGAAAACGATGAATAAATGCAGACATGAAATCGAGGCAGCCAGAATGAGCGGGAACTAACAACTAAAATTTGTGTGTGTGTGTGTGAAAACCTCCCGCCAATCGAGGATGTAACGACTTCGCGCTGGCATGTCGTAGGAGAAAAACGTAATATGAACAGGTTATTCAGCTAAGCTGCTTTTCAAGAAATTCGTTGTTTACCTGACAGGTGCACAGACACCGCAGTCACGTAGTTCCCCATGCCTGATTTCAGAGCATAATAATGTTCCCATTTTGTCATGGAACGCAATGCCTTTGAATGCATTTTGTGGCTCCGCTCGCGCAAGTATCTCAAAAACACCACGAACGCGCTTCACTCTAGACAAGTAATTTCACTCTCACACTATCGAGCCGTTTTCTGTGTAAGCAAAGTGCTATATCAATCGTAATGACTCGGCTGAGTGTATTGGCTGAAGGGCTTTTGCGGGCAGTTTTAGCAACGACCAGGTACAAAGCAATCGCTTCATGAGTTATAATTTGTATACATTGAGCATGTGCGAAATATTTCGCCGTTTTTAAGAAGAGGTGCGGCCATTTGTTAAGAGAAGATTACTGCGTCCGAGCATCGTACCATGTGATTATATATTTTGTATTCTTGTATTTTGGTTTATGGTTTACGTGGTTTAACGTCCTAAAGCGACACAGGCTTTTGGGGACGTATTCTTGAATTTTATCTTTCCGTCCATCCCTGCCAATTGTATTGTTCTAAATCCTTCTTTCTTGTATATTTTATTGTGCACTTACATAGCTGCTTTTTATTGCTCTTGCATACATCTTCGCTCATTTTTGTGTAGTATCATATATGAAACCATAAAAGAGCATACATTGTGCATGCATAATATTTTATTTATTGTTTCATAGTTTTGTTACTATTATGTCTGGGGCCACATCACACAGCCCTACACATAAGGCGATTCTTTGAAGCCGTATGATCGAAATCGACCTCCAAGCTCCCCGTTTGTCACTTTAAAGGTTTCAGGCGGTGAACATGATGCTCGCAATGAACTGCTTTTCCTACTGCACTGGGAAAATACTCTGAAGCCTGCGCGTTTCTCATTTCCTTGTCTCTTATTGATATTGCCTTGGGAGCTGCCCATGACGCATTCTCCGAGAATTTCAAGCCGCTTTCACAGGATCCGCCAACTCCTCTCTTTTTCAAGTCCCATATCTCCCCACCTTGGCTCCCGGCCGCGTCTTTTTCAAGGAAGTGTGCTAGGCACAGTAAGGTTTCTGGCGACAGCCGGTGGTCTGATTCAGCTGCGTATTCGGCCAGGACACCTGCAGCCGGGGTCCCTGCACGGCGATAGGCATCTGGGTTCCCACGCTCGGTCATCGCGAGGTTTATTGGATTAAAGACGGAGGATTCCACTGCAGAAGACGTGTCCGGCTGGAGGGTGAGAACTGTCGCCCTTTCAACTGTGCCTGCTCGCCGGCGCCTCGCCCATTCAGACTTCCCAGAAGACGGGTCCGGCTTGAGCGTGAGAACTGCCGTTCGGAAGCGAAGACACCACTCTCTCTGATGGGGGGGGGGCGATTGTCCAGCGGCACCCTCTCTCTCCGGCGAGGCATGTGACGGGGCCGTGTCTCTATGTGAAGTGGTGTGTGTGTGTGTGTATACGACAGCGCAAGTTAGGCCACGCCCAACCTGGCGAAGGCATTCTCAGACCTGGGGAATTCGAGGGACCGGACCCTTTTGAAACCGGACGACGAGTGCCATGAGGAAGGAATCCTCGATCATCCTCAGATCTTCTCAGGTCCTCCGACCTTCCCCCATCACCCTCCAATGGGTTCCAATATCTTGTAAATAATGTAAAATAAACCCCCTGTACAGTTTCCTTCATAACCAAGTCCGACAACGTCATTCGGAGAAGGGACCTGCGGCGCTGAAAGGGTCAGCTCACTCAAGGACCCCTCGTCCCCAACAACTGGTTGGCAGCAGCTGGGATGGACCGTGCGACATCATGATTTCTCAACCGGTAAGCGTTTCGGCATTTTGCTGTAGGATTCGCCAGGCTTCAGATTTTGAGAGAATAATCTAGAATCACTGGGAAGTGTATGTCAATTGAGAAAGGGTAATCTCACGACATTTTTGAAGATAGCATTGCCAAAGCGGAGAAGGCATTGTCATGGACCTTATGAAATTGTCAAAGTCGGACTTGCTGTTGTTATGCGAGGAACTGTCAATAGAAGTACAGGGAAAAATTACAAAACTTGAAATATGCAAGACAATTGAAAAGCACGTAGATTACGATCAGCTGGTAGATACGTGGAATTTGGGACAGGAAGAAAAAAGAAAAAGGGAAGCGGAAAGAGAAAAAGAGAAAGAACGGCAAAAGTGGGAAGCTGAAAAAGAAGAAAGAAATCTAAAGCGATTGCAGCTTGAAAGCGAAAATCGAAAAAAAGGCGACAGTACGAGAGCCGGGTCTCCTGAAAGAGCAAGCGATGTACAATCATATAGAATGAACAGATTCATGCAGCCCTATGAAAGTGGAAGGGACATAGGATTGTACCTGGGAAACTTTGAGAGAACTTGCGAAAGGGAGAACTTTGCTTGCAGTACGTGGCCGCAACGGCTTCTGACACTCTTGCCATGTGAAGTAGCTGAAGTCATAGCGAGACTTAGCACACAAGACGCAGCTGACTACGAAAAAGTCAAAGCCAGCCTGCTAAAAAGGTACCGGCTGTCAGCCGAAGCTTTCCGACAGCGCTTCAGGAACGCAATGAAAAACGATAGCGAGGGCTATTCGGATTTCGCGTATGGCCTAAAGACGAATCTGCTAGAGTGGCTAAAAGGAGCCGAGGTTTATGAAAGCCGAGACAAAATCATTGAGTGTTTTTGCCTTGAGCAATTTTACCGAAGCATTCCCCAAGTGGTGAAACTGTGGGTTCAAGACAGGGAAAAAGTCGACACAGTTGAAAGGGCCGCTGAGCTAGCAGAGGAGTACGTTTCGCGTAGAAGGTTGAGCACTGAAGAGGGTGCGTCACACGCTCGAAACGCGATGCGAGATAAAGGGCCTAGCAGAAAGGCGCGAAGTGCTAGAAGTTCGGAGCAATCAGAGGCAACGAAGGTAGCGCCAGAAAAGCGTGAAGAACAGGCGAAGAGACAGGGAGCAGACAAAGCCGCGAAAAAAGAGTTTGAGGCTAGTAGGCCATTTCGTTGCTACAACTGCAATGGTGTCGGGCACTTTGCAGCCAAGTGTACAAAGCAACGTTTGGTGTTCTCGTGCGTCGAGGATAACGACGAGAATCTAGAGCTCCTTAAGCCATACCAGCACGAGCTGCACGTTAACGGGAAACCGTGCAGGGTGTTTCGTGATAGCGCTGCGACGATGGACATTGTCCACCCGTCTTACGTGTCAGTGGACGATTTTACGGGAGAAGTCTCGTGGATAAAACAGGCAGTAGAAGAACACAGTGTATGCCTTCCCATAGCTAGAGTGATAATTTGTGGACCGTTTGGAGAGCTAATCACTGAGGCCGCAGTTTCGAAGGCCGTGCCACTTCAATATCCTTACCTCTTCTCGAATCGATCAGACCAATTGCTACGCGAGAGAGGCCAGAAACTCGGAAGCGGGGGGATACAAGCTTTGACAAGATCGAAAACTCGTCAGCTTGCATCTCAACTAAGTCAGATTCCAGAACCTCAGGTAGCCAGAGTTGCACCAGCCAGCATATCGTTGCAATCAAATGAGGAGGGAAGTGAACCAACGAGGAATGAAAGCCAGACAGCTGACCGAGCAAATGAGCGACGAGGGACTTCAACCACTAAGTCGGATGAGGAATCAGAAAACGCTGAAGGATCCGTTTTATCTCCAACATCGCGTAGTTTTGATCGCCTTCTGCAGGTGAACAAGGAGTCCCTAACAAAAGAACAGAAGCAGGATCCCACTTTGGAAAGGCTGCACCTTACAGCTAAAGAGGTCATCGCGAGACGCAACATAACGATGCATTAGAAGGGAGGCTTACTATACCGACACTACCAGGACAGAAAAGGCAAAACATTTGATCAGCTGGTCGTGCCCGAAAAATACAGAGCGGACATTCTGAGTCTCTGCCACGGAAATGGCTGGGCAGGACATCTGGGAATCAATAAAACAAAAGAGCGCCTATTAATAGAATATTATTGGCCGGGCTGTTTCAAAGATGCAGAACGCTACGTAAAATCATGCGATGCGCGCCAGCGCGTGGGCAAGCCGGGAGAGACATGGAAGGCTCCACTGAAAATTGTTCCATTGATCTCGGAACCTTTCCGCCGGCTTGTAATAGACACAGTAGGCCCTTTGCCTAACACGAAATCAGGCTATAAGTACTTGCTTACTATGCTATGTCCCGCCACAAAATTTCCCGAAGCAATTCCGTTGAAGGACTTGAGCTCCACAGAAATAGTTGATGCCCTTTTGTTAGCGTTCGCGAGAATAGGATTTCCGGCCGAAATCCAAGCCGATCAGGCGACGGTCTTTACAAGCGCCTTGACGACCACATTCCTAGAAAGATGCGGAATAAAACTGTTGCACAGCTCCGTGTATCATCCGCAGTTCCACAGTGTAGAGAAATGGCATTCGGTGCTGAAGCGGGTGCTACGCGCTCTTTGTAATGAGCATAAAGCAGACTGGGAGGATTGTCTGCCGGCCACACTTTTCGCTTTATGAACAGTCCCCCACGAAGCTACGGGGTTTACGCCAGCAGAACTCGTGTACGGAAGAGCCCTCCGCTCTCCCCTCCGAATGCTGAGAGAAATGTGGGAAGGGACAGGAGAGAACCAGACAGTGGTTGAGTACGTGCTTAAGCTACTGGACCGCCTTAACAACACGAGGGAATTAGTAAATCGAAATATGAAAGCTGCCCAGGAGGCCGCCAAGGTCTATTATGACAGAAACGCTCGCCTTCGAGGTTTCACCGCGGGCGATCGCGTGATGATCCTCCGGCCATCGAGAAAAAACAAGCTGGAAGTTCACTGGGATGGTCCAGTAGAAGTGTTGCAAAAACTTTCGGGATGAATTACGCGCTAAGGGTTCCAGGCAGGGGAAAACAGGTGAGAATCTATCATTGCAATCTGATGAAGCCGTTCGTGGAACGCAGCGGGATCGTCAATCTGACTCTAAATGAACCAGAAGAGCTCGACAGCGAGAGTCAGGGTTGGAAGGGAGGTGCGGACGCTATTTACAACGTGGAAAACATTCTGGCTCACTCCGTGAATGCAGATTTCCTAAGCGGGACACAGGTCGACACGCTAAAGCAGTTGTTGAGCGAATTCGCTGACCTATTTAGCAGTCGCCCGGGAAAGACACACCTCCTGACACACGAAATCGAGCTCACCTCTGATGAGCCGGTACGGTCGAAACCCTACAGGGTATCACCGCGGCAAAAAAAAAAATAATGGACGCGGAAATTCAGCGCATGTTGGAGTTAGGGGTTGCAGAGCCAGCGGAAAGTGACTATACCTCACCGCTAATTCTTGTTGAGGCCCTAGGGAAAGATCCT
Organism: Amblyomma americanum; assembly: GCF_052857255.1. Lineage (NCBI taxonomy): Eukaryota > Metazoa > Arthropoda > Arachnida > Ixodida > Ixodidae > Amblyomma > Amblyomma americanum. The sequence continues at coordinate 2,738,129 of NW_027526484.1, forward strand.
CGTCCCTGCGTGGATTAAAGAAAGCTTAATGCAATTACCAGGGATCAGCTATACCCGATTCCCAACATAGAGGAAAGGATAGAAAGGGTGAGCGGCGCGAAATTCATTTCCACCCACGATCTCGTACGGGGATATTGGCAAGTTCCCCTCTCAGAAAGCGCGAGCGGGTATGCCGCTTTCATCTCCCCAGCGGGCACCTTTCGACCCTCCATGCTTAGTTTTGGGTTGAAGAATGCCCCCTACAGCTTCTCGAAATTCATGGACATCGTACTGAAGGACATGCAGTGCTTTGCACTCCCTTATTTAGACGATGTGGCAATTTTTTTGGAAACCTGGCAAGAGCATCTAGAACACCTAAAGACCGTGTTTTCCAGTTTACGACAGGCTGGACTGACACTGAAGGCAGAAAAGTGTAGATTTGGTTGCGCACAGGTGACGTACTTGGGCCACGTTGTAGGCCAGGGAACTAGGAGCCCATTCGAGTTAAAGATTGCCCCGATCGCAGCATTTCCGCAACCACGGACGAAAACGGCCATTCGCTCATTTTTGGGATTAGTTGGGTACTACCAGCGATATATTCCTAACTACTCACAGCGGGCTAGTCCCTTAACTGACGCCTTGCGAAAGGGAGCACCTACTAACGAAAGTTGGGATAACCAAAAAGAAAACGCCTTCAAAAGCATGAAGGAAGCACTCGTGTCCCGACCCTTCCTTAGACCCCTGACTATGGGAAAGAGTTCATAGTCCAGTGTGATTCCAGTGATAGAGGGCTGGGTGCTGTCTTAAGCCAAGTTGGCTACGACCATGAAGAACACCCAGTTCTCTACATCAGCCGCAAACTGACCAGTAGAGAAGAAGCGTACAGCGCTTCCGAAAAAGAGTGCGCGTGTTTAGTTTGGGCAGCGCAGAAGTTGTCGTGTTACCTGTACGGAGCAAACTTTGTATTTGAGACTGACCATTGTCCTTTAACGTGGCTGCGACAGATGTCCCCCAAAAATGGACGCTTGCTCAGATGGAGTCTGGCTCTCCAACAGTACAATTTCTCGGTGCGTTATAAGAAGGGGAAACTGCACGGAAATGCTGATGGCTTGAGCAGACTGATGTAAGCGGGAGAACTAAGAGGAATCTCCTCCTGTGTGAGTGTTTTTTTTTATTTTGTTCCGAGTAATCCGGCTGTGGCAGTTTCAAAAGGAGATGTTTCGCGCTCAGTCGGCACAACATTAAACCAAATTTGAACACAATTTTTTTAAAAGTGTATTGTTGTCAATGGAAGAAGCCTGGTGATTCTTTGGCGAAGTCCGAGCGCTTGCGGGTGGGGCAGTGCTTTGCTGTTTGGAACGTCCCACCTGCGCTTTCCTTTGTTGGTGGTGCTTTGGGTTCTGCCTTGGGGGCGATGATATTGCAATCCAGGGGACCAACACAGACGCCATCTCATCTCTTCCTGCCCAGCGGTCGTCAACGCTGGACATTCGAGATTTTTCGGGCCGCGGAGGAGCTGTAAGGTTTCTGGCGACAGCCGGTGGTCTGATTCAGCTGCGTATTCGGCCAGGACACCTGCAGCCGGGGTCCCTGCACGGCGATAGGCATCTGGGTTCCCACGCTCGGTCATCGCGAGGTTTATTGGATTCAAGACGGAGGATTCCACTGCCGTTTGAAAACAACATTCTTCCCGGAAGACGTGTCCGGCTGGAGCGTGAGAACTGTCGCCCCTTCAACTGTGCCTGCTCGCCGGCGCCTCGCCCATTCGGACTTCCCGGAAGACGGGTCCGGCTTGAGCGTGAGAACTGTCGTTCGGAAGCGAAGACACCGCTCTCTCTGGTGGGGGGGGGCGATTGTCCAGCGGCACCCTCTCTCTCCGGCGAGGCATGTGACGGGGCCGTGTCCCTATTTGAAGTGGTGTGTGTGTGTGTGTGTGTGTGTGTGTGTGTGTGTGTGTGTGTGTGTGTGTGTGTGTGTGTGTGTGTGTGTGTGTGTGTGTGTGTGTGTGTGTGTGTGTGTGTGTGTGTGTGTGTGTGTGTGTGTGTGTGTGTGTGTGTGTGTGTGTGTGTGTGTGTGTGTACGACCGCGCAAGTTAGGCCACGCCCAACCTGACGAAGACATTCTCGGACCTGGGGAATCCTAGGGACCGGACCCTTTTAAAACCGGACGACGAGTGCCATGAGGAAGGAATCCTCGATCATCCTCAGATCTTCTCAGATCCTCCGACCTTCCCCCATCACCCTCCAATGGATTCCAAAATCTTGTAAATAATGTAAAATAAACCCCCTATACAGTTTCCTTCATAACCAAGTCCGACAACGTCATTCGGAGGAGGGACCTGCGGCGCTGAAAGAGTCAGCTCACTCAAGGACCCCTCGTCCCCAACAGCACCATGGCACGAATCTCGCTTTCTCAAACCTGTTTGCTCTCGCTCACAGCTAAGCTGTTCGTCGCTCATGCACCGTTCTCCGATATCAATTTATCCATTTTTCGGCTATAAACTTTCCTTTGCGACAACAAAAGTTCTAGAAAAGATAAGGACCATTCCCCCCCTCCCGTCAACTCCCCCATCTCTCGCCTTGGAATGACGCGATACATCACCATTCCACCGCTACGGCTGCTCTATATCCTGTGCCACAGCCATGGCTCCACGCGTCCTGCCTATGGCTGGCACGGTGGCGCCTAGCCGCACAACCAGCGCGCCGCGAAAGCATGCACGATCGAGCTGGCGCCGTTCGTAGTCTGCGCAAGCGAAAAGCCACACCTGACACCAGCTCCAATGTATTTCATAACCTTGACCTGCAAGGTCCACCATCCTTATATCTTGTGATAAGTTTGAAAATTAATGCGCTTTTGAGATTAATTATTGCTTTCACTACGCGCCACTTCATTTTTTTCAGCAATCGGCAGGAGAAGAGAACGAAACAATGTGCGAGGACGACTGCTGTGTGCCTACTATCACTGCGAAATGTCTAGCTTGACGTCGTGCGCAGTGCAGTGCTGCCCGAATAGTAAGAGTTTTATTTTCGTCTTTGGTGAGATGAATTCACCAAGCTTTGACCACCTTCTCTATCAGCTCTTTGGAACGTCATGTGCTCTAACATATGATGCGTACGGGAAAACATTTGTCATCTACCGCTTATGCTCGACCGTAATCATAACCTCTTGTTCTTCCACTGCAGGGCAGCCCGCAAATATATGTGCAATTCTTGCGTACTGTTTCGCTTTGGCCTTCATAGCTGCAGGCGCGCTATATGCGGGTTCAACTACAGTAACGATGCGGCAAATGCTTCACAAAGGAGCCCCTCCAGCCAATGGCGCGGACCGATTCTCTCCTGCCCCTTGGCCGACCCCCTGGACCTGCTATCGTGAGATTGCAGGGGGTGGCTGATGAATCACCATGGGTTAATCGCAGTAATCGTGACGTCAGAAAAATCGGTAGATGCCATTGGCTTAAGGGTCTCCTTTAAGAGGCATCTGCCGATCTTTCTTGCATTGTATGTGCCTAAAGAAATTGAGCAATTTCTAGTTTCAGCTATATTTGCTAAACTTATCGCCAATGAAAAAAAAAAAGATGTAACTCTGGACTGTCCGACGGGTGACTTTGTGTGCTTTTAAAGACAGAGTTTCGTTTCCTGCGCTACATGTACGGCAAGCGACAAAGAAGAACTGTTTGATTTTTTTCTCAAGAGAAAGATGCTCTCAGTTACCTGCGTTCAGTGTATTTCGAAAAACTGTGCAAGCCGTCTCTTTCACTGCATACAGAAACAACTTTGTTCAAAGATGTTGTTTTGATGTCCATGTGCAGGAGATGCTACAGTCTGTGCCTTAACTGCACTTCAATAGAAAGGTTAAAAAACATGTGGTCCCAGTTTAAAGGTGCGTAGTTATGATACAAAAACAAGACAATACGTCAATTTGCTTTGAAAACGTGATTAACTTGATTTTGTAACTTTGAACAATTTTTATTGGGGGTGCGACACGGCCTATTATGATTATAAATCAACCATTTGACAAATTCATGAAATTCAAATCCGCTTTCTTCAATTATTATGATGACTGTTTCTAAGTATCAAATAAAAATTATTCTGTAAACTGTCTTGCGAGTATCTTCACGCATGCGGTGTCTCACAAAATTCAGTGTTATTTAATCATTTCTCTTTTTGCCCTGTGACGGCCATATTTAGGCTCATCATGACATCATGCATCTCTTTGCAGGTTTGACGTATAAAGAGGTCATTGTACAAGAACTGGAGGAGGAATTTGTTTGAATGCAGTGCAACGGTCCTCCTGCAAGAGGAAAGCAATGATTAGTCCCGATATCACTAATCAGTTCACTGAAGTACAGATTCATTAGCATGAATGCCTTAGCCGTGCCACAACAGCTTGCCAAGCTTCGTACGTTGTCGAACCTGAATTTTCAAAAGCTGGATACCAGTGCTTGAAAGCTGGAAAGCCGGTCTGAAAGCTTTATTGACCCATGTGGCGCGATGAACGTCAAGACAGCGTTGGGCGCTCCATCACCCGAACGCTAACGTCATGTCAGCTGGAAAGGCGGGCCAACTTTAGAAAAGAAAGCGCTTTCCCGAAATGCCAATGTGGGACCGATCCTGATGCCAGTTCTTGCCATCGTTATGCCGTCTGCGATCCAACGTGGGTGTTGAGCTTGGGCGTGCGTGCACGGGAAGCGTCCGGTAATCTGGTTTATTCCTATACGGTAGTACGTCTCCGCTATGCTAAAAATGTTTAGCTCACGGCGACGGCTACGCTAAAATAGAACTTAACCTGGGGCAGCTAGTGCTGGAAAAAAAGGACGGCGCCCTTTTTGCACGTAGAAATAATATTAGGTCCAGCTATGCAAATTAGGATGCAGTTTCGTTCCACGCCGATTTGTTCCGAACGAACATCAAATAGACTGCTGAGAAGATTACAGTTTCATCCTGGACAATCCTACGAGCACTCATACACGTAAAAAGGGGCCGCGTTTATGTTCCAGAATATTCCATGCCTCAGCTATCGGGTGCCAGTTTTGGATGCTTCTGGTGCTGCTAAGTTTTCACTTTACCTGATGCGTATCACATGAGTCAGCTTGTTATTGACTTCCGAGTAGTTGCACATTATCCACATGCTATCTTTATGGCGGGGATTCCTGGGCTCCAGCATACGCTCTGATCACCAGATAGCCAGTGCGCCAAGGCTTCTTTTAACGTGATAGCATTACGGCACGTTCACCAGAAAATTCGGTGCCGGCGTTCTCGACGTCGCTGTTGTGAGCGAAAAAAATCACGGACATGGCCCTGGCAAATGGGGCACATAGGTCACATGACCTTGCGGCATCATCACAATCTGCCCAGCGTGGCAGGGGGCAGTTAAATTATTGGTCGCACGGGAAGAGCGACCGGGGCCGAACGAGGCCCACCGCTGGGAGCACCTACCATCGCAGGGCAGTGGGGCATTCCTTAACCATTGCACCACTGCGCCAGGAGTGGTATGAGGACTCCCATATATCTAAAAATGTAAAGTATAGAACGACCTTCCACATTTGTGGAAATGATTCCATTACGCTGTCGCATCATACCCTTCAGGCGATGCTTAGGTGTCCGTTCCAATTTTTCTTTTTTCTTACAGCTTTAGCATCCATTCTGTGCGGACTGTACTACACTTCTGCGCTACACCGGCACACGTGTAACAAGATTCAGAAAACTTAACTTCTTTCAGAACGTATCGCGATGTACTAGCATGTTTCTGATAGGGTAGTGCCCATGCATAGCGAAATGAAGTCGCAGTCTTGTGTGGGATACAATTTGTCAGTACGACCCCTCGGTCATTCGAGGGAGGTTTGCTCGATTTTCAAGTGCAAGTACTTCTCTTGGGCACACTTTCGAAGATCTAGTGTAACTTGTGAAATGGACGTTCATATTTTACACAACGCGATTCATCTTCGGCAAGTTAATTCAATAGCACCCGGGCATTCATGTGTGACTTTTTGGCACTAGTGCCACCATAATCGCTTACTGGCTTGCGATTTTGAGATTGGTGCGTGGAATGGTTGATGGAAATCAATAAAGTTTTTCTTTCTTGGTGACCCCGTGCGGGTCACCAACAAGAAAAAACCATGACAGTTCACCTAAACGCTGAACCGCGAGAAATTTCCTCCAGGTCGGTAATTATAAGTACATATACGTAACCTTAAATTAGCATCTCAGCCCGGCCAGTCATATTGAAACAATTCGCTCTGCCGCTTCCAAGAAACTTGGCTTTATCCACCACACAATAAAGCCTGTCCCACAGCCCATAGGGCTAATAGCTTATAACAGATATATAAGACCTAAACTTGAATACGCGAGTGTATCATGGGATTCATTTTTTTTTAAACGATGACCATTTCCTGGCGGTGGCACAAAAAAAAAGTCATCCGCTTCATTTTCAACAGTTATCAGAGGCATGCTTCAAATCCGATCTCATGACTGCAAACAATATTCCACCCTTGAAAAAGACAAGACCACTCGCCAGGCTGAAATTTCTTCCCTCACTTTATCCTCAACGGTTTAATTTCAGCCACCGGCGACAACCTGCGCCCACGTTTAACCCGACATACAAGGCACATTCATGATGACCACAGCCTTACGCCATACTTCGCGCGCACGAACTTCTTTAAAAACTCGCTCTTTGGTCGCATTATTGCTCAGTGGAACAGATTGCCAGCTCATATCTTTGCCGCGCGTGTTGTTGCCGATTTTGATGCGCGACTGTTTCCTCCCAACTGAGTTAGTGTCCTCTTGTTCTCTGCATTTTTTTTGTTAATTGCATTTCTATTTTTTCTTGAAGATTCATTTTAAATGTTTGGTTATTGTAGCACTCGGCTGCTTTACAAAAACGTTTTTCGTGCCACTTGACTGTCGGCGCCTTGATTTTTTTATTCTGGGAAAGTGCGGTTTTTCGAGCGATTCCTGTTACCCCCTTTTGCCGGTATGCTCCTCGTCCGCATGTCAGATCCTTTGTGAAGATCGTTATTCGTTGTATTTTGACGTACTGGCAATTGTTATCTCCTTGGCTGTTCTTGTAACATTGTCCACTCTGCTTGTCCTCGGTCTTCAGTTATATTGCACAAAGAACAACAAAAAACGCTGACACTGCTGCAAGCATTCAAAAATATGTTTTTCTGCAGGTAGCTAACTGACGTTTATTTGCAAAATACAAGTGATGTTGAATAACCTTTGCCTCCTGAGGAATAACGTCGCTGATCAGAAATCGCTGATCACGCGTGGAAAACGGGAATTTATCAAGCGCGAAGCGTTTTCTTAATATCTGTATCTGTAATTGCCCGCATTATAACGCCGTGCGCGCTTAGGGATATGCTATTGGTTATCCACAGAAAGAGATACGGGATGAAATATGATAGATAATATATAATGAAGTATCTTTTCATTCGAATTTCACCTGGCTCTAATTCTTTTAGTACTTCTTTATTGCCCCGTGTCCGCGCGTTCTTCAAGCAGTAGGGGAAATGTTAAGAACTACATAGTATCAGACAGAAAGAACTCTATCATAGCAGTCTTATACTCATTACATGCCTTCCAAGTTCCTGCACTGCTTACGAATAAACTTAGGGCACAAGGTGCGCTTACCTGTCCTTAGAAAAGGGTGTGCGGAAAAAGGCGACCTAATTGTTATCACTTTCCACCGGTAACCATGATTAGAAAACTGCATTAAAATTTAAAGCAGTACATGGTAATAAAATTCTTGAGTGCAAATAAAAGCAAAAGGGTGCACCTTTAAAAGCTGGAGCTCCAGCAGCGGTGACTGTTCATTTCTTGTTTACTTCTTTATTGTGCAAGCAGCATTAAAATCACTGAATCTTGCCTGCCCGTAGGGCTAAATACAATAAAATTCTCTTTTAGATTGGTCATTCAGCTCTTCATCATCAATATCACTGACTTTAAATTCTCGATAAAGTGCACGCCGACCTCATCACGCTCCTCTTGCCCACCGGCTGTTTTGGAACACCAGACAGCAATTTTTTCCTTGTCGTTCGTTTATTTTTACACTGGAGAGCAACTGGCTCATGGGAGTTCGCCATCATCGGCAAACAACCGTGAGTTTTCTGTGCAGTTTGAAAGCAAGCGCGATTGTATCTAGGATGCTCACTGAAGGAGCCCTATACATAACGCTGCCTTATTAGATAGCGTTGCTTTATGTGCTCAATATAGGATTTCTTGAACCGCCACCTCCAGGTCATGAATGTCGCCAATAGTCTTGGCAGATTCAGGGTGTCCGGGCTTGTCGGTAGTTCAGGGTCGCTGAAAGAGCCCAGAAAAGGCAAAGGCGAAGAAGTAGCACAGGAAAACGCAAGTGGTTACTTCCAACAAGATTTATTTGAAAGCACGTCAGGTTCCTACACACGGGAAGCGCCCATAACAACAAAAAAACCCTTCTCGTGGCCTCTAGGAAAGTGTGAATGTGACCACAAAAAAACAAAGACTACTCCAGCGTGGCTGCTTCATTGTCTCGATAAAAAGCTTCCTCTAATGCAGTCCCCAGAAGCAATTATATCCTTAAGCCACAAAAGGGCGGGATTTGTGATCCCATCTTTTATAACGGACTTTCAACGGCACTAAGGACATAGCACTTGCATTACTTTTCTCGAGAAGCATAGCGGTCCTGAGTTTGTTCATTACGATCTGTGCAACTAGAGATTCAGAGATGACACGTTGTCAGGTTCCCCTTTTCGTAATGCCACCCATTAGACGTCTTCTTGTCGTCGCTGTTTTCTAGCGAGGCTACCTTTTCAGCTCGCCGAGTCGGGGCTACCCTCGGTAATTTGTGTTCAGCACCATCAGCATGTGGCAGCACACCAATAGCCTCCTTGCTCATCCTTCTACGTAGTGGCTCGAAGATGAGTTTCTCCAGCTTTCCCGTCGGTGCCTCGCAGATGATGAACAGCAGGTAGCTGAGCAGGAAGCTCCAGACAAGTATAGTGAAGAAGAAGGACATCTGTCAATAAACGGAAGCAAGGCACAAAATGAATCAGTGCTTGAAATAACGGGAATTATAATTTGTTTCGTAAACACCTTAAGCATGCAGATGAGCGAGCCAAACATTGAGTTTGAAAGGTGCATGTGAATATCTCTCTAAAGGTTTCAGGCGCAACACTAGTGAACTGGTATCACCAAATATGCTATGGAACAAAAAAGTTTAGTTTAGCTGTTCCCAGTGTGTGCCACTTGAATGCAAGCAAGAGATTGTTCAGATAGCTTTTTTATTGCTTTTTTGAACTTTTTCGTTTGCGTTGAGCTTTTCGCAAGCTTGCCTAGCTCTGCTGTGTTTTTGCAGTAGCCGACGCAGGGCGGCAAGCTCACACTTCGGGTTTTTCGCGTCATTCGCGATTTCGCAAAACATCCCGAGCTCGCGCTTCAAACTTTTGGCGTCTACTGCTTTCCCGCCGCAACCCGACCCCCACTTTGGGGTCTTGACGCACCGCGCAGTTGTATACTCGACATTCCCCTTTTGTTGCATTCGCTTGCGACGTTGTACAGACTACCCCAGCTCCCCTTTGGCTTGCCGACGTTCCCAAGCGTTGCTTTGCTTCATACATTGCACTACTCAGCTGCCACAGCGACAATCCGGCACCGTTTGTGACATCAGTGCCACTCCGTCGCTTCTGGCGAGGCGCCCTCTACCCATCTACGCAACTGCGTCGCTCTCTGCTCTGGTGCTCCAAATCTCCGCCGCTGCATCGTTGACCGCTCCGGCGACTGACTGAGCCGCATACGCAGTCCTTTCCCTTTCCCCTTCTGTTCCTCCTTTCTTGCTACGATTGCGCTCTGCCCTTCACGGTCGTGTTATGGTGGCGACACTAGACGCGAATGCGCAAGATCGTTCTTGTAACAGCTAGCGCTGTAAAAAAGCTAGTGCGCGCTGCCAGAGTCACACTCGCGCAGCACTGACGCTGGTGGCTCGAAGGGAGCAGGAACGCTCTATGAGTTATACCCATTTATTAGACTTATACTAGAGAAGATACACTAACGGTTTCATGAACCTAACAAAAGCGGGCAGGTGAAATTGTGGTATATAAATTCCCCCATCGCGCTGAAGGAAGCGCTAGAGCGCCGAGTTCTGGGAGCTCGCCAAACTGGGTCGGGTTTACTAACCAGTCACACTTGAGCATGTCGGAGAGCTAGGTGGTATTTTACTGTGTCCAGTCGGGAAATCGGAATTATAGAGTGCAGTTAAGAGCAAGTTTATGAACGGAATACAGGATTATGAATGCAACATATTGCAATTTTTTTTATCTGTGTACAGTATTTGCATTCAGCGTATAACTGACGCGCACAGCCCATTGTGCCCATTGAAAAGTGCACCGTTAGATCTTAGACAACGCGCCCGGGGTGAAAGTGAATTAAATATATCCGCGAACATCACATTGCATGAACCCTTGAAGGTCGGTATGCGCCTGTTCAGCCTATATTTCAAGACATTCAAGACATCTACTGAGTACCACCTTCTAGTGCCCTTTAGATGCTGCTGTGCGCCACATATTACGCGCTTACAATTTACGATGAATAATAGAAATATCGTTTCAATTGGAATATTTTAAATGTTTATTGGTTAATAGATGCATCTCGTATGCAGCGTACAACGTCGGCAGTCTGAAAGCTTCCAGGCAGCTTTCCTTTCTCTTTTGCCTTCCTCTCACCTCATTTTGCTCTGCTCACGGCAGTGCTAGTGGTGGACATATCACCAGTCACAAGCCAGTGCACGTTCTCTCTGTTTAAACTAATACACTCTCTCATGTACAACATAATTCATTACTTCCTGCGGTCATACGAAATATTTATTAACGCGGCATAGTAGGTGAGTGCAGTAAATTTTTCTCGCCTCGTTAGTGTCAGTATTCTAATAGATCAATAAACCTGATTTAAAAGAACACAATATACAGTAGCATTATAAACGAAACTTGGTTCTCAAAAGTCATGCGCGCGTACTGGTGAAGAAATTAAAAAAAAACGAATTCACGTCTCGACCTAAAATGGGCTCAATTTTTCACATGTGCATATCTGTTAACAAAAATAAAATATTTAGGTCAGGTTACTTACCACAAAAAAGTGCGAGAAGAACAACCTCTCTCTGGAGATGTGCAACCAAAGCTGTACAAAGGGCACGTGGATGATGTACACGCCGAAGGCTAGCCTGCTCAGGGGCGTGAAGAAGCTCCACGACAGGAACGTGTTTAAGAAGCCTGCGTTCGCGGAAAGACAGGTGGAAATACAAAAATGATTTCGTTTAATATAGTAAATAAAACAGAATACACATATGTATGAGCAGAGATGGTAAGAGAAAAGAGCACAGTCGTGTTAATGCATTTTCGAAGCACTCGCTGCAGTTGAAAGGGATACACTAGCGTCGTAAATTACTGTCCTTTCTAGATATACGAGAAGATACAGGGGTTATGAAAACACACATGGTGCACTGTGGAAATTAGGCCTGTAGTAATGTTTTCGAAGGACCTAAAAAAGCCTTCCTTCCACTTTACAGTCGTGAACAGCCGCGCTTCTGAAAATACCTATTCTTTTCAGTCGTATTTAAGAAAAAAGAAAGCCACTCGTAGACTGCCATCAAACCCTGTTTGATTTCCAATAGACGTGTGTTATTCAATGTGAATGGGATTTCGGTTCCTCCGTTGTGGGGCCGGTTGGATAAAATATAAAGAAGTGGCCATTTTATTGCAACGAGTGCTGGCGTCATCCCTCGGTGCGAAGGTGAGACGGCCATCAAGATGTCCTCCGTGCTGCTCGCATGGTCTTCGCCCGCGTTTACGTTCTCAGCAATAGATGGTGACATTGCGCCTACCATTTAGAATTGACTAAACGAACAAGAAATGAGCACAACTACGATAATAAACAAAGACCAGCTCCTAATTCCATCGCTGTGCAAAATCAGAGCGAGAGGCTCAGTCGACAGACACGTTTACAGCTGTCTTCCAGAGTGAGAGTACGCACATTCTGTAAGTAGACGTGATTTTGCCTTGCCATTGATTACTTAAAAAAGATGTTAAGAATTATATGGCACAACTGGAGCGCTAAAGCGGTTTGTTTACGGTAATTGACCTCTAAGGCGCCCTAATTTTTCTCAGACTGCGACACCTGAAGCCCTTGTTAAAATCCACTTAATGACACCGCACATGTAACATCGACTACATTACCTATATAGATTTGCGCTCTCGGGCATGTTGTAACAAAGCACAGTTATTAGAAAGATGAGGATTTCGCCTCAGGATGTGAGTACCTTTTTAGAGTGTACTGCACGTTCATGTGGGCAAAAAAGGAAAAAGCAACTAGGCACCATTTCTGGTGACTACGCTGGGTAATTGTAGCTCATTCTCCTGGGGCCATATTCTGTACGCTGTCCATTCTTCATTGCCCATTTCACGTCCATTTGGTCCTCTGTGAATGGTCATTCAGATATACCCTCCGCTTTCAAGCGTCCATGGGGTGCGACCCGACCATTGAGCTGTTGGCGACTGGACACCACCATCGGCTGCGATTGGCTGCTGTATACAGCTATAGTGGTGAGGTGCATCGCAGCGCTCTGTCAACAGCAGGTGATTGGTCCTGACCTCCGGTTGCCATTGGCTGCGATAGGCGGCCAATGGTGACGTCCGGTCGCCCACATCCAATGGCTGTGTCGCATCCCACAGACGCTTAAAAAACGCGGGCATATCTGAATAACCAATGACCGAGGACCAAATGGACACGAAATTGACAACTGGAAATGCACAGCTTTAGAATACTGACTCTGCTCCTCAAAGAAGAAGGCACTTGGTGGCATTCACACCGTCTTAGTGTCGTGATGAATCGCATGAGGAGTTTGCTGTGAATTATGGTTATTTCCGAACATTTTATTATTTTCGCCGGTCTTGTCAATTTTTCATTCCATGCGGCGTGTCTAGTTTCTTGTCCATCTTGCCACTGAATGTATTGGCGCTGCGAACTAATTAAGACTTCGACTGCTTCGGGCATCGACATGACGGGCAGCAGCGAGTATAAAAAGCTTTCTTCCTGATGCAAGGTTTCTTTAAAAGTGTCATAACGGCTGTGCATATCGTCCTTCCACCTTTCGGAAAAAAGTTAAAGAAGCATTTTACAGGCGTATGTAGCTTCCTGAACAGCAGGAGGGCAACGAAATCCGGTCCGGGCATGGCGACTTTTGTGCAGCATTGCTCAGCTTTGTGCAGGTTGTTGGGGACGAGGGGTCCTTGAGTGAGCTGACTCAGCGCCGCAGGTCCCTTTTCCGAATGACGTTGTCGGACTTGGTTATGAAGGAAACTGTACAGAGGGTTTATTTTACATATTTTACAAGATTTTGGAACCCATTAGAGGGTGATGGGGGAAGGTCGGAGGATCTGAGAAGATCTGAGGATGATCGAGGATTCGTTCCTCACTGCACTCGTCGTCCGGTTTAAAAAGGGTCCGGTCCCTAGGATTCCCCAGGTTCGAGGAGGTCTTCGCCAGGTTGGGCGTGGCCTAACTTGCGTTGTCGTACACACATACACCACTTCACATAGGGACACGCCTCCGTCACATGCCTCGCCGGAGAGAGAGGGTGCCGCTGGACAATCGGCCCCAGCAGAGAGAGCGTTGTCTTCGCGTCCGAACGACAGTTCTCACGCTGTCAAGTCGGACACGTCTTCCGGGAAGTCCGAATGGGCGAGACGCCGGCGAGCAGGCACAGTTGAAGGGGTGAGTCACCCCTGCTCGGTTCTGGCGGTCGCTAACTGCCTCCGTGCCGCACGGTCGATCTTCCGGGAACAATGTTGTTTACAAACGGCAGTGGAATCCTCCGTCTCGAATCCAATAAACCACGCGAGGACCGGCCGTGGGAACCAAGTTGCCTATCGCCGTGCAGTGACCCCGGTTGCAGGTGTCCGGACCGAATACGCAGCTGAATCAGACCACCGGCTGTCGCCAGAAACCTTACAGCTCCTCCGCGGCCCGAAAAATCTCGAATGTCCAGCGTTGACGACCGCTGGGCAGGAAGAGATGAGATGGCGTCCGTGTTGGTCCCCTGGATTGCAATATCATCGCCCCCAAGGCAGAACCCAAAGCACCACCAACAAAGGAAAGCGCAGGTGGGACGTTCCAAACGGCAAAGCACTGCCCCACCCGCAAGCGCTCGGACTTCGCCAAAGAATCACCAGGCTTCTTCCATTGACAACAACACACGTTTAAAAAATTGTGTTCACATTTGGGTTAATTTTGTGCCGATTGAGCGTGAAACATCCCCTTTTGAAACTGCCACAGCCGGATTACTCGGAACAAAGTAAAAAAAAAACTCACACAGGAGGAGATTCCTCTTAGTTCTCCCGCTTACATCAGTCTGCTCAAGCAATCAGCCTTTCCGTGCAGTTTCCCCTTCTTATAACGCACCGAGAAATTGTACTGTTGGAGAGCCAGACTCCATCTGAGCAAGCAACCATTTTTGGGGGACATCTGTCGCAGCCACGTTAAAGGACAATGGTCAATCTCAAATACAAAGTTTGCTCCGTACAGGTAACACGACAACTTCTGTGCTTCCCAAACTAAACACGCGCACTCTTTTTCGGAAGTGCTGTACGCTTCCTCTCTACTGGTCAGTTTGCGGCTGATGTACAGAACAGGGTGTTCTTCATGGTCGTAGCCAACTTGGCTTAAGACAGCACCCAGCCCTCTATCACTGGAATCACACTGGACTATGAACTCTTTCCCATAGTCAGGGGTCTAATGAAGGGTCGGGACACGAGTGCTTCCTTCAGGCTTTTGAAGGCGTTTTCTTTTTGGTTATCCCAACTTTCGTTAGTAGGTGCTCCCTTTCGCAAGGCGTCAGTTAAGGGACTAGCCCGCTGTGAGTAGCTAGGAATATATCGCTGGTAGTGCCCAACTAATCCAAAAATGAGCGAATGTCCGTTTTCGTCCGTGGTTCCGGAAATGCTGCGATCGGGGCAATCTTTAATTCGGATGGGCTCCTAGTTCCCTGGCCTACAACGTGGCCCAAGTACGTCACCTGTGCGCAACCAAATCTACACTTTTCTGCCTTCAGTGTCAGTCCAGCCTGTCATAAACTGGAAAACAAGGTCCTTAGGTGTTCTACATGCTCTTGCCAGGTTTCCGAAAAAATTGCCACATCGTCTAAATAAGGGAGTGCAAAGCACTGCATGTCCTTCAGTACGATGTGCATGAGTTTCGAGAAGCTGTAGGGGGCATTCTTAAACCGAAAACTAAGCATTAAGGGTCGAAAGGTGCCCGCTGGGGAGATGAAAGTGGCATACCTGCTCGTCCTTTCTGAGAGGGGAACTTGCCAATATCCTCGTACGAGATCGAGGGTGGAAATGAATTTCGCGCCGCTCAACCTTTATATCCTTTCCTCTATGTTGGGAATCGGGTATAGCTGATCCCTGGTAATTGTATTCAGCTTTCTATAATCCACGCAGGGACGAGGATCTTTCCCTGGGGCCTCAACAAGAATTAGCGGTGAGGTATAGTCACTTTCTGCTGGCTCTACAACCACTAACTCCAACATGCACTGAATTTCCGCGTCCATTATTTCTTTTTGCCGCGGTGATACCCTGTAGGGTTTCGACCGTACCGGCTCATCAGAGGTGAGCTCGATTTCGTGTCTCAGGAGGTGTGTCTTTCCCGGGCGACTGCTAAACAGGTAAGCGAATTCGCTCAACAACTGCTTTAGCGTGTCGACCTGTGTCCCGCTTAGGAAATCTGCATTCACGGAGTGAGCCAGAATGTTCTCCACGTTGTCACTAGCGTCAGCACCTCCCTTCCAACCCTGACTCTCGCTGTCCAGCTCTTCTGGTTCATTTAGAGTCAGATTGACGATCCCGCTGCGTTCCACGAACGGCTTCATCAGATTACAATGATAGATTCTCACCTGCTTTCCCCTGCCTGGAAGCCTTAGCGCGTAATTCGTCTCCGAAAGTTTTTGGAACACTCCTACTGGACCATCCCAGTGAACTTCCAGCTTGTTTTTTTTTCGATGGCCGGAGGATCATCACGCGATCGCCCGCGGTGAAACCTCGAAGGCGCGCGTTTTTGTCATAATAGACCTTGGCGGCCTCCTGGGCAGGTTTCATATTTCGATTTACTAATTCCTTCGTGTTGTTAAGGCGGTCCAGTAGGTGAAGCACGTACTCAACCACTGTCTGGTTCTCTCCTGTCCTTTCCCACATTTCTCTCAGCATTCGGAGGGGAGAGCGGAGGGCTCTTCCATACACGAGTTCAGCTGGGGTAAACCCCGTAGCTTCATGGGGGACTGTTCGTAAAGCGAAAAGTGTGGCCGGTAGACAATCCTCCCAGTCTGCTTTATGCTCATAACAAAGAGCACGTAGCACCCGCTTCAGCACCGAATGCCATTTCTCTACACTGTTGGACTGCGGATGGTACACCGAGCTGTGTAACAATCTTATTCCTCATCTTTCTAGGAATGTGGTCGTCAAGGCGCTTGTAAAGACCGTCGCCTGATCGGCTTGGATTTCGGCCGGAAATCCTATTCTCGCGAACACTGACAAAAGGGCGTCGACTATTTCTGTGGAGCTCAAGTCCTTCAACGGAATTGCTTCGGGAAATTTTGTGGCGGGACATAGCATAGTAAGCAAGTACTTATAGCCTGATTTCGTTGTAGGCAAAGTGCCTACTGTGTCTATTACAAGCCGGCGAAAGGGTTCCGAGATCAATGGAACAATTTTCAGTGGAGCCTTCCATGTCTCTCCCGGCTTGCCCACGCGCTGGCACGCATCGCATGATTTTACGTAGCGTTCTTCATCTTTGAAACAACCCGGCCAATAATATTCCATTAATAGCCGCTTCTTTGTTTTATTGATTCCCAGATGTCCTGCCCAGCCATTTTCGTGGCAGAGACTCAGAATGTCCGATCTGTATTTTTCGGGCACGACCAGCTGATCAAATGCTTTGCCTTTTCTGTCCTGGTAGTGTCGGTATAGTAAGCCTCCCTTCTCATGCATCGTTATGTTGCGTCTCGCGATGCCCTCTTTAGCTGTAAGGTGCAGTCTTTCCAAAGTGGGATCCTGCTTCCGTTCTTTTATTAGGGACTCCCTGTTCACCTGCAGAAGGCGATCAAAACTGCGCGATGTTGGAGATAAAACGGATCCTTCAGCGTTTTCTGATTCCTCTACCGACTTAGTGGTTGAAGTCCCTCGTCGCTCATTTGCTCGGTCAGCTGTCTGGATTTCATTCCTCGTTGGTTTCCTTCCCTCCTCATTTGATTGCAACGATATGCTGGCTGGTGCGTCTCTGGCTACCTGAGGTTCGGGAATCTGACTTAGCTGAGATGCGAGCTGACGAGTTTTCGATCTTGTGAAAGCTTGTATCACCCCGCTTCCGAGTTTCTGGCCTCTCTCGCGTAGCAATTGGTCTGATCGATTTGAGAAGAGGTAAGGATATTGAAGTGGCACGGCCTTCGAAACTGCGGCCTCAGTGATTAGCTCTCCAAACGGTCCACAAATTCTCACTCTAGCTATGGGAAGGCATACACTGTGTTCTTCTACTGCCTGTTTTATCCACAAGACTTCTCCCGCAAAATCGTCCACTGACACGTAAGACGGGTGGACAACGTCCATCGTCGCGGCGCTATCTCGAAGCACCCTGCACGGTTTCGCGTTAACGTGCAGCTCGTGCAGGTATGGCTTAAGGAGCTCTATATTCTCGGCGTTATCCTCGACGCACGAGAACACCAAACGTTGCTTTGTACACTTGGCTGCAAAGTGCCCGACACCATTGCAGTTGTAGCAACGAAATGGCCTACTAGCCTCAAACTCTTTTTTCGCGGCTTTGTCAGCTCCCTGTCTCTTCGCCTGTTCTTCAAGCTTTTCTGGCGCTACCTTCGTTGCCTCCGATATCTCCGAACTTCTAGCACTTCGAGTCTTTCTGCAAGGCCCTTTTTTCGCATCGCGTTTCGAGCGTGTGACGCACCCTCTTCAGTGCTCAAGCTTCTGCGCGAAACGTACTCCTCTGCTAGCTCAGCTGCCCTTTCAACTGTGTCGACTTTTTTCCCTGTCTTGAACCCACAGTTTCACCACTTGGGGAATGCTTCGGTAAAATTGCTCAAGGCAAAAACACTCGATGATTTTGTCTCGGCTTTCACAAACCTCGGCTCCTTTTAGCCACTCTAGCAGATTCGTCTTTAGGCCATACGCGAAATCCGGATAGCCCTCGCTATCGTTTTTCATTGCGTTCCTGAATCGCTGTCGGAAAGCTTCGGCTGACAGCCGGTACCTTTTTAGCAGGCTGGCTTTGACGTTTTCGTAGTCAGCTGCGTCTTGTGTGCTAAGTCTCGCTATGACTTCAGCTACTTCACATGGCAAGAGTGCCAGAAGCCGTTGCGGCCATGTACTGCGAGCAAAGTTCTCCCTTTCGCAAGTTCTCTCAATGTTTCCCAGGTAAAATCCTATGTCCCTTCCACTTTCATAGGGCTGCATGAATCTGTTCATTCTATATGATTGTACATAGCTTACTCTTTCAGGAGACCCGGCTCTCGTACTGTCGCCTTTTTTCGATTTTCGCTTTCAAGCTGCAATCGCTTTATATTTCTTTCTTTTTCAGCTTCCCACTTTTGCCGTTCTTTCTCTTTTTCCCATTCCGCTTCCCTTTTTCTTTTTTCTTCCTGTACCAAATTCCACGTATCTACCAGCTGATCGTCATCTACGTGTTTTTTAATTGTCTTGCATATTTAAAGTTTTGTAATTTTTTCCTGTACTTCTATTGACAGTTCCTCGCATAACAACAGCAAGTCCGACTTTGACAATTTCATAAGGTCCATGACAACGCTTTCTCCGCTTTGGCAATGCTATCTTCAAAATGTCGTGAGATTACCCTTTCTCAATTGACATACACTTCCCAGTGATTCTAGATTATTCTCTCAACATCTGAAGCCTGGCGAATCCTATATCAAAATGCCGAAACGCTTACCGGTTGAGAAAGCACAATGTCGCACGGTCCATCCCAGCTGCTGCCAACCAGTTGTTGGGGACGAGGGGTCCTTGAGTGAGCTGACTCTTTCAGCGCCGCAGGTCCCTTCTCCGAATGACGTTGTCGGACTTGGTTATGAAGGAAACTGTACAGGTGGTTTATTTTACATATTTTACGAGATTTTGGAACCCATTGGAGGGTGATGGGGGAAGGTCTGAGGATCTGAGAAGATCTGAGGATGATCGAGGATTCCTTCCTCACGGCACTCGTCGTCCGGTTTAAAAAGGGTCTGGTCCCTAGGATTCCCCAGGTTCGAGGAGGTCTTCGCCAGGTTGGGCGTGGCCTAACTTGCGGTGTCGTACACACGCACACACCACTTCACATAGGGACACGCCCCCGTCACATGCCTCGCCGGAGAGAGAGGGTGCCGCTGGACAATCGCCCCCACCAGAGAGAGCGTTGTCTTCGCGTCCGAACGACAGTTCTCCCGCTGTCAAGTCGGACACGTCTTCCGGGAAGTCCGAATGGGCGAGGCGCCGGCCAGCAGGCACAGTTGAAGGGGTGAGTCACCCCTGCTCAGTTCTGGCGGTCGCTAACTGCCTCCGTGCCGCACGGTCGATCTACCGGGAACAATGTTGTTTACAAACGGCAGTGGAATCTTCCGTCTCGAATCCAATAAACCACGCGAGGACCGGCCGTGCGAACCAAGATGCCTATCGCCGTGCAGTGACCCTGGTTGCAGGTGTCCGGGCCGAATACGCAGCTGAATCAGACCACCGGCTGTCGCCAGAAATCTTACAAGGTTCGCATCCTTTCAACACATGCTCTAAGGCCCCACTGTGAGTTCAATTGTGCTCTTAATTTCTGTTAGTGTTCTGCACTGTGTGACGCTGTTCCAAGCCGCGAATTTATGAAAGGCACATTCGACTTCGGCCCTTGTGTAATACAAGCTGAAGCGTACATAACCTCCTAAAAACATTGATGGCCTGCAAACTAACAAGCAATAGACCTTTTGGGTGCAAATTTCACAAAACTCTTTTATTGCATCGAAATTCTTAGCTTGAGTACTTTAAGCCAACGTGAATTTCTCATATTTCGTTTTATCGAATGCGCAAGTTTTGAAATAACGATTATTAGAGGGGTTATTGGACGATTTTGTGAACACCGTAAAAAGCTTGCGGCGTGTTAAGGTGGTGTCATCGTGAAGATTACACGCAGCAAGAAATGCAGAAAGGCTCAAAAGTTGGCTCTACCCTTCCATAAATTTGTGTCCCTTCAGTTCTTATTGTTTAGTAATATAATAATAAAAGTATTATTAATTTTTATTGCCCTTCGAATTTTCATGTACACATTTTTTACCACACGTATGTATAGAGTGCTTGTGGGTGGGTAGGCAGGTCAGCGGGTATGTACCAGGCAAGCATGTATCATTTAAAGAAATCATCAGAACAAGAGTCAACTCGGGTATGAAGCAAGATTTTATTACATTTGTAACAAAAGCAAACAATCAACAGGAAACAAAGAAAAGGAGCAGGCAGTTTCCCAATAAAAAAGTCCAACAAGCATTCAGAAGAATCTATTGGAGTAGATCCATGAAGCGGTGTCGGTCCACATCGAATGCATACTTTTAAAGATTGGTCCATTGTTAATGTCGCTTTCTTTTCATTCGTAGTCCCTTCTGCAGACTCCAGTCCTACCAAACCCTATTAACTCTGCCAGCTAAGTTCATACATACTTTTATTCCAGGCAGCCACTATCGGAGATTCTCAAGCAAGGAAATAAACATGACGTTTTAAGCAGTGGTCTTTTATATCTTGCCGGTTTGTAATCTTTAAGGAAAAAAGGAAGAAAAAACGGACCGTGGTGAATTGACAAGCAAATATTCGACGTATCTCGACACACGCAGCAGATGTCAAGCACGGATTTGCGGCGTTCGAAGGTCGCCATAGCCGCTCAGGTTTTTACTGCAGGCGCCATAAAACTACAGCCTGCGGAGTTGTTCCAACCGCGTCGGGGCGGGTCACAACCCAACCACGGGTGCACGGCCCCAAGCCCGCGCGGCGACCACGCACTAAACCTGGTCTCGCGCATCCATCGCGTCAGACTTTTTATTGGCAATTATTTTCGACTAGCACTCGATCATGCTAGAAAACTGTTTCTGTTTTCAGTTCGCTCATTTTGACGGATCGGACCTGCAGCCGCAAGCAATTTGTTACACTTCAAAGATGAAGTACGTGAGATCCAAGTAAAGATCCAATTTGTCTGATGAATACTTGAAGCCTCTGCTAATTATGCGCACAATAGGTTTGTAGCCACGGTTCACATCAGCTGCACTGTTCGCATTACACCTCTCCTTTGTGCTTCTCTGTCTCCCTTGAAGGGAATATCTTTGTACTGACATTCCTACGGAGCTAGCAACCACAAGACGCCGCGCATATTTGGACATTTCATTTCTGCTCATATGGCCGCGTATTTATATTGTGTGCGTTTTGCATTTCTAAAAATATTAATTTCTGTTTGTGTTACTAGCTATTTGTACATTTGTGTCCATAGGTTGTGTACTGCCCAGAGAAGTTGAATTGAAATATTAAAAATAAATAAAAGGTTGCCATTTATGCCGTAGGTCTGTGTTTTATATTATTGTACTTTTTCAACTTTATCTGCTTGATAAATCTAAAATTTCTAAAACCTAAAGCATTGATAAGTCTGAATTGCATAAGTCTTGCCGAAAAGTTCGGAGAACTCTGGTCTATATAGTGCTGCTGAGCACCACTCAAGTCCGACAGAACTGTAATCGGTAGTACGCGGGGCATCTAATGCCACGGGCAGTCTAACCGCGGTTAAGCTTAACAGTGGTTAGAGAACTGAAATTATCGCGAATCGCAGCTCGCCGATGTCACACGGCTGTCCTCGGTTCTTGGTTAGCGCAGCCAATGGCCGCTTGGGTGGAACAAACTAAATGAGCAGATCATCGGCAGAGCGAGGCTACATTTTCAGATATCTTTGTTATTTACAACGCAGTATCTAGAGTGCCGTTCGACAGTGCCACCCGTTGATAGCACTGCCTCAATCATCATACGCCACCGCGCCTCCCACAAGCCGTCCGCGCCAAGCAAACACGTTGCTGGCGGTTTAGCATTGCTAAGCACGAAGTACTTTGCGAAAGCACAGTTTTTCGCAGGTGGACACCACCGCAGCTTACCTGAAAGCACGATTGAGGTGTCCGCTGACACAGGGTGCCAGTTATGCGCGTGTTCAACTTTTGCATCGTCAATGAAAATTCACCTAGTGCACACCGGCGGCCTATGCTCCAGTACCAGGTTTGTGCATCAATGTTGCCAACGTCAACGCGTATTCCTCAAGTGTTGTGTATCTGCCGCAACGTGTTCCACACCAACGCATGCAACGCACATCTCTCCGCCACCAGATAGCTCAAAGCGCGAATAAGTTTGACAGTAGTATTTGCGATGAACAGCACCACGTGCAATGCACTGCGCAAGAGGGTGTTGCAGTTCAACACGAGGTGTGTGCGGTCGAATCACCGCGATCGTCGAAATCTTTGTTTCGTGGGCAGTGCGCTTTCTTGTGGGGAGTATATGCTGCCCTATAGAAGAGCAGCCTAGCTGTCTCCCCTGACAAGATGCATGTGTGTGCCTCCCAGAGTATTGATGTAAGGGAAGGTGGGGACGTGCAGGGGTATGGTGGGACCGTATTACACAGCCTGGTATTTTGAGGCATACGCACTCAGATTTTTCTTTTCCGCACTATATCCATGCAATAAAGAAAAAACGCTGCGGCGATAGCCTATAGGGCTCTCGCGCTGCGGCCTGCGAAGCTTACCTGTCCGCTCAACCGTGGGTTTGACTCTCAGTCAGGGATATTTATTTGATTTATTTTATTTGTTACTTTCCCTTGGCACAAACCCGCAAACACCGCAAACGTGCAAACATACCAAGATCTTGCTCAGGGTTGACCCATCGAAATAGTACCTTCGCACTCAAAGGGTTGTCCCAATAAATAATAAGCACTGGGATAAAAGAATGTCAAAAAGGAATTCTTCTTAAGGACGGCTGACCCGTATCGAGAAGCTGGTTGCAGTGAGAACTGCGATACTAGCAAGTTTCTCCTCACAGCTGCATAGTATGGCTGCCAAAGGCGCGCCGCGGCTCGCCAGGTCTGCTTGTGCGCTAGCGCCCCTGCTACGGCGTCGCTGGAATAGACCACATCTTTATTTTAGTACGAGACAGTGGGGCTGACAGCAGACGTTTTTAGCATACCGGAGACGTGCTACCGGAGACATATACCGGTTTACCAGACCCCTCTTGCGCACGCGCAGTGGCCCCCCTCATCCCAACAATGTCCCTGCGCATGCGCAAGAGGGGTCCGGTAAACCGGTATACATCTCCGATAGTACGTCTCTGGTACGCTAAAAACGTCTACTAAAACTATGCCATGAGTAGAACGTTTGCTATCGCGCTAACGAATTGCAAAGCGCTGTCCGCTGTAGCTTCCATATGAAACCAATTATGCCTAGCGACGACTAGAGAGTAGCGCACTGCCAGAGCGTCGTCGTCCGCCACGCTCGCGGGTTGCACCACTGAGGTAAGCTCGCGGCATCCGGCACTGCGAATGTTGGGAACTTGTCGTCTGCTCTCATGATGCGGTAAGGAGCGGTCATTTTTCGACGTTAGGGCGATAGAATGCGCAGCCTGAGCACCGTGGTACGGTGCTGCAGTGCTCTTTTGCGGCCCCGTCGGTCGGTCTCGAAGGATGTGTAAAAGCGCCATATATGACGGCACTATAGACACTGCCTATTTTAATGTGTCGCTCTTAAAAGGTGATTTGGTGTGAAGAATGTACGTTGTTGATACGGGCCAGCTGTTACTAGGACGCCGACGAGCACTTTCCTTCCGAAGAGGCCGCCATTCGGTTAGAGACGCAAACCAACGTCGTCAAGCTCAGTTCTCGATAACCGTGGTTAGCGGTGTACTCGCAGTTTGGTCCGCAGTGTGAACAGCAGTAACCACGGGTAGCGAAAACCACGGTCATCGTAATCGCAGTTAAGCGTGCTATTTTCAGAAGGGTATAAGAGAGGTTAGGTCATTTGAAACGCCTCTTTAAAAGTTCCCCTCGGAGGCGACGGCTCAGCGAAGAGAGATACCATGGTCTGCAACGATTTTCTTTTCGCCAAATAATGTAGCATAACCCGCTCGAATGACCATCCGCTATTCTTGTTTAAAAGACTCTGATAAACTATCACTGGCACAAAATTTCTCTCTCCGTTTTCTGTTGAACTTTCAGCGAACGTCTCTGTTGTCTGCTTTGATTGTTTTACCGTGTACAGCTGCACCATCCGCGTTCTTTCTTGGCTGGCACTTAAATATGTGCGCTGAAACTGCTGCGTTTGTATCGCCTTTTGTCAAAGGTAACCAGGCAACGGCGTTTGCTTCTGAGACGTATTGTGGAGCATGCAGTTACGGCACCCCTAAATACCAAACGATCTCCAGAGGTGAAGACAAGGGTTTTTCGTTCGTAACGTAGATTTGTAACTGAAGTTTGTCATAAGCGCTCATATACACGCATCAGAAAAAAACCGCGTTGCCTAATTGTACTTTCGGCAAAGGTGTTACATAAAACTGTGGAAATGCACTCTCCGGACTGAAGGGCTAGCCATTTCTGTTAGAGCCTTTTCAATTGATCTCCTCCAGTGTTTCCAGCCTTTCTGTCTCAAGTTGGGTTTTATGCCTTTATTCCACTTCTAAATATATTTGAGTTTCTTTGACGATGTGTGGAACTCGCCACATCACGTTGGATTGAAATTAGCTTGAAATCATTAGCTCATTAGCTCTTGCTTTACTCATTAGCTAATGAGAAACCGTCTACCTAATGAGGAAACCCTAATTAGCTTGAAATCAACTTTCTGTCGGGCGTATTAGATTCGCCTGACTTAATTTTATTTCATTAAGACGGAATTTTTCTCTTTGTTCTCAACTGACTTCATCGTTTGTGGAACATTTGGTAAGAATGGAGACAAATGATGGCAGCATATAGGGCTTAGACATACCTCCTCGTCCAGTGGCGCAGGCGATAGTGACCCAGGACATAAGAATGGACCACAGGATCCGGTCGAAGAACGCCAGAGATAACTTCCCAAACTCAGTAGTCGGGTCTTTGACTTGGTACCAGGGTACCTTAATGAAGATGCAGAAGAGCCCACAGGCTATTGCGAACAACCAGGCCGCGAACTGGCATGCCTGAAAACAGAGAGTTTTAGATCAAAATGAAATGCAAACGATCATTGTAAAACGTGTGGTCGCAGAAAATTTGTGTATAAATGTTTACAGAAGGTGGCACAAGAGACGTCGGAAGTACACAGTTTCAGCGACCGCAAGCAAAGGGGCCGATTCAGCAGGAATGCCCTTTAAATTTACATAAGGAGTGGTCTCTACTCATTTTAAGGAGAGAATTTCATTGCGGCCACATTTTGAGTATGAAACTGAAGATGTTGTTTGCGTAAAGAAGGAAAAACCTTAATTCTTCAAGAGAATCTTACCAAACATTTCTGTACAAAATAATTTTTGAACGGAAAGAAGAGTTTATCAGCGCAATTTTTTCATAGATTGTAAGATTTCACTATAGCAATCAATATATCCGCAGTTCTCCCTTCGGCAGTATTGACTTTTTTTGCTATCGTCAAAAGTGTTAGCCTCTGGCTTTCTATGGCAGTCTTAACTGCTTGATGCGAGCGATGGAAAAACTATAAAAGAAAGATTTTGTTATATATTGGAAGAGTGGACCATTACCTTGAATATTTCGCTAGCAATACATTACAGTTTTCGAATATTCAAAATTTTGTCCATGAATGTTGGACATGAAACCCATGCTGGAGCTGAAGTCCCTTAGCTGCTCTTCCAGCTACAGAAAGAATCGGTTTCCTCTGCTTTAAATGAATGTCACACTGAACTCTCTGACGCGCTACCAGAGCAAGCTAACTCACGGACGGTCCCTTGGCCGGAGACTTGGAAGGCTGTACAGGCAAAGCTGGAGCTCCTTCGTTTCTTGCTCAACACGTTCGTGAGCTGGTGGTCGTGATTAGGCTCCCTACTTACGTGCTTATTGCCAGGTGTGTCAGAGAAGCCCACCATTAGTCCTTAAAATTTTGCTTTTTGCTTTAAAGAGCAGCTGTGTGTGTCATAGTGAGGCCTGCATGTATGTGAAAGGACTCCGAGTTAGCATTATAGATTACGGTTATATGCGGTACCATACTGAAAACCACCAACCAACTTGCTGAATGTTAATGAGGAGGCGGGCTTCAACTAAAAAACAGAATGTTGAGGAGTGGGCCAAATGAGGCGAACAATTCGCTCGGGAATCTTGGATGCCGACAAAGCAACTTTTCCCCGAAAATAAACAATGGGCGAGCTTTCACCTTTGAAATCTTTTTCTCCTTAAATATTCCGACGAAGAAATATGTCATACAGCCGACGAAGTAGCACACGGCGTGGTAGAATGGGTAGAAGTAGTAGTGGAAACCAGTCCTGAGGAATGTCCTGCGGAAAAGAAAAACGAAACATAAAGAAGTATTGGTGTCTCTCTTAACTGTTCATTAAATGGGCGGATCTGTATCCCCTTCAGTCACTGTTAATAAACAATGTTAGTAATTTTTCAAGTTTTCAGATTCTACAATATGCATGCATAGACGGCATACATGCTCCTTGATGGGTTATATTAAATTTCTGCCGAGTCCTGGTACCTCCATATTTCAACCCTACACAGTGGAAGTCAGTATATAGCATGTGTATTATGGCAGGTACGGAGCTGTCATGTATAGAATTTTCGATAAGGCCGCTATGGACGAGGGTGGCTATGATGAGCACTCAGCAGACTAGGCAACAAGGAGCATATATAATGCCAAAATATATACCACCAAAATGCCACCATAAACATAAAAGTAGAAGGTTGGACGGCCGCCGCCATAGTTCAATTCCTAGAGCACCGTAAGAGACATACGGCGGTCGTCGGTACGTATCGCATTGGCGGCATATTTTTTTCCTCGGCTTACTAATCATTTTACTCCGCAGCATAAAATGAATACACTACTAATTTGTCATTGACCAAAACGAGAAATTAAAGAACACAATTCTTTCACGCTTTCTTCAATTTCAGTGACTTATGGCTTCCTTCATATCCTAACGAGTCCCTCATTCCCCTAGCCTTCTCGACTGAATAGGGTCAGTAAGGCCTTGGTTCTGCCAGTATTGATGCCCTAGATAGCATATGATGGTTCTCGCGCGGATACCGCCTTCGCCGTTTGATCACCTTCAATGTGGCACTTGCGTTAGTTCAATACGTGCTGTTTCCACCGCTCTGAATCAGGGTGGCCCTGGTTAAATCCCTCATTATTAAGTTATACGCAACAGAAATACCGCATTCCCAGCCTCCTACGTTTTCTGTGCTTCGTCATCAGCGCCGACATCAAATGATGCCGACCGTCACGCCTAGGCAGTCTTGAAACCCCTCAAAAATCTAAAAGCAGCGCCCTCTCTTCTCAGCGCCCCCTGCTCAACAGTCACCCTCTCCCCTTGAAACCGCGGCTCCCCCTACACGGTTCTGAACAAAAAAAGCACTTTTTAGAGCACGGCTACCGTTACACGGCTGCCGTTGAGCCCACAACCTGTGTTTGGCTTCAGCTAAGCTATTACAGCCTTCGCTATAAAAACAGTTTTCCTGTGACTGTTCGCTACCTTGGTTAGCATTTCTTATGCAAAGGCTGCTTATCAGCCGATTTCTACTAGATTACTCGATACACTGTCGCTCTGTACGCAGTGCTACGCGTATGCTATAGTGCGATAGCATTGGGATATTAATTTGGTTTTGGGTGCATAATGAACTTGTTTATACTTTCCACGCAAGAGAGCTTCAAAACAGAAGAAATTTTCGCCCACGACTTCTGAAAATGTTAAGATAACAGAAAGGTATTAGCCTGAAGTGAAAGTACGCCAAGTGGCAGTGCGAATTTCTTTAACTACAAGTGTCTCTGTTTATGTAGCGCAGCATAGATTCTAGCATTTCGTTCGTGCTAAACCGTCATTTTTTGCCTGTTTCATTCGTACTAGATTTCACTAATCGGCGGTTATTATTGTTACCGTGTGTCCATCTTGCATGCATGCGGAATCTCCGCGACTATTTCGTTATTTTCCAGACAGAATTCGCTATTGTACACTTTCATC
The DNA here is from genome assembly GCF_052857255.1 of Amblyomma americanum. NCBI lineage: Eukaryota > Metazoa > Arthropoda > Arachnida > Ixodida > Ixodidae > Amblyomma > Amblyomma americanum. The sequence goes on from NW_027526484.1 coordinate 2,766,309, forward strand.
TAGAAACACTCAGTGAAATTAGTAGTCGCCACCGCCGTCCTGTGTTCATTTACTAGTGCGAAACAATTACTTCAGCGGTACCAATCCCGAGCAAGAATCTTGTCTGGTGTTGTCCCGTGCTCCGAGTGACGTTGCGAAAGCTGCAGCCAATGGGTAGAAGCTCGGGTGAGTTCGGAGGAGCGTCGCGCCAGCTGTCGCCCATGGGAGACAGGTGGCAGTTAAATTATTGATTGGTCGCGAGAGGTTGCTCGGGAAGAGAAACGTCGGTCGTACAATCCCTACCGGTGGCTGTCAGAGAAACAGCCACCTGCCAGAGCAGTGGCTCATCGCTTAACCGCTGCGCCACTGAGATGGTAGTGGTACGAGGACTCACCGCGATCTATGAATGTTAAGTAAAGAATAACCTGTTTAGCATATATGGATATTAACCCAATAAAGCTATCGCGTCACACCCTTAAGGCGGAGCTTAAGTGTCTTCTCTAATTCAATAATGAACACCTGCTTTCGCAGGTCTACTCGGTTTAACTACGCTAAACCCTCATCACGTTAAACCCGTACCACTTTTTTTTCTGTTTCCTGAAATGAAGAAATGCGCGCATGATCGCTCGTCTTGAATAAACGCGAGCATGTACCCTGAAAGTGGAAGTAAACGCCAGGGATTATTAAAATTTTTGATGCTTGTGCTTGCCGTCGGCTGGATATTGTTGCATGTGTATGGTAGAAGGCAACGAATTGACTGCTTTTGTTCCGAGCAGGTCATGTTAGGTAATGAAATTCCCAACATTTTTTTTTACTCACGTTATTGACTCGGTCAATGGAACGATAAATGGTGTCATCTCGTTGCCGGCCACTTGCCATGTTGCCACGGAACAGCCTACGAAGGACAACAGCACGAAGGCAGCCGCGGCTATCCTTGGACGACTGCAGCGGGGAAAAGAAAAATGAAACAAGATATTTCTCAGCAGCCCGACCTGTGCATCACTCAGGCTGGTAAACTTGGCACTAATATAAAAGAAATTGTGGGTGACTACTGTGCTCTTTACTTGCCAGTGATTTTTATATTGCATTAAAGGTGGGCTGTCCTGCCCTGTGAAACTTGAAGTATCTGCATGTAAGGATCACTATAATAAATTTTTATGCCTATTCTGCTGCTTCTTTCTTCATTTGTTCAGTATGCTTAGTGTTTTACGTGGCGCGCTTTAAAAAATGACGCAGCTGCTGTTCATGTTAATAAGAAGACAACGCAATTCATTAAGAAAGAGCGGTGAAAAGAGCAAGTTGCCACCGAGACTACGTTTGCCAATGCAGATGGCAGTAAGGCTCCTTCAGAGCCTCTTTAAGCAACCTTGTAGGCTTCTATCGGCTTCCTGTTAACTACGTGATCAATGGTAAAACAAACTTGTTTCTTTTCTTTGAATACAAGTAAAGAAGACGCGAGTCAACTGCTTAGATGAGCAGTTTTGGGGCCTGTTGCCCGCATAATTAACAGCATTTGGTAGTATTTGGCGAGTTATTGAAAACAAAGCTCATATAACTAGAAAAACAGAAAGGTGTGATAGCACTTGAGCTCAAAAAGTACAACATTCGTTCTCCCGGAGAAAAGTATCAAATTAAAGACGGAGACATAAATCGCACGCAAAACTGCTAGTCTGAAGGACTCTAAGGAGGAGGTGAGTACTATGAAAAACAAAAAGAGAACCGTTCGTTGCCGCTATACTAGTTGAAATGCTTAGACGGTAACTCTGATCAAATCACGTACTAATAATTAACCGGCTGTTTACTAATCTACATTCACGATATTTAAAAAGTAATGGTCCAACAATGTCAGCGTGCCTGCAAGAACATAAACACACAATAGAAAAATGGACGTTATTTCAGAGAAATCACTGGCGCAGTGATTAAAAAAAGCATCAAATCAAATGTTTTATGTGCAGATAAAGCCAAAGCCATTTCTGCGAATCCGAAAGATCTTTTGGCAGGTTACAAGTAGTCGGAGCCAAAAATAGCTGCAGAGTGTTTGAAGAGTTTCGCACGCTTCATTGTTCCAAAGAAACTATCAGCGGAAGCAGCACGCTGTCGTCTCAAGGCGACACCATAGGACCTGATTTGGACCACCACCGCGTGTTTCCTGTTTTTCTCTTTGATATTGAGACCAAAGTGAAAGCAGCCCCCCCCCCCCTTCCTTGCAATCACCATTCTCTCTCGTCACTTCAAAGAGAAACAGGAAAACGGCACGCTTTCAGTCACTTCATTCGCAACGTTAACAAGTAGATTTTTTGCTAATACTGCACCACGGGCTACGCGTCTTCTGTAATGACTGAATTGGGGTATGACTGAAAATAAGCATATAGAAGCTTGTCTTACCTCTTCAGCAGCAACAGAATCGGCAAACTGACAAGGAAGAACTGGAAATCCAGAGACAGGTACCACAAGTGTCCAAAAATTGGCTGTAATCAAAGCATAACGGGGATATGCTGACATCCACTGTGTTCTGGCATTTTCGGGGCGCTTAACTGATTGCTGTTTGGAGAGACGGTCTTACTTTCAACATATATTGAATATATCAGATGCCTAGCATTTCTAACGCGGAGTGCCAAGCAGCAAAGATTGAGGCGCGCTTTTGTAAATCTAAGACGCAACCTTGAAAACCTGTCATACTAATTCAGTGCAAGCTTATTGAGAATGCCACGTGCTGCTTATTCTGGTATTGCCTGTTATTTTGCGGTGCGTGAATGTAATCCAGGAGTGAGAGGTCAAACTTCATAGCGTAGAACGTCACCGGCACTGTATTGATGCTTTTCTGCACTCTACAACAAATCAGTGAAGCCACCGACGCACTCACAGAGGTATTGAGACTGGCTCGAGGAGCTGTGAGGTAAAACATAGGACAAAGCTCAAACTTTGATCTATCTAGCGAATTTATGGAGTTATCTTCCATGCATGCAGCGCTTTCTGATTTCTGCAGCGGCCGGTATAGATTATACGTCCCCGTACATAGAGGCAAACGTACAGTATCTACAGTGACTTCGAAGTCATAGTTTTGGACTTGAAGAAGCAGATACAGCCACTGCCTCTGAAATTCGTCATTGAGCTTGCGGAAGTACGCCTTAGCGTCTGGTCCGGAGGTGATAAGAGGCAGCAAAAACAGGCACATGAGGCAGAAGAACACCGGAACCATGGTTCTGAAAAAAAAATAAATGCACAGTGTAATCAATCGCTGAAGCAGATTCGCGGTTCAAGGTGCTTAAAATCAGAAGTTACAGTCGGCTAATTAAGGCTCGAAGTGTGAAGGGAAAATGAACGCTGCTGTCTCAGTGTCCAGTTTCCGCTTTGTGCTATGTGCCTAACAGGTCTGCCTTGTCAGTTCGGGCCCTGAAACTCATTTTGCTAAACCACATCAACGGCGGAAATATTTTTTAATTGATTAAATCTTCGTATCAATACTACTGGTTGTTTGATAGAAAATAAAACAAAGATCAGTAATCGCGGTCACACTAATCGCCTGAGTGCACGATGGGAATCTCAAATATCCCACTACCGAAAAAGCGTCTTGGAGAGCTAAAGGCGCAGCGGCGCATATTACATGCAAGGGAAGAACTATGAAGTGGATGAGGAGCAGATGAGCAGGGACACATGGGTGGTAACGGTAGAAAAATTGCGATGGGATTCTCCAAGACTCGTTGCAGGCAATGCGTTTAGACGAAAGAATAGCCAGTCCTTAATGCTGACTTTATGAAATGCTGCGTCGAGACGGGGACCCTCTGGAGAGCGCACATGCCTGTCAAACTTCTACAACCGCTGTTGGAGCCACCTATAGCTGCTCAGCAAGGGGCAGGTCCATCTGGCGCCCTCGCAGGCACTGGAGATAGACGTGAAACACAGCAAGGAAGAGCCACGCGATGTAGGGTACGGCTGTACCACTGCCTCAATTTTACCGAGAATCAGGGTCCGTATTCCGAGTATGGGTCATAATAAAAGCGTCATAATCTGCCGCAGTGGCTACACCTCATTTTTCAAAACGCCGGAAGCGGATGTGGTGGTCCGGATGCAGCAAAAAGGGTTGAAGAAATCGGACGGTGAAGTCAGACACATAGCGTACGCTCCTCTACAGCAGATGCTCAAGGACAGCCAACATGGCGGCACACTCTGAAGCCGAGCGTCTCGCTTCGAAGTGAACTCGTCGGTATTACTGTGTTTTTCGGCGCGTGAACAGGCTATAAACAGGTTACGGGACTCTCGCTTCGTCTTATCTTGCCTATAGCAAATTGGATGGACGATAAATTTGGCCTGCTTTTTATTTGGTTGGATAATTCTGTAGCTCCTAGGCCTACCGAGCAGCGGTTTGTTGCAGAAATTGTTCTCTTCATTCAAACCGAATGGTGCCACTATCACCGGAGTTATCGCGTCTGCGTAGGTTATATGATGTAACATAAAGCATAATGACCCTCGAAATAGTTGCGTTTACTTCGCGCAAACGTGCATTACCCATTCTAGAACTCTGTATTAGCTGTTTAAGCATCTTGCATCATGATCGTGTGTAATGCCTGCCAGCGTGAAACCGCTCATGTGCACGGATGGTCACTCGACAGTGACGCGCTGCTACACCGACGCGTTTGACATGCCAGAGGTGGTTTTTCGGCGTCCCTTACTGTTCTCGGTAGCCGCGGTGGTGTGGCTCTGTATTTTTCTCAGGAGTTAGGTTGCAAGTTGGTTTTCATGCGCCAGTGTAGGCATGCCGGCGCCTTGCATCATGGCGAACTTATGAAAATTTGGTCTGCGAAGTCTCCCAGCGCATTTATGAAGAGAAATACAGCAAATTCTTTTTTTAGCTGACCCCTTTTATTTGTTGACGGCAGAAAATTAAAAACCTATATGCGGCATTTCGCGGCTCTTGCAGTACATGCATAAAAGGAATGAAAAACGGAAATTACCCTCTGCACAACTGTCCGATAACAGCGATCACTTACGTTCAGCTATGTTGCAGACGGCAATTCGTCACGGCATCTTGGTTCAGCACAACACGGAGCGCGCATTGCGCAGTGAGTGAGTGCATGCTACAAATTTTCTTCTCCGTTCCCTTTTACCCTCAAGGTAAATCTAAAACGCCATGTTATGCGAGCAAGATAGCTGTCTTTTATTTACCGTAGGCTATCGACGGCTGTAGCGGCTGCCTTCTGTTACTGAAAAGGTATGCGTATTGCGTACAATATTTTCTTCTTTAAGCACACCTCCGACTTTTACGGTGCAGAAAAGAGTATCTGAACTATTGTTTCTGTTCGCCGAAGTCTACTGGGCAAATAAAGCTGCTTTCATATTACCCCTTTACGGTGGAATCCGATGGGCAGCTAAACTTGTGGCTGAATGTTTCTGCTCTCGCATTGGTCTCGTTCCATATGTCGGCAAAGAGCAAAAGCGCCGCTGGACGTTTCCCTGTGGCAACCGCAACGCAGTGATATCCTGCCGCCACTCACAGTCGCAACTGAACCGATATCCGCTTCCGGCGTTTTGACCAATCAGGTGCGGCCGCTGTGGCAGATTATGACCCTTTTTATTATTACACAAACTCCGAATGCGGCCCCAGGTTATGAACTTATCTGTTGGAGAGGTGGCGGGTAAGGGAGTGGCCAAGTAGACATTCGTATTGTGTGGTCTGTGGAGTTTAACCACCCAAAGATGCATATGGACTATGTTTCGGGTACATTTGGACTCCTTTTGGGTACAACGTTCTATATATTAAGAGCGCAAGGCTTTAAAGGGGCGCTGATGACAACTCGAGGCAATTTTTGTTCTATGAAAAAATAGATGCTATGGGTCTTTCTGGCGATGTAGATGCTTGTCCGTCAGTCAAAGAAAGACGCATTAATCGCTAAGAAAAGTGGTAAAAAATTTATCCGCCACTTGATTTAAACTTGAGATTCCAAGACCGGGAAAAGACATCGTCTGCGCTGATCGGAACCAAATATTGCTTTCATTCAACCATAGGGATTTGCGTGCAAAAAAAAAAGAAAAACTCTCTTTACGTAGCGCAATCTGCTTCCAAAAAGAGACAGTGGTGGTGGTACCTGTATTTATTTCTTTTTGTCTTTGCTAGCTTATAAAAGCTTTGTTTTCAATTAATGCAGCGCATTTGTCATTGAAAAGCTGGAATCTAACGATACAAGCCAACTCCAGATTAGTCTTCATTTTCCCTTTATCAAAAACGAGGGCCACTGGGCGACGCGAATGGCTTCCAGCAAGCGCGCGAAGCTCCGGTGCATCCGCTTCTGTGCGCGGCCCTTTCCTGTGAAGGGCAGGGAGTCGTTGCCATCCGGGCTGAGCCCCGTAAACGTCGGAGCGCCTTCAACAAAGGCGCGCGTAGTGGCGCCGGTGGCCTCCAGCGCAGGAGGAAATGTCAGATGGTCTTCGGGCACCACACGCGCCATTATCTCGAATCTCAGTAGTTCATTTTCCTTAAGTGAAGGATGCGGTCAGCGCAAAGATATCGAAGAAACCGTGTTTAAAGGGTCACTAAGGGCAAAGAGGGCTTGTTTAGCATAAAAACAAAGAATCAGAGATTTTTTTTCTGGAAAGAAGAATTGGATGGAGCTGTCATCAGTGCCCTTTTATAGCATGCGCGTCGTGCTTCGCACACTGTCTATGCACTCTATACTCTTAAAAAGTAATCAGTTAGAGAGTGCCGCTTTTTACCAACTACGCGTTACTACTTTTTTATCAACTCTGACTGCTTTCTACTACCTGGTTGCTAAATCTGTTGTGCCGTCTTAAAAGTAGAGTTAGTAAAAGTCGGCACTTACGTTTTACTAACTTCGATTGCTTGTTACTGCTGTAACGGTTAGCAACCATTCTTAAACAGAAGGTTGTATTATATAAATGGCACATATAGTAGTGCGAATGGCATGTTTTTTCAATAGAATATTTTTTCTGCGTCATACGTTTGTGCACATTTGCCATTTCTGCAATAGCAGGTTGCAAAGTTAAGGATGTTATCTTAGCTGACAGAGGTAAGAGGCTAGAGAGGGCCAGACGTACGAGGAATCCATGGCGAGCAAAGAATTAACCTGCGCATGCGCAGTGAACGTGCCTAGTTTGTGTCACCTTTGTGATTTTAGGCTTTCCGCGCATCGCATGAGTATGCTCGTTTGATTATATTGCTTCGAAAACGTAGTAGGCTCTGATGCCACCGTGTCAATGTCAAAGTACAGTCGTCAGCACGCTTAACACGAATGAGAGAAAGCGTGTCCTAGAGCGGCTTGGACTAACGCCAGCACCGCGATGTGTTGCGCGCTCTTGCCGAGATAACATCTTGGTATTTTTGCGGTGGCTGACGATAGCTGGAGCGCAGCTGGATTTGACTACTCACCTTGTTATTTCGCTTGTATCTAGCCGGCAGGGTGAGTCGCTCACTTGACTGTTTCGCGACTTTTCTCTACTGGCCGCGGCTCACGCGGGCGCAGAACCCACGTTGCGGTTTGCTCATCTCCAAAAAGCGCTAAAGTGGCGTGTCTTCACACCGCTCGAGCGCTTTTCCAGGTCGGCCTCAAAGCCTGTGATCTAAAGAAATGAAGATTCGGAAGAGCAGAGCAAACGTGGGTTTTTGGCGGTTGTAAAGATTGGACAATAAATTTTCAAATACGGTGGCCTCCTTGCGCTGGTCCTTCATTTCTCACATTCTAGGACAGCGTGTGTCGCTGTGCTCTCGCAGGTTAGTGTCTGGCTTCCTGTTTCGCCCACGCTGCACTGGAGATCCAGTGCAGGTGCGCAAGAGCTGCTCGTGTCATGAGCAAGAGACGTCGATGCAATTCAAAGTAAAATTTTAATGTCTGATTATTAGCGAGAAGCGCTATATAAGCATCCGTTGGGATAAAAATCTGACTGTTTTGGAAAACTTCGTTTGGTTTTATAATATTTAATGCCCAAAGCGACTCAAGCTATGGATGCCGCACGAAAGCCACTCAGGTTGTGGACACCGCAGTGGAAGGGCAGCGGATAATTTCTCACATCTGTAGTTCTTTGACGTGCACTGGCGTCGCACAGAACACGTCCGTACAGCATTTCGCATCCACCAAAATACGACCGCCGCGGCCGGGATTGAACCCGGGTCTCCTGAGCCAGCAGCTGAGGACAACAGATATTGGATGCCGTGGTGGCATTATTATGCAAACTAGGAAGCCTCTGGCCAGAGATGCAACGAGTCCAATGGTATAAGCCGTTGGAGGATACCGATTGCCTTATAATTGATTGCTCTTTGGAATATTCTGCGAACTAAGTGAACTGTTGCCACGTGCTCATATCCGGGCACTCTTGATGCGGTCTTTACCAAGTTACTCTGAAATGGCATGCATGGCACTTGATTTTCCGCGAAGATTGGCATCAAGAAGAAATAATACTGTAAAATGGCGTTGCTCGTGTAAGAATATCATCAAGGGCACAGACCACTTGTTACGGTTCGGGGAATTTTATGCCTAGAAGTCTAGAAATTTATAATACGACAGCATGAAGCGATATGGCAGCTCGAAGTGGATAGTTTTCAGGCAGCTAGCCGGTTGAGACAGCATGAACGCGCTAACGCCGATATAGGCGCGGCAACACCCAATGAAATTTACGATAGTTTGGGATGACGCTAGACCAGTGTTATATAAAGTCATGCATCTAACAAGTGTGTGCTAAAGATTCCGCGCAGAGTGCCGAAGGAAGGGCGCCTCGCTATAGTTTACATGGCCCGTACAATGTCGCAGCGAGAAATAACTGCTACAGTTGGGCGGCCAGTTTCCACGGTTAATCCGAATTGTCCGGGCATTCAGAGACGAAGAACGGATAGAGGATGCTGCACGCACAATTCTGGAGCGGGCAATAACCCCTGAAGAAGATATTCTCTTTGTAGCCTCTTCAGTGGACAACCCCTTCCTGACAGCGCGTAAATACGCGATGAGTTTGGCCTACAAGCTAGCACGGACACCATGCGCAGAAGACTGCGTAAAGCGGCCATCCAAAACCGGGTCGCCGCTAGGACGCCAGTGTTGGAAGCGCCGCATCGCCACCAGCAACTCCAGTTCGCTCAAGAACGCGAATAGTGGACGCCGGACGACTGGGAATACGTCGTTTTTACAGACGAAGCGACGTTTTCTACGCGGTGAGACCAACCCCAAAGACTTGGCGTCCTGAACAGCACCGGTAAGTCCTTAGTGCATTTTATAGCCATGCGATGCTGACAAGTCGTTTTTTTTCTTCAGCATGACCGAGCCACCATCCACGCCGCGCGAGTTGCGCAAGATTTTCTGGATCGCCAAGCGATCATGCAGCTTGAGTGGCCCAGCCGCAGCTCCGATCTAAACTTAACTGAAAATGTTTGGGGCATGAAGAAATTTAATCTTTCGAGGCGCTTGGGCTCGAGTTGCACAACGGCGGACTACCTCTGGATTGCCCTACCAGAACAATGGGAGATCGTGCGGGCTGGCAGAGAGGTTGTTAACGCGCTCGACAATTCCCTGCCTGAGCGAATGGACGCAGTGAAGAGCGCGGGAGCACGCGCTACTGCATTGTCAATTAGGCAGAATGTTCTTTTTACTGTCAACAAGTGCTCTAGCCTTTATTTCTCGTTGGAACCAGGGCTGGTTTGTTCCTAATTTGTGCTTGTGCTCAAAATCGGCTCGTTTCGGTTTAGTTGGCGCTTCTCGCTAATAATCAGACATTAAAATTTTACTTTGAATTGCATCGACGTCTCTTGCTCATGACACGAGCAGCTCTTGCGCACCTGCACTGGATCTCCAGTGCAGCGTGGGCGAAACAGGAAGCCAGACACTAACCTGCGAGAGCACAGCGACACACGCTGTCCTAGAATGTGAGAAATGAAGGACCAGCGCAAGGAGGCCACCGTATTTGAAAATTTATTGTCCAATCTTTACAACCGCCAAAAACCCACGTTTGCTCTGCTCTTCCGAATCTTCATTTCTTTAGATCACAGGCTTTGAGGCCGACCTGGAAAAGTGCTCGAGCGGTGTGAAGACACGCCACTTTAGCGCTTTTTGGAGATGAGCAAACCGCAACGTGTGTTCTGCGCCCGCGTGAGCCGCGGCCAGTAGAGAAAAGTCGCGAAACAGTCAAGTGAGCGACTCACCCTGCCGGCTAGATACAAGCGAAATAACAAGGTGAGTAGTCAAATCCGGCTGCGCTCCAGCTTTCGTCAGCCACCGCAAAAATACCGTGATGTTATCTCGGCAAGAGCGCGCAACACATCGCGGCGATGGCGTTAATCCAAGCCGCTCCCGGCCACGCTTTCCGTCATTCGTGTTAAGCGTGCTGACGACTGTACGTTTGTTGTGTCCAGCACACAGGCGGTCGCTCTTATTGGTGTCAGGTGTTCTTCATACTTAATGTATAGCTCTTGCGGATTTTTTTCCAGAGTGCAAAATAACACATAACACCAACACATCATACTGGAAACCTAGCACCATGGGATGCAAGTAGTTTTTAGGCGTTTGGTGGTAGCTGCTTCAACCTGCATTTAAAAGAGTGCTATGCACCTTCACCTGCGCAAAGAAGCAGTGACTAAGAGGGTATAGTAGTGCATTCTTCAGTTAAGTGGCTCTGAAACACCTTCCGAGGAGAGCCCATGAACTCGCGCAATCACTCAACTGTGTTGTCTAGGACAATTGAGCCGAACAATACAGTTCTACAAGCAGCATTGGACCCACAATCACGCGCGAAATTTGGCCACTACTTTCTGGTGACTTTTTTCTGCTCGCGCCCTTTTCCGTCGCTCGCACCTGCGTACAACAGTTGGGAGATGGCTATTGGTTATATTCTTTCAGATGGAAGGCAGATGCCGTGGCCAGTAAGCCGCATAGCTCCGGCGGGTCAGGAAGTTCCGCCTTCGGAGGGAAAGGCGCGAAGCCATTGAAATTCAAATTTTGACTTCAGATAACTTAGCTTCTACAAAGGACATTAACAAAAATTCTTGCTGCACAATGTTCGGGAATCTACGTGCTTTAACATCTCATGCCTACTGCAACTTTAATACAGCCCATTTCAGAGCCCTTTTAAAGGTTGTACTTTAAACCAGGTTTTTGCAGAGTAGTTTTGTTTATGAGGGTTTAACATCCCAAAGCGGCTCGGGCTATAAGGGAAGCCGTTGTGAAGGGCTCCGGAAAATTCGACCACCTGGGATTCTTTCACGTGCACTGGCATTGCACAGTACACAGGCCTCTAGAACTCTGCCTCCTTCGAAATTCGACCTCGGCGGCCCGGATAGAACCCGCCTCTTTCGGGTCAGCAGCTGACCGCCATAACCACTGAGCCACCACGGCTGTCTGCAGACAAGATGGCATCGCTTACTAGTCATTTGGTAGGGCTTGATAGTTTGATTTGACGTAAATGTTAGTTATTGCTACAACTTTGAAGGGTTAGTAAATTTTGCCGCCATGCAATTAACTACCTCCAGTTACTAACAGCGTGGCTACATATTGGTTACTATTTCGCTAGATAAAGAGTAAGGCGGCCGCTTTTTTTTTTTAAGTGAGTATGCGTCTGTTTCGCGAATGCATACACTCGGCAGAAATAATATTTCAAGAATCCTTCGAAGACTTGCAATACCTAGACACAGTTTTCGCTCGCACTTTATCGCTTGCTTGCGCCTCTGCTTCGTGAATGGCTAACGTTTTATGTTGATCCAGCTGTATGTTGGACTCTTAGCTTTAGTGCCAAAGTATAGAAAACGCTGCTGTGCGTATGTAGTTTCATAAATTGTTTTATTCAGAGCGCCAGTTTGCGGGTCAAGGATGGTTTTCGTTTTGTAATAACGCTACGTCTACAATTGCATCACCACATTTTCTTGCCCTGTGGCCCTGCGAAACGGCCTACTTTTTCACGTAGCGCTTCTTTCACATCTTGTTCAGAAGTCGCAGCTTGAAGTCAAAAGTTCTTTTGGTCGTTTATGAAATAAAATAAAATAATTATTTCATATCATAAGTACTGTCTAAGAGCCACGAAAAAAATATTAGTGTAAAATGAATAATTTACAACAGTCAGACTGCATTCACAGAACCAACGCGAGGTTATGGTATTCTGAAAGATATATCAGACAGAAATCGTCATGGGCTGCATATGACAGACAACCGACTGCTTATATGGGTGACACATTGTACACAGCGGGTAGACAAACGTACTCCATAACGCCAGACAATGCGATGGTGCGGCTGGGCTAGTAAATTCGCAACCATGGAATGGCCCTGGATGGCGGTTCTGCCTAACCTTCCGTGCATATATGTCTGCTGATCTTTAAGAGGGGTGACCCCTCTGACGACTGCTTGATGCAGACATGCGTAGATAAGAAGTATGGACTCTTATCTATGCATATCTGCGAAGGTAATCCGTATATCTATGCATATCTACATCCACCCACTTGTCTACGGATGGACGGAAGATCACGCTTACCTTATGAACCTTCTGACTACGGCGATCACGAAGACGATCACTCCATTCCTCTTTTGCCTGTGCACGACGAAAGCTAAGAGAAATCCGCTGCAAGAAAGCATTTATAATATAGGTACAGTGGTGGCTAATAAAAGCACATTAATGTATTTAAGCGCTGTTTGGACAAAGTACGACAAGGGACGTTTTTTGTACTATCTACGTAGATTACTAATGTGTCATGGCGTGCAGCACAAGGTATATTGGTTGCTTTTACGTGCACATTATGTTACTGAACCCACGCTTTCTTCTCACTGCGTGCTTTTGCGTGAAACCAAGCTGCTTGCTGAAGCATTCAATAGGACGCGGTGGCTTTCATGATTCCGGTTTTCGACGTGGTCTGTCTCGCCTGAACCTGGTTGCGTTGTTAAAGCCGCCTCTGCGCAGTGTCGGTAAACCAGGTTGAGGTCGGCAGCTGACAAAGTTAACCTTCTAAAGCATTCGCGCTTCGGTGATTGAAGCAGCGCGTTTAGAAGAAATCTCTCTCAAAGCTGGGCTTGAATGGCAGATGTAAAAGCGCTATCTGGTCAGTCTTGAGGGTCTTAAAACCGAGAACTTTAAAACAAAATAAAGGAAGGATTCTAGCAAGCATGGCCCGCACTAAACCCTCACATAAGTTTTGCGACATAAATTTAAGAATAAACATGGTTGTTCAGGTGTGTGCACGTACAAGAACGGTTAGTTACTGGGCACCGCCGACCTTTCGGTCGTCAAAGTCGAACTCACGGGCCTTCACAATAACCGCCTCAGCAACGATCCCTCTGGCTAACGTGATTGGCCAGCGGATGGTCGCCGGCCAGTCCCATACCAACATTTGGCAGTCACGTCGAGCGAGTCGCAAGCGTCTTAATCTTCATCGGCCTTCACTGCAGGGCACACCCACGCAGCCGCACTAGGCGCCGGCACTGATTCATCCCGTAGCCTGCCGCTGTGAAAACACGGATTACGCTCTACACCCCCTGGTTCAAGAGGGCGTCATCGTCGACTACTCCGTAACTTGCTACGTTGACTCCCACGTGACCCCATCCACTACAAAAGGAGCACCTTCATCGACATTCGCAGCATTTGGCAGTAACGTCGAGCGAGTCGCGAGCATCTAATCTACTGCGGCCTTCATTGCAGGTTAGTGAAAAGAGCACGTTGATCATACGCATTATTATTAGACGCTCGTCTCTGCTGCCAAGTGTCTTGTGAACTTCTGCTGCTATCGTTTCTGTTTGCTGAACCTTATCGAGTGTGCTGTGTGACTGTAAGGAGACACACGTTTAGGATTGGCTGGAAAGGAGGCAGAAAAAATGAAAGAGGACTTTAAAGCTGATAAGCAAAGTTACGGGAAGAAACTAAAGCTGAAATGAAGCTACTTCGCGAGTCGTTGGAACGGGAAATGCGCAACGAAATTCGAGAACTGAAGAGCGAAAAGCAAGGCTTAGTTAAAAGCATCGAGTTTGCACATGACTCTATCAAAGAGCTTGAAGAAAAGGTAAATGCCGAAATCGCTGAAAACAAGAACCTTGCTTCAAAACATGCAAACAAATCTGGAAAGCAAAGCGCTTGATTTGGACAAGCGACTGATTCTGTCTGAGCCATACTCAAGAAGGGCTGACTTAGAAATTCAAGGTGTCATCAAAAATGACAGCGAGTCTGTGATTTATATAGTCTCAAAGATAGGAAATGCAATTAAAGAACCAATTCAAGAAAGCGAGATTGAAGCCTGTCATCGAGTACCGACAGGAAAGGCAGATACGTCGAATATTGTCGTTCAGTTCCGGTCTCAAGCCAAACGTGATACAGTCCTCCCGAAAGCCAAAACAACGAGGGTGACAAAAACTGACGTTGGCCTGGAAAATTCTGATCCTCTGTACGTCAATGAGCACCTTTGCCCGGCACAAAAGAAACTTCTTGCGTTTGCTGTAAAAAAAAAAAGCATGAGCATCGGTGGAAGTCTGTTTGGTCACAGAATAGAAAGATATTGTTGAAGCAAAGTGGCGGCTCGGCTCTTGTACCGATAACCAGCGAGAAGGACCTCATCAAGCACTTCTCGCAATAAAACATTCGTGCTGAGTCAGCAGCAGGCGACAATCATACCTCACTTGGCAACTAAAATCTCGTCCTTCTGCTCTGTAATCAAAAAGAACTAAACAAAAATGACCTATCACGAATTTGTCCTACCACAACAGGTGAAGCTAGGGCACCGTAACTGTGAAACTGCTTTGTACCTCAGTGCGCCCTCAGTGGGCAACAAACAAGATGAAATCATTCTGTTATTAAAACAGTTCTCTTTCGAATTTACGGTTTTGATACTCTCTGAAACATGGTATCAACCTGGCTGCAGGATGCTAGAGCTGCTCGGTTATGAAGTCTTTTTCCTTAACAGACCTAACAAACGCGGCGGCGATGCTGCTACCTATACTCTCGCGTGCAAAAGGTGCCACATCCTGCCTAATCTTAGTGAAGTTACTGAAGATTATGAAGTGTTAACATTGGAAAAACGAAACCAGCTGGTTTCTGTAGTATACCGCCCCCCAAATGGCAACATGAAAAACTTTAGAGATTATTTTGACCAGATTCTAGAATATGCATCATTTAATAAATGTTTCCTTTTGTGCAGTGATGAATTTAATATTAATATTCTCGACCACAACGTTATTGTACGTGATTTTAAAATGAAGCTTCTTTCCTGTGGGTTTGTGAACTTAATAGAAACAGCAACACGTGTCACGTGCACGACTGTGTCGGCACTTGATTTAATAGTTGCGAATATTCAAACCAATGTGCTCTCTTGCGGTACAATTGCTTCTGATGTTAGCGATCACTGTCCGGTGTTTGTTGTCTTTCAAAATAAGCATGCTAAGCGAAACAACGTGAACGAGACCATTAGTGTACAGCGCATCACAGATGCCTCATTGGCAGCATTTAAGCGCTATATTACGAACTTCGACTGGTCTTGTGTGCTGCAAAAAACGGACGTCAATGATGCGTACGACTTATTTTTCATCATTTCCTATATCTTTATTTGAAGCACTTTCCGCTAGTAAAATACACTCCTTCCAATAAGATAAGGAAACCATGGATCGCACGAGAACTGTTCCAAATGATAAAGGACAAAAATCGTTTGTATCAAATGTTCCTTGAAAAAAATAAAAAGATATTGCTTGGAAAGCTTTAAACGATGTCGTAGGTCGCCGTGCGAATAACTATGTTGCAAAAACTATGCTATTAAGTGGCAAGGAAATAAAATGAAGAGCACTCGCAGAATATTTTAACACACACATTTTCTCAATCACATTTCTTCATCTCAAGATCCTACGGACAATAATATCGCCGGTTACTCTAGTCAGGTTAGCGAGACTATATTTTTCGAGCCTACTGATGAAAATGAGGTTTATAATGTGTATATGGGAATGAGTAACAGCAAAGCCTTAGATATCAATACAATGCAGATGAAACCACGTAAATATGTCTTACCCACAATTTGTCCCTTGCTTTCTCACATCTATAATTTTGCACTGGAATGCGGGGTTTTCCCCAACAGAATGAAAACGGCAAAAGTGTCCGCAATTTATAAAGGGGGCGACCGAAATGTATTAGCAAATTACAGGCCCATTTCAGTACTCCCTGTGTTTTTGAAGGAGCTGGAAAAGGTTATTTCGTCAAGAATAACAAAGTTTTTTGACAAACATAGGGTAAAAACTGAATCACAATTTGGTTTCAGAATGGGTAAATTTACAAAAACAGCCTTTCTAACAATGAAAGAAATTATTTTGAACAATATTAGTGAGAACTTGTCTACGATGTGCTTTTTTCTCGATTTCAGTAAAGCGTATCATTTCTTAATTCATACGGTTCTTGCTAACAAAGTTCAAATGTATGGTATTCGTGGTAAACCACTCAGTTTGCTTAAAAGCTACCTTCAAAACAGAAGTCTGCCGGTGTCTGTAGATAAGGAACTTTCTTCCCTTTTGCCTATCAGTTATGGTGTCCCACAAGGGAGCATACTAGGACCCCTTTTGTTTAATGCATACATAAATGATATTGTTAGCATAGATCCTCCCATTGATTTTGTAATATACGCCGATGATAGCACAATACTTATTTCCGGCCCTAACCTTTACGATTTAATTGCGGAATGTAATGTAATAAATTATCTAGGAGGTCAATGATGATTCGATTAAACATATATCCTACAAAGTCCAAGGATATAATAAGTCGCGCAAGAAACAAACCGGCAACACCCAATTGTATGCTCAACTTTGAAAATCAACAAATAGAAATTGTTGAAGAGCACGAAATCCTTGGAGTATATTTTTCGTGTCATTTAAACTGGGATGCCCACGTCCAACACCTCTGCAAAAAACTCTCTTCGATCTGCGGAGCCCTTTCACGATGCCGTGAAACTTTACCTCTGAAATGTAAATGACAAATTTATTATGCATTATTTTTTCACAACTTGAATACTGTAGCTTAGTATGGGCCGCAGTGAAAAAAAATAAGATAAATAGCTAATATTGATAACATGACTACCACCAAATACGCCTTCCAAGAACGTAACATTGTCCGCGTTGATCTTTTGTATAATTTTATATCATTGCAAAAAATATATTTTTCCACAGCATCAGTTGTCAATTTTTACTCTACCCTAGCATCTTTGGACACGCGTCGTGCTAACATACATACCAGAAGTACTAACTCATAGAATATACCTCGTTTTCGCACCGATTATAAATTACAAATGTTGTCTTATAATCTGGCCCATTTTTAAACACATATCAACATACAACGGGATATACAAAAGCTGAGCTGCGGAAATATTTTGTTCAAATGCCATTCAATGTCTCCACTTGTTGATTGTTGAACGTTTGCTTGAGTGTTAACGTATTTTTCTTTCAACATATGTATGACCATTTCAATGTTCTCATTTTTAAACATTATTCGAGTCAGTGTATATATGTGTCGAGTGTTTTCTTTATTCAATCTACTATTGTATGCGTGACTGGTATTGCAAAATGTCCTGTACAGCTGGTGTGCTACTGCTTGTAGGGGTTTCCGGCACCCTGTCAAGCTGCCCAGGCCGCTTTTAGCCAGGAAACCCTCCGGTTGAGCCTGGAAAATAAACTTATTTACTTATTATTTACGAGGTTGCGAAAACGTTTTCATAATGCTCCCCGGCCCCACAACCTCATAACGCGAGGTTGCTCTTACGTGAAAAGAGATCTTGATTTTTCAGCGCTTGTGCGCCTTAGAATCCTGACAGTCGTCATAGGTATGGTGTAGGCGTCAGGAATCAGTTACATTTATTTGAATACGGCAGCGTGAATTTCATCCCTCATTGCATGATAGCCGCCGCTTCCGTATCGCTACGCTGGTTTTAACGGCGTCCGTGGAGGGAATGCGAGGTCGCTCTTCTAAATCTGGCATAACTGCAGACAACGTAAGTGTTGACTTAGACGACCGACTGGAGCGGGTCGTTGTAGGGTCTGACATGCATGGTCGGCTGCCAGGACAACGAATGGGCTAGGGGGATAAACGAAATAATTCCTTGAGGTCCCCTCTCCCCAACGTTCAATCGAAGTCCACATAAACACAGCTCACAGTCCATAGACCGTCTTCTTATCCCCGTAACCTCCCTCTTATAAAACAGATTTGACCACGCCACTCCTCATGGGCTGTGTTCAGTGTTTTTGAGAACCACAGGGGGCCACGACTCCGTTTTATTCATTTCTCTTTCGTACAGTAATTGAGCACGAGCTTTCACGCATTCATGGGTTTCTGTTCCATGTTTTCTGGAGCGGTACAAATGCGCGGTGTTTTCTTAGGGTTTAGGTTCCTTCTCTCCTAACGGCATTTTGTTGTCATGTATTGCAATTTTCACCTTGCGCCAGCTCACACGACCGTCTTGCAGCCCTAATGGGGCAGCGTTCCTCCTGGAACATGCCTGTTATCACGACTATCAAGGTGTTGCGAATCCATCTTCTAACAATATGACACTGTGAAATGGCATCGTGTTTAAACTTTAGTGCAGGATGTATCTCAATCACTCGCATGCTTGGCTTTGCTTATGGACGTGACTGGACTTGCAACTGCCTGAAAAATGACAACTAGCGCTAAAATACACAACGGACAACGAAAAGACACCGACGGGACACACGCTAGAGTTACTGGAAAAGAACAGGGCCCAATAGGAGCGTGATTAAAGATCTGTGGGCTAGTTGGTTCTTTTCATTAACTGACTGAAACACAGTAAGTAGTGCTGAAATAAATAAGGAATAATAAAAAGACGCCGTCGGGATACACACTAGATTTTAGCGCTAGTTACCATGTTTCAGCCAGTTAATCAAAAACGCTGACTTGCACAACTTTCATCACGCTCCTGACTTGCAACCTTGCCTTTGACCTGCGACGCCGAGGGAGTGCGGTCATGCGAATATCCTACGTCTGGCTCAAGCTTATCCGCACCTCCTAGTGTCGTTGAGAACCCGTGGGAGAGTTGACGAGAAATTCGGCTAACCAAGGAACGGAGAAATTGGACTAGCCAGATTCTTAGTTATTGCAGTTGGCTGCAGTGTTAAAGGGTTGGGAGAAGAAGCAGTAGATGATGCAGGAAGACAAGAGGAGGATGTGATGCGACCACCGCCCGCATCTGCCGCTGAGGGCTTTCCTGAAGCGCCGTGCAATACGCACCTCAAGAAGAAAAAACAGTCGACGCTCATATATCCCACAGTTGTGAATATGTTCGCCCAGTTGTCGGCATATACTATGGCGTTCACCATGTTGGCTGGAGAGGAAAACAGCAAGTATGAGTAAAGCTGAAGGTTTTCTCATTGCTCTGCGCGCGCAGTATGCAAGCTGTGCGGAGCTGTGGGGCAAATAAAAATACAGTGAAATGCGCGACCGCGGCAAATGTGCGACTGCGGCATTCTTTAACGCACGCTGCCATTGCACATCACGCGGGTGTTTTTGGGTTGCGGCTGCATCGAAAGGCGGCAGCCGCGGCTCGTGTTGAACGTCGCCCCCGTACAATCCGAGCCTCACAGCCAAATTCACTACCACCGCGGCATATGCCTGAAAAAAGCATTTTTTGCGTTCTTTATTACACACGGTTGTACCGAAAGATAGTTGCCGATTGCAAAACCAATTCGCTCGAGGCATATTTCATTTATACCTTGTTAGGGCGGTGCAAATGTCGTCACTTTTCATGGGGCATATTAGCTGTATATTGACAGACAAAATTTTTTAAACTTCTCACTTCGAGGAAGCTTCGTCATAAACAGCGCTCGCACCACAGCTTTTATGCAAGAGGATAGCGCAATTTCATGTCATAATCAAAATTTCATGTATGTTCACGTGGCTGAGGTTCCTGCGGCATCAAGGCAAATGAATAGCTTTTGACATTTTATGTTCCAATGAGCACAAGGCTAGAAACACCGTACTTTATTATTCCTGTGGCCACATTTCGATGGAGAAGGAAAGAAAAAAAAATGACCACTTGCTGATATTTCGGTTCACGTTCATTATAACAGACTAGTCGAAACTAATTCTCACGCTTATTATGCAGCGTTCCCGCGGTATTTTTGTGGCACATAATTGGCCAATAACCGCTGAACATGCTTGTCTTTGTGCAATGAAGCGCAGTAGGAAAAGTGCGTTGCTAACCGGCGCGCTTCGCTTACACTACGCTCTGGTAACTGGACTGCTATATTCAGAAACACTTGAAACGTTAGCTTCTTAAGCTACCCCAACACGATTAAGGACAGTGGCCGTCATAAACAGCTTACAAAATACAAAAATACATCCCGTCAGATGAAATAATGATACGAATGAGCCCTGGACATAAGCCCCTTTTATGCTGTCGAGGGTGCCTTTTCGTTGGCAACTACATTACAAATGACAAACCGACACCTGTTGCGACAATGATAGAGTATATATGTGCTGTTATTTTATCAAGAACTTGCAATGGTTTCTTTTAGAGGCCAAAGGCTTACGTACCCCAAATGTCCGAAGGGGCACCGTAGCTGTGTCCAACAAGGATATAGACAATGCTGAAGAACCGGATGCCATGCAGGAACCTCATGCTGTAGGCGTCAGAGCTCTTGTTGGTCGTGATTTGAAGCATCATGCGCGTATTTGACACCACAGAGAATGATGTCAGAACCGATAAAAGAACACCTGAAATGAAAATGAGCGAGAAGTAAAGGAGACCGAATACAAAGAAGTTCATATTTCGTGTAAAGATCATTACTGAACTGCCTTGGAAAAAAGTTTGGCTTCGTGAACTGGTTTTTAAGGAATTAAGCTCCACGGCAACGCGAAAAGGGATAGTCGTATAAGGGAGTATATACGGCAGGTCTTCCTTTCCTATTTGCACGTCCATGAATGCGTGGACGTGTGCTTTCGCACTATGATTAATTCGCATCTGCTTTAATGCAACTTTTTCGCCCGTAAGCGAGTTCCGTGGGCATGCACGTGGTTCTCAATGGCACAAAATCCGAGGCTTGTCTCACAACTTGATGCTTTCTGTATTTTTTTTTTTTTTTGGGGGGGGGGGAATATAACAATTATGCGATACTTTAGTCGTCATTTCGCTATTAAGCCTTGGAGAAATTTTCTAAATTGACCTGTGAAATGTGAAATCCGGTTTTAGTTAAAACAAAAATATTTCGGAACGTTGTGAAAAACAATTCTTGAGTAATCTTCAATACTGAAATATCAAGACATGAATAAAGGGAGACAATTTTGAAGAGGCCGCAATATCTGTTTAACGATTAGCAATCGAGCCCTGATAGACTAGGCAATTAAAGGGGACTCGAGGAAAGGTGCATTGCAGAAATTGTCTCAAACGCGAAGATCAGCTCGAAACGGCGAGCGTATGCAGGTTGAAGAATTCGGCGCTCATGTTCTCAGTCCTCTGGAGTTATTTCTTTTGTCAATCGTAACACTTGCTCTACTATTAGTAATGTCATAGTGGCATTTGTCATTCGGTTTTATCTAAGTTGGAATCGGTGACGTGCGTAAATATTCAAACGTTTTTACCTTTGTTTTCACCTTTCTGCTTTCTTCGTGAGCAGTACACATCAACGGCAGTTCCAAGCACGATGAGCAGGACTAGAGTGCCTAGAAATGCTCTGAAAAGAAAGGAGCAGTAAATATCTTTCTCCTCTTCGCAGAACACCTCGGATAAAGTGCGGTGCTACACATAACTGCACATACTTACAAAATAATAACCTGAGTTCTTGTCATATCTGGAGCCAATGCTGTCACGCAGTCAGTGATGGTAACGTCAAGAACCTTTGGAAGCACTGAAAGAACAAATGCAATACGCCTAACAAATGCAGAACTTGAGCAGAAAGCTGGGCGCTTGAGTGTTCTTTACGTTCGCGAATCGTGGTGTCCTTAGCCACAGCAACTAAATGAGATGTTTTCGCCGGAAGGAATGGTAACGGCTGATTGTCCCACGGGAGCGGGGAATTTTTTCTGCGAGCCTCGCATGGGTTCAGTGCTGCAGATACATACCTGCTTTCGCCATCAGCTGCAGTTCATCTTGATTGCAGACGTCGAGCACGCAAATTCCTAATCGCATGATTGGGATCCTCTGCTCATAGATATGCCCTCGAAATTTGGCTACCTGCACAGAGAAAAATACCTGTCGTAGGCACCCCGAGCTTTCGCTTGCCAAATCTTTCTGTCTATAGTTTCTCGCTACGGCGCCCGTTGAGACTAAAACTGCAGGCTGCCAGATGGTTCTACCTAAAACCACTTGGCTGTGCGGCATGCAATGTCGATGCCGATGAATTGTCGACATTGACCGTTCTCGACGACAACAATATTAGGAGCGCCGTGCTGTATCTGCCTAGTGCGCTGCAAAACGGCTTTCTTGAATAAGCGCAGCCTTTTCTTAGTAATCATGCAAAAAGAAACAAAATAGCTCTCTAAATCTCTAATGGTGGTTCGATTATTATATTTGATAAATCGAACGCCTTGAGCTCGCCGTGTTGCCTGAGTAGTCTGTACGGTCCGGTAGAATATTACTAGCAAGCATCAGGCTTCCTATATTTCGTTTGACTCGGAAGAAAAATGTAGCTCATATGAGTATGAGAACAGTTTATTGTTTTCTTGACTTGTGTTATTTCCTATCTTCAAACGACTGATTTTAATCAGTTGTGCCGACGAAAGCGCGCTTTGAGCGTTTAATTGTTCGCTTCAATTATTTTGCGAAAGTTTGTTTCAACTGAACTTCTTTACGCAGCACAATATTTACACACGTCAAAACTAATCGCTTGCCTGGCGGCAATATATGTACTGAGAGCACGTTGGTAATCAGGACTCCAATATATTTTATATCACAACCTAATTATTACGTAGCGGTTAATAAGACCATGCCTTCTTCCTCAGGAGATGTTAGTGGGAAGTCGAAGTTAGTCCCGAGCTCAAGGTCCCTCTGTTTTTTTTTTTCGATTGAAAGTTATTTGAGGGCGTGATTTAACTGAGGTTCGTTCTCATGCCACCCTTATAGTGCAAAGCACGTTTTCGCAGCCCTGCAGGCCTAAGACAGCCAGTCCACATCAGAATCAGCACGTTGTTGACTCTAGGGGGAAGGACAGGGTAGGCACCTCGCACGCAGCACTTTGACGACACGGAGAGTGGGGAAGACGCATGGTAAATAGATGCGGACAAAAACGCATGGGCTAGCAGGCAGGCAAGCGTTATGGTGCGGCGTGTACAGAATTTACCGCGCTGTTGTCTATTCTGCAGACTGCATTGTACGGAAGAATTCGTGGACGTGTGTGTGCTTACTCTTAGGGCCCTGCACGACCAAATTATGCCAGAATTCGTAAACAAGAAGGAAATATTTGTTAACGATGTTTTACGGTATTAGCACTACCATGCCGACAACTGGTCGCAGCAAACTGCAGCTTATAACGGGAAGGTTTTACAGCCGTCCTGTTTTTCTCGTTCCTAGAACAGCATTTATGGGTATAGGTCTTGATGCAATAGATGAGTGCTTTCGGCGAAATAAATAAATGTGATGCAGAATATTATACGAAATAATTGTTCCTGTTTGTTTACATGTAAACAGCGTTCGATTTCGTTAGAACTATACTGAATGGCCAGCATTATCTAACAGCATTGTCGCCACATTCTGATTTTTAATGCGTCAGGTTTTTGTTACGACGAGGCGCAGCTGGGGGAACATGCGGGCTGTCGAAATGTACCAGTAGAATTCTATCTATAGGAGGTGCTATCAGACGCATAGATTCAAAACGTCGCATAAATCCAGCGTGCTTCTAAGGTGTTACGCTGTAAGATTGTTGCAGCATTATACTAATTGTTGTCCAGAGAACGTTTTGCCTCCACAATACAGCTAGAAAGTAAGGAACTGTTGGTACCCCTCGCTGAGGTGATCTTCAAGGGCATATTTCAGACGTATGTAGTTATTCTAGTTTACTGCTCGAGACTCATTTTTCTCTGTGAAACAATAAAAAATGAATGCAGTGCCAAACACATCGTGTCTGTGCAGTTCTGAGGATTTTGCCTCAGACTTCTCTTATGCCTTCTCTAATGTATTAAATATTTAACTTTTTTGTGTCCGGTAATTATGAGCATTAGGTACAGTAACCTAAGAAACCTCTAAGCAATACTCAACAAGCGAGCAGGCGTGATTCTCACCCGTGGATGTGTAATAGACATAGCTGCGGCGATGAGGTCATCCAGGTCGGTTTTGTTTCCGCCATATGCAACCACGTTGCAGTACTGGGCCCGGGCTGTCTCGTGACCGTATTCATTGCGCACAACGGTCTGCACGCATTCATCGAAGGCACCTAGGTCCACCCGCGTGGTCGCCAAAGCTCCGCTAGGGTACTTTGCGGTGGCGTCTATCACTGCGTGAAAAAGAAGCATTTCTCAGACCGGGTGCAAAATCGTTTTCTTTGGTCCCGCTGCCGAATACATGGAAGAGATATAAACAAGACGCCTTTGGTGTAAACTATGGCTTTACTGCTTTACCTGACAATAGCAAAGTTGTAATTTTCTCTAGTTTTGCTGACACCAAGGAATGAAGCTACCGCAGAGCATAATAAATACTGTTTTTTGAGTGGTGCCAAATGATTCCTTTACCAAATTTTACTGGCCTGAGACAGGAACTGTAATATCTCATACGCCATTATGCCTTTAGAAGGGGTGATCGCCAAATGACGATTAGTTTTATCAGTGCCGTTTCACTGTATTGTTTGTTAAAATTGCGTTTTTTGCCCAAGAAAGGCACGCAATCCGCGAAAGCCTTCAAATTCCGAAAGAGAGAGAGGGTAAACGTTTATCCTTTGTCGAAAGTGTGGTGGGAGCCTGTGAGGATGCAGCCTCGTCAGGAGGCCTTGACCCTTGGATTTAGGTCATCTATGTAGCTTTAAAATATTTCGCTGTTGGGATAATTTGTTGTCAGAAATTATGAAAGGATTTTAGCACCAAGATACTAAACCTAAAAAAGAAGGCAACACGGGTTGGCTTTGTTCTCTTCATTCATGTGTGTAGTACGTCCTGGCGCTAAAATTTTGTATAATCACCTCTATGGTTCTGCTCAAGACGTGGAGTTGGACATCCATGTCGGAGCCACGCAACGTGGCTTGCCACTGATCAGAGTTCGACAGCTGGAGGCTCTCCGGCGGAATGTCCTGAGGGCACTTATGCAGGATGTGGCCAAGGTTAGCCTTGGGGTGACAACGCAGTTTGGTAAACGGTATACTCATTCGTACTCCGACTGTAAAGATTTTATACATTTGCCGCCTTCAAAAGCGGAATTAGTTTCTACCATTGCACCATTATGTACTTCCAGACAATTCCGAGAGTCCACTTGCGCTAGATAAATGTAATGCAACCGAGAGTTTCAAGAACATTCCACAACAAAGCAGCGTGCGTCGTTGGTCTTGAATTACCGCCCCAAGTAACCGACCACGTAGTGCTATTGTGACGAAGGGGAATGGGTTTTCCCTCTTGCCTGCAAAAATGATGGAAATATGACGTCTGATGTTAGTTTGTTAGCATATTATATGTATTTATCAAATTATGAGGCGCTGAAGGTGTTCTTCTATGCTCTATGTTTCTGGGTTTTCATCTCTAAATTTCTTGTAGTTGACGCTACTTGTCACGTGGAAATGCAGGAGGAAGTCGCTCTGAACCTGCCCAACCCGTAGCTATATGAACGCGAACAATTTCAAAGAAAGACGGATACTTCTCCAGTGATGTGGACGCTGAGAACACGCAGCCATGTTGAATCACCCCCGATTACTTCTCTGGCGGCGCCTACGTGACTGCCTTAGGGCATTTGGCCGTTATGAGGCAACTCAACGTGTCATCGTTTTCAAGCAAGCCTACAAAACATAGTGTGCATAAACGCTGTCTTTCTGCACAGTGCACAGTTTCTGGCCGAGGATGTCATGGCCTCCGTGCAACTGTTAAGAGACACGTTTTTTCCTTATAAAAGGAGACACTGAACCCGACGAGTTCAAACATGAGCCGCGCGTGTTTCATGAAGTCTCGCTGCCATTTCTGCCTAATTTCGCGGAGCTGGGAAAAGCCATGGTCTCCAGAGTGACAGCATCGGAAAGGGATCGCACAGAGAGCATCATTTACGAGGTGTATGCAGCCACGCCCAACACAGACTTGAGGATACCTTTGACAGCAGTGGCAGCTGTGCGTTCATTGCGAAATGTCTCGTTTGAAGACAACTCGTCGCATGACGCCTTTGTACGTAAAATCTGCGTGCCTTTATTCTTCAAGGCCGGCTATTCCCCTTCGACCTGTGCGGCCACTTATTGGTAAACTGCTTTCTGTCATGTCTACGGCAAAAATTCATGACGCCGACTATATCTGATCACACTGTCGTGGCACGGTTCTTACAGCACCTCGGCGACGGTTCCTCCACGGCGCTGGAAATAATTTTCTTGTACCATTCCTTTCGAGACTGCGCAAACTTCACAAAAATGGCGAGGAATCACTTAGCATAACGAAGCCGCCGCCATTCTTCGGCGCCATCGATACTACCACTAAAGACATTGGAGAAGAAAGCGCTACTGCGGCATTAACGCGCTTTCTTGTTCTACAACGCTTTTAAGGCGACAGCGTTTAATGGCTATTGCTCACGACCGTGTACGTCGGTGAGTCCTTTCGTTACGCTCTTCAGCAACTCGATATGAAAAAAAAACTTTGTGCAGGATGGGATTCGAACCACCATCCTTCCGTTCAGCAGCCGACCGTGCGAACGACTACGCTACTTCCTGACAATTTATATGTACTTCTTGTCTAGGACGCTGGGGAGAGTTTGCTGAAAGGCGTCGAATCAGACGGATGCCTCCCAAACGCCCTGCAGTGTCTCCAGAATTTAAGACTCAAACACAATTGTGTACTTAATCAACATCTTAACCACACATCAGTGACACAAGCAGCAATACCACGCTAAAGGCTTTCGCCTCAACGAACTTTAGGTCAACAAAGTGGCCCCTGAATTTTTGCATATCGCCGTGTGGCGCCGGCCCACATGATTCCCCCTTTTTTAAGGACAGCACCCCAGGACTTATAATACATCCCGTCCGCTTTGTACGAAGGCTATATGAATTGTCAACTGGAGAGATTTTACTACCGTGCTAATTTTCTTCTAATTCACTGTTCCAATTCTGTCTCAAGTAGATGTAGGCGTATAATAAATAAATAAAAAGAAAGAACTGAAGAAACATTTAAATACAAAAATTAATAAATGCCAATATTCTCTTTGGCTTCTTTTCGGATAGTTAAAGATGCAGAGTGGACATAAATATAAAAAAAAATTCTTTAAAATGTTGTCTCTAATTCTTCCGATTAATTATATAGTTCTATAGCCCTAGAATTCCTAATAAAATATTCCCAATCGTCTATAAAGCCGAATGTCAATTTTGTAACGAAAAGACAAAAGGGAAACCTTCAACACGTGGTGTGAATCTCCAAAAACAATTCAGGAATAGACGCAATCAGGAACCCGAAGCAAGAGCAGCGGGAGGTCGTGCTGACCAACCCTGACCTTGCGCACCGTTGAGGCTTGGTGGCGACAGCAATGGCGGGAGCGAAAGTCCAATGGCTTCTTGGAATAGGGGAGCCATTCACCATCATTGGCTGTGCTTAATGGAAGTTTTATTCGTTTATGCGTTCCTGTTTATTGCCAGATGCAAATATATTCCTGGAACTAGGACTCCCAAGCTTCAAATTTTCGTTGATGAAAAGGTCACCACTTGGGAGCTTTGAAAACAATTTTCTTAGATTGTTATTCGTTGGGCTTATGTTCTGGATATTTTTAACAGATTGCTTGATGGGAACTTATCTGCGATTTCTAAAGGCAATCTGACGAATTGAATTATTGAAGATTTAATGGTAAAGTTTTCGTCAAGGTTTAGAGTAATTTACTGCATTGTTAGGTTTAGTTTTAGTTCTTTTTTATCAAGTTATGAAGTTTATCTCTATTACCTTTAATTTTTTTTCTTGTTCATATGAATGCGGATCGCTCTGTATTTCAGGTACGATCTTGCAAACTAACTATAGCCGTTAAGTGGCCTACTTGCGTTGCATTGCACATGACAGGGAGAATAAAAATATTATTGCTTCTATTAAAACATCGCTGTGAAATCGTTTGAATCATATCAACAATGCACAGAACAGCAACCACAGGAACAGTGAAGGTACGCAACATCTAAATATGAAAAATATCAACCAAGACTAGTTTGTATAAGCCGGATTTAACAAATGGAAATCATGTTCAAAACAAAACAAGCAATAAGGAAACAAATGAAAACTTGGTTTGTGTGAGGGGACAGAAACGAAGATAAAAAATTAGCAGAATGAACCTACAAGCCTGGATAAGCAACGCAAAAGCATACACTAACAGCATTACTACCGCCATTTCATGTATCGCCAATAACAACAACAATGTGAGAACAAGGGGAAAATTTTACGTACGCAAAACGGTAAAAAGGTTCCTAAGATAATAATCTAGAAAAGGTAGACTGACGAGTGAGGCTTTTTACTGGAGGGGGCCAACCAAAAAGGTATATTCTTTAGAAGAAACGGAGATAGAAGCGGTTCTAAAGCACTCGTGATTGCTTCTAAGAATAAAAAAGGCCCATACTTCCCCGTTTTGCTCATTACTCAGGTTTAGCTAGAAATCTTGCTTTTTCATGCCAGGAACTACAAGCTCTACGGTGAAACTGTACTTCCTGGTTTCCACCCTAATTGCTCCGTAAAGATGGTTTTTACTCATGCGTGTTTTTTTTCCCCGCTTTTGCATTCATTTTCACTTCTTTTACAGCCTTCATACCTCTTCGCGGCACATGAAACACTCCTGTAGCGATTTTTCAGAGTAAGCTTCCATTAGTGACGTTTTCTGTCTTATTCAATGAATTTGGCGTCATCTCGATCATTTCCTATGTAACCCCAGCCGGCTTCCTGCTTGTTTCTGGGTTTTTCCAGGCACGCCCTTTTACTTTTTACCTGCTCGAAGCTGCATACACCCTGTGTTTGCTCACTCCGCAGGGTACTGTTAAGCGGCGCTAAGCCGAAAAACGGTACGCCATGAGGAGATGACATTTCATAAATTGTGGTCCTACGCGAGAGGTCGGTCCGGTGCCACTGCACCCCTCGCAGCCTCAGCTAGACTAAGTTTATTCATTAAATTTAGACGAGGTGCCTCCGTTCTGTTGCTTCTCTTTTGTCCTTTGTCGCTGAAGCGCAGATATATATTTAGAGTTCCTGCTGAAGTCCATGTGGTCTTTCTCGGCTAGCGACAAGCTTATACCGCAAAGGAAGGAAATAAATGAAGATAAAGTTAACGAGTCAAAACATGTCAGATATGTTGAGATTCAAAGCAATGGACACCCTTTTTATAATTCACCAGTTGTAAACATCACTTTCCACCGTAAAACAAAAAAGAAGCAAAGAAGGCACTACTTAGGTAGGTACAGAAAAAAACACCGATAAATCCAAATCATTTCCTCCTGGACTGTCCAGAAGGCAGCTAGCAACGAGAACACATCCGATTAAATTGATAACGAAACAGCTTGCGGAACATTGGGCTTGCCAAATCTGCGCATCTTGGCTTCCTAACGCTGTTCAATAATCTCGCTGCATCCGTGTTTACAAACGCAGCCAAAGAGGAACTTGGGAAGCGTTCAGAAGCCTTTTTGCTGTTTAGATTGCTTGCTGCTAGCCCACGTCGAAGCGCTACACTAATGGATAGCAATTGAAGGGACAGGAAAGCAGGAAAGTATGTGGCTAATTACGGACCAAGCACATACAGAAAAGCGCGGCCAACCAGAGGTCGTATTCAGAGCGTTGTTGATGCGGATCACTTATTTATGCTCGGTCGCCTGCTCAGCTGTTTTCTATACCGGGTGTTTTTTTTTTATAAGTTTCTGTTTTAAAAATTAGGGTTTTTGTGGAAAATGAAGGCTTTTTGCGGCATAGTAATACCAGTGTTGGCGGACGTCAGAAAACAGCTGAATCATGCGAACTAGTGAATGATTACCTAAATTTTAGGAGTAAACATTTAAACTATTAGCGATGGGCACCTGGTTGCATTTAGAGAGTTGTAGCCGTCCGTTAGTAATAGCGATATCAATTTTTAGAATTTCGAAAACGTGAGCACCCTCGCCTTTGTCACTGAAGAAATTTTGGCTAGATTTTACCAAATTGCCTGCGCTCTCGGAGAGTATGCAGGCAACGCAACCCCTCCAGAGAACGTAACTAGTCGAAATAGCGAAATTAAAATTGATTGAGCCACGGCGGTGAGGGCAATTGCGGTTACGAAATTTAAAAAACTGATTTGGCTATTACTAACGACCATATACAAATCTCTAATCGTCACGAGGTGCCTATCGGTAATAGTTAAATATTTAAGTATTAGAATTTAGTTAATCACTTTAGTAGTTAACAAGATTCACCCGTTATTTGACGTCCGCCTACACTTTTATTACTATGACACAAAAAGCTTCTCTTAACCTAAAAAAACTGTGTTTATAAAAATTTTGCGTCTTCTAAAAAAAATTTCCCGGTATAGCTTTCTACCATATCTACCCAGAACAGAGGCGTTGGTAGATATAGCACCGATGTTTCTCATTTTTGTCGATTAAGTGCTCAGGCTACATTTAAAAGCATGAGGTTCACGTTCTTAAATATTTGGTTTATACAGGAAGGCGTGTTTTATTAAGCCGCTTGCATATACAGCCGTCTGGATTACCTGACGAGACTTTCGTTCCAGTCTTTTGTGTCCTGTTACATTGCGCTGTTCCAAACAGGCGAAATTTTGCACTTTTTTACTCATGAGGCGAGAAAGAAAACAGTCACCGAAACCAAGTAGAGTAGACGAATGTATCTTTCTGTCTTTATATATTTTTTTCATTTGAAATGAATAATATAAGTACTTGATGACTGAAACATAATTGATGACAAAGCAGAAAAGAACTACCACATGCCGCCTAGCCCACGACATTTGAATTTCGAGTCCAGTGGACTAGCAACTGAGCCATGGCGCTGGCTGTCGCGTCTTTTGCTTTCGGAGTATTATTGTTCGGTGTAACGTTACCTTGAGAGTGTTCATTAGCACCACCCTCCTGTATAGCGGCGGACGTAGTACTTGCTAATACATTACCGCGAGTGTCATGTGGAATGTCATCAAACGGTGAGAGCAGAAGCTGATCGTGATCATTCGTATGCTGCCTATGGTATCAAGCTCTCAGAGCTGTGGCCCTCTTTAA
This sequence comes from Amblyomma americanum, assembly GCF_052857255.1. Classification (NCBI taxonomy): domain Eukaryota; kingdom Metazoa; phylum Arthropoda; class Arachnida; order Ixodida; family Ixodidae; genus Amblyomma; species Amblyomma americanum. The sequence goes on from NW_027526484.1 coordinate 2,797,532, forward strand.
GCTATTGAGCAGACAGAAAGAAAATGAGAGGCTTGTAATGTTATAACACGCGTATAGAGGTAGGCAATAGTCACCTAAACCTAGTAGCATAGGGGAATGTTTCTGTATTTATAGTTTTTAATGAAAAATTAATAGTACAATTACTTTATAACTAAAAAATAATTAGTCAGAACCGATGACCTACGAAAGCGTCCGTGTCCTTCAGGAACCAAAACGGACACATAAATATTGGCGCAAAATGTTCAGCATGCGCTTTTCAATGCCGGGCATTGCGAACACTCACTAAAAAAGCGTATGCAAGTAAATATTTTCAGTAAGCACGAACGTGAACAGAACGCGTCGTTTAATAACGTGTTTGTTTGCTGCCATTTCTTTTCTGCCCAGGCGGCGAGAGAGCAAGAGAGAGGGAGAGAAAAATATTTACGTTCCGACCCTGGTCCGAAGTTTAGCTACTCTGCATAGTATTTTCACGCAGGTACTTTGCCTCCTTGCAAGATGTACCCGTTTTTTATTTAGGGCTGTGAAAGTATTTCTCGACTACTATTTGCGTTCTGCCCTTCCAGCCTCTAATTCAACCTAGATGTTATCATTATGAACTGGAACTTTTCCAAGTCTCTTCCCCTAAAACTACGAAATATCGCTTTATGTAGGTTAGACTGGTACTGGTGCTGAACAATTGCTAATATTCAGGAAGGGATTAGTTATTTCAAAACGAGTTTCGCAAGCCATATAACGTTTGATTCCTAATGAAATCACTGAGCAGAGTGCGTATGCCCAATGCTAATTGTGGCTTTGGGCATGCGCACTTCAGGTTCGCATTTGCACTCCGCGAGGGAAAGAATGAGCACTGTATTACAGGTGAGGTTAATCGCTGAGTGAACATCGCACTTCACGCGACCGCATGCGACAAGGCACTTGAACTTCATGATCTGCTCCGAGCGTAACTCACATCGCAGCGCCCACGGCTCCAAGTTCCGGACTCCGCGCACCAGCGTGAGAAGACCGACGCTGCAGTCGGCCGACACTTCGGCTTCCAGGAGCTTCCTCGTCAATGACGGGGACGCCCGATTCATGGCACTGGCGATCCATTCTTTGAGCTTGCTTACATAGCTCACGTTTTGCTGCTCCGTCATTGATGCCGAGGAATCCCCGTCAGACCCACTGCCACCGAGGCAACACGGGAGGCACCCGCAAAGAAGCACCGTCACCACGATTAGAACCACTTTTTGCACACTCATGATGTTGCGAAAACCTCCTAAAACATTTGAAGGGGTGCAAGTTAGCAAAATGACACGAAGGCTGCTGCTTGCAGATACTTAATTAGGCTGATGCATGTCTTACAAAGTTGTCCTCCGCTAAACTAAAATTCAGAAAACTGCCAGCTCGATCGCTAACGCCTGAAGCCCTTCCTAAATGGGAGCACGAGAGAAGGGAATTTCCAAAGAGCGCATCTGCATGGGAGTCCCAGTAGTAGTGTGTGAAGAGATCAGGCGCACGCGTGCGAAAGGCAGCCACTCGCCATTCACCCCTTTTATAAAGCGCGCACTCATGACGCGCGTACGGCACGCCGTTCCAAAAAGGGCCTCTCCCGTAGAAAGACGGAAAGAGCGCAAGTGTGATCGGCTCTTCGCCCTCGCCTTCTTTCTTGGCAGGGACCTTCCGATGGCGTGTGGCGTTGGCATGTTTGGAGCATTCAAAGCGTTGTGTTTCTTTTTTATGTTTCTTTGTTTTGGCCGCTGCCAAGTCGTTTTGGCTGAGTAGTCGTATCTCGACATCCTACAGGCATTGTTTCAACGCGTATGCGTGAAACATACTGCCTGCAGGCTGTCTGACTGCTGCGGGGATTTTTCTCATGGCTGTTTTGCGGAAAGCTTACATTATGACGGCTCGCGCAGTCTTGGCATTTTAAATAATTTGCTCATCCTGTCATCCTAACGGCTTCTTTGTTTTTGTCTTTCCTCGTATGACACACCTTCAGTGCAGTGGCGACTACGCAACATCCTGCTAACCTAGTATGTAACCTTTCGGCGTTAAATTTTTGCCTCTTGTGCAATTACGATAAGCATAGAGTTTCTAAATACTATCTAGAGGGAATGCTAGCCGTTCTGCACTTAATCCGCCAAGGACGCCCAAGGTATGCTGGGAAGACGTGATTTCAGAGTGACATCTGGTGGCTTGATGTCTGTTCACTTGATTGGGTTTCGTGGTTGTTCAGTTTCGTTTTCATTGATGTTTTATGCACCCAGCTACCGACGCAGTTCATTCGAGATCCGAAGCATCCGAAGTCACTTTACTCGAAGTTTGCGGAGAAAAGTGACTGGTGCCTACTGAGCCTGAAGGACGTTTGCCCCATGGTTTGGAGCCATTTACGCAGTAAGCTGGGTTTGTTCAGCGCAAACCTGTGCATTGAAATGCGAAGGAAGGGTACAAAGTCCTTTGTGAATTTAAAACAGAACAGTCTGCTACTGTGACCGCTATATATCACTGTAAAAAAATTGCTCATTTAAGGGTTGTGTTTTGTGTCTATAATTCGCACCCTTGCACCCTCCCAAAAGGGTAAAACTTAGGCTTATCACACCCATAGTAAGGTGGGATCGTTACAGTTGCACCCTTTTTTTCGACTGCTTTAGTTTCATAGATTTTCATTGCTTCAAAAGACTGACATTTTATTTTTCGGTGCACTCTTCGAAGAAAGCTAGCCAATCCTTATGCGAAAAGCTGCTGACGGCGTGTCTAACTTTGCACTACAGTCACGGCATCCCCAACTATAAACATAATTCCGAGATGTGTGTTTCACGGTGTTTCTAAGCTTGTTTGCTGTGGAGTAACATTTGTGAAGTGTGCATCATGGTCACGGCGTTTTTTTTCTGAATATATTCGAAAAAATAACAATAGAGCTTGCCAAAAGATGCTCGCCTTCAGCAAACCCGTTCGCACAGTTACACGATAGTATGATGTGCCACGTATTTTAGCCGAAGGAATATAAACAGGTGTAAGCATAACTGGATTGATTTATACGAAGCTGCACTGAGGTGACAGAGCTTAACACAAAAGGCTCAATACTTTCGTGCCATGACGCGCATCCTTTCTCCAAGTTTAATATGCCATTTCAGCAAGCAACTATTTGGAATCAATAATGCTTAGATCTTCAGCTGAAATAATTTCGTTAAATATCATATTACGGGGGTGCAAATCGCAGTTATAGCTGCTCGCATAAAGGCTGCAGCCGTCACTTAAGGGAAAGCTCAAATAGCTCAGATAATTTAGAAGCACGCTTGATTCAACTACTGCAACTTTGTTCAACAAGTCAAAGAACACCCTTACGCACCCTTGCACTCGAAGGAGCTGCAACACCCTTCTACCCGTGCACTTTTGAAGGGTTTATGGGTGTATTAAAGGTGCTGACGTGCTCAGCGCACCCTTTATAAAAAGACAAGTAAAAATAACGGTGTGGAAAGAGTGCTTGCATTAGCGTTACACCTTTAGGGGTGCGAATTTTTTTACTGTTTTTGCAGATTGGTTGTAGGAATCTCGGAGGCACTGTCTAAAGCGCAAAATATTTCGACAAGTGCCACTTAAGTTAACCGTACCGGTTGTGGATTGCATATGGTTCATTTAAATCTTATTTTTTGCAAAACTTCACAAGTATGCATTCGTAGTCAGTATGTTTGGGGATAACATTAGTCAAGCCAAGCAAAAAACCTCCTATTCCTGGAATTCCCACAGTGGATAGAATTTTAAGGAATTCGCATAAAAAATGCCACCAGCTTTCCGCCTTAGTAATATTTAGAAACAATATAACGATATATTCGTATTTCTGCCCTCCAACTGCCACTGAAAAGTCGAGATCGTGCAGGTAATTCTAGTCTACTACGATTCTTTTTACTCCAAAAACCCGGTTTGTACAGAACTGAAGACTTGGTCACGTCAACATCAACTGCATTAAAGAGGCTCCTTCTAACTCGAACTACGCGTAATGCTAAAGAATTCTAGTTCGAGTTACAGATATTCGACTAATTTTTTCCATAGCCTAATGCTTCTGGGGCGTCTTTAGCATTGCTAAAAAATGCGCACAACTTGTCGGTAAACTGAAAAGTTTGCAGTTATTTTCTCATCCTCACATACTACTTTATGTGGCCATTTATTTTTTATTGTCTACAGAAATGCGAAAGCACTTTCGAGCTCTTGTGTACGATATACAGCACCGTAGGTTACCAGTCACCGTTTTATTTTTATTCAACGTTCGCCTCACGATGGTTTCTATCGTAATTAATGTCTAGTTGTAGTAGCTGATCTTTATTCGCTGCACGTCAAACGTATGTGATTAATCATTTTTTCTCTGAGGGGTTTCGTTTCACCAAGCGTATTCTTTACGCACATTTTTGCGCTCCATTTTTGTCTCTGTTTGCTCTCTTCTGCACGGTATATTGTTATTTTCAAAGGTTTTCTTGCATGCATGAATGGTTTGTGTGCGTTTTGTATGTTTATTATGCGTTTGAGTTCGGCCTATGTGAACACCTCTTTAATGCGAAATCATTAATGACTCATCGGCAATGAAACCCAACGTCGGCGTTGACCAGCAGCAGTGGTCCCAAAAATCCCACATGACGTAACCGTGGTATAAAAGAAAAATAAAATTTCCTCCAAAGCTGCTGGGAACGGAACCCAGCACTTTTATGTTGCGAAGCAAGCACGCAATCCATAGGCCACAAAAGCTTGTTGGTTCTCTACGAAAAATTTGAAAAATTAAGGTTGTTTTCCCGAGTTCCTTTTTTATGCTTATTCTGAGTTTTGCCCTATAATTTATAGCAGAATGCTGACTGAAAAGCGATCGGCTTGCTTTGGCTACAAAATTCTCCTAATCCCAGCAAATGAAGCAGCACTGAATTGAATTTGTTTTGCTGTGTTTTTCTCAACTTCGTGAACAACGAAAGAAAATGACGTTCACGAGATAATCATTTTTTTCTTTTGTTCCTTATACCCACTAAAAATGCCACTGATGTACTAATGTCCCTTCATTTGATCGTCGTAGGGCGCCGATTGCCCGCTTTCAGGTTCCTGTAATTTTTGGTTTTCTGCAAGTAGCACAAGGTCAGGGATTTTTTAGTTAAAGAAACGCGCTGGCTTTGTAGAGTTAGTTGATTGCTGTTTTCCTGCCACCCTTGAAGAACATGTGTAAAAGTGATAAGCGATCAGCTCATACTGAAGGTTTTCTCATTCCAGGGTTTTACGAACCATAGGATTTTTGAAGAGATTCACAATTCGTTTCTTTTGCCGAATTCGCCTGCCTTAAAAACACGCTGGAAATTCAAAAAAAAACTCAGGATGCATAATGCTACTACCCACATCAGACAAATTCAGTTTCACTCGCCTTCTGTCTTTTCGGTTGGGGTCTGTTGAAAGAAAATGAACGGAGTAAAATCTGCGGAAATTTGTAAGGCATTATGTGGCAGTGCACGCTGCGATCAGTGAGTGCCCTGTGAAACCTCAGACATCATCATCAGTCACCTCGGGTGGTAGGCAGCGGTGAAATGCATTTTGCGCTCCTCCAGCTCTGTACACCTCAAAGCCTTTTCAGCGACCCTCATTACTGTTCAGACCATACGATCTCTCTCGACTGCGCTCTGCATTTAATGAGGACGCAGTACTTTGAGGACAACTGACTTAAGTTGTCGCGTGAAAAAATGCCTTATTCTGACTCGGATACACTGGAAAGCCTCACAAAAATAATATTTTCTCATTACAGTTTGCCTTTAATAAGAACTTTTTTCGCGGAATCTTTCCTGGACAGTGATCTACGGACTTGCGTAGTGCACATGAGGCGCGTAATACAGACTTCGTTGGCATGAGTCCCATGTGGCCTTGTGCTCAAAACAATACCCTTTCGGGCAGTTGTTGTGCTATAGATTGCTTCTGATTTCCAAAGGCCCAAAAAGTGCTCAAGTCCAGGAGATGTTATGCGGAGAGCTTGCGTGAACTCTAGGCTTTATTCAGTTGTGGGAAGCTATGCACGTGTTGCTCACCCCCTCCCCACAGAAAAACTAAATATCAACGAAAGAAGGAAATAAATTGAGCTCTTAAGGGCCACTTAAGGCTACCAATTCATCACTCCAAAGAAAACATCCATTTAATGATCCCTTGAAAAAGGTTTGTTAACGGTGTAATGATGCGAAAGCAAAACAGGACGCACTTTATACGAACTTTCTCTCATAATTTCTTCTTCATAGCAGTGGAAGCGTAACTAAGCAAAAAACTGAATAAATAGGGCGAGGCTCAGATATTTATAACTGCCTTTTCACATTATTATGCACATGCGCTCTTCGTACCTTCAAAAACTCATGAGAAGCGCTCGAGTGGAAAAAGATCCTTGTGACCATCACCGGTTTGTATAGCCCCATATTTTGGGCCTGCGTATAAATGTCTTGCTACACCACCATTAAGGGCCGTAACTTCACGACTGGTTGGGTGCCTCCGTCTACCTCGAGGAAGATGAATGTGGCTGCTGTTGACTGCATATGAATGCGCGTTGATGCGAGTCGTAATAAAAGCGTAAAGAAGCGTGGGTAAGTCCACTTGGCGGAACGCGTAGCTCGACGAGTCGACCCGAGCTGTTTCAGGTGGCGCACGCGGCCTTCTTTCCCTGGTAGCTTCCTGCTTTGCTTTTCGCTGGTTATCGCTTGGCGCCAGTTTGCAGTGAGATAATGAGCATCTGGAATCTTAAATTTGAAAATTACTGCCGCTTAGCCGAAGAGTGCGGCGAGTTATAAGCTCTCTCTGGTTCGCGAAATTATTATCGCAATGACGACGCCAGGCATAAGTATCTGAGGATTGTTTAGAGTGCATAATGATGTCAGATGTGCATGGGCATAGACAGGAGGGCTTTGCTGCGTAGCGCTTTTGTGAGCCACCTTCTGAGAGCGTTGGTCCTCTGTTCAGAACATCGCACGTTTGCGGCATTGGCCTCCCGAACACGTGCACCGTTCCGAACATTATGCGGGAGATCTGCAACGTCGCCACAGGCACTTTTACGGGAGTGTTTGGAAACGTTTACGCAATGGCTCCGTTGACAAAAACATTACGCGCCTAAGTTCGATTAGCATATCTTTCGAAATAGTCGCCTTGCGCAGCAATGCACTCATCCCAGTGTTGTTACCAAAACCGCAAAGCGGACTGGAAGTCATTTTGCGTAATCCCGTCCATAATGTCTTTGCGATTCACGCTGGATCTCTTAAGTGGTACTAAAACGGCGGCCACTCAGCTGCATCCTCATTCGCTTAAAAAAAACGAAGTCATCAGACGCTAAATCTGGAGAGTAAGACGGGTACGGAAGCCATATCGCGCTGTCGTTGACAAGTCACAAACGAGGGGTGCTCAGTGAAAGAGCGCACAATGCGACACGTTGTTAATTCCTTCTCCTAAGGAGTCAGCAGTCGGAGCTCAAACTATAGAGCGACACGCCGCGTGTTTAATTCCGTCTTTAGGAGTGTGTGTACTGACCAATATACCAAGCCATAATTATCTCTACTCCTACGAACCTCCAGCCCAAGTTCCCTGACTCGCTCCGCGTTTCCTGGGGTACCGCTACTGTATGGCCTTCCAGATCGGTAGTAATCATCGAGGCGCGATAAGCTCTGAAGCTGCTGGTCTTCTTGAAACATTTCGTAAGGCTCATTGCCCCTTTGTCGGACGTTTACGGAAGCGTAATTAACTTTAATCACCTTACTTAACGGTCAAGTGATCGTGAACCTTCCGTCGTAAGATTCATCACGCGAAGATGCTCCTCTAACAGACGGAGAAGGTAGCGTGTGGCACAAGGCGTGATGCATGCGGACAGATCGACAACGGCTCTACAAAGTTTGAGCATTCTGGAGACATGCTAGCTTAGACTCATGCCGGATTACTGTACGCCAGTCGCGCATCACAGTGGGTCCACCTGGCGCCGCCCCTGCCAATGCGCGTGCGCAAGAGGCGGCTGGTAATCCGGTATATATCGACGGTTTTTCGGGTTGAACGTCCCAAAGCGACTCGGGCTATGAAAGACGCCGTAGTGGAGGGCTCCACGTATTTCGGCCACCTCGACTCTTTTAACGTGCACTGACATCTTACAGCACACGGGCCTCCAGCATTTCGCCTTTATCGAAATGCTACCGCCGCAGGCGGGATTGAACCCACGTCTTTCGGATCAGCAGCCGAGTGCCATAACCAATAAGCCACCACGGCGGCTTGTATATGTCCTCGCTAGTACTCGTCCCCAACGAAAAAAACTCTCAAACTGAGGAAGCTTACCACGCGAAACCAGGGAGAGAAGCCGAGGCAACTAGCGTGAGGCAAAGCAAACAAGTGTGCTCTGTTTGGTGTGTGCAAGTAATGCAGACTACTGTTGCTAGGCCGATTACGATACAGTTTCGTTGCTTACAGGGTAAGTTCACACAAACATCCAATAGGCAGGCGCGAAAATTAGCAATTAATCCTTGACAATTCTACGATGAGTCAATAACGTCAAATATCACATCATTTTTGTTGCAGTAAACTCCGTGCGTCATATCTCGCACGCCAGTTTTGGTTGCTTCAGGCGTTGCTAAGGTTTCACATTATGATTGAACGTCACATGAGGGAGCTTGCTATTGTCTTCCTAGTAGTTGCAAACAATCCGCGAGCTTTATTGCTGGGGTTCCCGGACGCCGGCATACGCATTGATCGCCACATATCGTTTGGTCTTTCTTCACGGAGCAAATTGAGGAAATTACTCACATATTTGTCTCTTGGGTACAAGGAGAGCTCACCGACACACTTACCTTTCTTCGGCGTTAGAGCCACGAGTCTTTGCCACTCTGTTCTTGAGCAGAAGCAGTGTAGCAACTTCCTTTTTTGTCCTTTTTCCTTCGGTAACCATTTCGTGCGAACTGCGCTGCACTTGTGTTCTACACCGGCACACTTGGAACAGAATTAAAAGAAACCTCACTTGTTTGAGTGCATCCTCTTAAGTGCTACGCTCTCAATAACGTCAGTTATGTCTCTGTCCAAGGAAAGAAAAATCTGCGCAACAAGCACTTTGCATCGCACGAACGTGTCATTGATGCACAGAGACATATTGCACACAAAAGTGAACTGGCGCAAGAAAACGAAGACAGCACATACAAGACCGGACTAGCGCCAACTTTTATTTTGCGAAGTCGCCACGTTTTAACCACATGAAGCAAACACACAAGCAAATGCACTAAGGGGTGACTCGATGATACGATACACCTGCCAAAGAAGTAAACCAGGGAAGCAGAGATTTGCCGCGAAATAAACGTCATTGGAAGTTGGCGCGAGTCCTGTCTTGTTTGCGTTGTCGTCGTCTTCTCGCGCCAGTTCCTTTTTATGCCCATTATGTGTCTTAATACTACCTACTAGTTTTACAATCAATGTACCATGCCATTGACGTGTCAGCAGTCTCCCTCATTTTTCGGGGGTGGATGATGCTACTCGTGCACTAATACTGGTGGGAAAATGGACAATCCAGATTTGTTTTTGACGTCACATCTTTCTGTGTCTTTACCTATAAATAATAACAGTAACAATAACTATATTTATTTGCGTTAGGGTGAGGAAAGAGGCTGATGGAGGAAACGAGGTGAATAAAAAAAATTCCTGAATTGTTTCTACTTTCCCAATGTACACAATCGCTGAATAAGAGGCGGATAGCTCAATTTATAACCAAACAAAATTAAATACAAATGCATCAAAGGTAAAAACTTGAAAATAATTTAAGATGTATGTGGTACACGCATGTGCGGCATAGATAAAACTATGCCCTTAGAAAAAGTGGATACGGAAGAATATAAAACGTGGCACACTAAATCATAAATCATTACAGTACGTGGCACCTAGGAGGGAAAAGCTTCACCACGCCACGGTTGGACAAGTATGCGCCCCTTCCATAATGGCATGGGCAGGGGACGATGTCCTCACACTCGAGCTGACGGGCTAACAATTCTTGTCATGCATTTTTTTACAGTTTTTGGGCTGTGCTGATTCGAACTTCCTTTCTTGCTATCTTACATTTTCACTACAGTCCTTTTTTTTCACCTCCCCCCTTCTATCCCAAGCCCAAGGTCTACCAGTCGCATTACGAAGGACAGCTGCTTGCTGCTTGCACCGCCTGCCACCACTCGATCATCAGGATTCGATTACAGACCACTTTTCTTTTTTTATTTTACCTGATACCCTGCGAGGCCAGCCGCCTCGTTTCGCGAAGCACCAAATCAATAAAGACAAACTCGGTTTTTCTGTACCATTTCTGACGCACTATCCAAGAGTTAGATCACCTGACCTCCTAAAAGAGTGATAAGGCCCCGCTAATACCGCGGTGGTACAGTGTGTGATGCAGGTTGATTCTTCCAGCGGCAGCACTAGCACGGCGCCTCCAGTTCAGGTACAAAACTTTCATCGTTTATGAATTTGCCAGGAACTTAACTCGATCAATAACTCGAGCAATATTACTGTGAAAGCTGCATTTATAAAAAACGGTGCAGGTAGTGCGCACAAGTAGTTACAACAATGCGCAGAGTTTGCCCAACATTTGCTTGCAATAAATAAATAAATAATAATTATATATATATATATATATATATATATATATATATATATATATATATATATATATATAGAGAGAGAGAGAGAGAGAGAGAGAGAGAGATAGGTAGGTAGGTAGATATATATTGCGGATTTCGACTTTTGATGCAGGCGAAATTGTAGAGGCCTGTGTACTGTGTGATGTCGGTGCACGTTGAAGAATCCCAGGTGGTCGATATATATATATATATATATATATATATATATATATATATATATATATATATATGAAGGGAGCTAACAGCCACCGAAACAAAGGTGCATAGGGGAATGTTTTTTTTATGTGTTGTGCTTATCAGTGGGATAGTAGAGTACTTAGTTAATAAATCGCTTAAAGAAAATTACTTATAAAACAGTAGAAAAAACAACCATGCCGCCGGTGGGATCCGGTGCTCTTACCAACTGAGCTACGGCGACGGCTGTCCAATCTGCTGCTCTCGTGGGTATTTATGTTCATTGGGTGTAAGCGAACCTTGAGAGTGTTCACCAGCGCCACCCTCCACCATAGCGGCGGACGTAGCACGTCCTGTAATACCGCGAGTGTGACGTGGAACGTCATCTAACGGCGAGGGCGGAAACTGTGCGAGAGCCCTCTTAAGCTACCAATGGCATCAAGACTGCCAGAACCGAGACCCTCGTTAAGCTATTAGCAGATAAGATAAATGAAATGAGGGGCCCGTTTGACAAACTAATGAAGGGAGCTAACAGCCACCCAAACCAAGGTGGATAGGGGAATGTTTTTTTATGTGTTGAGCTTATCAGTGGGATATTATAGTACTTAGGTTAATAAATCGCTTAAAGAAAATTACTTATAAAACAGCAGAAAAAACAGCCATGCCGCCGGTGGGATCCGAACCCACGACCTCCGAATATCGCGTCCGGTGCTATTACCAACTTAGCTACGGCGACAGCTGTCCAATTTGCTGCTCTCGTGGGTATTTATGTTCATTGGGTGTAAGCGAACCTTGAGAGTGTTCACCAGCGCCACCCTCCACCATAGCGGCGGACGTAGCACGTCCTGTAATACCGCGAGTGTGACGTGAAACGTCATCTAACGGCAAGGGCGGAAACTGTGCGAGAGCCCTCTTAGCTACCTATGGCATCAAGACTGCCAGAACCGAGACCCTCGTTAAGCTATTAGGTGATAAGTTAAATGAAATGAGGGGCCCGTTTGACAAACTTATGAAGGGAGCTAACAGCCACCGAAACCAAAGTGCATAGGGGAATGTTTTTTTATGTGTTGTGCTTATCAGTGGGATATTATAGTACTTGATGCCATAGGTAGTTTAAGAGGGCTCTCGCACAATTTCCGCCCTCGCCGTTAGATGACGTTCCACGTCACACTCGCGGTATTACAGGACGTGCTACGTCCGCCGCTATGGTGGAGGGTGGCGCTGGTGAACACTCTCAAGGTTCGCTTACACCCAATGAACATAAATACCCACGAGAGTAGCAGATTGGACAGCCGTCGCCGTAGCTCAGTTGGTAAGAGCACCGGACGCGATATTCAGTGGTCGTGGGTTCGGATCCCACCGGCGGCATGGTTGCTTTTCTGCTGGTTTATAAGTAATTTTATTTAAACCAACTGATTGGCATTAGAAATTAAATACAAAATATATAAAAACATTCCCCTATGCACCTTGGTTTCGGTGATTGTTGGCTTACTTAATATGTCTGTCAAACGAGCCCCTCATTTCATTTGCCTTGTCTGCTATTAGCTTAACGGGGGAGTTAAGTTGTCGAGCTGTTGCTCAGGGACCGATCGCGCGCGCACCCCGAAGCCGGTGGCTTGGCCCCCTTGGTTGATGTGTGTTAGCTGTTTTGGGGGCTCCTCGAGAAGACGCCATCCAGGCGCCGCCGAAATGGGTTTGTTTTGAGACAAACGCGGCAGATGACGGTAACGACGGTTTACCGGCAGTGAGGAGGCCCGTCCTTGTAAAGTCGCACTCGGCCGCAAGACGCGGCCGACGCGCGGACCCCTGGGGTTTCGAGAGGGGGTCGCGTGTAAATTTATTGCTTTCAACGGCGGGCCGGCCGCGGGACGGGCCGGACGCCTCGGAGCAGGCAGCAGAAGGGGGGAGCGCGACCAGGGCAGTGTGCGTGGTTCGGACTGGGTGTTCGGTTTCCCTGAGCTTCCGCTGGCGTTTTTAGGGATTTTGTGTCTCTGTGCTGTAACCAAGCGGAAATGCGCAACGTCTTCGTGGAATTCGCACTGTGCCCGCGCGACAGCAACAACTCAGCACCGGCGTGCTATTGGCTCCTTCAGTTTGAACGAAATTCTCCTGATTGGCTCTGAGAAGCGCATTTGCTATTAGTTACAAAAAGGGTCCCCAGAATGCTGGGCAAAGGGATTTAAAGGCGAGTTTTGGGCGCGAACGGGGAGGTTGGAGATCGGAGGGCAGGTCGCCTGTGAGGGCCCGTACAATAAAGAGCTGGTGTCCCGAAGAAGTTGTCCAGTCTGCTCCGCAACGTGTCGCCGGATCACCGAACCATCAGAAGACTTCAAGATCAACACCATCGATCTGTCGATCACTAACATAGATCGATCAGTCACCCATCATTAAAATTAACTGGCGTAGTCGACAGGATGATTCCGGCGGGTTTCTGCGGAGCGGACCCGGACACCGGCATTATGGAACGCCAGCGGAGGGTGACACCCTGGTGAGAGGCCCCGCCGCTGCGGCTGATCATCGCGAGTAGTGGGCGCTGTTTCGGAGGAAGCAAGCGAACTCCTGGTGACGGGCATCGGAGGCTGGTGGGAGCGAAGAGAGGCGACATCCTGGTACGAAGCCTCTGGAGCTGTTGGAGTCGAAGAGGGGACGGCAGTTGAGGAGAGTCTCGGACGAAGACTGGTGCAAATCTGCGAAGCAACGAGGAGGCAACGAGAGGTCTCCGAGCAAGAGAGTGCTGCAGCCGTTAGAAAGGACGAGGCGGCGTTGGCGGCTGCGGCGAGACAACACCCCTTCGGTGCAGGCGTCCGAGACAGTAAGAGACGCGTCTATAAGAACACTTCCAGGTGACAGCGCAAGGTGACTCTTGAGCCGGTTCGTACCGGCGCCCTGTGCGGTCCAAGCGGGGCACCATCCTTCAGGGTCAACGCGGGACGACAGCGACGGAGGAATCCAGGTGGGCCCTCTTGCTGCTTGCTACGGGTCAATCATGTCGGTCACCACACGGGCGGAATCTCAACGCACAGATGAATCTGGGGGATTGGAATCAGGGGCTGGAAGCCCACAGAACGTATCTAACTTGGAAGAGCAGCACAATCCGTAGGAGGGGCAGGGCAGAGCAGCTACAGGCAGCAGTGACGCTGCCATGCTAGTCGGGGAACGAGAGCTGGAGATAGAGAAGCTGAGAATAGAGGTCGAGTTGAAGCGACTCGAAAATGGAAGCTAGAACCATCGAGGGTGTAGGTCGAGGTGGTAGGACAAAATTAGGGCAGTACGCGGACGATCTGAGGGAAGTCCTCGCACCGACGCCCGAATCAATCTGATGAACTTGTGCCTACATGGTTTAAGACAGCGGAAAGTATGCTCCGGAGCTGTTCAATCCATGATAGCATTTCTGGCCAGGTCATACTTCCTTTTCTAAATGAGAAGAGCCGCACTCTGGTCGCCAACAAGTCGGATGATCGGGTGCTCCCTTATACAGAGATCAGAGAGCTGGTGCTCACCGAGCTGAAACTCACCCCCGAGGAGTCCAAGCGCAGGCTCTATGCCCATCGCAAGGGCAAGGAAAGCTGGGGTCAGTTCGTGACTAAGCTGGAAATTTTGTTGGATTATTACCTGCGTAGCCGGAATGTCGCGACGCTAGAGGATTTGAGCCAGTTGTTGGTGTGGACCGCGCCAAACAGATAATGTCAGACGAGCTGCGCGCATATGTTCTGCAACACGAAACAGGAGAGTGGTTTAAGCCCACGAAGATTGCTCAGCTTGCGGAAAAGTTTGAGGAGAGCACAGTCGTGCACTGCCCGAGAACGATGGACGCGCCGAACGAAGTTTATGGCCCGCCACGAGAGGCAAGCAGCCGGACATGGGGCGGCGAGCAAAGAAACGAACGCCGACCTGCAGAGAAATGCTTTGGCTGCGGGCACTTCGGTCATATGCAGCGGAACTGTCCGCAGACTAGATCAAAGGGAGTGGCTGGTCAGGAATCAGGCGGGGAGCCCCAGCTGTTGTCGAGATTGACAGCGAGGGCCGCATGTGAGCTGGAGGCGTAGACAGAGATCGGGGCAAGAGAGCCGGCTGAGCATGGCTCCAGACTGACTTGGGTGGAGCTGATCTCTGGTGTGCGCCCGTTCAAGGCTTGCCTTGACTCAGGGGCAGATATAACGGTACTGAGGAAGGAGGTTGTCTCTAATAACGTGAAAGTGCAAGGCTCGGGAAGGGTGCGACTGCGCGGTGCGTTCGGCCACACGGTCTCGGCTGATCTCATGTATGTTGCCCTGAGTTTGGTCACGAGAGACGGCAGCTCCAATCCGCAATCATTCGTACTTTGCGCCGTCACTGACGAGCTCGCTGAGGGAGTGGACGCCTTATTGACCCCCGATGTTTTCGAGGGGCTTAGCAGAGTGCAGGAGGACGCAGCGGAGTGGGCTGATAGAATAACAAATGCAGAGAGCGAAGCCGCGCTTCACGAGGACAGTGAGAGTGCCGCGTCCGTACTAGAGTTCGAACATGGGGTAGCAGCTGACGAAAGCCCAGGAGGCATTCGAGCGATGCAAATCGAGGTAATTCCGCCCGAGGAGGAACCGGCACAGTTGACCGCGTAGTTGCTGACGAACAAAGAACAGATCCATCCCTAGTAGAAGCCTGGGAGCAAGCACGAGCGGGCACACATGACATGCTGGTAGACGCAGGGCTGCTCTTACATCGAGACACAGTGGATGGCAGACCTTGCACGCAGCTAGTCCTTCCGGAGAACCCCCGCCAGGAATTACTTACGTTGGCGCACGACATGCCATGTGAGGGCCACGTTTCGGAAAAGAAAAACTAAGCAGCGCATACGGAGCGCATTTTTCTGGCCGACGCACGCCGCTGATGTTAGAAGGCACTGTCAGACTTGTCACACCTGTCAAATGTTCTCAAACAGGCGTTCCATAGACAGGGTGCCAATAACGCCGGTGACGCGACCAAAGGAACCATTGGATGTTGTGTATATGGACTGCATAGGGCCAATTGAACCGGTTTCGGCACGCGGACATAGGTATGCCCTGTGTGTGATAGACCTGTGCACTCGATGGCCGGAGGTAATACCACTTAGATCACTGACCGCTAGAGCGACCTGCCAGGCGCTGGTGGACACATTCTCACGTTTGGGAATGCCACAGTTGATTTTTTGCGACCAAGGAACTAACTTTACTTCGAGTTTAACTAAAGAGCTAACCGAACACCTCGGGATACAAATGAGGTTCTCCACACCTGACCACCCGCAGAGAAATGGGATAGTGGAACGCTGGAATGGGACGTTTAAGGCGATGCTCAGGCATGTGATACATGAGCATGCACGTGAATGGGACCGATTAATCCTCTTTATGCTCTGGGCCTATCGAGAGGTGCCACACGAGATAACAGGGATGTCCCCATTCGAGATGATGTACGGACGAGTCCCGCAAGGCCCTCTCAATATACTGCAGAGAACTTGGACCGGCAAATGGACACCCCCTACGGGTCTTAATAAGGCAGCCTCGGCATACCTGGTTGAGCTCCGGCGGCGGATAACTGAAGCAGCAGAAAACGTAGACGAGCGGATCAGGCGAGTGCAGCAGGCGTACGCGGAGAAGTACAACATTCGGACCCGAACTAAAGAGTTCAGCGATGGAGAAGAAGTTCTGGTCCTGGAGACAGGACAGCACAGTAAGATGCAACCCAAACTGATAGGCCCAGATAAGGTTAAAGAGAGAAGGCGCCCGGAGAGTTATATCCTCCAGTTCACGGACGGCTCTGAGCGATGGGTGTACGCAAATCGCATCAGGAAATACTATGCGCGTGCGAACCATATCGGGGTGATAGTTGAGTCGGACGGAGAGTTCGGAAACGTAGAAACCTTCCCAGACGCCCGCGGCCGCGAGAACGGCGCTCCTGACGTGTCACAGGACGGTGAACGCCTCACAGACGAGCCGGTGACGCAACTCCGGCAGGTAATAACGCGACATAGGAGAGTCTACTCGGATAGGCCGGGCCGCTGCAAGCTTGGCGAGCACAAGATCAACCTCCTGCCAGGTGCGAAGCCAGCAAAGGCTTACCCGTACAGAGTACCCGTCGCACTCCGATCCGAGGTCGAACGGCAGATCGCAGAATTGATAGAATGGGGCCTTGTGTACCCCGTGGAGAGTAGCTTTGCGCATCCGATCGTCTGTGTGGCGAAAAAGGACGGAACAGTTCACTGTGCATTGGCTATCACCAGCTGAATGCTGAATAGGAGGCAGACAGCTTTCCCATGGGTCATCATCATCATCATCATCAGCCTTACTACAACCACTGCAGGGCAAAGGCCTCTCCCATGTCTCTCCAATTAACCCTATCCTTTGCCAGCTGCATCCACCCTTTGCCTGCAAACTTCTTAATCTCATCCGCCCACCTAACCTTCTGCCGCCCCCTGCTACGCTTACTTTCTCTTGGAACCCACTCCGTTACCCTTAAGGACCAGCGGTTATCTTGCCTTCGCATTACATGCCCTGCCCAAGCCCATTTCTTTCTCTTGATTTCGACTAGGATGTCATTAACCCGTGTTTGTTCCCTCACCCACTCTGCCCGCTTCCGATCTCTTAACGTTACACCTATCATTTATCTTTCCATGGCTCGCTGCGTTGTCCTTAACCTAAGCTGAACTCTTTTCGTTAGCCTCCACGTTTCTGCCCCGTAGGTGAGTACCGGTAAGATTATGCTGTTGTACACTTTCCTCTTGAGGGAAATTGGTAAACTGCCACTCATGATCTGCGAGAATTTGCCATATGCGCTCCAGCCCATTCTTATCCTTCTAGTTATCTCCCTCTCATGATCTGGATCAGCTGTCACTACCTGCCCTAAGTAGACGTATTCCGGCACAATTTCTAGGCTCTCGCTGCCAATTGTGAACTGTTGTTCCCTTGCTAGGCTGTTGAACATTACCTTGGTTTTCTGCATGTTAATTTTTAGACCCATCGATCTGCTCTGCCTGTCTAACTCGTTGATCATGATTTTCAGTTCACCTCCTGAGTGACTCAGCAACGCAATGTCATCAGCAAATCGCAGATTATTTAGGTATTCTCCATTTATTCTTATTCCCAACTGTTCCCAATTCAGGCTTCGAAATACCTCCTGGGTAATACCTGGGAAATACCTCCCATGGGTAATGTAACAGAAATGCTCTACGAGGTAGCCGGGGCTAGATATGTCACTATCCTGGACATGACGCGAGGCTACTGGCAAATAAAAATACACGGCGTTCGCAACACCGAAAGGACTGTTTGCATGGCGGGTAATGCCATATGGGCTGCGCAACTCAGCAGCCACATCTCAGCGGGTTATAAACAAAGTGCTCCAAGGGCACGACAGATATGCCTGCGCTTACATAGACGACTTGGCTGTCTATTCGCATACGTGGGAGCCGCGCCTATTGCATTTGGATAGGGTGTTGGGGACGATTGCAGAGGTCGGCCTTACAGGTAACCTGGCAAAGTGCAAGTTCGCAGAGCCGAGTGTCAGATATTTGGGGCATGTGGAAGGGTCCGGAGCACACTCGCCCGACCCAGAGCACATGCACGCCATTCTGCGGTTAAAACCGCCAACGACGAAAAAGGACCTGCGCAGCGCGCTGGGGCTTTTCAACTATTACAGGGACTACGTCCCATCCTACTCTGAGTTGGTGCGCCTCCTAATTGACCTGACTAGCCGGAGAGTGCCAAACGCGATCCCCTGGAGCGAGGGTGCAGAGTGCGCTTTTAACGCTGTCAAAGCTGAGTTGGCCACGCTGCCCACATTAACTGCGCCAGACTTGAACAAAGGCTTTATCTTGACAACCGATGCGTCAGAGAGGGCAGTCGGAGCATGCTTGGCGCAGAAGTACGAAGGAAAAGAAAGGCCAATCGCATTCTTGAGCAAAAAGCTCACTCCGCAGCAGGATAATACCCCTGTCACACGGGCACTTTCGATCCTCATTGAGCTCTATCTGCATCGAGATTTTCGAGCACGCTCGAAACATCCGGTGCTACACGGACATTTTCAATGCTCATTGAGAAGTTTCCCTCATGTGTGTTAGGTGGCGACAAATGTTCCGCCGAGAGCCATAACATGGCGATGTCCGGCAACACTGTGCAGTCGGGGGCAGCGGCAGCCAAATCCGTAGCCAAATCGGTACAATGCGTATCTGCGCCAGGTTTTTGGTTTTTGTGGCGCACCTCTGCTTCTGTGCGATGCAACCCAAGGGCCCGCAACGCCTCCGCGATTTCTGCATAGACTGCGGCGTTTCTCTTCTGGAGCCGCAAATTATTTAGGCGGTCCTGCCAGCAGTCGATGAGAGCGGCTGTCTCGCGCTCGCTCCACAGTTTCCGCGCCGACGAGCAGGAGGACGCCATCTTTGTTTACACTGACGGCGAAGCTTGGAGCATGGTGTAGAGATTATTTTCAAATGTTTGCATATAAGCAGGCATAGTACCTGAAAAATGTTCTGTATTACATTTTAATCAATCACAACAACAACAATTGTGGTTTGGTTTTGTTAACTTGTGTTTATTTTTATAGCTTCATGAGAGCGAGAGTGTTCTCGATTGTGCATGGAACCTCAAGCACTCTTGAGGAATCGGCATCGAGTCAAGCAGGATCGAGCTCGATTGCGCTTGAAAATGGCCGTGTGACAACCGTCGATCTTCATTGAGTTCGATGAGCATTGACTCAATGAGGATCGAAAGTGCCCGTGTGACAGGGGTATAAGTGGCCGGCGATTGAGCGAGAGGCCTTTCCGATTGTGTAGCCTTTGGGGCGTCTAGATACTTGGCTGTTCGGTGCGAGCATCAATGTAGTCACTGATCGTAATCCTTTGACGTACCTGACAAGGTCGACGTCATCAAGCGCCCGCCTCACGCGATGGATTCTGGCTCTCCAAAAGTACGATCTGCAGTTCTCTCATATAAAGGGCTCCCTCAACAAATGTGCTGATGCTCTTTCGAGGCTGGATAGCGACGTTTGAAGCTGAAAAAAGGAGAAGGGAGTACCGTTGTTGTAGTATGGTACTCAAGTGCAAGAGCTAACTCAGGTGTGGTAGCGACCGACATGGCGGACTGAGTTCGTGCAGGACAGGGCCCTGCCTTGATGTGTGTTTGCGCGTGATTGACTCTGATTCATTATTCGTCGTTTAGTGTGGCATGTCGGTGAAATTCGCTGCATTGGTATGCTTCAAGTTATACGGTGTTAAGTTGGGACCGCGATTCAATGCGCTGACATATTTCTTCATCGCACTGTACGAATGCCTCGAAAGTGCGTCTTGCAATTTGCGTGTATATGTTTCTACGAAAACTATCGGGACCATTGTGAAGACTTAAGTTGCTTTTGTTAGATGTGGTAGTTGTGTATATTATCGATGTGCTTTTTCCGTATATTTTGGTTCGTACGTCCCTTCGCACTTTTTCATTGTTGTAACGCGCTTTGTGTTGTGCGTACAGCGAGTGTACGCACAATATTCTCGGTAAGGAGGAGTTGTCGAGCTGTTGCTCAGGGACTGATCGCGCGCGCACCCCGAAGCCGGTGGCTTGGCCCTCTTGGTTGATGTGTGTTAGCTGTTTTTGGGGCTCCTCGAGAAGCCGCCATCCAGGTGCCGCGGAAATGGATTTGTTTTGAGACAAACGCGGCAGATGACGGCAACGACGGTTAACCGGCAGTGAGGAGGCCCGTCCTTGTAAAGTCGCACTCGGCCGCAAGACGCGGCCGACGCGCGGACCCCTGGGGTTTCGAGAGGGGGTCGCGTATAAATTTATTGCTTTCAACGGCGGACCGGCCGCGGGACGGGCCGGAAGCCTCGGAGCAGGCAGCGGAAGTGGGGAGCGCAACCAGGGAAGTGTGCGTGGTTCGGACTGGGTGTTCGGTTTCCCTGAGCTTCCGCTGGCGCTTTTAGTGATTTTCTGTCTCTGTGCTGTAACCAAGCGGAAATGCGGAACGTCTTCGTGGAATGCGCGCGGTGCCCGCGCGACAACAACAACGTGAGCACCGGCGTGCTATTGGCTCCTTCAGTTTGAACGAAATTCTGATTGGCTCTGAGAAGCACATTTCCTATTGGTTATAAAAAGGGTCCCCAGAATGCTGGGTGAAGGGATTTAAGGGCGAGTTTTTGGCGCGAACGGGGAGATTGGAGATCGGAGGGCAGGTCGCCTTTGAGTGTCCGTACAATAAAGAGCTGGTGTCCCGAAGAAGTTGTCCAGTCTGTTCCGCAACGTGTCGCCGGATCACCGAACCATCAGAAGACTTCAGGATCAACACCATCGATCTGTCTATCACCAGCATTGATCGATCACTCACCCATCATCAAAATTAACTCGGGGTCTCGGTTCTGGCAGTCTTGATGTCATAGGTAGCATAAGAGGGCTCTCACACAGTATCCGCCCTCGCCGTTAGATGACGTTCTACGTCACACTTGCGGTATTACAGGACGTGCTACGTCCACCGCTATAGACGAGGGTGGCGCTGGGGAACACTCTCATGCTTCGCTTACACGCAAAACATAAATACCCACGAAAGCTACAGATTGGACAGCCGTCGCCGTAGCTCAGTTGGTAAGAGCACCGGACGCGATATTCGGAGGTCGTGGGTTCGGATCCCACCGGCGGCGTGGTTGTTTTTCTGCTGGTTTATAAGTAATTTTTTTAAACCAATTCATTGGCATTAGAAATTAAATACAAACTAAAAAAACAGAAAAACATTCCCCTATGCACCTTCGTTTCGGTGATTGTTGGCTTCCTTAATATGTTTGTCAAACGAGCCCCTCATTTCATTTGCCTTGTCTGCTATATATATATATATATATATATATATATATATATATATATATATATATATATATATATATATATATATATATATATATATATATATATTGCCGCTAATATTTGCAGTGTTTGTCGTTCTTCAAAGCTGCTAGCACGCCACTTTATCGCTTTGTTTGCGATACAAGACGCGACCAGATTTATCCCGACTGATCGCATCCAGGGAGAGGTGAATCTACGTTGTTCCAGAATGTTCTAGTAACTTTGAACACTTAACCTCGAAAGTTTGCTATCAGCTTTAAATTGAGCGCGGCCGACAGCGGCGGACATTCTGTTCGGCGACTGCCGAGCACGCTTGTGGCTACACCGCCGCCGAGTGATTCAGTCCATTGTGGGCGCAAGTCAGCCCATATAATGAGATTTGTTTAGACACCATTTCGCAGCCTTTCTGCTCTCCGACTGCAGTTACCACTTCTTGACATCCGGTGTAGGTGCGGGGTGGCCTTCCATGTACCGGACACCCTGTTCAAGTCGTGACATCAGCCCACTGCGCATCACACCGGAGGACAAGCCAACAGTTAACGGAGAAAGCAGACGTCTTCATGGAGACAAGCCTGACTTTAGGACCCTGCCGGACCGCATGCGGCAAAGACAGGGCACTGCTGCTGGCACCACAACCTCGTCAAAGATGTCGACCCTGATCACACTGCAACAGCCGCTGGTGCCGCCACCTTTCAGTGGATCCCTAGGCGAAGACACCGAAAAATTGTTCGACCAATTTGAGCGTGTGGCATCATTCAACAAGTGGGATGATGCGGCAAAAATTGGACACGTATTTTTCTCACTGGAGGTCTCAGCACGTGCGTGGTACGAAAACCACGAGTGTCCCTGCTGACATGGGAGCTATTCAAGAAGGAACTTTTGAAGGTATTCACCAGTGTCGGGAGGAAAGAAAGAGCGAAATACAAAAAAAAAATACCACGTGACATGTCGTCACCAGTGTCGGGAGGAAAGAAAGAGCCGAACGACTTCTCGAGTCCAGAATCCAGCTTGCAAACGAGCCCGTCCGCGGTTACATTGAAGAGATGAAGCGCCTCTTTCGCCGCGCCTACTCCGAGATGACCGCGGAAAAAAAGTTCAGTTTTTAATGCGTGGCGTAAAAGAACAATTATTTGCCAGCTTCGTCCGCCAGCCGCCAAAAACGGTCAATGAATTCATGCAAGAAGCCTGCACCAATGAGAAGACCCTCGAAGCCCGGGCTCGGCAGTACAACCACCCTTCTGTCTGTACAATCCGTCTGGACACGACGACCACCACCAGCGGCAACTTGCTGGAAGTTATCCGCGAAATTGTCCGAGAGAGCTACGCCGATTACTGCCATCCTCCCCACAGCCACAAGCAGCGACTCTGATGGACGTGGTACGGGAAGAAGTGAAGCAGGCACTTGGCACCCCGACGGCCACAGAACCCCAGGTCAAGACCTACGCCGCTGCAGTAAGGACTGCTATGCCCCAACGACAACCCCCACGTCCTCCTTGAGATGAGCCACTTGTTCCGCAACGCCGCCTCCCAGCTCCCGCCCGCCCCGCCTATGAGCGGCGCTCAAACACCAGGAAATGCGACTCCTGGAGGACTTCTGATAACCGGCCGTTGCGCTTCCATTGCAGTGAGGCCGGCCATAATCTTCGTCACTGCCTGTACCGACGTATCGATCTTCGAGGAGTTGCCGTTGACGCCCCACGACCACGCTTCGGCCAACGTCCGCAGGAAATCGACGAGTATCTGCGTCGAGAGGAGTACACGCCGAACCGCCTTTCGCGCTCACCATCGCCGTCAACCTCGCGCTTTGCGTCGCCACGCCGCAGCAGCGCAGCCGCGGTACGAGGAAGGTCTCCCAGCGCCCGCAGGCGAAGCTAAATACAGCAACCTCTGGAGGTGAGGTTGCTCTTGAGCAAGGCGTCGAAGATCCTCCAACGACCATGCCTCACGAAGACGCCGCCCCCGACACGCCGACACCGCATGCAATTACAACCTCGACCACGAAGCGAACCGCCTTCAAAACGACGCCACTATCGAGAAAAGCTTCGACGACACGTTCTACCCACGATTCCTACACCCGATGAAGCCGTGACCCGACGCTCAGGACGACGTGCAACGCAAGAGCCAGGACGTCTGAGTTAGAAGTAGTTATCGACGGCCGGAAAGTTACCGCTCTATTCGACACAGGAGCCGATTACACGGTGATGAATGGAAAATTCGCTGCTCAGCTGAGGGAAGTCATGACCGCTTGGGATGGCCCACAAATTCCCACCGCAGGGGGCCACCTCATTACGCCATCAAGACGATGCACAACGCGAGTGATTGTCAAAGGACATACCTATCCTGGGACATTCGTTGGGCTACGGCAATGTTCCCGCGAAGTGATCTTGGGAATGGATTTCCATAGTGAGCATCAGGCGATCATCGACCTGCGATCGCAGCTGATCACGGTTTCGACGGACGAGGTCATCTTCTCAATGAGAACTCTGGAAAATCACGTTGCCATGAGTGTCCTGGAGGAAGATGTGAGCGCCCCCTCCCGCCCCCCCCCCCCCACGCCACCGTTCAAGCGTTATCGGGACCGTAGGTGCCACGATAGCCATTAACGCTGAAATCATCATCGAGGGCAACATGCAGTTGCTTCTATACTGTGGAATCAGCATCGCAAGAAGAATCGCACACTTCCGCAACGGCCAGGCCGAAGTACTGCTAACTTGAGCGAAGAATGCCGGCACATTAACATAGGAACGATGATCCCTTTCTTCGACGAAATATCCGACGTACGAGACTCCTTCACCCTCTCCGACCCATCCGCAGAAGATTCGCCTGACCGAGAGCACTCGCCCACTTCCGACGTCAACCCAGTCCTGCCCCGGAACAGACAAGACCAGATCCGCAATCTGCTTCAAAGCTACAGCGAGTGTTTTTCGTTATCACCAATGGTCCGACCAACGCCAATTGCCAAGTATCGCATTATAACCGACGAGCACGCCAGACATCTCCGTCAAAGCCCCTACTGTGCGTCGCCGCGAGAACGACAAGCCATCCGGGACCAAGTGGAAGAAATCCTTCGCGACGTCGTCATCCAGCTTTCAAATGGCCCATGGGCGGCACCGTTTGTTCTAGTTAAAAAGAAAGATGGCGCACTTCGATTCCGCGTTGATTACCGCCGCTTGAACAACATAACAAAGAAAGACGTCTACCCCTTTCCCCGCATTGACGACACACTGGACCGGCTCTGCAACGCCAAGTATTTCTCATCGATGGACCTCAAGAGCGGCTACTGGCAAATTGAGGTCGATGAAAAATATAGCGAGAAGACCGCCTTCATCAATCCGGATGGGCTCTTTGAGTTCAAGGTGATGCCATTGGGTCTCTGTTTCCCACCAGCGACGTGTCAGCGAGTAATGGATAGAGTGCTGGCAAGCCTGAAGTGGCAAATTTGTCTGGTATATTAGATGACGTCGTTGTCATCGCTTCGAACTTTGAAGAGCACCTCAAAAGACTTCGAACAGTACTAGACGCCATCAAGTCTAACCTTCAAGTCTGGCCTAACCTTGAAAGCAGAAGTGCCACGTTGCCTATGAAGAGCTGCTGTTTCTAAGCCACATCGTTAGCAAGGAGGGAGCACGCCCAGACCCGCAGAAAACAGCTGCTGTTGAACAATTTCCACCACCGACCGATAAGAAAGCAGTGCGCAGATTTCCTCGGACTGTGCGTATATTGTCGACAATTTGTGAAAGACTTTTCACGCATCGCCGATCCCCTCACGCAACTCACGAAGGCAGATGTGCCATTTAAATGTGAAGCGCCGCAAGCAGAATCCTTCAAAGAGCTTCAGCGTCGTTTACAGTCTCCACAGATCCTCGCGCATTTTGACCAAAACGCCCATACTGAAGTTCATACCAGCGCAAGCAATGTAGATCTAGGCGCCGTCCTCGTTCAAAAAACCAACGGGCTGGAGAAAGTCATCGCATACGCTAGCCGCTCCCTTTCTAAGGCCGAAACTAACTGTTCGATAACTCAGAAGGAGTGCCTTGCCATCACCTGGGCTACGTCGAAATTCCGCCCCTACCTGTACGGACGACCGTTCAAGGTGGTCAGCGCTCACCACTCGCTCTGCTGACTTGCCAAATTAAAGGACCCCTCTGGCCTCCTCGCTCGATGGAGTCTCCGCCTCCAGGAGCTTCACGACACCGTCGTTTACAAGTTCGGACGCAAGCACTCCGACGCCGATTGCCTCTCAAGAGCCCCTGTACATACACGGCCGCGGGACGATGATGAGGACGCCGTCCTGGGATCCATCAGCCCCAGATCTTTTCTACAGCAGCAAAGTTCGCAACCCGACCTAAAACGCCTCATCGAGTTCTTGGAAGGCAAGCTTTCTTGACTCTCCGCCTCATTCAAGCGAGGACTGCCTTTACAGAATGATGTCCTTGTGAAGAACTCCGCAGCGAATAAAACAGCCTTCCTCCTTGTTGTACCTGCTTGTCTCCGCAAAGAAGTTCTACAGGCTTCACACGACGAGCCGACAACTGGACATCACGGGTTTACACGCACCCTCCGCCGCGTTCAAGACAAGTATTACTGGCCCCGACTGTCCGCCGATGTCGCACATTATGTGAAAACCTGCCAAGATTGTCAGCGACGAAAGACCTTCCAGCAGATCGGCATGGACTTGCTTGGCCCTTTCAGAAAGTCAACGTTTGGAAATAAGTGGATCATCATAGCGACCCACTACCTGATCCGCTATGCCGAGGCAAAAGTCCTACCGAACGGAACAGCAGCAGAAGCCGCCAAATTTTTCGTGGAGTGCATTCTTATGCGGCACGGCGCCCCCGATGTGCTCATCAGGGACAGGGGAAGAGCATTCACGGCGGAACTAACGCAAGCCATCCTGCGTTACAGCCGAAGCAGCCACCGGAGGACAACTGGATACCATCCGCAGAAGAAAGGACTGACCGAGCACCTGAACAAAATCATCGCCGATACACTCGCCATGTAGGTAGCTGTCGAACTGAAGACCTGGCGCCATCCTGCCTTACGTCGTCTTCGCCTACAACACCGCTGTGCAGGAGACCACCAAGATGACGCCTTTTAGGCTCATCCATGGCAGGGCAGCCACGACCACGCTAGACGCCATGCTGCCCAACGTTACCGAAGAAGCGAACGTCGACGTCACCAACTACCTTCAACGCGCAGAAGCCCAAAGACTTGCCCGATTACGGATCAAACACCAGCAGTGGACCGGCGCCAGAGGCTACAACCTACGAAGTAGCAGCGAGGAATACAATCCAGGAAACCAAGTCTGGATTTGGACTCCCATTCGCCGCCGTGGATAGAGTGAAAAGCTTTTGCGCCGTTATTTCGGCCCGTACAAGGTTCTTCGTCGGCTAGGTGAACTGGAATATGAAGTCATCCCTGACGCAATGACTGCATCCCAGCGACGCCGCATACCACCAGAAGTTGTCCACGTCGTCCGTCTGATGCCCTATTATGCGCGCTAAAGGACGTTGCATTTCCACACTCTGTGTTTATTTTCGCACGATCCGTTTTGTTCGTTGCTAGCCGCCTTATTTGTTTTTATGCATGGGGTCGATGCTTCTTTGATGAGAGAAAAGTAATGCCGCGAACCTTTACAGTGTTTGTTCATTCTTCAAAGCGGCCGGCCCGCCACTTTATCGCTTTGTTTGCGACGCAAGACGTGGCCAGATTTATCCCGATTGATCGCATCCAGGCAGAAGTGACCCTACGTTGTTCCAGAATGTTCTAGTTACTTTGCACGCTTTATCTAGAAATTTAACTATCAGCTTTAAATTGAACACGGCCGACAGCGGCGGGTATTTAATTCGACGACCGCCGAGCACGCTTGTGGCTACGCCTCCGCTGAGTGATTTAGTCCATTGTGGGCGCAAGTCAGCCCAAATAGAGTTTTGTTTGGACGCCATTTATGAGCCTTTCTGCTCTCCGGCCTGCAGCCACCACTTCGTGGCTATATATATATATATATATATATATATATATATTGATTTCTGGCAGCTGATTTGGTCATTATAACATAAAATAACCAAAAATTGAAGCAATATAACAGGATTTAAATCACGACGTCTCGGCTCGAGGACCAGCCCTTTCCTCCAGCCTTGTCCTCCAGCCGAAACGTCGTGAATTAAATCCTGTTATGTTTCTTCAATTTTTGGTGATTTTATAATATATATATATATAAATGGAATAGAGATATAGAGTTGACAAACGGCGGATAAAGTAACGATCGTTATCGTTAATAGTAAAGATCGTTACATCTTCCACCATGTGTGAACTCTCCATCCGGATCCATTCGATCTTCTCCCCCAGCTTATATATATATATATAGGTTTGGTTTTATGGGGGTTTAACGTCCCAAAGCGACTCAGGCTATGAGGGACGCCGTAGTGAAGGCTCCGGAGCTTTCGGCCACCTAGGGTTCTTTAACGTGCACTAACATCGCACAGTACACGGGCCTCTAGAATTTCGCCTCCATCGAAATTCGACCGCTGCGGCCGGGATCGAACCCGCGTTTTTCGGGCCGGCAGCCGAGCGCCGTAACCACTCAGCCACCGCGGCGGCTACATATATATATATATATATATATATATATATATATATATATATATATATATGTATATATATATATATATATATATATATATATATATATATATATATATATATATATATATATATATATATATATATATATATATATATATATATATATATAAAGAGTTGAAGTACACTTGAGGAAACTTTTATTTACCAACGGGTTCCAACTGTGGACCGTTTTTCATCAGGGTAAGACACGGTCCACCGTTCGAGACCGTTAGTAAGTAAAAGTTTCTTCAAATTTTCTTCAACTCTTCACTTATGTTATCAGCAGTCGCGGAAGTTTTCAAGTTATATATATATATATATATATATATATATATATATATATATATATATATATATATATATATATATATATATATATATATATATATATATATATATATACATATATATATATATATATATATATATATATATATATAAAGCATAACAGCGGCGCCGCGGTGGCTGAGTGGTTATGGCGCTCGGCTGCTCGCCCGAAATACGCGGGTTCGATCCCGGCCGCGGCGGTCGAATTTCGGTGGAGGCGAAATTCTAGAGGCCAGTGTACAGTGTGATATCAGTGCACGTTAAGGAATCCCAGTGGTCGAAATTCCTGAAGGCATTCACTACGGCGTCCCTCATAGTCTCAGTCTTCTTCAGAGTGTTTTTGACGTGAGTCCCTCTCTGAAGAAGACTGGTCCCCAGTTGAAACATCAGTAAAACCTTATGTTTTCTTAAGCCTGCGTCAGTATATTTGAGAAGCAGTCGTTATAGCAGCCTTTGATCTCTAAATCTCTGTAAGGTAAGGAGAACCGTTTTCCTCGACATTCGAGACCTCTTGGTGTTGAGGAGTGCCTTTGAGGGCTGCATTGTGCGGATAAGACGAAAGCCCGTTGCCTTGTTCCTCTTGGCAAAATCATTACTTTTAATCTGCAGGACTGCAACTACAATTATAGGCGTACAAGAAAAAGCAAATTTTCTAGAATTTCTTCCTTCTTTTTCGCTGAGTGTTTCGCTCCGGCAGCAAAACTAACCGACTGAAATAGGTCGCGTTAACTCCGGCCAGTGCGGCTCCTCAGTCTCGGCACAGTGACCTTGGGAGTACGGCGTAGAGCTTGAACCATGCTGCGCGGGAAAAAGAAATCAAAGCCAATATCCTAATCATGCCTAGGAAGTCATTAACATAGATCAGCTGATTTATTCTGGCGCGCTGACCCTGAAACATAGCACGCGACAAAAACATCACCCGGAAAGTATTACCACACGTGGCTCATAAAAGAAGCAAACGGAAGGGGAAAACCTACGTTGAAAGTCCGTTCCAAATAAAACAAACTAAGCAGTATCGATTCGCCGCCCAGGCTTTAATACTCTCGGTGGTGGCACTCACAGCGCCAGTTTTCGTTTTCCTTTTAGCTCGCCCGAGCGGACGCGCGTGCCGGGGGGGGAGGGGGGGGGAGGGGTGGCCTTAAAGGGTCTTGGCCGCCGGAAGGAAAACCTCGTCCGAAAGCCGCTATATTTTTGCCGCAGAGCCGTCGTCCTCCTCTTTGTTAGTCTAGATGCGCGGCGCTTTTATTTGCCACCTCTGCCAGAGGCGCCGCTTTTGCACAGCGCTCCGTAAGACAAAAATGTGTGTGCAGGGGGTGGGAGGACGAGTGTGTTTCCTATCTCGAAGTTGCTTTGGGCGTTTGGCGCGAAGCCAGAAGCGTGGTCCGCACCGAAGTAGACGGCCGCTGTACTTACCAGCCTGCCATTACGCAAAATTGCAGGCGATGAGAGGACTTAGAGCGGGAACAAAAACACCAATTATTGATGCTATCTTTAAGTGCCAGTTAGTAGCAAGAAATGTGTAAAACTGACCGCGAAAAACACTACAGATAGTGAATTATGCACGCGCACAAACCTAGCGTTGGTTTCAAAATGGTTTGCTATCGCGAACACTCGGTCTATATGCCCGAAAGCGGAGGAAACTAGATATAAAGAATCGAACGACATTGATGGCAGAAATCACGTTTTCGAGCGTACTACAGAAAGGACATTTCGACAGCACGTTTTTTTTCCCCAGCAATATACAATACCCCGTTCGCGCTCTCAAGAACCGCCATGTATTATTTCTCAGCTGCGCTGGCGTCAACAGATATCTTAGTTTTTACCTGTCAACAATTTCTTCAGGTTATTTATTCTGAGTGCTTCGCTTGGCTGCAGAAAACAGTAATATATTAGGGTGCAAACAGGTGAAAAACGTAGATTCGGCGTCTTACCCGTCATGTTCCTCTTTCCTGCTCACTACTTAGCACGATCTGGCTAGCCCACGCACCGGACTAAGCTTTGCCTCAACGCGGCGCTTTGAAGAATGTTCCAAAATATTTTTTAACTGTATATTCTCTACACTACATGCATGTCTTTGTAAAACCTATCGACGGCTTTGAGCAAATGCTTCTGTAAGTGTAGTAAAATATTATGAAATGGGTCTACAAATAAGGCCACATTTCGCTTTCTTCGCTCCATAGAGCGCTCCTTGATTGCTTTGAACAAGGTTGGCATGTTGTGTACGCGGGTTTTACGTGCGACAACATTCCCACAATGACATGCGGTGAAGACTGCGCGACAACCTATCTGCGTCATTTTGTCGGCTGGATTAAGGTGAATCGAATCAATTCTACGGTGCATGTAAGTCTCCTGTATTGTTTACGAAAAGAAAAGAGAACCATTTAATGGTCAAATACGGCATCTACTACAGGCCACATCACCAACAAAAGGTACTCTAAGTGCTGCATACGCACCACTTTTATATATTAACTAGAGAAGACATAACGTGAAAAGTAATTCAAAAGGTAACGGGGAATGAACCATTGAGCATTGCACGAAACAAAAAAAGCGGGAGGCAGGAAAGATTGAAATTCCTGACCAGCATTTCGACAGGAGGAGCTTTTTCAGGCTTCCCTCCCTCCGGTTGTCCATATTGTGCTGTCAAAATTGCAGTCTTTCCTGCTCTCTGTCTAACGTTGTCGGAACCTAGCGATTTGGAGTGGTTAACAGAAGTCAACTCCACAGTGTGAAATAAAAAAAAAACTGAATTTTAGGCCCGTTCAAGGTTCCTTTACATCGTAGATGGTAAAAATTACCGACGCGTAAAACAACGGCGATGAGATTGTTGAATATTAGGTAACGGAATAGTGCGTTTGGGAACAGCTCGAGAGAAGAAAACATCGCGGCAAGAACCTGCTGCAGCAAGAGAGAGTCAGGGCAAATGATGAGGGAATGTATCGCCGGTAAAAGGCTAGTTTGCATAAAGGATTGCATTACCAACCATACACAAACGCTGAAAAAGTCTGCGCATTCCTTATGACTGTAATTTTTTTTTCTTATGATACCTATCCAGAACCGCAGTGCGTGCAGAAAATGATTTTCCTAGCT